>NW_026991725.1:26173786-27373786 GCF_029215605.1 Mirounga angustirostris | reverse complement strand
CCGGAGCCGCAACGCATTCGCACTGTACGAGCAGCGAGGAGCCCAGGAGCGAGCCCTGGCTGGGGGTACTCTCATGGCCGACGTGCTCACCAGGTTTGAGAAGTAAATGTCCAGCCCCAGCCCCGCTCTCCGTTAACCCATCTGCCTCTCAGCTCCGGTCAATCCCCGTGCAAACGTTTTCCGAGCGCTGGCCACTTGCCCTGCACAGTCACGTTTGCTGGTTCACAGAGGGGCCCTGCCCGCGGGCGGTTTGCTGTCGGGTTTCCAGGCGTCCCAAACATCTGGCCCCGCCCCCAGCATGGTCGCGTTCCTCCTCCCACCCCCGCCAGCGGTGTCCAGCGCCTTAGAGGGGGTCCCGCTTCTGCCTGGCATCCAGTCCTCATCTCTTCTGCAGTTTGGCGGCGGAGGAAGCCGCGCTAGACGACTCGCCGGACTCTGGTTGGAGACTATGTCTGCGTCTTCACGGGCCCCTGCACCCTGAGGGGCTGTCCCCAGACGGTCACGAACTGCCTTTCCTCTTTGAGCAGGTGAGCATCTCCGGCATTCACACCCCCCCCCAAAGACCCCCCCGGACTGAACCCCTCGCTTTCCGAGCCGTCACATTTAACAGTTATGGCAACCTCGCGGGAGGCTTTATTCGGACCCAGACCTCAGATTTTGCACGCCCGGGGCTGTTCGCCGCCCCTCCCGCGCTGACACCCAGTGCCTCCTCCTAGGCTCACGCTCTGCTGCTGCGCGGCCGGCCGCCCCCGCCCGACGACACGCTGCGCGCCCTGGCGGCGCTGCGTCTGCAGAGCCTGCACCGAGACTTCTCCCCGAGGGCGCCCCTGCCGCGCCTGGACCGCCTGCTGCCGCCCCCCGCCCCGCCGCGGGAGGACCCTCCCCGCCCCGTCCCCAGGCCTCCGCCCTCCGCCGCCCTGCTGGCCGGGGCGATCTGGAGCCCGGGCCTGGCCAAGAGGCGCGCGGAGCGGACCCGGCGCGGCGGCGGCGGCGGGGCCGGCGGCACGGCGGGAAGCACGGCCCGCGAGGGAGGAGGTGGCGCCGGCAGGGCGGCCGCTGTGCTGGGCGGCTGGAAGCGGCTACGGGGCATGGGCCGAGCTGAGGCCATGGCTGCCTACCTGGCTCTGGCGGCGCAGTGTCCAGGGTTCGGCGCTGCTCGGTATGACGTTCTGGAGCTGAGCACGGTGAGGGGGAGAAGGGAGAGGGGACTCTGGCGGCCCAAGCCCTACACCTCTGCCCCAGAGCCACAAGCCCCACTGTGGGTCGTTTCACTCCTCCCGCCCAGCACAGCTGCCCCTCCCAAACCCTGGCCCTTGGGCTCTCACCTCTCCAGAGCCTTAAGCCCCTCCACACATGCAGTGTGGATCACAGAGGGGACGGGGAAACTCCCTGCTCACAGCCATCGCCCCCACCACCACCAAAAATAATGCTGCGGGGTCCCCTCCTTCCACCCTGACTCTACCTATCTGTCCGTAGGAGCCTGGTGGGGGCACTCCACAGAAGCTATGCCTGGGCTTGGGGGCCAAGGCCATGTCCCTCTCCCGGCCCGGTGAGACAGAGCCCGTCCACAGTGTCAGCTATGGCCATGTGGCCGCCTGCCAGCTAATGGGCCCCCACACCCTGGCACTGAGGGTGGGAGAGAGCCAGCTCCTCCTGCAGAGCCCCCAGGTGAGTGGGAAGAGGGTGTGGAAGGAGGAAGGAAGGGAAAGGATGTCAAGAAACATTTTATTAAACACTGAACCGGGTACAGCTCTAGGCACCAGGGATCCAGCAGTGATCAAAGACAAGCTCAAGGCGCTTACATTAGAGCAGGCTGTCAGACACTCCAGAAGGAATCGAAAACTATATAAGACAGGAATAAATGCTACCAAGGTGAGGGTGGGGTGACACGAAGAGATTGGAAGGAGTCGTAGCATTAGGTAGGACAGTCAGGAAGGGATACTGGAGGTGACATTTAGGCTAGCCACAGGAAGATCTGGGCAACAGCATTCCAGGTAGAGGATATTGCAGGTGGAAAGGCCCTGGGAGGACAACAGCATCCTGGGGAAGCAGAAAGACACAAGTGTGACTGGCACATAATGAGTGAGGGAGAGCGCCGTGGTGAGGAGGGAAAGGTTGCAGGGGGGCAGCTCTCGGAAGGCCCTGGTGAGGAGCCTGGGTGGAAGATGAGACAAAGGAGAACCCAGTGGCCCCTACTGCCCTCTGCCCTCTGCCCTCTCTTAGGTGGAAGAGATCATGCAGCTGGTGAATGCCTACTTGCCCAATCCCTCCCCCGAGAGGCCTTGCAGCAGCCCTTCTCCTCCATGCCAAGACCTGCCAGACACCTCCCCTCCCAGCCAGCACCCGGGCCTGGACGAGCCCCAGGGACAGTCTGGTTGTTTGGGGCAGCTGCAGGACTGAGCCTGCCAAGAGGTCACGACCTCCCTTCTGCCTCCAGCCTGGACCTGGACTGCTCTGAGATTTGAGGAAACCATGGACCCTTTTGGCCCTGCAGGGACAGGGCGCACCCCACACCCAAGGGCTGCAATGGGTGCAGACAATTTTCTAGTTTGTTTCTTAATTTATTTGTAGAAGAGAAGCCAAAAAAAAAAAAAAAATCCTTATTTACACAAACGCTTCCTGTGGGAGTGTTGTCAGTGGGACAAGTTAGAGTCCCATAGCTCAGCACTCCACCCCTGGGGACGCCCACATTCTGGGCTTTTACCAGCACGGAGGGGAGTCTGGACACCACAGGGCTCCACCCTCCATGACCTTCTGGATTTAACCTCCTCCTTGCCAGCAGGCTGCCACAGGGTGCTGGGTGGGGCAGGCAACAAGGCAGTTTTGGAAGCTGGCAATTACTCACACTCACTTCTCCATTGAGTGGCACAGGGGTGGCCTCCTGGCGTCTCTGAGGCTGGAAGGCAGTGAGTCATCAGGCCTGGCGCTACCCAGTTCCTACCCCAGTGTCCAGCTTCTGGGCCCTCGTTGGGTCCATTTCGGTGTGCCTACTGCTTTGGGTCTGGAATGGAGAGAAGCTTGGGGCAGGATCAGACCCAAGAACTTCTCTGGCACAGATAAACAAACACCTTATCAGGACGGGCTCAGCCCTACTCCTGAGTTCCGCTCCTGCTTTATCAAGTTAGGTTGAATTGGGTTGTGTTCCTGAGGATCTGATAGCCTTGGGCGCTGGGAATCCAGAGTCCCAGGTTTCCTGACCTGCTCAGATGCTGCAGGCCCTCCTTCACTAGCCCCCACGGCCTACTCCCTGAGTGGAAGAGTCTGGGGCAATGCTGATCCACCCTGGGGCAGGAGCTTAGGCACCGAGGACAGAGCAGACTTCAGTAACCCTCTGTAATCTTGAGAGGTAGGGCTGACTCCAGTAGAGCAGCCTGGTTCTAGGCCAGGTATGCCAATGGAAACAGTGACCACACTGACACCCGGACTACTGGTAGGAAGCTAGAGCAGGTAAAGGCCACATGCCTGGGAACTGGGAGGGAACATGGCTCATCCCCCCATATTCACAGACCAAGCCCTGACTACATCCACAACCAAGCTCTGACTATATTCACGACAAAGCTTTATTACTTCACTAGAGTTAAACAAGCATATCAAAGGTCAGGGCAGAGAAGGGAGGAAGTAGGGCCAGTGCCTGGGCTGGAGATGAATCTAGAAAGGTTTTGGGGAGGGGAATCTGGGTCACAGGGACCAGGCATTATGGGGACTGTGCTTACTGTCCAGGGGAAGTGGTGGGGAGGAAGTCACTGCTCCTGGGTGCCCCAGGAGATGTAGTCTGGCCGCGTGGCTGCATGGTACTCGTCGATGAGTTCCTGCACAACCTCTCTGGACGTGTCCAGCTCATCAAAGTTCTCCTTGAAGATGTCCTCCTTGCGGAACTGCTCCAGGAAGGCCTCCCGCTTCCGCAGCTTGTCATACTGCTGGCAGGAACTTTCAAAGAGCTGAAAGAGATAGAAATCTCCAGGATGGGAACCAGTGCGAGATAAGGGGCTGGAATGGAATGGGGCAGAATGATAAGAGTGGCTAGTGGAACAGAGGGGTCAAAGAAGACCAGGAGATTAGGCTCACCGAGGAGATGCTGGTGTGGTTGGCCATCATGAGCCCACTGACCCGGTGGGCCGAAGGCAGGTAGGGAGACTTCCTTGACAGGGCCACCTGGATGCTGGCAGGGCCCCAGGGGATGAAGTTGGCCAGCTTCCGTTCCCGGATCCTCTGCAGACTCTTGTGGACCTGGGGGGAGGGGGCGCACACAACGCACAACAGTGGTGGTGGTAGCCTCTCCTCTACCCCGTGGCTTCCGGGGGTGGCACGAAGGGGCCTCACCTACCTGGGTGGGGTCCACCTCCCCCTGGATGATGTTGAGGATGGCGATGTAGCAGTGATTGGTCTGGCGATCCCGGCCTGTGGACACCATCACGTTCTTGGGCTGCAGCAGCCGCCTCATGACATCCAGGACCGTGGTCTTCCTCACGCTGGCCACCTGAGGGGACAGCGGGCCCCAGGGCCCAGGCCAATGCCTGAGCCCCATCAGACTCGGGCTAGTGCGGTCTCTTGGGGAAGTGTCTCGAGACGCAGGTCTGCCCTGAGCCTCTCTGCTCTGGGACCAGGAGAGAGGTTCTTAGCCCTCCTCAGCTCAGCAAGGGCATGCCCGTGTGCGGGAGCGTCCGCAGACCCCACAGAGCCCGGGCCCTGCGGGGAGCCAGGGGCAGAGGGGAGAGGAGAGCAGGTCAGCGTGGAGTCGGACGGTCCGTACCAGTCCCCGAGCACAGAGCCTCTGGGGGCCTCAAAGGGCAGCTCCCGGGGCAGCAGGGGGAGAGAAAGGCGAGGGCAGGGCCTGCCGGGGCTGCTCCTACCGACTGGTCCGTGGTGAGCGGGGTGTAGCCCGTCATGAGGAAGTGGAGTCGAGGAGTGGGGATGAGCGAGGCGATGAGGCCGATGAGGTCGTTGTTCATGTAGCCGGGGTAGCGCAGGGTGGTGGTGCTGGCTGACATGATGGTGGACACCTGCGGACGGCAGCGCGCGTCGTGGGCCGCGGCCCCGGGGACAGGGCTCCCTTCCCGAGACGACACTCCGGTGAGGGGGGGCTCCAGCCCAGGGAGTCCAGGAGTGGGGGCTCACCAGCTGGTTGATCTGGGAGAAAGACGGGTTCTGGATGTGCAGGCGGTCGGTGGCGATCCGGTTCAGGGCTGTGTTGTCCAGCACCACCTGGGGGGGGGGGGGACAGAAGAGGGTCATGGAACCTTTTTGAGGAGAAAGCGGGCAGAGAGATAAGTTATTAGCTTAGCCCCCTCTAAACTCCAAAGCCAGGACGTAGGTGTGTTAGCTTTAAAAAGGGGCACTGTCTCAGGGGCATCACAAGACACTTTTCTACCCCCCAGTAAACAAATGGGATTGTCCCCATGTGCCATTCACTGTGCCTGGCTCTGGAGATACATGGCGGATAAAACAGGTACGGTCTGTGCCCCTCACAGAAAAGTATAGTTACAGCCTGAAATATGTACAAAGGAATTTGACCTTGAATGGGCGGTCAGGGAAGATTTGACTAAGAAAGTGACCCTTGGGCTGAGAATTAAGCATGAATAGGCATTAAATAGGCTAGCTGGGGACATATGTCAGGGGGTATACACTTTCTTGAGAGCCTTACTGCCTAAAGGGACTATAAGCAACTTGGAGTCAAGTCCTTAGTTCATAATTTGGGCCACCGGGTATGGCTTTGTTGGTCCTCTGTTCTCTGGGCAGGGGCTTGTGAAGGTCAGGTGTCCATGTCTCACTGGTTTGAGGAGGTAGATCAAAGCCCCCTACTCCCTTCTCCGGTGCTCACCACACAGTCTGCGTTCTGGGTCAGCCTCTTGAGCGTGAGCAGGGAGTTATAGGGCTGGACCACCACATCGCTCATCTCGTCCTGGTTGGGAAACACTGAGTACGTCTGCACCAGCTTCTTGGGGTACCTGGGGGTGAAGAAGAGGGAAAAGGGAATGTGACACAGTGAATTGGAAGGACTCCCATCACTGCCTATCTTGGTCTTCTCTAGAGCTAACAGGGCCATTCCTTTCCAAGTGTCACCAAGCTCTTGGTACAAAAGGAGGGGCCAGGGCAGAACTGAGTGCTCAGAGCCCAGAGTCAAAAAAGAATAAACCTAAAGCATCAAACCCATCAAACCCTTAAGGTCCCTCCTCTCCCTAGGCAAACCCACTCTTGGGTGTTCTTGCTTCTAAGATGTTCCCTGGATGGCCAGGCTCTGTTCCTACCAATGACTCAAAGCCACAGTGCCAGGCCTTCCAGTCCAAGAGAAAAAAAGGGATAAAAAGGAAAGACCTTACCCAGGGAACCAGGGCTAATGCCCTCTCCCCAAACATAGGCTTACCTGTCATTCAGTCGTTCGAGAAGGTAGGAGCCCAGGCCAGAACCTGTCCCCCCAGCGATGGAATGACACAGCACGAAGCCCTGCATGGGGAGGGATGGAGAGGCAGTCTCCAGGGATGTGGGGGAGAGGCTTCAGGCTTGTCTCATTCCCCACTCCCAACACACTCATGTCTCAAGGCTTCTTCTGTGTCCATCCAGGCTGACACTGCTTGGGAAGGAAGACTCATGCCTAAGGAGCTGATGCCATCCAGATTAGGATCTCCTTGAGGACAAGTACTGTACCTTATTTACTTTGATATCTCACATAGGATACTCAAAAAATTAGTTTTGAATAGAATTGCCCCATCACACCACCTGTTCAGGTACGTCCTGACCTTTCCCCAGCACTTTTCAGCCTTGTTTTCCCTTCAGCGGGGCAGAGCCTCACCTCTAAGCTGTCACTTCCATCTGCTTCTCGGTCTATGATGTCAAAAATGTCTTCGTGGATTTTCTCGCCCTGTAGAGAGAGACATGGGAGGGAGGGTCAGGATGAAGGTTCTGAGGAGTATCTCTTTTCAGCACCAAGAACTCTACCCTGGGACAAGCAGAGCCTCAGCCGTGACCCTCAACCCCAAAAAGCTATTTTGCAAATGATTTGCAGTCTGCATAAACCTCTCCCTGGCTGTCCCTCTTGTCAGGGTATCCCTTCGCCTCTTATTTATTGTCAGTCTGGTCTAGTCAAATCCCCAGGCTGCCTGAGCCTGCCTTGCCCTGGGGAGGGAACATCAGGGGTTTCTGGGATGGCCACCCAGATACCTGCGAGAATCCACTGGCCCAGTTGTTGCCAGCCCCTCCGCCATGCTCCGACAGGTAGATGTTCTCTGGGTTGTAGAGCTTGGCATAGGGGGAGTTGAGGATGGAGTGGATCACCCGGGGCTCCAGGTCCAGCAGCACCGCCCTGGGGATGTAGTGCTCATCGTCTGCCTGTCAAGGGGCATCCAGCAAGGGGGCCCAATCAGCTAAGGCCCAGTCCTCCATCCTCCCAGCTCTGGCTCCTGCCTGCCCACTCCCCCACCCCCTCACCCCCCGCTCCAAGCCAGCCGCCCTGGTTCTTCTGCCCAGCGGGTTTCCCAGTACCAGGCCTCTGCCCTTCCCTCAGACCCCCTGGCCAAGTCGCTGGGGGCACCTGGTAGAAAAAGACGTCCTTGCGGTCAGTGCCCTCGGTGGCGAATTCCTCCACGATGCCCTCGGGGCTGATACCATGCTCCGCGCACAGCTGTTTCCAGAACTCGAACCCAACTGGGGGATAGGGAGAGATGCCTGGGTCTGCTAGTCACAAGGCCTCAGGAGCCCAGGGTTAGGCTCAGAAGCTGTCACACTCAGAGGCTGCACCCAAGACACCTGATCTGGGAGCTGTCCCAGCCCAGGTGCGGCTCTCCATCTGGGACGTGTTCATCATGCGCAATAGGGCAGGGGATTCATGGAAGGGAAAGGGGGACTGGAGGATGCCAAGCACTGGGTGGGACCCGAAGAGGCAGAACCGGAGACTGGAGGGGCCCGGCGCTCGCTCGCTCGCTCACTCTGGTTGCCGCATTGGCCCAGCTGCAGGGTGATGATCTCCCGGGGCATCGCTCTTCAGCCCTGCCCCGCGGGAGTCACGGCGGAGACGAATGCCTGGCAGCCCGGCTCGCAGGACGTGGGGAGCGCGCGCTCTCTTCGTCTTTTGACGCGAGTGCTCGGTCTGCGCCTGTGCAGTGCGGGTCTCCCGGCTGCCGCCGGGCCGAGGAGCCCAACCGGGACATCATTTCCCCCACAACACTTACAGCTGGAATTCGGCACAAGCGCAGTGTGAGGCCACGCCCCCTTCTGCTCACCCGCCCCCCCCAGTTCCGCGCCTGCGCCGTGAGGCTTGTTGGGAAGGCGGGGAGTAGAGACCCGGGTGTCGGAGCGGGGAGGGGCGGTCCAGGTGGGCCCGGTCAGCTGGGCGTTACGGGTAGGTAAGCCGGTTGGTGGCTCTTTTGGACAGAGGCGCTGGGTTCAAGCCAGTCTTTTTTTAAATTTCTACTTTTAAGTTAAATCTACCTAACATAAAATTTACCATTTTAATCATTTTTAATTGTACAGTTCTGTGGCATAATGTACGTTCACACTGTTCTGCCACCATCATTGTCATTCATCCCCCAGAACTTTGTCACCTTCCCAAAATGAAACCCTGTACCATTAAATAGTAACTCTCCATCCTCATCCCCATCAACAGCCTGCTTTCTGTCTCTACAATTTTGACCAGGCATTTTTTTTTTTTTTTAAGACTTTGCCCATTTATTTGACAGAGAGAGCGAGGGAGGGAACACAAGCAGGGGGAGTAGGAGAGGGAGAAGGAGGCTTCCCGCTGAGCAGAGAGGCCGATGCAGGGCTCCATCCCAGGACCCTGGGATCATGACCTGAGCCAAAGGCAGATGCTTAACCACTGAGCCACCCAGGCACCTCATTGACCAGGCATCTTATGTAAGTGGAATTATATGTATTTGTCCTTTTGTGTCTAGCTTATTTCACTTAGCATAATGTCCTCAGGGTGACTTCATGTTGTAGCATGTGTCAGAATTTCATTCTTTTTAAAGGATGTATAATATTCCATTGCATGTATATGCCACATTTTGTGTTTATCCATTCCTCTGTAGGACTGCTTCCACCTATTGGCTATTGTGAATAATTCTGCCATGAACAAGGTTGTACAAATAAGTTTGAGTACCTGCTTTCAGGTATTCATTATCCTGGGTAGACACCCAGAAGCAGAATTTCTGGATCATATGGTAATTCTGTGTTTAATTTTTTGAGGAATTGCTGTACCATTTTATAGAGTGGCAGCACTATTTTATTCCCACCGGCAATGTGCAAAGGTTCCAATTTCTCCACATCCTCACCAACACTTGTTACTTTCTATTTTTTGTTTTGTTTTGTTTTATAATAGCCATCTTATTGAGTGTGAAGTGGTATCTCATTGTGGTTTCTGTTTTATTTTTTTAAATTCTTTTAAAGAAAAAAAATTCTTTCAAAGATTATTTATTTGAGAGAAAGAGAGGGGGGCGGGGAGGGGCAGAGGGAGAGAGAGAATCTTAAGCAGACTTCCCGCTGAGTGTGGAGCCCAAAAAGGGGCTCCATCCCACGACCCTGAGATCAAGGCCTGAGCTGAAATCAAGAACCTGACTTGTGGCTTAACCCACTGAGCCACCCAGGTGCCCCTCTGTTTTACTTTAAATTACAGAAAGTTTTAAACATACAAGCATGATTTTGTATTTTTATTATATGTTTTTTTCTGTTTTGAATTTTTATGTAAATGGTATCAGAGTATACTAGCCTTTTGTAACCTGCTTTTTTCACCCTACATTAGATTTGGCAATGTTGATACATGTAGATTTATTTCATTGTTTTTAACTGCTTTATAGTATTTCACTGGATGAATAAAATAGTTTATTCTATTCCTACATGGGGGTGATTAGATTATTTCTACTTATCCCTTATTACATAGAATGAATACAGGATTGGTCACTTCTGAACATGAAGTTCTCTACCACTGGCATGTGCATCTTCTTTAGAAAGCTTACAAACTTTACAAGTTTTCACATATTTTTTCCTAGATTGATGTACCAATTTACACTCTTACCAGCAAAGGAGTTTCCATTTCCTTATACCCGCATCCACACCTGGGTTATCAGATCTTAATTTTTGTCCATCCCATGGATGCCCAATGGGATCTCATGATTGCAGTTTCCACACAGTCTGATCACAAGGGAGGTTGACTTGATTTGTTGTGGTTGTTAGACCTTTCAGAATTGCCTGTTCATATCCTTTGCCCATTTTTCTATTGGGCTATTTTTTTTTTTTAGACATAAGATATTCTACGAATTTCTTCTTAGTTGTATGGGTCACAAATATTGTCACTTGGTCTATGGCTTGTCTTTGTTTTTTAAAGATTTTATTTATTTGACACAGAGAGAGAGAAAGATAGCAAGAGAGAGAGAGAGAGAGCACAAGCAGGGGAAGCAGCAGGTAGAGGGAGAGAGAGAAGCACGCTCCCTGCTGAGCAAGGAGTCTGATACAGGGCTCGATCCCAGGACCCCAGGATCATGACCCAAGCCAAAGGCAGACACTTAACCGATTGAGCCACCCAGGCACCCCCATGGCTTGTCTTTATATTTTGCATCTGGTGTCTTTTGGGATAGTGAAGATTTTAATGTAGACAGTTATCCTACTTTTCTGTTTTGTATGTTTTATACCTTGTTAAAGAATCATCCCCTTTCCCAGTATCATAAATCTGTCCTTCTATGTTTCCTTCCAAATCCCCCATAGTAGTTTTGCTTCTTCCCTGTGTTGTGTACTGACTTGTTACGATTTCAAATCCACGTTTTGAAAACTTGTTTTGGACAAAGTTGTTTGTGGTTTGAACTTGTTCTCATGAAATTGTTTTGAAGTTGGGTATTAGAACTTTCTTATCGAACTCTTAGCACCTGGAGTGGAGAGGACCATTACATCATTGACACCATAGTAACAGCCAGCCATGGTGTCCATCACATGGTGGACTTTTTTAAACTTTAAAAACCAAGAGGTGTGACCAGCAACTCAAAAGTGTTTGGTCCGGAAAAAGCTACTCTTTGCTGACCTAAATAGTTCTCTGGAGATCTTGAGACACTCCTGCTGTGGCCAGGCTACCTTGGTCGGCCGTGGTGTTAAACCACACAGCAGTCTCAGGAAAAGAAGGGACATCTGCTTCTGCCTTAGTGAGGCAACTCCTCCTAGGTAGTGGTGGTGCAAGCTGTCTAGCCATCCCTGCAGGAATAATCTTCAGAGCAGCTACCTTGCCTGCCAACACTGGCACCATCTCCTGCTAGCTACGTGCCCCAGCAGAGAGGGACCTGAGCAGGCAGCTGATGCCCAGCTTTTAGTCGGAAGGACTGACACTACCAAGAACCAACTCATAGAAGGGTACACCTCAACTAATATTGAACATTATTTCTTTCATCCCCCCTTTGCCTGGAACAGTAATGTAATTAATCTATCATTGGTTTGGAATATGTTAGTTCTTTATTGGTGTATTATTATCCTGCATGCTCTTGGCTTGTGAAATATTATTACTATAAATTATAATTCTTACAGTCAACCTGTGTTAAATAAATTATTGGCAAAGACAAACTTAGTCTCTGAGCATAACTTGCCTTGAACAAAACACCCTGTAGGTCTTTGTTCATCTGGAACTTATTTGGAGGCCTGCTGTAAGATAGGGATCCACTTTATCTTTTCCATATGGATGGCCAATGGTCTCCAAGCCAATTACTGAAGAGTGGGTGCAGCGCCCCCCACCCCCAGAACATTCTAATCCCCCAGTCTGATGCGGGGCTGGCTTCTGGCTGCTCTTCTGCTCCACTGGGCTGTCTGTCTGTCCTTGTCTGGCGGGCTCTCTCAGAGCTGCTGCAGAGGCCCTGGCAAAGGCACCACTGCCAAGAGTCATGCTCAGACGAAGTTTTTTGTTTTCTTTTCTCTCTCACTTTCTCTTTTTTTATGAGAACTCGGCCACCTTCCAGCCCTGGATGCCAAGAACCCTCTGGGCTTCTTTAGAAGACTCTGGCTTACCCCATACCCGTCCCCTCCCAGGCCTCTGCTCAGTTTCCCTCCCCTCACCCCACGCCAGCCTCCCAGCCCACTTCCTCCACTTGGGCCAGGCTGTTGGGGGTGTCCCCTGGGAGGACTGGCAGCCTCGCCCTTTCGGGGAGGGCCTGGGTGCTCCCTTTGAAGTTTGAGCTCCTCCTTGGGGCTCACTCCCCCTGATGGAGCTGCTCCTAAGGGCTGGCTGTCTTCAGAGGCTCTGCTAGGCCCCTCTCTAAGTGCCCAGGTGAAGAGGAAAGCTTGAGAGATGAGAGTAGACTTGCCAGCTCTCCCTTCCTTGTGAGTCTGGAACGGCTGTCTGCTTCCTTTAAAATACTAACCTGTAAGCAGTTTAGGAACACTTGTGAAATGAAGGAGTTTAATTTCAACCTTTTCTTGTGATTAATCACAGTGCCTTGCTCCTCCTTCTAGTTTCCCAGAAGTGGGAAAACTTCCTTCAAATCCTAGTTATAGGCAAACAGGTTAGAACGTGTGACTTGATCTGAGCTGGAGAAATTGCAAGGTGGGTTTCCTCGAAGAAGCCATCTCTGACCAGCCGGAGGCTCCTTCTCACCTGTAGAAATGGATTGGAGATACACTTACGTACAGAGCTGAACATAAATCCTCCCGGTTATTAGCAGGTTATGCTTTCCATTTCTGCCAGGTGGAGAAAATGGAGGGGGATACAAATCAATAAGAAGAAAACAAGCAAGGGGGCATTTGGCTGGCTCAGTTGGTAGAGCATGTGACTCTTGATCTCAGGGTTGTGAGTTTGAGCCCCATGTTGGGGTAGAGTTTCTTTTTTTTTTTTTTTTTAATTTTATTTTTTATTTATTTATTTGAGACAGAGAGAATGAGAGACAGCATGAGAGGGAGGAGAGTCAGAGGGAGAAGCAGACTCCCCGCCGAGCAGGGAGCCCGATGCGGGACTCGATCCCGGGACTCCAGGATCATGACCTGAGCCGAAGGCAGTCGCTTAACCAACTGAGCCACCCAGGCGCCCTGGGGTAGAGTTTCTTAATAAAAAGAAGAAGGAGAAGGAGAAGAAGAAGAAGAAGAAGGAGGAGGAGGAGGAGGAGGAGGAGGAGGAGGAGGAGGAGGAGGAGAGAATGAATAGTCAAAAAATAGGTAAAAGGAATAAACGGTTCATGATAAATAAAAATGTAAAATGATACTCAGTCTAACTAGTAATCAGAAAAATTCAAACTTAAGGCAAAATATTAGATAAGCAAAAATTTAAAGATATCTAATGTTGATGAGGCTTCTGAGAAATGGATGCTTTAATACAGTATTTTTATATTGGTGGTAGTTTAAATGGATACATTCTGGAGGGTAAACTGGCAGTTCTCTTGATATGTAAAATCACATAACCTTTGACCCAGCAATTCTACTTCCAGGAATAACCTGGGTCCCTGATAACTAGGGACATGTGCTGGAACATATGCACAAAGATGTATATATATAGGGATGTGTGCTGCAGTGGTGTTCATAATGCTGAACAGCAACCTGGCCGTCCATGTGTCCATCCAGAGGGGTGGGTTTAAATAAACCTATAGTGATCCCTATTAAGGAACACAAAGGAGCCATTTTTAAGAAATATAAGGTATGGGGCGCCTGGGTGGCTCAGTTGGTTAGGCGACTGCCTTCGGCTCAGGTCATGATCCTGGAGTCCCGGGGTCGAGTCCCGCATCAGGCTCCCTGCTCAGCAGGGAGTCTGCTTTTCCCTCTGACCCTCCCCCTTCTCATGTGCTCGCTCTCTCTCATTCTCTCTCTCTCTCAAAATAAATAAATAAAATCTTTAAAAAAAAGAAAAAAAGAAATATAAGGTAGAAGTATCATCAGCATGGAAAGGTGGCCAACACATGGTAGGTGACAAAAATAAGTTTTGTCAAAAAACGAAAGTATTTTTGAGCACACACGGAGGGAAAAAAAAGATGTGTATGTGCGTGCACTGTGCACATGCGCATGTTGAGGGGGCTGCTGGTGTGGAAGAAGCAGCACGTGTGCAGGCTGGATGTGAGAGATGGCATGCTGAGTTTAGGGTGAAGGAGGAAAGCGTCAGGTAGTGAACTGGAGAAGTCAGCCAGGACCAGACCTGAATGTGCCTTGCAAAACAGGAAGCTGCTGAGGGTTGCTGAACCAGGCACTGGGCTGGAGAAAGATCCCTCCAGCATCAGTGACACATCAAGGTTACCACCCAGGCCTGAAAGGAGCAGGGCCTTGCCCAAGTTTGAAGAGGAGGGGACCGATTCTAGAAACACTGAGTGGGAAGAATCTATAGGAGTTTAAGATGACAGATTCTGTAATGGGTGTAAGGGAGAGGAAGGAGTGTGAGAGGACAGATTTCAATCACTGGGTGATTACTGAGACACAAGGAAGTCAAGAGGAGCATGGATCCACAGGTTGAGTTTGAGATGCCTGGGAATATCCAGATGGAGCTAGGGGCCCAGTAGGTGACAGAGAATTCACAGGTCTAGAGCTAAGGAGAGAGTTCTAGATGGAGAGTGAGCAATACCCAAGTGGCAGTTAAAGCCATAGGGGTGAATAGGGTCGCTCAGGGAGAATTTATGGTGTGGGATGGTCCTAGACTGGAAAAGGACTGGAAGAGAACCCGATAGAATACAACACATATGGGGTAGGAAGGAAGAGTGCATTGCAAGGACAAAATGAAGGAGCCAGCAAAAGGCAGAAGAAAAACTAGTGTGTGTCAGTGAGGTTGGATTGCCTACTCACTTCTGGCAGAGCCCTGATTTTGTTCTGCATTCCACCCTTCTTCCAAGTGGTTTGGCAATAAATCCTGATTAGTCCAAGCCAATTATGGTCATCACAGTTTCCTTGCCAGGGACTGATTTAGGAAGGGACATCTGATGCAACTGAGGTCAATGTGATGTGAGGAAAGTCTTCTGGGGGCTCCTGGGGACGGTTTCCTCCCTGATTAGAAATAGACATACAGGAAGAGATGCTCTGTTCCTTAGCTGTGTGTTATCACATTTGGATATGGCACCTGGAACTGCCACAGTCATTCTTTAATGTGTAGAGGAGAGCATCTTGAGGATAAGCCATCATGTTGAGGGTGGTAGAGCAGAAAGATGGAAGGCACTGGGTCCCGGATGTCATTGCTAAGCCGTGGAATTGATCAGCCCTGGAGCAGCTTCATAGCTGGACTTCTTAAAATGTAGGATTTATTTTGGGGTGCCTAGGTGGCTCAGTTGGTTAAACGTCAGACTCTTGGTTTCAGCTCAGATCATGATCTCAGGGTCGTGAGATCAAGCCCCACATCGAGCCCCTCATCGAGCCCTGCTCGAGGGCTCCACACTCAGCCCAGAGTCTGCTTGGGATTCTCTCCCTCTTCTTCCTCCCCTCTCCTTGCCTTCTCCTTCTCCCTCTCCTTCTGCCCCTCCCCCCTGCTTACGGAAGCACGAGCTCTCTCTCTTTCTAAAATAAATAAATAGGTAACTCTCTCAGGTCCTCTCCGTCTTCAGGAGCTTTGTACTATCATTCAATATGCTTTACTATTGCTCAATAAAATCTTGCTTTGCTATCCAAATAAATAAATAAATAAAATTTTTTTTAAAAACTTACAATACATTTTTCCTTATGGTTAAGCTATTTGATTTGGATTCTGTTTTTACTTGCAGCTCAAGGCACAGCCATGGGGGAGGATACTGTAGGAGCCTAGGAAAGAGAAAATTCCAAGGAGGAAATTATTTGGAGTAATATGGAGATGGAAAAGGGACCTTCACATTTGGGGGACCATTGGTGACTTTGGTGGAGATATTGACCCTGGGCCATGAGAGTAAAAACCAGATTGCAAAAGCTTACTTACCATTATACATAGTTGGCACTAATGGATATTTGGAGAATCATAAAATTGAGACACAAATGGAAGATAAGGAGGTGGGCAGGGAGGATGGACTTTAAAACGGCATTTTAATCTGGTGCCCACAGATCCCCTGGAGGGGGTCTATGGAAAGAATTCAGGGGACCCATGAACCTGGATGGGAAGAAAATTACACCTTGATTTTTCACCCACCTCTAATTAAAATATCGTCTCCCCTTCAATTATGACTGCAGGCATCAATCTTCAGTAGTATGAGTAGTAACTGTGACTTTGTCACCTGTAAAAATCACAGCTATTTTTACTTCACATTACAGTTGACACAGCTGTTGCGAAATAGTGTTTATAATCATCACTACTTAAAAATATGGGCGTTATTATAGGCCCACGTCAAGATTTTGCTATTTAACGCATTAACAAAGGACACACAAGAATAAAAGAAAGAAGCACATGTATAACGATGTCACAAATTTTAAAAATCTATTGTAACAACTGCATTTCACGGTAATTGATGTCCATGGTAATTCTATGCATATTGCAGGCATTCAAGAACATTATCCACCAGACAGCCAAAGGCATCCATGGTGTGAAAAAGGCTAGGAACTCCAGCTGCAAAGGAAAAGAGAGAAGGGGAGGTTTGCACCGTGGAGATGGGAACGTGGGGTCTGGAGAACACTGCGTTTGAGGACATAGGAGAGGTTTCTGTGTGGTGGTGCTGCAGGCTCAGAGAGGGGACTTTGAGAGCTGAAGTCCCTGAGGAGGCTGGAGCTATTGGGATGCAGGGCTCAGGTGGAGGGATTAACCACAGGAAGGAAACTTTTCCCACAATAAAAGGGAGGAAAGGATGAGTGTAGATAAAAATAAGTGCTTTAGTGGGGTGGCAGTGGGGGGCAGGAAGTTGAGGGGGCTTCTGACTGATGGCTTCTATTTTCACTGTCAAGTAGGAGTGAAGTTATCTGCTGAGAGTGAGAATGACAGGGGAGTTGATAAGGTAGGGAACCAAAGAAGGCTGACAAGGACGAGCAGAGGGACCACAGGCCCACCACCCGGTTGTCATGGCAACACTTTGCGTGGGTGTGCACTGTCTCCAGCTGTGTTCAGCTGCTCAAGTGTATAAGTCAGAGGGCAGAAAGGCAGCTAAAGCCAGGGCTGGGGTTTTACCAGGAGGATGGGGTGAAGATCAGGGGACTACAGGAGGGATGACCCAGCTTGTCCAGAAGCTGTGTGGAGAAGGGTGTGCAGCTAGGAAGGGGCTGCTAGCTTGGAGTAAAATCCACCTATCAACATTAGGAAGACGAATGGGACAAAGGGAAGGAGAAGGTGGAGGTACCGGAAATAGTGGCACAAGAAGGAGCCGGTCAAGTTTAAGTTTAAGTAGTTCACAGGATGGCAAGTACTGAGGTCCATCCATTGTGTGGGTGACAAGGAGAGAAGTAGTAAAGGGCATTAGAGGTGAGGAGGTCAAGTCCAGCCAAGACCAACCATATGGATCTAAAAGTCACCTAGGAGGAATTTGAAGCTTGGAGTGGAAGTTCTGGAGGACATGGAGGAGTGATTTAGAAATAGGTAGATGATTGGAGCCAGTGGTAGAAGAATCTGATGGTGGTGGATACCATGGGCCTCAAAGGAGGAGGAGGGCCTTTTCAGCAAGGTACAATAGTAATTGTCTAAAAGTAGCAATAAGGAGCTAAAGGAATACCTATCCACCATGAGGTGGAGAATGGGGATCCATGTTCCTGCTGTGTAGCCAGGACTTCAAGAACTAACTAGCTTTTATGAAAGAGCCCAGAGAGAATCAGACAGTTGTGGACCAGACCTGATCTAGGACAGTGGCTTCCAATCCCACAAGATAGTCCCCTCCCATGCCCCACCCCAACCTGGAAGCATTTGCAAACCAGCAGAGGCCTATTTGGTTTCATCACAGTAGTGGGGGTGGGGGATCCCGGCATTTCGTACCTAGAGATCAGAGATGCAGTATCCTGCAGTGTGCAGTAGAGCCCCACGGTGATGAACCGTCCCGCCCAAAATGCCCATAAGTGCATCCCATACACTTTACGGATGAGGAAGCTAGGATTCAGAGAGCTGAGATGTGTACTTAGGTTTTGGAACTTCTCTAGTTTTGATATTATATTAAGATCTGTGTGTATGTCTGAGGTCACTGTGGTAATTAATGTTGGTTGGCGAATCCAGCCCCCTCTCTCTAGTCACCTCTCAATGATGGGTGTATGGTTGCCTCTGTTCTTGCCTGTGGAAGGTAAAGAGAAGTCATGGAGCAAGACTCCTGGGGCAACTTTTTCAAAAGGCAAGTGCAGCTGGAGGCCCCTGCCTCTTTTGCTCTGCTCCTAGTGTTCTCCTTGGAACTTGGTCCAGCCACCATCTTGTATCCATGAGCACCAAGGCCACACATGAGTGATGATGGGACACAAAGATAGACAGGCCAGGTATCCTGGGTGGCTTCCTAATAGATGTCCCAACCCTGAACTGTCCACCTGTGGACTACCAAGTGAGAAAAACAAACTATACTATTCGTGTAGCCTACTGTTAATTGAATGTTCTGTTAATTGCCGCTGAATGTATTTCTGCCTGATGGAGTCGTAGGGCCAGTTAGCAACAGCTGAGGCTAAACCCACGTTTTCTTTTCTTTTTTTTTTTTAAAGATTTTATTTATTTATTTGACAGAGAGAGACACAGCAAGAGAGGGAACACAAGCAGGGGCAGAGGGAGAGGGAGAAGCAGGCTCCCTGCTGAGCAGGGAGCCCGATGTGGGGCTCGATCCCAGGACCCCGGGATCATGACCTGAGCTGAAGGCAGCCGCTTAACAACTGAGCCACTCAGGCGCCCCAAACCCACGTTTTCTGTCTCACAATCTAATAGTGTTTCCTTGACAGCAGTGGTGTGGTTTCCAGACAAGCAACATCCGCATTGCCTGGGAACTTGTTAGAAATGCAGAATTTCTAAACTTCTAAATCAGAAACCCAACAATCTGGTTTAACAAGCCCTCCCTCGGGGTGATTCTCACGCACCCATTTGGAGAGCCACTGATCTCTAGCTGTGCTCTCCCTTGGCATCACCTGGAGGCTCGTGAAAATATACCAGCTCAGATCCCACTCCAGATCCCCTGAATGGAATCTGTATTTTCAGGAGATCCCTGGGTTATCTGTATGCGCATTAAAGTGTAAGGAGCACTGCTCTGCAATATGCTTAATTGAGTCTTTTTATTTCTCTTATTGAAGCCAGAGCATTAAAAAGCAACATAACTGACCAGGCTGAAATCAAGCACTCAGGATCCAGCCAATGCACTTCACATTAAAAAACCTAAACATTTTAAAATTAAAAAGATACAGTCCACAACTGAACATTCAAAGTTTTGATTTTGGAAGTTTAAAAGCATAAAAAGCAGCAAGTATCCTGTGATTACAACCTATGTGCTTCACAATTGATTTTTTAAAATATATTTTTAAAAGATTTTATTTATTTATTTATTTGACAGAGAAAGAGAGACAGCGAGAGAGGGAACACAAGCAGGGAGAGTGGGAGAGGGAGAAGCGGGCTTCCCGCCGAGCAGGGAGCCCGATGTGGGACTGGATCCCAGGACCCCGGGACCATGACCTGAGCCGAAGGCAGACGCTTAACGACTGAGCCACCCAGGCGCCTCTTTATATTGATTTTAAACAAAAAACGTATCCCAAGTATAAATTTGAGAATATTCTTTTAGGATTCTCTCTCACTCTTTTTTTTTTTTTTTAAGATTTTATTTATTTATTTGAGACCGAGAGATACAGAGGGAGAGAGACCATGAGCAGGTTAGAAGCAGAGGGAGAGGGTGAGGGAGAAGCAGACTCTGATCCTTGTTGTTTGCACTTCTATGCCTTCACAGGTTTTTCTTTTTCTGATGAAATTTAAAAATATCTCCAATATGGTAAGATACAATATTTCCTACGACTGCTTTAATGTGTTGTTATATTTTATAAATTGATCTCTTCAAGCGTCTGGGATTGAGTTATCATTCCTTTATTTTCTAGAGCTTCCATTGTTTTTATTTTATTTTATTTTTTAAAGATTTTATTTATTTTTCAACAGTGAGAGAGGGAACACAAGCGGGGGGAGTGGGAGAGGGAGAAGCAGGCTTCCCGCAGAGCAGGGAGCCCGATGCGGGGCTCGATCCCAGGACCCTGGGATCATGACCTGAGCTGAGGGCAGATGCTTAACGACTGAGCCACCCAGGCGCCCCCATTGTTTTTATATGTATGTTGAAATTTTTGGTCCATTTTCTCTCTACTAATGTTTATTATGCTATCAATACATCCCTCCAGCTATGCCAGGCTAGGGTATTTGGCTAATTAAAACTATTTAGGTACAGCATAACATACAGAGATGTCGAACCACTATGTTGTAGACTTGAAACTAATGTTAACACTGTGTGTCAACTATATTCAAATAAAATTTTTTTAAAATAAGACTATTTAGGAGGTTATTAAAAATTAACTTTTTTTTAAAAGGTAGAACGCTTTTTTTTTTTTAAGATTTTATTTACTTATCTGACAGAGAGAGAGAGAGAGTGGGAGATAATGAGAGCAGGAACACAAGCAGGGGGAGTGGAAGAGGGAGAAGCAGGCCTCCCACTGAGCAGGGAGCCCGATGTGGGGCTCGATCCCAGGACCCTGGGATCATGACCTGAGCCGAAGGCAGACGCTTAACGACTGAGCCACCCAGGCGTCCCCCAAATTAACTTTTTTAAAAAAGATTTATTTATTTGAGAGAGAAAGAGAGCGCAAGTGGGTGGGGGGAGGGGAAGGGTAGAGGGAGAAGCAGAGACTCCCCACTGAGCAGGGAGTTTGACAGAGGGGCTTGATCCCAGGACCCTGAGATCATGACCTGAGCCAAAATCAAGAGTTGGATACTTTAATGGACTCAGCCACCCAGGCACCCCTAAAAATTAATTTTCGACAAGGTTTTAGTCTGCTGCTAAGTTGGTTTGTTAAATCAACATGATAAAATTCTAAGAATAGTTACTGAGCAATCTAATTGCAATTTGGAAGGTCCAGCCCTATTTTCACCTTTTAGTACTTTTACTGTTTTAAGGTTTATACACCCAATGTGTATAATCTCTATACCCAGTGGGGGCTTGAACCCACAACCCCGAAATCAAGAGGTGAATGCTCTACTGACTGAGCCAGCCAGGCACTGCTCACCTTTTAGCACTTCTTATGAATATTTATTTATTTATTTATTTATTTATTTATTTATTTATTTATTATTATGTTCAGTTAGCCAACATATAGTACATCATTAGTTTTTGATGTAGTGTTCAACGATTCATTATTTGCATATAACACCCAGTGCTCATTACAACACGTGCCCTCCTTAATACCCATAACCTGGCTACCCCCTCCCCCCACCCCCCACCCCCTCCCTTCTGTAACCCTCAGTTTCTTTCCCCAGACTTCTTAGGAATCGTTTTTGTTTGCTTGTTTCAGAGCTCCTGTTTTCTTAGTCCTGGCCGGCCTGCCCCTCTGGCTCCTCACCTCTCCAGTTTAAGACTAGCTGTTGACCTGAGGGCCTTCAGGTCTCAGGCGATCCCTTTGTGCAGGTTCTCAGGGTGGGTCTGTGACCGTTCTGAGCATTCCCGAGTGAAAAGTCCCTTCCCTGATTTGCTTCGTCACCGCCTATGAATTAGGGATAGAAGGATGTCAGCGAGTTTATTTTCTGGATTGATCCAGACCAAACAGGCTGAAGCAGTGCTCCCTGGTTGAATCACTGTCATCAAATAAGGAGCTGATGAACCAAGGAGCCTGGAAACAACCTGTGTCCACTTCCTGGGGCCATAGCACCTCCATGGCTCAGAAACCATGCATGGCTTAAGGTGGTTTTCTGTGAATCACAGGTTGAAGTAGAGTTATTCTCAAGCTGTTCTCACGTGTTGGAATCAAAGCAATTTAAGTCTTATCTTCTCTAATCTGAGTTGACATTTTTGTGACATGTTTCCTCCTCCCTGGTGTATTTTAGAAGCGTCTGAGGGAACAGAGAAAAAGATCGTGGACTCTGGTAGCCTTTGCTTTGTTAATGTAGAGACGCCTTTTTTTCTTTTCTTTCTTTTTTGAAAGATTTTATTTTTAGGTAATCTCTACACACAATGTGGGGCTCGAACTCACAACCCTGCGATCCAGAGTCACAAGCTCCCCCAGCTGAGTCCTCTAGGCACCCCAAGGTGCCTCTTTTTTTTTTTTTAAGGAAGAAATAAAACTGTCTTTATTTACAGAAGATGTAAGGCATGGGGCGCCTGGGTGGCTCAGTTGGTTGAGCGACTGCCTTCGGCTCAGGTCATGATCCTGGATCCCTGGATCGAGTCCCACATCGGGCTCCCTGCTCGGCAGGGAGTCTGCTTCTCCCTTTGACCCTCCTCCCTCTCATGCTCTCTGTCTCTCATTCTCTCTCTCGCAAATAAATAAAATCTTAAAAAAAAAAAAAAGATGTAAGGCATGATTGTATGCAGAAAGTCCTAAGGAATATACAAAAAGCTACTCGAACTAATAAGTGAGTTTAGAAAGGTTACAAGGTACACACAAGTCCATTGCAATTTTTAATTTGAAAAAACTTTTAAATTATTTTTTAATGTGGTAAAATATACATAACATAGAATTTACCATTTTAAACATTTTTAAGTGAACAATTTAGTGTCATTAAATACATTGACACTGATGTACAACCATCAAGATGGCTTCTTAACACATAAAATTTTTGATCAATAAATATATATTATACACATGATGTACATATGAATTAAAAATGGAATGGAGAAGCTGTGTGCTCTACCTGCATTTCTACTTCAAGATAGAACAAAATGTAAGAATTGAATTTTACGTATAACGAATTTACCAGGCAGTTCGCATGTGGCAGTATGAGATTCCCATTATATTTACAAGACAGGAAAAAAACTAATAAATATTTTAATGGGAGAGGACACACTTTATTCTATGTAAAATAATAACCTCTACCAGGTTCAAACATTACATCAAAATATATTTATTGTAGTAAATATAGAAAATACAGGTAAGCAGAAAAAATAACCTAGAAGGATGGATATTATTGATAGCTGGTGCATGAGTTAATCATAAGCCCCAATTAGCAGACTTTTGTTCAACAGCATCTTGGGGTGACTATTGAGTTTCCGGCAATAAGAGATCAGTAGGTTTTATTTCTGGCTTTGTTTGAAAGAGGACCTTATGAGGGATTCATTCTCTGTGTGTCTGGGTTTGGATTTTTCCCCTCCCAAATGACATGTTTGTTTCATCAGCTGGTTAAGCATATGTATGGCTCAGGTATACCTAATGTCTTTGCTGACCTTTGAACTGGAAGGGACTTGATTTGACCAAGTGTCATTTACACTCCTAGGTGATCGCTGGGACTGGATAGTGCAAAAGTCTGATAAAGAGAATCTGGCTTCTATTCCCTCTGAAAGAGAGGTGTTACTGCCAAGTGGTAAAGTGCCAGTAGTGAACTCCTTATCTGTACTAGTGGGGGGCTGGGATTGCACACATAGCCCCGGAGTGGAATATCCAAATGGCTTCTGTGTCCTTTTGGAATGCAGCACGATCTAAGAATAACAGACTCTTTGATTAAGAAGTCCAACTCCCTTATTTTTACAAGCCCCCATGCCCCTAGTCAGACACAGGTGCCCCCCCTCCCAGCTTTCCTGTCGTACCTTGTCCAACCTCCATTATTGTCCTGATCTTACAGCAAAGGAGGAGTCATTTACATTAACACATAAACAATAGAGTGAGACATCCTTCAGCCGGACTGTATCTCGCTCATCTTTGTTGTCTTCAGCACTTAGCACAGTGCCTGGAACTTACTAGCTTCTCAACAAGTATTTGTTGAGTGAATGAATGATGAAACCAAGGCCCAGGGACAAGAAGTGACCTGCCTAAGATCATAAGTCTAGTTAGTAATGTTCTGAGAGGTAGGTTATGATAACACTTTAATTACATTGCATTACTTGAAAGCACAGGGTAAGAGGCCAGAATTGGACTGGATCTTGGAATAAAGCTCTGGTGCCTGGTTAGTCACAGAATTGGAAAGTCATGTGATAGTCCACAGCATCAAGAGCTGACTCTGAGGTCCATCTCGAGAGGTGTTTTGGTACCTGAGAGTGTTGCTCTTCTTGCTAACACTCTATCAGTTAGAATGATGGGTACATGTTTGTGGTGAGGAGGAAGCCACCTCGGTTGTCTTTCCTATGATTGGGAAAGGCTAGAGTGGGAGAAGTCCCCAATCTATGGAAACGCAGGGAGACCTCTTCCCATCCCTGGGGTCCACAGACCCTTGTTTATATTCACAGACAGTCTTTGTTAGAAATATGTAATCATTTTTGGCAGAGGTTGGGGAAGGCTGGTGGCAACCCTGTGTGTGTGTGTGTGTGTGTGTGTGTGTGAACATTTAGTTTTGTGCCAAGATCAAGGCTGTTTTGTTGTTGTTATTTTTGAGACAGGGTTGGAGCATCAGATGAGAATGTTTGGCCTTTGAGGAGGTCAGAGTGACCCAAAAAATGTAATCTGGCCAGTCTCTGGGTGGCAGCCCCCATTAAATTCGGCAGAGTCCAACCTGAAGGTGTGCTCTGGGAGATCTGCCACAGGGAGCCCTCAAGATGCTGACTCTGGCTCTTCTGAGTGATGGCTGGAGTGCGTGTGTGCATGTGTGTGCATGTGAGAGAGAGAGAGATGAAGGGAGAAGCAGGAGGAATAGAGAAGCTGTAGCCCAGCAGACCCAGGAGAGGTCCTTTTCATCCACTATTCCTAGGTGACAAGGTAAGCATCAAAGTCACCTACCTGGATGGCCATAGGGAAAGGTGTGTAAGGTCCAGGCAAGGCTCAGGTGGGAGTGTACTGGGGTGGGCAAGGGAGAGGCCTGTATCAATCTCAGACGGGAGCTGCTGCCTTAGTTGGTCCTTATGAGCCTGCTGCCTCAGCTAGGTGGACAGGTGAGGACAGCACCTGGCTAGACCTCACAGATGAGGTTGACCAACTCGTGTTCCCACATCCTTTGGAGGCCTTTATGCCTATGGAAAACAGGTAGGGAAGAATTAAGCTGAAGCTCTCCCCCTTCTGACTACCTTCTCTTTAGAAATGTCATCATTTCATGCCATCAGGAATTGTTAGCATTGGCTTGGGGTCTGAAGGATGGGCTTTATGAGTCAAGAATTCTGTGAAATTGTTTTCAAATCCATATGCCTATTTTTTCTGGGGAGGTTCATTGCAGATTCTCAAAGAGATCCATGAATCAGCAAAGGTTAAGAACCATTGGTGTAGGGCTCAGCCGAAGGAATGCATGCATTTATAGGGCCCTTATTCATGTGAGAGGGATATAAATGAATGGAATATGGTAGTGTAATAATTATCAGTTTGGTGGCTCAGGGCCTATGGATTAACAGCTGTTGTATCATCCGACAATAGTAGTAATCCAGAGGCATATCCACACACATGGGATAGAGGTGGTGATCAGAAACCTGCTGAATGAGCAGGGGACCCCTGCAATGCCTACAATACTGTGTGGCCAAAGGAACACAGATGGTTGGAATAGACCAGTCACTGTGGGGAGATCCCCGAACATAACTGGATGGAGCAGACAGAGTGTTATCATGCTCTTAGGATTGATTCAGTTTATATAAGAGGGCCAGGTCACAAGGATTTCCAGGGGCCACACGAGACTTTGGTTAAGGTTGCTCCCTGGCTCTGAGTGGGGGGCCCCCTTAACTGCATTGCCTGTGGTTATGACCTAGAAGCAGAGGTAGTAGTCTGGCCTTCATGGGCCCCTACACACTGTTATGTTCGTCTCTACTCATCCTTTTCATGAACCTCAGGGAACCTGGTATTTTTTCATACCATCCCTATAAGCCGGTGCTCTCAGTGACTCATTTCCATCCTTGGGGTCCAGGCCAACGGGCTACTCAGAATAGTGCCTTTTCTAGAACCAGAATCTAAGTAGGTAAGGGAAGATTTTGGGGAGCAGTTCCCTCTAGGTTCAGGAATCCTAAGCAAGGATGGCCCATAAAGGGAGTGGAAGTCCTCAGAGAGAACTGAGGGTTAGGGAAAGGAAGATAGTTTTCAAGCCTTGGGCAAGATTTGGGGGTGTTTGGCCCAGTGTTTTCCTCATTGGCCCTGCTATAGTTTGGTGGTCCTCTGAGGCTCTCTCTCACTCCTCACCACCTCCTCCCTGCCATCTCTTGACAGTGGCTGTGCTCCTGGACCAAGACAAGCTACCACAAGGTAGTTTTAGAGGAACACATCCAGTAGGCAACTTTGTTTTGCCACATGGATGACCTTCCAGCTGTGCTGGAAGGTTCTGACCCCTCCCTCTTCCCAGCTCACTTTGCAAGTCGGGTCTTGAAACTGCTCTGCCTTCCGCTGATTCTATGTTCTGGTGTGGCCGTCTACAGATCCAGCTCATGATTCATGATGATTATTTGATATTGTAGGAAGTAAGATACTCGTTGTCACCAGTCTGTTTCCATTCAGGTGTTAATGGGATATTGTATCATGTATCTGTTGGGAATATTTCCAAAGGATCAAATATCAGAAATTCAGCAACATCATGCCATTTGGTTCCTTGACACCATAGCTACTCTGTGTAAGAATCTTGGGATATTTTTCTTATGTCATGCATAAAAGGAATTGAAAAAATTCATTTCTAAAGGTGCAGAAATGACATCTCTTCCCCCTCCCACCCCATACCTTTCCCCTATCTTTGAAAACTGATGAGGGTTAAAGTCATAATATTCCTGATCTATAGGCCAATGTGGTGAACACATGAATTTATCCTAAATAAATTTTATTTATTTTTTTTTAAGATTTTGTTATTAGGTAATCTCTACACCTGACCTGGGGCTCGAACTCATCATCCCAAGATCAAGAGTCACATCGTCTACGGACTGAGCCAGCCAGGTGTCCCACATGTGGCAAGCCTTTTCATGTCTTCTTGTTAAAGGAGAGGCAGGGAAGAGAAGCTGACCTTGACATCATTCTCTCATTCTCAACAGCTCCAATGTCCTAGGACCTGTGGTAGTTATCAGGGATATAGAGATAAAAGATGCTGTCCCAGCCCACAAGAAATGCATTGGCCAGTGGGGAAGACAGGGAAGTGAACCATTAATTGGAATATAAGGGGTAATTGCTAAGAGAGCAGGAACAGAGTGCAAGTATCCCTGAGGAAGGTCACTGCTTCTTCCAGTGGAAGAGCAGTAGCCCCTCATTGTTTTACTACTGTTTTCAACCACTGTTACATTTTTATCAGAAAAAAAAAGAAAGATTTTCCATGTTAGATAAGTGAATTTCCCAGAAAACCAGGCTTATCTCTCTAGGTCCCATAACTTAAATTATTTTGGGAGCACCTGGCTGGCTCAGTTGGTAGGGGATGTGACTTTTGATATCGGGGTTGTGAGTTCAAGTCCCACGTTGGGTGTAGAGATTACTTAAAAATAAAATATTTTTTAAAAACTTTAAAAATTATTTTTGGTGGGAATATTTGTAAAATGTATTCTTCACTCTTTTTCCTTAAGTGGAATATACTGAATGAAATTCAGTCTTTTCTTGTTGACTCAAGGCATGGGCATGAACACTAGCCTTGGCATCTGGCTAAGCTGCCCACAGACTCCTTTGGAGGTGTGTTCACCCTTACGCCAGATGGTCCCCTCCTTATGGCTTTTTGTCATTTTTCTGTCTCTTTTCTCCTTATCGGGGTGATAGCCCAGGTCTTAACTGCTTTTACTTTAAAGTCCCTAGTACCCTTAGGAGCGCCTGGGTGCCTCAGTTGGTTAAGCATCTGCGTTTGGCTCAGGTCATGATCTTAGGGTCCTGGGATTGAGTCTGCATCGAGCCCTGCATCGGGATCCCAGCTTGGCAGGGAGTCTGCTTCTCCTTCTCCCTCTGCCCCTCCCTCCTGCTTGAGCCCTCTCCCTCTCAAATAAATAAATAAAATCTTAAAAAAAAAAAAGAACTCTAAAAAAAAGTCCTTAGTACCCCTCTCCTTTGTGTTAGTCTAGGAATTTGTACATCTAAATAGGTTAGAATTTTGTTTAAAATAAGAGTGGGTAGGGGCACCTGGGTGGCTCAGTTGGTTGAACGGCTGCCTTTGGCTCAGGCTGTGCTCCAGGCGTCCTGGGATGGAGGGCCCAGTCAAGCTCCCAGTTGAGCCCCACACTGGGCTCCCTGCTCAGCAGGGAGTCTGCTTGTCCCTCTCCCTCTGCCCCTCCCACCACTCATGCTCTCACTCACTCTCTCAAGTAAATAAATAAAAATCTTAAAAAAAAAAAAAAAGGCGAGTAGACTATGAGTCAAGACTTGCCAGGCTCACCTATGGGTAAAGTACCTAATCTTGAGTATGTGAACTTGGCTATCCAGATGACCTCTTTATCGTTTTCTTTCTGCTTGGTATTTACATTCTTTTGAGAAATGTTTCTGAATTCCTGCCATGTATCAGACACTAGAGATATGGCGATGAACGGGTCAGTCCTTGCCCTCAAGGAGAAAAAACAAAACCCAAAACATAAAATAATAAAATGTGGCAAAGAAAGTACAGGGTCCTGGTAGAATGTCTATGGAGAAACCAGAAATCTTCACTGGAAGTGACCTGTAAGTGACCTGGAGGATGAGTAAGGAGCCAGCCAGATGAAGGAAGTGGAGTGAGGAGGAGAGACCCCAGAGGAGGAGATAGGTGAAGAAGGCTGGGAAGCCAGAGTGTGAGTGGCTGAAGGATCGGGGTGACGCCCAACGTGGCTGGAGTGAAGGGAGCCAGGGAGAGGTGTGGTGCAGAATTGGCCAGGGACCAGTTCTTCCGGAGGGAGCATCTTCCAGGTGAGGGAACACACGTCCCGGCAGGTGTCTGAGGAACTACTCTAGGCTCAAGGTCAGTTGAAACACTGGAGCCCCCAAATTCCCAGGGGATTTAAGTTTTATTTGCCTAAGTGCTTTGAGGAAACAAAGAAATGTATTCATTAAAAAATTTTAAAACCTATCCATTTTTTTTATTTCCTGTATTTGCAGAAATTAGTTCTGAGGTGAAAGTTGGTTCCATGTATAACTTTTGGGAATTAGACTTTTCACAAATACTTGTTTTTAAACAATAACTCTTTAAAAAAAATAAAGAATGTGGGACGCCTGGGTGGCTCAGTCGTTAAGTGTCTGCCTTCGGCTCAGGTCATGATCCCAGGGTCCTGGGATCGAGTCCCGCATCGGGTACACTGCTCAGCGGGAAGCCTGCTTCTCCCTCTCCCACTCCCCCTGCTTGTGTTCCCTCTACACTGTCTCTCTTTATCAAAAAATAAATAAAATCTTTATTAAAAAAACTCTCGTTCTTAAAAAAAATAAAGAGCAAGTTATATTTGGAGGATGTTAAGAAAACAGAAGTTCTTTATTATTTTCTACCTATAGAAATAGATTTATGAAGTTCAGGCCATGATGTGTAACTGAATGTAGCATCTAATTGCTTGTATAAGAGATTATGCAACTCACTTATAAGACACTAGTTCTTAAGTTAGCTACAGGGAAATTGGCCTTTTCTAATTATCTTGAAAGAATCAGAGTTATATGCAGATGTGAAATTGCCTTATGATTGACTTACTTAACCTTACCATTGAACCTAAAGCAGTATTTTGTTTCAACCATGTTTAAATTCTTATAAAAGGGCAAGCCTTTATATCTGTTGTAGATTGTTGCATCAATGGCCCCTAATGAATTTTGTCTCCCAGTATTCATGCCCTTGTGTAGCTCCCTCCAGAATTGACTCTGGGCTTGACCATAAAGCTTGCCTTGGCCAACAGGCATGACACAAGCCCAGGAGGGTAGTGTTTGCGCCCTGGGCTTTGTCCTTTTGGAACACCGTCCCAGACTGCTATGCAAGGAAGCAGCTCTTGTCCACTGGAAGTTGGGAGGTCACGAGGAGGAGAGCTGAGGCTCCCTACCCAGCACCGATTACCAGACATGTGAATGAAGCCAACTTGGACTTTCCACCTGTCCCAGCCATCTGTAATGGCCCAAGTAAGCGAGAGGGGACCCGCAGGAAAATTGCCCAATCAACTCACACAATCAAGAGAAACAGTAAGTCACTGTTTTATGCCTCTATGTTTTGCAGTGGATTTTATGCAGCAATATATAACAGAAACAATGTCCTTTTACATTATTCTAGTTTCACTTTAAAGGCAGGCTGAGATAAAATTCTGAACAAGGGGTGGAGGGTTTACTTAAATTGCTCTATGGGAGATGGAAAAAATTGTACACATGCAATGGAAGGGCTTATTTCGATCTGCTGGTAAAGCAAACTTTAAGTTAATAAGTAAGACAGTTTAAAATCCACCAGATCTTTTTCCAATTTGAAATTTGTTGGGTCACACTATTATAGATATTATGGCATATGTTATAAATTCTTTTCAGGAGAGTTTTGTCATAAAAGTAATGCGTTCTCAGGGCATCTGGCTGGCTCAGTCAGCGGAGCTATGTGACTCCTGATCTCAGGGTTGTGAGTTCGAGCCCCTTGTTGGGTATAGAGATTACTTAAAAATAAAATCTTTTTTTTTTTTAAGATTTTTAAATTTATTTATTTGACAGAGAGAGACACAGCGAAAGAGGGAACACAAGCAGGGGGAGAGGGAGAGGGAGAAGCAGACTCCCAGCTGAGCAGGGAGCCCGATGCGGGGCTTGATCCCAGGACCCTGGGATCATGACCTGAGCTGAAGGCAGACGCTTGACGACAGAGCCACCCAGGTGCCCCTTAAAAATAAAATCTTAAAAAAAAAAAAAAAAAGCAATGCATTCTCAATGAAGAAAAATAGAAACGGTTGAAAAATTGTAAAATGAAGTAAAAAATAATTAAGCATTATCTAACAACCCAGACATCTGTTGGTAATCATTTCTGTGTATTTTCTTGTAGCATTTTTTCTGTGCCCCATTTAATACTTTTTCATTTTTTTTTTTTATTTATTTGAGAGAGAATGAGAGACAGAGAGCATGAGAGGGAAGAGGGTCAGAGGGAGAAGCAGACTCCATGCCAAGCAGGGAGCCCGATGCAGGACTCGATCCCGGGACTCCAGGATCATGACCTGAGCCGAAGGCAGTCGCTTAACCAACTGAGCCACCCAGGCGCCCCAATACTTTTTCATATTTAATTCAGGCTGCAGGGGGAAGGTGAGTATGGCTATTAAAGTGAGTCACGAGATGGTGGAGAGAGTCCTGCACTGTTGGTACAATAAAGTGTCTCGATTACAGTGGTGGCTACAGGAAGGTAGACATGTGGTAAATTGCATAGAGCTAAACACACACAAATGAGTGAACTATATATAGCATCCTATATAAGCATGGGCTCTGGGGGCTGTACCAGCATCAATTTCCTGATTTTGATATCATACTACAGTTACACAAGTTAATATGGGGGACGGGTGAAGGGTGCAGGAGACCTCCTGTACATTGCCTTGCACGTTCCTGTAAATCTATCAGTATTTCAGAAAAGAAAATCAATCTGTAGCTAGAATCTTACACCCTACATTTCCCCTTTATATGTATTATATATGTGATATATATTTTTTTCATTTTTAACAGAAAGAGAAGGTCCAAGTTTCATATCCATGTGTCTTGATTGCTCTCAAAAATGAACCAAAAAAGTTCTCTTGATATATTTGAGTTAACTGTTAAGAAGAGGGCACATATTTTATTTATTTATTTTTAAAGATTTTATTTATTTATTTGACAGAGAGAGAGAGCCAGAGAGGGAACACAAGCAGGGGGAGTGGGAGAGGGAGAAGCAGGCTTCCCGCGGAGCAGGGAGCCCAATGTGGGGCTCGATCCCAGGACCCCGGGATCATGACCTGAGCCGAAGGCAGACGCTTAACAACTGAGCCACCCAGGCGCCCCAGCACATATTTTATTTTTAAGAATTTTTTAAATTTATTAAGATATTTATTTGAGAGAGAGAAACAGAGAAAGCGAGTGAAAGCATGAGTTGGGGGAGAGGGAGAGAGAAGAGAGGGGGAGAGAGAGAGAAGCAAACTCCCTCCTGAGCAAGGAATCCGACGCAGGGCTCAATCCCAGGACCCCGGGATCATGACCTGAGCCAAAGGCAGCCGCTTCACTGACTGAGCCATCCAGGTGCCCCTTAAAAATTTTTTTTGAGGGTACATATTTTTTTTAAGATTTTATTTATTTATTTGAGAAAGAGAGAGCATGAGAGGGGGAAGGGTCAGAGGGAGAAACAGACTCCCCGCCGAGTAAGGAGCCCAATGCGGGACTCGATCCCAGGACTCCAGGATCGTGACCTGAGCCGAAGGCAGTCGCTTAACCAACTGAGCCACCCAGGAGCCCTGAGGGTACATATTTTTAAATCTATGATTTTTTGGAACTTAATTCTTGCCAGATTGCCTGAACATTCTATAGAACACATGGGGTTGTATTGAGAGTATTATAAAAGGAAATTACATGACAAAAATACAATGATAAGACTAACAAAATAACGTGAAATTATGCATGTGGTGGACTGGGGACAGAAAGGGGCTTGTCGTGGTTGAACATGGCAGGAGGCCCCGGGGGTGCCCGGTCAGGAATGATCTGTGAGGGCTTTGGGGGAGGGGAGAAAGTGGGGCAGTCTACTGAGCAGAGCTGGTCTGGGGCAGCTCAGGGCAAGGCAGGGCAGGCCATGGTACCTGAGAACAAAATGTTAAAAAGCAGGCCCTCTGCATGGGCAGCAGTATCTAAGAATCCACCTTTATTATTTTTAAAGATTTTATTTATTTATTTGAGCGAGAGAGAGAGAGCACAAGCAGGGAGGAGGGACAGGGGGAGAGGGAGAAGCAGGATCCCCACTGAACAGGGAGTGGGACTCCATCCCAGGACCCTGGGATCATGACCTGGGCCGAAGGCAGACGCTTAACTGCTTAACCAACTGAGCCACCCAGGAGGCCCTAAGAATCCACCTTTAGGAAGGAGTGGCAAGATGTAGGCTAGAGTTCTGATATCAGATTCTGCCAAATACCGGTTTGCAGAAAGAGTTAGGGAACAGGAGGGAATAGAAAGCAGGGGTGGGGGCAGGGGTATGGTGTCATTTTGGGTGAAAAGTCCAGAAAGGGCAGGCTGGTGGTTCTAGCTTCCCAGCTGGCCTTCAGGGGTTCCCCTTTGCTCGGAGAATAAAGTCCAAACTCCATGGCATAAAAGGCCCTTCATGACCTGTCTGGTCTTGGAATATCAACCTGACCTTGTCTCCTGCTGCTTCCCCAAATGCACCTTCTGGGCCTTTGCAGTTTCCGGAACCCACTGTCCAGTTTCTAGGCCTTCCGGCCCCCTCAGGTCCTTTTCCCTTTGCCTACCATGCTTTTCCCTCTGGATGTCAACACATTAAATGCTCCCCTGCACACAAGTCCCCATGGGTTTCTCTCTGGGAAGCCTTCTGTCATACCTGGGTTGGGCCATGACCCCTTTTCTCTGCCTTTGGCCTTCCCTTGGCCCCAGGTGGGCTCTGGTGACCTCATTTGCCTGGTGTGAGCTTCCCCTCCCCAGCTGACAGGAAGGGGGTGGCTGAGCCGCAGAAGAGAAGTAAACTCCATCTCACGCTTCCCTGCCAGCAAGGACCTTAGCACATGCTATGGCCCCTCTACCTTTTCGTATGTCTCCACTTGGAAAGCTTTCCTCAGAATTCACGACCCTGTCAGATGATCGTTGCTCTGTATGACTCCCACACTGGCCTCCCATAGCCTTTCGTTCTTGCTAACGCTCAGTAAATATTTACTGAGCACACACTGTTGCGATCCTGCTGATGTGTCCTTACCACCTTAACTGTCACTTTGCTGCGTAGGTGTCTCGGGCTGTGAATTTCTTGACATTCAGGACCTTGGCCTACGCACCTAGGGATCCCCAGTTCCTGGAAAGGGTTCAGGCACACAGTAGGTCTTAATGTATTTGTATTGTTTTTAAAACGAATGCATGGGGCGCCTGGATGGCTCCGTCGGTTGAGTGTGTCCGACTCTTGATCTCAGCTCAGGTCTTGATCTCAGGGTCGTGAGTTCGACCCCTGCCCCACACCCAGCATGGAGCCTCGTTAAAAAATAAATGTAACTACTGGGCGCCTGGGTGGCTCAGTTGGTTAAGCGACTGCCTTCGGCTCAGGTCATGATCCTGGAGTCCCGGGATCGAGTCCCGCATCGGGCTCCCTGCTCAGCAGAGAGTCTGCTTCTCCCTCTGACCCTCCTCCCTCTCGTGCTCTCTCTCATTCTTTCTCTCGCAAAAAGTAAAAAATAAAATAAATAAATAAACAAATAAATGTAACTACAAATAAGTACAAATTAAAAATGAATACATTTTATTATAAACGAAATTGGTTTCCAAGAAATTCCTAAATCCTTAAGGCTGGAAGGCACACTGAAGGTCATCTCATCCATCTCCTAGGACTCGAGGAGTCCTGGAGGAGGACTGTTCCAGGCTAGTCATCATGCAGAACTTGCTTGCCTGAGTTCAGTGAAAGGGGACTCACAGTCCATGTGGCCTCTCATTCCACCTGAGGACAGCAGCAACCATGTGGATGTTCTTCCTGCTGCAGAGCTGAACCTGCCCCTTCATAGTTCCCTCCACCAGGCCCGTTCTGCTCCCTGGAGGGTCACGGTAAGATGCCCTTCACTCCGGCAGTTGACAGCCCACCATATATGTGGCAGCTAATGCATCTCTCCCTAAGTTTTTTCTCTCTCTCTTTTTAAAGATTTTATTTATTTGTTAAGGAGATAAGAGAGAGGACAAGCAAGGGAAGCGGCAGGAAGAGGGAGAAGCAGGCTCCCCTCTGAGCAAGGAGCCCGATGCAGGACTCGATCCCACCATCCTGGGATCATGACCTGAGCCGAAGGCAGACACTTAATTGACTGAGCCACCCAGGCATCCCCCTAAGTTTTCTCTTTCCAGGGGAGGAAAGACCATTGCCCGGCTGTGTGACCCTGAGCTTCAGTGTCCTTATTTGTAAAAATCCGGATAAGACAGTACCTATCTATATAGTTGTTGTCAAAATTAAATGAGCTCATATATGTAAAGTGCTTAGAACAGTAGTTGGCGTATATTAAATGCTCAATAATGATTTCAATATTATTATTATTTTTTTAAGATTTTATTTATTTATTCATGAGAGACAGACAGAGAGAGAGACAGAGGCAGAGGGAGAAGCAGGCTCCCCGTGGAGCAGGGAGCCCGATGCAGGACTCGATCCCAGGACCCTGGGATCATGACCCAAGCCGAAGGCAGACACTTAACCGACTGAGCCACCCAGGCGTCCCATCAATATTATTTTGTATAATATTTTACCTATAGCATTTAAAATTTTACAACGTATATTTTAAGACATTTAATTAAGAAAATAGAATAACAGGGGCACCTCGGTAGAGCATAAGACTCTTGATCTCAGGGTCATGGGTTCAAGCCCCATGTTGAGCAACTTATGTAGTTAAAAAAAAGGCAGAATAATAAAATATATGATCACGTGCAAAAATTATATTAATATATTATAGATATTCCATTTAAGTTAATTATATATTATATTTCCTACCCCCAATAACATTGGAAAACCCTTTATGTAGTGTTCATTATGAAGCTGGATGGACAACTTGGTCTCTATTTTTAACGAATGCTTGCTTAATTAATGAACAAAAGTAACAACTGTCTACCGGACCTTAATTCAGCCCTGATCACTCATCTATACTGCGTCAAGATTTTCTCATTGTTCTCTGTGGTGTTCCTTCATTTAGGATGACCAACCATCCTGGTTTTCTCAGGACTGAGGGAATGTGGAAATTTTAGTTAAAACCGAATCTGAGGGGTTCTTTTTTTTTTTTTTAAGATTTTATTTATTTATTTGACAGAGACAGAGATAGCGAGAGCAGGAACACAAGCAGCGGGAGGGGGAGAGGGAGAAGCAGGCTTCCCCCCCCCCCCAGGAGGGAGCCCGATGTGGGACTCAATCCCAGGACCCTGGGATCATGACCTGAGCCGAAGGCAGACGCTTAACGACTGAGCCACCCAGGTGCCCATCTGAGAGGTTCCTAAGACTTGGACCTTTCAGTGCTAAAACCAGGATGAGCTGGTCACCCTATTCATAATTCATAATGGATTCAAAGGTTGGAGGGACGACCTGCCTACCTCTGGAGTCCATGGCCACAGGGTCACTACTCCAGCAATGCCTGAGATACGAGGAGGGTATTTCCAGCTGGGTCTCATGGGGGTATTAGACCTTGATTGACAGAGCCTGCAGCTTTGCAAGAAACTCAATTTTACCAATTCACACGGCAGCGATCAGGCCCTAGGGCATTTCGTTAAAACTCATAAATGATGGATTAGAAAATCAGAATGTCAGTTTAAAATGTTCCCGTTACTTTCCTAGGGCAGCCCCTTACCTGCTTAAGATACCCAAGAGGAATGGAAAGTGAGCATGTGGTGGAGATGGGCCTTCCTGGAAGGGGTACTGGTGTCGGATTTGACTCTCCACTGCAGAGGGCCCCTTTCTAGGGAGATGGAGCATGCTGGTGACCAGCGGAGACCACGGATGAGGCTCAGCGGACTGACTCACCACCCATCGGGCATCTGTGCTGTGAGCTCCCGACCCACCCTTGTGCTCGTCCCCTCTTCCCCTCATCCCAGTCCACTTGCCGAAGTGACAATCCTAAATTCCAGATTCGCTTATACCACTCTCTTTCTATCATAAAGTGCTTCCTGATACCAGATCTCTGTCCCTGGGTCACATCACACGGATGTCCTGGGGATATTACCCTGAAATGGCTGATTTTCTCTTACTTGTTCAGTCGCAGAGGTTCCTGTTCTGGGCGTGAGCAGTCTTTCTGGGCAGCTGCCCGCGCCTCTCATCGGGACAGTTGCTTGGGCGGCTCGCACGCAGTCTCTTGGAACATGGATTGCTCCCCACCAGCACCACCTGCTGCCCTGATTCCCGGAGGCCCTCCTCCCTTTCCACCTGGCCCCCTCGCTGCCCCCTAGTTGACACGCTTCGGGGTTTGCCGCTGGCCCAGAACTGGGAGGGGCTGTGCTGGCACGGGGTGATGGGTGATCTGCAAAGAGCCTTGGGGGAGGGGCCTGGCTTTGAAGCTGGCACCGAGGCGTGTCCGTGCTGGTAGTGCCTGGCCCTGGGCAGTGGGAAGACGGAGGCGTCTTTGCAGATCCAGCGCTCCTTTCCCGGGAGGCCCACCTGCGCAGGGGCTGGTGGCCGGAGTACTTTTACTCTGGACTACCTGGTGCTTCCTTCCCCCGGGGGCTCCACACCCTTTAACTGGGTCTGGCAAAGGAAGGCCCGGGCCTGTGGCCACATCCGCCTGCGCTCCTGACCGCCACTCAGCACCAGTCACTCACGCAGATACCCCAGGCGATGAGAGGCTGGTCATCAGGGGCAGAGGCGGTAAAGGGAGAAGAGCCGGGCAAGGAGCCCAGTGGTGCAGGGGCCAGAGGTGGAGCCCAGAAGGCACCAGGTGCACGCCGGTTTCCCCCAAAGTCATCCTCTGTACTGGGGCGATAGGCGGCTGCTTGACACCGACCAGGCTGGCTCTCCTGAGTCAGCCTCCTGCGGGCCCTGCAACTGAAGGTGACAAGTTCATGCTTTGACTGTGGTGGTGACAGGCTAACGGCCTCCCTGCCACCCCTCAGGCAGTCCAGGGCCCAGCCTCTGACTGCTCGTTCTCTGCCCGTCAGTCCCTTTTGTTCATAAGGGCCTGGCCTAAATGTTTCTCACTGTTCATATTCAAAGCTTTATTAAAGATAAGTAGGTCCGGGGCGCCTGGGTGGCTCAGTCGTTAAGCGTCTGCCTTCGGCTCAGGTCATGATCCTGGAGTCCCGGGATCGAGTCCCGCATCAGGCTCCCTGCTCAGCAGGGAGTCTGCTTCTCCCTCTGGACCCTCCTCCCTCTCATGCTCTCTCTCATTCTCTCTGTCTCAAATAAAAAAATAAAATATTTAAAAAAAAAAAAAAAGATAAGTAGGTCCGTGTAAGGAAAAAGATGTCCTCAGGTCAACAATGAACCGGGAGAAAAAAAAAAAAATCGTATAATTTACCCAAAGTTCCTGGGTACTCTTCAGCCCCCGTAGGGACTCACAGACACCTTCTTGGGCTGGTCCTTCACCTGCGTGCTGAGCTCCGCCAGCCCCAATCCTGATCCGTTGGGCTGACCCTCTGGCTTTGGCCCCAGACACCCTGGTGGTGACAGTAATGAGAAGGCAGGCCCAGGCCCCCAGCTACCCTGCCCTGGGTGCTGGGGACACTTGGTAGGTTTACCTGAATTAACCATGATTAGTCTTAGTTTCCTCGTTTATAAAATGGGATTAATAATATCTATCGCTTCAGGGCACCTGGGTGGCTCAGTCGTTAAAAGCGTCTGCCTTCGGCTCAGGTCATGATCCCGGGGTCCTGGGATTGAGCCCCACATCGGGCTCCCTGCTCGGCGGGAAGCCTGGCTCTCCCTCTCCCACTCCCCCTGCTTGTGTTCCCTCTCTCGCTGTGTCTCTGTCAAATAAATAAATAAAACCTTAAAAAAAAAATAATATCTATCGCTTCATAGAATTGAACAAAATAACGTGAAGTGCCTAGCATAGTGCCAATATACATGTTTGCTATTGTTACCCAAACCCCACCTTTGGGGTGCATAAGGGCCTAAGAGGGGTCCTGACAATCCACCATGATCTAGGGACAACCTGCTTTGCCCTTGTGATTCTGAAAATTTAGGTCACTACATATTTACTACTTCCTTGTAATCTTACACCAGGAGTGGAGGGTACTGGCCCTTTAAACTGGAGACCACCTGTACACAGAATTATGGAGCCTTAGCTATGGCCCACTTTGGGCCCTGCTTAAAGTCTAGGCTTTGGATTTGGTCTCCTGAGCTGGCTGTCCTGGACTCCAGCTGCCTGACCAGTGGCTTTCTTGGACTGGCTCTCCGGCACACCCTGCTTACAAGATTAAAGGCACTTGGACCAACTCTATTGCTTGCCCAGGGCCTGGTGGTGGGGGTGGTGGCCTTGGGCCTGCTACTGTGATGATTAACAGGACACTCTGATGTGGGAACATGAAACTGGTGGCATGATCACCTGATCCAGGGAAGGGTGGGGGGATGGAACCTGGGACCCAGAATGTCAGGAGAGAGTAAGGTAATATCTGTTGGCCTTTTTACCCTGGAAAGAAATGTCTCACGTGAGTGGACCCCACCCACGTTCTCCAAAATGAGGGAGGGAGGAGGAGAAGCTAGGGGAGGCATTTGCTCAGAGTTGAAGAGGCTGGAAGTCGGGAAGGACCCTTTCACTGTGATGGAGAAAGAACAAGCATCCCTCTTCCCCAAATCTACAAGCCTTTAAGAGACCAGTGACTTATGTCCAGTGCTTTATTAAACATAAATAGTCTCATAAGAGGAGACATAAACATGTCCCCAGGCCAATAGAGAGTACGTGTGTGTGTATTTATGAGGAAGAGATATGTGAGGTCCCTGATCGGTTCTCTGAGGGGCTGGTCAGTCAGGCAGGGCCTGGGCCAACCAGTAAGGCAGATGAGGTCCCCGTCCTGGGGTCCTCACTGCTCCTGGGCGCCCCAGGAGATGTAGTCTGGCCGTGTGGCTGCGTGGTACTCGTCAATGAGCTGCTGCACAACCTCCCTGGACGTGTCCAGCTCGTCGAAGTTCTCCTTGAAGATGTCCTCCTTGCGGAACTGCTCCAGGAAGGCCTCCCGCTTCCGCAGCTTGTCATACTGGCGACAGGTCCGCTCAAAGAGCTTGGTATGTGCAGAAAGCAGGGGTCACAAAGAACTTAGAGTAGCAGTATGGCCCAGAGGGCTGGGGAACCAGTGCGGGGCAATCCCCACATTAAGAGAGCCAGAAGCAGGGGCAGCAGGGATGTGGAGAGGTGAGCCCCAACCAGGGAAGCGAGTATGGGAAGACAGGTGCAAACAGTGAGCCTCACCGAGGAGATGCTGGTGTGGTTGGCCATCATGAGCCCACTGACCCGGTGGGCCGAAGGCAGGTAGGGAGACTTCCTTGACAGGGCCACCTGGATGCTGGCAGGGCCCCAGGGGATGAAGTTGGCCAGCTTCCGTTCCCGGATCCTCTGCAGACTCTTGTGGACCTGGGGGGAGGGGGCGCACACAACGCACAACAGTGGTGGTGGTAGCCTCTCCTCTACCCCGTGGCTTCCGGGGGTGGCACGAAGGGGCCTCACCTACCTGGGTGGGGTCCACCTCCCCCTGGATGATGTTGAGGATGGCGATGTAGCAGTGATTGGTCTGGCGATCCCGGCCTGTGGACACCATCACGTTCTTGGGCTGCAGCAGCCGCCTCATGACATCCAGGACCGTGGTCTTCCTCACGCTGGCCACCTGAGGGGACAGCGGGCCCCAGGGCCCAGGCCAATGCCTGAGCCCCATCAGACTCGGGCTAGTGCGGTCTCTTGGGGAAGTGTCTCGAGACGCAGGTCTGCCCTGAGCCTCTCTGCTCTGGGACCAGGAGAGAGGTTCTTAGCCCTCCTCAGCTCAGCAAGGGCATGCCCGTGTGCGGGAGCGTCCGCAGACCCCACAGAGCCCGGGCCCTGCGGGGAGCCAGGGGCAGAGGGGAGAGGAGAGCAGGTCAGCGTGGAGTCGGACGGTCCGTACCAGTCCCCGAGCACAGAGCCTCTGGGGGCCTCAAAGGGCAGCTCCCGGGGCAGCAGGGGGAGAGAAAGGCGAGGGCAGGGCCTGCCGGGGCTGCTCCTACCGACTGGTCCGTGGTGAGCGGGGTGTAGCCCGTCATGAGGAAGTGGAGTCGAGGAGTGGGGATGAGCGAGGCGATGAGGCCGATGAGGTCGTTGTTCATGTAGCCGGGGTAGCGCAGGGTGGTGGTGCTGGCTGACATGATGGTGGACACCTGCGGACGGCAGCGCGCGTCGTGGGCCGCGGCCCCGGGGACAGGGCTCCCTTCCCGAGACGACACTCCGGTGAGGGGGGGCTCCAGCCCAGGGAGTCCAGGAGTGGGGGCTCACCAGCTGGTTGATCTGGGAGAAAGACGGGTTCTGGATGTGCAGGCGGTCGGTGGCGATCCGGTTCAGGGCTGTGTTGTCCAGCACCACCTGGGGGGGGGGGACAGAAGAGGGAGACAAATTTATGGGCACAGAAAGAACAGGAGCTCTGCCTGACTCTGGGCTCTGAAACTTAATTTCCTTGGCGTTTCATGGCCAAAAAGACCCATCCAAAAGGCACTGGCACAGGACTGAGGCACAGAAGGGCTCAAAATGGACTTTTTAAGTATAGGAAAATGATGAAAGGAGACTGAGGTGCTGGAGTGGAGAATGGCAGAATCCAGGACGCACCACACAGTCTGCATTCTGGGTCAGCCTCTTGAGCGTGAGCAGGGAGTTATAGGGCTGGACCACCACATCGCTCATCTCGTCCTGGTTGGGAAACACTGAGTACGTCTGCACCAGCTTCTTGGGGTACCTGATGGGGTTGAGAGAAGAGGGTCAGGGTAAGAGGCTTGGTAAACACAGGGCTCACGGTAGTCAGAAAGCAACTGAATCTAGAAGGGGAATTTGGGGTGGGACACAGAAACAGTAGAGAAGGGAGACTTGACTTTTGGAAGTCTGCAAGCCCAAAGGAAGAATGGCAGAGACACATCTTAGGACCTAGGGTTCTAACTCTAAACCATCCATATTCTCTGAACCTTCATCTCTTCATCTAGGGCCTAGATTCTAGGCACAGGATCCAACTCTCCAGAGTGTGATCAGGTTCTTGGTTATTGTACCTTTCCTTTCCTAACTACAGGAGCGAACAGAAGGGCTCTTTCACTGCTCCAGCAAATAGGAAGGCGTATCTGGAAGGCCTCCCAGTTCCTTGGGAAACCAAATCTTCCAGCCTCATGAAACACAGACTTACCTGTCATTCAGCCGTTCTAAGAGGTAGGAGCCCAGGCCAGAGCCTGTCCCCCCAGCGATGGAATGACACAGCACGAAGCCCTGCATGGGGAAGGGGCAGTCAGTGTCTAGGTATTGCATTGCCAACTGGACCCATCCTACAACTTCTTGGACTCCTCTATTTTCCCAAGCCCTCTTCTCTACTCCCCTCCCCCACACATACAGCTTAGGAGAGTCTGCCTTGTGTCCAGCAAAGCCCAGTGGCTTGTCCAGTGGAAAGGGCACATGGGTAGGTCTTATACCTAACAGGTGGCTTCTAAAGGGTGTTGTCAAGTCTTTCCCATGACAGCCCCCACCAGCATTCCTAAGACACTCACCTCTAGACTGTCACTGCCATCTGCTTCCCGGTCTATGATGTCAAAAATGTCCTCATGGATCTTCTCTCCCTGTACAGACATGGGGAATGTCAGAGTGGGACAGGACCATGGGACAAGGACTCTTGACTTCAGAATAGCCACCCTGGATTCTCCATATAGAACATAAAAGTCCTTTTCTGGAGCACAGTGGCCCTACTTTCTATTTGCATTGAGAGGCGGTAAAGCACAGTGGGTATGAGCAGACACTAGTCACACTCCCTGGGGTCAGGTATTAGCTCTCGTTTTAACCAAGTGACTCTGGGCAGATTACTGTTTCCTCATCTGTATACTGAAGGTAATAATACAACTCCTCAGTCCCTTATTTAAAATTCTTGGGGCCACGTATGTTTTGGAATTCAAATATTTCCCATTCTAGTAAAGTACTGTGGTACATATGATGTATGTTAAGTAAAATGCCAGTGGGTGTCTGATGTATACTAATCAATCATATTACTATTTATGCAACGAAACATGAGTAATGACAAGTTGGATAAAAACTAAAACAGCCCGTCTCCACTGAGATGTTGGGTTTTTTTTTTAAGATTTTATTTTATTTTATTTTATTATTTTTATTTTATTTTATTTTATTTTTTAAAATTTTATTTATCCATTCATGAGAGACAGAGAGAGAGATGCAGAGGCAGAGGGAGAAGCAGGCTCCCCGTTGAGCAGGGAACCGGATGCGGGACTCGATCCCAGGACCCTGGGATCATGACCTGAGCCGAAGGCAGACGCTTAACCGACTGAGCCACCCAGGCGTCCCAAAGATTTTATTTTTAAATAATCTCTACACGCAACATGGGGCTCAAGCTCACAACCCCCAAGATCAAGAGTCATATGCTCTACTGAATGAGCCAGCCAGGCACCCAAGATTTGGTTTTGCTACTAAATAAGTTATAAATCATCTTTTGGTTTCAGAGCTTTTTGGAATCTGAAAAAGCAGTTAAGAGACCGTGAACCTATAATATCTACCTCTACGGTTGTTAGGAGGTTTAAATAAGTTATATGTAAAGCATTTAGTACAGCCTGGCACACAGCACTAGCAAGTGCAGTCTTAACCATATTACCTAGTTGACTTAGAAAAAAGAGCTCTCCTCGGCCATCTCTCTCTACTACCTATACATCCTTGATCTGGTTTCTTCTCTCTCTGGCAAGTCCTACGGCCTGTCCTCACAAAGGAAGGGAGTTGTGGGTCCTGCCAGGAAACAGCAAATGACCTGCGAGAATCCACTGGCCCAGTTGTTGCCAGCCCCTCCGCCATGCTCCGACAGGTAGATGTTCTCTGGGTTGTAGAGCTTGGCATAGGGGGAGTTGAGGATGGAGTGGATCACCCGGGGCTCCAGGTCCAGCAGCACCGCCCTGGGGATGTAGTGCTCATCGTCTGCCTGTCAAGGGGCATCCAGCAAGGGGGCCCAATCAGCTAAGGCCCAGTCCTCCATCCTCCCAGCTCTGGCTCCTGTCTGCCCCCCCTCCTCAAGCCAGCCGCCCTGGTTCTTCTGCCCAGCGGGTTTCCCGGTACCAGGCCTCTGCCCTTCCCTCAGACCCCCTGGCCAAGTCGCTGGGGGCACCTGGTAGAAAAAGACGTCCTTGCGGTCAGTGCCCTCGGTGGCGAACTCCTCCACGATGCCCTCGGGGCTGATACCATGCTCGGCGCACAGCTGTTTCCAGAACTCGAACCCAACTGGGGGAGGGGGGCGGACGGGGGAGAAAGAGGATATCTGGGTCTGGGCAGATGCCAACTAGGAGCTGAGGGACTGAGCGCCTGGGTCCGAAGATAGGAAGTCAAGCCTAGGGAGTCTCCCATGGAGGAGGAAAGGGCTGTATGCCGGCGACCGGGAAGGGAGGGCCCCTCAGGGCTGGGCAACTGGACACTGGGTCAAGCATGTCCCGCCTTTGGAAAACTACGATTCTGGGCAGGGCAGATGGGAGTCCAAGATCACACAGCGAGATCCCATGGAATCTAAGGAACCTGACTAGCGGAGGGGCCGGAGGTTCGCTCACTCTGATTGCCGCACTGGCCCAACTGTAGGGTGATGATTTCCCTCGGCATCGCTCCTCAGGCACCAGCGTTGCAGCCGCTCCCGCCAGCCAAGCCGCCGCTCGCTAGGCGCTAGCCGCACGACGCAGGCGCCAAACACCCTGCTCCTCCCACGAACTTTCTCCGCTCCAATGAGAACTGAGTTCTGGCGTTGGCCGGTCCTTATTCACATTTGGCTTCGGTCAAGGAGACTGCGCGTGCGCAGCTCCGGGTCGGGAAACTGCGCCTGGGCGCGGGGGACGTACTTTGACGTAGCGTTCTTTCCTCTCTGTGGACGGGAGCTAGAGCCTGCGCGCAGGCGCACTGTGGAGGGCCGCGGCCTCCCCCGCCGAATCGCGCGTCTGCGTACTTGGTGTTTATTGTGACCGTCGGGCCGCGGCCCCGGATGTTGTGGCTGCTGGGGGGGAGATGGCGGAGGTAGAGGGGGTGGCCGCGGCCCCAGGCCCGGCTTCGGGGCCGACTCTCAGGGGCCGCCGCGCTATGTCAGGCTCCTGGGAGCGAGACCAGCAGGTTGAGGCGGCGCAGCGGGCCCTGGTGGAGGTGCTGGGGCCTTACGAGCCTCTGCTGAGCCGGGTGCAGGCAGCCCTGGTGTGGGAGCGGCCAGCCAGGAGCGCCCTGTGGTGCCTGGGGCTGAACGCGGCTTTCTGGTGAGAGAACTGGACCCTCGGAAACCCTTCCAGGCGCGAATTCGTCAGGTTTTTCTAGGGCTCTGCCTCTCGCCTTCCCTGTTTTCTTCGCTGCATTGGCTCCTTACAGTACCTGCCCAATTTTGCCTCACCGCCTTCCACTCCATCCCGCCTGCAGGCTTTGACACCGCAGTTCTCCCCAGGGCCCTCCAGTTATCGTCCCTGCTTTACCTGCTCCCGCAGCCTCACCCCGTACATATGGCAGGAGCTTCTGGTAACATCTTGAGCCGCTCGCAGTGTGCGAGGACGCCTCATTTTGGCTAGGGAAGGCTGTGTCACTTAAGGCCATCACTTCCCGTCTCTTGTTTGCTCAAATGTGATTTGAAGACCATCCCCTCGAGCTCTGATTTTAGTAGTTGTTATTGGGGTAGATGCATGAGGCTTGAGATGTTGCAAAGGTATCCATAGGTGTGATAAAACAAGCTTGAGCGATCTGACTTAGCACGTTAGATAGCCTTTCTTCTGCTCAAGGAAGTTTGTGAAGACTGAGCGTCAATGAGAGCCTCCAAAGCTGCAACTTGAAAGAAAATTACCAGCTTTTGAAGAACAGTTATGAAATAGTGATAGTGAGATTTCACCCGTTTCAAAGCCACTTACGATTGCAACTCCTCCCTGTTCCAAGGAATTAGAGATTCATCCTTAGGCACGGTTTTTAGGCAGGGAAATTGAGGATGCCTAAAAGCGTGTGTGAGTTTTCCTCAGCTGGAAAAGTGAGGCTATAAATATGCTTTAAGAGTCTGTGTGTCATGTTTTGTGAAATGGAACTGCTGCTTCTCAGTTGTCATGACCTAAGGTGGACATAGGATTATCCACCTAATTCCAAGGAAACTGAAGTGTGGGGGTGGGGGTTGTCTACAGCTGAATGAAATAAACCTATTCTGGGTGAGTCTGAAATGGAACAAAACATATATTTCCAAAGAAAATTTGTTTTTGCTAAAAATACTTTTTCTCCTAAAATTCTTGGTTTTAAAACCAACACATTTATTATCTTTTGTCTGAAAGATATTCAGTGAACTGGAGCACAGCAATTTCAAATTCATTGACAGACACAGTGTTCAGCTGTTACTCCTTGAAGTTTGAAGGAGACTCAGGTTAAAGGTGTCAGAGAAGTCTCTGGCATTAGTTGCTTCCAGAGACTTCAGCAAACTTGGTGATAAAGTTTTCCAGCAGCATTCTTCATTTATTTTTGGTAGTGCTTCTTTGATCTCTAGGTACCTACTTCCTTTCCTGTTCCTCTCTGTCAGAAACCTTTAACTGTAGCACCTCAATGAAGAGCGTTTTCCAAAATGATCTTCTCTTCCTTTCCCCACCTCCCCCATCACAACCCCTAACCCCAAACCATCCAGTCAAAACTTCTTTTTTACCTACATTGAGATTGTACTCCTAGGGAAAAAAAAACTGGTCCTCAATAAACCAGTTTGGATCAAAGTGCAAGTGACTGATACATAAAAACTTCATCAGGATTTAAATGAATAATGAAACCAAGGGTGTGTTAATACAAATGAATCAGTAGCATGTATGTTATTTCTGAGGGGACTTTCCATATGCCTCTTGCCTGAGAGACTTTTGAAGTAGAATGTGGATTTGAGGTCTGAACATAAACTGCTCCTACTGAGGCACATCTTTAAATGCAGTTAGCTTTAATTTGCTGGCCCTCAACAGTGTATGCTAAAGTTTACTAATATGCTATGTTTAGAATCTCACTCAGCTCCCCTTTTCTTACTCTTGGTCTCTTAAAGCCTTGTGATGGGTCTTTATCTCTGGCATTTCCTGGTAGCTTGCCTACTGTGTATCCAGAATATGGTTGTTACATTCCCATCCCTCTTGAAGTAGGTGAAGAGCTACAGCAAAAGGAAGGCGTGACCCTTGAAACTCTTGTACTCTATGGAGAGAGGACTCATACCCATGAAGGCTACAGAGTGACAGCTAAGGTAGTTTGGAATGGCAGGTGACAGGATTGTTGTTTTAGGAAATGAGCTTCCTTGGGAGGCAGTTTGAGGTTTAAAATGAAGACTAGACTTAACATTCTAGTAGCATCATGTTATAGATGTGTATTGACATTTCAGTTAGGAATGTCGAAAAGAAACTGTTTAGCTCTTGGACATTAAAATTATTTAGAAATTGCGTGAGGATCATTGGCTTTTTTTCCTTATTTGTTTTAAATAATGATACGTCATTAACTGAGATGTTTTATACATTTTGAGGTATTAGAAGGTGAATAGGAGTACAAAAAAATCACCAGAGTTCAGATAGGTAGCTCTTAACTTTCAATAATACGTATTCTCAGTCAAGGTTTTTCTGTGCCCGTGAATGTGCCGTCTTACATCTTAATAAACAAAACAAAAACAACAACAACGCAAAAGAGAGGTGTATAGCCTTGCTATAGTATTCAGAGCTTTTTGTTTTGTTTTGTTTTGTTTTTCCTTCAGGTTCCAGAGCAGTTATAGCTATTACATCAGAAATCTTCCAGTCTATATTGCTTCTTCTAGTCACTGATACGTTATTATCTCTAGGATAATAACAGAAATGTCAGCCCTTCCTTTCCAGTAGCTTGTGTTTTCATTAGCCTCAACACCACCTGTAAATGAGTGATTTGGGGGAAGAATATCTGAGTCAGCAAGTGTATCCTCACAGGTTCAGAAAAGAACAGGTTGGAGTAACCTGCTGTTTTAACACCGACGTAGCAGATCAGGGGTGCACCAAGGAGCCTTGGAGATGTGTGTGCATTCTAAGCCCTCCCCCTTCTATGAAGAGCAACGCATGATTCAAGTAGGGTTAGATGACTCTGGAGCTCCTTTCCAGTTTTTAACATTCTAGGATTCTAGACAGTCTTATTAGGGATATTGCTTTAGAGCAATCACAAGCTGATTCCCTGTTGAGATCTGCTTTGACAGTCACTTGTCTGAATTAACCATCTTATATTCTAGGGGATATTGTGGAATCTGTTGTTTCCACGATTAAAAAATACAGATGTGGGGCGCCTGGGTGGCTCAGTCGATTAAGCGGCTGCCTTCGGCTCAGATCATGATCCCAGGGTCCTGGGATCGAGCCCCGCGTCGGGCTCCCTGCTCAGTGGAGAGTCTGCTTCCCCCTCTCCCTCTGCCTGCCTCTCTGCCTACTTGTGCTCTCTATCTCTCTGTCAAATAAATAAATAAAATCTTAAAAAAAAAAGTACAGATGTTCCCTCTCCCCTCAAAACCCCCAAATAAAAAAATGACTGAGAAGTGATTGAAGGTACAGCAATTCTGATTTAAAAGGTTAGAATGTGAGTGAAAAACAATAGTGAGGAACAGGAAATGGAAGGAAGGGCCCGTTTAAGTAGAGACGTTTGTTCTGTGAGAAAAATTTACACATCAGATTGCAGATGCAATCTATTGAGCACATGTTTCTAATGCTAGTCTCTGGAAGGTTCTTGTTGCTTTGGGTAGCCAGGGAGACTCCCAAGGATGCTTTGGCTTACTTTTTTTTGCCTCCCTTTTGCCATCAGTTTTTATCTATCCTAATTGTAAGGTTGGGTGCTTTCTGTCCATTAACATAAAGTAAGTGTTTAGCAGCTAGCTGGCTTCATTTCTGGTTTTGTGTAAGCAACACCGATCACTACATTATGTGGGTTGGGTTAATTTTTTTTCATTCTCATTTACCAGTGGCTGGCTCATTAACCAGACGGCCATAAGTGCTGTACAATAATGGGCTTTTTGTCCCTATAGGATGGGAGGCTTTGTTCTGAAGTGCCAGTGAGACAAGCTCACTCTGTAATAACAAAGGAACCCAGAAGTAGTATCTTCTTTGATTGAAGATAGACTATGCTCTTTGTTTTGTTTATGATTATAGCATAAACTTTATGATTATTAGCAAACTCTAATTTACCTGTACTAATAATGAGGATCCATGGTATAGTTAACCTCAAAAAAGTTGTTAAGTTTTGGAATTTCTCATGATTTTTCTGGAAACCAGGTTTTTCAAGGAATATTTTATTTAGACTGATAATTAGATTTTAACCCCTTATAAAGGGGATGGAAAGTTTACAAAAGGACAGGGGAAAAAAAGCAGAAAATAATGAATTGATGGATATATAACATTTCACTCTCATTAGTAGTAAAAAATTTTAATGTAAATGGCAATGAGTAATTAATTTCTGCTTATTAGGGTTTTTTTATTTTTTATTTATTTAAAAAAATTTTTAGATTTATTTTTGTTAGAGAGAGAGGGAGAGAGAGCACAAGCAGGGGGACTGGGAGAGGGAGATCCAGGACCCTGAGATCATGACCTGAGCTGAAGGCAGATGCTTAACTGACTGAGCCACCTGGGTGTCCCTATTAGGTTTTTTTAAATGGTAGTATTTAATTCTGGGGAAAATATGTAAAAACTGGCATATGGTTGTTAGCAACATAAACTGGACAATCTTTCTGGAAAGTAATTAGGCAACATGTATTAAGACACTTAAAAAGTTAGTATCTTGGGGTGCCTGGGTGGCTCAGTCAGTTAAGCAACCAACTCTTGATTTCGGTTCTGCTCATGATCTCAGGGTTGTGAAATCAAGCCCCATGTTGGGCTCTGTGCTGGGTGTGGAGCCTGCTTGGGATTCTCCCTCTCACTCTGCCCGCCCCCCCTTTTAAAAATTAAAAGTATCTTTTCAGGGACTCGGGGAAAATGGGGAATGATTCCTAACGGGTATCGGTTTTCTTTTGGGATAATGAAAATGTTCTAAATTAGATAATGGTGATAGTTGCACAACTCTGTGAATATATTAAAAACCATTGAATTAGACAATTTAAAAGGGTGAATTTTATGGTATGCAAACTATCTCAGTAACAAAAAGTCAGTGCCTTTTGACCCAGTAATTCCACTTAAAGTAGTTAATCATAAGGACAAAGATACATGCTCAGTGATATATAGTTCAGCTTTTTTATATCAAAAATTGGAGACATATTAAATTAGGGAAAGATTTAACACTAATTGTGTATATGTACAATATAATCATTTTAGAAGTTTATGATGTTTTTCTGGTGATACAGGAAAACAAAGCTATGTATTGTTAAATGAAGAAGGAGGTTTTTATATGTGGAGTGTTTATATGTGAATTTTTTTTAAATGGAGAGAATAATATCTGTTCACATTTGGGGGCGTGTATGTGGATAAGGGACCTTTTTTTTAATTTATTTTTTTTAAAGATCTTATTTATTTATTCATGAGAGACAGAGAGAGAGAGAGGCAGAGGGAGAAGCAGGCTCCCAAGGAGCAGGGAGCCCGATGCGGGACTCGATCCCAGGACCCTGGGATCATGACCTGAGCTGAAGGCAGACGCTTAACCATCTGAGCCACCCAGGCGCCCCTTTATTTATTTATTTTTTAAAAGATTTTATTTATACATTTGAGAGAGACAGAGACAGAGCACAAGCAGGGGGAGAGGCAGAGGGAGAGGGAGAAGCAGGCTCCCTGCTGAGCTGGGAGCCCGATGTGGGGCTCGATCCCAGGACCCAGTTGCTTAACCATCTGAACCACCCAGGCACCCTTTTAATTTTTAAATTTTTTTAAAATTATTTTTTTAAGATTACTTATTTGAGAGAGAGCGGGGGGGGGCAGAGGGAGAGAAGAGAGAGAATCTCAAGCCGACTCCATGCTGAATGTGGAGCCCAACGCGGGGCTTGATCACACCACCCTGAGATCATGACCTGAGCCAAAACCAAGAGTTGGACGCTCAACCATTGAGCCACCCCACTGCCCCAAAGGGCCATTTTAAAATTTTTAAAAAAATGTTTTCTTATGAAAAGTTTAAAACATATACATAAGTAGACAGAATAATAATATGTAATTCTTTAATTACAGCTTTAAAATTCTTCAATTCATGGCCAATTTTGTGTCTTCTGTACCTCAGTTCTTTTTTTTACCTCTTCCTTTATTGTTTTGAGGCAAATCCCAGGGGTCTTATAATGTAATCTGTATTTTAGAATGTGAATCTCTGAAAAATAAAGACTTCAAAAAAATACCAGTGCCATTATCACATGCAAAAAATTAATGATTCCAGTCAATGTTAAATTTCCAATTTTTTCATAAATATTAGTGTTTTGGGGCACTTGGCTGGCTCAGTCGATAGAGCATATGACTCTTGATCTCAAGTTGGTGAGTTCAAGCCCCACACTGGGTGTAGAGCTTACTTTTAAAAAAAAGGTTTAAATATTATTTGTTTTTTAAAATTGTTTTGGGGTGCCTGGGTGGCTCAGTCGTTAAGCATCTGCCTTCGGCTCAGGTCATGATCCCAGGGTCCTGGGTTCGAGCCCCACATAAGGCTCCTTGCTTGGCGGGGAGTCTGCTTCTCCTTCTGACCCTTCCCCCTCTCATGCTCTCTCTCTCTCAAATAAATAAAATCTTAAAAAAAATAAAAATAAAATAAAAATAAAATTGTTTGGGGGGCACCTGGGTGGCTCAGTCAGTTAAGCGTCTGACTCTTGATTTCGGCTCAGGTCATGATCTCAGGGTCATGGGATGGAGGCCCTCATTGGGGTCTGTGCTGGGGGCGTGGAGCCTGCTTGGGATTCTCTCTCTTTCTCTGCCCCTCCCCCCTAAAAAATAAATAAAATAAAAAATAAAATTGTTTGTTTGGGTTAGGATCCAAATGAAGTCCATATACTGTGGTTTGTTTTTTACATATCTTTTACTCTGTTGGTTCTCCTTCAATCTTTTTTCCTCTGTCATTTGTTGGTTGAAGAAACCAGTTCGTTGTATAAAGTGTTCCACAGACTGGATTTTACTTACTGCATCCCTGTGCACATTTGCCTTGTGCTCTGTATTTCCTGTAAATTGGTAGTTGGATCTAGAGGCTTGATCAGATTCAGGTTCAAGAAAAAAAAAAATTTTTTTTTTTTTGGTAAGACTGTTTCATAGATGATGTACTAATTTCATTTTTAATTTCATCTGTAATTATCACTTAAAATTTCTAAACTTTCTCCAATAAACATGGTTGCCTTTACCAATAAGAAAAAAATACATCATTAAGAAAGAATAGATTGGGGCACCTGGGTGGCTCAGATGGTTAAGCGTCTGCCTTCGGCTCAGGTCATGATCCTAGAGTCCTGGGATCGAGTCCCGCATCGGGCTCCCTGCTCCTTGGGAGCCTGCTTCTCCCTCTGCCTCTCTCTCTGTGTCTCTCATGAATAAATAAATAAAATCTTTAAAAAAAAAAAAAGAAAGAATAGATTGTGAGCCCCCAGTGGTAAAAGGAGTAATGGGCTATGGGCAATCCCCAAATTGAACAATTCACATGTGAATATTCAGAATTGACTGCATTTGCAGTTGTTTTTGTTAAGTTGGGAAATTTTTATGCTGATTTTAGTTGCTGAAAAATGTTTCGCATATTGTCTTACCAAACTCATACACTGCTATATCTGCATGTGAATTTTTTGGCCTGGATGAATAGACATTGCAGGACTAAACCAGTCCAGGAGAGTCCTCCGTATTTTTCATCCATCCTTTACAATCTCAAAAGTACTTTATCTTCAGTTGTGTCTTGTCTTTTTTTTTTTTTTTTTTAAAGATTCTATTTATTTGTTTGCTTATTTTTGAGAGAGAGAGAGAGCATGAGCCAGGGGAGAGAGGGAGGGAGAAGCAGACTCCCCGCTGAGCAGGGAGCCCAATGTGGGACTTGATCCCAGGACCCTGGGATCATGACTAGTCGAAGGCAGGTGCTTAACTGACTGAGCCACCCAGGCGCCCCCAATTATGTCTTGTCTTTGCACATAGTTGCAGAGTTTTCGTACGCGTAGGCTTCCAGGTTACGTCTGTAAAATGATAAGCATTGATGTGACTTCTTTTCACATGGTCCATGTCTTAATCTTTCCTGAACTTTTTCTCAAAACACACTAATCTGAGATGGATATTCCCTTTTTGTTTAGGGTTTTAGCATTGAGGCCTGGAAGGAAAAAAGCACACGCTTATCCATATTTTATGTTTGACGGTCAGACCTCTAAGAGAACATTGATGCTAATTTTCTGGTTACCTTGCAGGGGTCAACTGCAATGTATTGAGGTGATCTTTCCATTAATTAAGTTTTTACCTATATGGAAGAAACTGTTTTCCCAAGAAATGTTATTTTACACCACACAGAAAAACTTCTTCTGAGGTTCCTACCTTGGCTTATTCAAGAAAAAAGATAAATCTGTTCCTAAAATTAATTTATGGACCAGGATTAATCTTGTTTGAGATGTTCACAGTTTTAGCCTTCATGACCCCAAAAATGCAGCCTTTGTAAAACTCTTTACTGTATCACCTTTATCTGCAGAGTAAAATCTAATAAGTTGTCATAAAAGGCCTTTCATGATCTGACTCCTGCCTCTCTCCCCATATCCATCCCCTCCTTGTGTTCTGTGTGTTTTGGTTCTATCAGAACTGCTTGTCGTTCTTTAAATATGTCACACCAGCTGGCTCTTCTCCCTGAGTGTCCTCTCCTTCCCCACATCCTTTTGTCCATTTATCTTTTTTTTTTTTTTTAATTTTATTTTTTCGGTTATCTCTATACCCAGCGTGGGGCTCAAACCCACAACCCGAGATCAAGAGTCACACACTCCACTGACTGAGCCAGCCAGGCGCCCCATTCTTACCATTTATCTTTTAAATTCCAGCTTAGATGTCCTCTTCTTTGTTATTGTTACCTTGTCACGTTATATTGCAAACACAGATAGACACATAAATACACTTGAGAGTAAGGTCCATGTCTTACTCTTTTCTGTAACTGGGCTGCTTACCTTAGGCCTCCACATAAAATGGGCACTCAATAAGTATTTGTTGGATTGAGTTGAAGCATAGGTGGAAATTATAACAGGCTACTAAAATATAAAATAGTTCAGATCTTGGAGAAACAGTATTTTTACTGCCATCGTTTTTGGAAAATCAGCCTTTCTTAGGAGAGCTTAATATCCTTTCCCTACCCCAGTTTATATTTGTGTTAGTAATTATGATCTGGGAAGTGGAGATTGCAAACAGTCTGGATTGCCTCCCCAGGGAGCCCTTTCCAGAACTCTGGAGAAAACAGTGGCCGTGCCTCATCCTCCTGCTGCTGGGACAGAGAAGCAGCCGTGCTAGGGAGCAAGAAGCTCTAGAGCCCTTATTCTTGGCTTGTTAAATTGGCTTGTTTGTTGGGATGATGAACTGGCCTTGGAGAAAAGATTAATGACCCGGGGCAGCTCTAGAGGCTTATTTTTGTAAAGCTACTTTCATTCTTTAATCTCAACTATAATTACAGTGTCCTTTAAGTGGTGGGGTGGAAAAATTGGAATAGGGTTATCATTTTTAAGTTTTTTTTTTAAGATTTTTAAGTTCTTGTTTCCTTCCATCCTTCATTCTTTGTGTAGTTTTAAAAATAACATGGATTCATGTTTATTGAAAACAAAGTACAAAAATGTCTAGAAACAAAAATTACAGTTCCTCTGCCAATCCCCGCATATGTATATACACACAGATAAAGCTTTTTTTTTTCTTTATAAGGATCATACTCTAGTATTGTTCTGTATGTCAAGCCATTAGGTCGTGTGTTGAGTTGAAAAGAGGTCATTTGTAACCAAACCTCGTCATTCTTACCCTTGTTTGATAAGTTGCTGTGATAATAGCTAATAACACTTAAAATTGAATAGAACTGTGTGTTAGGCTTGTATTTTTTTCTTGTCTTTTTAGCAAGATGAAGTATGATATTTTTATAGGCAATTAAGTATGTTATGTCTAATACCTACAAAAATCCTGCAGGTTTTGTTATTGTTACCACTACATATAGGCAATACATATAGATGAAGAAACTGAGGTTTTAAAGAGGCTAAGCTAATTTATTCAAGGTCACATGACTAAGAGTGGGTGTTCAGAGAATCAGACTCAAGCCAATCTGACTTTAAAAGCCATGCCTTATTGCCCTGCTGAACCACCTGTGGTGAGGGCTAGTGGTGGTGTTTTCCCTGATCTGTTGCAAATTAGCACTTTTGTAAAATACAATATAAATGAGTTACTAGAAAAATTAAGTTTAAAAAGGAACAGAAAATACAAACCCAAATGTGTTCTTAGATTCAAAATTACTTGGTCAAATTGCTATAAAAATTTCTAAGTGTTGGGGCACCTGGGTGCCTCAGCCGTTAAGCATCTGCCTTCAGCTCAGGTCATGATCCCAGGGTCCTGGGATCGAGCCCCGCATCGGGCTCCCTGCTAGGTGGGAAGCCTGCTTCTCCCTCTCCCGCTCCCCCTGCTTGTGTTCCCTCTCTCACTGTGTCCCTCTCTGTCAAATAAATAAATATTTTAAAAAAATTTTTTCTAAATGTTTACTAAATTTTATACTGACTTCCTCACAGACTGGCAAAGTCAGCTAATTTGATAGCATTTTACAGGATCCCATGGAAGGAGAAAAAAGGGAAGGAGGGAGACCTGATAGGAAACAGACTGGCAGACTGGAAGAGTCAGTGGGCCCACACTGGACTACAGATACTGAGAGGCACTGCTTTAGAGGCCGTAGGTTGGTGTAGTAGAAGGTCTCATAGAACTAGTTCTTTTAGGGACGCCTGGGTGACTCAGTTGGTTAAGCGTCTGCCTTCGGCTCAGATTATGATTCCAGGGTCCTGGGGTCAAGTCCCACTGAGCAAGGAGCCTGCTTCTCCCTCTGCCTGCCACTCCCTCTGCTTGTGAGCTGTCTCTCTCTCTCTCTCTCTCTGACAAGTAAATAAATAAAATCTTAAAAAAAAAAAAAGGGGCGCCTGGGTGGCTCAGTGGTTAAGCGTCTGCCTTCGGCTCAGGTCATGATCCCAGGGTCCTGGGATCGAGCCCCGCATCGGGCTCCCTGCTCCATGGGAAGCCTGCTTCTCCCTCTCCCTCTCCCACTCCCCCTGCTTGTGTTCCCTCTCTCGCTGTGTCTCTCTCTGTCAAATAAATAAATAAAATCTTAAAAAAAAAAAAAACTAGTTTTTTTAACGTGGTTTTTTTTTTTTCCACTTTTTGTGAGAGATTTTAAATATTAGAATTTATCATGGTCATTCTTGTTTTTTCTTTTTCTTTTTTTTTTTTTTTTAAGATTTTATTGATTTATTTGACAGTGAGAGAGAGAGAGCAGGAGCAGGAGGAGTGGCAGAGGGAGAGGGAGAAGCAGGCTTCGCCGAGCAGGGAGCCTGATGTGGGGCTCGATCCCAGGACCCTGGGATCATGACCCGAGCCGAAGGCAGATGCTTAACGACTGAGCCACCCAGACACCCCTTGTTTCATCTTCTTTCATACCCTTTCCCTTGCCAAACTATATTATTTTGACATAAATCCCAGATATCTCATCATTTTGTTCATAAATATTTTAGTATCTTTTAAAAAATAAGGACTCTTTACCAACATATTTTCCATAACATTATCACACCTAAAAAATAATAATTCCCTAATATCTTCTTTATGTATTCAGATTTCCCAGATTTTTTATAAATATCTATTTGTGGTTGATTCCTTCAAATAAGAACTAACTTTTCCTAATATAATAAAATAAAAAATGAAAAAATAAACTAACTTTTCCTTCATTCTATTATTGTGACATATTACATTTATTGGTTTTTATATGTTGAACTACCCTTGTATTCCTGAAATTAATCCTTTGGCTATGTTGCTGAATTCAGTTTGCTAGTGTTTTATTGAGGATTTTTGCATCTATGTTCATAAGGGATGTAGGGCTATAGTTTTCTTGTAGTGTCTTTGTCTGGCTTTGGTATCAGAGTAATGCTGGCCTCATAAAATCAATCAAGAAACGTTGCCTCTTCAATTTTTTGGAAATGGTTAAGAAATATTGGTGTTGATTCTGAAGAACTGGCTTTTAAGATGTAGCTTCAGTGCTGACTTTCTGTTGACCTTCACCAAATCATTGTACTATTTTGAACCTGAGTTCCTCCATCTGTAAAAGGATATCTAATTAAATTATATGCTTTTTAACAGATCTCTGTTAGTTTGTTGCCCTACACAAGGGTCTAATTTGGTAGAAAGGTGTTTGCTTTCATCATAATAAGTTGTTATCAGGAATGAATTTCTCCCTGAAATTAATAGAATTGCAGACTTGAAAGTTGAAAGGGGCTTTAAGAGGTTATTTGATTTAGTCCTCTGCCTTTACAGAAGCAAATTATTATCTCTGCCCCATAGGTAAAATAGCTGATATTCAGAAAGTTTAAGTGACTTTCCTAAGGTATATAACTAGGACTTAAGTCTGTTTACCAGGTCCTTTCTGAAATTAGCTTAATTGGATAATAATCTTTTGTTTTTCCTACTCTGTAGGTTCTTTGCGCTGACATCCCTTCGTCTTGTGTTTCTACTTGCATTCAGCTCAATGATCATTGTGTGTATAGATCAGTGGAAGAACAAAATCTGGCCTGAAATAAAAGGTGAGTTTGATAGCATTTAGAAGAATCTGAACTGGAAATGGTCTTTCCTTTAATTTTTACCTTTAGTTTTGGGGTTTTATGAGGGAGTATATAGAACTGGGAATATCTTTTGATGTCTGAATTGTTGCTTTAGGAGACACTTGAAGGGCTGGGGCTCCATCTGTAGTTCCTTAGAGCTTCGTTCCACCCTTCCCATTATTATTAAGCTCAGGAAATCTGTATCCACCACCTGAGATATTCTGCCCTCATAATTGGCCGGAGGAATAAGTAGTCCTCAAGTTAAAAAAAAATTATCATTGGATATTGCATCTTTACTGAGACAGTATCAATTTGCCTCTCAGGGATTTCTTTTAAATTGTTTATTTACAAAGCACTAAGCTAAGCATTGTGACTTATATAAAGTACTCTAAGATATGGTTCCTTTTCTCAAAGATTATACATACATAAACAAAAGACAGGTAACGGTTACAGAACAGTACCAGAGATGTCACTGTGCAGTATGTGACCGGTATGTCTGTCATGTATTTTGGCCCTGGCTCAGGCCTTGAATGAAGCAAGAGATTTGAACAGGTGAAGAGAAAAGTGTGTTTCTAGAGAGGGGCTAGTAGTTTGATGAGTCTGAGAAACCAGAAGCTGCAAAGCATCTCCCGAGAGCAAGGAATTAGTCACTTTCACCAGAATGAAGAGGTCATTATAAAAGGAGTGTTAGGAGATAAAACTGAAAATATGTTGGGATTAGATTTTACAAGGCTTTCAAGTTAGGCCTAGAAGTTTATACTTTATCCTATAGGTAGTGGGTGGTCATTGAACATTTTTTTTTTATTAGAGCTATATGCTGAGTTGATATTAAAGATTAATTTGATAGCATTTTACAGGATCCCATGGAAGGAGAAAAAGGGGAAGGAGGGAGACCTGATAGGAAACTATGGCTGTATCTGTGTGAGAAGTAGTCAGAGAGGTAGCCCTAGAAACAAACCATGGGTGCCTGGGAAGAAGGAAGACACATGAAGACTGGTAAATAGGGGGTTAGAAGAGTAAGGGATAAAAGCCAACTGTGGGAGTTCAAAGCTAGGAGAGTAGGAGAATGGCATTCCAGGTAGCAGATACAGCAGCGTCAGGCTGGGGAGGCAGTTTGGGTGGGGTTGAGAGCGAGGAAAATTGGTGTGTGTTTTTGACATGTTAATTGTGAAGTGTTGGCAGGATATTTACACCAGGGTATACAGCTTTTAAATACATTCCCATCCTGTTTTGCAGAGACTTTAAGGAATCATGTAGTTCATTCACTGGTCTTATGGCTGGTGAATGTCAAAAGACTTGACATCATTCATTGTAGTTAATGGGTCTCTTTTCAAAGAGAAAAGGCAGATTTCTGGGGTTGGAGTGGTTATAACATGCCTCAGTAACCTGGTGCACATTGATGTGTGTGAACAACCAAGACACACTTGAGGGGTGGGATGGATCATTTTTCATGTGCACCTTGGCTCTTGGTTGTAGTAAGTAGAAGGGGCCCTGATGCTCCATTTGGATCCCCTCAGCCACCCCCCGGAGAAATGAGCAGGCATCAGCCATCCCCCGTGTGTCTGCAGTTCCCTAACTCTGTCAGTATAACATGGTGTCTCCTTTTTATTGGCTATTACTATTTTCTTTTCCCCAAACCTATTAAAACTCAAGCTGTCAGACCAACAGCCTAACATTTTTATGTCTAGTTTTCCCTACCAACTAATGCTGGTGTTTGTTTTAATATTGTAGTGCCAAGACCCGACGCATTAGACAATGAGAGGTATGGAACACTGATTAAATCCCTTTTTGTTGCTCTGATTGATTCTCTTGTTGTAATATTGCGGTTACATGTTGTTAACCCCATGCTATGGATACAGAGTATGAGCTGAGAACCTAGTCTTTTCCAAATAATCATCTTAACAAACCCTAAAGTTCAGGCGGCAGTTTGTTGAGATCGCTAGTGTCCTCTTCCTACATAACAAGAAAAGTTTCTGAAAAAGAAGCATTATAGTGCCCCATAACCTGATATGCCAGGGATTTAGCTGCATTTTTTAGCCCCACTGTAAAAACTTAGAGGCAGCTTATTTCATTTGTCTCCTGGCTTTTATACCAGGTCATTTAGTGTTTTCTGCGACCTCTGGCTTTTTAAAAAGTTCCTGGCCAGAAAACACATTGGTTCCTGGCATCAGCAAGCCAAAGATTCCTCTTGTGTCTGACAATTCCTGCTTCATTTCTCAGTTCATTCATCCCATATGTTTGATCCAAGGAATTTCCTCTGCTGTGGTTTATTTTGCTTTTGCTGTATTTATTTTCTCTCTAAGGGACACATCGACCATTGCCTCCCCTTCAGCAGCAGCAGTGTCAGACTGTGCTTTACTTTTATCCCTGAATTGCAATCACAGTGCATTGCAAAGGTCCGAGTGCAGGGAAGATGTTTCTAAGCACAAAGTGCCTGGAGCTGGTGACAGGTTTATACACGTGGATTGGGCAGCCTCCTCAGAGGGTGGAGTTGTCAGAACACATGTGCCCTCCTAGTTCCTAAATTCAAGTTTCAACCTGATGAGACAAGAAAAACATCCCGCTTCACCTCCAAAGCACCTCGGACTAGCCACTCCCCAGCTCCAATTGAAACTTAGAAGCGGGGCGCCTGGGTGGCTCAGTCGTTAAGTGTCTGCCTTCGGCTCAGGTCATGATCCCAGGGTCCTGGGATCGAGCCCCACATCGGGCTCTCTGCTCAGCGGGAAGCCTGCTTCTCCCTCTCCCACTCCCTCTGCTTGTGTTCCCTCTCGCTGTCTCTCTCTCTGTCAAATAAATAAATAAAATATTAAAAAAAAAAAAGAAAAAAGAAACTTAGAAGCATTGGCTGCCTACACAGCAAGATGGGGGGATCCCTCAACACCCTCCTTTCACAGCTCCCCCTTCTCTCTCCTATAGCTGGGGCTTTGTGCACCCTCGGCTGCTCAGCGTGCCCGAGCTCTGCCACCACGTGGCTGAAGTCTGGGTTAGTGGGACCATTTTCATAAGGAATCTTGTGCTTTTCAAAAAGCAAAACCCAGGCAAGGTAAGACTCTTCCCTTTTCACTTTCATTTCTGGCTCAGAGCCTCATTCAAGAAAGGAAAGACCGTGCTGATTGGGGAGACAAAGGGAAGTTAGAGGAAGGGGCTTCTGACCAGCCACTAGGACTAAGGGAAAAGCTTGATGACTCCTTCTTTGGGTGCTCGCCTCTTAGATTGAGCCATCTTCCTGCCCCAAGATGGGAAAGAGCTTGCTTGTGTACATTCTGTGTCATATTAAACATGTAGTAGGTTGTTGGGTTTTTTAATTTTTTTCTTTTTTTTTTTTTTTTTTTACTTAAAAAACCCACCACCAACACTTGTGTTCAGAGAGAATTTTTGGCTAAGCCTATGCAAACCAATTTCCCAGTGGGAAAGGTGCAGCCCTGTTGGGTTAGCAAGAGAAAAGGAGTGTGAGTAGAATGGACATCCTCCTTTCCATCCCAGACAGAGTCACCACAGGATGCAAGAGGCTAGACACAGCTCTCATTCTGACCTGCCCACTCAGAGGTCATAGAGTCATTTCAGTCATGTCTCCACCTTATCCCTTGTCCGCACCCCAGTCTCCTGCCATGTAACAGAAACTTAATACTGTTTCTTGACTCCTCTAGTTCTGCTTGCTGAGCTGTGGGATACTGACTTTTTTTGCCGTCTTGGGCCGCTACATCCCTGGGCTCCTGCTATCCTACTTGATACGTAAGTATGGCACATACCTCCCCCTGAGCTTCCCCACTCCTAGCTTTCCTAGCCACAGCTAACTCTGGGTCTAGGAAGAGGACTTTTATATTTTGGTTTGCCAGGAAATAACCTTTTTATATTTTCATACCTGTTTAGTGTCATGAAAATATCTTTCTTCTTGCCAATAACAGGCTCCCCACATATCAAGTCCTTTTCTTACCAAGTCAGCTTTAGAAATTGATGACGGTCCACTAACATATATTGCATTACCAACTATAAAGGACTGTCCCTATTTGGGAGGAAATTTTTAGAGTCAGTATATTGTGTAACAGCAGAACATAACTTTTAGGGGTTTCTCTACTAGATTCTGCTTATCCTGGAGCACTTCTTTTTCTCCTGGAGCACAATGTTTTAAATTTAGTTACTTCCTATTGGCATGAACTTCTCGTGGGGCAGGAAAAATGAGGAATTATGGCTGTGGCCAGCAGCTCACGTGATTTGTGGTGTCATTTCTGAGGCATCGTTACCATCTAGCCTTATTTATGCTCAGTGACACCCAGATGGAAGTGACCACACCTGGTTCTGTCCTCAGTATATCAGCAGCACCCTCTCCTGTGCACAGCCACGTAGGTGGCCACAGAAATGTCTGCCCTCCAAAACCCCCTCATGTGGTACAGGAGACTAGGAAAGACCACCAGCAGAATCAAGCAGAACTGTTCCCCACCGAGTGTCCTGTCAGAGGACACATAGCAGAGGGACAGTCAGGACTGTTTCGTCCAGCCCCTTCTCCACTTGGTGACTATGTCCCACTCCTCTCAGTTGTCACTGTCATGATGTGGCCCCTTGCTGTGTACCACCGACTGTGGGATCGAGCCTATGTGCGGTTGAAGCCCGCTCTGCAGCGGCTGGACTTCAGTGTCCGCGGCTACATGATGTCCAAGCAGAGAGAGAGACAACGTAAGTGTCAAGGGGAGGCTTCCTTCCACTTGGGCAATTTGGGGAAGAGAAGGAAAAGCCCGTAGGCTGACATAATGTGTAGGTCCTCGAAAGTGGGAGAGGTGGGATGTGGGGGTGCGTGTAGGAGGGTGGTAGGTAAAAGTGGTATCTTATTCCAGGGAAGTCTGTGCAGGCTTACCAATTTTTGCATTTGCAATTCTGGACACTCCCAAATTGAATAAAAATCAGACAGTGAAGATATCCCTACTGTTTGCTGCTTTTCATGAAGCACTTTCCTTGTGGCCAAGCACTGTTTGTCAGCTCTGCGTATTTTTGTTTACTTTTTTTTTTTTTAAGATTTTATTTATTTATCTGACAGAGAGAGACACAGTGAGAGCAGGAACACAAGCAGGGGGAGTAGGAGAGGGAGAAGCAGGCTTCCCGCGGAGCAGGGAGCCCGATGCGGGGCTCGATCCCAGGACCCTGGGATCATGACCTGAGCCGAAGGCAGACGCTTAACGACTGAGCCACCCAGGCGCCCCTTTACTTTTATTTTTATTTTATTAATGTGTATCTTACTTAACCTTGACAACCTTGAGAAAAGAAATTGAACTTTACAGTCAGTAAATAGCAACTCCTAAGCCAGGCCTCCTTTCACTACTGAAAGCTGCTTTCCAAAGGTGATACTTCATACTGCCTGAGAAACCAGAAGGGTGCTAGCCCAAGACCGTTCAACACACGAATGACAGTTGTGTGAACTTTTTCCTCCCTTCTGTGGGCTGGTCAGATTGGGTGTATCATTAAGCCCTAGCCCTCCAAGAGCCCTGCACATGGTCATCAAGGCCCAGCTCCCCCTGGCACAGCCGGCTAAATAGTATCAGTCCTCAAAAGCCTGATTTAACCAAGGTGGGGCATCTCCCTTTGCCCTCTCTATGGAGCATCCACTTCCCGCTTGACATCCTGTCTGCCCCTCGTCTATCCTGCGAGTTGTTGACCATCTGACCAGAACAAAAATGTGGAGGGGCTGGTGGAGGAGAGGCGTCTGAAGAGAGAGCTTTCTCTCCTGTGTTATCAACTCATCTTGCCACTTAGGCTCAGCAGCCCCACCCTTAGGCTTTGGTGGTGTGTGTTTGTTTGTTTTCAGGCATTGTAATGTAGGCTTCGGGCCATATTCTGAGGGTTCATTCTCTTATATTCTGATTTTATGCCTTTGAAGTTGGAGGCGGGTGGGGTTTTTTGCTCAAGGGAAGGCGTCAAGGCCTTCTGCTCTTCCCACGCAGTGCGCCGCCGAGCTCTACACCCAGAGCATGCCTTGGACAACCACAGTGACAGTGAAGAAGAGCTTGCTGCCTTCTGTCCTCAGGTATCTTGGGTGTGGGAAGTACACCACCGGCTAGTGTTCTTTTAGCAACCTTGAACCATATGGCAGCTCACATTTAGGCGGTAAGTAGGTTTTCAAGCTTATTACGGGCGCTCCAAGGCCCCACCCTCTCCTTGCCCCCAAGAGCAGTGAGGAGAGAAGCTAGCGTTATACTGGGACTGTGTGCGTAGATCTCAGTTTGAGCCTGGTGACCAGCACACCCTCTTCCATGTCTCCTTTTAACCCCTACTGTCATGGCAGAACTTCTGGAACTGGCGTGACCGTCTTTTAAACAGCCCAGCCCACCTTATGTTGGGCAATATGTCTTCCTGGCCACCTGTGAAAAGTAATCTCTGGATCAGTTATTTGCTTAAGAGTTAAGTGGCTGGTTGACTCCCCAGACCACTTTCCTTCTACTCAAGATTGATAAGTAAGGGTGTTTTCCTTGGGGGAGCAGCCTAAAAGGGATCAAGATATTGACTAAAGTCCCCAGTCTTGTCTGGCTGCACTGCTGGCCGTAGGCTAGCCTTTAGGGCCAGCTAATTAGTAGAGCTGTAACTGGGCAACTGCACCTGTTCCTAATGGCATCCTCTCTTCAGGCTTGTTGGTCTTTTCTTTCCTAAGCTGGATGATTCTACTGTTGCCAGGGAATTGGCCATCACAGACTCTGAGCACTCAGATGCTGAGGTCTCCTGTACAGACAATGGCACATTCAATCTTTCACGGGGCCAAACACCTCTAACAGAAGGCTCTGAAGGTGAGGGGAACCGTGGACGTGAGTTCGTAATGGCCCTGTTGCTGCTCAGCTTCCCTGGGCAGAGAGGGTACTGCCCCCTCCTCTCCTGTTTTCTGAGGTGTGGGTCAGGTGGTGGAGCAGCTTGGGGCGGGGGGTATGGCTTCAGCCGGGATTGCACTGCTGCTCTCCTTGAAATCCTCCCTTAGGAGCCTTGGGTTCTAGTCTCCTGTGGAGCACAGGGGAGGAACGGAAGGGATTTCTTTGGCCAGTAGAGATCATAGCAGTGAATAAGTGGAGGGGAAAGGCCAACCAGTGCTATAGGTTTTGCTTCACCCTGAGAAATTCAGAGTAGAAAAATCTGGTTACATGGAGCTGACTTTGTGAGGCTAGGGCACAGGAGTGCCAGGCTGTTGCCATGTCTCAGACACCCCTCTATTTTTCCAGACCTAGATGGTCACAGTGATCCAGAAGAATCCTTTGCCAGAGACCTTCCAGACTTCCCTTCCATTAATGTGGATCCTGCTGGCCTGGATGATGAGGACGATACCAGCATTGGGATGCCTAGTTTGATGTACCGTTCCCCACCAGGGGCTGAGGAGCTCCAGAACCCCCCTGCCAGCCAGGAGGAGGCTGTACTGCCAGAGCTCCTGCTCGGTTCCCTGCCTACAGGGTCCAACCTCACCAGCAACCTCGCCAGCCTGGTCTCCCAGGGCATGATCCACCTGGCCCTGTCAGGGGCCTCCCAGCCAGGCCCTTCTGGCCCGCCTCCCCGGAGAACAACAAGAGGCTTCCTCCGGGCCCCCAGTTCAGACCTGGACACTGATGCTGAGGGGGATGACTTTGAACTTCTGGACCAGTCGGAGCTGAATCAGCTGGACCCTGCCAGTTCCAGGAGCCACTGAGGCAGAGACTCCTTTTAGGGGTCACTGTGGTTTAGGTTTTTTTTCTCCCTATCCTACTTAAGGTGAAGGGGCAAGGGAAGAACCCAGGTCCCATCCACTGAATTACATAGGTTTGCTTGGTGGCCTGGCAGAAGCTCAGGCCTGCTGAGAGGATACTCACTCCCCTGCTACCAGCTGGATGCCCATTTCTGAGCTCAATCACTGTAGTGAGAGTGCTCCCCTGAGGGAGGCTTCTCTCCATCAGAATGGTACTTTGGGGAACACAGTAATCAGGGGTAGTGGTTCCCCTTTGAGGGGGTGCTGCTGTTTGCTTCTAGGTATGGGTGCTTGGGGGTGATAGAAGCACCCTTCCCTTCCTCCCTCCATCACGTCCTTGGAGCTCCAAGTCAGGCAGCAGCTGGAAGAGTTACATTGCCATCTTCCTCTTTTGCTAAGCCATGATTTGATTTGTCTCTTTCTAAGCACGTGTTTTGGTCCTGCAGAGCAGGCCTGCTCCCTCTGCCCCGGCCCATCCTCATTTCTGGAGGCCTAACCTCCAGTGCTCCAAAACAGTGCTTGTGACATTTAAGAAATGTGAACATGATGTGGGGGTGGGCCGCTCTGACGTTACCTTGGGCTGTGGGGTCAGCTGGCTGAGAGGGCAAGTGCCTCTATATCTCCTGGTCTCATGGAATCTTCTGAAGCTGCCTGGTTATTTTTGGTGCTGCTAACCCCTGGCTCCATTTGACCATCAGCCTGAGCAACGAGCAAAGCAATACCATACCATATCCATTTCCGTGTTCCTGTTCCTTCCCCTGCTCCTCCTTTGGAGAAGCAATAATTGCATGGGGGATGTCAAAGTAGCACTTTACAAATGGCTCATTGGCATTCACCCCAGGAGCCACCAGCTCTTCTTGCACCAGCTCTTCTTACTCCCTGTTCAGTTCCTTTAATACTTTTATTTTTAACTGCTTCCCAACTTGGCGGGGCCTCTTTTAAGGATGAGCCTAGTTAGCAAGAGTGTGTCTGTAGTCAGCAGAGACTTCTCTAAGGGGTATCTGTTCTACTGCCCCTAGAAAAATCATGTGAGACAAAAACTAAAAATGGTAATTCTAAACCTATGCCAGCCTACAGCCTCTCTTTGCCTCCCCAATCAGAGCTCAGGCCAAACTCTTCTGTCCTCTTGCCCTCTGCATTAACCCTTTGCTGATCCTCAGGGACCACTCCCCCAACACCCCCATACCTGGGCAAGGGATGTTGGACAGAGCCCATTTTCATGTGCTGCAGGTGGGAGTGTGCTAACATGTTTGCTCTTGGTTGATGGAAAAGGTAGAGGCCAGGAGTGAAAATTAAGAGAACGGAGAAGAGCTAGGTGCCTGTTCATAGTCACTTATGTGTGTGAAGGTTAGGGGTAAGTGGTATCTCCCCACTTTACGGTTCTCAGACTTTGGACACCTTCTGTCTTCTCAGAGCCCAGATGTCTCACAGGTGAGCTCTGATGTGGGAAAAAATGGGAAGTGTGGAAGAGGAGTGGGTTTTGGTGTGTTTGCATGAATGTGTTTAGCTTCAGGCCTTGGAAGTTGGGAAGAGGGAGGGAGGAAGGAAGGAGAGCAAAATCTTCAGAAGGTGTTTCTTGTTCCTGGGGGATCCTGCTCTGAATCTCCTTAGTCCTCCACTGTGAACTGGGGTGGGGATGGGCGGTGGGGGGCGGGTGGTGTTGGGGAATAAATCTTGTATGAGAACAATCTTTTAAGAGACTGATGTTGAATGGTGTTTTACCCATGATAGTCTTGTCTTCTCGTTAATCTGAGATGTGATTAATCTGAGGTGACAGCCTCAGAAGAGGAAGCCCGTGTGAGGGACCCACATGCCTGTCCCTATTTGTGACCTTTGTGATGGTCAGAACAGTCACCAAATATGAGGCCACTTCCCTCCCCAGGAGAGCCCAGAGAGCACAACCGGCACTCTTGGCTGGCATCTAGCCTGCAGTCCCATCATTTTTAATTTTTTATAATAAGTTGTTTTTAAGGTTTTTTATTTATTCATTTGAGACAGAGAGAGAGCATGAGCAGGGGGAGGGGCAGAGGGAGAAGCAGGCTCCCCGCTGAGTAGGAAGCCTAATGTGGGACTCGATCCCAGGACCCTGGGATCATGACCTGAGCCGAAGGCAGACGCTTAACCATCTGAGCCACCCAGGAGCCCCCCCCCCTTTTTTAAGATTTTGTTTGTCAGCACAGCAGGGGGAGCGGCAGACAGAGGGCGAAGCAGGCTCCCTGCTGAGCAAGGAGTCCGATGTGGCACTCGATGCCAGGACCCCTGGATCACGACCTGAGCCGAAGGCAGACACCCAACTGAGCCACCCAGGCATCCCCGTTTTTAATTCTTAATACTGTTCCCTGGCTGTGTGAAGACAAGTACCTGCATCAAAGGCTAATGAGACTTTAGGTAACAGGCTTTAAAAAGTAGCACCATGCTCCTCCTCTGGGTTGAGCTGCAGGGACAGCTGCTCTTTGGCCTTCAGCTGACCTCAGAAACTAGAAACACTTATTTCAGGCTTTGTCCCATTGGCCACTGTGGGCAGGAATGGAAAACACCTGCCAGGTGTTGCCATAAGATCGACTTGGCCAACAGGAAACTTTTCTACAAGCTTTGCGGCTTAACAGTAGCCCCTCCCAACCCTGCCTTGCCTTGGCGTCCAAACCACAGCACGTGTTGAGCGCCCCCTGTGTGCGAGGCTCAGTAACCCGCAAATAAGGGTAGCGCTACGCTTCCAGGGCTCTTAGGCATTTTCGTGTCTTCCCAACCACCCTCCTGCTAGTACCTCTTGTTCCTATTTTACAAATGAGACTTATCGACGAAAAGAACGTTGGGCCGTGGGAGAGGACACGTCCCTGTGGGTAACTGACCCTGTGACCTTGAGCAAGTCGCTAGCCCAGCGGGAGCTGATCCTAAGCTTTCTCCCCCCGGGAACACCGTCCCAGCTCACGGTCACGAGCTCAGCCGCCGCTGGAAGTGGGTTTCGAGACTTCGGCCCACGCCCCGAGCGGCAGGCGGGGCGGGTAGAAGCGTTCTGGAGCTAGCGCCGCGCCTCCGCCGCTGAGACCTCGGAGGGGGGCGCCCGGCTCCGGATTGGACCGAACTACGGCGCCCGGGAAGGGTTGCTTCGTGCCTCGCGAAGACGTCCCCTCCCGCCAATCAACGCTGGCGACCCGCCCTTCTCGTCGCCGGAAGCAGCCGTTGCCCCGAGCAACCGCAACGTCCGGCTTTCCGAGTTAGCGGCGGGAAAGGCCATGAGTAAAGGCCGGGCGGAGGCCGCGGCGGGAGGTAAACGGGGCGGTGGGCGCGGGGGAGACCGGGCGGGGGGCGGGCGAGGCGTCGGTTGAGCGACCCCCCCACCCCTGTCCCGTCTCCTCGTAGCCCCCGGGATCCTCCTGAGGTACCTGCAGGAGCAGAACCGGCCCTACAGCGCCCAGGACATGTTCGGGAACCTGCAGCGGGCACACGGACTGGGCAAGGCGGTGAGGACCCTCTCCTGGGATTCCTCCCCTTGGGTCCCCTCGAATCAGTCTGGGGTGCTGCCCTCTCGAAGCTGCCATTCTAGCCTCGGGCTTCCTAAGGCTTGTCGGGCGCTTCCCGATCTGGGGCTGAAATTCCCGCTGCCTGGGCCCCCGAAATCATTCCTCTGATTGCCCGCCCGTCCCCCCCGTGCCCCCCCCCCCCCAGGCGGTGGTGAAGGCGCTAGAGCAGCTGGCCCAGCAAGGCAAAATCAAAGAGAAGGTGTACGGCAAGCAGAAGATCTATTTTGCCGACCAGGTGAGGGAAACCTGTGCAGATTATCGCCCGTGTGAGACCCCGACATTAGGTGAACCAGTCTCTAGAATGAACTCTCTTCTGGAGAATTTGAGGCACCCCATGAAACTCAACCTGTCTTACGCCATGAAAAGGGCCCCAGGCACCCTTTAAATCAAGGTGGGTACTCCCCTTGCTGTGACCCAGATTAGTGGGACTTCCAGATTCAGGACATGATCGATGACAGAAGACCCTGAATTGCTGCTGCCAGGATCCATTCCCGCTTGGAAGTTTCTTTTCCCAGGCATCTAGATTAGAACCACCATCTGCCAAATGATTCGCCTTCTGTCCCCACCCCTCACTCCCGACATAGATAACACTAATTTTGTATCTCTGGGCCAGCCCACCACCTGGAGCCTTCCAGACCTCTCTGAGTCAATACTAATATCGCTAAAGTAGAATGCCTCATCTCCCTAAATGGGCTCCTCTTACCTGCTTCTACCTCTGGAATCGCGCCTCACCCAACCCAGAGACTGGGGAGTGAGTCACTCTTCCCTTTCCCCACTGCCCTGTTGGTTTCCCCCCTTCCTGACTCCGCCCTCTCCTTTCCATCAGGTGTTCCTCATCTCTCCTGATACCCTCCTAACATCTGCTCTGGCCTCCTCAGCCATCCTCAACACTGCAGCCAGAAGGGTCTAATCGGCAATAGTGCCATTGCCCGACTTAAACTCTAGCGCCCCCTAGAGCAGGGAAAAGGTCCTTGGAGCCTCGGCCCCAGGCTGCCGCCTGCCTCACTGTACCTTCTGGGTCCATTCACCAGGACTAGACCATTTAGATGAGCTTTACTCCTGTGTCCTTCCTCTGCCTGGAGCTTCAAAGACCCTTCTTCCTCTTCTGCCTCTTTGCTCAGCTAACGCTTACTCATCCTTTAGGATTCGCCTCAGGCATCACCTTCTCCAGAGACCTTCCCCGAATTCTCTAATCGCCTCTTCTTCAGGAGCTCACCTCTCTGAGGGATGCTGTATTGCGTTTATCTTTCTGCACGTCTTCACACTGGACTGCAGCTCTCCTAAGGCAGCCCCACTTCTCACTCGTATTCCTTTGCTCAGCACCCCCACCTCAGGAGCTAACATCCGGGAGACACTGAATACTAGTTTAACTGAACCAAACCACCATTAAGGCTAATTTTCCTAAAGTAGGTTTCATTATGTGATTACTCTAATGAAGATTCCCTAAGGGAGAATTTTGCAGATTTTGTTCTGTAAAGGGCCAGACCGGTAATATTTTTGTGCTTTGCAGGCCAGATGGTCTCTTGTCACAGCTACGCAGCTGTCACGACCACTCCTGTCTGCCACGTAGACAGAAGCGGCCCGAGACAGTATGTAAACGGGCAGGCGTGGCTGTGTTTCAATCCGTTTTTGTTTTCAAAACCCTGTATCTGGCAGGACGTGGCGTGCAGGCTGGCCCTCCGCCTCTTCCTAACCTGCTCCCCGTCACCACTGACAAGACCCCCGCAGAGCCCCAGCGCGGTCCTTGGCAGCAGCTGGTCTCAGGGGACGGGCTGCTCAGACTTGCCCCGGAGTCCCTTCAGCACTGCCCGCCATGCCTCTGTACCTGTCCCGGTTCTTCCTGTTGTGGGAACGTGCCACTTGGGTAGCCCTACCTGGGGAAGAATGTTCCTTTACTCCTTTAGCCCAGTGAGCGGTATTGCCACTAAACCGAGATCTCTGCCCTGTTCGCATCCTGCCAGCCTTGAAGCCCCTCGAGGACAGGCCTCGGGTTTTAACTTCTTGTTTAGACCTTGTTAGTTGGGACCAGCACTAAACTGAGTGGTTTCTCACAGGACCCTCCTGCTGTTCTCCCAGGCCCTCTGGAGGGTTGGGGAGCCCCACGTTCTTGCACGTGTCTGATGCTGCCCCCTGCTCCCAGATGTGGCTTCCCCTCCTGTGCCTCACATCAGCCCCCTTGTTTTTCCTCTCACCTCTGGCAGGACCAGTTTGCCATGGTGAGTGACGCCGACCTCCAAGGCCTGGATGCCAAAATTGTGGCCCTCACGGCTAAGGTGCAGAGCCTACAGCAGGGCTGCCGCCACATGGAGGCTGGTAGGACTGGGCAGCTCCCGAAGGGGCCCCTAGGGTCACGGTCAGTCTAGAGGTCAGGAATTACAGAGTGGATGGTTTTGTGTCAGTGAATCTCTGCTCGGCTGCCACAGGCATCATGTTAAAAGAGAGAACAGCTCATGGCTTTTTTTTTTTTTTTTTTTTTAGATTTTATTTATTTATTTGAGAGAGAGAATGAGATAGAGAGTACATGAGAGGGGGGAGGGTCAGAGGGAGCAGCAGACTCCCCGCTGAGCAGGGAGCCCGATGCGGGACTGGATCCTGGGACTCCAGGATCGTGACCTGAGCCGAAGGCAGTCGCTTAACCAACTGAGCCACCCAGGCGCCCCAGCTCATGGCTTTTAAATATAAGTGGGCAAGACATGCATTTGCTTTCCCTAACATTATCAGTGTCCTGGGCCCACACTCCCTCTGTGCCTGCTTTAACTGGCTACAGGGAAGTGTTCAACCTCACTTTACCACCACTGGTAGATGAAGGAGGAAAGAAAACTAGAATAAACTGGTAATTCTGTAAGCCTTCATCTCTGCTGAGCATTTCCAGAATATGGAACTCTTTCTGGACCCTGTGTGTAGAACCTAGAGCAAGGTGGGGGCCCAGTCTCCTGCCTCAGGCAGCACCCACTGGGAAAGACAAAGCCCCATCTTCAGGGGTAGGAAGGGACCTCAGAGAGCTATGGTTTCAGAGCTGAAGGAGTTAACTAGTGCCCTGACCACACCGGAGATGCAGAAAGAGATCCAGGAGTTGAAGAAGGAATGTGCTGGCTACAGAGAGAGACTGAAGAATATAAAAGCAGCCACCAACCACGTGACTCCGGAAGAGAAAGAGCGGGTGAGCTAGGAGGGAGGGGTGAGCTGGGAGGGCCGCGGGGAGCAGGGCGGAGCAAGGAGGCGGCTGGCCCCCACCTGCCGCCGAGCTGAGGGGCTAGAGGCAGCTGTTGTCCGTCCAGGTGTACAGCGAGAGGCAGAAGTACTGCAAGGAGTGGAGGAAGCGGAAGAGGATGGTGAGTGTGCGCGCTCCGGGCAGGCCCCGAGAAATGGCAGGAGAAACCGCTGCCCAGTAGTGCGGCTCTGCCAGGCGGTGCCCACCACCCACCTGAAAGGGGTGGTTTTGTTTCTTGTCAGGCAACAGAGCTGTCGGACGCAATTCTGGAAGGATACCCCAAGAGCAAGAAGCAGTTCTTTGTAAGTGGTTCTCTCTCCCGTCCTCACTCCCCTGGGCGCTCCGTCCAAGGAGGGCTCATTCACTTGTCTCCCTGCCCCAGGAGGAAGTCGGGATAGAGACAGATGAGGATTACAACGTGAAGCTCCCAGACCCTTGAGTGGTCCTCCTGCAGGACGGGGGATGGAAAGAGAGGTCCTGGGCTGGCTGCCTCCTTCAGGTCGGCTGCTTTTTTTGTTCCTGCTTTCTGCCTTTGGGCAGAGCGGCGGGGAGAGGGGCAGGGGCCAGAGTATGGGGCGCAGGGAGCAAGCGAGCCCACAGCGGATGGTCAGACTCCTTTCACTGGCTGCATTCCAGTTGTTTGAACTGAATGCTCAATCTTGGAACAGCGCTAAAGGAAAGCATTTGGCAATATTTATTGTAATACAATTTGATATATAAATACTTAATTTCCTCTGGATAACCAAATGTCCCAGATGTCAACCCTGAGGAAGGCTACAGGGTAGAGAGAGGCTACTGTACACAGCATTCAAGGAGCCCAAGGCCTTACCCAGGACTTCTCCGGGCTCTGTACCCCAGGAGGCCTTTAAATACCTTCTCTACCCCTTCACCCTGGCCCCAGGTCCTGGGAGAAATGCACATGGCACGGAGATGGCAGAGACCCAGATACACTTGACGGGAAGGCCGGGAGTGGTTTTGAGGCCCAGTTCATTTTCCAAAATTGTAACTTTAGCAAAATTGCACTGTTGGTGTTTAAAAAATTAAAAAAACAAAAACCTTTTAATACGTAGTGCTGTGTCACACTCCTCTGTGCTGTGCTCCTGCCTGTGGGGACAGAGAGGGCAGGAGCACGCAGGGAGCAGGAAAGGAGAGGCAGTGGAGTAGGGCAGGGTAGGCGAGGGCAGGATCCTGGCAGCCCGAGCCCAGGTACCAGGCGGCCTGTCACACTTCATGGCTGTGGGAATATCTCCTCGCATTCCTTTCTTCCTGTCCCGCTACTGCCAAAATGGCCAAACTTGGTCCAGATGTTGCCCAAATCTGGCCCAAGAGACCAAACCAAATGCAATAGTAGCTTCCAGGTATGTGTAGATAAGGAGCAAAAATCTGAGGCTTAGAAAGGGAGAGGCCGGGAACTCTTGGGGGTGCCCAGAGCAGACCCCCCGCCCGAGGACTTTTATGGGGAGGGGGAAAGACAGTAGGCTCGAGTTTTGTGGTCAACATAATAAATTAAAGCTTTCACAAAACAAACACCCCAGCCCCACTGAGGATGAGGGGTGCCAGGGAACCAAGCACTGGGAGCCAGCGGCCCCGTGTGCAGCGTCGCAGTCCGACCTCAGAAGCCCAGTGGCTCTGTGGCCAAGCAGAGTTGGCTCTTCTGCGGGTTCCGGGAGCCAGTCAGTACAGCTGGTTCTTCAGCTGGTGCAGGACGCCAATCACGATCTCCCGGAGGGTCTGGCGGGGGCAGCAGAGGGAGACACAGCTGACGCGGACGCAAGGACAGAGGCGAGGACGGAGCCGGCTCGGGGACGCGCCCAGGCCAGGCGTGCTCTCTAGAGCGCAACAGGAAAAGCCCGTGGGCCACACTGCCGGCTGCAGTTTACTCTGAAATGTCCGCGCAACAGGATGGGGAAAGGGGTGGCCCAGCTGGCTACGTGGAAAAGCAAAGGCAAGAAACGGGAATGGTAACATTTAGGTGGTGGGTTCGTGAGTGTCAGGGTTGCAGTATGCTTAAAGTGTTTCCAGAAAATGTCAGGAAACAAAAAAGACTCCAGATGCAAGTCAAGCCTCAGAAAAGGCAACCAGTCCTCAGAAGCAGAAGACTCCCAGCAACAGCATTCACACGCTGCCCCCGTTACAAAGATTGACAAACCCCTGGGGCAAACTACTTCAACAGGCCTGGGGGTGGCGGCCAGGACTCTTCCCAGACGTGCCGTGTGAGTCCTGCTGCCATGGTGAGGGTGAGGAGGGCTACGCACTGGGCAGCCACACGGGGGCGGGGGCTGAGAAGGGGCAGAGCGACGCTTGCGGGACTTTAGTGCCCCATCAGTCTCGCCAAATGAAACCGTAACAGGAAAATCTAGGCTAGGAAGCAAAAAAGGGAGACACCCCCCCAAGAAACCTAGAAGCTGCTGCCCTCGCTCTCTCAACAAATTGGGACTTGGGCCACTTTGCCTGGGGGAGGGGAGGAGACCCGCCCCCACCCCACGGCCACTGCTGCCCCGTACCTGAGGCTTACAGTGCTCCTCAATCCAGCTGAAGACACAGGCTGACAGCTCCTGGAAGCTGGCCACAGAGATGGAGGCATTGAAGGACTGGAACAGGGAGTCCATGATGCCTTGAAACACGTTGAACTTGACCTGGTCAGAGACCTGGTCTTCCCCCTCGTGGGGATTGTCCTGGTGGGCCTTCACAATCTGCTCGTAGTTCCTGAAAGCAAGCAGTAATGGCTCAGGCACTGAAGCAGCTCCGGTACCCGAGGTTCTCCCCCAGGAAGGGGCTCCCGGAGAGCTGCTGGGAGGTAGTCAACATCGGCTAGATACTGCTTCTGGGACCGAAGCGGTGACCCCTCCCCACCCTCCCCTTCATGAAGCCCACAGGCACTTCGAGTATCTGCTGTGCGTCAGGGACGGCTGGGGGACAGAGTCCGGCCTCTAAGTGGCCACCTAAGGGAGGCAGAGGATTATCTGTCCTGTAGTAGCTGACATGACCTTTGAACAAGAGGAAGGTATGAACTGAAGTTGGCTCAGAAGCCCTGGCTACCCCAGCTCAGCGCCCCCCTTACACTTTCATGATCTTTAGGGCCGTGACGTCCTTGCGTAGCATGGACACCTCCTCCTCCTGCTTTTTCTTCTCCTTGTGCAAAAACTGGATGTAGTCAATGGCTGCGGTGGGGGGTGGGCACAGAGGAAGTTTCAACCAGAAGGACGAGGCTGACTTTGTTTCCCCTTCCCCCCTCCCTCCCCTCCCCGCCCCAGTCCCCAACTCCCATAACCACCCCCCTCCCACCAGGGCCAGGCTGAGAGTGGGTAGAAGGCTCTGGCCTCTTCTACAGCCCCGCTGGCCCCAACCACTCCCAGGGCTCTCGCTGGCCATACTCTTCTGCAGAACGATGGCTTTGCTGAGCTTTTGGGAGCCAATGGAGAAGTCCTGCTGCTGGCAGGTGGGGACGATGGTCTGAAGGTCATCATAGCCTCTCTGTGGAGACAGGAGGGGAAACCAGGCTTCCTTAACTCTGACGGATTAAGGCAAACTGGCTCCAAGCTTTCTCTCCGAGAACCGAGTTCCATGCTCAAACCAAAGGGGTGGGGGTGCTGGAAGGAGGGAGGTGTTCATGTCCGGGGCCTAGATGAGCTGCCCGCAAGGATGCCTGGGCTATCTGATGAGGTCGGGGCAGAGTGCATCTGAAACATAAGGCCCTCCTGCGCTGGCTGAGCTGCAGGCCTCCCCAGTCACCTTGATGGCGTCCCTCCTCTTCTGCTCAGCCTGTGTATGTGCTCGCCGCCGCCGGTCCTTGTAGGACTCCTTGTAGGACTCCTGGTGGTAATCGCTGTCCTCGTCATCTACGCTCAAAGTTGGGGGCGGGAAGAGGTCATTTTGAGGCCCAGTGGGCCCCAGCTAACCCACCTTGCCCCAGCGGGGAAGAAAAAACTAGTACCCAGAGACAGCAAATGGCCAGAAGAGCCTAATGTCCTAGATGAGGGGAGAGATGGGGAGAGCCTGTGGCTTACACTAGGCCTCCAGCACCCGCATGTGGATGACTGGAGCTTCCTGTCTAGGAAATATACTAAAACGATGGTATTTCTGAGCCCCCCCCCCAGGTGAGGGCATGTTGCTGCCTACCTGTATTGGGGACGGAAGAGGCACTGGTGGAACCGATGCTATTAGCTCTGGACACTACACTCCCCTTTCGGGTACTTTCTACAAAAAGCCCTGGAAAAGAGAGGTCCCAATCACTAAGGGGTAGGGCCGGGGAACACTATTAGACCCAGAGGCACCTGTGGGTACAATGGCTTCCTGACCCTTAAATGCTGACCTCTCCCTTTCAACCCAAAAGCCACCCATACTGGGTCATCCGCTTCCTGCTGTGCCATGCTGCAGTGCTCCTGTCCCTGGTGTCCACACTGCTCCGTGGGCCTGCACTGGCACCACTGGTTCACAAGACGGGCACCGTGACGGGGAGGGAGTGGCTAGCTCACTACTGTCATCGCCTCCCTGCTTTATGCTGCCTGCCCCCGTCCTGCAGCTCCTCCCTCTGTCCCGGGACAGTGGGCTGTGCTCAGAGGTGTGGCTGGCGAGACCACGGGAATCTACAGGGCTGCAGCGGGAGTGTGACCAGGGAGCCGGAGACGGTGGGGGAGGCACTCACCGGGGTCCAGGCTGTTGTCGCTGTAGGCATATTCCACCTGCAAAAGAGCAAAGGAGAAGCTCATTAGACCTCCGCCCGGGGACCGCACCTCCTTTCACGCGCGTCGCGCGCGCGCACACCCCCCACACACACACCCTCCCCCCAGGGTGCGCAGGCAATTGCGGGATGCACGCGCGCGGGCGTACACACGTGTACACACACACAGAGCGCACACATCCCCCTGGGGTGCGCAGGCGACTGCAGGGCTGCCCCGGGAGCCAAGAGCGGAGAGGCCATGGGAGCGCCGCCCCTCCGCAGCACCCCGTCTGCCCCCACCCCCGCTCCAGCGCCTCCCCAGCCCCCAAACCCTGCCCCCTCACACTCGTGCACACACGCGTCACTTGTCTCCCCACCTTGGCACGCGCGGGGGGAGAGCTGTCTTCTCTGCAGCCCTGGGGCCCGGAGGGCGGGGGGACCTTTGGGGACTGCAAGGAATCCCCTCGTCTTCCGGCCCCCCCACGTGCACGAGCCCGACCCGCCCTCCCCTCGCCGGCGTGCGCGCCCGCGGGGCTTGCCTTGACCCAGGGGTCGTCCGGAGAGGCGCCCGGCTCCGTCATCTCCGACCCACCGAACCGGAAACCAGCCCGCGGGCGGGCCCCCTGCCGCGAGGAAGAGGCGAGGCGCATCCACGTGACCCAAACCCACCAACCCACGCGCCGGAGGCGGAGGGCGGGGCGAGGGGCGCGCATGCGCAGCCCGGAAACACCGAACCCGTGGGCAGGGGACCCTGGCGTCGGAGCGGACGCGGTTGTCTTCTCTGCCCTCCCTCGGGGTGGGCGTCCCTGCTGCCGCGACGTGAAGTACATTCTGTAAAATGGGGTCCCCTCAAAGGGCTCGTCCGAACGGTTTGCCGATAGTTGTGTGCACGCGCTGTGCGGGCCCAGACGGCTCCCGGGGACGCGTGTCCCACCCCCACCCTTGCAGGCAGCCCGCCCGGTGGCTGCGCAGGCCTGGCCACCTGGGCCGACCCCGCCGGCCTGCCCGCTCCGTGAGGGCAGAGGCCCCGCCTGGCTTCTGGAAGGCCGGTCCTCCAACACGCAGCCAGGCGTCTGGCAGGAGACCAGTGGAAGAAACGCTTTCAGAGAGCCTGCTGGCTAACTTACGCTACTTTACAGATGAGGAAACTGAGGAACCTAGAAAGTCTGTAGCTTCTCGCAAAGCAGACAGCTACCCGTGACAGGACCAAGGCTGACCTCAGTCTGGCTGGCTTCAAAAGCCAAGCTGTTAACCACTGCACTCCTGGCTTCCAGCTCAAGGCTTCCAAAGATAGCCAGAGGCATCCGGGCAGGAAGCAGACACCGTACAGGCAGCACCCGGCAACAGTCATCTTTAATTCTGTTACAAGTTGCAGTGTCTGCCCTGGCCACAGTCGGCCGTCGGCACCAGGCACTGTGGGCAGGAGTAGGCACGGAATGCCACAGAGGCCTGCTCCCCCACGAGCCACATCCTCGGTGATGGCCAAACGCCAGCAAGCTGGGTAGGCTTCGTGTGTCCGCCAGGCCCAGCCCTGCGCTCCCCAGTTTGGCTCAGAGCCCTCTAGGCCCAACCACGAGGAGCCCTGAGGCCCCCCTTCCTCCTCACCGCTGAATCTCTTGGCAGCTCCAGGGGCCACTTGGGCCCCACAGAGAACTCAACGTCAGCCACGGGCCTTACGGCGTCTGGGGGATGCGCTTCTGCAGGAGGGCCCAGGCCTTCTCCACCTTTGAGCGGGCCAGAATGTTTGCAGGAAGAGAGGACAGGGTCAGGCAGGCACCCACCGGAGACTCCTTCCCCACAACCCAGCCCTTCCCTCAGCACCAACCTGGCGTTGGGTGACATGCGGTTCCCACAAGGTGCTCAGCACCACGTGGCTCTGGTCCACAAGCTGCTGCCCACTCATCTGGCTCTGCAACCGGCTCTGAGCCGCAGCCTCACTCAGGCCGTCCCTTTCCACGATGCGTCGTATAGCCTCGACACAGACAAAGCACGGGTCAGCGCTCTAGCTCAGAGCGGGCTGCGGTGTGCAGCGGGGCTGGGGCGGGAGATGGGGTCCAGATACCTCAGTCTCGGGAATGACAACGGTCCACACCTCATGCACCATGTTCTGCCAGCCAGCTTCAAGCAGCATAGCAGCGTCAATCACGCACACGTGCTTTCCTGTGGGGAGACCCCAGTCACTGCCAGCAGCGCACTGCCACTCGCTATCAGAGAGCCAAGGAGGCCTAGTCCCAAGGGAAGTAGAGGGTCTGGCTTGGGGTGGGGAAGCTCCCAGGAGGAGAATCTGCTTAATGTCCCTCTGGGCTGCTCCCGTGCTCCCTCCCACTCACCCTCAGCCACAGCCTGATCCATCTCCTCTCGAGCCAGCTTTGCGATAACTGGCCACATAATATCCGTGAGTATCTTCAGCTGCTTCTGAGGAGGGGAACAGAGGACGCGGACAGTTTACCTTCCCTCGGAGATGGAGCCAGCCCCAGGGAGGAGGTGGTTGGGAACAGATGAGTGGAAAGTGGCACACTGGACCAGACCAGAAAGGTCCACTGGGTCCCAACCTCTGCATCTAGTAGCAGCTGAGAAACTCTTGGACAGGAGTGTGTTTACCTTGTTCCCAAACACCCGGCTGCCTAGGACCTTCCTGTTGATAATGCCATCTTTATGCAGAATATCTGGACGACAGAGACACGGGACTGGGCAAGGAGGCCAGGCCATCTCCTCACTTCAGGCCACTTCCAGCCCTACCCCCCCCCCCCCCCCCACGTATTACCTGTTCCAAAGGCCTCCACAACAGGCTGGTAGGCAGGACCACCTGGGGCGTAGGCCCGATGGCCCAGCTGGTCACTGTCGATGACATACGCCCCCAGGCCTTTAAGCCGCTGAGCTACTGAGCTCTTCCCGGAGCCACTGATGCCCGTCAGCCCAATCACGTACAGCTGTGTGGGTAGCTCTGGCCTCTTCTGAAGGTGGAGGACAGGGAACCCCAGTTACTAGGGTCTTCAGACTCATGCTTGGGACTGAATTCTTCAGTCTTTACTCTCCAGCATTTCTAGCCCACCCAAGACGGGGAGGGGGGGGAAGAGGGAGGGCAGGCATACATATGGGGGCCGAAGCAGGTTTCCCAGCATTCGCTGGCGGAAGCTAGAGGAGCTGACTTTGTCTTCTTCATTGTCCTTGTGGTTTTGGTCCTTCAGCAGCTGGATCTGATACAAGGCAAGCTCCTCTAGGTCCTGCGGTAAAAGAGGAGGGGTGAGGAGAGGGAAGGAGGGACAGGATGACAGTTACACCTGAGCTGCCCCCCACCCCCGTATCCTCCCCTAGGTACTCCACAGGTAGAGCCTGCGTCCAAGGGCAAGCTGGGAACCAGTTCCTTCTTGCCTCTTCCTCACCACCCTAAGCCCTCTCTTCCCACTTCCAACAGTCCCCCACATGGCCTTCCCCAACCCCATCCACTCCCTCTGCCAGTCTCCCTCAGGGGTTACATTCTCAAGGCGGAAGCGGTTGACGGCCATCCCCCCACGACAGGTCTCCTCGCTGACCACCAGGAACTCCAAGGAGGGGTTAGAGCCAGCGGGTCCATAGGGGTCCAGCAGGGGGATGATATCAAAAGTCAAGGAGGGCTTGATGTCCACCAGGAACTCACTCAGATGTTCCACACGTTCTGCGTAGGGCTGGAGCAGCTCAGGGAGTAACTTGCCTGGGGAAGGAGCCCAAAAGAACAGTGAGATCTTTTTATTGGGGAGGAAAAGTATAGGCAAGTTTGGGGAAGACTGACCCTAGGCATCCAATCTCCAGATGGGGGTGGGTGGCAGGAAGAAAGGGCTAAGCTGGGAAGTGGTCTGTGTCAGGGGAACTATGAAGAGGGGGCAGCCAGCGAGCACAACAGTCATGACAGGGGCTGGCCTGTGCCCAGAGAATGAGCAGTGCCCGCATCAGAGTCAGATGAAGAATTCCAAGAGCCACCCAAGCACGAGTCCCCTCTTGCTGTGTCTCCGGCACAACTACCTAGAACCCGCTCATCCATTTATTGCCAGGGTCTCAATCTTTAGGGTTCATCACCAGAGAACTTCTTAAAAGTGCAGACTCCTTGGCTCCACATTTGGGGGAATTCTGATTTGAGTGGTGACTAGACCACACACTGAGAAAGCTACACTTACTCATTTAACATAATTTCCTTAGCACCGACTGAGTGCCAGGCGCTGTGACATTTGGGAGGGTGGGAAGTAAAGGATGGCCCCACTCTTCCTCAGTCATGAACTGGGGGCGAGGTTAAGGAGTTTTGAGGGTCTTCCCTGCTCTATTCCAGGGTCTCTCTCTCACTCACTCTTCAACAGGTCTTTGTCTGCTACTCCCACCACAAGCTGCTCCTGGGCCAGGATGCACGCGACACTGAGCAGCACCTTGTGGGCATTGTGCAGGCGGTCAAACGTGCCACCCACAGCCCCGCGGTGGTAGCCACGCACTGGCTGCTTTGGAGACCTGGCCACGGGGGAGGCTGGCCTGATGGTGGAGGGTAAGGGGACATCCAGGGACTCCACAGGCAGCTCTCCGGACCCATAATCGGGGTATAGCAGCACCGAAGCCAGTTGGGGACAACAACTATAGCAGCTGGTGGCATAACGCTCCAGCTGTTGCTTGACCGGGTTGTACTGGCTTCCATCCAGGGTCTGGAAGTCAGTCAGCACCACTTCCGGTGGGTGGGCCAGGTTCTGGACTGAGTTGGGCAGGGAAGGGAGAGAGGCGCTCTTGACTCCGATATTGGTCAGCAGGATTCTGACGTCCAGGTGCCTGTGGACGTCGGCGCCAGCGTAGAGGTGTGCGATGAAATCCAGGACCTCAAACGTGGCCTGCACGAGGCTGGATTGGGGCTGAGCTGGGCCCCCCAGGCTCATGCCCGGCTGCAGGTGTACATAGAGCGTGTGATTCACCAGCCGGGCCGCCGAGGTCAAGATGGGGGACAGGCGAGGGGCCAGGGAGGCCAGGGGCGTCGTCAGCACCAGGAGGCCCGACCGGAATACGGCCATGCTGCCCAGGCCTGCGGACAGCCAGGGAGACGAGGCGTGGGTGACCGAGGGGTTATGTGGCTGAGGCTGAAAACTGGGGCCTTGGACCCAAGGGAGGGGACCTGGCGCAGGGACGGGGGTCTGTGCTGATCCAGAGGAAACCGGGGAAGGGCACGGGGCCTGCTACACGGCGCCTAGGGGCTATGCCCTAAGCCGCGGTTTCCACATTATCAGACGGAGCGGTGAAGTCGCTGAACTGAATCGAAATCCTAGGCGGGGAAACTAGGCTGGACAAGAGCCCCTGAGTCCTAAGGCTGGGGACCCAGAAATCCTGGGCCCTCCTGCCAGGCTGTACCCGGGTCTTCAGAGACTCGAAGGAGGGGACTAGAGGAAAACGCTCAGGCTCGGATCGGTCCCCTACTTACTGAGACCGCTGGGCTTAGGTTCCGCGAGCGCATCCGCGGAGGCTTACCTGGCCGCGCGACCCGGAAACACTAGTTCAGCAGCTGCCTCTCCGAGCTACGGAACGGCAGGAAGGCCAAAGTCTCCGCTCGGTTCGGGATCTCGCGAGACTTTGTGGTGGAGCGAGGCCGGCCGAGGGGGCGGGGCCGAACTCAGAGGCTAGGGAGGTGGGTGAAGCCTTGTTTCCAGATCCCAGCGGACAGGGATCTGGAGCGTGGAGGGCAAGGCGGACCTGAAAGCGTTTTTGCGGATGTCCTTTAGACCCTGAGAAAAGAGAACGGCTTCAGCCAGTCACCCAGGAGACAGCGGCAAAGGCAGAACTAACACCTGGCTTTCCTCTTAATAAATTACAGAGGTGGGGGTCACAGGGTGGCACTTAAATCAGGACTCAGAGTCCCCGCAGCCCTCCTGGCGCCCTCCCAGTCCGAGGATCCTCCTGTAGGAGGCCACAGGACAACTCTGTCCGAGTCCCCATCTCACAGTTGAGGAAATTGAGGCCCTCTATGTTCCAGGAACATATAAGGAAGTAATGGCAGAGGTCTTGTGGCTCTGTGGGGAGCTCTCCACACCACCCAGAACCAGTTTGAGGGAGAGAGGAGGAGAGCTCTGCATGGCAGCTCAGTAGAGTTGCCAGAGGATGGTCTCCAGACAGGAGAAAAGGGAGGAGGGGGAGACCTAGTGGCAAGGGTTTACTGTGAAGCTATTGGGGCGGGAAAGGCTGGAATTGGTAGTCTCCCTGGGGAGAGGAAGCCAGGTTGCCATCAGGAGATATTTCAAATAAAGTGTCCACAGAGATCTCAAAAGGGAGGGAAACCAATTTCCAAAGATTCCAGTAATGTGCTGTGGTTTATTTTCCCAAACTAAACAAATGCTCATTTTCATAATTATGGGGGTTTGTTTTGTATTCCTTTTTAAAAAAAAGATTTTATTTATTTATTTGAGAGAGACAGCCAGCAAAACAGGGGGGGAAGGGCAGAGGGAAAGGGAGAAGCAGGCTCCCCACTGAGCAGGGAATCAGACTTGGGGCTCCATCCCAGAACCCCGGGATCATGACCTGAGCTGAAGGCAGACGCTTCATCGACTGAGCCACCCAGCACCCTAAAAAGGTGTCCCAAGGGGCGCCTGGCTGGCTCAGTCAATAGAACATGCAACTCTTGATCTCAGGGTTGTAAATTCAAGACCCACATTGGGTGTAGAGATTACCTAAAAATAAATTCCTTAAAAATAAAGAGGTGTCCCAAAGGTGTATAAGCCTCTGGCCCCACAGAGCCTGGATCTGCCCCTGGAGTTAAGGATTGGAAGAGTTACAGAGCCACAAAGGCATTGAGGCCAGGCTTATGGCAGGAGACACCTTAGGTTGGATTTTATTTTATTTTTTTAAGATTTTATTTATTTATTTGACACAGAGAGAGAGAGAGCAGAAGCAGGGGGAGCAGCAGGCAGAGGGAGAGGGAGAAGCAGGCTCCCCAAGAGCAGGGAGCCCGATGGGGGCTCGATCCCAGAATTCTGGGATCATGACTTGAGTCAAAGGCAGACGCCTAATGGCATAACCAACTGAGCCACTCAGGCGCCCCCTTAGGTTGGATTTTTAAAGGGAGGACCCAAAATGAAGAAACAAACTACAGACTCTCAGGAAGTACCTTGAAACATCAGAGCACAGTCCCACACAGAGTCACTGTTGGAGGAGATCATCAAGAAAATGTGACTGCCAGTTGACTCAGGCTGGACCTAGGCAATTGTAGGTTCCTCGCCCCCTCCTCTGTCAGAATATTCCCACAGTGGGAGCCTTGAGAGAGCATGTTGTTGAGACCATCTGGACATTATAGGTGACTGAACCTATTGAAGGCTTCTATATAAACTTTTAAGATTCTGGTGGGCAAGTGCAGAGATCTTGCACCGCCCAGGACAAGTCTCGTATGTCAGTTCGCTTGCTTATGAAACCCATCACCTACCAATCTGGAGTGGTCTGCTTCTTTCTTCTGTCTCTCCTTGCCCTCTGTGTACAGGGGCCAGTTTCAGATTTCACCCAGAGAACTGCCCAGGTTGTGAACCAACACTCATTTTTATTCAGTAAATGTGAATTTAGTGTCTCCCATGATCAAGAATGATTCTAGGTACAAGGGATCAACCAGTGAACAAAACAAAGGGCCTCCCCTGGAGCTTAGATTCCCGTGTGTCTTGGGATGGGGTGGTAAAAGTTATAAATGTATAACAATAAAGTCAGTAAGTCAATAAATCTATAACACATCTATTGATGGTGAGTGCCATGAAGAAAAATAAAACAAGGTAAGGGGACTACAGTGGAGGGAAGGGAATGCTATTTTAGATAAGGTTGTCCAGGGAAACAGCAAAGACCTCGAAGAAGAGAATAATCAGAGATTAGGGAAAGTGAACCGGACAGAGGAACAGCCAGTTCAAAGGTCCTGGGGCAGAAAGCCAGCAGGGCTGAATCAGATGATGGGAAGTGGTGAGAGGTAAAGTCAGAAAGGAGGTGGGGGCCAGATCAAAGAACGTGTTGGAGGTCTTGGGCAAAAGCCTTGGATTTTACTTAAAATTAAAGTAAAAAACACCACAGGAGGTGTTTTAAGCACAGACATGAAATAACTTTAATTTTTAAAAGGTCATTCTGGGTGCTCTGTGGAAATTTTCCTGTTGGTGGGCAGGGGTGGCATCAGGGAAACCAATTAGGAAACTACAGCAATAATCCAGATGAGGAGATGGTGCCTGCATAGACCAGGGTGATTTCCGAATCTGCTTTGAAGGTTGAAGGTTCCTGCTGATGAACTGGTTGAGGGATGAGCGAGAAAGAAGAATGCAGTTGTCAAATACCGAAGCAAAGTAGACAGGCGAGAGCAGTGGTGGGGCTGGAATGGACTTGGCATTTGGACACATTAAGTTTATTAGGAATCAAGAAGAGATGTTGAGTAGGGAGTTGGAGATGTATGTCTGGAGTTTGTGGGAAACAATGGAGTTGGGGATACTGGAGACTTTGCTGGGGCTCATCGGCATATAAATGGTCTTCAAAGTCATGGGACTGCATGAGACTATTAAGAGTTTGACTCTCCCCCTTCCCAAGTCAACCTAACTGAGCCTGGCTGGCTCAGTCGGTGGAGCATGGGACTCTTGATCTCGGGGTTGTGGGTTCAAAACCCACACTGGGTGTAGAGATTACTTAAAAAATAAAATCTAAAAAAAAAAGTATGAATGTAATTTGGAGGGATTACACTTTGCCTTTCTCATCGTGTCCCCACCTCCCAGGGGTGACCTTGTGAGCACGCGCATACACACACATCCATACACACACTCACACAGGGGTGCAAAAGAGCAGCTTGGGGGACAGGAGCTGGGCTCTGAGAGCAGGGCCTATGTCTCAGAGATTCATGCCACGTTGGCCCTTTCCACTTCTGTGGCCTTTCTGGATCCTGAAGGGACAGCAGAACCATCAGGGCCAGCAGGGCAGGGGGATAGGCAGGGATGAGCTGGCTGAGGTCCCCTGTCCCAGGAGCAGAAGCGGCCAGCAGTCCAACGGCCCAGAGCAGACCACTACCTGGAGGTAGCAGCGTGCCAAGATGCGGTGCCTCCTCCCCGCCCCCCCTCAGGTTCCACACAAAACTCCAGCAGCCAGGCCCCTGGCCACTCCAAATGGTCATTTCCCTCCCCGTCTCCTAGTCCCTTCCCCAGTCCCATCTCCTGGGCACACCTATCCTTCTGCCTGCAACCCCGGGCCTAGTCTCCACCTATTCTCCACTCCACCTCAGCACCCTAGAAGATTGGCCCTTTCACTGGCTCCTGCCACTCCAGCGCCTTCCCCTGACTTCAGGAAGGACAGCCCATTGGGCCGACCCACCAGGCCTGGAGCCTCAGCTGAACCTCCTGGTGAGTGGCAGCTTCTGGGCTGGTGAGGATCCCTCCAGCTGAGTTTTGTCTAGGGCAGGGGAACAGAGGAGGATGGAGCTGTATCCTTTTGACTCACTTAGCTTTGTTTCTTCTTTACACATCTGGCTTCCACACAGGAACACAATTACAATAGTGACACACCCAGTAGTAGTAATAATAGCGGTGCCTGCTGTTAAGGCCTCCATCCCAGGGGCACCTGGGTGGCTCAGTCAGTGTCCGCCTTCGCCTGGGGTCGTGGTCTTGGAGCCCTGGGACGGAGCCCCACATCAGGCTCCCTGCTTGGTGGGGAGCCTGTTTCTCCCTCTCCCTCTGCCACTCCCTCTGCTTGTCCTCTCTCTCTCTCTGTCAAATAAATAAAATCTTAAAAAAAAAGAAAATAATAAGACCTCTATCCCAGCACTTCCAGACATTACCTCAATTAATCCTTTCATACACTCCATGACATAGGTCTTATACCCATTTTACAGATAAGAAAACAGACTGAGAGTAGCGCCTGGGTGGCTCAGTCGTTAATCATCTGCCTTCGGCTCAGGTCATGATCCCAGGGTCCTGGGATCGAGCCCCGCATCGGGCTCCAGCCCCGCATCGGGCTCCCTGCTCAGTGGGGGGTCTGCTTCTCCCTCTCCCACTCCTCCTGCTTGTGTTCCTGCTCTCGCTAACCCTCTCTGTAAAATAAATAAATAAAATCTTAAAAAAAAAAAAAAAAAAAAAACAGACTCAGGATAAGGCCCTTGCCTGAGGTCCCATGACTAGTGGGGGTCAAGTCATACCCCTACTCTCCGCCTTCCCAGGTCCACCTAACTCCTGCTGCAGACACCCCGTGAGACTCCAGGGACCACTCTCCACCCTGCCCTTCCGCGGACTAGCTCCTTCCCCTTTCTGGGCCTCGGTTTCCGCATAGGCATAACCCGGGCTAACCATGATCTTTCCAGGTCACCCACCCGTGCACGCGCCACTTGTCGCACAGGTGCGGTGAGCCGGCCGCCTGGCGCCGTCCCCCGGAGCCGCGCGCCCCTGGGGCACAAAGGAGAGAGCGGCAGACAGCGGCGGGCCAAGACTTTATTGCGGGGCGGCGGCGGCGGGAGGGGCGCAGAGCACTGGGCCGCCGCGGTCCGAGGCCGTCTCCTCCTCCGCGGGCTCGTCGGCGAACACCGCGCGGTGCATGGCGGCGACGTAGCTGCAGCCGCTGGGGTCGGCCAGGCGCAGGTGCGCCAGGGGCAGGAAGCTCTCGGTGCTGAAGTAACGCAGCGCGGGACGCGGGGCGCGCAGCGCGGCGAGGAAGACCTGCGGCGGCGGAGGGAGGCGCGCTGGCCGGGGGCTGGCCGCCACCCCCCGCGCGCCGTCCTTGGTCCCGGGGCCGCGCCCGGCGCCTACCTCGGTCACCTCCTCCGGGTCCTGCGCCGCCTCGCGGAAGATCCGCTCCAAATGGCGCTGGTAGCGGGAGAAGAGGACCCGGGTCTCGGCGTCCGCGCCGTCCAGCGCCCCTCCCGGGACGCCCTCCTGCTTCTCCAGAAAGGCGGTGCGCACCGGGCCGCACTCGATGAGGCTCACGCTGCGGGCCAGAGGGGCGAGTGGGCGGGGGCGCAGCCAGCGGGCGGGACCCCCAGCCCCGCCGCCCGTCAGGGCAAGGCGGGCAGGGCGGGGCAGGAGGGGCGGGGGTCTGTGCGACGGTGGCGGGCACCGAGTAACCAGAGCCTTTGAAAAGGGGCTCACTGCCCGAAAAGCACCCCTGCCTCCCCCCCCGCGCCCCTCCCCACAGCCATTCGGGCGTGTGAGGATTTGCATCAGAATTCCAACGTGGCAGGCTCCCTTACTGTGTGACCTTGGGCCAGTCACCTAACCTCTTCGGGCCGAGCTTCCCAGCTGGATGGCAGCAGAGGTGCGGTAACGAGTGGCAAGTGCCCTGGCACACAGTAAATGTGAGCCGCAGTGGGGAGGGGCCAGGGAGAACGCCTGAGAGAGGCTCCAACAGGACAGGGTGCTGGAGTTCCCAAAGTCAGGGGTCAGGGGTCCCGGGGGCGGAGCGGTGACTCACTGGACCCCGAAGGGCGGCAGCAGAACCGCCAGACTCTCGCATAGACCTTCGATCGCGAACTTGCTGGCGCAGTAAACGGCGTTGAACGGCAGCCCTTCGAGGGGAGAAGAGGCTTTGGATGCGCGTCTGGGAGGGTCTCCCACCAGGAGCCCACTGCAGCCCGTGGCCCTGCCACCAGGCTCCGCCCCTCCCACTGGCCCCGCCCCATTCCACGCACCCATCAAGCCGCCCATGCTCCCCGTCACCAGTATGCGTCCCGAGCGGCGGCGCTTCATGTCGGGCAGGAAGGCCTGCAGTGTCCGCACCGTCCCCGCCACGTTCACGTCCAGCACGGACCCCACGGCGCCAGCCGTATGCACCTCCAGCGGCCCGAGCAGGCCCCGCCCCGCATTACACACTGAGGGGAGAGAAGTCGGGCCCTGCCTGCCTCTCTGTCCTCGGACCCAGTAGGTCCCTGGGCCTCGGGACATTTTGGTTTGGACACAGCGCCGGAAAGGCTCCTGCACACGTGTTGCGGGGAGGCTCACCCAGCACATCCACGCGGCCCTCGGTCACGCGTGCCCGCGCAGCGGCCACAGAGTCTGCGTCCCTCACGTCCAGCTGCAATGTCTCCAGGAAGCCAGGAGGGCACCCTCGGGCCCGGGCCGCCTCCCACAGCGGGCCCTGCGCCCTCAGGTCCCGCAGCGTGGCATACACTGGAGGTACCGGAAGAAGAGGAGGATCTGAATTCCCTGCTTACCCCTACCTGGGTCCCCTTGGATCTGGGCTGCTCCTTTCTCTCCATCCCAGCCCCTCATATACCTTTGAAGCTCCGCGAGGGGTCGGATGCCAGACGCAGGGCCAGGTGCAGGCCAATGCCGGAGGAGCAGCCAGTGATGAGCACCACGGTGCGGTCCATGGGGAGAGGAGTGTGGGGAGTGCAAGGCTCGGGTCTCTGAGCTAGATTACCACCTGCTCTGCTCCGCCCCTGCCCGGTCCCCACCCCTTGTTGTGTCTCCAGCCTAATCTCAAGGCTGAGCCCTCCTTCGGGTCTGGGGCCTACTCTCCCCATCCTGCTGCTGGTCAAGGCAGAGATGCTTGGAATACCCCTTCTTCAGTGGCTGGTCAGAAGCCGGGCAAAGCTTTGCAACTAGGAGATGTGGGCTCTCATGTGGGCACTAAGTGCCCTGGGCACATCTTCCCTGGGTGTGCCTCTGCCCCACTGGGACAATTATAGGTTCCAAAGTTTGCTGCTGAGGGTGTGAAAGTAAACGTTTTGGCAGGGCATTCCCAGTTCCAAGGTCGGGTGTTAGTATCAGAAATGGGGAGGCCAAAGCAAGGGGGCAGGGAGAAAGAGCCTCACCCCAGTGTCCATCCTATAGCCCCGAGTCCTCCCAGGCATCATGGTAGTGACAGTGTGACAGATAGGCCCAGGTGATTCACCAGTTTATTAAGTTGTATTAAAATAGTACTTTGATCCCAAACTTGGGGTGGCGGAGGAGGGCGGCTCACCTCCCTCCCAGTTTCCCATGCCTGGTCCTCTGGCAGGTCTTGAGTTCCTTTGCCCAGGCCTGGAATTTGGGAAGCACACCACCCAGGGGTGGTTCATCTGTCACAAGGAGCCAGCCACCAACCGCGGGTAATATTTGAGGAAGAGCTTCTTGACCAGGTCCACAGTGTCACCTTGGGGCTGGCTGGGATACCTCCGTGTGCCGAAGACAAAGGTCTGCTCCAGCCAGAAGGCGTTCTCGTCAAACTGGTGCTGTTGGAAGGGAATGCCTTGGACCAGGCTCACGACCAGCATGTCCACGAAGAGCTCCCAGCGCGGGGTGTAGTAGTCAGCCACCAGCCCCGCCAGCTGCTTGTTGGCGTAGTCCAGGATGTTGCCCTCGGGCCCCCACAGCGTCAGCTGGTAGCGGCTGTTCTGCTCATAGACACGGGCCTCGGCTTCGCTGACGGCGGCCGCCCGGGCCTGCTCCAGCCAGCCGCCCAGCAGGAAGCGGCGGTCACTCGCCAGCACTGTGTCCAGCGCAGGCAGAAGCTCGTAGACCAGGGTGCCTGCCGCCCTGAGCAGGGGAACCAGCTCCTTGTTGAGGTAGGCGGTCCTGGCCTCCCCGTAGTGGAGGCTCACCAGCTCCTGGGCCGCCTGGCGAGTGACGTCCAGCAGGTCGTAGCGGAAGGCGGGGCTCGCGGCCAGGGCGGGAGCGGCCGTCAGCAGCAAGCGCCAGGCCTCGAACACATCGGAGCGGTTGTACCAGACGGTGGTGACCATCTGCAGGGATGGCCTCCTGACCAGGGGGCTGCGATTGTGCCCGCTGCAGGCCTCCCCGGAGCAGTTGTAGACGCTCCTGAGAAGCAGCCTCCACGCGGCCTCTGTACCCTTGTGGGCGACTCCGTACCGACGGGTCGCAAAGCCGGTCACCCAGGCCTCCAAATCGGCCACCGGGTCCTTCCGCCAGCCCAGCTCGGCCATGAGGGCGTAGACCACTTCGTTCTGGCCAATGCCCTCAGGGGCCATGCCCGTGCCTGCCATCGTGGAATTGGGGAAGAGGCGGGCCGCTGCAGGGCCCCGGTTCACGGCCTCCAGGGCCCCGAACAGGCCGTGGTTGCCCCCAAAGTTATGCAGCATGCACCAGATAAAGGGCTGGCCGTGGAAGGAGGCCGTTCGGACGTACATGGGCTGGCTCTCAGCAAACAGGTCCAGAACCAAGAGGCGGCCACGGGGCACCGCCCCCAGCACGGCCCTCACCTGGGCCGGCCCCCAGAACTGGGGCTGGTGCTGGAAGAGCCAGCCTTGGAGTAGCCACACGGCGTCGGGGTCCACTGTGGTTGGCGCGGGGGTAGGGAGACAGAGAAGCGGACTGATGAGAGGAGAGAGGGCAGGGCAACGTTCACCCCACTCTACAGATGAGGAAACGGGGGTCCAGAGAAGTTAAATGACTCTAATCACAGACCGCTCCTTCCTCTGTAACCCCCAACCCACAGGGCACTGCATCACACCCCCCCTTCCCATCGCCGCCTCCTCCTCCCAGCTGGGAGCTCTAGGGCAGGGTGGGCAAGCTTTATGAAGCATCAAAATTACCCAGAAGGCTGTTTAAAACAGATCCGTGGGGGGGTGCCTGGGTAGCTCAGTCCTTAAGCATCTGCCTTCAGCTCAGGTCATGAACCCAGAGTCCTGGGATCGAGCCCCGCATCATGCTCCCCGCTCCGCAGGAAGCCTGCTTCTCCCTCTCCCACTCCCCCTGCTTGTGTTCCTGCTCTCACTCTCTCTCTCTCTGTCAAATAAATAAATAAAATTTAAAAAAACCCAAAAAACAGATCCCTGGGCCCAAGCCCAGGTCGTTCTGATTTAGGAGAATATGCAGACCTGACAGGCTCTGGGACGAGGCTGAGGCCACGGGTCCTGGACCAAGTGGGTTCCCTTCCTGGCTGACACGGAGGCCTCCCCACCCAGCCACTGCTGACCTGACCCCTCTCTGCCCCTCCCTTGTAACTGGCAGGAAGGAGCACTGGATTCCTTGAGCACCAGGAAGGGCACCCACCAGCTTTGAACACATCCCCTAACCTCTGGCCCGCATTACCTCCCTCGGCTCGGAGGCAGAGGCCAAATGAAATACTTGCAATAGCCAGCACTTAATGGCACTTTCCTCTGGGCCAGGCATCATTCTGCTTATGAGGTAGCCCCAGTAGCCCCATTTTACAGAAGAAGCACTGAGGCACTGGGTGGGAGGTAACTTGTTACAAGTCACACAGGCCAGGGTCTGAGCAGGCTGTCTGGCTCCAGAGCTTACCTCCGAACCGCAGTGGGGTTAAGTGAGATGTGTGTGTACAAGTGCTTGGTCAACCGTCAGGTGCTGTCTCTTCCCACCCCACTGACCTCTGCCACACCCATGTCCCCGAGGGTGAAGGGAGGCTCCCCTTCCCAGCTCCCCCTGGCACCAAACCTGTGATCATGGCCTGGTAGACAGAGGCTGTGGCTGCCGCAAGGTAGGAGGGCTCCGAGGAGGGGGGCTGCATCTCGTTGAAAGTGTCGGCCCCATAGATGTGATCCGTGCCAAACTCTTTGGTCAGCTCCCGCAGGAAGAGGCTCCCAATGATAGGGAATAGAGGGTCCTCCGGAGCCAGGAGGAAGGAGCAGGAGTAGGAGCAGTTGAAGTGTCCCCAGCTGCCCAGCTGGGTGACATTGACCTGAGGGAACACCCTAGCAGGGGAGGAGGCGGCAATCCAAACATTTACTGGAGGCTGACACAGTATTCACCACCAGCCTCACTGGCTTATCTGCAGTTTCCAGAACTCATCCCACTCTCTCATGCCTCCGTGCCTTTGCACAGACTGTGCCCCCTGTGGCTGGAGTCCTTTCCTCCTCCCTCTCTGCTTCTGTAGCTGGTTACTCCTCAACATCCTTTGAGTTTCACCTTATCTGTAAAGCTTCTGCTCTCTCCCCCTCCCACCGGCTGAAACAAGCAACACTCATTTTTCAAGATGTGGCCCAGTGCCGCCTCTGCTCTGAGCCCTGGCAAGCCCTGTGACAGTGGTGCGAAGCAGGTGCTCATGGGCATGAAGGAGGTGCTAACCAAGGCTGGGGGCCCCAGCAAGGCTACCCGAAGGAGGGGAGGTCTCAGCTGGGCCTCGAAGAATTTTCCCAGCCACAGGAGAGGAAGGCCAGCAATCAAGCCCAGGCCTCCATCCAGAACTTCAGTTTTTCTTTAAATCACGTCTTGCAGGGAAAAATAAATTCCCTCTCTGAGCCAAGATGGAGGGAAGGATGGGAACGTTACCTGGTGAGAGCCTTGGGGACGTGCCCTGCAAAGGCAGGCAACACCGGGATCATGCCGAAGGAGCGCATGCGGTCCAGGATCCGATGCTGGGGGAGGGGGGCAGAGTGGAGGGGGAGGTGGTGGGCGTGGCCCTAAGGTGGGAGGCCCTCACCCCCCCCCCCCCCCCGCCGGGGCACACAGAGTCCCCAAGGCCTAGTTAAGAGCCCCGAGGCTAGCCAAATACCACCCTCCTTGGCCCAGGACAATGTAGCACTGTCCAATTCTGCCCCCTTTCCTTCCCCGTCCTTTTACCTGTAGGTAAAGCTGTTTGAGGTGCCAGGAGCGGGGCAGGGGGCCGCCCCAGGTGTGCAGGTTGCCCATGCGCCCCCAGGCCAGGAAGGCGGGGCCTGTGAAGTACTCATCGATCTCTGACTGGGTCAGGCCCAAGGCCAGGTACACCTGAGGAGGAGGGTGATCCCCACACATAAATACATTCATCCCCGTTCATTAATTCATTCACTCAACACTTATTCATCTCTTCTCTGTGCTGAGCCCTAGAGTTACTAAGACAAAACGTGACCCTTGCCAGGAGCTCACAGTCCAGGAGAAACAGACCTGTGAACAGGTGAGTTTACTAATCAGTCAGCTCTGCTGCAAGGGTGAGGGGAGGCACCAAGGGGCTCTCCCCCAAACGGGAAAGGGGCCTTAGAAGGCCTCACGGAACAAGGTCACCTAGAATGAGGGGTGAGGCCAGCTCTGCAGGGAGACTAAAGAGCAACCCCCCACCCAGCCCCCAGCAGCAAGAACCCTCAGGGCCCAGGCATGGAAGGGCCCAGGCAGGGCAAAGCCTGAAACTGAGAGGAGCTCCTGAGTGTTGAAAGCAGCAGGTCTCCACCAGATCTGCATCTCAGAAAGGACACTGGTGGAACTTAGGAGCCAGGAGTCCTGTTCAAAGGCTCTTGGGTGGGTGCGTGTGTGTGGGGGGGAAGTCCTTCAAGGAGAGGGGGCAAGAGCCTGCACTGGAGTCATGAATAAGGATGAAGAGGATGAGACAGAATCCATGGAAGCAGCAGCCTGACCAGCTGTGGGGGGGGGAGAGAGGGGAGCCCAACTCCTTAGCGTTTCTAGTGGGGTGCTGGGGTCCAGCCCCCAGGAAGTGCTCCTCTGTGTTCAGCTCAGCACTGGAAGCCTGTTTCCAGAGAGCTGGGGCCATCATGCACACCACAAACACTTCTGAAGTTTTTATTCTGTGTGTCAGACCCTGAGCTGTGGGGAGACAGGAACATGGGGCGGGGTGGGGGGAAACGCACCCGCTGCCAGATGGCCTCCTGGCCACTCCAGGCCAGTGCCAGGTTGATGCCATTCAGTGCCATCCAGTCCAGCTCCCACTCCCAGCGGGCCCAGTCCCACCACACGAAGGAGTAGCTGTGCGTGCACACATTCTGGTAATAGCGGTACCTGCGGGTGGGGTCATGAGCTGCAGCATGTCCCTGGGGGCAGAGGGGACGTCCCCCAACTCTGAGGGTCCCTTGCCCCGGAACAACCCCCCCTCCCCAGATCTAGCCCAGAGGGGAGGGGTTGTGGCCCCTTTACTGCTTCACTCCAGGACCCATCCCAGGTGGCACTGAGACTCAGTACTGAGGCAGGAGGGAAGAGAGGCTAGGGAGACAAGGCGGCCAAAATAAAGGCATTCTGGTTTTAGACTGACCCTTAACCTAAAAGTCAGCAGGTCATAAAAAGAGTCACAAGATCCCACTCATGGAAAACTACAAGACCCCACTTCCTCCAGCAGTAAAAGCCACAAGGGTTGGACATTCTTAAAATTGCTCCCCATGGGTAATTCCACAACCCAATCACAACCCCAACACAATGGAAAAATTAACCACCCAAAGTAAAGATTAAACCCAAAGTTTAGGGGTGCCAGCGTGGCTCAGTCAGTTAAGCGTCTGCCTTTGGCTCAGGTCATAATCTCAGGGTCCTGGGATGGAATCCCAGCATTGCGCTCCCTGCTCAGCGGGGAGTCTGCTTCTCCCTCTGCCCCTCCCCCTGCTCCTGCTCATTCACTCTCTCAAATAAATAAATAAATAAATAAATAAATAAATAAATAAATAAATAAATAAAATCTTAAAAACACCCAAAGTTAAAAAGTAAGCCTCTCCTTATACGGATAGCTAATCTGAAAAACTTATAAAAAACCCTTCGTTAGAGGCAAAGGGGTGTCCTCTTCCTCATCTGGGAGAGATGGCTACTTTGTGAAATAGCACCTTTCTTACTTCTAGACTTAATGAATCTTTCTCCCTTCTCTAAGCAGCTTGCTCTTGAATCTTTCTCCCCAAAAGCCAAGAACCTGCTTATGAGGGGCCTGAGGGCCTCCCATACGGGGCGTCCGCCTGTCCGCATCAATATGGGAGCTTCTGAGGTGCCCCCCGGCTGTACCAGGCAGGTATTTGGGAGAGCACACTGCATTTCCAGTCAACTCTTCGAGAGACCCCTTCTGCACAGTGGTTAAGCGCTCTATGGCAACATAGGTCCCTGTCCTGGAAAGGGGGGGTCCCTCTCCCCACAGCCAATGTGGAGACAGGTGTGTGAACACACCACCTCCCTGCGGTGGGACACGCGCCAGAACCGAGGCTGTGAGGGGGTGGGTGTCATTCCTTGGTGGGCATCTTCCAACAGAAGGTGGAAGGAAAGGAATAGCATTTTCTGGTCCCTAATTATGCACCACAAAGTCTACGCCCGTCACGGTGCAAATCCTCACGACCAACACTGCGCGACAGATGTCATTATTTCCATTTTTCAGTGACCCAGCTGGGGCTCTGAGAGGCTGACTTATTCAAGGACACCCGGCTTTTGGAGGCAGAGCGACCCTAAGCCCAGCGCCCCATCAGTCCCGGCGCAGTAGGTGGCGCGGGGCGGGGCCGGGACTCTGCGAGGCGGGCGCCCGGGGGCGGGAGGCGGCAGGCAGGTGGCGGCCGCGAGCGGCGTGGGACCCGGCGCGCCCCGTACCTGTTGGGCGTGGCCTCGGTCAGCTCCTCCTGCACGGCGGGCAGCGGCTCCGGCAGGCGCAGCTGAGAGCCCGACCAGGCCACGTGGCAGCCGCAGAAGTCGCGCAGGTAGCGGTGCAGTCCCGCGGCGGCGGCCACGCCGGTGGAGCCGAGCACCCGTACCCGCGCCCCCGCGCCGCCGCCGCTCAAGCGATAGGTGTCCAGGCCGGACTCGGCCGCCAGGGCGCGCTCCACCGACACCGAGAAGGCGGCCGCCGGTCCGGGCCCGAGCAACCGGGCCAGCAGCGCCCGCACGGCCGCCGCCTCCCGGGCCTCGTCCCCGGCCGAGCCGCCCGCGGCGGCCAGGAGCAGGAAGCCCAGGACCGCCGCCACAGCGGCTGCCTCCATGTTCCTGCGGTCTCGGGCGGGCTGGGGCCCCGCGGAGCTTCAATTGCGCCTTGACTAGGGGGCGGGGCGACCCGCGTCCAACCAGCTGCGGGCCTCAGACCACGTGGCACAGAAGGTGGCGCGCCAGCCCGCTCTGGGAAGACCGCGCTTCCGGGTCCCAGACCCCAGCCCCGAGGGTGTCTCCTGACCGCACGTGGTGTGGGAGCGCGTGACCCGTGTCATCAAAAGCCCGGGCTGTGACCGGCTGCCCTTCACAAGCGCCTTCAGGTACTGTTGTACCTGAAGAGCTTTCACATGTAATTCGCTGTCCTCCATCCAGGCAACTGTCCAACAGATATTTTTATTTGGAGTTTTATTTTGTACCAGGCACTGCCACCCTCCTCTAGGGAAAACCTAGAAACCAAATACATAAGCTGAAAGGAATCCGGAGGCCTGGGTGGCTCAGTCGTTTAAGCCTCTGACTCTTGATTTTGGCTCAGGTCATGATCTCAGGGTTGTGAGATCCGGCCCCACATGGGGTTCAGCAGGGAGTCTGCTTGAGCTTCTCTCTCTCCTTCTCCCTCTGCCCCCTCCCCGCTCATGTGCTCTAAATAAATAAATTTACTCCTAAAAAAAAATTGAATACATTCAAAGTCCACCCCCAGCCCCAGCAAAGCTTACAGACAAAACTCACAGGTGTCTGCACTTGGCCCTAACTTTGTTCTTCTAGGTTATGGTGCCCTCCATTCTAGGAAAGTAGACCCCAACTACAAAACATATTCTTCTCTAGTTTGACCACAACCCATATCCCGGATGAGCCCGGGACAGAGCTCCTCAAAGAACCTGCCACCTCCTGTTTTACCTGGCCAAGAATTGACACCCCCCCATCCCACCACCCCATGGACACAGATGTGACCCTCTCACATCCTTCAAAACCCCTTAAAACAAAAAAACCTTAAAAGACCCAGCCTGACAGAAACTCCGGTGACTTCTCTTGGAATGTCTGGCCCCTCTCCTCCCTTGGACAATAAATTCTGTCCTGCTTGTTGCAATTCTTTGCCCAGGACACTGGCCACCCTAACATAAAGTTGTGATGCTGTGAAGAAATACAAAGTTACCCAGCCTAAGGCTTCCAAAAGGAAGCAACATTTAATATGAATTAAATTGGGATTGACTAGGAAAGAGGGAGGAGAGAGCATTCCCGGCAGATAAAATGTATATATGAAGACTGTGAAAAGGGTAAAGAAAGAGCTGGGCAGATTTGAGGAACTAAAAGTTCAGGAAGTTGGAGAGATGGGTCATGTGAGCGTGGACTGGCCGTGGTGGGGCAGGGCGGGCTGGGGGGCAGGTAAGGGCTCTCCATTTGATGCTTAAAGGGTAGCCGAAGTGGGACAGGCAGAGCCCATATCTTCATTGTACATATTGGGAAACTGAGGGCCAGAGAAAGGAAGTGACTTGGACAAGATCAGTAATTAGCAGGAGAACATGTCTAGGACTAGAACCCGGACCTCCTAACTCCCAGACCAGCGTTCTTGCCACCGTTCCCAAATGACGCAACTTTTTAGGCTGTCTGCTTGGGCACGGTGGGGTCAGGTGAAGCTATGTGGTGGCATGAAGTGGTGGGCCCTTCGGGAGGAACACACTTTCTAAGAGGATTCTGGGTCCTTTTGGAGGCATATGTAGCTTTTTCCCGGTTGTCAGGCCTGAGTGAAACTGCTTAGAGAAAGGAGAGGGGTCAGAGGAAGAGTTGCCAGTGCAGAGAATCCAGAGCCTGAACTGAAAGAGAACACAGGAGTCCACCGAGCTTGCCCTGCTCCTCTGCCCCCTGCCCAGCCACAGACACAAACTGCAGTCCCCCTGCCTTGTTCCCAGCTCAGTGAGCAGCTCCTGCGGGAGGTGCAGCCCTGCTTCCAGTCAGTTCCTGGTATCAGAAGGTTCCCACCCTTTCCCAGGGAGCAGCTCCAAGACTAGCCCAGAGAGCTGTGCCCTCCTGGGTCCATAGTCTATAGCCCCTGGGCCTCTCTCCACTCCCCTCCAATTTCTCCTCCAAACAGTCTTTGCTCTAGGTAAGACTTGTCAGACTTTCCTCCCAGGACCATTTTACCAGCGTTTCTGAATCTTATGGCACACGAGGGTTGGGGGAGTTGGGCTGCAGGTTGTCAGGTCAGGGTGCCTCTCTATGGGATCTGGATTCATCTAGAGTGGTGGCGGTTGCTGGCAGCAGCAAAAGATTAGGGACACCTTCCAGGGGGTTGGTAGCACATTCAAGGCCTGAGCTCATGGATGCTGGGCAGGAGCTTCATGGATTACTCCGGACAAGTCACACTGTCTCTGCTCATCTTGCCAACCAGGCTGGGAACTCTTTGAGGACAAGAGGGGGCTGGCTGAAGAAATTAAGGTACATCAAGTGGATAAAATATCATTCGCTAAAAAAAAAAAGGATGAGGATTGGGGCGCCTGGGTGGCTCAGTTGGTTAAGCGACTGCCTTCGGCTCAGGTCATGATCCTGGAGTCCCGGGATCGAGTCCCGGGATCGAGTCCCGCTTCGGGCTCCCTGCTCGGCAGGGAGTCTGCTTCTCCCTCTGACCCTCCTCCCTCTCATCCTCTCTGTCTCTCATTCTCTCTCTCTCAAATAAATAAATAAAATCTTTAAAAAAAAAAAAGGATGAGGACAATGTGTTGTGTTAATGTTCTGCAAACTATATATTTATATTTAAAGATCAAACTAGTGGGTATAGCAATCTCCCATTTGTGGTATTTATTTATTTATTTATTTATTTATTTATTTAAGAGAGAGAGAGAGAAACAGCATGAGAGGGGATAGGGTCAGCGGGAGAAGCAGGCTCCCCGCCGAGCAGGGAGCCCGATGTGGGACTCGATCCCGAGACTCCGGGATCGTGACCTGAGCCGAAGGCAGTTGCTTAACCAACTGAGCCACCCAGGCGCCCTCCCATTTGTGTTTTTAAACCCCAAAAAAGGCCATGGAAACAGTGGCTGCCTTGGGTGGAGCACTGGGACTCTCAGGGTGGGAGGGAGGCTTTTATCATAGGGCCTTTTGTACTGTCTGATCATTTTACCATGACACACTTTTTCAGTTAACGTGTGTGGAACAAGGGAGCTGGGCTCTCCATTCTCCATCTGTCTCCTCTTTTGTTTCTAGCCAGCCTGACCTTCTGCCTATGCACCCCAGAATACCTCCAGGGTCACTTACTCCTTTTGGCCTGTCACAGCCTGTAGGATGCCACCCACCTTGCATGTGAGAAGGAATGTGTGGCTCCTTCCTTGTCTCGCCACCAGGGGACAGCCCACACCCGGACATGCCTTGGGTCGGCTGGGGAGCAGGGAGAGCAGGCAGGTCATTGAGAATCTGGGATCTGAGGGGAGCTCCAATGGCCCTTCCACCCAGGGCTCCTAGGGGCAGAAAGAGGTGCAGTCCTACCCAGGCCCCCAGTGAAGGACAGGACAAAGAGTGGGGTCCTGCAAATGCTGATGGACTTGTCTCCTATCTCTGTAACACCAAGCCACCCTCTCCCACACTTGTTCCAGTACCTCAAGGTGGGGCACTCCCTGGATGGGAGCACGGACTCACTCAGCAGAGGTCTGGGGTGCAGGGATTCCATAAGAAGGGGATCATATGGCCCTAGCGGCCTGATGGCAGCGCATCTCTTCTGCTCTGGGAAGACGGGGATCAGGATACATGGCATGTCCCTTAAACACAGGAGCCGTGGATCTATCCTGCTCCCCGCCCATACCCCAGGGCTCCTGGGATTCCCACCCCTCCACGGCTCAGTTCCTGCTCAGTCCATCTTTAGCTGCTGCGCTGGAGGTGGCCCAAGGCCACTAGATCCCCCAAGTTCCGCTTAGTCAATGACCTGCCAGCCCAGGTCTTTTCCGCTGGGCAAGGGAGGAATTTCTCCCTGTGGAAGCCCTAAGTCTCCCACGCCCTGCCCCATTTTATTGATACAGACCATAAAGTTTACTGATTTAAATATTCAATTCAGGGACGCCTGGGTAGCTCAGTTGGTTAAGTGTCTGCCTTCAGCTCAGGTCATGATCCCAGGGTCCTGGGATCGAGCCCCACATTGGGCTCCTTGCTCAGCAGGGAGCCTGCTTCTCCCTCTCCCTCTGTCTGCAGCTCCCCCTGTTTATGCCCTCTTTTTGTCAAATAAATAATCTTAAAAAAATAAATGTTCAATTCAGTGTTCAATGTTTTCTTTTTTTTTAGCAAATTCAGAGCTGTGCAACTGTCACTATAATCTAATTTTACATTTTCATCATTCCCCAAAAGAAACCCGGTATCTACTAGCAGTCACTGCTGCCATTTTAATCCAGCCCCAGCCCCAGCCCCAGCCCCATCCAGCAGCCAGTCCTAGGCAACTGCCCATCTACTATCTGTCTCTACGGATCTGCCCATTCTAGACATTTCACATAAATGGAATCACACATTATGTGGTCTTTCTTTCTTTTTTTTTTTTTTTAAGGTTTTTTTTTTTTTTTTTTAAGATTTTATTTATTTATTTGAGAGAGAGAGAATGAGAGACAGAGAGCACGAGAGGGAAGAGGGCAGAGGGCAGAGGGGGAAGCAGACCCCCCGCTGAGCAGGGAGCCCGATGCGGGACTTGATCCCGGGACTCCAGGATCATGACCTGAGCCGAAGGCAGTCGTTTAACCAACTGAGCCACCCAGGCGCCCTTATGTGGTCTTTCATCTGGCTTCTTAGCATAATGCTTTTGAGGCTCATCCATGTTGTAGCATGTGTCAGTACTAGATTCCTCTTCACCGTAGACTAATACCTATCGTATGTATGGACGGGCCACTGCTTGCTCATCCAGTCACCAGCTAATGGACATCTGGGTTGTTTCCGTTTGGGGGCAATGACCAATACCACAATGCACACCTGTGTACAAGTTTGTATGCATTTTCCCCCCATTTTTCTTGGGTAGATATGTAGAAGTTGAATTGCTGACTCACGTTAATTCTATGTTCAACATTTTGAAGACCTGCCAGACTGCTTTCTGAAGGAGCTACACCATTTTCCATCCCCCCCCCCCTTGCAGTTCCAATTCCTCCACATCCTTGTCCACAGTTGTAACTGTCCCTTTATTACTGCCTTTCATGGTGGGTTTGATGTGGCAGATCCTCCTGTAGTTTTGATTTGTATTTCCCTAATGATGCTAAGCATCTTTTCATGGGCTTATTGCTCATTTGTGTTGTGTTTTTTCCCTAAAAATGCCTACTTAAATCCTTTCATTTTTTAAATTAAAAAAATATATTTTTTAACTTTTTTATACTTTTTTTTTTTTAAAGATTTTTATTTATTAGAGAGAGAGCGTACAAGCCAGGGGTAGGGGCAGAGGGATAAGCAGACTCCCCGCTGAGCAAGGAGCCCGACGCCGGGCTTGATCCCAGGACCCTGAGATCATGACCTGAGCCGAAGGCAGCCACTTAACCGACTGAGGCACTCAGGCACCCCTTAAGATTTTATTTTAAAGTAATCTCTATACCCAACATGGGTCAAACTCATTGCCCCAAGATCAAAAGTCACACACTCTACTGAGCCAGGCACCCCTAATTTTACCTTTTAAATTAAGGTATTTATATAATTATGACTGAATTGTAAAGTTCTTTATATATTCAAGATATATGTCCCATAATTATTAGATATGATTTGCAGTGTCTCCCAGTGTGAGGGTTGTTTGGATTCTGTCCTTTAAAGTACAAAGCCTTGTAAGACTAAGGCCCTTATCTTTGTTTTTAGATTTCATTTTAGAGAGAGAGCGAGCCTGTGCGTATGCGGCAGGGGGAGGGGCAGAGGAAGAGGAAGAGAGGGAGAAGCAGACTCTGTGTTGAGCACAGAGCCCAATGCGGGGCTTGATCTCATGACCTGAGCCGAAATCAAGAGTTGGATGCTCAACTGACTGAGCCACCCAGGCGGCCCTAATCTTTTATTTATTTATTTTTTTAAGATTTATTTATTTAAGAGAGAGAGAAAGAGGTGGGGGTGGGGTAGAGGGAGAGGGAGAGAAACTCAAGGAGGCTCTGCACTGAGTGCTGTGCCTGAGATCAGGACCTGAACTGAAACCAACAGTCGGACGCTTAACCCACTGTGCCACCCAGGTGCCCCTCTTTAATCTTTTTATCGCTTTGCTTTTGGTGTTGTATCTAAAAATCATCACCTAACCCAAGCTCGCGAAGACATTCTTCTATAATTTCCCCTAGGAATTTTAGTTTTTAGCTTTTACATTTAGGTCTACGACCCATTTTGAGTTAATTTTTATAATACAGTGTGGGGGCTGCAGTCCAAATTTGTTCTTTCGCACGTGGATACCCAGTTGTGTAAATACTACTTGTTGAAGACTGTTCTTTCCATGCTGGATTGTCTTGGCCCCTTTGTGGAAGCTCAATCTTCCACAAAGTAAATCTATTTACTTCTGGACTCTCAACTCTATTCCACTGAGTCCAAATATCTATTCCTTATTAAGTCTCCCTTTTGAGTCAGTAACAGAGCAGAGGTTAAAGAGCTCCTCCACCTTAAGTCCCATCCTGGACTGCTCACGCGTGGAGCCAGGTGGGGGTGCCGCACTCAAGGGCCTATTCCAGGGCAAGTGGCCTGTCGGGGAGGAGAGGGCTCAAGGATAAGGAACATGAAACAGGGGGGTTCCTGCCCCCCTCACCCCTCCTGGAGCAGCAGCTGTCAGCCCGCCGCTCCTATTCCTGCACAGCCCCTGTCCTGGAGGTCCCAGGAGGAATGGAGAGGGAGGGCATGGAGGAAGAATGTGGGTGCCTTACATGGCAGTCAGGAGGGAGACGGCACCCTCCCTGCCCGCCCCGCCTGCTGGCTCCTCGGCCGCCTGCCTACCTCAGCACCTCACATTCTCCCGCTGCCCTGTGGAACCCCACGCAGAGCCTCTATTTACACCAAGGCCAAGGGCATCAGGGCTCAAAATATCCAGGCTCCTGAGTCCTGGAAAGCACACTTGGAGAAGAGGGAGAGGCGGATGGGCAGATGCCCAGGCCCCCTCGTGCCCTGCCGTCTCGGTGGGTAGGGTGGGAAAGGAAGAGGAGGAGGGGTCCCCAGGTCCCCTCCCCACCGGAGGCAGTATCTGAGAAGCTGCTGGGCTTGAGGGAGGGGAAGGCGCCCAGGAAACTTGAGAGGTGAGAATTTCACACACTGCCGGCTGCAGCTGTGGCCTGATCACAGGAAAGCAGACGTGCTGGAGGAGGGGCAGGGGCCTGCGACACAGGGGCTGTGGGCACAAGGACAGGCAGCCTCCCTGGTAGGGTCAAGCACACTTTATTCAGCACAGGAATGTGTGAACACAAGGGCCTTGGGCAGGGTTCCTGACAAAGAGCTCTGCTTCAAACCCTGCTGTACCCAGAGCAAAGTCATCATGTAAACCACCGGGCCCAGAGGGGAGGGGGCGCAGCACAGGGTCACACTGGCCAGCATACGGGGAAGCTGGGGTGGGTGGCCCATGCCCAGGAGAGTCGTGAGCAGCTCTAAGTAACTCACTCAGAAGAGCCAGGGTGGGAGGAGGGCAGGGGCCTGGCCCATTCGGGGGATTATCTCCACCACTGGGGGCCCCAGGGTTCAATTTAGCTGAAGCAGCCAGGGCTGCTGTGTCAACACATGATTCAAAGGCCCTAAAAGCCATAGCCCTGGGGTGACAGGAGAGGTGGCCCGTGGGGGTGGGGGTGGGGGTGCAGCTCTCACAACCAGCACACTGTAGCCCTGGCCATTGCCTCCAATCCGCAAAATGTAAATGGCACCAGCCTTCGCTGCCCAGGACCCCACTCCCTTGACTGGGGTCCCCAGTGGAAGTGGGGAGGGGCACGGGAGGGCAGAGAAGGCTCTGCAGGCAGAACCACCTGGATGACTACGGTCCTGCCCTCAAGACTCATGATTGGGGGTAGGGGAAGGTCTTGGGGTCTGCACCAGGCAAGAGCAACGGTTTGAACCCTCTGCCCAGAGAGCGTGCTTGTGGCAGGGCCCACAGCTTGGCCTGAGAAGCCTCCGACCAGAGGAGGCAGCCCAGGACCTCTCTGCTCGGGTCACTCCCGGCTGTGCTGTTATGCTGGGTACACACAGGGGCAGGGGGAAGGAGGGGATTCTGGGAGGGAGGGGGAGAGGGCGTGGTTAGGGAGGTGGTGCTGGGCACCCTGGGACCCTTGGGAGTGACAGGGAGAAGCGGCGCACGACGGCACAGCTGGGTCCAGCTGAATTCCTGATTAACAACTGTTCTGAAGACCAGAGGGGATGGGCAGAGGACAGACATGCCACCTTCCTGGAACTACCCCTGCTAACCCAAGAATGGGGCATGTTAAAGAGCACCCCTGCCCCCAACCAGTAACTAGAGTGGCAGGAAAAGGGGGCTCAAAGTCTGGGTGTGGATGGTGACAGCACTCCTTCCGTGGGCTTTGGGCTCAAATGTAAAATGCACAAACTTTTTCATCACCGGGGGACAGAGAAGGGGCTGTCTCTGGCTGGACGGAGGCTGGGAGGGCAAGGCCGGTGCCTAGTGGGTGTAAGTGACAGCCAGAGCCCGGCTTCTCTCTACACTACACACGAAGGTGGCTGTGGCAGGGGACTCAGGGAGGGACGGATCTATCTAAATGACTCACAGGCAGCTGGGGGAGGGGTGGCTGGGATGACACAAACGCCCCGATATCCAGGGACCACAACCAACAGGCAAGAGGAGCACAGGTAACCACTGTGCAAGGAGTGGGGAGGGCAGCCTGCCGGCACACAGCCCCACGATGGGCTCACTCGTCAAACTTCCCTTCCCGAATGTGCTCGAAGGAGAAGGGCAGGAACTTGAAACCGGTTCCGCTGTAGAATTTATTCTGGAACTCCACCCTGGGGAAAGGGAAAAGGAGTGTCATCATTCCACAGAATCCTTTTGGGATTTCACAGTGGGCTAGAAAGATGCTCTGACTCTCCTCCCCAAGGCCTCGCTTTCCTAGCTGAGCTTGGGAAAGCAGCTTGGCCTTCTGCCACCCACCCACCCACCCAGCCCAGAGCTTGGCCTAGTTCCCATAGCGCACATAAGCCCTGCTTCTGAAGGCAAGAGTGCCGCATAGCTCCTCCCTGGTTTGTCCTCAGTTCCTGCTCCTTTCTGCTGAGCACAGTGTGTTTATGCAAAACTCTTTGTCTAGCCATGTGCAAAAGAAGTGCCCTTGGTTTGAGTCTCTAAGGGCAATGTAGAGACTATCCACTGGACTCCCGCCGGGGCTCAGGGGCTTGAGGCCCAACTCTCAGGGAAGCCCCTGGGCAGCAGCGAGCTCAGCGCCAGGGACTCTGGCAAGTGCCCTTGTTTTCTAGTTTGTTTCTTTTCCTTGCAGGAGGAAGGAGAAGGGAGGGTTTTGAGTAAACACTGGAGGCTTTGGGGAGGAAATTCCCAGGAAAGGGGCATGGGGGGGAGGAGGAGTCTTCTCCAAGTAATGGCAAAAATATTCTCCAACTACAAAAACATCTGAGAACGAATTCTTCTCTCAGGGGCTGAAAGGAAAAGCAGAGCTTCACCTCCCTTCCCAGGCAGCCCAGCATCCACCGCTGAAGGTCTCCCTGGGGCCCTTTCCAACTCTGAGGGGCAGGAAGACAGCACTCCTGGAAGCAGAGCTGGGCTGCAGGCTACACTTCCCCCTGCATACTCCCTGGATGGCTGCCCAGCAACCAAACCACCACCAAATATGGGCAGAAAAATGCATGATTCAGAGAATAAAAAAGCCAAGGAGAGCTGCCCTGAGGAATGGTTTCCACTCAGCGCTGAGTGACCCTGGGGACGCCAGAAGGACAGAAGGACAGGCGGGGCTCGGAGCTGGGGCCCGCTGCAGGCAATGGTGCTCATGCAGGGCATGGTGGAAGGACTGTCTGCTTCGGGGGTCAGTCTGTGGTGGCCCTCAGAGGTCCTCAGAGGCCCCGTCAGCCCTGGGGTGCTGGCTGAGGACACTGCAGAGCTGCCGGCTCCACTCCCTGAGGAGAAGAGGTGAACAGAATTTTCTGCGTGGGCGTAAGAACAGGCGGCCTTCTCCTCCCAGCCCCACATTCCAGGGGCTGGGCCAAGGTCCCAAAGCCTCCCAGACTCTGGAGGGGTCCCTGGGCCAAGGGAAAATAGGACCTGGGGGAAGGGGCTTCAAACTGAAGTCAGTCACAGGATTCCTGGCAAAAGCAATTTCAACCCGGGATCTGGACTCATTCACACATCCCAACCCCGAGAAGTCCTAGAAGCTACAGCTATTCAGGCCTCCGTTGGGGGAATTAGGTGGGGATGGGGTGGGTTCCTGCCTCTCACCCACTGCTGTCTGGTCCTTCACGTTGAGTAGGCTGTTTGCATATGGCAAGCGCATTTCTGAACAACTGGAAAGAGACCGACACATCCCGTTTGCATTCAACAACATTTATCGAGATGGTGGGCAGGTCATCTTAGGGTCTACTCGGGGTCCAGAACTCTGAGCCCCTGGCTGGCTAATCACACAAACAATTTGAATTCCAGACTGGATGAATGGACTAGAAGCTTCAGAAGTTTTCAGATGCCCGTGGGATCACCATCCTTCTCTTGGCATTCCTCTGTGTGCCTCATCTACCCAGGGGGCCCAGCGGGAAGGAAGGGCTACAAGTGTCTGGGATGCAGGTGCATAAATTCTGCCAAGTGAGTCCATGGGCGGTCCCTCTGACACATGGCCTGATACCACCTCTACCACCAGCCACTGCCTGTGGTTAGACTTAGGGTGGCCACCACCACGGACACCTCAGGCAGCTCATGGTCAGCCTGACTTCATGCCCCTTCTCGGCCTCACTTACCCCAACCTCCCGGAACAAAGCTGGAAAGCAATCTCCCTATCGGACTGCCCAACCACCCCTCCCTCCCAAGCAGGGAAATGTGTACTTCCTGAGAAAGTACAAACACGAAGTTCTTTGCGCCAGGGCCCTGCTGGGTCCTCTTATTTTAGGAGCCTGCTACACCACCCAGGGAGCCTCCAGGGCTCCGCCGTGCCCCAAGCCACCTCTAGAATTCTACGGTTGTGAGGAGGGTGTCAGGAAATCGGATGGGTTTCTCGGACACCCCTTCCCTTCCAGCTGCGGTACTGGCAAAGGCCACCCAGTGACCCCGAAGGATAAGTGGGAGTCCCGGAGCACTCACCACTGCTACCTAATAGGAAACCTTATTTCCTTGAGTGAGGGAAGGGTCTCCTCCCTTTCCTAGCGGGGGTGTGAGTGAGAAGAGGCAGTTTTAGGAAGATGATCCTAGACCGAGCTGCTTCTCTGGCCCTTTCTGCCGCTCTCTGAGCAGTCCAGGGCCTGGAACACACATCTGTCTAATGGCCCACATGTCAGGGCAATGACGGCAGCCAGGAACCACACCTGAGGTGTGCTTTCTTCCGGGCCAGCCGTTCCCGCACCCGTCCTGTGGTAACCTGCTGCGGTGCCACTCCATTCCTTATGACAATATGGTCCCCCCTTCCTTTGGCCCTCGACCAAGGGAGTTGGGAGTTTGTGAGTGTGCAAGTGTGCACATCGACACGTATGTGGGATCTGCTAAGAAGGGATTTAGTTCCTGAAAGTGGGCCAGGGGGCAACAGTCTTTCTACTAAAGTCAGTTTGGTGTCCACAAACTGACAAATCCTATCCCTGCCTTTGCCTTTCCTGAGGAAGAAAAGACAGCTAATTACAGTAGGCAAAAATAGATAGACACGTAACACAGAAGGAGATGAAATCAGCAAGTTGGGACAGTAACCTGTTCACTCTTGTTTTCAAATATATCACCCACCTCCTTTAGGACCCCACACGAATCTCAGACTAGTGGTTTATGTTTGTTACCAAAGCAGACATTGTGGTTCTTGTCCCCACTGAAGACATCCAGAACTTTTATAATGGGGCAGCCCTTGCATCAGGATCAGGAAACCCCAGCTGACAGCCAGGGGTAAAGTGACAGGTATGAGGACGCCCAGGCTGGACCCCAGGAAAAATAGCAGCAATGTCCCGCAGCCATTTTCGGCAGGACCAGCTGTCCCCAGCCTCACAAGGGGGCCATAACTCAGAATTCCTGCAGACCTGGGGGACAAGAAGGCCCAGGAATCCCTGCAGTGCATCCATATTCGGCCAGGAGGGGGAGCACGAGCACCCGTTTCATTCACCCCCTTTCAGTAAGGGCGAGGCTCCAAACGTGCCTCCAACAATGGATTCTGAAAGCCGAACAGTTTCGTGTTTCTCTTCTCCGTAATACCTCTACTACCCTAACCAACCAACCCACAGGTTTGTCTGACGAGCCCATTCCTTGAAAATTACGGGCATTCAGATGTGCTTCCTCCAGGGGGTCTCCCCTCTCTAAACACTAAAAGCAGTTTCTTTACAAGGGACCATGGCCAAGATGCCCTCTCCACAGGGCAGCCCACTTCTAAGCAGGGTGGCTGCGATGTGCACTTGAACACAGTTATGATGAGCCAGGGCACTGTGACAGGCACCTGGTACGCACATTATTTCCTATTCATCACCACAACCACGTTACGTGGATACCATCCTCTCTTCACCTGAGAGAAAGTAAGGTTCAGTGAGGTAAGTGCTCTCCTCTGGGGGTCACCCAGCCAGTGACAGCAGAGATGGAATTTGAACCCAGGTGGGCCTAATTCTGAAGCCTGTTCTCTTGCCGCTCATCAGGTCCTTGGGCTCATTCACGGGGCCGTGGGAAGACACCTTCATTTGAAGGCCACAGGTAAGCCTGAGGGGGACATAATCCTTCTGGCCACAACAAAACATGGCCTCCCAGGCTGCCTCTGCTCACTCTGGAGATTAGGCCCAGGCTCCAGCGACCTTCCTCACCCTGTGTAAGCCTGGCTCCCTGCTCTGACAGTTCTGACCCAGCACCGTGACTGCTCCCCGGCCCGCCCAGGGAGGAGGCTACAGGCTCCCCACTTGGGTTGGGATTCAGGTGGGGTAGTAACTGGCCCCTCCAGCACAGGGCGCAGGAAGACAGAGAAGTGACTAGGGAAGGAAGGAAGAAACAGTGAGTCACCAGAGGCTGGTCACACAGACATTGCCTCATACCAAGTGGCTGAGGAAGTGTGCTGGGGAGAGAGTATGCTGATAAGCTGAGAACAGGGTGGCGTGCCAGCAGTCTGAGCCACACAGCGCTCCTAACCTCCTGGCTGGACAGTAGATAAACAACAGCTGGGTGGGGAGGAGGGCAGCAAGGAGGAGGAAGCCAGCCAGAGGACGGGTTATTTTAAAGGAGCTTTTGAGGGAAGAATAAGTCCCAGTTGCGCCCCGCCCTTCCGTGCCTCACATTCCCCTCTGTCCATAACAGAGGAATCTTTGAGGGGGCTCAGCATAACCAAGTCAGGAGGAAAACCAAAGATAAGGGGAATGGGGCAGAGGATCCTTGGGTTCAGGTTTAGAAAACGGATGTAACGAGACATTCTACACACACTCTGATCTTGAGATCATCAGCACCACAGACCATCTCGTCTAGGAATTCCTAAGGTAGGGTCAGTGAGTTTGTGGCCGCCCTAAATGGGTAAAACTATTGGGGGGGATGTTTCTCTAGGGAGAGGGCCCAGAGCTTCCAGGGCCACTGGGGTTTGAGACCCAAAAAGAGAGGGAGAATCACAACATAAAGGAGGAAGCAGAGACTCAAAAGAGGGAGGGCTTGAGGTAGAGAAGCCAGATAAAGTACAGGATGCCTAGTTTTTAGTATGAGTATGTCCCATGTACATTTGGGAAATACTTGTACTAAAAAAAAAATTCACTGTTTATCTGAAATTCAAATTTTACTGGATGTCCTGTAATTTTATTTGCTAAATCTGGCAATCCTACCTTGAGGTCAGGACCTCACTGCCTGGACCAGACCGCACCTCTCCCACCCCCTGGGACTGAGCTAGCTCTCTCCAGACAGAGCCATTAAAAGCCACAAACTACTTTAAGGAAAACAAACAAATCCAAACCTGCCCTTCTGAAGAAGCTGCTTCAGGGCACTGAGCTACACACTATGGAACCAGGAACGCCCCCTACCCACATGGAGTTGCCAGGGCTCCTACCCAAAGACACGGGCACAATGACAGAACAAGGGGGACAAAACTGGGGTACAGTGTGCTCTAGCATCTTCCTGGACTGCCAATCTATTCCAGAGTTGCTTCCATCGCTCTGAAGACAGGAGAAAGTTTATGCCAGAGCTGAAAAACCCCAAACAAACCAACAACCTCAGCAGGTCCATAATCAAGAGCAGTGAAGAAGGCTAAAGGCAGGGAGAGGGAATCTGACAACACCCACCAGAGAATTCTCCCTTGGGGGCTCTGAAGAGTGAGCTGTGCTTTTGTGGAGGTTTCCTGATGCTCACTCCTAATGTAGGTCCTTGGGCATAATGATGTGAATGAAAGCAGACACTTCCTAGTGTCTCCGGATTCTGTACAAGAGCAGAGCTGCCCTCCGAGCAGCTAAGGACACATCCCCAGTCCCCCGAACTCGCTGCCGCTCACCAGTGTAACCGCAGCGCATGGAGGAAGGCCGAGAGGCCCTCCATGATCAGCAGGATGGCCACGGTCAGGGTGGCAAAGGCGGCGAAAATGAAGAACAGCGCCAGACCTCCTGCCAAGCTCTTCACGCTGAGGCCGATGTGGATCACCATGGTCCAAAGCACCTCAGACAGCTCTGGGGAATGCAGAGACGGGACATCCGGTTCAGTTTGGCAAGAGGTATTGTGGGCCTTCCAGTTTGCTCTGCTGTCCCTCACCTGAACTGTCTGCTGCACCCTGGCTCCCTGCAGCCTTAGGGGGACTACCATGCATAGCTAACCTGGCGAAGGCACTGGTCCTCCCATTTGGACGTTGTTCTCCCAGGATTCAGGAGTCTGAATAATTCCAGAACCCTTATGTTATTTCCACTCTACTTAAGCCCTACATCTGAGAGAGTGCCCAGAGAAGGGGAAAACCATAATTTTCGACCTGAGAGAAATACACTCACGTGCATGAGCAAGGCTGAGGGCCCAGAGCCGCAGGTAGGAGGCGGTGTTAGAGATGCAGCCCAGGCAGTACTCGATGGTGTGGATGGCCTGGTGGACCATGGTGTCCCCAAAGTCAAACTGTCATGGGAGGAAACCAGAGAGAAGATATGAGGCTGAGAGGGGATGTGTAGATGGTGCTGTGGCCACTTGGTGCTTTGGGCCTGGGTGTGAGCGCCAGGACTAACGGTTACATGGGCCAGGAACCCCCAACGCTGAACTCAGGTGGTGATTTCAGCTATGCTATCCCCAGAAATCTTGCCTGGCTTAGCCCCCAACTGGGACACCCCATTTCCCTTAATTCTCTACATTTTAATGACCTCCATCTTAATGAGATGATTCTCAACCCATTTGTTTTTTCTTCCCACTAGACTGTAAGCTCAAGAGTGGAATGTATGCCGAGTTAAGAGCGCTCAGAGAAATGGACTGTCTGGACGCGGGACTCGTAGGGCCCTGCTGCTGGGCCTCCTCCAGCTGACTTCCTCCTTACAGTGCCCGAGGGAAGCGCCCTGCTCTGAGTCAGGAGAGCAGAAGGGCTTTCCCCGGCCATGCTTCAGGTGACAGGCTATCAGGCCAGAGGCTGCCGAGGCAACACTAAGCCTCTACAGCCACTCCACTTATTATTCTTACAACCTGCTGGGAGCAAGATAACTTTTTTTTTTTTTTTTGGTGGCTTCTGAGAAGATGACACAGGGAAATTCTGACAAAAGTTTTCCAAAATCCTCCAGTTGACTGAGACCACACTGAACATCTATTGTTTTTTTGTTTCTGTTTTTCTTACGCTCCCTTTCTCCCAGCTTTCCTTCCCACATCAAAAACCGTTTCCAGGGGCGCCTGGGTGGCTCAGTCGTTAAGCGTCTGCCTTCGGCTCAGGTCATGATCCCGGGGTCCTGGGATCGAGCCCCGCATTGGGCTCCTTGCTCCGCAGGAAGCCTGCTTCTCCCTCTCCCGCTCCCCCTGCTTGTGTTCCCTCTCTCGCTGTGTCTCTGTCAAATAAATAAATAAAATCTTTTAAAAAAACAAACAACGAAACTGTTTCCAGAATAAGGGGGTAGAGCTAGAACAAGCTTGCCGGAGTTCACATGCAGCCCGCTCCAAGCCGGGCTGGGAAGAATTACCGGCATCTCTACAGCGCGCCAGGCACACTTCCAGGCCTTCCCCCACCCTGCCAGGTGGAGCAATCAGCTGCCAAAGAACAGGAGGCGGGCCCTTCCTGGGCTCCTCCCACACAGCCCGCCCAGAACCCCAGAAGCACAGGGCCTCCCCGCCTACCCTGCCTTCAGGTCAGAGTCTGTTTTTCACCAGTTTCTTTCAAGACTCACATGACCACTCCCAAAGGACACCAGAAGTGTTTTTGGAAATTGCATGAGGGCAGGACAAGAGAAGGACCTGGCTGGTAAAGTGCTAACAGCCCAGGCCTCAGGGGTGCGGCCAGGAGGGAGAGAGACCGGCTCCAACATGCCATCTTTGGGCGACTGCCTCAGTTTCCCTCACCTGACCATCTACATTCTGAGTATTTCTGGGCTTTTCTTCTGCAACAGGCTCTTCAAGCCTCCTAGTTACCCTAAAAACTCGTTACCCCAATCCCAACAACGCTGCTAAGAGCTCTTTCCCACCAGTGCTGGCTGTTGCCCCAGGGCCCGTGCTCAGAGGAAGGAAAGGTCCCTGCTCCCAGGAGCACTGGTCTCTGCTCCTAAGAGCTCCACGAAAGCAGGGACTGCTGTAGAACCAGGCCCCTTTCAGCAGTTTTATTCTACCCAGAGTTCTTCCCAGAAGAATGGAGAACACACACGGAGGAAGCCTCCCTTCTGGGTATTACACACACTCTCTGCACTTTCTCTTCTTCCCAACTTCCTGCTTTGTAACCTTGGGCAAGTTTTCATCTCTATATGATGGGGGAAGACTGTGGTGGGTGAGGAGTTAGGGTGAAATGCAGTCAAGCATTCAGGAGCCTGTATCACTGCCTCCGGAGTCAGCTGTGACTGAGGAGGGCAGCTGCAGACTCCCGGTCTACACACTCCTCCAGGTGCGCGGCCCATCCCCTCTTCACCTCCCGGGCCCTGCCCTCCACCCTCTCTGCCCCACAAACCCGACCTTCCCGGCACCCGCTCCCTTGCCTCCCAGATGTGAGGTCTAACACATTCTGTGTCCTGACTGAGCCCCTGCAGTGTCTCCCACTGTCACCTTTTCCTCCTCCCTCTGTAGACATTCGCCTGCCCTCGGTTTTCCTCCTACCTCCCTGGATGCTCCCTCCCAGTCTCCATCTTGGTTCTTCCTTAAATGCTGGAGGTCCAGCCTCAGCTCTTACACCTCTCCTGCAGCGCGGCCGCTCAGGGCTTAGAGGGCCACCCGTAGGAGTGACTCCCAGATGGACACCTTCATTTCCACGTTGACTGTTTCCAACTAGCCGTGCTACATCTCCTCCTAGTGTACCACAGGCGCTTCAAACTCAGTGCCGCCCAAACTCATTAATCACTCTCCTCTGACCCCACCGGGACCTACTTCTACTCCATGTCCCATGTCTAACAGCGTCATCACTAGGGCCCCAGGCACCCAGGCCTGGAAGTCAATCTTGAATCCTCACTCTCACTGCCTACATTCATTAAGGCCCTGGGACCTGTAGCTCTAACTTCCTTGATCTCATTATCCGTCCCTTCCTCTCCAACTCCCTGCAAATGCCTCACTTCACTTCAAGCCTCCCAATTCTTTCATCACTCGTATCAGACTAGCTGGTCTCCATGCCTCCAGACTGTGACCTCTCCCCAATCCAATATCCCCTAGAACACCCCCACTAGAGCATTTCAGCAATGTCCTCTGACTGGCTCCTTGCTATCCAAACACTCTACCGCTGCGTACTTGTTTATCCCCAACACGTGATGGGCCCACACGCCTGTCTTTCAGATAACTATACACACTAATGGGTCTGCATTCCCACCCAGTCCCCACAGAGACTCCTGCTTGACTGGACTAAGTTAGCAACAATCTCCTCAGGGAATCACTTCCTGGTCTCCTCTTCTCCACCCCACCCCAGTGCTCGTCAGGTGCCCTCTTTCTGTGTTCCCACAGCATCCTGGGCACACCTTAATCACACCATCTGTCACCCAGACTGTTTGCTCAATTTGGCTGGGAGTTCCTTGGAGGCAAGGGCTATGCTTCTCTTCCTGCAGTTTCTGTAGCACCAGAGTGCTTGGCACATAGAGGGTGAATGAATGAATGAATGAATGGGTGGGATAAAAGAATTAATGGATGGGAGGGTGGGTGGGATGAATGAACAGATGAATGGGTGGGTGGGATGGACAGATGGACAGATGGGTGAGCGGGATGACTGAATGGAGGATGGGTGGGTGGGATAAATGAAAACATGGACGGATAGAATGAGTACACGGATGGACAGGTGGGAAGACCACACCTGATGAGATGACACAGTAGGGAGAGGTGCCACTGACCCTTGCTGAATGGTTACAGCCTTTAAAGATTTCCCAGATGATCAAATGGCCTGGCTCTGGTTTGCAACTGGACTTAGCGCTCCGCAGGGAGAAGGACTACTGCTTCCACCAGGCTGGAATAATGGCCTACATGGGACATATAGGTTTTCACAGCCAAGCAAAAAGGGGAAGTTCTCGAAGAAGTAGGCTGGACTTAAAAAAAAAAGTTTTGTTTGAAATCTTCAAATAATTCTAACAGTTAATCTAAATCTGGCTATGGAGAACTAGACTGTACATGTGCCTGATAAAGATAAAATGTCATTATTATTTAGGAAGCCACGGGAAGCTGAACCCTTGAGGGAGCGGAGGGACAGAGACTAGGGAGGCTGAATTACAGTCCGTCTTGTGTGGTTGTCCGAAGACCCTGGGACTTGGCTTACAAATGAGGACCATTCTGACGATGACCATGGCACTGGGTGCTCAACTAGGAAGACACTTGGCAAGAACAGTGTTGTTAGGGGCTCCTAACACACACTCCCAGCCAGCCCTTCCAGGCAGCTCAACCAGTGACTATGATGAGCAGCTCACAGGAACACAGAGGCTCCTGGATGCCAGCAAAAGAGCCTCTCCAGCCTTCAGGAAGACAGAGCACGGTCTGTTTTTACACAGAACAGCACAGGTTTTCCTGTTCCCATCCCACTGCCCCTTTAGAGAGGACCAGGAGAGCCAGGAAAGGGAAGGGTTCATGGGTCTAGGTATTTTAGAGAAAAGTTTTGGGGAAAGATGCAAACAGTGCAGCAAGGCCTTTAAAAAACCCAATTTAAAATCTGTGTATTGCTAAATGAATTACTGCTGAGCTAGAAGGCCTTCTACTCCAAATGTGGCCTGAATAGACAACTTTGTTTCTATTATCTGGTATAATATGAACTCCTGTCACACAGATGGGATTTTCTCTGGGATACATCGGAGAGGCAAAGCCTCCTTTTTGAAAGCTGTCTCCCTCCCACCTGGGTCACAGGGAGGTAGATCTGACCTCAAGTGAGGGCCCAGCAATCCTCACTTCAAGTATCATCAAGCTGATGAGGACAGTAGAAAGAGGTTGGCTGCATCTCAGACAGGGAGGAAGGGTGAGCTTTACTCACAAGCTCTCCGAGGAGCAAGGAGGAAACAGCTACTCCCAGCGGCAGAGCTACCATACCAAACATAACACCACAGGAGAGGAAAGCAAAGACCACTGGGATTTAACCCCCAAGGGGGTCACCTCAAGAATGCCAAAGCAGACATTACTTGTAGTTCCTTTCAAGCCATTCTCAGAGGCATTAGATCAGCAAAGTCAATGATACAAAGACAGAGGTGACCGACATGAGATGCAGTTAATGGAGATGAGCTTTTTCAGAACACAGGTTCACGAACTGGTTAGAAATGGCCAGTGAGATGCGGGATGCACGGGTGGCATGTGTGGGCCCCCGGCTGCAGCAGGGTCGGCAGACGGATCACAAGGATGGCAAAGAGAAGCCCCAGATAAACATGAAGGCAAAGCCAGCTTGTTTCTTACCACTTCATCCTCGGTAGGCTTGTAAACACAAATTTACACTTAGTGGGAAGCCATGCCACACAGTCACAAGTCACAAGCACAAGGTTATTGACTGTTTCTCGGGAAAACTGTTAATGTTAAATGGGCCTCATGTGTTGGAGGCAGGCCTCCTCAGCATACACAGAAAGCAAACCCAGTGGGATTCAGAGCATTAAGATACGTATTTTTTAAAGGCACCCCAACCCTTATAATTTCTTTTTTAAAATGTCATACACATAGGGGACGTGGTCAGTCAGACTGAGAAGTTCAGTCACCTAGGTCCCCAACTCCCATTCTATTTGCTTCAAAAAGAATATAACAACAACAACAACAACAACAAAAGAATATAATGAATAGATGACATTCAAAAGTTCAGTTCAGAGGTTGGTGGTGTGAGTGGTCAGGCAAGGGGACTGGATTTTAAAAATCAGCTTGGAGGTGGTGGTTTAAGGAAAAGTCTAATTTGGCCTTATTACTTTTCACTCTCCCTGTAAAGAGTAGGCAAATAACATTTTTAAAAAGCTCAAATAATGTATCTGCAACAGGAGCACATTAGTGGGACAAGACTTTAAAAAGTACCCACGGTTACAGTTCCAACTGGAACCATTCCTGGAAGGGGCAAGGGATGAAGAAGCTGCCCTGAGGGGGCTGTGTTTCTGGTAACAAGAGCGGGGAAGCCTGGGCCCACTCTGCCCCTGGTCCCCAGGAGGACAGTCAGTCACTGAGATTGGCATGCAGAGTACTGCGGGCAACTCAGAATTCCACGAGTTGGGACAAGGGAACACAAGTGCCACGGGCACCCAGGGGGCACCTGGAGTTCACAGCAGGCCCGCTGGAAAAAGCTGTGCTGCCCGAAGAGGCCCAGAAGGCAGGCTGATCACTAGTATTAGCATTTTCATTTTTCAAGAAGACTGGAGGGAGGCCATTACCGCACACAAGACGAGGGCTGCCCCACAAGAGAAGGAGAGGAAGCCCATGCCACTGGATCTTACCTCTTCCGCGTCCTCTGAATGGGTGGAGAGCTGGTCATGCTGAATAATCTCAGCATCCTCCTCTGTCGGTCCGTTGCCCACCCTGATCCCACCAAAGTTGAGAGTTCCCTACACAGATGAACAGAAAGAGTAGAATTTGCCTGGGCTTTAATGTGACATTCTGTGAGGTGGGGAAGGGCGATGGTTAGTGCATACAAACCTCAGAAAAGCATATATTCTAACAACAAAATCAAAACCCGCTGATCCAACAGCTAAGTAAACACAAACCACTGTCCCCGCCCCAACCACCACCGGCCCAGCCCCAGCCCCTGCATTTACTACCTCAATCTGATCAGTTCTGCCTGCCACACCAGGATGCACCGACCTGGCCTCAGTCAAGGCTAATTGAGATGCCTGCTTGGACAAAAAGCTTCATATGAACAGACTCTTACAATGACTATAACTCTATCTGTAAAGCTGTCAGTGCTCTAAGTTTTTCTAGAACTCAAGATCAGACTTTCTAAGAGGGAGGGGAGCCAAATGACAATGGTGACTATAACCTGGTCGGATACACTTTCAACTGGAACCCAAGAGTTCCAGCAACTTCTCTCAGAAGCGGACCGGGTCTCTACCCAGGAACAAAGGACTTCCTAGATCAGGGAAGGGAAAAAAAGCTTAATGTGCATCAGCCTATGGCTAGAGAATATGGAGTTTAAAAAAAAAAAAAAAGAAAGAAAGAAAAAGAAAAAGGCTCCTTTCCTTCAGTGGAGGACTCTGGAGTGTTAAAACAACTCTTTTACAGGCCTGTGGGCAGATGGTGATTGAGTGCTTGCTTCTTCCCGTTTCCCAGGCATTGTGTTCAACGGGTTCCCCAGAACCAGAATTTTTAAGTCAACCTGACTTGGAAAAGCTTGGCTTAATTGAGGCAAAAGGACTCTTTGAGTGCAAAAACCAGGCAGAACTGGGGTGAAGTCAGACAAATAGCAATGAGTGCTAATCTACCAGAGGGAAAAGGAGCTAAGAAACAGCCCCTAGGCCCACTTCTTGTGGTTTCTGATCAGGAAGCCCAAAGGAGGCAAGAGTTTAAAAACTGCTCTCCTGCAAAACGGCCTTCCGGGCAGCAGTACGCGATGTGCCAACAGGTTTGGTCAACTGCCCTGGGGTCCCCACTCACAGCTTCACCTTTTGGTGTGCACCTTCTACCACAGCTTATGGACTACCAGAACTCAGTGTCCGGGCAAAGTCTCTCTCTCCTTGTAGCAGGGGTTCTCCCGTGCTGGTCAGAGAACCAGCTGCATCAGAATCACCTTGAAATTAAATAGAGATTCTCAAATGCTACCTCCAGAAATTATACATTTAGTAGGTCTGGAGTGGGGCTTAGGAAATCTATGTTTAAAAAAAATATTTCCCCAAGTACAAACTATATAATCATTTTTACTGTCTATCAAAATTGAAAATGTAAGCACACGCAAAAAAATGCAAGTACCCTTTGAGACTTAGCAGTCCCACTGCTGGGAACATCTATGTTTATGAAATTTTATCAAGGTACACGGACTATGATATTCCCTGCATTCATATCTGTAAAAGCAAAGAATTGGGAACAACCAACACATCCATCAACAAGAGAGTGATTACACAATTTTAGCATATCCAACAGAATGTTCTATGGAATACTAGACAACTATAAAAGAGTGAAACAATCTCCCAGGATACACTAAAAATTTTAAAACCTAATAAATCAAGGGGCAGAAGAGTCAGTTTAAAACACAATTCCTAGTGTGTTTTAAACACATATACATATACATGTACAAACATATATACATATTTATATTAATGGATAATAGATATATGCAGAAAAAATTTGGAAGCAAAATTCCCTTGCCTTTGAGCAGGAGAAGGGGCCTGGGGAGAGGGGGTGCTTTCTCTTTCTATACTACTTGCATTCTCTAACCTATTGCTTTAATTTTACTTTTTTGTGTTTTTGTTTTAGTAGGGTTTTAGTAGCCCCAACATGGGGCTTGAACTCACAACCCTGAGATCAAGACATGAGCTGAGATCAAGAGCCAGACGCTTAACCGACTGAGTCACCCAGGTGTCCCCTAATTTTACTTTTCAATGTCAGTAGGGGATTGCCTAGGTCATGGAATTAGGGACCATCTTTATTACTTCTTTTGTTTTAATACCCTAAGAAACAAACAAATTTAAAGTTTACCAGGTGATTTTGATGTGTAGTCAGATTCGGGAAGCCCTGAGACCCTGGGCACCTCCAGGTCATGTGAACCTTACACCTGACAACCCTCAGAAGGTGGACTGCAAGTACAACAAAGGTCACTGGTGACAGGAGAGGACCCCAGCGTACCCTGACATGGGTTACAGGGTCCAGGCAGCCTTCAGGCTTTAAGGCTCCCAAAACAGAAGGTCATTTCTGAAACTTTCCCCAACCAGCAGAGTGAGGGGCAGACAGGTAAATAAATCACCTCCCCAGGCAGACACTAAGAAGTGTCCCTTCAGGACACAGGACATGAGAGTTATAGGAAGGGGGGAAGAGATATATACATCAGCAGAAAAAAGAAAAGAAAAAGGTAAACTGTGATATACCACTTATAGACAACCAAGAGGACATAGAACAGAACACAGATCAATGATCGTATCCTCAGCCCTTAGGGTCAAGAATCCAGGACCCTTGTTGTAAAATGACCATCCTGATACCTTCAGGCTGCTCTCTAGAACCAGATATTTCGCTAAAGAACCAGTGGGGCGAAGAAGACCCTATGAATGTGCAGCTTTCCAGACTGGGGACATTTAATTTGGGTAGTGTCACAGAAGAGGATACCAGAGTTAAAAGCATCAAGACTGATGCATCAGAAGCACATCATAAATATGCTAAGACTAGGAAAAAGAAGAGCACTGGGAAAGAATGTCGATAATGGTATAGTATGTGCTTTGTGGGTTGTTTTTTTTTTTTTTAATTTCTCACAGGAAAGGAGAGAGTAAGTCCCTTTTTGAACATAATTAAAAGCAGTAACATTAAATTATCTTCTGATCCAAAATGTCAGCCCTTCTGATCCAAAATGTCAGAGACTCATTCTAGAAGGATGATTATGGCAGGTTTCTAAGTTTAAAATGATCAGAAACACCTAATGAAGGAAATAGTCATCCATCTGAATATTTCATTTTCTTTTAAAGGAGTATGATGCCGTTAGATCACACTAGTAACATGTGTGATCACTGCTGGTGAGATTTTAAACATCTTATTGATTACCTAGAATAGACTGGGCTAAGTTGGTAACAGTGCATTAAAAGAGTTTGGTTAAAAGATATTTTTAAGGGCAAATACTGAAATGCTTAACATTCAAAGTGCTGTTGCTGAATTATGAGTTGGTATTTAAAGAAGGAAAGATCCAAACAGATGACTTTGCTTACTGCATCAGATGCAGACGGTACATACGACCCACGCAGACTGGAGGTCTCAGTGGAGCAGCTGAGGACAGGAGGGCTTCTGAGTCTCTCACAACAGAGTAGACATGTATAAGGCCCCACTGGCAGGAGAGAAAGTCATAGCTAAAATGGACCAAATGTCCATGCGTCCCTCCAAAGCAGAAGCTTAAAGAGCAGGGAAATTAATTCAAGAATCACAGGAATGTTCTCACCCCATGCTGAAAAATCATCTAATATATGGTTACAAAAGACAGACATGAGAGTGGATGAGTCCAAGAGCTGCCATCTTGGATTAAGATAATGGGATTCTGAGAGGGTACAACAGTCAAACTGCTTCCATAGACATGACTGTACTTACAGTTTTTAATAGAAACTTAGTAGACCAATGGTAAAGATGACATTAGAATCTATTCATAAGAGGTGGAAATCTTTTGTCATTGTCTTTTTTTTTTTTTTAAACATTTCTTTTACAGTTATGTACCCTTTCAGTGGAATTTTTTTTTTTTAAGATTTTTATTTATTTATTTATTTGACAGAGAGAGAATGAGAGAGAGAGCACATGAGAGGGGTTCGGGTCAGAGGGAGAAGCAGACTCCCCGCCGAGCAGGGAGCCCGATGCAGGACTCGATCCCGGGACTCCAGGATCATGACCTGAGCCGAAGGCAGTCGCTTAACCAACTGAGCCACCCAGGCGCCCCTATCATTGTCTTAATGAGTAACAAGGATGTACTTCCCAAGAGCTCACATGTCCCATGCTCTCAATATAACTGAAAAGAATTCTGCTGCACTGTTTGCCACCTCTTTACACAAAATGTGATGGTTTGTCAGTTTTAATTCACTCACTGTTGCAGCCGCTGCTGCCTCTAGTCCCTGCTGGCTCGGGGTTGGGCTGACTGGGGCCTCCACAGGCTGCCCTTCCTGATAGTGAACGGAAGAGAAGAGGAAGGGAGAACGAAACAAAAGAGGGAAGGAGTGAGGGGGGAGACGGATGGAGGGTACATGGAAGGATGAAGATGGTCAGAAAAGGGAGAAGGAGGGTCTTGTAACTCAGCTGCTCTCAAAAAGGAATCATAATCTAACAGCCGTATGAGAGTCATGCAGTAAGATCTTTTGGGCTTTACTAGCCAGTGTGTTAAGTAAGCATTATTGCACAGCCAGAAATGAAAATTTGGCAACTTAAGTGTGTGTGTGTAGAATTCATAAGCACACATACATTAAGTAAACACAAGTGTATGTGCTGCTTTTTCAAAAGAAAAAAAAAAAATCAATGTTCTTTAAACCAAATCTTTTTTCCGGATGTCTTGATTGGTGAAAGTATCATGGTCTCATTTTAAAAGAAAATGTCTCAGCGTCAGCCTTGTGGTTGCCCAGGCAAACCACATGAGTGGGTTCACCCACCTGCAGCTCTTACAGCCCTGATTTGGCTGATGCTGCATCTAGGCAGGCCCAGACCTGGACTGTGCTAAGCACAGCATGAGCAAAGCATGACCAGGAAAGGTAGAAACTTATGACTTGTTTCCTCTACCTGAGCTACTCAAAGCTGAATCCAGATGTTCAAACAGCAAGTACATGGGTTTTTTTGTTTTTTGTTTTTTAAATTTCAGCAGGTCCAGTGCTCATGCTGGGATATGACACAAGTGCATTTTAAGAGCATATAGACTTATACACGATTCATTATATCTGGTGAGGAATTGCCTTGATCTCAAGGAAAAAAAAATCTAGTAACTTTCAGCAATAAAAGTACACCCACCAAATGCTTCCTCCTCAAATATTGATGGCGAAGGACCAGTGGTTTAAATAGTAGCATCCAAGGTACACACAGTAGCGCAACCACTACCAGGAAACACTGAATTCCTTTCTACAAAGTAAGGACAAGGCACATCACATTAATCAAACACACAGTTTCCAACTCCAGCACAAATTTCCCCCAAACAGTACTTTCTTACTGATCTAGGAATAACACTATCTAGCTTCTCAAAATAATTAGAAGATGTTGTGGCAAAGCCCAGGAATTGTCTCACAGGATGGGAGTTATAAATTCTACCCTTTGTGGACACAGGAATTACATTAGATCCTCTGAAGCTAAGGAGGATGGGCTGAATTTAGGTCTGATGTATGGGCTGAAAACTAATACCACAGAAAGAGATTTTTAAAGGCTTTTCCAGAGTCACAGAAATATCTGGCTTCCTGATCTAGGGTAACTACCTAAGACAGTCCACCTCCGGGTTGACACACCTGTCCGGAATACAGCATCGAATTACTAGAGTCCCCGTAGGAAAAGAGAAACATGTTTATGAAATGGATCAGGAGGCTTGGCGCTTTCTCAGATGTATTAGCATTATAGGCTGTCCACTTGTAAAATATAAGGATAACCAAGTAGCCAAACAAAGAGGTCATGAAGATTATTTCAGGAATAAATCCAAAGTAGATATTCAGGGGCTTCTTGAAATAGCTAAAAAGGAAGAGAGAAAAAAAAATGTTAAAGGTGAATAGACCCAGGGGTGCCTGGCTGGCTCAGTCAGTGGAGCCTGGAACTCTTGCTGTCAGGGTTGTGTATTCAGGTCCCACGATGGGCATAGAGCTTACTTAAAAAAAAAAAAAAAAAATGTTGAGCAGACACCCAGGGTCACCCTTACATGAAATGGAGTACTTACTAGATTTCCTACCTACAGCTCCCTCAATTCTGTCTTTATCACTTTAAGAAGTAACAGCCAGAAGCACTGGAGGCCAAAAGAGACAAGCAGGATTAACCATGACTTCCAAACTTTTGGACCTTGAACATCTTGGTACCACCCCCACCAATCTTTTCCCATGAGAAAGAGATTGGAAAATATAGTACATTCTGGAATCACAGTTCATAATTTTATATGAGTTACACATAAAAGAAAAAAAGTAACTCACTCATTTTGATGAAAATGACAAAAGGTTTTTCAAAGATCTTTACTGCAGTTGTGAATTGTTAAGGGACTAATATTAATTAAGCCTCATTTAAGAATATGAGATTTTTATAAAAGCACTTCTTTAACATAGAACGGGGTTCTGAGTTACTTATTCCTCCTCAAAGATGTCATGATTTCTTTAGGCAAAAGCATTACCTAAGCTATGCATGTTCTTGTGACATAAACAGAGCAACTCACGTATGGTTGAAGAGGCTCAAAGTGACTCCAAACATCATGTGGATGATGCCTAGGATAACAGATGTCTTCATTTTAAAGGAGTTGAGAAAGGTCAGTTTATTGGTAGCAATGTTCCAGATCTGTCACAACCCAAGGAAACAAAAAGGCATTACAGAGTTCGTGAATAGGATATTATTATTCACCTATTTTTTTTTTAAAAGTAAGCTCTACGTCCAACATGGGGCTAAAATCACGACCCTGAGATCAAGAGTTGCATGCTCCACCAGCTGAGCGAGCCAGGCTCTCCTATTCACCTATTTTTTAAAGCTTTTTTTTTAATTATGGAAAGTTCTAAACACAGACTTAAGTAGAGAGGACAGTATAACAAACTCACATTTACCTATGACCCAGGTGAACAACTACCTATTGACTCAAGGTCAATCTTATTTTATCATACAGACAACCTACTCCCCACCTCCGTAGTATTTGGAAGCAAAGTACAGATACCATATCATTTTAGCTGTAAATATTTCAGACTTTTTTTTAAAACATGACTATAATACTGTTATCACTCCCAAAAGCATTAACAATGATTCTTTAATATCATGAAACATATAGTCAGTATTTAAACTTCTCTGATTGTGCCCCAATTTTTTATTATTTATTTATTTTTAAAGATTTTATTTATTTATTTGAGAGAGAGAGAGTGAGAGAGAGAGCACAAGCCAGGGAGAGACGCAGAGGGAGAGGGAGAAGCAGACTCCCCGCTGATCAGGAAGCCCAATGTGGGGCTCGATCCCAGGACCCTGGGATCATGACCTGAGCCGAAGGCAGATGCTTAACCGACTGAGCCACCCAGGCACCCTGTGCCCCAATTTTTAAAAAACATAATTCATGGGGCGCCTGGGTGGCTCAGTCGTTAAGTGTCTGCCTTCGGCTCAGGTCATGATCCCAGGGTCCTGGGATCGAGCCCCGCATCGGGCTCCCTACTCTGCAGGAAGCCTACTTCTCCCTCTCCCACTCCCCCTGCTTGTGTTCCCTCTCTCGCTGTCTCTCTCTCTGTCAAATAAAATCTTAAAAAAATAAAAAAATAAAAAATAAAAAATAAATAAAAACATAATTCATTTATTCAAAGTAGAGTCCAGATCAGGTCTCTACGTTGACACAGCTCTTAAATATCTAATCTATAAATTCTCCCCCTACTCTCCTTTTTTTTTTAAAAGATTTTATTTATTTATTTGAGAGAGAGAGAATGAGACAGAGCAAGTACATGAGAGGGGGGAGGGTCAGAGGGAGAAGCAGACTCCCTGCCGAGCAGGGAGCCTGATGCGGGACTCGATCCAGGGACTCCAGGATCATGACCTGAGCCGAAGGCAGTCGCTTAACCAACTGAGCCACCCAGGCGCCCCCCTACTCTCCTTTTTTATTCTTTATAAAATATTTGAAGAAGCTGGGACATTTATTTTGTAGATGTTCCCACAGTCAATGTTTTGCTGATCATATCCCCATGGTGCTGTCGTTCCACCTATTTTTATTTTTTTAAATTTTACTTATTTATTTGGAAAATAATAATCTATTTGAAACAGGAAAAAGGTAAGAAAAAAAAGAAATGTAAAATTTTAGCCTGAAGGATAAACGAGTTGTGAGGAAACACCTGGAGCTCAATATATTATTTTCCCCTGGTGCTGGAGTTTTACAGTCCTGTGGGATCCATAAGCTTGTCATCCACCTGTTCCTCCAGTCTGTCTTCTGGGTGAGTTCCATCTATTTTTAAATATTAGTTGCCTTAAGCTTTGTCACCTGGGCCTGGACATCTGTAATATTTTCCACAGTTCTTCTGCCTCTACTTGACCATCAGATTACATTTCCTAAATCAATGCCTCTGATGTGGTCACTTCCCTGTGCCCAAACCTACCTTGCACCCCCACTGTCTTCTTTAGGATAAAGTGCAAACTCAGGAGCGTGATAAGCCAGGTCTTCCACCAGCTAGCCTGGCATCATTTTTTCTGAACCGACATCCTTGTGAGGAGCTCATCCTTGGTGACTTCTAACCTGACAACTTGTGGCTGGTTCTCTCTCAGCCCCAGTCTCCCCTGATACTCAGTTCTACAGGTCCAACTGCCTGATGGACATTTATACCTGTGCCTCCAACAGGCACTTCAAACTCAACACTTACCCTTAAGCATCAAATGAGATGCACACAAGACAACAACAAAACCAGAAAACTTTCTGTTAACTATAGAACACTATATAAAGTTACCTAATATTATTAGACTCTAAGCTACTTGAGGGCAGGAGCTACAACTTAAATTACGTGTTTCCCCCAGCAAGCACTATGCCTGCACACAACAGAGATTCAGTAAACATTTGTTAAATGCTTATGTGAAATGTTATTCAACCTCTCCAAGCCTTGGTCTCCTTATCTGTATGACAGGGATAGCAGTTTCAGGAGAAATCAAAACTGTTTCAGGGCAAATCAGATGTGCTGAGGGCAGATTACAGAGTACAGTGCTTGGCCCACAGTGACCATTTCACTAACATTTGCTTTTATAATAATCAAAATGAGTAACTTTGCATCTCCCTACCTCTATGCTTTTGTACACACTTCTCACCTGTAACAATCTGAAATATTTTTTAAAGGCCAAATTAATGCCCATTTTTTAAAGAACCTTGGTCTTTCTGGCCCATAATGATCTGTTTTTCCTCTGGAATTCTGTATTCCTTCCTGTCGAATGCTCATTCTTAAATTCCTCCCTCTATCCCCCCTTTAAGCACACAATACAAAAGATCTGATCACACTTTGCCTACTTTCTTTTTTTTTAATTCTGGGAAAAGTTTCTGTAAGTATGTAAAGAATAAAATGGAAATCTAAAAATCCATAGGAAAGAACTGCTTCTGCTTTGTTAACGTATCTGCTAAAAAATAAAACCCAAACTAAGTTAAACAGAAATAAACTGGGAAGGAGTCTTAAAAGTCAATCTTCCCAGGGTCAAACTTATTAGGCACCTCTGAAATAAAGAGTGCGGGAGAAATTATTCGGCTACCTAAGGCACTTGGGTTTCTTATGCTTTGGAAGTACTCTAGACAGACACACAAGGGCTCTCCAAAAATACTGCAACTGAAAACCAAATAACTCTCTTTAATTTAATTCTCTCACTTCAGGGTTGCATTTTAAAAATCTGGTGTTAGGGGCACCTGGGTGGCTCAGCTGGTTGGGCATCTGACTCTTGGTTTTGGCTCAAGTCATGATCTTGGGGTCCTGGGATCAAGTCCTACAATGGGCTCCGTGCTCAGCGCAGTCTGCTTGGGATTCTTTCCCTCTTCCCCTCCCTGCCCCTCTGCCCTTCCCCCTACACGCATGTGTGCATGCGCTCGCTCGCTCACTCTCTCAAATAAATAAGTAAATAAAATCTTAAAAAAAAAAAATCTGGTGTTAGACATAATAGGAAAGAAGTGCTCTTACTGGATCGATGCCAAAAGGGTATGGTCCACCAAAAACTCCAGGGACAGACGGGTTCAACTGCAGAACAGGGTTCCCCCGAAGCGTCTCCTCCCTACCATGTTAGAAGAAAAGTTCCATTTGTTTTTATCAAGAGAGGGAAACTGCTGGGGTCCAAAACTGATCCTAAAAGAAACTACTACAGCTGTCTTGTCTCTTCAATAAAAGAGGAAAGACTAGCATCTGATAATGAGAAGGGATCAGAAATAACAAAAGACCAAAACAAACAAACACACCTACATAACTAAGTAGGGAATTTGGGGAATCTGCTTTTAATTTACAAAAAGAAACAATGTGCCTAAATTTACAGTCTCAGTTTCCTCCTTCCTCCCTCCCTCCCTCCCTCTCTTTCTTTTTTCTCTTAAGTAGGCTCCACACCCAGCGTGGAGCCCAATATAGGGCTTGAACTCACGACCCCAAGATCAAGACCTGAGCTGAGATCAACAGTCAGATGCTTAACTGACTGGCCACCCAGGCGCCCCAGGCACTCAGTTTCTTGATAGTGCTGAAGGAATCACAAACACTTGCCAGGCTGGGGCATAAATAAGAGGGGACACTGCATTCTTCTGAAACAGAGACGCTGTCAGCCACTTCCTAAAGAAGTATAAGTTTATCTCTTGTCTGGAAAATCAGAGCTGAACAGAAAAGGAATAACCTGACTTTTAGCTTCTTTGCAACTTACGTCCAGTTATATAAAGTGAACATCGGCCGTACACTCCAGGATGACCCGAAGATATTAAGAGACTTGGAAAAGCAATCATTGTAGATGAGGCCAGTGTAGATGGAAAACACACCCATCAACAGAATAATGTACCGGCCGCTGAACACCGTGCTAAACATCTGGGAACCAGAAGAAAGAAGTCAATGAAACGTACTCCCTGTGGCTCAACATTATTGTTGTGACAACACTATTGAGAATATATGACCATTCTTCTCACACTAATTTACCCCACCCACCCCAGGTCAGAGAACCTCAAGGCCAAAATACAATGCTAACAAGAAATGACTCTCACAGCACATGACCGCTTTGGAGTTAAAATGAATGTAACGTCTCTACTCTTAAAACAGCCTCTGTAACTTCTATATAAATTCATGGATAGAAGACTTCCAGAATCCCAATTTTATAATGAATGCTTGAGGAATTACAAAGTTTCGGTCCAACACACATGGAGCAAACATTACCTCATTCTCATTCTTCTGAGAGAGGATCCGGCTCTCCCTCAATACCATCCATACAGCAAATAGGGTCATCAAAACACCATGGCCAAAGTCCCCAAACATCACAGCAAACAGGAAAGGGAAAGTGATGATGGTATAGGGAGCTAAAAGGAACCAGAGGAAGAAAACAAAGTACAGAAAACCGCAACCACCAGCAGCAGATCACATTCCTCCTCATACTCTAAGATCAGTATGAGGGGACTTATTCCCTAGCTGTTGGTCAGATGGACTCCCAGAGAAAACCTTCCAGAGCAGGATCTGCACGTCCTCACAGAGCAGCTCTGATGGGATCTGGGCTACCGCTAGCATTTTAAACAAAGAACACAGAGAGTGAAGTTTTGTCCCTAGCCCTGGCTGGGCACTTCCTTTGTTCTTTGATTCTTTTTCTCTAAGCCCTGGAACACTGCTCCTTTGACAGGCTAGCTTTCTTCTCTTGTGCAGCAACCATTTCTCAGCTGAAAAAAGCTCCCAGGTAAGTGGGAGAAAGCCCAGAACTCAGAGCAAAGCCAGTCCTGCAGAAGACTCTAGCTAAAAACAAATTCTCAGACTCTTGATTTAATAATTAACTCTCCTGTTTTTCCTTTGGGAAACCTGCTTTGTGTCTAAAATGGTCAATAATTGCTATATTTTCTCTGTCTAACCTGGAATAGGGAAGCCATTTAAAAATATCAGCAATCTTGGAAAAAAACTTTTTGCTTAGAGTACTTCCTGCAAATGTGCTAGAGAAAGCCAGGTGTTTCATAGTTGTGAGGATAGACAAAAGAATCCAATCCACTGAGCTCACTCCTATAAAACCACCTCTCAAAGGAGTGCCACCAGCAATAAACCTCCCTCCCTGTGTCAAAATGGGCACCTCCTTACAGGAATTACACTAGAGCTGAGGTCTTGACAACATAGGTAATTTTATGCCAGCTACTCAAGAACATCTGAAGGGAGGCATTAGAAGAGACAAATAAACAAAATATAAAACTTCTAGAGGGAGAAGATTCAAGTTTTTTTACCTGGATTTATCTCTCGGTAAGTTCCAATTCCGTAAGCATCTACTATGTTCTGAAAGCCATATGTGAACTTGTTCGTTTTGTTATAGGTTGGGGGCGTCTGATTTGTTTGCATCCTGTTCAGAATAGAGGGCACAGTGGAACCACTGTGTTCCTGGGAAACATTAAACACATATATCAAAATTAGATCATCCTAGTGGTGGTTACATAGATGTATATATTTATCAAAATTCGTCAAACTATACATATAAAATAGGAGCATTTTATATTATGTGAATTGTATCTCAATCTTGCCCAGTCTTTGGAGAAACTGGAGCTAGGTGTAAAATCTACAATGAAAGATTTAAATTAAGTGTAAAAGAATATCCTTATGTGAGAAAATTCAATTCTAAAATGTGCAACCAAAGAAAACATGGAACTTCCTCCTCTGGAGACATCCTCATCTGCCTTTCTACTAAGAGTATCGTTGTTCTTTCCTTTTATGGAGAAAGCAGTGTTATCTTCTCAAACTCTAACTGCTAGACAGGACTGCTAGGGTTATCCCTCAGAAGCAGTCTGATGGGGGAGCTGGGTGGCTCAGTTGGTTAAGCATCTGTCTTTGGCTCGGGTCATGATCTCCGGGTCCTGGGATTGAGCCCTGCGGCATCAGGGTCCCTGCTCAGGCTCAGCTCCCTACTCCCAAATAGTAACTAACTAAACTTTAGTTACTAAGAGGGGTCTGCTTCTCCCTCTCCCTCTGCCCCTCCCCACCATCTGCTTGTGCTCTCCCTCCCACCCTCTCTCTCAAATAAATAAATAAAATCTTAAAAAAAAAAAAAAAAAGAACCTGTCTGAGGGGCAGAGAGAATGGATAAGGAAACTGACGTTCTGGTCAGGAGCTATTCTGAAGAATCATGGGTATATGACCAAGTCATTTCGTCTTTTTTTTTTTTTTTTTTAAGATTTATTTATTTATTTATTTTGAGAGAGAGAGAGAGCGAGCAAGTGCGCACACATAAGTAGGGGTAGGGGGAGGGGCAGAGGGAGAGGGAGAGAGAGAATCTCAAGCAGACTCCACGCTGAGCGTGGAGCCCGATGTGGGGCTGGGTCTCACAACCCTGAGATCATGACTTGAGCCAAAATTAAGAGTCAGACACTCAACCGACTGAGGACTGAGCCACACAGGCACCCAGTCATTTCATCTTTTTTGAACTGCAGTTTCCACATTTGGAAAACAAGGATACACAAAATGTATTGTTAGGAAACAAGAGGAGTACAAGATGAGTATATCCAAGAACTCTGAAAGTAAAAATGCCATAAAAATGTGATCAATTAATGTTACAGTGGGTGGGAAGTGCTCTTTCCCACTGCACTGCCAGCTATAGGGGACTCACCGTGCCCCTCCTGAGCGCAAACTGGATGGAGTCAAGGTCGGTGACGGGGCACCAGACCTCTGCAATCAGGCACTTCTGGGTCACATCGATGTTGCACAGGTTCAGGGTGTGGTAGATGGCCTTCATCTTCCTCACCTTGATGAACCAGACACGGATGTTCTTAGCAGCTGCCTGCAGGACCCTCTGGCGGTGATCCTCTGTTTGATTGAGAACCTTTTGGGAGAGAAAGGAACTAGGAGAGATCCTTCTACACCAGGTTTGGGTCCAGGATATGAATGACAAAGAGGCACAGCTTTCTGAGAAGGGTTGCTAGGGATTTATTCTTCTTCTGACTAGAATGGCTTTTGCAGGGGGCAAATTACAAGAAATTAGAGCTTTAGTTACTAACATTCATTTTTCTTTTGGCTTCAAGCTGAAGAGAAACCTGAGGAAATAGTTTTCAGTTCCTCTATATTTATCTTCCCACAAATCCACAGCTTACTTACCTGGATCATTAAAGAGCAATGGTTTTCCATGTAAAGTCTGTAACTCAGACTCAAAGTTAAGTCAGCATTTTAAGGCTGGGAGTTGACAAAATCCACACTTAAAAACAGTTAGCTGCAGAATGCCCTGAACATAAGCCAGCATCGGGGAATGATGGGAAAGAGGCAGTGCTGAACACCATCGCCCGCCTATGCCAAGAGAGACTCCATGCCAGGGAACAAGGGACAGGAGACACTAAGGGGTCAGAAGGACTCAAGGCCTTAGAGGAGATTAGACTGCCACATACCACTGTTATCGTGGGGCAGATAAGGCTTTATCTTTCTGTCAGGCTTCTTGGGGGAAAAAAAACGTTTCAGTGCTGATCCTTTGGAAACCAGTACACATTGCCCTCACAGTAATCACACTGCCAAGACTAGAGTGAAAGGAAGGGGCAGGGACACTTAACATTCTACTGCCTTGTTTATCACCATTTAAGATTTCAATAGCAGGAGAGGGGCTAAGCCAAAGGGCGAGCAACCCACCACTCACACTTCTGCATGAAAACTGAGCCACCCAGGCATCCCTTTTATTATTTTTTTAAAAGATTTTATTTTTAAGTAATCACCACACCCAACAATGGGCTCAAACTCACAGCCCCAAGATCAAGATTTGCATGGTTGGGGCACCTGGGTGGCTCAGTCGGTTAAGCGTCTGCCTTCGGCTAGGTCATGATCCCAGGGTCCTGGGATTGAGCCCCGCATCGGGCTTCCTGCTCAGCGAGAAGCCTGCTTCTTCCTTTCCCACTCCCCCTGTTTGTGTTCCCTCTCTTGATGTCTCTCTCTCTCTCTGTCAAATAAATAAATAAAATCTTAAAAAAAAAAAAAAAAAAAAAGAGTTGCATGCTCTACCAACTGACCCAGCCAGGCACCCCTCAATCCCTTTTTAAAGTTTCAGTTCAGGGGCGCCTGGGTGGCTCGGTTGTTAAGCGTCTGCTTTTGGCGCAGGTCATGATCCCAGGGTCCTGGGATCGAGCCCCGCATCGGGCTCCCTGCTCAGCGGGAAGCCTGCTTCTTCTTCTCCCACTCCCCCTGCTTGTGTTCCCTCTCTGGCTGTGCCTCTCTGTCAAATAAATAAATAAAATCGTAATAAATAAATAAATAGATAATAAAGTTTCAGTTCATACAGCTGGGTGTTTCAAAGATCAAATTCTGACCATATTGCCTGTGCCTTTTAAAAATCTACGCGTAAGTCTAGGAGGGGATAAGATAGCCCTAGAACCCAGAACACACTAATTGGCCTATCACCCATCAGCAGTTCTAAAAAACTCTCTTCCCGTGGTTAAACAGGTAAGTGTATCTCTGAGGAGCTGGAAATAGGTCAAGTTGGTGGGTCATAGACAACGGGAGTTGGAGGGAAAGATGACAAAGGGAGTTGAAATGGGAGTTACAACATATCTCTGACAATTTTGCCCCTGCTGGAAAGAACTGTCTTTGAGATTAAGTACAGTGGGCCGCCTTATCTGTAGGGGACACCACCCAAGACCCCCAGTGGGTGCCTAAAACTGTGAATAGTACCTAACTATATATAATACGTTTTTTTCTATACACACATACCTATGATGAAGTTTAATTTAAAAATTAGGCACAGTAAGAAATTAACAATTAATAATAGAATAGAATAATTGTAACAATATGGTATAATAATAAAGTCATGTGAATGTGGTCTCTCTCTCTCTAAATATCTTATTGTACCGTACTCACCCTTCTTGTGAGGATGTGAGAGGATACAATGCCTATGTGAGATGAAGTGAGGTGAATGATGTAGGCATGTGACGCAGCGTTAGGCTACTATAACCTTCTGACATCATCAGGGGATCATGTTTAAGACCCACAGCTGACTGTGGGTGACTGAAACCTCAGAAGGCAAAATCACAGATAAAGGGGGGTGGGGACTACTGAATGTTTTAATGTTTCAAGAGGGCAATCATCACATCCTTTCAACAGGGAACAAAGCTCCCACTGGCCACACTTTCCTTCCAAGTACGCCTCAATCATGACTCCGTCCTTAGGACCTCATGACAACCATGGATCGTATTAACCACACTGGTGATGTGGTAAAAATCTAATAGTCTCTTCTTGGGTACAAGACTTACAGGACTCTCCGGCTAGACCGTTTGGTTAAGATCCGAGGTGACCAGAAGTTACACACCAAGCTGTTAAGAGTGGCTGCCTCTGGAGGGAGAGAGTGTGTGAGAGAGGGCAGAACTGACTTCACGTGTACTTCTGTATTACTTGATTTTTTCCCTTAACTAAGTATACTTTTTTTACTCATAAAAAATACCTCAGACTCACGAAGAGGGAAACCGAATACTTGAAGCAACAACAATTTCAGATGTATAGCATTCCTGTCGTGTTTGAGGATGATTAACGCTGTTATGCTATTTTTAACAGTCATTCCCTGAAACTTTTCCCTAGCTCCCAAGGGCACAAGTTACCCATGGACACTTCTTTTTTTGCATCCTGGCTGCTCTTGATGCCTAATAAACTGTTAGTGTTTCAAGGAAGGGGAACAGTCTTCGATTATAGTATTTCACACAAAAAAATTCCCTCCAGCCCTCTGGTACCATTTGGAGATCATCAATCCTGGTATTAACTCCAGAAGCCATTTCCTTCCTCTCCTGTGGTGTCTCAGGACAGGGATAGAGTGAGGCCCGGAACCTGGAACATACAGACACAGCCTGATGGACTCTGAAGTTTCTTAACCTGTTCAATTTAAACAACCTCAGGAAGTAATCTTAATGTACTAGAAGGACCAAAACTAGAAGGATTAGCTCAGACTGGTGCACTGATCATTAATAAATATGAAATGTCCTATAGATTGAGCAATAACATTTGAACTATCTTGACATTCTCTGCAGCTACTAAATTCCCTTAGATTAAAATTTTAAAAACTCAGTAATACAAATCATACTGTAAATTACTTGAGAAAAATGGCACGGAAAAGAGATCTTATGGACAGAATTTCAGAAAAGTGTGCAGGCACAGTGCCTATGGTACACTGCTGGGTACACAAGCCCATCGTCCTAGAACAACGTAGCATTTATAAACCATGAGTCCTAATTACTTTTTTCCAAAGAAAGGAAATTGCGGTTTTGATAGTACTTCTAAAAATGAACTTAGGTCATTTCTAATTGTTTAAAATAGCCCTAATATTATTAAAAGATATATGTGCTGTGTCAAAGTAAACTAAAAGGGTTATTGTTTCACTGTTCTATATTCTAAGGCTTAATAGTCAGGCAGCCTGGCTGCACCTCTCAGGGAGGCACATTTCTCTTACCCTTCGCAGATCTTCTTGACTCTGTTTTTCAGCTGATCGCCTTGGAAGAAAATGATGAATACGGACTTGTGCACGTAGTCACCCTGGGCCCCAAACCCAAAACAGAGCATTCAGACTTCTGGCCTGGAAGAAAATTTCTTAAATACCCTACTGTCTTGGTGATATAGGAACAACGGGAGTCACTGAAGGACATGGCAACCCTGCACTTGAATTATTATCCTCCATCCGTTTAAGCTCTGCTATAAGAACATTTGCCCTGTAGTCTCTCATTCACACAAAAAATCTTAGATACTTGTTTTTAAACTCAACCATGAGCTTAACACAGACACTAAGATGATTCTCCTTGTAGCACCATATAGCCCTTTATACCAATTCAACTTCAAACCTTACACTGCCCGAGTAAGGATGGAGGAGAGGAAAGGAAGCCATTCCTGTTTGTTCTATGCTTAGAAGTTCCCAGATAAAGGGGACTGAGGAACTATAAGGAAGTGAGGGTTTGGGAAGAAGGTTGATGTGGAATCTCATGCTTCATGCTAAGTTTGATCTAAGGAGCAGGGAGGAGGAGGGCAATCTATTCCAAATACCAAGTTCACATATGAAGTCTGACACAAGGGCTGCAGGGAAAGATCAGAAAAATAGGCTTAACTGGGTGTTAACCAAGACTGCCTCTGGTTGCCTGTATTTTCTCATATTCCTAGAATTTTTATAATAAAAAACAAACTTTAGAAGGATAAAAGGAGATGAGGAATGAAGAAAATGAGGCAAAGAGCCTTAAATCCGTAAATTCTCCAGAATGGGAAATAAACTGGAGCACATTCCTTGTGCAGCCTCTCTGCTGTAGCTATCCAGACCCCTTTCCTCAATTTGTTGATAAAATAATGTTTCTGTTGCCCAGAAACTTGGCTGAATATTCCTGAGAACAGCTCCACATTAGGAGTCACTGCAGACTGCAATGTCTCTACAACGCGAGGACAGCCTCCGGTGGGTCTGCACAACTGCTCCTCTGGGGGCTCCCCGAACCCTAAGTGTCACCACTCTCCTCTTCAGGAGGATAAAAGGATAAAAGCCTCAGGTGCCCAGACCATTTCAGCTGCATGACCCACCCACTCTGAGAAGTCTCACAATCCAATCTCTCTTCGTGGAGCAAAAGATACTAATTTAAGAACATCTAAAAGATAATTTTCAACAGAAAATCCAAGCCCAGGCTTCCAAATATTACCAATACAACAGTAAATTTTTTTGCAGAACATTTCATCTTCCTTGCTTGTGATCCTTGAAATCAGGATTCACCATACTTCGTGTAGGTTGATGTTAAGAACTCTGTCCCATTATGTCAAATGCCAAGATGTTCAGCCATTCCTACTTTGCAAAGCAGTGGGTAGGGAAGATCCTCCTACCTTGCACAATAAATTATTTTTAAACTAAGTTTCTAAATCTCCCAACAAACAGACAAAAAACCTTACCAACTAAAAATTTCATCACCTTATAAAGCTCATAGTTTAGGAGGAACTCTCTCCTCTTCTTACACATTGGTATTACCAAACCTGGAACCAGATGTCATGCTCTGATTTTCACAGAAAGTTAATTTTCTTTTGGCCTCTGATAGGTAACAGAAAGTATATAAAGCTTAAGTTTAAAATAAGGGGGAAAAAAACATACAGTCCAAATCATACCGACACAGGTGGGGCTTGAAAATGTCTATGCATCTGTCAGTATACGTCATAGGTACACAGAGGACAGAAGTTAAGAGGAAAAGAGCAGTGCTTCCTATTCGCAGATCAGGGTAGGGGGAAACATAAGGGCTCCTCTGCGGGAGGGTCAGATTCAGGTGGTACCATGCAGTGTTACTGCTCTGAGCTCCCTTTACAAGACCTACTCCACGGGACGCAATTTCCTTGTCTTACAGTCACAGGATCCTCCAGGGGGTTCTCGATTTCAGCCTGTCGCAGGAACACATTTCCCCGGCAAACCCGCCAAAGCATGCGCTCAAAAGTAGGGATGCGCTCCCGGTTAATCACACCAGCCACGAAGCTGTGGGAAGAAGAGCCAGATGGGGAACTCTATTCCACGCCATGGGATGGAAGGCTTTAAGACAAAGAAGGGAAGTGAGGGGAGGGGGCAAGACAAACACAAGGCTATGCAATGTTATGTCAAAAGGGCTCCCAAAGTTTTCTTCCCAGAACCAGGAAAGGGCTGACAGAACAGCTCAGGAACTGAATCCAAAGTGACCTAGGAACACCTCTCAAGAGGCTCAGAAAAGAACACATCCTGGAAACAAGTGAATGCCCAGCCTCACTACTCTTTTGACAGCAAACATGAATGTGACCCCACTGAGTTATGGAGGGTCAAAATAGTACTCACCCAAGTCTTAAAGGTGTGCCTCTTCCCATCTCACTTGGCTCCAAGAGGGACGAGGACTCTTCCAACAAGTCTGGATCCGCCATCTGCTGATGATGCAATTCAGCCTGAATTCACAAATCAATTAATATCTAATGAAAATAGTTAGTGGCATGCAGGGAACGAGGAACCAGGAGGTAAGTTTAGAAAATAAAGATGGAAAAGAAAAAAACCACCAAAAGAGACGACATACCCACGAAAAGAATAGGGGAAGAAAACAAAGGAAAGAAACAAGAGGAAAAGAAAGCTTAACTGCCCCAGTAAAGCATCGGGGAAATGGTTTTTGAAATAAGGAATAAAGGAAAAAAACACTAAATAATGGTGACAATGTATAAATCTGTTATTTGGTGGAAACCATTTTATCTGTGTTTCCCTGAAAGCCATGAAAATACTAGGAAATACCTGTGCATGCGGATGGAAGCTGAAATGTTTCTCCGTTTTCAGCAAAACCAAAGCAGCTCTGAAGATACTCTCAACATCAAATTTCCAGGCAGCTAGAGACTAGAATATCCCTGGGTGGGAATGTGAAAGATGGAGACTCTCTTTCCAAGGAAGAAAGAAAAGCACAGCCACCGTCCCAAGCAGTGTGAACAGGAGAAAGGCGGAAGGGGCATTTCCACATGTCTGGGTTTCCATGCTCTTCAAAATTCAGAACATGAGAGCTTTCAGCATGGCCACCGTATAAAATGCCCCAAGCCATGGGATTTAAAGAGTATTTCTTTCTCCAAAAGGAGAAGTGGCACAGCAGCTGGGCAGGCCTGGACCTCCACTGCATCAACAGAAGGAAGAAAAAGTGAAAACCTATCTGAATGTCCTAGTTTCTGACCAGGAATCTAGGAATATTAAAAAGTTCATGTTAGGCTACATAGTTTAAGGGTCACTGAGAACAAAGTGGAAACCAATAATCTCAATCAAGTGAAGATAATGTAACTGATAATAAACCAATATAGAGCATGTAGGCTAGTTTAATTGTTCAGATTTAAAATTATTTCCACCATGACAGTTTATACAATGAAATGAAGGAGGAGAGGGACCTTCTCAGATGGAGGTCTGTACTTCCTAAACTCTCTCTACCCAACACATCCTACTACCTTTAGTCTTATCAGGAAGGAGAAGCTGCTCTAAAAAATAAAGGCCAATCAACTTCTCTACCACCTGATCTCCCCAACTTTAATATCCACATACTGCTCGTTTAACCAAAGACTAGAAATCAGCCAGATGATCTTCCTTTTCAAAAGCAAAACTAAACAAAAAAAATCAGGAAAATTTTTCTCTATCATTTTCATTCCAAACATCAATTTGATTCTCTTCCTGTTAACCCTGCGATCAAAAAATGTCACAAAGGAACCTCACTTGATAAGTGATAGGACCATAAAGGTAAAGTCAAGGGGTGCGGGGGGAAGGCTTTAGGGTTGAGTATAAACCTGAGGATATAAACCAAATAATAAGGCTGAAAGCCTAAAAAAAAGAAAAATTTTTGGGGAAGTGACTTCTAAAAGTTGATGCAGGATGAACATTCAACTTTACGCCCCACCCCGGCTGAATGAAAGAAGGGACGGAACAGAACGGAAAGGAAAAGAGGAAGGAAGGAAGGAAGGAAGGGAAGAAGGAAGGAAGGAAGGAAGGAAGGAAAGAAGGAAGGAAGGGCAGGCACTGAGTACGTCAGAGGGCAGACAAATACTGTCATGAGATGTGAAAAAGTTTAAGATGAGATAATGGGGGCAACAGATTTCCACTTGCTATCGAATGGAAGTTTAGGGGGTTTTTTTTGGTTTCTACTTAATATCAAATCAGCTGATTGCAAGCCACAGGCAACTCATTTTAAGGATCTAGATGACTGGGGCGCCTGGGTGGCTCAGCCATTTAGCATCTGCCTTCGGCTTGGGTCATGATCCCAGGGCCCTGGGGTCGGGCCCCACATCGGGCTCCTTGCTCAGCAGGGAAGCCTGCTTCTCCCTCTCCCACCCCCCCGCTTGTGTTCCCTCTCTCGCAGTCTCTTTCTGTCAAAAAAATAAATAAAAATCTTTAAAAAAAAAAAAAAGGATCTAGATGACTACCTCCTTTCATCTTGTTCTTGGGATGTCCCTTGGCAAAAAACAGTGAAACTGACTGCTACCCACAAGACTTCTGCCTACTTCCCTGTATGGTTCACAAGACCTGCTTTCAGTAAACCCAAAAGATCAGGCACAGTGCAAACATATGTGCTCTATAGGGGACAACTGCTGGAGCAGCAAAAAGCACTGACTAACAAGACTACTCTGTAGTCTACTACTCACCTGGGACTCTGGGTGTAAAAAAAACTTTGGCAGAATTAAAATTAAATGGAAACTTGCAATAATATTCTAATTAATAATTTCACTACTTCATACTTAAGTATCCTAAATCTTAGAGAGGGAAGTCAAACATTTTTAAATAAAATAACTGTGCCTCATGGGGAACTAGGAGGATCAGAACTGCTTACTGAGGGCCTTTAAGACAATCTCTAAAACCGCACCGTGGGGTATCTGAATCCTATTCTGGGTTCCCTAATAACAAAAACAACGCTACCAACGTGCGTCTGAATTACTTGCTATGCTCTTTGGTTCACCTTTCCCCTAGTCAGAACACTAAAACCATGCCCTGAAAGAGGAAGCGGCAGAATCTCAGCAGCGCCCTGTCAACAGCACATCCAGTTCAAGCTGCATTAATTACCAAGAGCAAACACTTTTACTTCCATCTATATTGAGAGAGAAATCACATTTCATCACTTAAGGTGTTCACCCAAGCCCCAAGGGAGATGGCAGATGGGAAAGAAAAGTAAAGTAAAGTAGATGGATGGAAGACTCAGAAGGAAAGGAAGGCAGGGACCTGCATGCCATTAACCATTACTTTTCCAGTCTTCTTTACGCTCTCATATGTTAGGGTGCTTATGGTAAAAGATGCAGAGAACTCTCTCCAGCTCTTATAGTTCTTCATAAGCAAGAAGACTGAGAAAAGGATAATCATTAACAAGTCATTTTAAATGCTCTGGATAAGAAATGGCTATGTCGAACTTGCAATCATCTTAAATCATAAGAATGTTCGATTTATGTTTACTCTTCCCCTTCCAGACATCTTGCCAATCATGACCGCTATGCCTAAAGATGGAAAGAATCATTTTCTGATTGAGCCATTTTTGGCTAACTCACTATTATAAATTATTGATCATGTTCACCAAATTTTATAAAAAAAGAAGGGTTTGAACTGGTCGTGTTTTAGGCCATTTGCAAACATTGTAGTTTCAGGCATGGAAGACAATCTCGTGAAAAAAATTACGTTTCCGAGATTTGAGGGTCCCAAGTTTATCTTTTGCATTATTTGAAGTGTGCACTCACGTGCACAGATGCACTTACTCTGTGAGGTCTCATTTCCTGTCAAGGCAACTGTCTGGCAACAGCAGGGCAAGGGCCATTGAAAGGGACCTGGCTGAGCCTCGGAGCTAGTGGCAGGCCTCCACAAGGCACTGACTCTGCACTTGGGAGAAGAAAGGCAGAGTAGCTCTTGCCAGAAGACTCCCCGCACTATCGTAAGGGTGCTAGGAACAAGAGAGACTGATGACAAAAGCAGCCAAAGAATCTCTCACAGCCAAGGCCTCATGCTCAAAAGTACTTCGAGATTATTACCAAAAAAAAAAAAAAAAAAGTTTTGTGTGAGTAAGGGGGAAAGCAACCCACTGTGGTTGGAGCATGAAGGTCATGAAGACTTCCAGCCTGCCTTCTCAGCATGGGTGTTTCATGTTTAGATTTATTAAGAAAAAAAAGAAAAGAAAATTCCTAAATCCAGAACTTAGGATTTTAAAACTGTGATCATCTTTCCAAGTGATTTTTCTTATTTTGTTTTTAGTATCTTGTTTTTAGTAACATTAACAATTCAAGTAACTATTGCCCATAAGGGGGTCCATTTGTCAGTCTTTATTCAGATTTTCTCTCAGAATGAACTAGACAAGGAAGCCTATTCCATCCCTTAAACTCAGGAGGTTATGAAAGACATCTGCATACATTTCAGCAACATCCAGCAATAAACTAAGACTATATCAAAAGGGGAAGAAGTGGGGGGAGGGCAAAAGAATTAAGCCCCAAATGATGCTCAAAGTACCTGAGCTTTGATTCTGAGGCCAGCTGAAATTGGATCTGCGGGCAGCAGCTTAGACACATTTAGAAAAGCACGTATCTGTGAGCATATGGGGGCACTGTGTTCTGGCATGTTTCCTGATATGACTAAGCGATGCATTCCTTGAGCACAGGGACCATGTCTTACTCATCTTGTGCCTCACGAAGAGTAGGTGCTCATTAAATGCTCAATGAATTAATGAATATAAATACAATAACAGTTTAGGCAGTGAGCAACTGGAATTCCAGATTATTGTTCATGAAAGCCATACGGCAAAAGTGGCCATGCCTGTTGCAAAAGACCTGAAACACATGGAAAGAGTTAATCACACTGTCCCACACCCTCTAATGTGATGAGATATCAGGGACTGGTGAAAGAAGTTTCTGTCAGTCTCAAAATTCTCCACTCAGTGAGCTAGCTGAATATTCACACCAAACCTCTCTTGATACATAGCCAGATTCTGATTCTTGGGATGATTATGCAATTAAATTCATATGAGCTCTTTCCCGTTCCCTTGCCCCAACAGATGTTTTTAATTAGCATGGCTTCTCTGAGTCAGTCCTTAGTTACTGAGGAATGTATCACATCTTCAGCTTTCTGACGCCCAGTGGTTTACAAACTAGCATAGCTCAGCGTCACCCTGTGAAAACAGATTGCTGGGCCCCACCCTCAGAGTTTCTGATTCCCTGAGTCTAGAGTGAGGACTAGTAATGTGCATTCTGACAAGTTCCCGGGTGAGGCTCATGCTGCTGGTTACAGAGCCCTTGCTCCAGTCTAGAGGGCTAGAGAGTTGGTCTTTCCTTAAAAGACAGATATCAAAAGTAGAACTGAGAATACACCACGTGGGACACCTGGGTGCCTCAGTGGGTTAAACGTCTGCCTTCAGCTTAGGTCATGATCCCAGGGTCTTGGGATGGAACCCCACGTCAGGCTCCCTGCTCAGGAGGGAGCCTGCTTCTCCCTCTCCCCACTGCTCATGCTCTCTCTCTCAAAGAAATAAAATCTTTAAAGAAAGAGAGAGAGAGGGGGCGCCTGGGTGGCTCAGTTGGTTAAGCGACTGCCTTCGGCTCAGGTCATGATCCTGGAGTCCCGGGATCGAGTCCCGCATGGGGCTCCCTGCTCAGGAGGGAGTCTGCTTCTCCCTCTGACCCTCCTCCCTCTCATGCTGTCTCTCATTCTCTCTCTCTCAAATAAATAAATAAAATCTTTAAAGAAAGAGAGAGAGAGAATACATCATGTACTAACTAAAACTGGCCTTCTATTTTTAAAAAGCTTTGCCAAATTTTTTGTTGTTGTTGAGCAAAGGAAACAAAGAATGTTCTGGAAGGCACATTGAACAGTGACTGGACCAAGAGCTGAAGTGTCTGATATTGCTAATCTGGTGGCAAAGACACCTTACTGTAAAAAAAAAAGTTACCAATATCTTAGGCCACCAATAAAGCAAGTCCAGGCTAAAAGCTAAGACTCCTCTCCAGGTGTAATTAGAAGGAAGTCTTCTGAAAGTCTTGCTCCCATGTCCTTCCATAGACTCACCTCAGCAAACTGTCATGCGCAACCTACATTTTTAACCCAGGAACTGATTTACATGTTTCCCTATAAAGCAGTGCAATGAGTTTCCGTGGAAATCCAGGAATTTCAAAACAGGCATCCTACCAGTATTTCCATACAACATAAAGAAAAACTCTTGAAAAATTAAAATGTGACATGTGCTATGTGGATAGTTACAAATGTGCTCATGATTGATAAGCAAACACAGAGAATAAAATAAAAATAAAAACTTGATGATAAAAAGTTCAGAGGTTAAAACTTCGTTACAATTTCATGTAGGACCAAATATTTCTTGTTGCTTTAACTTTTACCTTACCTTAAGCCTTTACTTACCTTAACATATAATGTAAAAATTTCAACTATGTATATACAACTACTTTAGGGTTCCTTTCCCCATCTTGTGATGAAAAATTGCAGAAAATTGCAAAAGTATACAAAACCATGACTGGCTGTGTACTGCATGAAAAATGGAACATAATCTGACATTTCTTCAACTAAAACGGTGCAAAAATGGTATTGCTTTCAACTAGCAAATTAAAATAATTTCTGGAATAACAACATGGCCCACTTGTGCAGGTGTGATAGATATCAGCTGCTCAAATACTAAAAGAAACAATAGTCTGACCTCATCGAAAAACTGCTGAGTTTTGCGAAGTATAAATTTTAGTTCAGTCAGTTCCAGGAAATTTCTCTTCAGAGCTTCCTGGTTTGTGTTGATTTCCTTCAGTTCATTTTCAATCTTCTCAAAATTGGCCTACAGGAAAAAAAAATCAAACTATTAACTTAAACTAACCTCAATATGCTTGTTCTGAAAGACAGATGAATTCATCTATCCCACAGAATTCTTGCAACCTTAGGGTTCAAACATATTTTATATCTACCCAGCAAATATGTGATTTCACCAGGGCAATTTTCTTCATGAAAATTTTTTGCTTAGCATCATCTGTCTTTACCTTTCAGTTCTATTACACACTTGGTTGAATTTCTCAGGGGACTTTGGATGGATAAAATAAATATTGAAAAGTCTACTGCTTATTCATTTAGTCTATGAGATTAATAAATTGCTAGATAAGTTGACATTAATCCAATAAGGTTTCAATAAGGCAATAAGCATTTATTTGGTGGCATGTGATATCGTTCAAGATAGTGCTCTATAATAAGTCTCCACAAGAAACTCACAAGCAAGAGACAATGCGGACAATGGCAGCAAGAATTCCTCTACTCTCCATCCACACAGGAAAATAATTTCTGCATTTAAGTAGAAAGAAATGTATCTGGCTTCCTTAGAAGAACTGTTTACCTCTAAGTCAATCATGTCCCGGGGGAAGGGCACCTCTGGGTTTTCACCAGTGTCCATAATAGGGATATTAGCTTTTCTTATCTCTTTCTCCACAAATCCTAAAATGACAGAATCAAAACATTCATGTATAGCATAGGCCTGGAATTGCCAATATTTAAGGCAAAAAATAAGAGCGAAAACCTGGCTAAAAAGAGCTTTGTTCTATAAAGATACTTTCATATAAAACAAGCACAAGATGTAAATCCTTTTTCCTCCACGTTCCTCTTCTTCCACTGCACACTCTCTGAATCACAGCTACCCCAAAGAGGATTGTCATCCCACAACCATCTTCTTTCCCTCTTCTGATCTTAAAAGCTCATCTGCTTCAGTTCTCCACCCTGTGCGACTACTACTCCAGAGTATGATGGTTCTGTTTGTAGACACTGTTTGCCGAGCTCCAGAAGAGCGCAATTCCATAGAATATTTGACATTTAGCATACTAGTGAAACAACTCTAGATCAAAAGGGTTTCATAAAATTTGAAAACAATCAGATCAGTTTTAACAAAACAAAAAACAAAAAGCATGACACAGTGTAAGGCCCCAAAATACCAGAAGAGAAAAGTGACAACTAGTGACTTTTTGAGGGCAGAGACCAAATTCACCCATCAGCTAACTGAAAGCTGACACAGTATAGTAGCAAGATCATTGGTTTAGAAGCCAGAGAGAACAACCGGGATTCAAATAGTGATTCCAGCATAACTGCTTATGTTCTTGGGCAAGTCACTTAACCTCTCTGATCTTTGGTTCCTCCCTCCCTTCCCCCCTTCCTTCCTCCCTCCCTTCCTTCCTTCCTTCCTCTCTCTCTATTTTTAAATAATCTCTACACCCAACGTGGGGCTCAAACTCATGACCCTGAGATCAGAAGTCGGATGCTCTACCAATTGTGCCAGCCAGGTGCCCCAGCTTCCTCATTTATTAAATGAGGTAACACCCACCTGAAGGAATATTGTGAGGAATGAGTGAAATAAAGTATATGAACACCCCAACTCTCAATAGGACCCTAACAAATGTGTTAGTTTCTTCTCTCATAAAAAGGTCAAATTAAGGGCGCCTGGGTGGCTCAGTTGGTTAAGCGACTGCCTTCGGCTCAGGTCATGATCCTGGAGTCCCTGGATCGAGTCCCACATCGGGCTCCCTGCTCTACAGGGAGTCTGCTTCTCCCTCTGACCCTCCCCCCTCTCATGTGCTCTCTCTCATTCTCTCTCTCTCAAATAAATAAATAAAATCTTTAAAAAAAAAAAAGGTCAAATTAAAAGGTGGCTGTGTTGACATCTAAAATAGATAGTGGGGAACCTGGATGGCTCAGTTGGTGGAGCGTGCAACTCTTGATTTCAGAGTTGTGGGTTCGAGCCCCATGTTGGATACAGAAATTGCTTAAAAATGGGCGCCTGGGTGGCTCAGTCATTAGGCATCTGCCTTCGGCTCGGGTCGTGGTCCCAGAGTCCTGGGATCGAGTCCCACATCGGGTTCCCTGTTCGGCGGGAAGGCTGCTTCTCCCTCTCCCACTCCCTCTGCTTGTGTTCCCTCTCTCACTGTGTCTCTCTCTCTGTCAAATAAATAAATAAAATCTTAAAAAAAAATTGCTTAAAAATAAAATCTTCAGGGGCGCCTGGGTGGCTTAGTCGTTAAGCGTCTGCCTTCGGCTCAGGTCATGATCCCAGAGTCCTGGGATCGAGTCCCACATCAGGCTTCCTGCTCTGCGCGAAACCTGCTTCTTCCTCTCCCACTTCTCCTGCTTGTGTTCCCTCTCTTGCTGTGTCTCTCTCTGTCAAATAAATAAATATTTTTAAAAAATAAATAAAATAAAATCTTTAAAATAAATAATTATTGGGGTATCTGGGTGGCTCAGATGGTTAAGCGTCTGCCTTTGGCTCAGGTCATGACCTCCAGGTCCTGAGATCGAGCCCCAGGTTGGGCTCCCAGCTCAGCAAGAGTCTGCTTCTCCCTCTCCCTCTGCCCTTCCCCCTGCTTGTGCTCCCTCTGTCTCTCTCTCTTAAATGAATAAATAAAATCTTTAAAATAGATAAATTAAATAAAAAATTATTTAATAAAATAAAATAAGATGGTGGTCTGCGTCCTCTCAGAATTCTATAATGCAATACTGTTATAAAACCTTTCCCACAAAAAAATAACCAATATGTTCAGTTTGCAGCCTTGTCATCTCAAACGAGGTTTCCATTAAACACCACCTAGCCCCAATACCACAAAATCTACTTGTACACAAGAAATTCATCTTAATATCAGGATTGTAAGACTATTCTTCCTTTCTTTTTCTCCTACAGTATTTTCTTCTTTTGTTAAGAGGACTAGTGTCTCGGGGCACCTGGGTGGCTCAGTCGTTAAGCGTTTGCCTTGGGCTCAGGTCATGATCCCAGGGTCCTGGGATCAAGCCCCACATCGGGCTCCCCGCTCAGCGGGAAGCCTGCTTCTCCCTCTCCCCCTCCCCTTGCTTGTGTTCCCTCTCTCACTGTGTCTCTCTCTGTCATACAAATAAATAAAATCTTAAAATAAATAAATAAATAAATAAATAAATAAATAATAAATAAAAAGAGGACTAGTGTCTCTTAATTTAAGACAGATGACTCATTATAGGAACATGATACGGAACCAAAATGCACATACGAAGCTTTCGATCCATTTCTTCACATCTTCTAACTTCATTCACAAATTTCCGCTGGAAAACATTCACATCTGGATTTAACTGCAAAACAAGAAGACAATGCCACATATTTAAATACTGCATCTACTTTCTGTTTCACAAGCAACACCCTGCAAAGTGAAAATCTAGTATTTTGTGTCAGTGTAAGAGGCAACACTAACAAAAATGGCCTACTGATCTACATAACCTGCTTTGGGGCCAATCACATCAACTGAAGGTAAAAACCCCTCCCTCACTGTAGCACCATATTACTGGAATGGAGGCAAATTAGATAAAATAGTATGGTACAAAATGGTCTTCCCAGGCTGAAGTCAGTGAGCTCCCCTGACCAAAAATTTGAGCAACGGATGTAACAGAAGCTCTGCCAGGTTTTCCTTCTCTTTCTCCCCATCAGAAGACACAGAAAGCAAACTTCTCTTATTCTTCTGTCCCAGGTCTTCACTTCCTAGAGGACAGGCTGGTTTATTCATTCATACATCACAAGTAATTTTCAAAGCAATGTGACAAACATTCTGGGCAATACAAACAAAAATAAAACAAGTTCCTACTTACTAAGAAGCCTGCAATCTAATAAAGAAAAAGGATGAACACAACCAATAAGATACCATGTGATAAATTCCAGAAAAGTAATACAGATAAGGGGCACCTGGGTGGCTCAGTCAGTTAAGTGTCTGACTCTTGGTTTCGGCTCAGGTCATGATCAGGTTGGGCTCTGCACTTAGTGTGGAATCTGCTTAAGATTCTCTCACCCCGGGCCACCTGGTGGCTTGCTGCCTTCGGCTCAGGTCATGATCTCAGGGTCCTGGGATCGAACCCCGCATCAAGCTCCCTGCTCAGTGGGGAGTCTGCTTCTCCCCCTCCCTCTGTACCCCCCACCACTTGTGCTTCTCTCTCTCTCTCAAATAAACAAAACCTTTAAATAAAAAAATAAAAAGAGTGGGGCGCCTGGGTGACTCAGTCGTTAAGCATCTGCCTTCGGCTCAGGTCATGATCCCAGGGTCCTGGTATCGAGCCCCGCATTGGGCTCCCTGCTCCGCGGGAAGCCTGCTTCTCCCTCTCCCACTCCCCCTGCTTGTGTTCCCTCTCTCGCTGTCTCTCTAAAAATAAATAAAATCTTAAAAAAAAAAAGTAAAAAAAAAGATTTTCTCACCCCTTTCCCTTTGCCCCCCCTTGCATGTGTGCACACTCTCTCCAAAACAAATAAATAAAATTAAATTTAAAAAGGAGCTTAAAAGTATTACAAAAAAATTTAGGGGTGCTTGGGTGGCTCAGTCGTTAAGCGTCTGCCTTCGGCTCAGGTCATGATCCCAGGGTCCTGGGATCGAGCCCCGCATCGGGCTCCCTGCTTGGCGGGAAGCCTGCTTCTCCCTCTCCCGTTCCCCCTGCTTGTGTTCCCTCTCTTGCTGTGTCTCTCTCTGTCAAATAAATAAATAAAATCTTCAAAAAAAATGTTTTTTTAAAGTAATACAAATAAAGAACTATAGCTACTCACGCAACATTTATGAAGCACCAACTATGTGCCAGGCACTACATTAGGCACTGGTGTAAATACAAAAGGATATGTCCGAGCTTTGAGGAGCTATCAGACCCGTAGATGAGACAGACACAAACTAATAAATACAATTTGTTGTGATAAATGCTATTTTTAAAAAGTAAATATTGTTGTCAGTTTTTTATACAATTAAACATATACCTACCTACTTCATGACTAAGCATTCCACTAATAGGTATTTGCTTAAGAGAAATGAAAACATGTCTACAGAGACTCATACAAGAATGTTTACAGCAGCTTTATTCACAATAGCCCCAAACTGGCAATGTTCCAAATATCCAACAACAGGAGAATGGATAAAGACACTGTGGTGTATTCATGCAATGGAATACTACCCTGCAATAAAAAGAGAATCAACTATAGATACACATAAAAACAGACACATCTCAACACTAGTTTGAGTTAAAGAAGTCAGACATAAGGCTTTGCAGTGTATGATTCTCTTTACATTAAGTTCAAGAACAGGCAAAACTAATCTATGATAGGCAGAAATCAAAACAGTGGAGAATGACCAGAAGTAGGCACAAGATACCCTTCCAGGCTGATGGAAATATTCTATATCTTGACTGGGGTGGTGTTTGCAAAGATATAAAAATTTACCAAATCATCCAGCTGTACTTTTAAGGTCTATGCATTTCAGTGAATATAAATTTTACATCCATAAAAAACATGGTGGGGGGAAAGGACAGAAAGAAAATAAAAGGGAAAAAAAAATGAATGAAAGAACGAAATAAAGAAATGAACATATGCAAGAATAAGTATGAGAAAAAAATGAGTAACTAAGTTGAAAAAATGTACAAAGGAAACACCTGAGCTGGGACTCTGGGGGATAAGGCAGAGTTCACCAAGCAGAAATAGGCAGAATGAAGCAGAAAGACGATGACAAGTGACTCAGAGACATAAATAAATCATATATTCAGAGAAGGGGAAAAATTGTTCCCTAGGCAGAATGGAATCAAATAATCTGATTTTCTAAAAACACTTCTTAAAGATTTACTTTTTTTTTTAAGATTTTATTTATTTATTTTGACAGAGAGAGAGAGAGACAGCAAGAGAGGGAACACAAGCAAGGGGGTGGGAAAGGGAGAAGCAGGCTTCCTGCTGCGCAGGGAGCCCGATGCGGGGCTCGATCCCAGGACCCCGGGATCATAACCTGAGCCGAAGGCAGACGCTTAATGACTGAGCCATCCAGGCACCCCTAAAGATTTACTTTTTTGAATAATACTGTGTATGAAGAATAAATTGTAAGAGGGACAGATTGATAATGGAGAAACTAGTAAGGACATTATTGGTATCATTATATTAATATTAGAGAGAATCTAAGACAAAAAGCATTATTAGAGATTATGAGAATCACTACAAACAATTTCCAGGAAGATGCGACAATCTTAAACTTGGATGTCTCTAGTAAAATGTTTTTTTCACCGAGCAGGCAGTATCTTGGCCTTCCATTCAGAAATTTCCACTTCAATAAACACGAAACTGAAGCGAAAGTAGCCACAAGACTACTTTACTGGTTTCACTATCTGTAGGCAAAGTTCAACTGCAGCCAGTGTCAGGTAAGGCATCCCAAAATATTTGGGCAAGGCATCCTCAAAATATTTCCAACAGAAATTAACAGAACCACAAGGAGACACTGACAAATCTGTCTATGTAGTGGAAAATTTTAAATACAATTTTAAATTACTGATACAGGGCGCCTGGGTGGCTCAGTTGGTTAAGCGACTGCCTTCGGCTCAAGTCATGATCCCAGAGTCCCAGGATCGAGTCCCGCATCGGGCTCCCTGCTCGGCAGGGAGTCTGCTTCTCCCTCTGACCCTCCCCCCTCTCATGTACTCGCTCTCTCTCATTCTCTCTCTCTCAAATAAATAAATAAAATCTTTAAAAAAAAAATAAATTACTGATACATCGAGTCTACCAAACATTAGTAAGGACAGAGAAAATGTGAACAACCTAATTAATAAGCTTAATCTAAAATATATATACATACACACAATTTTTTTATCCCAGCATCCAACAGTTCTCTAAGAATTATGAAAACTGACCACAAAATAGGCCATATAGCAAATCTCAGTAAAGATCTTTACTATACAAATAATGTTCTATGATAATGCAATTAAGTTAGAAATCAATATCAAGGGGCACCTGGGTGGCTCAGTCGGTTAAGCATCCAAATCTTGGTTTCAGCTCAGCTCATGATCTCAAGGTTGTGAGATTGAGCCCCATCTGTCTCCCTGCTCAGCGGGGAGTCTGCTTGAAGATTCTCTCCCTCTGCCCCTTCCCCCACTAGTGCACACGTGCTCTCTCACTTTCTCTCTCTCAAATAAATAAATAAATAAATCTTAAAAAAAAAAAAAGAAATCACTATCAAAAATACAACCTAGGGTGGCCTGGGTTGCACAGTTGGTTGAGCGGCCAACTCTTCGTTTCAGCTCAGGTCATGATCTCAACAAGCCCCACACAGGGCTCTGCACTGCTTAAGACTCTCTTTGTCCCAGGGCACCCGGATGGCTCAGTTGGTGCAGTGTACGACTCTTGATTTCAGCTCAGGTTGTAATCTCGGGGTTGTGCGATCAAACCCCGCATTGGGCTCCACGCTCAGTGTGGAATCTGCTTGGGATTCTCCTTCTCCCTCTGCCCCTCGCCCCGCGCATACTCTCTCACTCTCTCTCTAAATTAAATAAAATCCTTTTAGCATATTCTCTTACTCTCTCACTAAAATAAATAAATAGGGCACCTGGGTGGCTCAGTTGGTTAAGTGACTGCCTTCGGCTCAGGTCATGATCCTGGAGTCCCTGGATCGAGTCCTGCATCGGGCTCCCTGCTCAGCGGGGAGTCTGCTGCTCCCTCTGACCCCCCCCCCTCATGTGCTCTCTCTCTCTCATTCTCTCTGTCTCAAATAAATAAAATCTTAAATAAATAAATAAATAAATAAATAAATAAATAAAATAAAATCTTTTTTTAAAAAGGCTCTTTCTCCCTCTCCCTCTGGCCCTACCCCCCTGGCTCTGTGCATGCACTCTCTCTCTAGATTAATTAAAAAAAAAAACAAAAACACAACCTAAACAATGTATTTGGAAATTCTAAAATAGTCCTAAATAATTCATGACTCAAAGAAGAAATCATAATAAAATTCTTAAGGGCATCTGGGTGGCTCAGTTGTTAGGTGTCCTACTCTTGGTTTCAGCTCAGTTCATGATCTTGAGGTTGTGAGATCGAGCCCCACAGGTGCGCTCAACATGGAGTCTGCTTCAGATTCTTTCTCCCTCTCCCCCCTACTCTGCTCCTCCCCCTGCTCACGCTCTCTCTCTAAAATAAATAAATAAAATCTTTAAAATTAAAAAGAAAGAGAATTATTTAAAAAAAAGAAATTCTTAAAATATCTGGAATGGAATGATAATGAAAATGTAAAGATCAGGCGCCTGGCTGCCTCAGTTGGTGGAGCATGTGACTCTTGATCTTGGGGTTGTGAGTTCAAGCCCCACATTTGGCATGGAGCCTACTTAAATTTTTTTTTTTTAATGTAAAGACCAAACTTTGTGGGACGCAGCTGAAGTACTATTTAAAAGCAAATTCAGGGGTGCCCAGGTGGCATAGTCGGTTAAGCATTCGACTCTTGGTTTCAGCTCAGGTTGTGATCTCAGGGTTGTGAGATTGAGTCCTGCGCTGGGCTCCGTGCTCGGCATGGAGTCTGTTTGAAACTCTCTCTCTGCCCCTCCTCCCTTCCCTCTCTAAAATAAATAAATCTTAAAAAAAAAAAAAAAGGAAATTTATAGCCTTAAATGCATGTAATAGAAAAGACTAAAAATGAATGTGCTAAGTGTTCAAGAAGTGAGAACAAGGTAACAGAAAGCAGAAAACAACAAACAGCAGAAATGAATGAAAGTCCGAGAGAAGATCCACCAAACCAAAAGCTGTTTTTGGTTTTGTTACATTTTTTATTTTATTATTTTCTAAAAGCTGGTTATTTAAAAAGATAAAATAGAAGCGCCTGGATGGCTCAGTTGGTTTTAAGTGTCTGCCTTCGGCTTGGGTCATGATCCCAGGGGCCTGGGATGGAGCCCCGCTTCGGGCTCCCTGCTCATCAGGGAGTGTGCTTCTCCCTCTTCCTCTGCCCCTCCCTCTGCTTGTGCTCTCTCTCAATATCTCTCTCCCTGTCAAATAAATAAATAAAGTCTTAAAATAAATAAATAAAAAGACAAAATAGACAAAACTTTATAAGACTAAGGGAAGGCATAAGTAAATATAAGAATTTATTTTTTTTATTTTTATTTTTTTTAAAGATTTTATTTATTTATTTGACAGAGAGAGACACAGCAAGAGAGAGAGCACAAGCAGGGGGAGGGGAAGCAGGCTTCCCGCCGAGCAGGGAGCCCGATGCGGGGCTCGATGCGGGGCTCGATCCCAGGACCCTGAGATCATGACCTGAGCCGAAGGCAGACGCTTAACGACTGAGCCACTCAGGCGCCCCTAAATATAAGAATTTAAAAAGGCAACTACAGTGCTTGCTTTGGCAGCACATACGCAAAAAGAAAAAAATGGAACGATACAGAGAAGATTAGCATGGCCCCTGCACACGGATGATGCACAAATTCACAAAGTGCTCCATATAACAAAAAAATAAATAGGCAACTATAGATGGAGATTTTTAAAAATACTAAAATGAGCATTATGCCAATAACTTCTCAGAAACTTTGGATTACAACGATTTTCTAGAAAAATATAACTTATCAAAACTGACAAGAAAGAAAAAAACAAAATAAGCCTATAATCAGTAAAGAAATTTCAAAGGCTAAAATATATCCATCTAAAAACATCAGGCCTGGGGCACCTGGGTGGCTCAGTTGTTAAACGTCTGCCTTCGACTCAGGTCATGATCCCAGAGTCCTGGGATCAAGCCCCGCATCGGGATCCCTGCTCCACGGGAAGCCTGTTTCTCCCTCTCCCACTCCCCTTGCTTCTGTTCCCTCTCTCACTGTGTCTCACTCTGTCAAATAAATAAATAAAATATTTTTTAAAAATATCAGGCCTAAATCCATCAAAATCCTAGAAGAGAACACAGGCAGCACCCTCTGTGACCTCGGCTGCAGCAACTTCTTGCCAGACACGTCTGCAAAGGCAAGGGAAACAAAGGCAACAATCAACTATTGGGACTTCGTCAAGATAAAAAGCTTTTGCATAGCAAAGGAAACAGTCAAAAAAACCAAAAGACAACTGACAGAATGGGAGAAGATATTTGCAAATGAGTTATCAGATAAAGGGCTAGTATCGAAAATCTATAAAGAACTCATCAAACAACACCCAAGGAACAAAAAATCCAATCAAGAAATGGGCACAGACATTTCTCCAAAGAAGACATCCAAATGGCCAATAGACACATGAAAAAATGCTCAGCATCACTTAGCATCCGGGAAATACAAATCAAAACCTCAATGAAATACCACCTCACACCAGTCAGAATGGCTAAAATTAACAAGTCAGGAAATGACAGATGTTGGCAAGGGTGTTGAGAAAGGGGAACCCTCTTACACTGTTGGTGGGAATGGAAGCTGGTGTGGCCACTCTGGAAAACAGTATGGAGGTTCCTCAAAAAGTTGAAAATAGAGCTACCCTACAACCCAGCAATTGCACTACTGGGTATTTACCCCATAGATACAAATGTAGTGATCTGCAGGGGTACCTGCACCCCAATGTTTATAGCGGCAATGTCCACAATAGCCAAACTATGGAAAGAGCCCAGATGTCCATCAACAGATGAATGGATAAAGATGTGGTATATGTGTACACACACACACGCGCGCGCGCGCGCACACACACATACAGGAATATTACACAGCTATCAAAAATGAAATCTCGCCATTTGCAACGGAACTAGAGGGTATTATGCTAAGCGAAATAAGTCAATTAGAGAAAGACAATTATCATATGATCTCACTGATACGTGGAATTTAAGAAACAAAACAGAGGGTCATAGGAGAAGAAAGGAAAAAATAAAACAAGATGAAACCAGAGAGGGAGACAAACCACAAGAGACTCTTAATCATAGGAAACAAACTGAGGGTTGCTGGAGGGGAGATGGGTGGAAGGATGGGATAACTGGGTGATGGACATTACAGAGGGCATGTGATTTAATAAGCACTAGGTATTATATAAGACTGATGAATCACAGACCTGTACCTCTGAAAGCAATAATACATTATGTGTTAATTTAAAAAAAAAAAGAAAAAAAAAATCAGGCCTAGAGGCGCCTAGCTGGCTCAGTCGTTGGAATGTGCAACTCTTGATCTCAGGGTTGTGAGTTCAAGCCCCACGTTGGGTGTAGAGCTTACTTGAAAAAGAAAAAAATAATAAAGAAAAAAGAACATCAGGCCTGGAAGGTTTAAAGATAGTTTCTACTAATCTTTCAAAGACTAGATAAGCCCAAATCTTTGTAAAATTATTCCAAAGAGGAAAAATGAAGGAACACTCCTCAACTAATAAGTAAGACTGGCCAGTAAAAACTTGATACCAGATAAGAACAGTTTGAGAAAGGACAATACAAGCGAGTATCACTTATTGATACAGTAGTCGCCCCTTATTCGCAGTTTTAGTTACCTGTAGTCAAATGTAGTCTGGAAGCAAGTGATCCTCCTTCTGACACATAGTCAGAAAGTCAATAGTAGCTCCACGCTGCATCACCATGCCTACACCATTCACCTCACCGAGTCTCCTCACATAGGCATTTTATCCTCTCACATCCTCACAAAAAGGGTGAGTACAGTACAATAAGATATTTTGAGAGAGAGTGACCACATTCACATAACTTTCATCACAGTATACTGGTGTAATTGTTCTATTTTATTACTGTTGTGTCAATCTCTTACTGTGCCCAATTTATAAACTAAACTTTATCATACGTATATATGTATAGCAAAAAATACATACATAGGGTTTAGTACTATCTGTGGTTTCAGGCACCCAAGGTGGGTCTTGGAACATATCCTCCATGGATAAGGAGGGGGACTACCGTATAAGTGAAAAAAATCCTAATACAACATTAGGAAACTGACACTCCAAATTTTTTTGAAATACACTTCATGACCAAGTTGCGTTTACCCAGGTTTGCAAGGATGATTTTATATTAAAAAAAAAAAAACAGCTGGGCGCCTGGGTGGCTCAGATGGTTAAGCATCTGCCTTCGGCTCAGGTCATGATCCCAGGGTCCTGGGATCGAGTCCCGCATCGGGCTCTCTGCTCCTTGGGAGCCTGCTTCTCCCTCTGCCTCTCTCTCTCTCTGTCTCTCATTAATAAATAAATAAAATCTTAAAAAATAATAATAATAAAAATAAAAAAATAAAAAATAAATAAAAAATAAGAATAAGAATAAACCAACTATACAAATGGCCAATAAGCATATAAAAAGATGCTCCACATAATTGGCCATGAGGGAAATGCAAAACTACTATGAGATACAACTTCATAGTCATTAGGATGGCTATAATAAAATTTTTAATTTTTTTTCCAGATTTTATTTATTTATTTGAGAGAGAGTGAGCGAGTACGAGTGGCGGGGGGAGCAGAGGGAAAGGAAGAGAGAGAAGCAGACTCCCCACTGAGCAGGGAGCCCGACGTGGGGCTCGATCCCAGGACCCTGAGATCATGACCTGAGCCAAAGGCAGATGCTTAACTGACTGAGCCACCCAGGCACCCCTATAATAAAATTTTTTAAATGGAAAATAATAAGTGTTGGTGAGGATGGGAACCCCTGTACATTGCTGGTGGGAATGTAAAGGGGTGTGGCTGCTGTGAAAAGCAGTCTGGAGGTTCCTCAAAAAATTAAACACAGAATTACCATATAACCCAGTAATTCTACCCTTAGGTATATACCCAAAGGAAATAAGAACTCAAATATTTGTACACAAATGCTTACAGCAAGCATTACTGACAAGAGTCAAAAAGTGGAAACTACCCAAATATGTTCATCAACTGATAAATGAATAAACAAACAGCAGTATTATACATATGATGGAATATCATTCAGCCATAAAAAGGAATGAGGTCCTAATACAAGCTACAACATTGGTGAACCCTGAAAACAATACGCTAAGTGAAAGAATCAAGACACAAAAGGCAACATATCATATGATTCCAATTATGTTTAATGTCCAGAATAGGGAAATCCATAGAGACAGATTAAGTAGTTGGCCAGGGCATGAGGAGTGACTGCTAATGGGTACAGGGCTTCTTTTGAGGGTAATGAAATGTTCTGGAATTAGACAGTGGTGATGGTTGCACAACCCTGTGAATACACTAAAAACCAATGAATTGTACACTGTGAAATGGTGACTTTTTTGGCCTATCTCAATTAAAAAGAACACAGGCAGTAGAGTCAGACAGTCCAGGGGTACAGATCTATGTGTTCTGGGTAGCTATTTACATCTATGTCATAGGTTTCTAGTGGGGAAAATGAGAATGGTAAGTTCCACTCTTCAAAAGTAGGTTCTACTTCTCAGGGGTGCTGTGAGGAATGCCTACAATAATAATGTAAAATGCTCAACATGCCATCAGTCAAAAAAATGCAAACTGTCCTTGTGATTTTAAGTGTTAGACAGTAAGGGATTGAACAGTAGAGAAGAAGTATTTCAAAGAGAAGAGAGGATGAGGGGACAGATGAGTCACAGATTTTGAACACGCTGAGTGAGAAAAATGTCTTATTCAATTGTGTCTCTAAAACCCAGAGTGGTATCTTTTGCAGAGAAGATAGATAACAACTCTATAGTTCTCTCTTACATCTGAAACTAAAATTCATTTTATTTATTTGTTTATTTATTTATTTTTATTTTATTTTATTTGTTCATTTGACGGAGACAGAGTGAGAGCACAACCAGGGAGACAGAGGGAGAGGGAGAAGCAGGTTCCTCACTGAGCAGGGAGCCTGACATGGGATTCAATCCCAGGACCCTGGGATCGTGACCCAAGCCGAAGGCAGCCGCTTAACCGACTGAGCCACTCAGGCGCCCCTAAAATTCAATTTAATATGTGCACATTTTCACAGGAAAAATAGATACAAAAAAGAAAATACAGATACAAGCTGCAACATGGATGAACCTTGAAAACATGCCAGATGAAAGAAGCCAGCCACAAAAGACTGTATATTATATGATTCCATTGACATGAAATGTTCAGAATACGCAAACCCACCGAAATAAAAAGTAGATTAGTGGCTGTCAGGGGGTGGAAGGGGGAGGAGGGGATTGAGAGGAAATGGGCCGACTGTTAATGGGTTCAGGGTTTCTTCTCAGGGTAATAAAAATTCTAAAACTGACTGTGGTAATGGTTGTATAACTCTTGTGTATATACTAAAAATCATTGAACTATACACTTCGAATGGACAAATTATATGGTACGTGAATTATATCTCAGTATGCTGTTTAAAAAGGACTGTAGGAAAGAAATCTGGATATGTAATTTACCAAATTAACAGATTAAAGGAAAAAACATGATAATCTCAATAAATGAAGAAAAGGCATCCCATAAAATTCCACAATTATCTGTGGCTATAAAATCAGAAATTGAAAGGAATCTGAATAATTTAATAGAATTTTCCAAAAACTTAAGAGTAAACATCTTACTTAAATTGTCAAATACTGGGGTGCCTGGCTGGTTCAGTCACAAGAGCATGCAACTCTTGATCTCGGGGTCATTGAGTTCAAGCCCCACATTGGGTTTAGAGATTACTTAAAAAAATTAATAAAAATTGGGGCGCCTGGGTGGCTCAGTCGTTAAATGTCTGCCTTCAGCTCAGGTCATGATCCTGGGGTCCTGGGATCGAGCCCCGCATCAGGCTCCCCGCTCAGCAGGAAGCCTGCTTCTCCCTCTCCCACTCCCCCCGCTTGTGTTCCCTCTCTCGCTGTGTCTCTCTCTGTCAATTAAATAAATAAAATCTTAAAAAAAAATTAATAAAAATTAATTTATGAAATACTAAAAAGATTCCCCTTAAAGTCAGGAGCATAGATAAGAATGCCATGTGATAGGGGCACCTGGGTGGCCCAATCAGTTAAGTGGCTGCCTTTGGCTCAGGTCATGATCCCAGAGCTTTGGGATCAAACCCCATGTCGGGCTCCCTGCTCAGCGGAGAGCCTGCTTCTCCCTCTCCCTCTGCCTGCCTCTCTGATGACTTATGCTCTCTATCTCTCTGTCAAATAAATAAATAAAATCTTTAAAAAAAAAAAATGTCATGTGACAGATATGTAGCCCTACTTCCTTATTAACAAAAATCCCAATTTTGTTCAAGGCAGTTACTGCTCAGTTGAAAAACCACTTTCCCCAGACCCACTTGCAGCTAGACTATGCCATAATTCTGGTCAACAGAAATTAGGAAAGTCTCCTGAGGATTTCTGAGGGTTTTTTTTTCTCCTGATATAAGTACTTCTTCCCTTCACTTACTTCTTCTTGCCCCGAATATGAATGTAATACCTGGAGCTGTGGTGGTCATCTACAAGGACAAAATCCAAATACTTAAAGATGGCAAAAAAGAGATACAGAGGGTGCCTGGGGGGCTCAGTCGGTTAAGCAACTGCCTTTGGCTCAGGTCATGATCTCAGGGCCCTGGGATCGAGTCTCACATCGGGCTCCCTGCTCAGCGGGGAGTCTGCTTCTCCCTCTCCCTCTCCCTCTGTGCTCTCTCTCGCTCGCTCTCTGTCTCTCAAATAAAGAGAACCTTTAAAAAAAAAATGGGTGGTTCGCATTTCCCACCTGCTTTAAAAAAAAAAAAAGAAAGATATAAAATGATCTTAGGGCACTGATGATAGTGTGAAGTTGGGCTTCCTGTTACATGAGAAAATACACCCCTATCACTTGGGTTTTCAGTTACATATAGCTGACCACAATCCTAACCAGTATTAGTATGCCGTTACTCTTCTTCAACATGTTAGTAAAAGTCCTAATGTATATGGCAAAGTAGGAAAAAAAAAAGAATAAGGATTTGAAAGGCAGAAACAGCCTACTCTCCAATGGTGCAGTAAAAAAGATTATATCAAAGGTAGCAAAATGTTAACAACTGGTGAATCTACAGGAGAGTATTCAGCCTTGAAATATTTCAAAATAAATATTTACGGCAAAAAATACTGATGAGCAAAACAATGAATTTTGTGACAACATATACCATAAACAAAGGGAAAAGACAAGCCAAGTTATCAGTAAAGGATCAGAAAAAGATTAGCTTCCAGAATACATGAAGAACTTTTACATATTTTACAAGTCAACAAGAAAGACAAGCAACCCAACAGAAAAACAAGCAGATGACAGGGACAATACATTCATGGAAAATGAAACCCATGATGCCCAATAAACAGATAAAAAGATACCCAGGGTACTAATCAAGAAAATGCAAATTAAAACAAAAAATACAGCACTTCACACCCATCATGTCGGCAAATTCCTTTAAGCTTGAGCACAGAGGTATTGACATAAGTAAAGTGACAGGAACTCTCAACCAGCAACAGAAGTTTGAACAGGTTCTACACTGTCAAGTACACGTTGACAACACCTAACAGTTAAAGAGACACACCATACTCAGCAATGCCCTTCTTAGTTATAATCCCTGAAGCAGCAGCAAGTCCGTGAGATCGAGACTCTACATAGCAACACTAGAACATCATTTGCCTTTTTCATCCTCACTCTCCCATGAGTGTTCAGTGAAGTTTTCCAGAGGCTCATGGTATACGTCACAGCCAGATAACTGCAGAAGCAGATACGAGAATCCAGCTCTCTTCTATTAATTCAGACATTAAAGAGATTTTCAAAAATGTAAAAGCAATGCCACTCTTCTCTATTTTTTTTTCTATTTTGGAAAGTGTAGTTATTGTTCATAAAAATGTTATTTATAACACATAGCGGGTTTATTATTGTGATTTTTTAAAAAAATAAGTATTTGAAGCATATCTCATACAATAAATATTGATAGTTATAAATCACATAAAAGGTCTTTGGGGTCCTCAGTCATATTTTCAGAGTGTAAAGAGGCCCTTAGACCAAAATGTTTGAGAACCACTGCCCTGGAGAAACTATCACACATGTATACCAGGAGACATATACAAGAATCTTCCCTGCAACACTGTAATAGCAAAGAACTATCCATCAGAAGGAAAAAATGATAGACTGTGTATAAAATAACTACATAGCCATTTAAAGAAATGAACTAGGGCGCCTGGATGGCTCAGTAAGTTAAGTGGTTAAGCGTCTGCCTGCCTTTGTCTGCCTGCCTTCCATTCAGGTCGTGATCCTGGGGTCTGGGTATCGAGTTCCACATCAGGCTCCCTGCTCTGCGGGAAGCCTGCTTCTCCCTCTTCCTCTGCCTCTCTCTCTGTCTCTCATGAATAAATAAATAAAATCTTTTTTTTTTAAGATTTTATTTATTTATTTGACAGAGAGAGACACAGAGAGAGAAGGAACACAAGTAGGGGGAGTGGGAGAGAGAGAAGAAGGCTTTCCGCAGAGCAGGGAGCCTGATGTGGGGCTCGATCCCAGGACCCTGGGATCATGACCTGAGCAAAAGGCAGATGCTTAACGACTGAGCCACCCAGGCACCCCTAAATAAATAAAATCTGTAAAAAATAATAAAAATAAAAAATAAAGAAGTGAACTAGCATTACCTATATCAAATGGCCAAATCTCACAAATTTAAAAAGTGCAATGCCTGGGTGGCTCAGATGGTTAAGAGTCTGCCTTCAGCTCAGGTCATGATCTCCAGGTCCTGGGATCGAGCCCCATGTCAGGCTCCCAGCTCAGCGGGGAGTCTTCTTCACCCTCTCTATCTGCCTCTCCCCGTTTATACTCTGTCTCAAATAAAAATCTTTAAACAAACAAACAAAAAAAATAGGGCGCCTGGGTGGCTCAGTTGTTAAGCATCTGCCTTCCGCTCAGGTCATGATCCCAGGGTCCTGGGATCAAGCCCCACATCGGGCTCCCTCCTCGGGGGGAAGCCTGCTTCTCCCTCTCCCACTCCTGCTGCTTGTGTTCCTGCTCTCGCTATCTCTGTCTCTGTCAAATAAATAAATAAAATCTTAAGGGCGCCTGGGTGGCTCAGTTGGTTAAGCGACTGCCTTCGGCTCAGGTCATGATCCTGGAGTCCCGGGATCGAGTCCCGCATCGGGCTCCCTGCTCAGCAGGGAGTCTGCTTCTCCCTCTGACCCTCCCCTCTCTCGTGTGCTCTCTCTCTCTCTCTCTCACTCTCTCAAATAAATGAATAAATAAAATCTTAAAAAAAAAAAATAAAATCTTAAAATAAATAAATAAATAAATAAAATAAAAGGCAAAATGCTGAAGGATATATACAATATACCATGCATCTAGTTTTAAAACATGTAAAATCATACTAGTATGTATGATTATTTAGTGATATATATACACACACAGAAAAAGTAAAAAATAAAAACACATGGGAATGATAAAAGCAAAAACTGGGGGTAGAGCATGCTACTCTTGGTCTTGGGGTCATGAGTTCAAGCCCCATATTAGGCACAGAGCTTACTTAAAAAAAAAAAAAAAAAGGCAAAAATCACTGCAGAGGTTACCCCTGCGGAGGTGGGAAGAGAAATAGCATGGAGGAAGGATACACAGGAGCCTTCAATTATATGTGGAATGTTAGCAGAAACACATGTATTCATTATATTATTTCCTATATTTTTTTGTATGATTGCAATACATCTTAAGTAAAGATTAAGAATGCTGAATAGATACTGGGTGTTAGGAGGGGGAAGACACCATAGGACCAAATGAAGGACTGCAAATTAAGGGTGACTTAGGTTTGATTTAGGTCTCAACTCTAGAAAACTGGAAGAATATCGATGCATTAGCTCAAATTTAGGAGGTCGGGATGAAGAAATAGTTTGGGGGAGCGCCTGGGTGACTCAGTCCTTAAGCGTCTGCCTTCGGCTCAGGTCATCCCAGGGTCCTGGGATCAAGCCCTGCATTGGGCTCCCTGCTCCGCGGGAAGCCTGCTTCTCCCTCTCCCACTCCCCCTGCTTGTGTTCCCTCTCACTATACCTCTCTCTGTCAAATAAATAAATAAAATCTTTAAAAAAAAATAGTTTGGGAAAAGGTAAGGCGGTGGGATTTAGACATGCTACCAGGAGAAGCAGTAATGATAAAATTCTTACAGAGTTGTAAATTTAAAGATGGTGTTTGGGAGCTGTCAGGGCCAGAGATACAGATTTGGAACTCACTGAATAAAGATGGAAGATTTGAGAATAGATGAGATCATCAACAAAGGTGATAAAGGAAGATGAGGGTATGGAGAAGCTTATCCAGAGAGAGCAGAGGAGAGAGCTTGGGTAACAGACACAGAAGGCCATGGTGGAGACCATAAAAGAGAGGCTAGAGGAAGATGGCAGTGAGTCCTCAGAAAGGTCAGAGAAGGAATCAGAGTCAGACAAGAGAACATTCGAAGAAAGAAGGTATAAAAAAATTCAAAGAGAATAAGGAATGTACTAGGTCACCAGATTATATTCATATAATTTCAGCGTGCCAATTTCAGGAAGCCAATATTGATTAATCCCGACCCTTTCTGACCACTCCTCTTTCATCCATTCATTCCAACAAAAGCTGATTGAGTATCTTGTATGTGGACACTAAGGATACAATGATCGTCTCTGTCTTCATGGTCCTAAGATCACAGTAGAAGAGAAAGACTAATCAATTACTAACAATGATGAATGTAAAATCACAGCTACAATGAATGCTATTAGTGGGAGTACATGGAACTTCGAGATTGTGTAATTAGGGAATTGTTAACTCCTTCCTCCTTTCAGCAGTGTATATTGTGCCTTCCTGAACAGACTGTAAGCCCAAGAGGGCATACTTTTTTTTTTTTTTAAAGATTTTATTTATTTATTTGACAGAGACAGCGAGAGAGGGAACACAAGCAGGGGGAGTGGGAGAGGGAGAAGCAGGCTTCCCGCGGAGCAGGGAGCCCGATGTGGGGCTCGATCCCAGGACCTGGAATCATGACCTGAGCCGAAGGCAGACGCTTAACAACTGAGCCACCCAGGCGCCCCGAGGGCATACTTTTTTATACTCTTATACTGTTGATTTTCTTTTGATATCTTCTCCAAGTGCTCAGCATAATGCTTCAAAATAATGGGTATTTAGTATATGCTTACTTACACATCTGTAATGGGATGCATCAGATTTTGCAATAAACACATCCTATTGTATGGAAGAGCTATGACTTTTTTTTTAATAACCTGCTACGGGTGTTAAAGAGGCCAAAAGCAAAGTGTAAGCTTTGAAAAGGTTAGCTTGGTGTTCTCTACCTGTATCTCAAGCAATTACCTTGAGACTGCTTAGGATTATTCTCAAAGAGGGAGCTAGTAAAATCATGGAAAGATTGACACAAAACATTCTCACCTCTAGAGACAACTCGAAATGTACACTCTACCAACAGTAAGCCAGTGCTATGCTATTTTTGCAAATAAAAAGCAAAACATTCATTATAAGGCAATTGGCCCTGACAAGAAAAACAGAGTTCAGTGGTATTCAAGAAGCAGCCCCACAACTACTTACATCACGAAACTGAACCTTTCCCAATTCTCCTAATTCACTGACGCAACAATAAGCAGCTTCTGACTGTAGAAAAAGCTGGGCCAACGTCATCTCCTCACTCCGGAAAAGCTCCCCCATGGTGGCAGAAAGTACCACTCAACAGAGTACCTGGATTTCTCTCCAACCTAAAGCAAAAAGAGAAAACTGCATTACCAAAAGAGCTAAGAGCAAACACCACAACAGTAAGGCTCTTTTGTTTTGCATTTCATATCTTCCATCCCATGCAGACAGATCTTTAACATTCTGTTTAGAAGGAGAGAAAGGAGAAATTGCAAAAGGCTGTTACTAAATCCCCTCCCACAGAGTACCTGATGAAAAGCCACTTCCTTCACAGTCAACATCAGGATCAAATGACAATATTTTGGGGCATCTCAATACATAAGAATGTATCCAGTTAAAAACAGAACTGGGATTCACAAACAGCTCTTTAAATACCCTGGACAGGGTATTATGAGGCAGTGACATTCACACTGCTTGACCTTTTTTTGGCTTGTGTCAGGAAACACACGGAAGAGACCTAGATTACCCTCTCATAAAGGATGTCTCCGTGGAGACTAGTTTTCTACCCGCTATTGCCCATTTCTAACTGTTGGAGTCCCAGCACTACGCTACAGCTATGGATACCTTAAAGGGTTTAACCTTCTAACTGCTCAGGAAACACCATTTTCTCCTTAAGGAATCTAAATGCATCAGCATTATCTCAAAAAAACGGGGGGGGGGGGGGGGGGGGGCGGGACACCTGGCTGGTTCAGTCAGTACAGCATGTGACTCTTGATCTCAGGGTCATGAGTTCAAGCCCCATGTTGGGTGTGGAGCCTACTTAAAAAAAAAAAAAAAAGAGCCAGCTTGCAAATTAAGCTCAATTTCAAGTCCAGCATGACAGGAATACATTGATAATGACAAAGCAGTTTTATCAAACCACAGAGAATAAGCTTGCCACCTCCATAGCTTTCAATTTCTTATCCCCACCTTCAAGATTAATTACATTCTTCCATCTGTCAAAGCTTCTCATGCATGAGCCAATAAAGGTTTCCTTTTAGGGCTGTCTTATCCTTGCCCGGTATGAAAGACAATGGCGCTATCAGTGGTCCTGAAACTGCAATTATTTATTCTCAATCAGCTATTGTAAGGCACAGACTGTACCCTATCTAAACTCAGCAAACCGTACAGTATTTTTAGTATCATGAGGGCATCCATAATGATAGGTGAAACTGGCATCAAAGGAAGAGTTACTGTTCTGCAAGGCTGGAAGACATCTTGAGAAATCTGAATGACAAAACCTTTGTGCAAGGCAGCAAAATAACACTCAGATATAAGCAAAGATTTCTCAAGAGATTATGTAGCCTGCCTTTAAAATTGTCTATACCTGAATCACCCAAAACAGCTGTTACCAACCTCCCACATCTTCCCCCAAACAAGAATAGATTCCACAACCTCTAAAGCAGGTAAAATTATGCCTGATCAGCACAGTTCAGGGGCTGCCAGTAATGACAGCCTCCAGAGTTGCCTCCCTCCTTCTGTTCTTTAATGATTACAAGTCTCCTAGAACATCTCTATCCCACTGGAGCCAAACAGAAAACTAAACAGGCCAAAGCGATTCAGGGATGAGAGGATGTCACAAAACAAAATATGAAGAAACAGTAATTCTACACAAGATGAGTACAAATAAAGCGCCCGGCGTCCAGCCTCACTATTGTCATCCAGTCCTCGCCTCCTACGAGGTATTCAAATTCACCTGCTTTATTTCCTGTCTACCCAGTGAGAAAGCAGGAATTCTCTGAGCCCAGGCACACCTACCTCCAGAAGTGGCGATTAAAGGGGGAGGGGGGAGGGATCATCAAATTGGGAGCCCCTTTAAGAAGCCCCCCAAATTCTTCTGCCTACCTAATAACCTTCTGTTCCTCCGCCTACGCCTTAAATGGGGGAAGGGTTGAGGGCCTCCAAAGAGGAGTGAATCTCCGATTCCTCTGCCCACAGGAGGGGTGCCCGAAGAGGGGCGAACCCCCATTTCCTCTCAGAGACCTAAGATCTCTGTTAATTCCTTTGACAAGTAGGCTATTAGAAGGATTTCCCATGCCCTTCCGAGGCCTCTCCCTGCCGCACTGTACCTACATGCCCCGCTCACCTTCAGCCCCCGACCGGGCCGCAACCAAAGCAGCAGCCCCAGACCAAGCCCGCAGCCTCAGCGGCTCGGGACATCAGCGCTCGACGTGCGTGCGTCCGCAAAGCCCTGCCCCCGCGCAGCCACCGGCTCCGCCCCCAAGATGACCTCATTGCAGTCAGCCAATGGGGTGAGGCCTGGGTCGGCTGCCGCACTGCAGAGTCGCGGGGGCGCGGGCAAGACCCTGAGTGCTGACGCCATCTTGTTCCCGCGGCTGCGGCTCCAGGCCGGTGGGACCGGGGTGTCTGACGGGCTGCTGGGCGGGTGCTTGAGGACCTCAGCCCGTATGCCCTTCCTAATCCCTTCTCCCTAACACCCTCGAGGCTGGGCTGCCTGCTTTCTTTCTTTTCATATCCAAAAAATTAATTCACAATTTTTTTTCCTCGAGGAAAGTAACATCAAGGAAGGGGAGACATTATGAAATGACCTGAAAGCTGGAGAGCTTATTAAAAGCGCTTACAGTCCAGTCTCCTCTACATTACACACGCACCCTTTTTCCTTATTTTACAGAAGAGAACATTTAAGCCCCTGAGTGAGGAACGCCTAAGATCCGTAGTAGAGCCTTGAACAGAGAGGGGCTCGTTCACTTAAGTGTGGAAAAGCCCTTTTTAGAAAGGTACTTGGTTAAGTCCCTCTGGCAAGGGTTCAGGGTCAATTTTTCTCCAATTAGTGGGAAAATCCCCATAAGACCCTATGTTGTGACAGTAAGTTTTATCTTGTTCGGTGGATTCCTGCAGGCCCATTTGACCCAAGGGTTTTCTATTCCTCAAAAATTTTTAAAGAATAACAAGTTTTTTAAAACGCAAAAGTGGGGCCCCTGGGTGGCTAACTCGATTAAGCCTTCAGCTAGGGTCTTGAGCCCAGGGCCTGGGGATAGAGCCCCATGTTGGGCTCCCTGCTCAGCAGGTAGCCTGCTTCTCCCTCTGCCTCTGCCCCTCCCCGTTTGTGTGCTCTCTCTCTCAAATAAAATCTAAAAAAAAAAAAAAAAAAAAAAAAAATGCTGATGTGGGAAAAAAAGGCAAAAGAAAAATTAAATTTCCGGGCGCCTGGGTGGCTCAGTTGGTTAAGCGACTGCCTTCGGCTCAGGTCATGATCCCAGGGTCCTGGGATCGAGTCCCACATCGGGCTCCCAGCTCAGTGGGGAGCCTGCCTCTCCCTCTGACCCTCTCCTCTCTCATGCTGTTTCTCTCTCGCCCGCTCTCCAATAAATAAATAAATAAAATCTTTAAAAAAAAAAAAAAGAAAAATTAAATTTCCTTACTATCTACAGCCCACTGACAAGTCCCTGAGACAGAGTGACATTCCTTTAGGAACTCAGCTGCCTCGATGTTAATACCTTGCTAAGGGCAAAAGGCAATCTTAGCCCCACCCCCAGGATCCTGTAAATCTACCTTAACATATAAAAATTCCTTTGGCAACCTCCTTTATCTCTACCCCCCAAGACACTTGTTGGCAATCATCCCCCAAGCATATGACCCACCAATACACATCTGAAGGGTCTCATGACTAAGGTTTTATTAGACAGTAATAAATGACCCTTTCCTAACAATAACTAGCCCCCTCAAATTCCTGGAAACTTCCTTCCAAATTCCTTAAAGACGTAACGCTATCCCTAACCCCCAACTTGAAAGGCCACTCCTCATGACCTAGTGCAGCTCTTTCTGCCCATAGGTCCTGTCCCTGTGCTTTAATAAAACCACCTTTTTGCACCAAAGATGTCTCAAGAATTCTTTCTTGGGCATCAGCTCCAAACACTAACATTTCCTACATCAGTGCTACCTACTATTTATAAAAACGCCTTTCTCAAATACTGGTATCAACTTCCTAAGGAGGAGTAAGGATCCCAAATCGTTTGTAGTAACCAGAGCTGTGTCAAGAAAAACTCGGAAAACTGGTCTTTCAGGCTCTGTGGGTGATGGAACCCTATTGAGATTCAGTGTAATGAGGGAGATACTTCAGATAAAAACCTGATGCTGATCATTTTGTCTACCTGGCAAAAATCATCATCAATGCTGCTTTACCAGTGTAAACGAAATAATGAAGGCAAAAATGGATGTTTTATTTAAATTTTCTATCTCCTATTGTGAGTAAAGATATAACTTGATCCCATTATGATTTAGTTGAGAAGCAGCACCTTGGAGAGGCCCAAATCCTCCCCTTTCCGGTGATCTTCAATGTCCCATAGCTGTCTCAACTTTCCTGGCAGGACAGATAGAGACCCACACTTGAAAGCCTGCCAAGTTTTAGAAAACTATTACGCAATGACGTCATTTCCTTCCTCTGAGATTAAAAAAAAAAAAAACAAACTTTTTTTTTTTAAACCTCAGAGTCAACTTGCTAACCACACATTTTTTGCACTCCACCTTTAAGACAGTCTTTCATCTGGACTCACCTCAATCCCTTTGAACTCTCTTTTTTCATGGTTTCCTTGCAAGTATATCCTCTCAAGAGTTCCTTTTCTGGCTCCTTTCATCTCCTGCCATCAATCTTTCTCCAGTGTTCCACTCCCTCCATGCTCTCTTCCTTGGCAGTCCTGCTTCTTGTCATGTGTAAATGTCTATGTGTGGGACTCACACCGATTTTTCCATCCACCTCCCTTCTCCAAGGCTTCCAGATGGAATTTCAAACAGCCTGAATAATGCCATTCAGGCAACAAATGCTTGCTGAGGGCCTAACGTGTGGCAAACATGGTGCTAGCTGCTCGGGATAGGAAAAATGAAATAGACACACTTCCTATCTTCGAGGAGCTCACAGTTCGGTGAGAAATAAAGTTCCAATAATTATAAGAGAGAGATATTCATACTTACTATGTGACAGGCACTTTTCTAAGTGCTCTATAAATATGAATTCATTTAATTCTCATAACAATACTAGGAGGCAGATACTAGTATTTTTCCCATTTCATAGATGATATGGTGTGGGGCACCTCACTGGCTCAGTCAGTAGAGCATGCGACTCTTTTTTTTTTTTTTTTTTTAGATTTTATTTATTTATTTGAGAGAGAGCACATGAGAGGGGGGAGGGTCAGAGGGAGAAGCAGACTCCCTGCCGAGCAGGGAGCCCGATGCGGGACTCGATCCAGGGACTTCAGGATCATGACCTGAGCCGAAGGCAGTCGCCTAACCAACTGAGCCACCCAGGTGCCCCGAGCATGCGACTCTTGATCTCAGGGTCGTGAGTTCAAGTCAAATGTTTGGTGTAGAGATTACTTAAATAAATAAATATTGGCACAATAATTTGCCCAAGGTTGCTCAGCTAGTAAATGGCAGAGCAGGATTCAAACCCAGGCAGGTTGGCCCCATTTCCTGGGCTCTTAAGTACTGCACTGCTCTACAGAGTCCTTTTGTTCCTCTGTTGCACTGTCTACAGAGTGCTGTCTCTGAGTCCAATCTGAGTTCAAGTCTTGATCTGCCATTTAATATAGATAACCTTAGGGGGCACCTGGGTGCCTCAGTCGTTAAGCGTCTGCCTTCGGCTTAGGTCATGATCCCAGGGTCCTGGGATCGAGCCCCACGTCGGGCTCCCTGCTCTGCGGGAAGCCTGCTTCTCCCTCTCCCACTCCCCCTGCTTGTGTTCCCTCTCTTGCTATGTCTCTCTCTGTCAAATAAATAAAATCTTAAAAAATATATATATAGATAGATAACCTTAGGACTCTCTAAGTCCCAGTTTCCTCCTCTATAAAATGAGGTTAATAATGATACTTACCTCATGTGGTTATTGTGAGGAATAAAAGGAACTTAGTACATGGTTGGCACTCAGTCTGCATTCAAAAACTGCTAATTATCATCATCATCATTACTGTTGCTGTTGATACACAAAATACCGTATAATGGACCTGAGAATCTCAGAAAAGTTTACATTGAGGAGGTGATATGAGAGCAGAGTTTTGTTTTTTCTTTAGATTGTACTTACTTGAGGGGCGCCTGGGTGGCTCAGTTGGTTAAGCGTCTGCCTTCAGCTCCAGGTCATGATCCCAGGATCCTGGAGTCCCAGAGTTGGGCTCCCTGCTCAGTGGGGAGCCTGCTTCTCCCTCTCCTCCCAGCTCATGCTCTCTCTCTCTCGATATGTCTCTCTCTCAAATAAATAAATAAAATAAAATCTTTTTTAAAAAAAGATTTTATTTGAGAGAGAGCGAGCACAGGTAGGGGGAGGGGCAAAGGGAGAAGGAGCAGCAGACTCCCCATGAGCAGGGAGCCCAACTTGGGACTCAATCCCAGGACTCCCAAGACCATGACTGATCCCAGGACCCCGAGACCATGACCAGAACCGAAGGCACACACTTAACCAACTGAGCCACCCAGGCGCCTGAGAGCAGAGTTTCAAAGGATTATGCTCTCACTGAATAAAAACCGGCCCTTCCTCTCAGATCATTAATCCTGCTAATGGCATATTGTTTTCCTGGTTACCCAGGTTCCAAGCTTAAGCCATCTCTAATTCCATTATTTCTCTTTCTCTCCACATTTAGTCAGTTGCCATGTCATGTTAATTGTGTGTCCTACATTTATTTCTTGCCTCTACCCACTTATCCTTTTTATTTTCATTGCTAATAACCTATACAGATCCATTAGCCTCTCTCAGATACTAAAGCAAGAACCAATGGGAAGCAGCATGGGGTAGTGTAGTAGACCACAGCAGACCACTGTAGTTGTACCATCCTGAACTAGGCTTGAATCTCAGTTCCTCCATTTATTCCATCTAATATCAAATGTAAGAGAAATCTCAGCTCTAACAATTACAAGGTATCTGAACTTGAGCAAGTTGTTTCACCTTCTTGAGCTTCATTTTCCTCATTGAGACTCTCATGGACTTGTCTCCATCTCCTTTAGAAAACACAGTACTGGGGCCCCTGGTGGTGCAGTTGGTTGAGCTTCTGACTCTTGGTTTTGGCTCAGGTCCTGATCTCAAGGTCATGAGATGGACCCCTGCGTTGGGCTCTGAGCTCAGTGAGGAGTCAGCTAAAGTTTCTCTCTCCCTCTTCCCCTGCACCTCCCCATGCTCACTCACTCTCGCTCTCAAATAAATAAATAAATCTTAAAAAAAAAAAGAAAAGAAAGAAAGAAAAAGAAAGCACAGTACTTTCTACCCGACTTTTTTTCTCTATGACGGAACTAGAAATTCCTTTTGGGCCTACTCATTCAATAGTAAGTACTATTTCTTGAATGAATGAGTGAATGGATGGATGATCCTGAAAGAAATGGGAGCCTCCTAATAGAAATCTACTATCAACGAAAGAACACAGGTAACAGACAAAAAGGAATATGATCACACCCTGCCTCTTCTCTTTATCCCCTTTATTTTATGGGCTTCATGATCTGGGAGAAGAGCTTGTGACAGATTCTTTTTTTTTTAATTTTTTTAATTTTTTTTAATTTTTTTATTTTTTTTAAAGATTTTTTTTATTTATTTATTTGAGAGAGAGAGAATGAGAGAGAGAGTACATGAGAGGGGGGAGGGTCAGAGGGAGAAGCAGACTCCCCGCCGAGCAGGGAGCCCGAGGCGGGACTCGATCCAGGGACTCCGGGATCATGACCTGTGCCGAAGGCAGTCGCTCAACCAACTGAGCCACCCAGGCGCCCAATTCTTTTTTTTTTTTAATGTTTAAAGTTTTTATTTAAATTCTAACATACAGGTAATATTAGTGTCAGTGACAGATTCTTCTATTTTTGTAACAGAGAGGGACAGCTGGGAAAGGTTCAGAGCAGAAGCTAAAAATCAGAAAATGTGTGTGGAGTCAGTGCCAACTTTGTAGGATCATCAAGTTTAGCACAATAGTGCTGATGTTTGTATTCCATTTATAGTTCTCAAAGTTATTCTACATCAAAGCACACCTATGAAGAAAACACTCCTTAAATTCCATGATGAAGAATACTTTTGTAATTTATTTTTAGATTTTTTTAGTCCGTGAAAATGATTAGTATTTAAAATATATTTTAATGAGAACACTTTTTCACTATCTTTTTTTTTTCTAAAGGTTTTATTTATTTATCTGAGAGACAGAGATAGCAAGGAAGAGCAGGAGTAGGGGGGAGAGGGAGAAGCAGATTCCCCGCTGAGCAGGAAGTCCAATGTGAGGCTTGATCCCAGGACCCTGAGATCATGACCTGAGCCAAAGGCAGACGTTTAACTGACTGAGCCACCCTGGCGTCCCACTTTCTTTTATCTTTAAATAAAAATGATTTACATTTTTAATGTGAAACTGCTCTGCAATTAGGACTTAACTGCTTCCTGATCTACTGATTCCCCAGTGATTCTGAGGCACCTGTTAGACAGGTCCTCCTCTGTTGGAGGTCCTTGTGGCAACTTCAGGGGCCTGATTGAACCATTTTCAGTTTTGCATTCACTGAAGGGATATTCTTGTGACCTTGAAGAATATGTGCTTTTTCTAATCCAAGCATCTTTTTTTTTTTTTTTTAAGATTTTATTTATTTGTCAGAGAGATCAAGTATAAAATGCTGTTAATCACACAGACCTGGAAGATGGGAGCAGTTCTATAGGAGGCTTAGCAGGTAATGCAGTTCTGGGTGTCTAAACTGAGCTATTCCTTAGCATTTGGGAAAATGTTTCAACAAAAATTAGTTCTTCACTTCCAAGACAAAGCAGACAACAGAGGTGGTGGTCTAACAGAGTCTCAAAAAGTTACAAGAATTGTCACTATAGCGGAATGATTAAAATAAACATTTTTCCTTTTTTCCCTCCATTTTTTCGAACTGTTCACCTGCAAGTAGTTGGGAGCAAACAGTAAAATTGTGATTTAAAATTTTACTTTTGCTTGCCTGCATTCTTTGAGATGACAGTCGCTCAGTTTAATGATGGCTTGCATCTAGTCAAATCATGTTTTTGTTTTTCCCTTCTATGTAAAAATGAACTCTAGTTCTTAAACTGTTCTACCAAGGAACTGATTTATTTATCTATTTTAAGTAAGCTCTACGCCCAACGTGGGGCTTGAAATCACAGCCCTAGATCAAGAGTCCTGTGTTCCACTGACTGAGACAGCCAGGCGCCCCAGGAACTGATTTTAGTGTTGGATGAAAGAATTCCCCTGCCACAACCTTTAGGTGACTTATAATCACCTTTGACCATCATTCTTCTTTTAAAGATATTATTTATTTATTTGGGGCGCCTGGGTGGCTCAGTCGTTAAGCGTCTGCCTTCGGCTCAGGTCATGATCCCAGGGTCCTGGGATCGAGCCCCGCATCGGGCTCCCTGCTCAGCGGGAAGCCTGCTTCTCCCTCTCCCACTCCCCCTGCTTGTGTTCCCTCTCTCGCTGTATCTCTCTCTGTCAAATAAATAAAATCTTTAAAAAAAAAAAAAGATATTATTTATTTATTTGTCAGAGCGAGCAAGCGAGAGAGCACAAGCAGGGGGAGCGGCAGACAGGGGGAGAAGCAGGCTCCCCACCGAGCAGGGAGGCCAATGGGGACCAGATTCCAGGACTCTGAGATCATGACTGAGCCCCCCAGTCATCCCTTGACCATCATTCTTTTTTTTTTTTAAAGACTTTATTTATTTATTTGAGAGAGAGAATGAGATAGAGAGATCATGAGGGTCAGAGGGAGAAGCAGACTCCCCGCTGAGCAGGGAGCCCGATGCGGGACTCGATACCGGGACTCCAGGATCATAACCTGAGCCGAAGGCAGTCGCCCAACCAACTGAGCCACCCAGGCGCCCCGACCATCATTCTTGAAATGCTGATTAACAGTGTGTTTCCATAGAAGTAATCCCTTTTCGGGGCGCCTGGGTGGCTCAGTTGGTCAAGCGACCAACTCTGACCCTCCCCCCTCTCATAGGCTCTCTCTCATTCTCTCTCAAATAAATAAAATATTAAAAAAAAAAAAAAGTAATCCCTTTTCATCCTGAGTTCTCCAAAATAACACTCTGCTTTTACTTTCAAAGCCTGTCAATGTTTAAAATAAAAGCCTTTGGGTAAAAAGTAAAAATCTCTTCATCATAGATTTTGAGCCTTCCTTTGAAGCTCAAGGAATGTCAGCTTCCTTTAGCTCTGCTAGTAGTTACATCCACAGGGAGATATGAATGAGGCTAAGGCATGTGACATTTTCTGTAACCCTCAAGACTCCTGTGACCAACACATGAGGCAAGGAACCTCTTAACTTGTGGAAGTTAACAATGTCATGGAAAAAAGGTTCTTAATGAAATGAAATTTACAGAGAAAGACAAATACCATATGATTTCACCAAATGTGGAATCTAAAAAACAAAGCAAACAAGCAAATGATCAAAAAGCAGAACCATAACTACAAAGAACAAATTGATGGTTGCTAGAGAGGAAGGGGGTGGGAGGAAGGGGCGAAATGAGTGAAGGGGATCAGGAGACAAAGGCTTCCAGTTATAGAATAAATGAGTCACGAGGATAAAAGGTACAGCTTGGGAATATAGTCAATGGTATTGTAGTAGCATTTTATGATGACAGATGGTAGCTACAATTTTGCTGAGCATAGCATAACATGTAGTTGTTGAATCACTACATTATACACCTGAAACTAATGCAACATTGTGTGTCAACTATTCCTCAATTTAAAAAATTTTTAATTTAGAAAACTTGAGATGGGAAGAAAGGAAAGGACTGATTGACACAGGTCAGAGGAGACTCTCTGTGACATCAGCCCTGAAATATTTACCAGAGAAACAAAAAACTTGGTCAAGGAGATTTCTGAAGTAGAGAATCTGGCAAATGTTTCTTCTGTACTGGGTTTCTAGTGACTTGGAAAAAGAAGGTGAGACCTGGAATGAAGAAATACATTGGAAAATTACAGTAGAAAGAGTCTGGTTGAGTCAATGGTCAAGGGATGTATTTAATTTGAACTGCTGTGTTGCCCACCATAATGCCTGACATTCAATATATACTTAATAAATTTTTCTTAAGTAAACTCTACACCCAACATGGAGCTCCAATTCAATGACCCCAAGATCAAGAGATCGAGTTGCATGCTCTACTGACAGAGCCAGACAAGCACCCCTACTTAATAAATATTTTTGAAAGAAGGGCACCTGGGCAGCTCAGTCAGTTAAGCACCCAACTCTTGGTTTTGGCTCAGGTCATGATCTCATGGTCTTGAGATCCAGCCCCAGGTGGAGCTCTGTGCTCTGTGGGGAGTCTGCTTTCACCTCTCCCTCTCCCTCTGACCCTTCCTTTCCCCCACCCCCAAATCACGTGCACACGCTCTCTCTCACTCTCTCTCTCAAATAATCTTTAAAAAAATAAATATTTTTGAAAGGCAAATAAAACTGGAAATGTAGTTTTTTGTTTTTTGGGTTTTTTTTGGAAATTTAGTTTCTTGTGACAAACTTATGTGGATTTTTTGTATTTGTGATCACATTATTTAAGGCTGGATGAAGATTGCTATGCTTTACAGTTGAGTTGTTTTGTTTTATAAAGCAGGGTTTAGCTGGGCTTGTGTGGTATTTCAAGGAGCAAGTTGTGGGAAAGGGAGCCTACAGGATATTTTTAGGGAGAATGTACAAGGGCATGGTCTTCAAGAAGAAAAATTTTCTCAGGAGGAGAAAGATACCCAAAGTGAACCTTCAGTTGGATATTGCCTTGAGCCCTATTTTCATTGCAAGTTTCTTTCTGCTTGGAGGTTTAGAGATTCTGAATACAGGCGAACAATTATTTCTATTAAAGAAATATACTTTGGATGGGGCACCTGGGTGGCTCAGTCAGTTAAGCCTCTGCTTTTGGCTCGGGTCATGATCCTGGGGTCCTGGGATCAAGCCCCGAGTTGGCTCCCTGTCAGCCGGGTAGTCTGCTTTTCCCTCTGCCTCTGCCCCTCCCCCTTGCTCGTGCTCTCTCTTTCTCCCTCTCTCTCTCTCAAATAAATAAATAAAATCACACACACACACACACACACACTGGTGGGGTGTTTGGGTGGCTCAGTCAATAAAGCAGCAGGGTCTTGATTTTGGCTCAGGTCATGATCTCAGGGTCCTGGGTTTGACTGAGCTCAGCATCTGGCTCTGAGCTCAGTAGGGAGTCCACTTGAGGTTTCTTTTTCTCTCTCCCTCTCCCTCTGTCCCTTGCTGTGCATGCATGCACACATGCGAACTTACTCTCTCCTTCTCAAATCTAAAAAAAAAAGATACATACATACACATACCTTGGGACTTAAAATTTTCTGGCAATATGTATAGCTATTGACAACAAGAGATTTGGGTAAACCCTGTGAGGTAAGTGGATTTTACTTTATTATCTTATTATTATCCTTTTTAGTCTCTACACCCAGTGTGGGGCTCAAACTTACCACCCTGAGATCAAGAGTCACATGTTCTACCAACTAAGCCAGCTAGGGACCCCAGGGTAAGTGTATATCAGGAGTTTTCCAGTCTTTAAATGTTTGGTAGAATTCTTCACTAAAACCATTTGGACCTGGAGATTTCCTTCTTTAATTAAATTATATTTTAAATTATAAATTAAATTTCTTTAACAGTTATAGAGCTATCCAAACTATCTATTTCATATTGGGTGAGTTGTGGTAGTTTGTGCTTTTCGAGAAATTGGAATACAGAATGTTTACTTCGTCTCAAAAACCACCCTACAAAAATACTTATGGATGACAAAGAGGAAAAGAATAACTTTAGACAGGAGAAGTCTTCCAGACACCACCTTCACCACTGATCAAGGTTAACATCTCTAGCAATGGGCGAATCAAAACTATGTACCACCTGATAGGATATAATGACAAGAACACAGCATCCCTTTAGTGCTATTCCTAACAAAGATAAATACCCTAAATCCTATCATGAGGAGACATAAGACAAGTCCAAATCAAGCAACATTATACATAATAAGTGTCCGATAATCTTCAAAAAAATCAAAGTTATGAAAAAAAGGAAAGAACGAGGAACCATGCCCCTAATTGAAGGAGACTAACGAGATATGCAACTAAATTCAAAGTGTGATTGCAGATTGGGTCGTTGAGCTATAAAGAACGTTATTGGGACAAATGATGAAATCTCATAGGCTGCTGAAAACCAGATGGTGGTATGTATCAATGTTAATTTCCAGCTTTGATGGTTGTACTCTGGTTACGTATCAGAATGTCCTTATTTGTAGAAAATACATACTAAAGGATTTCAGTGATAAGACAAAAAGCTGTCAACTTATTCTCAAATGGTTCAGAAAAAAATAATCTTTTTGTACTTAAAAAAAAAAGCTTTTCTGTAAATTTTAAATAATTTAAAAATTTTGTAAACGAAACTTTTTTCCAGATAGCCTTTTCTCATTTTGATCACTCTGTTATTCTAGAGCTCCTAAACAATGATGGATATATTTGACATCCATTTGTATTAGATATCATCTACTTATTTGGGAATCTTTCTACCTTTCTTTCTAATCTAATCTTTCTAATTTATTTCCTCAATGAGATTATTAAACCCTCAAAAGAAATATATTATGCTTCTATTTCCTTTGTATTTCCTTATAGTATCAAATAGCTACCCTTCATAACCACTTGAAAACAGGAAAGGTTTTGGAACATGAATTATCTGAATAGTTTAATTGCTTCTTTCAGTTTAAGCCCACTGAAAAACTTTAAGTCATCTAAGTCATATGATGGATCCAGGAACCAAGTCTGTGCATATTGCTCTTTCACACCCATCACTGGCCTCTGGGATTCATAGAAATATGTGTCTTGGTGGAAAAATGAGTCACTCCACCAACGCGCAGCTGGACTCTCACACCCAGACAACAAAGAAAATGTGGAAATCTGAGCGAAGCACAAGGAATCTATGTCCGAACAGGAGTTCACAATCTATGTCCGAACAGTTCAGAAGAATCTGAACTCCTGTTCGGACATAGATTCCTTGTGCTTCGCTCAGATTTCCACATTTTCTTTTTTTTTTTTTTAAGATTTTTATTTATTTATTTGAGAAAGAGAGAGAACATGAGGAGGGGGTGGGCAGAGGGAGAGGGAGAAGCAGGCTCCCAACCCAGCAGGGAGCCCAATGCGGGGCTCGATCCGAGGACCCTGGGATCATGACCTGAGCCGAAGGCAGACACTCAACGACTGAGCCACCCAGGCGCCCCTCCACATTTTCTTTGTTGTCTGGGTGTGAGAGTCCAGCTGCGAGAGTCAGCTCTTCTGTTACATTATGAAATGGAAACATGGTTTCCTGGGAAAAGGGCCAGATTTCACAAATTAAATGGTTTTGCTTAAATGTGCACAGCTGCTAAACACTTAAACTGTTCTTATTGAAAGTGTCTTATTTTAAAGATCTTGTCTTGATTCCAACTGGAAAGTTGAGAGGGGGGAGGGGTGGTCTTCTTGTGTGAATGGAATGAGTTTAACAGAAAGTTGTCTTGAATACTACCAGTTCTTGACCTGGTTCAAGTGCATGAAAGGGAAAAAACGTTATGCACATTTCTTGCCACCAATGATATGTTGACCATTCTGACATGTCCCTTTACATATATGAACAGGTTTCATCCTCCAAAGAACCTTAGTATTTTTTATTATGGGAAAGTTCAACTGTAGACAAAAATAGAGAGAATAATACAATGAATCCCTATGTACCTATCGCCTTGCTTGAACAAAGATTAACACATGGCCAATCTTCCTTCATCTACATCCCCGTCCACTTCCCTCAGAACTATTTTTAATCATATCCTAGATGTGGTATCATTTCATCTGTAAATACTTCAGTGTGTATCTTTTTTTTTTTAAAGATTTTATTTATTTATTTGAGAGAGAGAATGAGAGAGAGAGAGAGCATGAGAGGGGGAGGGTCAGAGGAAGAAGCAGACTCCCCGCTGAGCAGGGAGCCCGATGCGGGACTCGATCCCGGGACTCCAGGATCATGACCTGAGCCGAAGGCAGTCGCTTAACCAACTGAGCCACCCAGGCGCCCCAGTGTGTATCTCTTAAATATAAGGATTATTTATTTACTTATTTTAAAGTGATCTCTCCACCCAATGTGGGGCTCAACCCCCAAAATTGAGTCGCATGCTCCACCCACTGAGCCAGCCAGGCCTCCCCAAGGATTATTTTTGAAGTATAACCACAATGCCACTATCATACTTTAGAAGTTAATAATAATTCCCTGATGTCAAAGATCTAATCAGTATTCAAATTCCCCTGATTGTCTCATAAACCATTTTTTGCTAACAATTTGTTCAAATCAGAACCATACATTGTAATTGGTTTACTTTTTTTTTTTTAAGTAAACTTTTTTTTTTAAGATTTTATTTATTTATTTTTGTAAGAGAGAAAGAAATAGAGTGAGCACAAGCAGGGGGGAAGGGAGGGGCAGAGGGAGAAGCAGACTCCCCACTGAGCAGGGAACCTAATGAGGAACTCGATCCCAGGACCCTGGGATCCCTACCTGAGCCAAAGGCAGTTGCTTAACAGACTGAGGCACCCAGGTGCCCTTAAGTAAGCTCTTTGCCCAACGTGGGGCTTGAATTCATGACCCTGAGATCAAGAGTCACATGTTCTACCAACTGAGCCAGCCAAGTACCCCTCTTCTTTTCTTTTTTTTTTTTTTTTTAAGATTTTATTTGAGAGAGGGGCGCCTGGGTGGCTCAGTCGTTAAGCGTCTGCCTTCGGCTCAGGTCATGATCCCAGCGTCCTGGGATCGAGCCCCACATCGGGCTCTCTGCTCCGCGGGAAGCCTGCTTCTCCCTCTCCCATTCCCCCTGCTTGTGTTCCCTCTCTCGCTGTGTCTCTCTCTGTCAAATAAATAAATAAAATCTTAAAAAAAAAAAAAAAGATTTTATTTGAGAGAGACAGACAGAAAGAGTGCAGGCGGGGGGGAGGCAGAGGGAGAGGGAGAGAGAGAATCTCAAGCAGATTCCCTGCTAAGCACAGAGCCCTATGTGGGGCTTGATCTCACAATCCTAACGGTTCCTGACCCCAGTCAAAACCAAGAGTCAGCCACTTAACCAACTGAGCCACCCAGGCACCCCTTCGTTTCATTCCCCCTTCATCATTATCTCTTCCTCTCCCCTCCACCTTTGCAATTTGCTTGTTGGAGAAACTGGGTTGTTTGTCTTGTAGAGTTTCCTACCTCTGAATTTCACTGATTGCGTTCCTACAGTGTTGCTTAATGTATTTCTTTGACCTTCAGGTTTCCTGTCAACTGGTAGTTAGATCCAGATGCTTGATCAGATTCAAGTTTGATTGTTTTTTGTTTGTTTTTTGTCAAGAATACTTCATGGGTGTTGGTGTGTACTTCCTATCACACCCTAGACACATAATATCAATCCTCTCTTTTCGTGATGTTAAGATTAATGAGTAGGTTTAGGTGTTGTTAGTCTGATATAACAATTATAGAGTTCCCCATTAGTTTCCACCTCAGAGTTTTAGGAGACATTAATGATCATTATCTTCATCGTTATTTTACTAGAGGTTACAAAATGGTGACATTCTATCATTCTATCTTCATTTATGAGCTGAAATTCTATAAATAAGGTTTTTTTTAAGATTTTATTTATTTATTTGACAGAGAGAGACACCGTGAGAGAGGGAACACAAGCAGGAGGAGTGGGAGAGAAGCAGGCTTCCCGCGGAGTAGGGAGCCCGATGCGGTGACTCGATCCCAGGACACTGGGATCATGACCTGAGCCGAAGGCAGACGCTTGACTGAGCCACCCAGGAGTCCTTCTTTTTTTTTTTTTTTAAGTAAGCTCTACACCCTGGATGCCTGGGTGGCTCAGTCGGTTAAGGTCAAGAATTCAAGAACCCAAGAGCGAGAGTTGCATGCTCTACCAACAAAGCCAGCCAGGCACCCCTAAGAGGTTTCCCTCACCAAGTATTTGGTTACCTAGAGGTACAATTCAGAGGTAGGATAAATGCTTATTTCTCTTTATTTCCAGTTTTTAGAATAATTACTTGTTCTCTAGTGGTGTCCAAAGGTGAGTTCCAAGGCGTTTTTTTGTTTAGCATCATTATGATGTTCATCATTATGAACTCATGAGTTTAAACATATTTGATGTGTATTACCTGAAATCAAACAACTGGAAAAGTAAATTAACAATGTCTTTCTTTTTTTTTAGAGGAGGGGGGCAGAGGGAGAAGGAGAGAGTCCACACCCAGCTCGAAGCCTGACGTGGCGCTCCATCTCACAACCCTGAGATGGTGACCTGAGCTGAAATCAAGAGTTTGACGCTTAACTGATTGAGCCACCCAGGTGCCCCAATTAATTATGTTTTTCTATGCATACTTTGCTACTTATATAAAGAAAGAGATCAATTATAAATAAATAAACCAACATCAGGAATTTCTTCTGCTTTTTAAAAAAGATTTTATTTATTTATTCATTTGACAGAGAGAGAGAGAGCACACAAGCAGGGGAAGCAGTGGAGGGAGAGGGAGAAGCAGACTCCCTGCTGAGCAGGGAGCCTGATGGCGAGGCTTGATCTCAGGAACCTGAGCTGAAGGCAGTCGCTTAACTGACTGAGCCACCCTGGCATCCCAGGAATTTCTTCTTAAAAGCATTTTCCAGGAACTAGCATAGGATTAGCACATATTTAATCTAATCTTCTATAGTTTCTACATCTGTGCTACTAAGACTCCTTAGACTCCTCCTTGTCTCTTTTTCTCTACATGTAATCAATCACTAAGCCCTACTGATTTTCTCTCCTATAGAACTACCATCAGATCTCTTCCCTCTGGGTACACAGTACTCTTTGGTTCAGATAGTCATCTTCTCTTGCTGGGACTACTGCAATATTGTAGTAGCCTCCTGATATTCTCCCTACTTCTGGTCTCAGCCCTTTCCAAACTATCATTTACATTTCCTTAAATCAATTTTTTGAATTTCTTTTTAATGTTTTAAAGTAATCTCCACACCCAGTGTAGGGCTCAAACTCAAGACCCTGAGACCAAGAGTTGCATGCTCTACTGACTGAACCAGCCAGGTACCCCTCAATTTTCTTTCTAAAATGAAAATCAGGGACACCCGGTGGATCAGTCGGTGAATGTCTGCCTTTGGCTCAGGTCATGATCCCAGGGTCCTGGGATCAAGCCCCGCATTGGGCTCCCTGCTCGGCGAGAAGCCTGCTTCTCCCCCTCCCACTCCCTCTGCTTGTGTTCCCTCTCTCGCTGTATCTCTCTCTGTCAAATAAATAAATAAAATCTTCTAAAAAATAAAAATAAAAAAATAAAATAAAATGAAAACCAGGGACACCTTGGTGGCTCAGTCGGTTAAGCATCTGCCTTCGGCTTACGTCATGATCCCAGGGTCCTGGGATCAAGCCCTGCATTGGGTGCTGCTCAGCCGGGAGTCTGCTCCTGCCTCTTCCTCTGCCTCCCCCCTCATACTCTCTCTCTCAAATAAATAAAATCTTAAAAAAATAAGATGAAAATCAGCTCCTCTCCCTCTGTTTCTTCCCCCCTCCTCTTGCTCTTTTGGTTAAAATCCTTAAACAGTGCCTTTAACCTTTAGGATAAAGGCCAGACCTACTACCATGACTTCCAGGATGCTCTGTGATTGGGAAACTTTTTCCTGCCCAACCTCACTTTGACCTCTTTGCCTCTAAACATCTTATACAACACCTTATTTAATAGGTGTTCATTTTGGGGGGGGGAATGATAAAAATGTTCTAAAACTAATTGTAGTTGCTAACTATGTGAATGTACTAAAAAACATTAAATTGTACACTTTATTTTTGTAAGATTTTATTTATTTATTTATTTATTTATTTATTTATTTATTTATTTACTTACTTACTTATTTATTTATTTAGCATGCAAGTGGGGTAAGGGGCAGAGGGAGAGAGAGAATCTCAAGCAAACTCTGCGCTGAGCTTGGAGCCCAACTCAGGGATCCTGAGATCATGACCTGAGCGGAAATGAAGAGTTGAACACTTAACTGATTAAGCTACTCAGGCACGCTGAATTGTACACTTTATTTTTTAAAATTTTATTTATTTATTTTTAAGATTTATTTATTTGACAGAGAGAGGAAGAAAGAGGGAGAGAGCACAAGCAGGGGGAGCAGTAGAAGGAGAGGGAGAAGCAGGCTCCCTGCTCTGCAGGGAGCCCGATGTGAGGCTTGATCCCAGGACCCTGAGATCAAAACCTGAGCTGAAGGCAGATGCTTAACCGACTGAGCCACCCAGGCGCCCCCCGAATTGTACACTTTAAATAGGTGAATTGTATGTGATGTGAATTATATCTCAATAAAGCTGGTTTTTTTGTTGTCTTTACTTTTTTTGTGCGGTTTAAAAAGGTGGGTTTTTAAAAAAGAAAATGAAAGGGAGAAAAATAAGTTAGCAAATAGGACAGGAAATAAATTAATACAACCTCACAAGGACCAAGAGGGAGCGTCTCAAGGACAAATTGGTCAGCAGTGCCAAATGCTGTAGGGTTCGAATAAAATTAGAAAAGGAGAGATAATTGGTAGAATATGGAGTTTATTAGTGACTTTTTTTAAAGATTTTTTTTTTTATTTGACAGAGAGAGAGAGCACAAGCAGGGGGAGTGGGAGAGGGAGAAATAGGCTCCCCGCCGAGTAGGGAGCCCGATGTGGGACTCGATCCCAGGATGCCAGGATCATGACCTGAGCCGAAGGCAGTTGCCTAACCAACTGGGCCACCCAGGCGCCCAATTAGTGACTTTTAAGTGCTCAATTAGTAGAGAGGAAGCCGTCTTTTTGGACAGAGAGCAGAAGTTTAAGAACTGAATTTGGTGTTAGGGATCTATAGCAGCAGTTCTAGAAAACAATGAAATTTGAACACTAGAGATTGGACAGACCTAACCTTGAGGAGACAGGAAGGTAAAACCAATTAAGACTGCAGTTTTTATTTGTATGCTTTGTTTTTTTATTTCTAGTATAAGAGACCAGTGCATGTTGAAGGCAGAGAAGGAGGAGAGGTTTTAGGGCACTTCCATTAATTTATTTTCTTGATGTTGTATTTGTTAGTCTGCATCACTGCTTCCCTGAGACTAAAAACTCTCCCCCCACAGCAAATTTGCCGGGGCTTTGAATGGTTTCTAGCACTAAGCTATGCATAAAATAGCTCTTAATAAATAATTTCGACTGTTTTCTGGCTCAGGAAAGCTACCCTATATATTAATGTTCGAGGGAGAGAAAAAGAAGGAATTTTTGAGGGAGAGAAATGTAAAATATAATAGGCACTTTTTTTTGGGTATATGTCAGAGGGACAAGAATAGTGCCTATAAATCCAGAGAGAAAAACACCATTGCCGTCTGTAGCAGCTGAAAGCCAGCTCTTGAGAACTGGTTTTCCATGTGGGATGGTTTCTCTGATGTGAAGACACATCAGTCATCCCAAGTGTTTATTATTAACAAAGCATACTATCTCCCTATGATCTCTCCCAGGATGGATCCAAAACTGGATAGAACATATTGCATGCTGTGCCCCTCACACCTTGCTGGATCTCCCTAATTATATACTCATAGGACCTATGGCAGAACCACGATAGGAAATGAACAATACCTGGTTATCTCCCTCCCCAGCCCTGCACTTTCTCATCTCATGTTGTTGCTGTAGGGAGAGGGGGGAAGGGTATGCCCTTTCTCCTCCTTTATGCCTAGAGACTCTCCCCCTGTGAACCTTTCCCCCTCCCCCAGGAAGTAGTGGCAGTACTCCCTGAGCTGCTGGAGTACCTTCCACTTTGTACCAGAAACTGTTTGTGCATCTGTCTCCCTTGCTGCACTATGAGCTTCTCAACAGCAGGGACTGGTCTTTATTAATTCTCCTTGAAGGCCACAGTCCAGTAGCTGGCTCATGTTAAGTAGTCACACTTCTTGAGCAAATGAATGGATACAGGAATATGACAGAGCTCTGTGAGGTTCCAGCTGCTGACGAGGTTGTATCCCGGTGTTCTTTTTCTGGGCCAAAGGGTTGTTTGTTTCCACCTCTCCATTCCTTTTACAGACTGCCTCAGCAGCTCAAAGTACACAATGGAACAGTGTGCCTTTCAGCAAATAGAGTGAGCAATGGAAAATGCCAAGCATCAACCCTGCATGCAAGCAATGGCATGCTGAATGTAATTCCAAATAGAGACCAACTGACTATTTTCATTGAAATGGAATGAAGCCTTCTGGTAAGGCTCTTATTGGGCTCCATTTCTGGTTATCAGGATTGATAAAGCTAATGCAACAAGGCTCAGCACGCCCCCTGTTGGATTTAACTGGCATTTAGTAAGAAGAAGAACAAGAGAGAAACTCAATGCAATTTCTTAGACGTAGGTATGCAAGGGTAGGACCCTTTCTGCAAAATTCTCTGTTAAGGAGGCATCAAATGAGTCAGAGATGTATTCACTGGACTATCCCTTGGTTATAATTTGACTCATCCACAAATACTGACATTCCTTTTTGAAGAATAGAAATATTTTCCTAATGTGAAAGCCAAAATGGCATGGACTTAATTCCTTTTAGCAAACATGCAACCACAAAAAACAAATCAACCACTAAAACCAAGGCTAACCTGGCAAGTCACTTGCCCTCTCTAGGCCCTCCTGTTACTGTGTGTCAAGTGAGGAGGTCAGATTTGATGATCTCATTGCCAAGGGCCAGTCTCTGGGATCAGAGAGGTAGATGCACTCCTAGGTCCAGCATCTCCCCCACCCCCAATGAGGTTTAAATCGTAATTTCTGAATCTCCATTGATACAGAACTGGCTACCTTAGTATATCCATACATTGGAAAACAAGTTAGCTCTATATGCAGTGATATGGAACAATCTTCATGGTATATTATTAACTGAAAAAAGCAAAGTGCTGAGCATATATATATATATATATATTCCACAAGAAAACAGTAACATTTTTTTTTTTTTGAAAACAGTAACAATTTGTCTCTTGGGGGAGAAAGTAGTTGTGCAGACAAGTGTAGAAGGAAAAGTTCTTTTCACTCTACTTCTCTGTGTCCTGTTCACAATCTGTATCTTGTGTGTCACCTGTGAAAACAATCTAACCAATTTAAAAAAGTAAGAACCTGGGGCCCTGGGCTGACTCAGTCCAAAGAGCACGTGACTCTTGATCTCGGGGTCATGATTCGAGTTCCACATGGGGTATGGAGATTACTTAAATAAATAAGAACCTTATAAAGGGTTAGTAAGGTTCTCTACTGTCACTTCTTTTTTTCTAGAAGTCTTATCAATCCTCAATGGAAGCAACTTAAACTGCTATAGTACATTTTCTCTAATTTTTTTTTTTAAGATTTTATTTATTTATTCATGACAGACAGAGAGAGAGAGAGAGGCAGAGGGAGAAGCAGGCTCCCAAGGAGCAGGGAGCCCGATGCAGGAATCGATCCCAGGACCCTGAGATCATGACCTGAGCCGAAGGCAGATGCTTAACCATCTGAGCCACCCAGGCGCCCCATTTTCTCTAATTTTTATTAAAATATTTTATTTATTTTACTTAAGAGAGAGCACACAAGCAGGGGGAGCAGCAGAGGGAGAGGGAGAAGCAGGCTCCCCTCTGAGCAGGGAGCCCTATGCAGAACTCGATTCCAGGACCCCAGGATCATGACCTGAGCTGAAGGCAGACGCTTAACTAAGCCATTAAGGCAACCCAGTACATTTTCTCTTAAATTCTAAAATAAATTGGTAATCTGTCAGTTCTAATAGATATATATCTGCTAGTCATTGGGGCTATCCCAGACTGTCCCAGATACTGAGCTCTTCAGCATCTTTCTGGCTTGGTTCTCTGAATGGATTGTTGGGGCCTGGAGACCCACTGAGCAGTTTTTCACTCTTCCTAATGATAATGCATGCCAGACTAGAAGTGACCTTTTGCCAAGACCATCATCTGTCCAGCTGGGGAAACCCAAGCTTGGTTTCCTAACCAGGGAAAAGGTTTACAGCTTTTCTGGGGGAAAGAGGGCTGGTGCCACCCCAGGGAACTCTTAAGTCCAGTGCTGTGCTAGATAGCAAAATAGGGGAGCACGAGCAGCCTCTTTTTCTCTAGACTTCTGAGTCAAGGGTCCTCCTTGGTTCTGGTCCTTGATACCCATCACAATTGAAAATATGTCTGTAGTTAATCATCAGGCCCGCATATTCGAAACCAGCATGCATGGGTGGCCATGTCTGCCTATCCCTGTCCCAATGAAAGGTAGAGTGCTAAGGTAGAAAGAGCCAGAGAGCAGTATAGGGACCTGATTTGAGCACCAAGCCAAGGCTAACCTGGCAAGTCACTTGCCCTCTCTAGGCCCTCCTGTTACTGTGTGTCAAGTGAGGAGGTCAGATTTGATGATCTCATTGCCAAGGGCCAGTCTCTGGGATCAGAGAGGTAGATGCACTCCTAGGTCCTGCTCTGGGAAGTCACTGTGAGCTAGGCCTCTGGCAGGGGGAAACACAGGAAAGGTAATTTTTAAAGAGCGGTGAGAGATGGCCAAAGGCTTTACTTCCTATTTTATTATCCATCTTAGTCCTACTCTGTTAGTATACATCTAGGAGGAACCTAGAGGAGCTTTGCAGCTCCTCACCACCACTGTGATCTTAATCTAAGTTCTCTCTTCCCCCAACAAACCCTCAAACATTTGTTTTAAAGATTTTATTTTTAGGGGTGCCTGGGTGGCTCAGTGGGTTAAACGTCTGCCTTCGGCTCAGGTCATGCTCACAGGGTCCTGGGATTGAGCCCCACATCAGGCTCTCTGCTCAGCAGGGAGCCTGCTTCTGCCTCTCCCTCTGCTGCTCCCCCTGCTTGTGCGCGCTCTCTCTGTCAAATAAATAAATAAAATATATTTTTAAAAAGTTTATTTTTAGGGCACCTGGGTGGCTCAGTTGGTTAAGCGACTGCCTTCGGCTCAGGTCATGATCCTGGAGTCCCGGGATCGAGTCCTGCATCGGGCTCCCTGCTCAGCGAGGAGCCTGCTTCTCCCTCTGACCCTCCCCCCTCTCATGTACTCTCTCATTCTCGCTCTCTCAAATAAATACATAAATCTTTAAAAAATAATAAAAATAAAAAAATAAAAAGTTTATTTTTAAGTCATTTCTACATCCAAGGTGGGTCTTGAACTCACAACCCCAAGATCAAGAGTCACGAGCTCTACTGACTCAGCCAGCCCAGCACCTCAGAACTCTTCAAGCTTTTTAGAACGGTGGTTAGTAACTTGGCTTTGGGGGAGGTAGAGGCCCCTTTAAAAAGACTGTGGAAGCCACGGATTTTTTTTCCCTCTCAAAAACTGGGCACAGGCAAATACAGTATCTTGCATACGATTTTAGGGTCTCATGTTCTCCCTCCCCGCTCTAGAACTTCAAATGCTTAGGTACGTTTGTGGGTGAGCAAAAAAAGCAGGAGGGAAAAGGAGAGCCCCACTCTAGGACCTGTTTCCCTTCGCCGGCTCACGGCTCACATTCCTCCGCCCCAGTCCCGTTGCGCGGCCTCCGCTGGCAGCCGAGGCCCTAGTCTCCCGCTCCAACTATTCCAACTATCCTGGGAAGGGTGGGGCGCTCGGCTCTTGGGTCCCCCTCGGTTGCCCCCCTTCCCCACCATCGGTCTCCCCTTCTGCCCTGGTCCCTCCCTTTCTGGGGTGGGGCCAGCCAATGGGCGATGAGACTCCGGGGTTTGGCCCGGGAGCCGGGGAGCTCACCGATTCCCCGCCCCACAGTTCTGGCCACCGTCCCGGTGCGCACGGACGTGGCTCGAGTTTCCTCGGCTCTCTGCTCTTTCTCGCTTCCCCCCACCCCCCTCCCGCTTTTTCCTCCTCTCCTGGGCTTCAGCTCCAGCTCCACCCGGCCGGCCCCGCACGGCTCCGGCTAGCCATGGAGGACACCCAGCTCCATATCATCGAGCAGCCGCTTCCCGAGTACCCCGATGTTGGGGACTCGGGGTCCTCCCCCATGGGGGCGCCAGCGGCGGAGGAGCCGTCAGGGGCCGGCTCTGAGGAGCTGATCAAGTCGGACCAGGTAAACGGCGTGCTGGTGCTGAGCCTTCTGGACAAAATCATCGGCGCCGTCGACCAGATCCAGCTGACCCAAGCCCAGCTGGAGGAACGGCAGGCGGAGATGGAGGGTGCCGTGCAGAGCATCCAGGGCGAGCTGAGCAAGCTGGGCAAGGCACACGCCACCACCAGCAACACCGTGAGCAAGTTGCTGGAGAAGGTGCGCAAGGTCAGCGTCAACGTGAAGACCGTGCGCGGCAGCCTGGAGCGCCAGGCCGGCCAGATCAAGAAGCTGGAGGTCAACGAGGCCGAGCTGCTGAGGCGCCGCAACTTTAAAGTCATGATCTACCAGGTGAGCTGGCGGGGTGGACCGCGCCCGGCCCGCTGTCTCCGGGGCTTGGGGTGGGGGGGAGCTGCCCGCGGTGCGGCGCTCCCGCCAGCCTGGCGTGGCTCGGGGGACCCACCCTCCTTCCGGCGAGCGCCGCTGGAGTGGGGCGGGGTGGGCGGCGGATTCCTGGAGCGCGCGGAGGGGCGCGCTCTGCACCCCACGCCTTATCACCGAGCCCCCTCCCTCTGGTGACAAACTCGCAAAGTTAGGGGGCAGGACTCGAGGACGCTCCCCCCCAGGCAGACCGTTCCCAACTTGGCTCTGTGAAGTCTCCCAACTTGGCTCTGTGAAGTCTCCCTACTTGGCGGAGGTTTTGGGGAAAGCCAGGGGTCCCTGGCGGCCGGTGGGCCCGCTGTAAGCGGACACTGGCGGCGCGGCCCGGGTTTGGGGCCTCCGGCGCTGCCCGCCCGATATAGCGGGTGATTCAGGGCTCAAGCACGCACCGGCGGGGGCTGCGCCAGGCGAGGGACGCGACCGCCAGCACACGCCCCCGGACCCGCATGGGCCTCGGCTGCCCCCGCGTCCCTGCGCTGCGATCTGCCCCGAGCCTCTGGGCACTTTCAGGCCCTTGGGGACGCAGGCAGCGCTCCCGAACCCTCTCTGCCAGATGGAAGTAGGCACGGGGGCGGGGTTATGAGGGGCGGGGCGCGACGTGAGGAGTGCAAGAGGGGTTCTTGGGGCAGAATGGACAGCCCCTGCCGGTCCGGCGATCTAGGCGCGGAGAATCACCCTGCCGGCCCGCGGGACAGTGGAGCAGCCGGCAGACAGGCGGGAGGAGGCTGGCGCGCGCCAGGCTCCGCCCAGGCCGCTTGTGGCTTCCTTTGCACCTCTCCCCGTTTTGCCCACCCGGATAAAAGTGCCATTTTTGTTTCATAACTGCAAATAAACCTGGAAATCTCAGTGCTGCTGGTCCTCTTCGCTCCCCGCTCCCCAATCCCATTAGAAGTGGCTCTGAGCTGAGGGCTTGGTGATCTTTGATCGGGTGGGAATCTACCCAGCCTCTCCTCTCTGCTTCCTGCAGAGGTTGAGGTTCCCACCCCAAGGAGGTGAGGTCATGGGGGCGAAGGGGTTAGTGTAAGCTCCCTTTGCCCCTTCCTCTCCCTCAGAAGGGAATGGAAAGAAAAGGAAGGCTAGATTTCCCACACCCTCTAGGTGAGAGAACCTGTCAGGGAGCTGTGGTTTCCCTGACTGCACCAGGCCCTGGTCAAGCTGGGTTCTGAGTGACCATCTGGGATTCAGTGAGGTCTTTGGCTGGGTCTCTCTAGGAGGAGCTAAGAGAGATGCAGATTAGGACAAGGGTTTGGAAACAGACACAGGGAGATGGGTGAGCTCATACCCATCTGAGGAGATGGTGGTGGGACAGAGACAGAAGCGGTGCTCTCCCCCTCCCTCCAATGCCCAGGGACTCCTCCCACATAGCGCTAGAAGCTCCCCCACCAGCCCATAGAGCACAATCTGGTAGATTTTCTACTTAATCTACTTAATCTAACTGCTTGGAGGAGTGTGTGTGAGAGAGATTTTAGGGAAATCTTATTAGCACGGGGTGGGGGGGGCGTCACTGGGGGAAGAACAACACGCAGGGGTCTCCACAGCCTGGTGTATGAGAGGGTTGCCACGAACAGCTTCAATATGCTGCCCTCCTCACTCTGAATATCCCAGACTGCAGAGTGTGGGAAGGTTCTCAGCCTCAAAGTAAACCTATGTCAAGGGTGGAGATGCTGAGAGGAAGACTCCGGTGCAGAGGCCAATGAGAGCTCTGTTACTGCCTCTCGGCAGCTGGCACACACCTCTACATCGTGTGTTTGGGGCAGGGGGAGGGCCTCTACTAACAGGGTGGCTTTGACTGCATCTGTACTAAACCAGGGCCAGTGGGAGGCAGAAAGTGGCAGTGGAAAGAATGGCTCAAGCTGGGGACCCTGAGCCGCTAAACCACAGGGCAAATAACTAACAAGTAACACAGTTCCAACCTGGAGAGGAGATCAGCAAGGAAAAGATCCCAGCAGCAGGGGTGGGGCTCAGGGAAGCAGCACTTCCCTGAGCTGCAGAGCAGATGTCCAGGTAGGGGGCAAGGGCTGAGTACCCTCAGCTGCTAAAGGAAAAGCAGAGGCTGCCCCTCTGAGGTCTGCAGGCCTGGGAAGAGAATGAGGTAAAAATAGCTCTGCGCCTGGGCAGGCCTAATAGGGAAGCTTGGGGGCGGCAGCATTTATGGTAGTCAGGCTGAGGGGTAGGATGCTTGGGTGGCCAGGCAGAGAGAGAGAGAAATCTGGAGAAGGGCCTCCTGGGAGAGTGTGAGTTCTACAGAGTGGGAACAGGGGAGAGGATGTTATATTCCCCATTACAGATGTGGGAGGTGATGATGTGGCAATGGGGGCGGGGTGGAAGGGAGAATGAAAGGCCTGCAAGGCCCCAGCTGTGGGATCAGGTCATCTGGCCCCCCATACCTTTTTCCTGGGGAGATAAAGGAGGGAATCCCTTGTGTGGCCTCACCCCATATTCAAGGAATTGCTAGACATAATAATTTCTTTTTCTTTCTTTTTTTTTTTTTTTTTTAAGATTTTATTTATTTATTTGAGAGAGAGAATGAGATAGAGAGAGCATGAGAGGGGGGAGGGTCAGAGGGAGAAGCAGACTCCCTGCTGAGCAGGGAGCCTGATGCGGGACTCAATCCCGGGACTCCAGGATCATGACCTGAGCCGAAGGCAGTCGCTTAACCAACTGAGCCACCCAAGCGCCCCTAGACATAATAATTTCATAGGTTAAGTTTGCATTTGATCCCCCCCGCCCCCCATGAAATTCAGCACCTCCCACCCCAAGATATCAGAGCCCTCACCTTGAACCCACTTCTGAGTCATTATTGTCCTCTGGCATTTCCCTAGCTCCCTAACAAAAATTAGCAGTTTGGCAACCCATGCTATCAGGTGACACTTAACTAGGCAACAGCTAGTGAAGGAGAAGAACGAAATCTACTAGTAGCGAAGGGTCAGTGGACTGAGAACTGCTGGGAAGATTTGGCAGATGATGGGCACTGTACAAACAGGAGAGGCAGTGACCATTAAAGATCCAAATCTTCCAGGGGCACCTGGGTGGCTCAGTCGGTTAAGCGGCTGCCTTCAACTCGGATTGTGATCCCATGGTGCTGGGATCAAGCCCTTCATCGGGCTCCCTGCTCAGCGGAGAGCCTGCTTCTCCCTCTCCCTCTGCCTGCCTCTCTCCCTACTTGTGCTCGCTCTCTGTCAAATCAATAAATTTAAAAAAAAATCCAATTCTCCCGGATAACGATTTGGATATTATTAGTGTTCTTTTAGAATGCAGAAAAGGGGCTAAAATGGAAATAAACATTTTCTGGAGCAGTTTTGATGAGACAGTGATCTACATAAGGACCCATCAGACCTGCTCCAAGTGCTTGAGGATAGGACCAGGAAGCATTTAAGGGATTAAGGGCTCATAGGCTTTAAAAATGATATGAGGAATTCTTCATCTCAGGAAACAAACTGAGGGTTACTGGAGTGGGCGGTGGGGTGGGAGGGATGGGGTGGCTGGGTGATGGACATTGGGGAGGGTATGTGCTATGGTGAGAGCTGTGAATTGTGCAAGATTGTTGAATCACAGATCTGTACCTCTGAAACAAATAATGCAATATATGTTAAGAAAAAAAAAAAGAAGATGATAGTAGGAGGGGAAGAATGAAGGGGGGGAAATCGGAGGGGGAGACGAACCATGAGAGATGATGGACTCTGAAAAACAAACTGAGGGTTCTAGACGGGAGGGGGGTGGGAGGATGGATTAGCCTGATGATGGGTATTAAAGAGGGCACGTTCTGCATGGAGCACTGGGTGTTATGCACAAACAATGAATCATGGAACACTACATCAAAAACTAGTGATATAATGTATGGTGATTAACATAACAATAAAAAGTAAAATAAATAAATTTGTTTCATATAAAAAATAAAAAAATTAAAATTAAAATGAGGGCACCAAGGCTGGAATGAGGGCTTGCTGGCTTTTCCTCCCCAAATCCTAACCTAACCCATATAGCTCTTTCCTGGACTCAAGGCAAATCAGGGCTCTCTTGTTCTAGAACTCCAAACTTTTGTCCCCAAAATATTCCAATGTGGGGCTCTTGTCCTTCTCATCCCCTAAGCCTAGTGGCCATGGAAAGAGTGCTTACCACATCCTTCCTCCAAAAAACTTAGTTTTTCCTGGTCACTGGATCCAAAGCAGGGAGGATATTTTTAGGGGTAATCCTAAGACCAAAGGAAATAATACTCCTCCCTCTGATTTTTTTTTTTTTTTTAAATAAAGTCTGACTATTGTAAAGGTCAAAATCAATAAAGGGATGCAATGGCACAGAGTAAGCAACTGATAGAGAGAAGTGAGAGGATACTGTTGCTAGGCAACCAACCTCAGAGATGAGTAGTGGTTTATTCCATTTCATTGAAGCATACCATTGTGAATATTTCATTATTCTGCCATTACAGATTTTTTGAGCTGGAAGATGCTTCAGAGATAATCAACTTCAGCTCCTTCATTCTATAGCTGGGGAAGTGGAGGCCCAGAGAGAGGAAGTTACTTGCCTGCTGTCACTCAAGGCAGTGGGGGGTCAAAGCTGGGGCCAGAACCCAGGTGCACCCCTTCTTCTGCTACATTCTCTGCTCCCCACTTCCTCCTTCCATTCCCAGGCTCTGCAGCAGAAGTCAGTGTGGAGGTTATTCCAACAGAGGGTTAGTTCTGGCTCCTTCATTCTCTAAGGGAGATAGCTGCACGGTCCTGGCACCCGGGCCGCTGTGTGTGTGTGCGTGTGTGTACACATGTGGGTGTAATAATCACCATTCCTAAGAGTTGCTAAGGTTGGTGGCCATTAGCTGCTCAGCCTCCTAGTACTGAAGCAGAGGCAATGACCAATGACAGTGGACCAGTGACAGTGGGAGAGGAGGAGTACAGAAGGTAAGGCATAGAGCTCCCTGGTCAGTATGGGTATCCCCTAGCATGGACTCTGCATCTGGCTATGAGAGGACCATGTGGCTTTCTCCTCGGCCTCCCTGCCACTCCCCCCTTCTCCTTGTACTCCACAGGGCAGACTGGCATCTGTTACTTGTGTTTTTGTGGCTGCAGGCTTTTACCCACTACTGCTGTCACTGGAGTCTGGTAGTGCCCCTAACTGTCCCTCTCCCTGACTTCTCATGATGGTCCAAAGCAAGAGTGGCAACTCAGCCCCTCAGGAGGGAGAATGGGAGCTGCTGCTAGGTCTTCCAGGATGCAGGCCCACCTGTCATAAAAAGAGCTTGGTTTTTGTTCCTGATTTCTCTGTGCATCTTGGTATCTGATATCCCAGGCGTGGGGGGGGGGGGGGTGGCAAGGGGGGCAAGAGGTGGGGACATGACCAAAGGGAAACAGCCAGGATGTCCCTCTTCCATGCCTCTCCCTCTCCTTATCTGGGGCGGCACCCAGTGCCCACCCTGCCCCGGGGAAATAATGAGAAATGGGATCAGCCACATAGGACTCTGAAGACAGTGGAGTTGTTCGCCTACTCGCCTTCTTTTTCACTCATCAGAGCCTTCCCAGCTAGAGTCAATAACTGACCTCTTAGAGAGCTCCTTCTCCATCCCTGAAAGCCTCTTATTCCCTCCAGCCCTCAATAGTATCATCCCATGACTGGCTGGGTAGGGATAGAAGGCAGGAGGCTAAGGATGGGAGTGGGGAAGATTCTAGAGGGAAGAAGAGAGGGGCTCTGTTTAAATTGTTTATTAAACATGGGCCTGGGCCTGGGTTTGTCCCACTTTCAACTGCAGGGCCCTCTTGATGAAGCATATAAAATATGGTTCCTTTCCAGCCTGATATATACCATATTCCCTTCCCCCTACTCACCAACTCCAATTCTGCATGCCCACTAAGGCCTCTTTCTCTCAACCCCATCTGCACCTATCTCAAGCCCCATTTAAACCCCTTTTCCTCATCTTAGCCCAAGAAGAAGCTGAAAGCACCCTCTGACCTGGCCACACCCAAGATCGTGCCTTTTGACCTTCTGCCTGAGACTGAGCCCTTTGACCTGAAGCCTGAGACAGTGCCTGAGCTCCCACCTTTTGACCAGACGCCTAGGACACTGCCCTATTACCCAGAGCCTGTGCCTCTGCCCACCCCAGGGAAGCCGACGGCCGGTGGGGGCGCTTAGGGTCTCCTGGGTGACGCAGGGCTGTGGGCATGGGCTATCACTGCTTAGTGGTGGTCAGTGTCGGGATGGCAGGCCTCTTCCAAGTCCTGGGTGGGTGGTGGGTATTATGAAAACACTCTGGCATTATGCAGAGTTCAGGCGAATGTGATGTGTGTAATGGGGTGGGAGGTGAAGGGACGGGGCCCTCCCCTACCTCTCGGTTTCTGTCTTAATAGTAGACGCTCCAAACACCATACTGGAGCTGCACCCCGTGCTGCCTGCATGAAACTGTGCCATGGCATCTGAGTCTCCTTCCCGTTCCCCTTCTGACTCCTCCTCAGGGACAGGCCAGTTTGGCTCAAAGCTTCTTTGGAGAGGGAGGGCCCTCATGAGGCCCAGGCCTGGGGTCTGTTCTGTGCCCTGTCCACCCCTTCCCTGTAGCTGAAGAAAACATTTACACTTATTTTTTCCATTTTTTTTTAGAAAATGTTTTGCAAAGGGATCCCTTATGTTTGCCAGATCCTGCCTTGGGCGGGGCACCCAAAAGCTGCCAACTCAGAGAGGCCAGAAGGGGGGACATTTTAGCTGGCTCTGGCTTGGATCCTCTGGCTTCCCTATAGCACAAAAAGGTTTCCTCAACTTTTTTTCTTTTTTTTCCATAATCATCCCCCTAAGGGGTCCTTTTAGATGTTTTTTCCCCCTAACTTTCCCCTCCTCCATGAAATTTTGATACTACAGATATATGTCTATCTGCGTATGTACTGGGACTCTTTGAGCACTACAAACTATTGCAATATCTAAAATCACCTCTCCTCTCAAGAATTTCCACCCTCTTGGGAGCAACATTAACCCTGTTGAGAATCCTACTCTAGCAGAAAGGACCCTCTGCCTTCATTGTCTCTCACCCCTTGTCTTGGCAATCTAAAGTAATGATCCTGAGTTTTTATGACTTTCCTTCTTTTCTCCTCTCCCCAAGCACCCTTTTCTAACATAGTCTCTGAGCAGATCCTGGGTCTCTGAATGCCCTCTCCAAAGTCTTCTCTGGCTATTCTCAGGTAGTAGTTGGGGACAGAGCTCTAAGTCAAGAGAGGCTCCTGGGGTGCCTGGCTGCCTCAGTCGGTAGACAATGTGACTCCTCATCTCGGGGTCATGAGTTTGAGCCCCACCTTTGTTAAAGAACTTACTTTAAAAAAAAAAAAGGAAAGAAAGGCTCCTACTTAAGAGTCATATGACATTTTCCCTTCTCCCTGACAAATGTGAAGTGCCTGGCCAAGGATTAGGCACATAGTAGGTGCTCGATTAAATTATAATCATATTAAAATCTTCTTCCTAGGGGCACTTGAATGGCTCAGTCGGTTAAGCGTCTGCCTTCAGCTCAGGTCATGATCCCAGGGTCCTGGGATCAAGCCCCGCATCGGGCTCTCTGCTCAGCGGAGAGCCAGCTTCTCCCTCTGCCTGCCACTCTGCCTATCTGTGCTCTCTCTCTAATTTCTCTGTCAAATAAATAAATAAAATCTTTAAAAAAAAAATTAAAATAAAAAATAAAATAAAATCTTCTTCCTAGACCAGAGTATCTTCAGTTTATACAGCAGGGTTGGGCAGTGGAGTGGAAGGGGCGGGAAGCCTTCCTGGGGCTCCTGAAACTCATCTTGGACTGGTGCCTTCCTCGGTTGGAGAACTGTGTGTGCTTGGTTGGGGGGGCAGGGGAAGCTGTGCATGCTTTTGCTCAGACCTGGTCATTAAAGGTAACTCTGGAAACCAAGCCTGTTGGGAGTGGTGGTTTTGTTTAATAAAAACGTGAAAACAGAACAAGCAGAGCCCTCCCTCCTTGCCACCCCCTGAGGCCCCTCCTTTGGTGTAGGAGCTCTGCCAGGGCAATAGGGGTGGGACAAGGGTGCTTGGCCTTTGTGCCCAGGGTGGGGGGAGGTGCTTTGGAATTGTGTTGGTGGTGGTTGTAGCAACAGGGTGAATGGGGTGGGCCCAAGACAGCACTCCAAGCCTATGAGTCATAGGGGAAACCTGGCTTGGAAAGGGAGAGAAAAGAGAAAATCCATTAATGGAGGAAAAAAGCTAAAATCATAGTGGTATACCCTCTGCAGAGCCAGTCTACTGGACATTGTCCAGGGACTTAGGTGAAGTTATTTCTTCCCCCATCCCCTGACCTTTCACCAAGGCAGCTCCTCTGGTGTAAGCCATCACTCTGGCGGAAACCTACAATGAATGGGGTTAATATAGTTCCATATGCCTTTCTGGACTGGGAGAGACACCTCCAAATCCAGGAATAAACCTCCCTTCACTGGGATTGTTCCCTGATGTTGTATTTGAGAACTTTCATCAGGAATTAGGAAGATGGGATTGGCTACAAGAGGTATGCAACTCTGTCCCTAGCCCTGTTCACTTCCAAGCTCAGCTGGCAAACACTTTTAATCTAGGAAGCCAGAGGCCAGGAAAACGAGTCAGCTCAGCCTTTAGGGGGTGGGGTGGGGCAGGGCTGGGGGTGGAAGGGGGGTATCAGGGTTGCTGGGGGTGGGGCAGGGACACAATGTTGATTTGTTTTCCAGCAGCTGGGACTGTTTCCTGACTATTCCCCGCCCATCACCCTAATCCTTCCCTAGCCCATCCACATTGTCTAAGTTTAGTGAAAGGAGGGGTTCTCCACTACCCTTTGGTGGAGCACATGTGGGGTTATAGTCAGAGAGGCTGTGAAGGAGATCAGAGCTGAAATTTTTTTGATACTGGGGCTGCAGGTAAATTCTGGGCGGAGAGGGATGAAGAAGCAGCAGAGAGTTTAAATCATGAAGAGTCCTAAAATGGTGTGTAAAAGAGAGGACTTGAGTAGCAGGCAGAAAGAAGTGACTGTAAAAAGGAAACCCAAAGGGTACAACTGGAAATAAGAAGGAATGTTAAGAGAGGTTGGGACCCTCTTACACTCAGAACAAAGAAAACAACCCCTTCAACTCCTCTGTGAGTGATAAGAAGCAGAAGGATGGACAGAATGACAGTACTAGGGACCCCTGGGTGGCTCAGTCGTTAAGCGTCTGTCTTCGGCTCAGGTCATGGTCCCAGGGTCCTGGGATCGAGCCCCGCATCGGGCTCTCTGCTCCACGAAAGGCCTGCCTCTCCCTCTCCCCCTGCTTGTGTTCCCTCTCTCGCTGTGTCTCTCTCTGTAAAATAAATAAAATCTTAAAAAAAAAAAAAAAGAATGACAGTACTAAGCCAGCTATGGCAGGTGGAGACTACAAGTCCCAGCATGCCCTGAGCCCAGATCACCTTGCCTGCTGGGAGGTGTAGTTGAATAATGAGAGCTTGAGGTGGCTTGATGCCCAGCAGCGCTGGTGCCCAGTTTGGGAGAAGAGGTGGAGCCAGCATTCTGTCTTTGTCCTTGCTAATGCTATTGACAGGGAGGGAAGGAAGTTGGGAGGGGGTGTTCCTAGTTTTCAGTATAAACCAGGAAACTCTGGGGGGATGTGGATGGGAGAGAAGAGGAAAGAGGTTGGGGGCTGGGGGAGGAATTTCTGGAGCAGGTGGTGCTGAGATACCAAGTGGACAATGTGTGTGTGTGTGTTTATGAGAGGGGTCAACTCATGTTGCCGCATTTTTCTCAGATGAGACTTTTTTTTTTTTAACAATTCTGGGAAACTATCTTCAGAAAACCCTTTGAAAAACTACTATCGCTCATTCCTTCATCTGAAGTCCCTAGAGAGAGTCTGAACCAGAGATCTGGGTTTATGTTTATGTTCTTGGATGTGCCCCCTTTCCTTTTCTGTGCTCAGCCTCCCCTGCCTTCTTGTGGGGGGTGATCCTGAGATTCTGAAATGTTGGCCCAGAGTCAGGATCTTGGAAAATCTTCCCAGAATGGAACACAGTGCTGGTGCTAGGTACTCCCAGGGGAAGAGGGAACTGGCTCAGAGCTCCAGATCTCAGGGAATCTGGGACCACTACCCGATTCCTGGCCCCTTAAGCTCCGGTCTGGGTAAAAAAAAAAAAAAAATGGAAAAAGTAATCCCTCCCTTCCATTCCAAGGCTGGGAAGTCAGACCCAGAATAAATGTCCATGTTGGGGAGAAAACATACTCTTGGCTGCCAGCCAGCTTCTTCCTCTTTCCTCTCTCAGTTTCTACGTGGGGGGGAATGACCACTGCTGGAACAAATCAGTATGAGAAGGTCAAGGGTGGGGAGCATGGGCTCAGCACAGCTCTCCTTCCCTAAAACTGGTTCTGAAATGATTAGAAGTCTGGGAAACGCACTCCCTTTATCTTGCCTTCAAGCTACCCTACCTGGGGTCGTCTGACACTAGCTGTGAGCTCACTCCCCTACCCCCACCCTTCAACGGCTTCCCAAACCCCTTTGCATTTTGGCCTGGCTAGAGCAGCGTGTGATTTAGTGCACCAGAGGGCGCTCTGCCCATTTCCAAAGTTAAATTGTGTTCCCTGCGACGCCAGGGGTAAGGAGTAGTTTAATGTAAGACATATGGATGTAGATACAGGACAGGTTTGGGGTCTGCAGAGATATTTAGTCCAAGCGCAATGACTCTACACGCTAGTCTTCCACCGGAAGCTCGGTTCCCTCCTCGCCCTGTTTGTATAGTTACCATTCATTCAACACACATTTATTGGGCTCCCACGCGGTGCCCAGCTCAGTGCCAAGGCTCTGGGGACACACCGACGAAGGAGTCGGGCGGATGTCACGGCTACCACGCACTCCCCAGAATCACCACCATCCTGCCGCGGGTTCGCCCAGTGTCCCCGCCCAGCCCTCCGCTCTGCCCCTTACCTCTGCGCTCTGCTCTCCCTTTAGGACGAAGTGAAACTGCCGGCCAAAGTGAGCATCGGCAAGTCGCTGAAAGAGGCGGAGGCGCTGCCCGAGAAGGAGGGCGACGAGCTGGGCGAGGGTGAGCGGCTGGAGGAGGACGCGGCCGCGCTCGAGCTGTCGTCCGACGAGGCGGTGGAGGTGGAGGAGGTCATCGAGGAGTCGCGCGCCGAGCGCATCAAGCGCAGCGGCCTGCGGCGCGTGGACGACTTCAAGAAGGCCTTCTCCAAGGAGAAGATGGAGAAGACCAAGGTGCGCACCCGCGAAAACCTGGAGAAGACCCGCCTCAAGACTAAAGAGAACCTGGAGAAGACGCGGCACACGCTCGAGAAGCGCATGAACAAGCTGGGCACGCGCCTCGTCCCCGCCGAGCGGCGCGAGAAGCTCAAGACCTCGCGAGACAAGCTGCGCAAGTCCTTCACGCCCGACCACGTGGTCTACGCGCGCTCCAAGACGGCGGTCTACAAGGTGCCGCCCTTCACCTTCCACGTCAAGAAGATCCGCGAGGGCGAGGTGGAGGTGCTGAAGGCCACCGAGATGGTGGAGGTGGGCGCCGACGACGACGAGGGCGGCGCGGAGCGCGGCGAGGCGGCCGACCTGCTGCGCGGGAGCAGCCCCGACGTGCACACGCTGCTGGAGATCACTGAGGAGTCGGATGCCGTGCTGGTGGACAAGAGCGACAGCGACTGAGCGGATGCGGGGCTCTGCCCGGGAGGCCGCGCCACCCTGCCCCGCCTCTCCCTGCCCCCTCCCCATGCCCTTCCCTCTGGAACTTTCTCTTTCGCATTCTCTCTCGGCCCCACGCAGGCTGAGATGTTTCTAAATTGACAACACCGCCCCTCAAGGAGCACCCCTCCAAGTCTTACAGCTGTTAAAATGGGAGGGAGAGGCAGCCTCCACCATGGATAGCCCCAATTTGGGCATAGTCTGGGTGGGAATGGAGAGGGGGAGTGATCCGTGTCCTGGTCGTCCAAGTCAGGGATCTTAAAGGAAATTGCTGTCATTTCCATGGTTGCCCCACCCCACTTTGGGGTAGGCTGCCTTCCCCCCCAACCTCCACCTCACACTCGTACCCAGCTGCTGTCATTCCTGTTCACTGAGCTCTTCTTTCTCATCCTGATCCCTGGAGGCTTCAAAGCCAAAATTACCATAAAAGGAAAGAGGGAATCCTGAAGGGGACCCTTGCCCACACGTGAGGCCCCGTACTGGAAGGACTTGAAAGCAACTTTTGGGAGAACTGGGGCAGTTGGGGGAAGAGGGCAGAGTGAGCCGTGACCCTGGAATGAGAGTCTAGCACGGGTTGTATCTGTAAATGGTCTCAACAAGGAAGGCTGTAGCCAAGCAGAGCCCTGGGGAAGGAGCAGGTGGTGTAGGGAACACTTAACATGTTTATGCATCTGCAACAGCAGCATATGGCTATGGCTTTGGGAAGGAGAATGGGAAGTAGTAGACAGTGGAAATGAGTGAAAAGAGAATTCTCAGCAGCATGAGAAACACAGGACAAGAATCCCGTCTTAGTGGGGTCCTCAGAGGACAGCAGGACAATTTTCAGAATAAGGAGGGAAGACAGTGAGAAAGCAATGATCCAAAGAGAAGAGAAAGGTAAGCCTTTCTGAGATCTGAATGGTGCCCCTTGTGGCAGCCCATTTCTTAAGTCCAGAAAATGAGGGGTCCAGAAGGGGGCAGCACCAGACTGCAGAGGGCTGGGAGGTAGGAGGGAGGCCGACTGGAAAGACAGCAAGGTGCTAATGGCCAGGCCACCATGCTGAGTGCTGGAGGAGAGATGGCGAGAGTATATGGAGCAACCCGGCCTTGGCCCACTCCTGGTAGTTTCTTCTCAAGATCCTTTTCTAGAGCTAGTATCATAAAGCTGCAAAACTTGCCGAGACCTCCTTGCCCTTGTGGGTTCCTCTCCTGAATCGTTGGGGATGACAGGGATGCTACTTCCAATCCTGCTGTCCACTGACAGGTTCTCCTCAGGACACTTCAGTCCCCCGTGTTCCTCTCCAGTAAAGGCGGCTTGTCGGAAGCAAAGACAACTCCCTTCCCCATCAAGCACAGCCGAAAGAGGAGGACTGAAGGCCTCCTCCTCCTCCCCCACCTCCTCTGCCATATCTTCCCTGCTTTGCTTTTTAGAGTTGCAGCTAATTGTTTTAAGGGGTGGAGGGAGGGAGCCTGGGGACACGAACACTTTTTTATAATACAAAGCTTTGCTTCTCCTCCCTCCTTTTCTTGGTTCCTTCTCTCTTCTGAATGGTTGGAGACACTTCAGCTGAGGGAGGATGGGGATTGTGGGACAAGGTCCCTTGGTGCTGATGGGCTGAAGGGGCCTGAGTTGTGGGCAGATACAGTTTCACGTGCGCTCCTGGGAGCCTGTCATGTTGCTGTGTCCTGGTGAGCAGCCCGACCAATAAACCTGCTTTTCTAAAAGAATCTGTGCTGGATTATGTCCTCCAAAGGCAGTTACATAGGCTGAGTTACAGAGGGCAGGAGAGAACCAGGGTGGGAAAGAGGGAGAAGACTTTGGTTTAAACCTGCCTCATGTGCCGGGGTGAGGAGTGGGAGTGGGGTGTTATTATCACCCCTATTTTAGAGGTGAAGAAACACAGAGTGACTTGTCTAAAGTCAAGTACTCAGTAAGTGGCAGAGCTGGGATTCTGAGCCAGGCAGCCTGGCTCCACAGTCTAACTGTTAAGAATCTATAACCCTCTACTGTCTAGATCACTTCCCTGCTGTCAGGGCATTAGCCCTCCAGACACACTGTTTACGCCTCCAAATCTGGAGGTTTGGAACTTCCCTCTGGAACTTTCTCTTTTGAGCTTCCTCCAAATCTGCACTTCTGAATCAGAATCAGGCCCAGAGGAGGCAGTCTGGGGAGGGGAAAAGTCAGAGACCCTGATTCAGAGAGCTAAATATCGTAAAGGATTCTGGTGCATGTCATATGTGCCAGTCATAGCCACGCAGCATGGTTAATTTTCCCCACAATCCTGGTATGGGCATATATTTAGTTGTCTGTGCAGCTTCTCTTCCCAATGAGCAAGCAGCCTGCCCGACTGTCCACAAGCTATGGATTTCCTAGAGCAATGGACTCAAGTCATCATGTGGGTTCTGCCTGGATATCAGAATCACCCTAATGAAAATAGTGTCATTTCTGGGGCTCCATGCCAGCCTTCTGCCATGACTCAAACAAGCTGAGTCCTTCCTCATGAGCCATGCATTCCCCTTCAACTCCCTTGCCCCTGCCACCAGCAACAAGCACAGCAGTCTGGAGTTCTAAATCTCCCAGAATAGGTTGGCTTCCCACCAAAAGAAATGAAAACTGATGCTGAAAATTCAGAGCCTGGGAGCCAGGAAACTTCCCTCCTGCCAAGAGAGGATCCTTCTTCCTCTGGGATCCGGATGTACAGCTGTGAGAAGCAGGGAATGATGTCAGGACCTCAACTATGGAGTAACAAGGCCAACGGAAACCAGGAAAAGTCCTGGGACACCAGGCCATCATTTACTTCTCTTATCCACAAAAGACACCTGACATACACACACCCCTTTCCTTCTACAAGCCATGCCCCTCACTGGTCCACCACATTTTCAATACCAGCACAATGATTTTGCTGTGCCTTCCCTACCCAGTTTTATTCTGGGCACCACTTTTTTAAGAACAGTCCTAATTCTCTGAACAGCCACATTTCTGCTGGTCCCTGCTCCATGGCATTCCTTCTTTACATCTAAGTGCGGGGCCACAGCTTCCCCAGAATCAGAAATTACTCCTTTTCCTCTTCCCTTGCTGCTGAGGAGAGGAGAGCTCAGGCTCTGATGAGATAGTCAGCTGCCTACCAATAGGATTTGATGGCATTCCAAGGTCCCACAGCTACAAAGTATCTTTTCCACAAACTAGTCCTGAACTTGCCCACCCATCATTAACATTATTTCCATGACAATAAACTAGGGGTATTATCTTCTCAAAGGATCCCATCAAATGTGACCTGGGATCTAAGGAAGTTCCCCTACAGCCTCAGATTGAGGTTATCAGGTCTTTAAGTGGTACCTCCAAAGCTCTAAGAGGTAACTTTCTATTGGGGTCAGAAGCCGCAGCCAGTCTCAGACTGGTCCAGACCCTCATCTGCTCCCACCCCGAGTATTTGAACGGACTTTAGATTCTCTTTCCAATCCACTACCCACATTATTGCCAGATAGAGATAGAAGATCTAGTGATACAGATATTTTTTAAAGAAAACATACCTTACAGTTTAAATGCCTTCCTTTGACCAAAGGGTTAAACTTAGTGACATGGCTGACAAGATCCCTTAAGAGTCTGGTCCCACCCCAGTTCTTACCTGTTCTTTAACATGCTCTTTGCAGAGTTTGCTGGCCAGAAATGGACCACACGTTTTCAAGCCTGTGGACCTTTGCTCAGGCTGCTCTCTCTCTTTGGAATGGCCTCTCCTCTCCACCTCCCCTCTTAAACCAATCTTTTCCCCAGCTTCACCCCAGTCATACTATCCATTCCCTTCTCAGGGCTCCCATAGAACTTTATGTCAATAAACAGTTGTTGAATGAATGAATGAATGAGTGAATGACAAGACTCTATTGTGTCATAAACTCACCTCAAACTGGTTTCATCAGAAACAAAACAAAACGACAATCAGGGTGCCTGGGCTGGCTCAGTCGGTAGAGCACGGCTTGATCTCAGGGTTGTGAGTTCAAGCCCCACGTTGGTTATAGAGATTACTTAAAAACAAACAAACAAACAAACAAATAAATAAATAAATAGGGGCGCCTGGATGGCTCAGTTGGTTAAACATCCAACTCGTGATTTTGGCTCAGGTCATGATCTCATTGGTGATGGGATTGAGTCCTGTGGCACACTCAGCAGCGAGTGGGCTTGAGATTCTCTCCTTCTGCCCGTCTCCTCTCTTGTGTGCATACGTGCTCTCTCTCCTCTCTCTCTCTCTCTAAAATAAATAAATAAATCTTAAAAAGTGAATAAAGAAAAAAGAAGCTGAAAACAAATACAGAGGGAATTTCTGTAATCAAAAAAGTTCCTGGTAATAGGTCCAAGGGTGTCTGGACGCACATTCTGATGTAATATTATTGGGAGTTTATCTCTCCTCCTATTTTCTCTTTTCCATTGTGTTTGTTTGATTAATAATCAGATTTTCCCCCATGCATTGGCAAAGATGACCATCAATAACTATAGGCTTATGGTTTAACAGCTAAACAACCCCAGTTAAGAGGGTTTCTTTCCAAATCCTTCCAGCCAGAATCACAGATATGATGTCCATTGGCCTTGACAGGTCATGAATCTGAATCACTGTGCCTCTGACCACATCTAGGATATGTACCACTTCTAGAACCATAGAATAGAGAGTGAAGGAAGGCTGATTTCCTGAACGAAAATTGAGTTGTCAACAGAAAGAGGAGAGGATGATGAGCAGACAAAACAACAGATGTTCTTTCCCAATGATCTGTTTATGATACTGTGCTGGAAGCCAAGAGACTAAAAAGACAACCTATCTAGCTCTTGATTTGGAAAGGGTTTGCAATTAGTGGGAAAAGCAGATGTACAAAAGAGCTGAAAGAGTTGACTGTAAGGGAGGTAAAGTGAAATGCAAAGGCAGTACACTGGAGAGGGATTAATCCTGCTTGGGGAATACGGGGACATTTATAGGAGGAAGGGGGCTTCTAAGATGCACTCCTAAACCTGGGTAGGATTTCAAATAGATGTTGCTGGAGGGCTGAGATAGCATTTTACATGCTTTTTGTGTCACCAGAGTCTAATGGTATCTCAAATATTGCAGTGGTTAATGCTTATTTAGTTGGAAATATAAGAAAAAGATGTTGGCCATAAAGGGAAAAAGGAACTTACATTGGAAGGCTGCCAAGATATCCCACAGACTCCAAGGAATCACTGAATAGCTAAGGCAGGAAGAAAGGAACCAGGGGATCTCCAGGGACTTCTGAGAGGGAGTTGATGGATAGCCCTCTCTAACATGCTGACATTAATGGAACTCAGCTCTAAGGGCTCCCAGGCTCTGTGCCTCTCAGTTTCCAATTCCAGATTCCTGGTATAGAGAATCTGATTAAGGCAGTTAACATCAGTGTTCACCCTGGATTTAATAATCTATGGCCAGGAGGACAGGATCATGTAATACAGATGTGGCTGAAAGGACCCATTCCAGTGTATGATTGCAGAGTGGGGAGAAGAGCAATTCCCAGGAAAGAAGGATTTGTTGAGAGCCAGGCAGGACCCAAGAGGTATCTATTAACATGGTAGGTACTCAATAAAGGTAATTGAATGAAAGCAGTGCTGTGGGACAGGGAAAGTTCTCCAGGCAAAGGGAACAGTACAGTGTTCAGGGGACGCCTGGGTGGCTCAGTCGGTTAAGCAGCTGCCTTCGGCTCAGGTCATGATCCCAGAGTCCTGGGATCGAGCCCCGCATCGGGCTCCCTGCTCTGCGGGAAGCCTGCTTCTCCCTCTCCCACTCCCCCTGCTTGTGTTCCCTCTCTCGCTGTCTCTCTCTCTGTGTCAATTAAATAAATAAATAAAATCTTAAAAAAAAAAAAAAAAGCAAATCCTATCATTGTCAGCCCAGATTTTTCCTAAAGAGGGCCTGGGTGTGGAAGGAGGAGAATTTTTCCTTTGGGGCAGTCGAAGGGAGAGTTGCCAGAGCAGTTTTGAAAAGGGTTAGAAGTGAGTAAGAGAGAAGAGAATAAAAGAGTGGGTGGCTCAGTCACTAAGCGTCTGCCTTCAGCTCAGGTCATGATCCCAGGGTCCTGGGATTGAGTCCCACATCGGGCTCCTTGCTCAGCAGGGAGCCTGCTTCTCCCTCTCTCCCTCTGCTTGTGTTCTCTCTGTCAAATAAATAAAATCGTTAAAAAAAAGGGGGGGGAACAGTGTGCAGAAAGGCAGAGGCAGGAAAGCTGAAGGCATGATCGAGGAACAGTTAATAGAACTATGGAATGTTGAAACTAAAAAGGGTTTTGTTTTATAGATGAGGCAACAGATGGAGTCATTTTACAGAGGAAGTTGCTGCAGACCCAGGAGAGAAAGTAATTTATCTGCACCTAATAAGACTCAGCATGAAAGAGTTGTCAGAAGAAAGGTGGTCCTTGAAGTGCTAGGAATAGATGAGTTTGCCAAGGGAGAGAATCAGGGGGAGAAGAGGATGGAATTTAGAATTAAAGGCAGGAGTGCCCACCTTTAGGAGGTTGTGGGGATTGGAAGAGGGGAGCAGCAAAGTGGGTCATGGATGGTCAGAGAGGGGGAAGGACATCCTGCTGAGTGCAGGGTACTTTCATAAACATTATCTATCAGGTAATTCTGATCAGTATTGGATGTCTCTTTGCTCAGAAAAGCCCCTGCCCTTTCCCTCCAGGGCTGTGTCTCCACTGGGTGACCATAACCCCTGCCCCTGTCCACAGCTGCCTTGTCAAGGATGGAGATCTGGTCCTTTCTGGGCCAGTGAAATCCTCTCTGCCTGCAATTCAGAATTTTGAGCTCACAGCCACAGAGCCTGAACATTTTCAGCAACAGCTTCGAGTCATAACAAAGGATAGGCATAGCTCAAATGAGATGTTCTACAAAGACTCCCTCTGGTGAGGTTCCTGAAATTGCCCTTCCCAAGGTGTGGTTGTTCAACTCTTTATTGGAATTTGGGAGAAATCTCGGTTTCCTTCCAACAAGTGTCCCCGATTTTGCGATTTAAAAAAAAATTGCATAAGATAATGATAGCTAACATCTATTGAGGGGGTGTCGTGAGCCAGATGCTGCATTGAATGCTTGGCAGGTTATCTTGTCTAATCTTCACAACAACCTATGAGGGAGGTGCTCTCATAGTTCCTGTTTCATTGAGGAGGAAACTGAGGCTCAGAGACGTCACGCAACTGGCCCAGGGTCACATTGCTGCATAGGTGTGGTGGCCGAGCTGTGGACCCTGCCAGGATCTGGCTTTTATCAGCCATGCTTCACAGTTAACTTGAGATTATCTTCTGATCAAAGACATTTTAAAGTAAACTAATCAAAGTCAGAATTATGTACTCCATTCGAAGATGTGGGTGCTGAGGCTCAGAGAGGGTAAGGAACTTGGCCAGGGCTGCGCAGTTCATTCTGTGTCAAAGCCAGGATTCAATCCCTATGTGTCTCACTTCAGCTCCATCAGCTTTGTAGTTAATGCAATGGCTTCTATTGACCACTGCAATGCTCAAGGGAAGAAAGAATGTCTAAGAGACAAGAGGGGAGATGGTTGACAGTACCACATTCTACAGCAACGTTAAATAAAATGATGAGAAGAAGACATTAGCTTTGATGAGGAGGAGATCCCTAATGGCCTTCAAGAGCACTGTCCTATGGAGAAAAAGGACAGAAGCTACCTTGGTAGAACAAGTGGGGGTAAGGACATGGGGGACTGATGGGAGGGGGGGTAACTTGAGGGTCAAGATAGGAAAGAAGGAATATCTTCAGGGGCGCCTGGGTGGCTCAGTTGGTTAAGCGACTGCCTTCGGCTCAGGTCATGATCCTGGAGTCCCGAGATCGAGTCCTGCATCAGGCTCCCTGCTCGGCGGAGAGTCTGCTTCTCCCTCTGACCCTCCCCCCTCTCATGTGCTCTCTCTCTCTCTCTCATTCTCTCTCTCAAATAAATAAATAAAATCTTTAAAAAAAAAAAAGAAGGAATATCTTCAGAGACAGAAGAGAAGAATAAGTAGAGAAGGTCAGGAAGGAGAGGAGAATTGATAACTCAGAGAGGGCAAGTATGGGACCAAGAGCACTTCCACTCATTCACTAAGCATTTAATGAGCACCTACAATATGCCCAGCACCTGGGAGACAAGGGAGCAGCAAACAGGTAAGATTCATTTTCCTGGAACTGACAGATAAGAAACTTTATACAGATAAATAAAATGAGAATGATAAGAGTTCACAGGAAACAGCACATGAAGATAGTGATTAACATGCTGGGAGCAACTGTCGGTGGGGGTAGTTACACAACACAGTTACACCTGCCTCTCTGAGCAGGTGAGACCAGTAGGGTGAGAAGGAACTAGCATGTGCCAAATTTGGAGAAGGAAAAAGAATGGCCTGTGCAAAGGCCCCGAGGTGGAAAACGGACTAGCTGGAATTTAGTGGGCAGGAGGGAGGTTGGTGGGATAGGCAGGGCCTTGGCAGGGATAAGAAAAAGGAGAATTGTTTTATCCTAAGCTGCGTGGACAGCCATGGAAGGGACAGAATGACATGGCATGAATGATGTTTTAAGCAGCATAGGAAAAGAGCTTTGCCTTGAAAATATTGAGGAGGGAGGACTGTTCTTCAGACAGGAGGAAGGAGAGATGCTCTTTTTTATTATTTTAGTGAGGGGGAAGTTGGGCAGTCCTGGCAAGCCTTTCTGTCGCTGAGCCCCACAGGGGTTCCATCACACACACAAGTTGCCCCTTGCTCCCTTTGGTCACCACAGTGACTCATCACCCATTTGTCACCCCCAAGATTCTTCTCCACATCTCTTCTTTGCCAAGTCTTCTTGATTTGGAGTTTAACTGCTAATTTCTCCAGGGAAGAGAGAGTAAATAAAGTTTCTAGAACCTGGGGCGCCTGGGTGGCTCAGTTGGTTAAGCGACTGCCTTGAGCTCAGGTCATGATCCCAGGGTCCTGGGATCGAGTCCCTCATCGGGCTCCCTGCTCTGCAGGGAGCCTGCTTCTCCCTCTCCCACTCCCCCGCTTGTGCTCCTCTCTTGCTGTGTCTCTCTCTGTCAAATAAATAAATAAAATCTTTAAAAAAAAAAAACAGTTTCTAGAACCTTGCAAAGTCTGATCAGTCTCAGTTCCTGATCTAGCTTATAGTTCCTGAGTCTGTCTGAAATGATAAATGGAAACTTATCCTACTTACTTATTGCCATGTAACAAACCACCCCAAAACTGGTTTAAGACAATGACAACATTTATTTTGCTCATGAATTTGTAATCTGTGTAAGGCTTAGCAAAAATGATTCACCTCTGCTTCACTTGGCCTCTGTTGGGGTGGCTTGAAAGCTGGGGGCTGGATCCATCTGGGGGTTGGCTCCACTCAAGTTGACGCTTGCTGTCAGCTGAGCCTTAGCTGGACTGTTGGCCAGAACACATACATGGGGCCTCTACATATAGCTTGGGCTTCTTCAAACAGTTCTAAGGGTGAGTGTCCCAAGGGAAAGTCATGTGGAAGCTGTATCATGTTTTATGGCCTCACCTCAGAAGTCATACAGCATCATTTCCGCTGTATTCTATTTATTAAAAGTGAGTTACCGAGGGAGTGGAATCAGACTCTACCTTTAAATGGGAGAAGTATCAAAGAATTTGCAGACATGTTTATAAACCACTACAGGCCTGAATGGGATGGACTCTGTTTATTCACTTGATGGGTAGAGGGTGGGCACCTCATCTTTCCCCTCTTTTTTTTTTTTTAAAGATTTTATTTATTTATTTGAGACAGAGAGAATGAGATACAGAGAGCATGAGAGGGAGGAGAGTCAGAGGGAGAAGCAGACTCCCTGCCGAGCAGGGAGCCCGATGCGGGACTCGATCCCAGGACTCCAGGACCATGACCTGAGCCAAAGGCAGTCGCTTAACCAACTGAGCCACCCAGGCGCCCTCTTTTTTTTTTTTTTTAAAGATTTTATTTACCCATATGAGAGACAGAATGAGAGAGAGTACATGAGAGGGGGCAGGGTCAGAGGCAGAAGCAGGCTCCCCGCCAAGCAGGGAGCCCGATGCGGGACTCGATCCCGGGACTCCAGGATCATGACCTGAGCCGAAGGCAGTCGCTTAACCGACTAAGCCACCCAGGCGCCCTCATCTTTCCCCTCTTTTAGACTCTTCCTTGGGAATCCAAGAGGAAAGTTAAGCCTGGGGATATAGTCAAAGAAGAGCAGCCATTCAGGCTCTCGAGTTAGACGTACTTGGATTTTAATCCTGGATCTGCCATTTACCAACTCTGTGTTCTTAGGTAAGTCACTTAACCTAGGGTAAGCCTCCTATTCTTCATCTGTAAAATCACAGTATCTTCCTCATGGGGTCATTGTAAGGATTAAGTGAGTTAATAGCTGGGTTTTATATATATATTCAGAGCAGTGGCTAGTTCATAGTAAACACTCCACGTTAGCTATTTCTAATATGATTACTCAATATACGTTTATCAATATTTAACTCATGCTCAAGTGAGTTCTGGGATGGATGCTATATGCTGGAATTATGAAAATGAGCATGAAGGGGTTCAACCTTCCAGGAACCTACAGCTATATTCCTACAGGATTATATGTATAAAAATATAAATATATATTCATATTATATATAATAATATATAATATATAAATATAATATATCTTATATGTATTGTATATAAAATAATATATATGTATATATATATATATTTTTTAAAGATTTTATTTATTTATTTGACAGAGAGAGACACAGCCAGAGAGGGAACACAAGCAGGGGGAGTGGGAGAGGGAGAAGCAGGCTTCCCACGGAGAAGGACCCTGATGCGGGGCTCGATCCCAGAACCCTGGGATCATGACCTGAGCCGAAGGCAGACGCTTAACGACTGAGCCACCCAGGCGCCCCTGTATATATATATTTTTAAGTAATCTCTACACCCAACGTGGGGTTTGAACCCATGACTCCAAGATCAAGAGGCATATACTCCACCGACAGAGCCAGCCAGGCACCCCTGGGATGTGTTTTAAGCATGCAGGCAGAGTCCAGGCTTCAGAGTCAGCCAGACCTGATTCTCATTCTGGGTTTGTCTATAGTTTCCAGTTGTGGGAACTTGGACCCATCTTTCACTTTCTCAACCATAATTTTCTCAGTTGAAAATGAGAATTATGATAGTACCTACCTCACTGGGTATTGGTGAGGATCAAATTAGGTAATCAGGGTAAAAAGCTTAGTACAATTCCTGGAGCATGGTAATTACTTAATACGTGTTAACTATTAATTTCATTTATCAGGAAGTAGGCTAATTAATGAAGACATTGCAGTCCAAGGTAAAGAGTGCTGTACTGGATGGGGAAACAAGCTGCTAAAGGAGTCCGGCAGGAGATTAACTTTGCCGGGAAGAATTTCAGAAAGCCCTGAGGAGGTAATGTTGGACTGGGTTTTGAAGAATGAATAAGAGTTTTCTGGCTGAGAATGAAGAAAGAGAAGGCATTCCAGGCGGAGGGAAGAAGATCTGCAAAGGCATAAAGAGAAGGTGTTGACATGTTTGGCTGAGGGTGATAAATTCAATGTGGGAGTTTAAGGTGTATGGTATGAAGGGAAGGAGGCTGGAAAACAGAGTTCAGGTCAAAGCATTGGCTTATGTGGGAGAAACTGTAAGCCATCTGTAAGCTGGGGGGATTCGGTAGAGTGTGGAGAAAGGCCAGTAGTGAGGCTGGAGAGAGGTTTTATAGGTGGAACAGATAGGCTCAGGGGAATATTTTATGTGTGCGTGTGGGGGAGGGCAGTGAGGGAAATAATGGCCATCTGCTGAGGAGTCAAGGGAGGAGGGCGGGGTTTGAGTGGATGGAACAAAGCTATGGGATGGGGAGTCCAAAAACCTGGCTCTAAACCCACCTGGTATACCGCTGAGTATCTCCATGATCTTGAGAGTGTCACACTCTCAAGACACTTATTTTTTTTTAAGATTTTATTTATTCATTTGACACAGAGAGCACAAGCAGGGGGAGTGGCAGGCAGAGGGAGAGGGAGAAGCAGGCTCCCCGCAGAGCAGGGGGACCCCAATGTGAGACTCGATCCCAGGACCCGGGGATCATGACCTCAGCTGAAGGCAGTTGCTTACCCAACGGAGCCACCCAGGCGCCCCAGAGAGCGTCACACTATTTTATCCTTAGTTTTCTATTGGTAAATAATATGGCTTCTATCGGCTACATATAATTATTGTGAAAAAGAAAAGAGGTAATGAGTAAGTGCTTTGTAAGCAGTAAATAACAAAACAAATATCAGAACTTATGTTATTAGGGAGGCGGTCAATTGCATGGAATAGCACAGCTAAAGCAGAGTTTAGGTGAGATGGAAGGTAAGGGTATCTGTTCTACTGTTCTGGGGTGAAGATAAACACACACACACACACACCAGATAAATACAGTAATTTCCACACTAGGACTGGGCTGGGTCTACAGGAGGGCAATGGGAAACTCAGTTCCACCACCAGTGACTTTACCAGTTGTGCTATAGATGCTTTCACCTCTCACTTGGATTTAAGATCCAAATCTGGGGCGCCTGGGTGGCTCAGTCGGTTAGGCGACTGCCTTCGGCTCAGGTCATGATCCTGGAGTCCCGGGATCGAGTCCCGCATCGGGCTCCCTGCTCGGCAGGGAGTCTGCTTCTCCCTCTGACCCTCCTCCCTCTCATGCTCTCTGTCTCTCATTCTCTCTCTCGCAAAATAAATTTAAAAATCTTAAAAAAAAAAATCCAAATCTGGAGTCTTTGGCTGGGCTTCAGGTATCTGGGGAACCATCAGAATTTGTGAGTAAAAGTCATGCTGTAAATTTCTTGGGCCAGAATCCACAGTCTCTAGCCGACTCTCAGAAGCATCTGTGACAACCCCCCTTCGTCCCCCAAAGGTTAAGAGTCATTGAGTTTCTCACCAGAAATTGAGAAATTTCTCACCAGAAGGCGACAGATGATCATTTTTAATTTTTGACTTTTCTAAGCTACTTCATTTTTCGAAACAAGGACATGTTTCATTGAACCATGAAATGAAAAGTTTCATTGAAAAAAACTCATCAGGGGCACCTGGGTGGCTCAGTCAGTTAAGCGTCTGCTTTTGGCTTGGGTCATGATCCCAGCGTCCTGGGATCAAGCCCCAAAGGGAGCCTGCTTCTCTTTCTCCCTTTCCCTCTGCCTGTCGCTCCCCCTGCTTTTGCTCTCTCTCTCTGTCAAATAAAATCTTAAATAGAAAAGAAAAGAAAAAAAAAACAAAAAAAAAACCTCATCGGGGTTATCTGGATGGTGCCATAAGCGCCCTGTTTAGATTTCATCCTTATACCTCTTTGTATTAAACACAATAAACACAAATATTACTAGCTGTTATTTTTAAAAACCCTGATAGTGTCAGCGCGTGAGCAAACACACACACACACACACACACACACACCATTCCATTATGCAAGGTACATCCCCTATTTTGTAAGGTAAAATGTCTACATTTCCTATAAACTACTGGCTTCAATGCAGTGAAACTTGGAATCGAAGTAGACTAGACGAAGAAGAAAAAGGCAGGCAATTTCAAGTATTCCAGCTCAGACTTATAAAAATAATGTGTATATGTGTCAATCTTCACATGCGCTGCCGTCTGCCTTCTTGTGAACCCGCCAATGTGCGAGAGCCGTTGGCGTTTGATGCTTGAAGCGACGGAACGGAGGACAGGGTTAAATCCACTACCCTCTCCCCACGCACTCCAGTAATTACTCTATTTCCACGTCATGTTTCCGGGTGTGTGTGTCCCGACTCACGCAGAAACTGAAGTTCAAAGCAGGCGGGAGTCACCCATGTTCTTTTTGCTGTCCCCAGAAACCCAATTCTGGCGTTGGGCCCCCTGAGGATCTGGCGATACCTGGGGACTGTCTAACTGGTTGATTCCCACGTGGTAAGTGGCTTGCAAACTCGCCCCCACGTGGTGCCAAGGGCTGGGAAAAGGGAGAGCAGGCAGGAGAGAGCCGCATCAGGGGCATTTAAAGTGTCCTGACGTCAGGCATTGCCAGGAACTCAGCTGAGTTTTCAGCAGGACATTCCGGTAATCTTCCCTCCCTCCCCCCGGGTTTCTGTGCCCAAGGCCGCGGCTCTTCTTCTGCTGTGGTGGAGGGAGGAGCACTAAGTGCTAGGAACAGCCAGAACTGGGGCGTTCCCAGCCTAATGTTGGCCCCGCCCTTTACCCAGAGGCTCTTCTCATTGGCCAGTGGGTGGGGCTTCGGGTGTACTGTATATGCACCAGTGCTTCTGGGAGGCCGGGGAAACTGGCCGTTTCATGAATTATGCAGAAGCGGCGTGTCTCTGCCAGGCTAGGGCTGGGCGGGGATTGGCTGGAGGGGCTGTAATTCAGCGGTTTCCGGAGCTGCCGCGGCGTAGACGGGGAGGGGAGTCTGGGGTTCCGACGTCGCCGCGGAGCGAGCGAGCCCGAACCGGATCCTTGACGAGCTGCCCTGCTCGGCGCTCTCTCTCGGTGTCTGCCAGGAGAGGCCCCGCGGCCTGAGGGAGCCCCGCGGCCCGCACCCCGGCGCAAGCGCAGCCCCGACCTATCGGGCCTGAGCCCGAGAAACAGGTGAAGGGGGTGAAGGGTGGGGCCGACGGCCCCCAGGCCTGGGGATCCGGAGGGGGGCGCGGGAGGGGCCGGGAGCCTCTGCAGTGTTTGGGGGAGTTGTGGATGGAAACTTAAGTGGGGCGGGGGGGGGAATACGTGGAGACGCGAGGGTCGATCTGAAGGGACAACTCCCGGGATGACAGGAGCGGGCCTCTGAAGGGACAGGGGGCGCTGGAAGGAAGTTTCGTTCTTTGGAGAAAGGGCAGACGCCGAGGAAGAGAGAAAATGGACTCAAGGGGGAAGACAGTGGGGCGAGGTCACTCCAGGGTGGGGGTGGCAGGAGTGAGGGACAGCCCCCCGACTTCCTGCTCCCAGAGGCTCTGGGGACGTTCCGGCCACAGGAGCAACTGTCAGGCCGGCAGAGATCACGGGCGGGAGGTGGGGGTGTTGGAAAGAGCTTTCTCCCCTCTCCCCGGCGGCGCCCGGCGGCGCCCGGCGGCTCCCGGCTGAGCCAATTCCTCGGCCTTGCCCTGTTCCCTCTCCTTTAGGAGCCAGCTGTGCCCCTCTAGAGGTGGGAATAGGTGTCTTCCTCCTACAGCCCCACAGGCTGGTTGGTTGTGGGTAGGATTATTGCATAAGAATCAAGTTTCCTGTAGGGAAATTGACAGTCTTGTACTCTTTATAAATTCCCTCCACTCTTTTTTTTTTTTTCCCTAGATAAAACCTTGCTTCCCTCCTCCCCTTCTAAAAACAAAGCAAAATAAAACCCCCATCAAGCCAGTTCTAGAGAGAAATAAACCTCTTTCTTCCTGGACATTGTTCTTTTATAAACACCTGGTAAACTTGGCCAGAAGATAAATAATTGAGCCCTTGCGTTCACTGGATTGTGGTGTTGCTTAATTGCACAGGACAGAATGAACCAATCGAGTGTGGGAGTTTTCTGTCTTTGAGCCAAGATCTTGGGTAAACGCAGAGGGAAACAAAGACAGGCTGGCCTTGGCGAAGCCGATCGTGCAAACTTTACCTGTGATTGGGGGGTGTGGTTGGGCTTTAGTTAGCGAAATTCAAACCATCATCCAAGTTGCTTTTTCCATGTTTAGTGCACATCTTTCTGTGTTACATCAAGTGTGTGTGGTATTGACACTTAAAAAAAAATAAAAATGTACATAATGTGTATCTGCTGGTTTTTATCATGTGTGCATCTACAGGCTATATTCTGTGTATGGGTTGTAACTTTTTGGCTGGCTGTGCTGATAAAGCATTGGTTGGAATAAATCAGAACGATAAATCATCTCAGTCTTTCATATGTGGATTTAGACTGTTATGACTTGATTCAGCCAAATTTCTGTTTTATATTAAATATGTCTGTGTTCCCTGAGTTGACACATTTATTTCCTTGTTACATGTGCCGGACTGGAACACTAGCAGAATTTTTGCTCAGACATTTGCATAGTGGGATGGGGAAAAAAAGTCTGGAATACTGAAAAAAAAATTTGTTGTAGATATTGGAGGATTGATCTTAAAGTCTATATATTTGTTAGCATATCCACCACAGAGAACCACTAGCAAATTCACGGGTCTTTTATTTCTGTATATAGTACTTTTGGGAAGAATAACTGTTTAGAAATATCCACAGCTGTGACTTGCCTTACAAAGGGTAGATAGTTCGTATGACATTAACCCCATTTTATAGATAAGGAAACTGAGGCTAAAGAAACAAGGCGCTTGCCCAAGGCAGCAGAGTGTCATAGTGGTAGAACTTGTACCTTTGGCATATTTTGTGTTATTTTGACCTATGTTAAATATTAGATCTTGATTTACAGTGAGTGTAGACCCTGCTGGGAAAAGTGTCACTGAAATTCTCACATCTATCTGGACAGTGAAATACCACAAATAGGCTGTAAGACTCCAAGGGAGATAGCCAATAAACAGATGCAAAAAGAAGTAGAACTAGGGTTTTGCTTAGGTTATTTTTCCATCTGCTTTGTACAACTTGGGAAGTCACTAACTTCTTAGTCAGCGTAACTTGTCATCAGAATTTAGCTATTTGCTAATGGAGAGAGATAAAAATGCCATTTAAATCCAGAGTGCCTTGTGGCTTGATCAGTGATCATTTGTGTCTCTAGAAAGTTGCTTTCTCCTCCTGCCTCTGCTTGTCTTGACTTTCTGATGTGAGATGGGGCAGAGGTTGTGACCATTCCAGATGCTGAGTCCAGCACCTTTTTACCTTATGGTTTCCCCAGAGGTGGTGTACAGATCAACAAATATTTGCTTTTTGCAACTTTGTGAAAGTTGCCATGAAGAATCAGAGGCTTTGTTCACAGGACTTGCAGTCCACTGAGGGGCCTTGATAAATGCTTTATCCCTATAGGGCAACATGTCCTCAAAGAGGTGGTGAGGTGTTAAGCCTGTGCCATCCAAAAAGGTAGCTGTTACATATTAAAGTATATATAAGCACATCTATAGAACATTCCCATTGTCCTGGAAAGTTCTGTTGGACAGTGCTGCACTAAGTGCTATGGTCTTTGGAGGAAGGAGAGGTTACGAGGCCTGGAATGGCCTAGGAAGTCTTCTTGCCAAAGGAGAGATTTGATATGGGTCCCAAATAATAGCTGAAATGTGATAGGTGTAAAGAATTTGGGGTGAGGAGGTATGGTGGTACAATAGGAACAAAATCCTGGTAGATTAGGAAGGTAAGTAGGGGAGGAGTGTCTACTCGTATAAGAGGCCTTGAAGGCTAGACCCTGGAATTTCAGGTTTTGTCCTTCCAAAGATTTGTGAGGCCAGGTATTGGTGTTTAATTATGGAGTGCCTACTGTGTGTTGGGCGCGTGCCTGGCATTGGTTAATTTGTACAAAGTAGATCAGTGCACATGGCCTAGGGGAGTTGTCCTTGGGCCTGAGCTTATAAGTTGGGCCAGCACCCAGAGAGGTGTTCTGACTTAACAGATTGATGTGTTTAAGTGCAGAAATGTCTTTTAGGATTTTTAATTGACTGTAAATGGCCACTTACATTTTATGTCTTCCATATTTAAACAATTTTACTATAACTTTTGGGTCATTTATAAAAAACACCAAAAGAGCACTTGAGGATGTCCCCAAATCTTGAAGAAGTCCTGGTTCCTGGAGCAGCCTTGGTGAGATCCAGCAGGATGACATTGCCGGGCTGTTTCAGTCTTTGTCAGTTATGGTGAAAAGAATTAATGTCCCAGTTACACATTTGTCACTCGGAACCTCGGCTTACTATGGTGCACTTTAGGCTGGATGGCCAGATGATACTTTGGCCATTTGGTCAGTTGTTTGAAATGTCTCCAGTTTGGGGGGCGCCTGGGTGGCTCAATCGTTAAGCGCCTGCCTTCGGTTCAGGTCATGATCCCAGGGTCCTGGGTTCGAGCCCCACATTGGGCTCCCTGCTCAGCCAGAAGCCTGCTTCTCTCTCTCCCACTACCCCTGCTTGTGTTCCCTCTCTCACTGTGTATCTGTCAAATAAATAAATAAAATCTTTTAAAAAAAAAGTCTCTAGTTTTTAAAAGGAACAGCATGTGGAAGGATGAATTTCCGTTCTGCTCAGTTCTCATTATGTTAGGATTATCACAACTCTTCGGTCAGGCAGCAAACGTTTTATTTCATTTTTGTTTTGTTTTAATTTATTTATTATCAGCAAACATTTTATACTGAAAGCCAATTACTATGCTAGGCGGTATCCAAGGGTAATGAAATATTGTTACTATTTTACTATTTTCATGGAACTAGAGGCATTGTGCGGACCAGGGTGTGAGTTGCTTCAGGATGGACACAGGGCAGGGGAGGTGACAGGATAAGAGGTTCACATCACATCTGATGCTCTGGAGTCAGATTCGTCTGGGATCAGATCCTGGATCTGCTACTTCCTCCTCAGAACTGAGTCTCAGTTTCTTATCTGTAAAAGTAGAGGATAACAGGGCCTATCTCCTAGGTCTGTTGAAGAGTCAATGAGATAATATAGGTAAAATGCTTAGCATAATGCCTGCCCCACAGTGAGAACTCCATAAATCTAAGTTCCTATAAAATATCCCAGAAAAGAGATTCATTCTCTTCAGGGGTGGGAAAAGGCTTTATCACAGAGGGGTTTTATCAGGTCGGAATGCCTATGAACGGGGTTTTGTAGGGTGAATAGGAATTCTCCCAACAAAGTTGAGTTGTGAACAGTTGTGTTCAAGGCCAGGAAACATGAATGTGTAGAGGCTTAACACAGAAGAGAGTGTCCAGGGATCTACAAGTGCAGGTTCTTTTTTTTTTTTTTTTTTAATATTTTATTTATTTGAGAGAGAGATGAGAGAGCACACACCGGGGGAGAAGCAGGCTCCTCACTGAGCAGGGAGCCTGATGTGGGGCTCGATCCCAGGACCCTGGGATCAGGACCTGAGCTGAAGGCAGACGCTCAACCGACTGAGCCACTCAGGTGCCCCCAAGTGCAGGTTCTTAATTTAGGAGGGCTGAACTGAGGGGAGAGGAAGCCGCTGAGCTACAGCTCTTCCCCCTACTCTTCTGTTCTTATTGGGTTCACATGTCATTAAAACTAAGTTGTTTGGTCCTGCTTACAAAAGAAATATATGCTATTACAAAACATTCACATTTGTAGAACTATAAGCTATGTGTATTTTATATATATATATATCCTGTTAATAGTTGTATTAATGTTTAATGGTGTGTATATCTCCAGATTTTTTGCAACTTTTTCTACTTACCAATTTATCTTGGACACATTTTTTGCAAACTTCTTTTTAGTAGCCTAATAAAAGAACAATAAGGAAGGCAAATCTACCCCCCAAAATACAATAAGGTTTGGATTATCTGGTTTTTCTTTCTGCTACCCCCACCCAGAAGAATAAATGACTCTTCTAATCACTGAACTTTTGCCTGACCTTTGGCTTTATAAGTACATTGGACAAGGAACTTATTTTGAACTTTCCCAAGGTAATACTGTAGTGTAAAAATGCTTGGGCCGTGTGTTCAAGGGTCTCATGATCCAAAGTTGCTATAGGAAGTAAAAGAATGGGCTGTGAGGTCAGACTCCTTGGGCTTTAATCCCAAATCCAGCACCCCTAACACTTTGGGTCAGTTGCTTTAACTTTTCTGGGCTTCAGTTTCTCTAGCCATAAAATACAAATACCAGGCTTCATTGTAGGGAAGTTGTGAGGATTAAGCAAGATAATGTGCATATATATGTATATGTTTGTTTGTTTTAAAGATTTTATTTATTTACTTGATAGAGCACAAGCAGGGGGAGCGGCAGGCAGAGGGAGAGAGAAGCAGGCTCTCCACTGAGCAGGGAGCCTGATGCAGGGCTCGATCCCAGGACTCTGGGATCACGACCTGAGCCAAAGGCAGACACCCAAATGACTGTGCCCCTGTTTGTTTATTTATAGTAGGCAATATGCCCAATATGGGGCTTGAACTCAGCACCCCTAGATCAGGGGTCACATGTTCTACCGGCTGAGCCAGCCAGGCACCCCACAAGATAATGTAAAGCACTTTGCACAGTGCCTGGCAGATAGCTAAAATTTGAGTGCTAATAATTAATATCATTAAAAACTGCAGTATCTACCTACAAAGTCAGGCAAGTTATGATTCATGGTAGCCATTAATGACCCAAAGGAAAGAAGGAGTAATTGGGAGATTCTAACCTAATAGGAAAAAACTAAATGAATAGGGACCAGGGGGATTTACATTGTGGTGGAGGAGATGGAGGCTGTCACGTAAAAGGAATAGGCAAACCGTAAATTCCTGTTTACACGAATGCCCATGTGATAGGTCTCTTTGCCTCTTCCAAAGCCTATGATTGTGGGCCATTTATTTTAAGTAATATTCGACACATTAAAAATGTATTACCACTTAGGAATTTGAACAGTCCCTTGGAGTTCATAACACCAAAAGTGCACATGATGTTGAAGGTTTGAGGGGGAGAGGAGCCAGACACGGAAGGTGGGGCTGCATACTGTTTGGGGGTGTGGCGCATCCCAAGTGGAATGAATGACCTGTCTGAGGCTAGGAGGTAATTTGTCCCTTCACGTGTGTGTGTAAGTGAGTACGTTTTCGTGTGTGTGTGTGTAAGTGCGTATGTTTTCACCGGAGGAGTAGAGCTTTATTTTCTTGTCCTGTAACTTTCCTTCGCAAACGCATCTGTATTCAAAATAGCCTTGCGGTTAAGAAGAATCACTCAGCGGGGTGCCTGGGTGGCTCATTGGGTTAAGCACTTGCCTTCGGCTCAGGTCATGATCCCAGAGTCCTGGGATCGAGTCCCGCATCAGGCTCCCTGCTTGGCAGGAAGCCTGCTTTTCCTTCTCCCTCAGCTGCTCCCCCACCTTGTGCTCTCTCACTCTCTCTCTGTCAAATAAATAAATAACATCTTAAAAAAAAAAAAAAAAAAAGAACCACTCAGCTTCTCCCTGAAACAAGTTTTCTCACACTGGCTCTCCCGTTCAGGATCCGAGAAGCCAGGAAAGAAAGGCCACCCTGTTGCTTCTAGCACGTATGTGGGGCAGGAGGAAGCCAGCAGAGCTTGAAAGAGAAAGTAAACCTTCTGGTAAATAAATGGCTTCCCTATTGTGGAGGAGGAGCACAAATTATTAGGGGGATGTTTGGGTAGTTTTTGTAAAAGACATTTCTGAAAACTGATTTAGATTAGCGAAGGTGAGCTCAATTTAGGAAAACCCTGCCCAGTCTGGTGTTAACCACCTGTTTTCCCGCTTTGTTGGTTGATTTTATTAGTTTTCGGTATCCTGACCACTCATTCTGGTTATGAGAAATGGAGGATTTGAGTCTGAATTTGAGCACCTGGTTAGGTGAAAGCTTCCTAAAATGCATGTTTTTCGAGTCTTTTCTAATGTTACTTTTGTTTTGCTGTTTAGCATATGCTGTTTCTATGACAGAAAAGCATAAGACTTTCCTTTGTTCTCCCTTTCTCTCCCCACCAAGGTAATCTTCAAAACCCCAAAGCCCAGATGTTAGCTGTGTAATTACCTCTCCTATAAACCAATCAGAGTGCAACATTGCATTGAGTTAGCATTAAAGTAGTCAATCTTTGAATTTTTTTCTACTTGTGGTTTAGACACGATAAATATTTAATCTCAGACTGATTTTGTCTGACAGATCAGTTTGGTATTTGGGCCCCTTTTTATCAATATGTTTAGGGAAAGCAAATTTATTGAAACGTTAACCAAAATAAAACATAATTAAGATGGTGACTGTTTTATGCATAGGGGCAGATGGAACAATTGCAGCATTCTGGAGCCAAATATCAATATTTATTCTTTTTTTTTTTAAGATTATTTATTTATTTGAGAGAGAGGAGAAGGAGCAGAGGGAGAGGGACAAGCAGACTCCGGAGCCCTAGGTGAGGCTCCATCTCAGGACCCTGAGATCGTAACCTGAGCAGAAACCAAGAGTCAGACTTTTAACCGACTGAGCCACCCAGGTGCCCCCCCTTTTTAAAATTTTTATTTACTTTATTATTTTTTAAAATTTTATTTATTTATTTATTTGACAGAGAGACAGACCCTGGGAGAGGGAACACAAGCAAGGGGAGTGTGAGAGGGAGAAGCAGGCTTCCTGCTGAGCAGGGAGCCCTATGCTGGGCTTGATCCCAGGACCCTGAGATCATGACCTGAGCCAAAGGCAGGCACTTAATGGCTGAGCCACCCAGGCACCCCTCTCTCTCTTTTTTTAAAACAGGTAACACATTCTGTTTAATTTGGGAACTCCTGGGTTTTTTTTTGTTTTGGGGGTTTTTTAGAGAAGGAGAGAGAGAGAATGGCAGAGGGAGAAGGAGAGAGGGAATCCCAAGCAGGCCCCTCGCCCAGAGCAGAGCTCCATGCGGGGCTCGACCCCATAACCCCGAGATCATGACCCGAGCCCAAATCAAGAGTCAGATACACAACTGACTGAGCAACCCAGGTGCCCCACAAATATCAATATTTATTCTTAATTCTATGTGTTATTGTCCTTTTGCATTTAAGCGCATAAATAAGAGTGGACTGTAACTGTGTAGATGCACATGGGACACCTTAAAGTCCTAATAACTGTGTTGGAGAATATTGGGTTCATGGAGCCATCTGAAATTCCTGTTTCTCAGTGTACCACTGTGGTGCCAGACATTGATAGTGGGTGAGGTTGTGCCTGTTGGGGGGCCGGTTTATGGGAACTCTGTACTTTCTGCTCAGTTTTGCTTTGAACCTAAAACTGCTCTAAAAAGTAAAGCTTATTAATTAAAATCCTATTTCTGCAGAAATATCCAAGGTGTCCTGGGTCAGAAGTGCTCTGTGTGATTCCACAGACTTCTGCCTCAGTTTACCCTAACCTTTACAATCAGGGTACCATTCTTATATACCCAGTGAGAATATCTTCCGAGTAGGGGAGACTGAGGCTGGATGTGGGGGATAGAGAAGACCCACACACCAAACAGTCTGTAGATTAAACTACTTCCCCTTTCTCCTAGGAAAGATGAATGCTAGCTAGTCTTAACCACAGATTTGCTGCAAGAATATATCAGTTTTGTTTTTCGGTTCCAGACTCCAGTTTTCTTTATCGTAAAAGCAATATTTTAGGGAACAAAAAGAAAGAAAAAGTTTAAATTAATCAGTACACAAAGGTTTGTAGTGAGCGGAAAGTTTTCTTTTTACCTTATCCTCTGAATTCTCTTTCCCAGGGACAGCTAGTTACCCATTTCTTATTTTTTTCAGAGTGATTTCATTTGTATGCATGCAAACATATTATTTTCTCTCTCTTTTTCCCTTCCCAAAGAATGTAGTACATTATACACATAATTCTGTATCTTACTTTTTGTCACTTTATCTCAGTAAACACTGTGTGAATATGTTTGTCTCATGTTTTTGTGTGTGTTTGTTTTTAAGATTTTATTTATTTATTTATTTATTTTTTAAAGATTTTATTTATTTATTCATGAGAGACAGAGAGAGAGAGGCAGAGGGAGAAGCAGGCTCCCAAGGAGCAGGGAGCCCGATGTGGGACTCGATCCCAGGACCCTGGGATCATGACCTGAGCCGAAGGCAGACGCTTAACCATCTGAGCCACCCAGGTGCCCTTTAAGATTTTTTTTTTTTTTTTTTTAGATTTTATTTATTTATTTGACAGAGAGAGAGATAGCTAGAGCAGGAACACAAGCAGGGGGAGTGGGAGAGGGAGAGCCAGGCTTCCTGCCGAGCAGGGAGCCCGATGTGGGACTCGATCCCAGGACCCCAGGATCATGACCTGAGCCGAAGGCAGACGCTTAACGACTGAGCCACCCAGGCGCCCAAGATTTTATTTTTAAGTAATCTCTCTACACCCAACCTGGGGCTCGAACTCATAATCCTGAGATCAAGAGTTGCACATTCTTCCGACTGAGCCAGCCAGGCACCCCTGTCTAGTTTTTTTTTTTTTTAAGATTTTATTTATTTATTTGACACAGAGAGGGAACACAGGCAGGGGGAGTGGGAGAGGAAGAAGCAGGCTTCCTGCCGAGCAGGGAGCCCGATGTGGGGCTCGATCCCAGGACTCTGTGATCATGACCTGAGCCGAAGGCAGACGCTTAACGACTGAGGCACCCAGGCGCCCCCCTGTCTAGTGTTTTTTAAGATCTGCATAGTATTCTAGGCGATGGATGCCATCATTTATTTAGATTTTTCTTTTTTAAGTACAATCTACCCCCCCAGTGTGGGGCTCAAACTCATGACCCCAAGATCAAGAGTCACATGCTCTACTGGCTAAGCCAGCCAGGTGCCTCTTGCTTTTAGTTTAGTTTTTTTTTTAATTTTAATAATTTATTTAATCTAATGATAGTCATAAACTGCAGAATCTAAAGACAGAAAACAATGTTGTGGTAAATGTCCTCATATTTGCCTTTGGGTACATATGAATAAATCTGTACATCTATACTTTTAATGTTTTAACCATCCTATGCATACGGTTTAGAAATGTAGCTTTTCAGTTAACAGTGCACATTCTTTTTTTTTTAAGATTTTATTTATTTATTTGACAGAGAGAGACACAGTGAGAGAGGGAACACAAGCAAGGGGAGGGGGAGAGGGAAAAGCAGGCCTCCCGCAGAGTAGGGAGCCTGATGCGGGGCTTGATCCCAGGACCATCAGGACCTGAGCCGAAGGCAGACGCTTAATGACTTAGGCACCCAGGCGCCCCAGAGTGCACACTCTTCTTCTGAAACTTTAATTCTGGGGAGAAATCTAGCTATGTCATTAAATGAAACTCCAGTCTGTCACTTGGGCAGGTAGGAATATTACAACTCCCCACCCTCACCCAGCGCCTACCACCCACTCAGGTTTTTTGAAAGCTTGCTGTTCATATACCTATGATGCTAGGGCCCAGGTTCCATTAATTTCAACCCCTCCAGTCCTAAAGCAACAGGCTATTTTGTGTCCTGGGGCAAGTGGGGGCAGGAGCTGTTTTTGGTTTCTGTATTGTTCCCTTGGATAGGCTGCTCATTGATGCTTCTGTTTGAGGTGTCTGTAGGAGCCATTCTCAGAGTGTGGTCCACAGATCCCTGAGGGCCCCCGAGACCTTCTACAAGGGGTCTTTGATACCAGAGCTACTTTCATAATGTTATTTGTGTCTTTTACTTAGTTGGCATTTACATCTAACACTAGTTATTGTATGTAGTGCACTCACAGAAGGAAAAACTGACTTAAGAATGTCCATGATAGGTGGCACCTGGGTGGCTCAGTCATTAAGCGTCTGCCTTCAGCTCAGGTCATGATCCCAGGCTCCTTGGGATCCAGCCCCGCCCTGGGGCTCCCTGCTCAGTGGGAAGCCTGCTTCTCCCTCTCCCACTCCCCCTGCTCGTGTTCCCTCTCTCGCTGTGTCTCTCTCTGTCAAGTAAATAAATAAAATCTTAAAAAAAAAAAATGTCCATGATACAATAGTAAACAATATTAGTTTCTTTCCCTTTCAACTCTGGAGGATGTGCCTTTTTTGATATTCTGTGATGAAATGGGAGGCAGGCATAAAGCACTTCTGCACTCAGAATTATGGTGGTTGTCTCAGGGAAGAGCTCTTGTGGGAACATTTCAGTTATAATCTCAAACTAGCTGCTTTTTTTCATGAAACACAGTTTTTACTTTGAAAGAATGACAGACAAACCAACCGGAATGTTGGTAGACATTTCCTCAAAAATGAAAGAAGAGAAGCTGTCTCTTCAAGGAAAACAACTGGCAATATTTGTTGCCAATGATAAAATTGAAGCTTTCGAGTGAAAATTAGAATTTGAGGAAACTTGAGAGAAAAATTGTGAGTTTGATGGCTTTCTCATATTAATGAATGGAATTTTTTAGTAAAACAAATGTGATTTTTTGATAGTTTATAACAAAATGTGTCGACATTTGGAAAGTCTGCGTGTCTCTGAGAGAGTGTTTTCCAAATGATTAGTGCACGACATTACTAAATCATGCTTGGGGAAACATTCTATTCAAAATGCCGGGTAGACTAATGGATCTCATTGCAGCTGAGTATGAAAAGTTAATTGAGATCCAAAGGCATGCAATCCACATTGCATCTGATCTTTAAGAAATTACCACTTGTTGAATTTTGGTGTAGTGTTAAGGAATATCCAAAATTATCTGTAAAGGCTATTAAGGTACTCTCCTCCCTTTTCCAACTGTGAAGTCAAGTTTTCTTCATCAAAGCAACATACTGCAACAGATTGAATGCAAAAGCAGATGTGAGACTCCAGCTGTCTTCTATTAAGCCAGACATTAGAGAAATTTCTAAAACTTTTAGTGTCACTCTTTCCACTAATTTTTTTTGTTTTGGAAAATATAGTTATTTTTCATAGAAATGTTATTTATGTTAACATATAATAGGTTTATTATTTTTTAAATGAATTAATATTTTTAAAATTTCTGTTTTAATTTTTTTTCTTTTTTTAAAGATTTCTGTTTATTTTTTTTGACAGAGAGAGACAGCAAGAGAGGGAACACAAGCACGGGGAGTGGGAGAGGGAGAGGCAGGCTTTCTGACAACTAGCTGGGAGCCAGATGGGGGCTCAATCCCAGGACCCTGGGATCATGACCTGAGCCGAAGGCAGACGCTTAATGACTGAGCCACCCAGGTGCCCCTCTGTTTTAATTTCTAATACAGTAAATATTGGTAGATATAACCTTCATAAATAAATGCTCTTTGAGGTCCTTATTTTTAAGAATATAAAGGGGTCCTGACAGCAAAAAGTTTGAGAACTCCTGGTCTAAAGATTTTAGTACAAGAACCTCCAGGATACTTGTTTAGAAAAGAAAAAGAAGATTTTATGGTTTTGACCCAGGAATCTGATTTAGTAGATCTAGGGTCATTTTAACAAGCAGTCAGGTATTCTGATGTAGGTGGTCCTTGGCTTGAGACATGATGCTCTAAAGAACCATAAGCTATTAAAGTCTTTTTTCAGATTAGCAAAGTCATGTCCACAGGGTTTAGAAATCATTGTTGTTTTGGAGATAAAGGTAAATGGTAGACATGTAGTTTACTGCGGAAAAAATGCTTTGGAGATTCTTTTTTCTTTCTTTTTATTTATTTATCTTTTAAAAGATTTTAAGTAATCTCTACACCCAATGTGGGACTTGAACTCACAACCCCAAGATCAAGAGTCGCATGCTTAGGTGCCTGGCTTGCTCAGTTAGAGGTGCATATTGCTCTTGATCTCGGGGCCCCTAGATATTTCTTTTTATTCTGTTTACTCTTCTTAGTATTTACGGACCTTAATATTAATCAGGGGTGGATTATGACTATCAAAAAACTCATGACTTTACTAGATTAATGTTCAGTCTTGTTTTATTGATAAACAATACATGAACATATTAAGACAGTTTCTGACTGCTTTGATTAATTTCAGACATGTCTTTATAATAAGTTTTAGACATGTCTATTTCAGACATGTCTTTTTAAAATATTATTTCTTAAAGATTTTATTTACTTAATTGTTTTAGAGAGTGAGCGAGAGCGAGGGGAGGGGCTGAGGGGGAGGGAGGGAGAGTGGGACAAGCCGACTCCAGAGCCCTAAACAGGGCTCAATCTCATGACCCTGAGATCATGACCTGAGCCGAAATCAAGAGTTGGATGCTTAACCAACTGTACCACCCAGGCACCCCTTCAGACATGTCTTCATAATAAAGTTAACTTTCATTTATTACATGTAACATAAGTAAAATTCTTATTTTCCTATATTGCTTATATAACCAATTCAAGGAGGAATTTACTTGTCAGAGATGACACAGTAGAGATAAGACTTACAAACAGATCGTTTATCTCCACTAGCCTGGGAATTTGGAAGACTCCAAGTTTGTGTTCTGGCTGTACCATTATCTTTGTGATCACTTAACATTTCTGTCCTTATCTGTAAAATGGGAACAACAACCCATTTGATAGAATTGTTATAGTATCTTGGCCACTTCAGGGTTCTCTTTGGTTGAGTGCTTGACTGGGAGATCCTATGTGAATTCATGCTTCAGGCCAGGTTCTATCTGGGTGTGATTCTAAGTATTTATTCTTTCTTTTTCTAAATCATGTCTACTACCTCACGTTGTTGGGTTATAATTTCATGAGTAATTGAGCATTTTCATAAGTTCTTATGTAGACGCTGATGGATAAGATCAGTTCTTTTCTGGGTGCTTACATCATGCAAAACTATGATGTACATGAGGTGACTTATTTTTCCAAGTATATTATTCATTTTGAGAAAACTTAATAGAAATTTTTTTTTAATTGGGGAGATAGCTCATCTATCTGGAATAAAATTTAAGCTCTGTAGGTCAGATTTATCTTTAAAAATCCTTTTCATAAAGCTCAACTCATACATTTTAAAAATTAATAGATTATATATATATATAAAATTATATATATATTTTGAGAGAGAGAGAGCATGCACAGGGGTGAAGGGGAGGGGCAGAGGGAGAGGGGAAGAGAGAGAATCTTAAGCAAACTTCAGGCCCAGCACAGAGCCCAGCAGGGGGCTCAGTCTCATGACCCTGAGATCATGACCTGAGCTGAAATTAAGAGTTTTGGATGTTAACCGACTGAGCCACCTAGGCGCCCCTACAGACTATATATATATTTTTAGAGCCATTTTAGATTCATAGGAAAATTGAACAGAAAGTATAGAGTTCCCATATACCCTCTCCTCTCTCTCCCCACAGTTTCTCCAATTATTAACATCTTGCATTAGTGTAGTACATTTGTTACTGTTGATGACCCAGTATGTATTTTTAAAAATTTTTTATTGTTATGTTAATCACCATACATTACATCACTAGTTTTTGATGTAGTGTTCCATGATTCATTGTTTGTGTATAACACCCAGTGCTCCATGCAGAACGTGCCCTCTTTAATACCCATCATCAGGCTAACTTATCCTCCCACCCCCCTCCCCTCTAGAACCCTCAGTTTGTTTTTCAGAGTCCATCGTCTCTCATGGTTCCTCTCCCCCCCCGATTTCCCCCCCTTCATTCTTCCCCTCCTGCTATCTTTTTTTTTTTTTTTTACATATATTATATTATTTGTTTCAGAGGTACAGATCTGTGATTCAACAGTCTTGCACAATTCACAGCACTCACCATAGCACATACCCTCCCCAATGTCTATCACCCAGCCACCCCATCCCTCCCACCCCCCACCACTCCAGCAACCCTCAGTTTGTTTCCTGAAATTAAGAATTCCTCATATCAGAGTATGTATTTTTTAAATCTCTAGACCAAGTGGGCTCAAACTCACGACCCAGAGATCAAGAGTCACACACTTCACTGACTGAACCAGCCAGGTACCCCATGAGCCAAAATAGATCATTATTATTAACTTAAGCCCACAGTTAACATTAGAGTTCACTTTGTTATACATTCTATGGATTTTGACAGATGTATCCACCATTACAGCATCACATAAAATAGTTTCACTGCCTTAAAAATCCCCAGTGTTCCACCTATTCATCCCTTTCCCAAACCACGGTAACCAGCTTATTTTTACTGTCTCCATAGTTTTGTCTTTTGTCTTTGTTGGAATTATACAGTATGTAGCCATTTCAGATTGTCTTCTTTCACTTAGCAATGTTCTTTCAAATCACTCCATATCTTTTTGTGGCCTGATAGGCGCATTCCTTTGTATTGCTGGTTAATATTCCATTGCCTCTATGTACCACAGTTTGTTTATCCATTCACCTATTAAAGGACATCTTGATTGATTCCAAGTTTTGGCAGTTATGAATAAAGCTGCTATAAATATTTGTGTGCAGGTTTTTGTGTAGATACAAGTTTTCAACTAATTTAGGTAAATACCAAGGAGCATGATTGCTAGATCATATGTTAAGAGTATGTTTAGTTTTGGGGCACCTTGGTGGCTCATTCGGTTAAGTGTCTGACTTTGGCTCAGGTCATGATTTTGGGGTCGTGGGATCGGACCCTGGGTTGGGCTCTGTGATCAGTGGAGAGTCTGCTTGACCCTCTCCCTCTGCCCCTACCCACACTCATGTTTTTTTTCTCTCTCTCTCAAATAAATAAATAAAATCTTTTTTTTTAAAAAAAGAGTATGTTTAGTTTTATAAGAAACTGCTAAACTATCTTCCAAAGTGCCTGTACCATTTTGTATTCTCACCAACAATGAATGAGAGTTCCTGTTGCTCTACACCCTCTCTAGCATTTGGTGGTGTCAGCATTTTGGATTTTGACCATTTTAATAGGTGTGTAGTGGTATCTCATTGTCTTTTTTTTTTTTTTAAAGATTTTATTTATTTGACAGAGAGAGACACAGCAAGAGAGGGAACACAAGAGGGGAGTGGGAGAGGGAGAAGCAGACTCCCCGCCGAGCAGGGAGCCTGATGCGGGACTTGATCCCAGGACCCTGGGATCATGACCTGAGCTGAAGGCAGACGCTTAACGACTGAGCCACCCAGGCGCCCCTCTCATTGTCATTTTAATTTGCAGTTTCCTAATGGTATATGAAGTAGACCATCTTTTCATATGCATATTTGCCATGTGTATATCTTCTTTGGTGAAGTGCCTGTTCAGATATTTTGCCCATTTTTAAATTGGGTTGTTTTCTTATTTTTGAGAGAGTTTTAAGAGTTCTTTGTATACTTTGGATATATTTAATTTTTCCTCCTTGAAACTTTTTTAATTGGCACAAATTTCTCTCCTGGAATTCCAGCTTATACAGAAACAAACTTCGGAATGCTTCTGGTTACTATACTGAGGACAGGGAAATGAAGTACTTACCTCCTCCACCCCCCAGATTTAATTTTCAAATTCTCCTGAGTCCAGATGGGGCTAGCCAGAAGGCTATAGTCCAGAATATAGACTTAAATACTGATCTTTATGGTTAAAGTAATCTCTCTGCCCTTACATATATACTGACCCCAGGTAGATTGGAATAGTGGAAAAATACTGGAGATTTCTAAATCTTTTTTGGGAGAAAAATCACTATTTCTAGAGGTCATTCTTCTAGGGCCCTTTTAAATTGCCTTTTTTGGGGGGGGGTATGTGTCAGATTAAGGGACAAAAGTCTGAAGATACTCTTCCAGGGGGTCGTTTCTTCTAGGGAGAAAAGTAACAAGAGTGAGTGCCTATGTGATTTTCTTGGTGGATTTGTCTTGGGGTTCAGAAACATTAACCTAATTGAAGGAAGGACTAGGTATGATGGGGTGGAGTGTCACCAGAGACTTTTGCATTTACCACATTGAAAAGCTACTGTCACCATTTTGCTCACCCTTTAAGTGGTATTGGACACAGTTGAACACATTTTTTCTTAAAACACTCTCTTGGTTTCTGTAACAACATATTCCCTTGGTTTTTCTTCAGTCTTGCTGGTCTTTCCCAGTTTCCTTTCCTGGTTCATCCTCTACCTGAACACTAATGTTTGAAGGGTCCCAGGCCTCTGGGGCTTTCTTTTCCTTCCTTTTTCTATATTCTGTCCTCAGGTTATCTCATCCATTACTTTGGCTTTAAACATCATCTGCATTGTGGTGATTTCCGAGGGTGCCCAGGCCTCTCCAGGCTCCCAATTCCTGTATCCTGCTGCTCACTTGACATTTCCCTTCGGACAACTTGTAGTTGTCTGTTTATCTTGTCTAAAACATAACTCTTAAACTTTCTCACCAAAGTTTGTGCCATTCTCCCCACCCAGTTTCCCCCCATCTAAATAAATGGCATCATCATCTACCCCACCGTGCAAATCAAAAATCTGAGAATATCCTTCATTCCCCTCTTTTCTCATACCTCTGCTTCTCTTCAATTATCTGCAAGTCCCATCTAAAGTTTTCTTAAATTCCTGTTCTTGTCTCACCCTGACTTCTGTTCTAGCTCTGCGGTAGACTGGATGCCCTGAAAACCCTCCTGTGCAGAACAACAAAAAATGTTGCATAAACTGAAATCTTCAGTGGCCAAAATCAAATGGAACCTCACTAAAAAAAGGGAGAAGGCACCTGCTTATAACGGGGCTGGGAGTGCAGCATTTACCTATCTCTTTACCAAGGAGTTTTAAAAAATATTTTATTTATTTATTAGAGAGAGCACACAGGAGTGGGTAAAGGAGCAGAGGAAGAGGGAGAGGGAATCTCAAGCAGACTCCGAGCTGAGCATGGAGCCAGATTTGGGGCTCAGTCTCACGACCCTGATATCATGACCTGAGCCAAAATCAAGAGTTAGATGCTCAACTGGCTGAGCCACCCAGGTGCCCCTTCACTAAGGATTTTTAGTTTAAAGGGTCTTGGTGAGGAGTTGGAACAGCCAAGTCTCCCAAAAGAATTCCTAAGCATAGGCCTGCCCATTTTAACATTTAGATCTATACTATCTTTTTGGTCCTGGAAACTTCAAGCTGAGATTTTTTTAAAGATTTTATTTATTTATTTGTCAGAGAGAGAGAGAGAACAAGCAGGGAGAGCGGCAGGCAGAGGGAGAAGCAGGTTCCCCACTGAGCAAGGAGCCCAATGTGGGATTCGATCCCAGGATCTTGGGATCATGACCCGAGCCAAAGGCAGACACTTAACCTACTGACTGAGCCACCCAGGCATCCCTCCAAGCTGAGATTTTAACACCAAAAGGTCTGTTTTCCTTTAGAAGCCAGGACAGATAAGTTCTTTCCTCCAAGATGCCTTCCCTGACTTATCTAAAGTTTGCCAGCCTGACCCCAGCCACTCACTATCCTGTCATCTTCACTGCTCTTATCGTAAGTAGTAATTACTTCCTTATTTACTTGTCTGTCTTCCGTGTCTCCTGTCTCGAGGAGGACAGAGACCTGTCCTGTTCACCATTCCATACCTTACCCTTGGTTCCTGACGGTGTGTTTTTCTTTTATGAATGAACAGATGGATGAATGAGTCAAGTAAGGAGGTTCCTTCTGAGAGAAGATAAAATGATGTTACCTAAATTTTATTTTGGTATTAGGCATTTCACTTAGAAAACGTAATTATAATTTTTACCCAAGTAATGCATACAAGTAATTTAGAAATTGAAGAATACGGAAAAACTTTTGTTGAAAATGACAGTCCTCTGTCCTGCACCTCCTTACTTCCAACTATTGCTCTCCAGACTGCTACTTTCCAACTATTTTTGCCCACTCAGAATTTTAGATACTGTTTGACTTCCTATTATCATTGGTGAGGATGTGTTTCTTTCACCACCGCTGTTCCTTCCCATCCCTCACAATGGAGTGGTCATAAGTTTTAAGCCACTGTAGCAGAACCACTAATCATGTGTTTTATTTTGACTAAAGATTGTTCACTGGTAAGCCAAGCAGTGTTCTAGGGTTATGTTTCCTTTCATATACAAATACTTGTCTTTTTTTCTGGAGTTGATACTTTTATTTTTAAAAACTTGTTAGTTTTCTTATACCTATTCCCAACCTCCCCCAAGTGTTCCAGCAGGTTTCTCAAATGCCTGGCAGTTTGCTTCAAATGCTTAAAACACATGGGGCAATCTAGTCTTTATGTTCTTGGCAATCACCTCCGCTGCCCACCCCCTATCCTGCTGCAATCAAGTTCCCCTATGTTGGAGTCCCTCTTTCCCAGATCCCATGTCTTCCTCTTTCTAGCTTTGCTACTTCATTTGTTGAACACATATTCCAGTAACATGCTATCGAGAAAAGGTGCGTGGAAACTCAATTTTTTGAAAAGTTGAGTATCTGAAATATCTTTATTCTTTCTAAGCACTTGAATGATCATCTGAGCATTGAATCATTTGTTCATCATTTTGAAGGCATTTTGGCTCAATTATTGGCTTTAAATCCCTCAGTGTTTGTGTTGAAAGTCCAATGCTGAAGTGCCTGGGTGGCTCAGTGGGCTAAGCGTCCGACTCGGTTTTAGCTGAGGTCACGATCTCAGTCAGGATCGTGGTATGGAACCCTGCATCGAGCTCCATACTCAGTGTGGAGTCTGCTAGGGATTCTCTCCTTCTCCCCCTGTCCTCCAGCCCCCCCAATAAATAAGTAAATAAAACCTTAAAAAAAAAGTCTGATGCTGTTCTGATTTCTGATCCTCTCTGAGAGACCTAGTTCTTTTCTCTGGAACCTTGTATAACTTATTTATTCCCTCTGTTAAAATTTCACAGGATGTGCCTTCGTGTGGGTCAATTTTTATTCATTGGATTGGGTAGTAGATGGGCCCCTTTCAACCTGGAAAGGGAAGTTCTTACTCTTTGTTTGATATAATTCCCACCTTACCCTTTTTCCCTTCTATTTCTCTGGGAATCCTCTTGGTCAGAAATTGAATCTTCTGGACAGATCATCAGAGTTTTGTTTTGTTTCCCCTCTGCTTCTATTTTACATCTTTTTTGTTCTGGAGTATATTCTAGAAGGTTTCCTAGGCTCTGTCTTGCAACCCATGTACTTAATTTTAAATTCTGGCTGCCAGTTTCAATTTCAGGAGCGCTTTTTCACTTATCATTTTCTTCATCTTCATTTTCTTTTTCTTTTTCTTTTTTTTTTAATTTTTTTATTTATTTGCAAGAGAGAGAATGAGAGACAGAGAGCATGAGAGGGGAGTGGGTCAGAGGGAGAAGCAGACTCCCCGCTGAGCAGGGAGCCCGACGCGGGACTCGATCCCGGGACTCCAGGATCATGACCTGAGCCGAAGGCAGTCGCTCAACCAACTGAGCCACCCAGGCGCCCTTCATCTTCATTTTCATCCTAATCCTGTTTAACGTGCATAAATTGTCTCTCCAAAGATACTATTTATAGTTTTATGATATTTTTGTTTTGTTTTGTTTTTTAAGTAGGCTGCATGCCCAGCATGGAGCCCAACCCAGGGCTTGAACTCACGACCCTGAGATCAAGAGCTGAGCTGAGATCAAAAGTTGGTTTCTTAACCAACTGAGCCACCCAGGCACCCCTAGTTTTGCAAAATTTTTATATGCTCCTAGTATTCTCTCGGGTTCCTCTTGGTTCATCCCTCTCTACCTCTCTCTCTCTTATGTTGGAGGTTTTCTTCAAAAGTGTATTAATTCTTAGGGGCACCTGTCTGGCTCAGTTGGTAGAGCATGAGACTCTTGATATTGGGGTTGTGAGTTCAAGCCCAAGCCCCATGTTGGGCTTAGAGCTTGCTTTAAAAAAAAAAAAAAAAAAAGTGTAGTAGTTCTTATTTCTCAGTTCAGGCTGGTCTTCTGTGCCTGTTGGGCTTCACTTTGGGGTGACTGGGGAAAGCCCTGGCTCCTGGCATTCTGGGAGCTGATGTATGTAGCTTCTTACCTAGTCTCTGTTGTTTTAGTTCAGTGACTCTCTTGTCCTCAGCTGTGTCTGGTATCCCCGGCTCCATACTTGGCTTTCTCCAGACAGTGAGTACTTTAGTCTCCTGTGGGTTCAGAGAGAGGTAGTTATTTGGAAAATCTCAATTATACAAATTTTTCAACCAGCTCTCTTCTTTTCAGCCAAACCTTTCATCCAAACCTGCCATCAACCATACCTACTCCCTGTAATTTTGAGCTTTTGGGGGGTCATACGCATACCTCTGGCTAGAAATCCCTTCTGCAAGCACTTACTATTCAGTTTTCTCAGCTGTGCTAGGTCAGTGACCCTGTCTCCACTTGCTGGATTCCAGAATCTATTGACATCTTTTGTCCACTGTCATACCATTTTCCATTCTTTGTCCTTGTGGGTTTATACCCATTGCCCCTGCTTTACCATCACTTTAGTAAGCTTTTGAGTCATGGTTAACCAGGAGATCCGTGTCATGTTCTCTTGAGCTCTTCTGTGTTTGCACGTGCTATTCCCTGTGCTGGGACTGGGTACCCCTTCCTCCGTAGCATTACCACCGGTCCTTGTAAAGGATCATCTTTCCCATGTCACACCATTCCATTTACACGTAATTATCTTGTTACATGTATGCTTTTCTTTCGAATCTGTATCTTTGTTGACACTAGGGACCAGACTGCACAATTCCCAGGAGCACCATTTGCCTTGTTGTTTTGGAGTTACGTTCCAGGGGTACCCCCTGAAGTTGTGTATCCCTCTTGCTCTGGTAGGGACTATGAATTCTCCAGTTTGGTGTTCCCCACAGCTTGGCAAAAGCACCTGGTAAAAAGGCACTCAGGTGTTTAGAGTGACACCTCTACATGAGGCCACCTCAATGTCACAGGTGGGCCAGAACACTTGTGGGGTGGTGATGTAATATCTACCAGGGGGACCCTAGTTAATAAGACGATGTTGTATATGTGAAAGTTGGTAAGGGAGTAGATCTTAAAGTTCTCATCACAAGAAAAAAACATTTGTGAGTATGTGAGGTGATGGATGTTAGCTAAACTTGTGATCATTTCATAATATATACATATATCAAACCATTATGTTGTATACCTAAAAGTAATACAGTGTTATATGTCATTTATATCTCAGTAACACTGAGAAAAAAGGAAAGAAAGCTTCTGAGAAATGCTGTATTTGGTTTCTGTGCATTTTTATCTAGCGAGGTCACAATTATGTGATACTTTTTTTTTTTTTTAATCCCAACAACAAAATACTTCTCTTTGAGAGAATAACAAGTATGACCTTCTTTTTCTGCCTGGATAGATGATTTTTCTCTTTGCAGTCACATGTCTTTTCCCCTCTAACCACATTTTTCCAGTTATAAAGTTTATGGCTCAGTGCAGTCCTTGCCTCTTAAGTCATAGTGTGGTGGAAAGACCGTAAACCAAGTCAAGAGGCTGCCCTTTTGGATATTATTCCTGATGCTCACGTCAGTCTGTTTCCATGTCTGTAAAGTGAAGAGGTTATATTTTAAGAGCTCTTAAACAACAACAATCACAAACATGTTTTTTGTTATTGAGTTTGAGTCCAAGTGTCTTGAGGGTAAAGCATTGAAAAGCAGACACTTGATTTACTGTGTTAAGAAGTTTGCTTTTGGGGCGCCTGGGTGACTCAGTCGTTAAGCATCTGCCTTCGGCTCAGGTCATGATCCCAGGGTCCTGAGATTGATCCCCACATCAGGCTCTCTGCTTGGTGGGAAGCCTGCTTCTCCCTCTCCTACTCCCTTTGCTTGTGTTCCTGCCCTTGCTATCTCTCTCTCTCTCTGTCAAATAAATAAATAAAATCTTAAAAAAAAAAGAAAGAAGTTTGCTATTGACTCTAGGTTGGGTCTTAGACCTTTTACTTTGGGAGTATCTCAAAATAAACTTACTCATCCAAGTGGTTTTATGTTTTATGAGATTTATTATTTCAATGTCTACCCATCAATATTAAGTTAGGGTGTAATTTCTTAGATTCCCAAATTCTACCAAAAGGCACATGTCGTGAAATATCTTCTTTTAGATGACAGGGTGCAAAAGTCTCGTTACTGCAATTTAAGGAGAAACAACTGTACTTTATATCAGTTTCGCTTTTTATTTTCTTAGATTTTTAAAAATTTATTTCCCTAAGTAATCTCTAAGACCAACGTGGGGCTCAAACTCAAATCCCTAGTCACATGCTCTACCAACTGAGCCCACCAGGAGCCCCTAGCTTTATATTTAAAAACATTTTTCTTTTGAGGCTTAACATTTTAATATAAATTCTTCTGTTGGGAAATGTTATATATTTGCTTGTCACTTACAGTAAATCTGTATGAATTATTGCACCTGTGCGCTCATGCTGAAGGAGGACCAGTGGTTAATTAGCTTCTTAAGGTATTTCAGGCTTCTCTGTGCTAGAAGTATGTTACAGATTTTTTAATTATTTTTTATTTTTTGATTTATTTTTTAATTAAAAAAAAACTATTTGAGAGAGCACAAGGGGGAGAGTGGGGGAGGGGTGGAGGGAGAGGGAGAGAGAGAGAATCTCAAGCAGACTCCATGCTGAGCGCAGAGCCCTTATGGGGCTTGATCCCACAACCCTAGATCATGACCTGAGCTGAAACCAAGAGTTGGATGCTCAGACGACTGAGCCACCCAGGTGCCCCTGTTACAGGTTTTTTAAAAAAAACTTATTTAATTTTCATTCATTTAGTCAACAAATATTTGAGCATCCTCTAGGCACTGGGGAAGTAGCAGTGAACAGAAGAAGGCCTTTGCTCTGATGGAGCTTACCTCTCTAGCCAGTGGTGGTGGAAGGAGTTAAAAAAGAAATACATGGTGTATTAGAGGGTGCTGAGTACCATGAAGAAATATTCAGCAGGGGTAGATATGCTGTCTTCGATGAAGTGATGCGAAGGGGTGTTTGTGCAGAGGTCTGAATGACGTCAGAGAGTGAGCCATGCAATAGTCTAGGGAAGAGCTTTCCAGGGAGGCATGGTGTGTTCCAGAAGCAGAAAGGGGACCCGTATGAGCAAAGGGGAGAGCAGTGGGAAAGGAGGTCAGAGAGGTCTCCAGAGGCAAAATGGGTCATGTGGTGGGCTGAGGTAGGAGTTCGGACTTTTTTCTGAGTGGGTTTCGAACAGAAGAATGGGATGGTGGGACTTCTATTTTTGAAAGGATCTGTAATGTGGAGACTAGACTGTGGCAGGACTAGAGCGAGAGCACTAAGACCAGTTAGGACTTTAGCACATTGGTGGCAGCAAGGTAAGAGGTGGCAATGGCTCAGATTAAGATTATAGCAGCAGAGGAGATGGTGAGAAGTGCTCACATTCTAGATACATTTTCAAGGTAGAGCCAACGGGACTTGTTAATGGATTGGATGTTGGAGGGAAGAGGAGGAGAAGAGAGATTGGAGTCAAGGCTTATTTTAAAGACTTTAAGCCTGAGCCCGTGCAAAAATGGAGTTGTCATTTGCTAAAATGGGGAAGTTAGCCAGGAGAGGCCTTTAATGAGGGAGTTGGTGTGGGGTACCTTAAATTGAGCTCCTCATTAGACATCCAAGTGGAGATGCTGAATAGGCAGTTAGGTATGACTCTGGAGCTCATGAGAGGGGATAGGGCGAGGGATGTAAATTTGGGGATTGTCAGTGTGTAGATGTCATTTTGAAGGAGGGGGATTGGATCAGTCACCTAAAAAGTGAGTGCGCAGAGGAAGGAAGAGATTTACTATTAAAATAGTTTTAACAGTGGGACGCCTGGCTGGCTCAGTCGGAACAGTATGCAACTCTTGATCTCAGGGTCATGAGTTTGAACCCCATGTTGCATGTAGAGATTACTTAAATAAGTAAAGTTTTAAAAAATAAAATAGTTTGGGGCGCCTGGGTGGCTCAGTCGTTAAGCGTCTGCCTTTGGCTCAGGTCATGATCCCGGGGTCCTGGGATCGAGCCCCGCCTCGGGCTCCCTGCTCGACGGGGAGCCTGCTTCTCCCTCTCCCACTCCCCCTGCTTGTGTTCCTGCTGTCGCTGTGTCTCTCTCTGTCAAATAAATAAAATCTTTAAAAAAATAAAAAATAAAATAGTTTTAACAGCAAATCCTTTTCCTTTAAAACTACACATTCTTTTCTCATGGAAGTTAGACTCTCTATGAAGATGATATTCTATCACTATTTAGTAAAAATGTTCTAGTCACCAAATGCAATAAACCCCTCAGATTCAGGGGCGCAAAGCAGCAACCATTTTTTTATGCTCACAGATGCTGTGGGCAGAAATTCAAATAGGCACAGCAGGGGTGGTTGCCTTTGCTGCACAGTGTTGGGAAGATTTAAACATCTGGGGCAACCATCATCTGGAGCTGCTTCACTCACATATTTGATGCCTGGGCTGGGATGAGTCAAAGGCTGATCTCAGCTGGGACTGCAGACCAAGTGCTTCCATGTGGCCCCTGGTGCCTTGGGCTTCACACAGGGTGTTGGCTGGGTTCTGGGCAATGAGCCTTCCAAGAGAATCAGGAGGAAGCCTTGGAAGTTGCATATCGACACTTCTGTCTTACTCCGTTGGTTGGAGCAGTCATGGCCTTAGCCGGATTCAAGGGGAGGAGACAAAGACCTCTTGTCTCAACTGGAGGAGTATTAAAGAAATTGGGGCCATGTTTTATAACCACCACCAATACCCTTTGAATTTGAGGTTCTGCCCCCAAACCATAGTTACTTTGGAGGAAGGAGTTCCAACACAGGGTCCATGGATATGTGTTCTCAGCCCCAGTTGTGCATTGCTGCATGCTAAGTGACCAGAATTACCTTAATATCTCTTTTAGGGAAAGTGACATGAATAAACTTGGGAAAAGGTTCTTGCTTCTCTCCAATAAGTGGTGAGCTATATTATGGGTCTGTGATACTGAGATTTAGAAATTTAAGTTCCCTTTTGCTGGTTTATTTCAATTTCCTGTCTTTGAAGAATATTAATAATTTACTAGCGTTCCAGATCAGTGGATGTTTTTTTGACTCTTATTTGGGTTTTTTCCAAAGATAAAATATCTGCAGGCTTCTACCAGCAATTTGCTCTTCTTCTCTTTTCAGTTGCCCTCAAGCCTGGAAATTTTGACATGATGTTCGCTTGCCCAATCTACAGTTATTTCTCAAGGGTTATATTCCTTCTGTTTTAAAAAGTTGGCAGCCTGGGTGATTCAGTTGGTTAAGCATCTGCCTTTGGCTCAGGTCATGGTCTTGAGGTCCTGGCATGGACTCCCACATCGGGCTCCCTGCTCAGCAAGGAGTCTGCTTCTCCCTCTCCCTCTATGCACTCTCTCAAATAAATATATAAAAATCTTAAAAAAAAAAAAAAAGTTGGCGACCTACCTCTGATCCCTGTGAGGGTGAGGTCCTCAGCATTTGCACATTGGAAGGATGCTTTGCTTCTCTCCAGAAAAAATTCTAGATAACCAGTCATCCAGGGTAGAGCTGATCTTGTTTCCTTGGATGCAGTTATCATATTCGTGTCCTGCTTTTCAGTATTGTGGCCATCGGTAGACACTTTTGCCATGGGAGGTAGTATTTATGTCTGTGTGCACATGTGAGGAAAGGAAACTAAAGGAAATGTTCATTTGGCATCATCTAACATCCAATCGGAAGCTCTAACTCAGAATGATACATGAGGGTTGCCAGCTGAGAACTCCTCACGTGGGGAAGGAATCAAAGCAACCGGAAAAATTTTGACATGACGCATGTGTAAGTGCTGTGGATGTTCAGAGTTAAAGCAGTGACCATACCAGAGGAGGGGCTAGGGAAAGCCATTCTAACGGAGACAGTAAAGGGACATAAAGTGCCACCAAGGGGAGAAACACTTTGGGCAAGAACATCTGCTAGAAGGGAACAAAGGCTGGGGTTTGGGGTGGGGGAGGAGATAAACGGACCTGAAAATCATCTTGAGGCTGGAGAGAGGAGGGAGGTGGCAGAACTGGCTGAGGAGCTGGGGAGCCTTAGCCAGGGGTGAAGATTTGGGATTGGACAGTGAGAAGTTAGTGCATGCTCTTATGCTTGGGGAGTGCTGTCTGTGATTTTACTCTTACTGAAAGGTCCCTGAGGGATCATCCTTGAATTTTTCCGACATCCTTGAATTTTTCTGAATTGGTCAGTTGGTCTGCTCCTCAGAGTAATTCTTCCCAGATGCGGTGTCCTCATCTGGGACAATCTGGCTGATTCAATAGAGTGGTAACATCCCAGTGGTTTATTCATTTAGTACATGTTTTTGGAATCCCAGTTGTGAGCAGGGCACTGTGCTGGATGCTTCGGGGGTGATGAGAACACGTTACTGAGCAACAGCCAAGGAAGGCTCTTCCTGGCCTCGTGGAGCTGGCCTCCAGCCGAGTGGTTACAAGTGCAGGTTATGGAGTCCCGGTGCTCAGTGCTAGTGAGGGAATGGCGACAGAGGGAGGGCCCCGGGAGGGAGGCCTCAGTGTTTTGGAGCAGCTGGAAGAAGAACAGCCTGGTGCCCGTGAGGCACGAAAGGCCGAGCTCACCAGGCCATGGGTCACACTCTCGTAACACTTACAAACACTTATGTCCTGCGTCTTAGGTCCTTTGTGCACATTGACTCATTTAGTTCTTACAGTGACCCTGTGAGGTAAGTCCTGTTTTCTGCCCTTTTTCACAGGTGGGGAAACTGAGGCACAGAGAGGCTAACTGGTCGGCAGGCACCCGCTCCCCTACCCCTAAGTGGCGGTGCCTGGATCCATGCTCGAGTCACGGCACCATTCTGCCTTGATTTTGCATATTTTGGTTTTCAGCCTAAGAACAATGCAGTCATCAGAGGGGTTTGAAGCAGGGGAGTAGCAAGATCAAGCCTGTGTCCTAGAAAGGGCTCTCTACTCAAACCGTGGAAAATGGACTGGCCGGAAGCAAGCAGATGTGGGGAGACCAGTAAGAGCTCTTGTCATGGCTCTGAGCTTTCTGGCTGGCTTTCTTTTCCCTTTGACTCCTTTTCTGAGGGGAGGAGAGTGGGCAAGTTGGGCAGTTGGCGTGCAAGCCCCAGACCCTTGTTAAATATCAAAGTGCTACTTCTGCTGCAGCCTTTATTCTTGGGTCGCAGCAACCTTAATGTCTTGAGGGAATTGAGCCTGATTTCTAATTTACGGACTGAATAGTCTCTGGAGGCCGTCCAGCCCAGGGGCTCTCCCAGTGTTGGAGGTACTGCTGCGACGTTTCTCAGGGTGGACATTTAACCTCCATTTGAACATCGAACCCAACAGGAGCCTGGGAGGTTGTTCCTTACTCCTCCCTTTGTCTGAGTCCCCTTTGCCCTTCAGTCACCAAGCCCCGTCATAGCTCCTTCTTCCATCTCTGGAAGATGTCCACCTCAGAACAGCTCTGGGGCTGCTACCCAGCTTCCGGCCACCGCCAAATCTCACCTTGATTATTGCTGCTGGAGGGATCTTTCTGAAATGTCAGTCGAATTGTCACCAGTCTGCTGAAACCTGGTCAAGTGTTCATATTTCTTAGTATGGCTTACCCAGGAGCCTTCTCCAGCCTCGTCTCATGCCATAGTCTTTATACAGTCATTGCAGTGTGGTGCTCCATTACACCTGCCTGGGCCCCATCCCTGGAGATTATTATTCAGTATATCAGGAGTAAGGACCAGCATCTGGCTTCTGAAAGCCCCTCTCAGGTGATCCTGATGATCCGGATCCTGATCTCTGCTCTCATTCCAGGGTCCTCAATCTGGCCACACAGTTAGCATCGTCCGAGGAGATTTTAAATATCGAAACATGGGTCCCTCCCTCAGCAATTCAGATTTAACGAATCTGGTTTGATTTCCCAGGCACCTCTACCTTCAAAGAAAAAAAATTGCAGCCAGGATGGGGTACCTCTGCAAGCAGAGGGAGTACTCCAGAGGGCAAAATCGGCGGTAGGTCTTATGGGGAAGCAGATTGATTCTGGAGTGTTTTGCCCTTTCATGTACAGATCTCCACATATTTGAAGAGCTGCTCTTCAAATTATTTTCCCCTCTCCTACCACACTTCCTGTTCCCCAAGCCTTCTTGCTGGGCAAAATGTTCAAGTTCTCAGACTCCTCACACCCTGATTACCACTCCTCCCTGAATATGTTTGATTTTTAGTCGTGCCATTTAAATTGTGATACGTTTAGAGATTCATTCTAGATGTGAGCCTGGTTACAGTGGGATGGATAGTTTCTTTAATTCAAATACTGTATGTGGCTGTTTAAAATGCCGTAAGATCGGGGCACCTGACTGACTCAGTATAGTATGTGACTCCTGATCTCAGGGTCATGAATTCAAGCCCCATGTTGGGCAGAGAGCTTACTTAAAAAAAAAAAAAAAAACACCAAAAAACCCATAAGATCACATTGGCTTGATGTCATGATTGACTCATGGGCTACTTAAAGATCAATGAAAACTCCCACTCTAGCTCAATGGTTAAGAGCAGGAATTCTGAAAACAGACTGTTTGGATTAGGATTCCAGCTCCATGACATTACTACCTAATGACTTTGGGTGGATCACTTAAAATCTGTACTTAGGTTCCTCCTCTGTAAAACGGGGATAAAAATGTGTCTATCTCATAGGGCTGTTGTGAGGATGAAATAAGTAAGTAAAATATGTCAAGTGCTTAAAACAGTGCCTGGAACATAGTAAGTGCTATATAAATATTAGTGATAATCATTAGTTATTTGTCCTGCTCTTAAACCAAGGTTCTTACTTTCTGTCTTTTTCTTTCATTTGGGTATCACTTAGTGTTTTTCACCTTTAGTCTTTTTAGGACCTGGAGCTATCCTTAGGTGAACTGCCTGTGGAGATACTTGATCGGAGCACCACCCAACCCTTCTGTTCTTCTCTCTTCCCCTTACACACACACACTAAATCACAGCGTTACAAACTTCCTCCCTCAGGAGACAATACAAAGACCCATTAAAATGCATGCATTTTACATGGCAGGAAAGCTGACTTTATCATTTACCATGGTTAATCTGATGAATTAATCTGTTTCCCTGGGCATTGAGGAAATGGATTTAGCATAAGAAGTACCAATGAAAGGAATGCTGTGGGAGGAAGGAACAATCCAGCACTACAAGGCACCCAGCACCACCTAGGAGAGATGCTGTATATCTATTATTATTATTATTATTATTATTATTATTAACTTGTACAACAGTCTTTCAAAAGAGTGATACTTCCCCATTTTACTGAAGAAAAAGCCTGTTCAGTAGTCAAGTAATGTCCTTAAAAGAAATAGCTGATAAATGGCAGGCAGGGTTTGGACCCAGGCCCATCCCCTGTGAATGTCTCTCCCGTGTCCTTGGCCTCACACCACCCTGCTTCGGTGGAGCGTGTCTGGTCAGGGTAGTGGAAGTGTCACAAAATGGGGAGGCCATGTGACACACCAATTTGGTCTGTTTTGTGGTTTTTATCTAGAGCTCAGACCTGTTCTCAACCAACTTTTAACCATAAGCTGCACACTCAGTAATTGACAAAGTGCATCTACTTGTGTTACTTTCAGTTTAGAAGGAATTATGTTTATGTTGTTGCTCCTTTAATCTGAAATATTTGTGCCAGATATGGTGCCGATGCCAAATCAAGTATGGAGAATACATCAATTTTTTAAAGATTTTATTTATTTATTTTGAGAGAGCAAGAAAGAACGTGAGTATGAGAGCGCGAACAGGAGGAGGGGCAGAGACAGAGGGACAGAGAGAGAATCCCAAGCAGACTCCCCACTGAGCGAGAAGCCCAATGCAGGGCTCAGCCCCACAACTGTGAGATCATGACCTGAGCTGAAATCAAGAGTCAGATGCATAACCAATTGAGCCACCCGGGTGCCCTGAGAATACATCATTTTTTAAAAAATTCCTTAACACTATTAGATTTGACATAATTGGAGACCTTGGCAATTCATAGTTCACAGAATCCTTTTGGATAGCTGGAGGAGCACTAGATTCTGAGTAGTTCTTGGAAGTTTTGTTTTTAAGACCTTTTTTTTTTAAGTAGGCTCCAGGCCCAGTGTGGAGCTCAGTGTAGGGCTTGAACTCACAACCCTGAGATCAAGATCTGAGCTGAGATCAAGAGTCAGATGCTTAACCAACTGAGCCACCTAGGTGCCCCATTGTTTGTTTTTGTTTTTTTTTTTAAGATTTTATTTATTTGACAGAGAGAGAGACAGCAAGAGAGGGAACACAAGCAGGGGGAGTGGGAGAGAGAGAAGCAGGCTTTCCGCTAAGCAGGGAGCCCGATGGGGGGCTCGATCCCAGGACACTGGGATCATGACCTGTGCCAAAGGCAGACGCTTAACGACTGAGCCACCCAGGCACCCCATGCCCCATTGTTTTTTAAGATCTCGATTGTTCTTCATGGGTCAGAGTCCTAGATCTTTTTCCTTTTTGCTGTTCACATTCTGGGCACTATTTATCTCTTAAAGTTAACTGTGAATCTGATATATTTTATTCCCTGTGTTTCTGGATAGAGATCAGATAACTATAAGAAGGTACTGCTAGTGGTAAGATCTTATGGCATATTAGGATTTAGAATAGAAAAAATAAGGTGCTTGGCACAAGATTCTTTAACTCTACCAAGAGTTAAAGTGAGATAAGAGGAGGTGAGGGATAATAGACTTTTGGGTTGAGAATGTTCCAGAGTGTTATTAAAAACTGTCCTTTCTCGGGGCGCCTGGGTGGCTCAGTCGGTTATGTCCGCCTTTGGTTCAGGTCATGATTTCAGGGTCCTGGGATCGAGCCCCACATCAGGCTCCCTGTTCAGTGGGGGATCTGCTTCTCCCTCTCCCCCCTGCTCCTGCTCGCTCTCTCAAATAAAATAAATAAAATCTTTTAAAAACTGTCCTTTTCCTCACTTCTCTGAGCTCTACTCCCCAGTAATTTAGTACTTCATCCATATATTCAATTTTGCCACATTAGTAGGGAACTATAATTCACGTTCCCTTAAATCTCAATGTCCATTTTTACAAGGAAGAATTGGTTTCTGACTTTAAAGCAAATCCTATTATTTGTAATTAAATATATTTGAATATTACAATAACTGTAGTTGGATTGGGTGCTCAACTGTTAATATTTTCTCTTCTTAGGAAATCAAAATTAGATTTATATATAAACTTCCTATTATAAAGGCAAACACCTGGTCTTAAACCTTATAAAAGTACTATTTGGATTTGTAAGCAATAAAATTGTATGTTTACTATACAAGCATACTTTTTGTTTTTTAAGAGAGAGAATGAGAGAATTTAAAGCAGGTTCCATGCCCAGTGTGGAGCCCCACGTGGGGTTTGATCTCACAATGCTGAGATCATGACTTGAGCTGAAAGCAAGAGTCAGACACTTAACCAGCTGAGCCACTCAGACGGCTCCCCCAGGCATACTTATTTTGAATTATCTTTTTCTAATTTGAAATTCCAGAGTCTTAATGTTTAAGGTAATTATGAATGGTTAAATTATCAGTGGTTAGGCACGCCTAGGTGGCTTAGTCAGTTAAGTGTCTGCTTTCGGCTCGGGTCATGATCTCAGGGTCCTGGGATCGAGCCCCACGTCTATCTTCCTGCTCAGCGAGGAGTCTGCTTCTCCCTCTCCCTCTGCCCACCCCGACTCATGCTCTTTCTCTCTCTCTCAAATAAATAAATAAAATCTTTAAAAAAAAATTATCAATGGTTAAATAGTTAAAACTATAATATTTAAATATGGGCTCCCTGCTGTTCATTATGCCTTTTATCGTCCTACGATGAAAATTTCATGAAGGTTGAGTGTCTTTCTCTAGCATTAATTGCCTTTTACTTTTCTCTTTTTTTTCCCCTCCCTAATTTACTTTATGGAGCTTGCAAATCTAAATAATTTTGTGGCCCTTGATGAGATTAGCAGGATTAGATTGAAACACTAATAGAAACCAAATAGCTGTTTTGTGGACTTTGAACAAAAATATCTTTTCATAGAAAAGTGTTTACTATATATTAAACTTTTTAAAAAATTTTATTTATTGGAGAGCAAGAGAGAGCGCATGTGCGCATGAGCGGGGGGAGGGGCAGAGGGCAGAGGGGAAGCAGACTCCCTGCTGAGCAAGGAGCTCCATGCTTGACTTGATCCCAGCACCCTGGGATCATGACCTGAGCTGAAGGCAGACCCTTAACTGACTGAGCCACCCAGGAGCCCCTATATATTAAGCTTTAAAAGAGAATATAAAGCTATAAAATTACTATGATCCCAATGTTTTAAGATTTTTTTTTTAGGTAATCTCTACACCCAGCATGGGTCTTGAACTCACAACCCTAAGATCAAGAGTTGCATGCTTTCTACTGACTGAGGTAGCCAGGCAACCCTAACATTTTAAAAGAGATAAAATATATGTGTACACTCTGAGATAGATTAAAAGGAATTACATGGACTTGTCATTTGTGGTTCTGGAGAGTGGGATGGTAAGATACGGGTGATTTTATCTTTCAGGGTTTTTTTTTCATATTTTTCCAAATTTTCTATAATGAACATTATTACTTTTATGATCTTTAAAAAATTCTTCTTTTTTTAAGATTTTTATTTATTTATTTGAGATGAAGAGAGAGAGAAGGCACAAGCAGGGAGGAAGACCATAGGGAGAGGGAGAAGCAGACTCCCTGCTGAGCAGGGAGCCTGATGCAGGGCTTGATCCTAGGACCCTGGGATCATGACCTGAGCCAAAGGCAGACACAACCAACTGAGCCACCCGGGTGCCCCTAAAAATATATATATTTTTAAAGATTTTATTTATTTGACAGAGACACAATAAAAATATTTTCTTAAAGGGGTGCCTGGGTGACTCAGTCAGTTAAGTGTCTGACGCTTGCTTTCTGCTCAGGTCATGATCTCATGGGTCCTGGGATCAGTCCACGTCAGGCTCTGAGCTCAGCGAGGAGTCTGCTTGATGATTCTCTCCCTCTGCCCCTCCCCCCCCCCAAATAAATCTTTAAAATATCTTCAGGGTGCCTGGTCGTAAAAGGACTAACTATAGAAATTAGTGCAAGACTATTTCTGTTACTTTGTACTTTGGTTGCCTTAGTCACTGGGCCTTTCCTGACAGCAAAGAGGGACTTAGTAGAGGCAATAGATAAAATATGGCTTTGTTCTATTTATAATATAGGTATTTCTAATACAAAGTATGGCTAACACCCAAAGGAGAATCATGTAACAAGGTGGAACAGAAATTATCTTTAGATCACTTTCTGTTCTGGATTGTTGTATGCGCTAGGGTTTCGTCTCTTTCCTCACTTTGGCCCCTCACTCCACCGTGCCTGTTGTAAATCCACTAGTGCGTGGATGTAAAGTACAAATCTTAATTTAAAATGAAGTTTTATGAGATGATGTAATGAATCCCTTTTGTGAGGGGCCCTGATTTGTGTTTCTCAACACATCTCTTGGTTTCCTTAGAATGTAGTATATAAATGAAAACCGTGACTTTGGACAGACTTTTTAGTGATCTTTACAGTAATAAGTTCCCCATCAGACAATAAGCTGTTTGCTTTATGACTTGTTGGTAAGTTATCCCCAAGGGGTTGAGAAATTCCTGTTTTGAAAAGTCCGGAAAGTCTTTGGTGACTTGCTGTTTCATTTTTATTTTTCTTTTCTCTAAAGTTGTAGAAAACAGGATCACACTTACATTCCCTTTATATGCTACCATCTGCGTCTGCTAACCTAAAGTTAGCACTCACCTCTGGAGAGAATTAAGCCCAACGTCATGCCCTAAGCCAGCCCCTCTGTGGAATGAACTCATTTCTCTCCTGTGCACCCAGAATCGTACTTGGCATTCAAATTGCGCAAATCATTTTCTGTGTCCTGCGGTTCAGTGAAAGTGGTTATTAAATCACAGGCTTAGCATTATTTTGGAGATAAGAAATACTTTAGTTAGAACTTAAGTGGAGTTCTTTAAATTAACTTGTAATTTGAAAAAAACAATTGAGATTGTGAAATACGGTAGGCTCTTGTAAACTTTTTCCAGTAAAACAGTGGCCACAAGCTAGTTGGCAATGGTTTTCCTAGACAATTTGGCTAGTGATCGCCTAAAGATATAGAGTTCTTATGAAGAGAATTTGGGCTGATTGCGCTGTGGCTGCTATTAGTTAAATGTGGTTTATAGCTAAGCAGCCTGTAAGAAAATCATCACTATTTGACTCTTTGCTCATCTTTTCCTTGAGACTGCTACCTGCCTTTTGGCTTTAATTTGCAATGATTTCTTTAAAATATAGGATAGCTATTACGATGTTACCTACAGTGATTAGACTAAGAAGTAGAGCATAATGCCAGTCGTTTTTGTGCTTTAATTTTACAGAAAAAACTAGTAACTGGTTTCTGGTTTAAGAAATGACAAAATTGGGGCACCTGGGTGGCTCAGTCGTTAAGCCGCTGCCTTCGGCTCAGGTCATGATCTCAGGGTCCTGGGATCGAGTCCTGCATCGGGCTCCCTGCTCCGTGGGAAGCCTGCTTCTCCCTCTCCCACTCCCCCACTTGTGTTCCCTCTCTCGCTGTGTCTCTTTCTGTCAAATAAATAAATAAAATCTTAAAAAAAAAAAGAAATGACAAAATTATACTACTTACTATCCCCTTTGTGTTGTGTCCCCCCGCCCCCCACTAAAACCAAAACGACAACAACAAAAAACCCCTCTGAGTTATGGACTAGAAATGAATTAGACAATTTTCAACAACTTGCAATTCTTTATTGGTTTGAAAATACTTATATTCGTGTGTGACCCCGATGTTCATCTCTAGTTGAACAGGTGTAGTGGGATGTTGCTTTATGGTTCTAACATGGAACTTCAGGGAATAGATTGTGATGGTTCTACATTTGTATCCAAGATAAGCAATTAAGTCATTAGTCTTTTTTTTATTAATTTATAACACTGGACTTTATTATAAAAAGTAGGTTGTCTAGGGGTGCCTAGCCGGCTGTTGGTGGACCACGTGACTCTTGATCTTGGGGTTGTGAGTTTGAGCCCCACGTTGCAGGTAGAGAGTGTACTTAAAAAAAAAAAAAGTAGGTATCTCTTTCTTTAAATCCTTTATTAGGAGAATCATAGCTTTTGGTTACATAAGAGAGGCAGTGTCCAATAAAAACAGAAAGCAAGTCACATACGTAATGTTAAATTTTCTAGTAGCCACATTAGAAGTAAAAAGAATTGAGTGAAATTAATTTGAATAATATATTTTATTTAACTCAATATATCTAAGATACTATCGTTTCAATGTTAATGAGATATTTTACATTCTTTTTTTGTGTGTGCTAAGTCTTCAAAATCCAGTGTATACTTTACACTTACAGCATGTCTCAGTTTGAACCAGCCATATTTCAAGTGCTCAGTATTCACATATGGCTAGTGATTACCATGTTGAATTATGTAGGTCTAAAGTTTGGGCACATTTGTATGCAGTAGCATCTAAATACGTTGACATGTTACATAGATTTCTATGTAGATCACATCTTGAGAAACGTAAGGTGGATCTTCATACTTCTAGCCTTGAGGCGGATTTTAACTTGGCCTTAATGTGCATACTGTAAGAGAGTTCTAGTGGCCTTTGATTTTTTTTTTTTTTTAAAGATTTTATTTAGGGGCGCCTGGGTGGCTCAGTGGGTTAAGCGACTGCCTTCGGCTCAGGTCATGATCCTGGAGTCCCGGGATCGAGTCCCGCATTGGGCTCCCTGCTCGGTGGAGAGCCTGCTTCTGCCTCTCTCTCTGCCTCCCTCTCTGCCTACTTGTGCTTTCTCTCTGTGTGTCAAATAAATAAATAAAATCTTAAAAAAAAAAAAAATAAAAATAAAAAAATAAAGATTTTATTTATTTATTTGACAGAGAGAGACACAGCGAGAGAGGGAACACAAGCAGGGGGAGTGGGAGAGGGAGGAGCAGGCTTCCTGCTGAGCAGAGAGCCTGATGCGGGGCTCGATCCCAGGACCCTGGATTCACGACCTGAGCCGAAGGCAGACGCTTAACGACTGAGCCACCCAGGCATCCCGGCCTTTGATTTTTTTTTTAAGATTTTATTTATTTATTTGTCAGAGAGAGAGAGGAGAGCACAAACGGGGGTGGGGGGCGGCAGGCAGAGGGAGAGGGAGAAGCAGGCTCCCGGCTGAGCAAGGAGCCCGATGTAGTACTCAATCCCAGGATCCTGGGATCATGACCCAAGCTGAAGGCAGACTCTCAACCAACTGAGCCACCCAGGCGTCCCAGCCTTTGATTTCTTATTGAAGTAATACACACCATGGTTATAATGCCTCAGCTGCCACTTTCATTCCAGCCAGTGTTTAGTATACATGTACCACTCACTGCCCAAGCAGCATCTGTCCTGGGGCAGGTTGGTCTTGGGGGTAGTGAGGACAGGGGCAACAGCAAAGGTGTGGTAGCTGAAAATGTTTGGGAGGTGCCTAAGAGGAAGGAAGACGTTTTAAAAAAAAAATCCCAAGCACCACCTCTAATGTTGGAAGGTTTAGTTTATTTATGGAAACATATTGGTCTGAGGGGGGCAAATACCTCATTCTGACATTCTCATTTCTTTGCTTTATTGGACTTTTAAAAAAGATTTTATTTATTTATTTGAGAGAGAGAGAGAGTGCACGAGTAGGGAGAGGGGCAGAGGGAGAAGCAGACTCCCCTCAGAGCAGGGAGCCCGATGTAGGGCTCGATCCCAGGACCCCCACATCATGACCTGAGCCGAAGGCAGATGCTTAACCAGCTGAGCCACCCAGGCACCCAACTTTACTGAACTTTTTCACCAGTGCAATTTAAGCCCATGAGGAGGGAAATACCTCAGATCCGTGTTGTAAGTGTAAAAGTGCACACTGGATTTAGAGAACTTAGTACCAAAAGAAGAATGTAAAGTATCTCATTAATTTTTGTGCAATTACATGTTGAGGAAATAACATTATATTTAAGTATTTTAAGCTTTATTTTATTATTATTTTTTAAAGTAAGCTCCATGCCCCATGTGGGGCTTGAACTCGTGAACCCGAGATCAAGAATTGCATGCTCTACTGACTGAGCCAGCCAGGTGCCCCATTTTTAGATATATTAGGTTAGGTAAAATATATCATTAAAATTAATTTGCTTGTTTCCTTTTAGTTTTTTGTTTTTTTTTTTTAAGATTTTATTTATTTATTTGACAGAGAGAGAGGCAGCGAGAGAGGGAACACAAGCAAGGGGAGTGTGAAAGGGAGAAGCAGGCTTCCCGCCGAGCAGGGAGCCCGATGCGGGGCTCGATCCCAGGACCCTGGGATCACGACCTGAGCCGAAGGCAGACGCTTAACGACTGAGCCACCCAGGCGCCCCTCCTTTTAGTTTTTTAATATGGCTACTTGAAAATTTAAGATTCTGTACGTGGCTTGCATTACATCTCTGTTGGATAGTTGCTGCCTTAGGTTGTTCATTATTCGGTGTAAAAGACCACTGGGAAGGTACTGCCTGTGCCTTCCTGAACGTGTGCGTGAGAGCTCGGCCAGGTGATGGCACCTTTGCAGTGACAGGCGGGGTCTTCGTGTGTGTCCCCGCGGAAGATGAGGGAGAACTACAGCACAGGGTTCTGTACGAAAACCTGATCCTGAACCACTTAGCTACCATTACACTTGCCGCTTTGAGAACAGAAGACCTGCTGGTTTTGTCACCAGTTTGCTCCATACTTTTTATGAAAGGAGCAGTTATGAGGGTGCTTCTTCACACCTTCTCTGAGAAATAGATCAAGAACTTTAGGTAAGTGTACGTGTTTGTGTGCATTCAGTCTTTCATTCAGTGTTCTCACAATCCCAGAGAATCATCTCTGGATACTTTGATCTGTACATATATTAGTCTTTGGCTATTACTCTTAGTTATTTTGACAACTTCTTCCGATTGCTTGGTCTGTATTGGTATTTCTGTGACCAAGCTATTCAGAAAGAAGAGGAAAGATGATCAGAGAAACCAGCATTTCTCTGGGGTATTTGTGAGCTTCAGGACAACTCGTATGACTGGTATTTAGCTTCTCTTCTTTCTCATCCCCAACTGAGAACTTTTTTTTTTTTAAAGATTTTATTTATTTATTTGAGACAGAGAGAATGAGAGAGAGAGAGCACATGAGAGGGGGGAGGGTCAGAGGGAGAAGCAGGCTCCCTGCCGAGCAGCGAGCCCGATGCGGGACTCGATCCAGGGACTCCAGGATCATGACCTGAGCCGAAGGCAGTCGCTTAACCAACTGAGCCACCCAGGCGCCCCCCAACTGAGAACTTTTAAAGATAGATTTATCTATTTATTTATTTGACAGAGAGAGACAGTGAGAGAGGGAACACAAGCAGGGGGAGTGGGAGAGGGAGAAGCAGGCTTCCCGCTGAGCAGGGAGCCCAATGTGGGGCTCAATCCCAAGAGCCTGGGACCATGACCTGAGCCGAAGGCAGACGCTTAATGACTGAGCCACCCAGGCACCCCCCCAACTGAGAACTTTTATTTATTTATTTTAAAGATTTTATTTATTTATTTAACAGAGACAGAGATAGCGAGAGCAGGAACACAAGCAGTGGGAGTGGGAGAGGGAGAGCAGGCTTCCCGCCGAGGAGGGAGCCCAATGTGGGACTCGATCCCAGGACCCTGGGATCATGACCTGAGCCGAAGGCAGACGCTTAATGACTGAGCCACCCAGGTGCCCCCAACTGAGAACTTTTAAAAACAAAATTGCTTTTCATTGAGCGGGAGAATCCCAGGCAGGTCCTTGCTTATACTTTTAAACCTGTATTCTTAGAATTAGCTCTGTCTTCCCTAAACAGTCACATCCCACCTTTTGGTCTTACTTTAGGTTTGTTATCTATACCTTCCAGTTCACCCTCTTAGAAGGGGGGTAGGGTGGAAAGAAAGGAGCTGACATTTGTTGAGCATCTGTTATATGCCATGTACTGTGCTGAGTTCTTTAGAAATACCTCAACAGCCACGAGGGTGGGTATGATCTCTGTTTTATAGATGAGGAAGTGGAACTCTGGAAGTTATTTTTCAACTTCACATACATCTGGTAGATAATGGATCCTGGAACTTGGCAGATGCCACGCCCACATTGGCATCCCAGTGTAGGAGAAGCTGGGATGTGCTTCCAGAGGCAGAGACTGTGAATGTGTCTGTATTGTTGTCAACTGGGAGAAACACGCAGGATCCTGTCCAAAGCATCTTTTATCCCTAATCACAGACCTGATGCCTGTGTTGGGTAGATGGGGTGTTTGTAGGTTGTTTCCTCCTACTAAGGCTCACAGTGACCATATGGACTCTTTGGTTTGCAGTTGGGACCCCGATTGCCACAGGATGGCCCAATGGAATCAGCTACAGCAGCTCGACACGCGGTACCTGGAGCAGCTTCATCAGCTGTATAGTGACAGCTTCCCGATGGAGCTGCGGCAGTTTCTGGCCCCTTGGATTGAGAGTCAAGACTGGTGAGTCCTTCCTGAGAAACTCCCCAAAGTGTCAGGTTTTGGTTTAAGTCAAGAGACATAACCTGTTCTAGCTTAACTCTATGCTATTTCATCAAAAAACTTATGGGTATAGGTGATGGGGTGAAAGAGATCAGGAGATAAAGAGGTACTCTCAGTCTCATGAAAACGCTTTCTACATTAGAAGTGTGTGTGGGCAGCTGTCTTTTGGCACCTGGAACAGCAGCCTGCTTGGCGGTAGATATTTGTTTTTGTTTTGACAGAGACAGAAATAGCAAGAGCAGGAACACAAACAGGGGGAATGGGAGAGGGAGAAGCAGGCTTCCCGCCAAGCAGGGAGCCCAATGTGGGGATTGATCCCAGGACCCCGGGATCATGACCTGAGCCGAAGGCAGACACTTAACGACTGAGCCACCCAGGCACCCCGGTGGTAGATGTTTTGAAGGCTGATTTGGATCTCATTTCCTTGGCGAGATCCTCTGTGTGTTCTCACACTCCAGGGATGTGCTACAAATATTTTTTATCTTAATGAGAGTTCTCTCATGGGTAGAGATTTGGGTCCATAATTCTGATTTCCCTTTAATTAAAGGAAGGAGACGCAGAGTAAGAGAAATAGACTCGTTCGTAGAGGAGATAATGGCCCAGAATTCCAAGGACCATTTCCTTCACTTTTTCCCCTTCTTTCTTAGAGAGAGCGAGCAGGGAACGGGCAGAGGGAGAGGGAGAGAGAGAATCTTAAGCAGGCTCCACGCCCAGTTTGGAACTGACATGGGCTCCATCTCACAACCCTGGGATCATGACCTGAGTCGAAACCAAGAGTCGAAACCAAGAGTGCCCCTTTTTCCCCTTCATTTTAATGTGTTCAGATCACCTATTAATTTTCATTTAATGCAGGCCTATGACCTAGTTTTTCTAGAAGTTGGTAAGGGGCCAGGGAGGTGAGTCAGAGATGATGGAGATGGGCCATCCCAGCCTGGGTTTGCTTATTTGCTACTAATAATCTGACTGCAGAACTGACTGAGACTTTAAAAGCAAAACAGCATGTCTGTCCGCTTCACATGAATATTTTATAAGTATAGACTGTGGCAGTGGCTAATAGTATCTGGAATAATTGTTAATAATCATTGAATTCATGATATTTCTTATTGCTGAGGAAGGTGAATCTAAAGTGATGGGTGGGTTAAAGCATCAGGTTTGTCTTGTTTTCTTCCCTCCTTGATGGTGATTTCTACTCGTGTGTGTGCGCATATGCGGATGTATGTAGGTTTCAGAATCGTTCTGTATCCTTCTTCCTTTTCCTAGGGCATATGCGGCCAGCAAAGAATCACATGCGACTTTGGTGTTTCATAATCTCTTGGGTGAGATTGACCAGCAGTACAGCCGTTTCCTACAGGAGTCAAATGTTCTCTATCAGCACAATCTGCGGAGAATCAAGCAGTTCCTACAGGTGGGAAGAGACTGCCCCTGCAGAGTAGGGTGTTAGCTTTCTGTCCAGGAAGTATTTCTTTTCTCATTTGCCTAGGTAATGAGATCCTATCTTGTACTTTAAATCAAAGGAGAAATTATTAGCCCTTCCTCAAACCTCTGTATACCCATCCTTGAGCATCATTATCTGAAATCCACTTCTTTTGTCCACTGGAGTAATCACATAATTGTTACATTAATCATACTACGTTAGCATGTTAATAACATGATCAGAACTAGTGGTTTCATAGGAAGATGACTTATTTTGCTATTTTTATTTTTATTTTTTTAGAAAGGAAGGGGGGTGGAAGGGGCAGAAGGAGAGAGAAAGAATCTTAAGCAGGCTCCACACCCAGCACGGAGCCCGACTTGGGACTCGATCTCACGACCCTGAGATCATGACCTGAGCAGAAATCAAGAGTCAGACGCCCAACTGACTGAGCCACCCAGATGCCCCAGATGACTTATTTTTGAATGTTAAATGTTTGACCGTAATTGGATACTCTGGGACAAGGTCTGTCACCTCCATGTAAGGATAACATACTGTCCAAAGACTCAGACTAACGTTGCCTTCTGTCACAGAAGTACAGCTCATGTGACTGTCTTTTTTCTGTTCTCCCCTCCATCTCCCACTGGTGGTAGCCAGGCTCTGAGGCCCTCGTTTTATTGTTTCATGTAGTAGATGTAATACTCTGGGTCCACGTCTCCTTAGTCTACTGCTACTTTTCATTCTCTCTCTCCAACTTACAGAGCAGATATCTGGAGAAGCCAATGGAGATTGCCCGAATCGTGGCCCGGTGCCTGTGGGAAGAGACCCGCCTGCTCCAAACTGCAGCCACTGCAGCCCAGGTGAGACATGGGAAGAAATAAAGCACCACTGAAGACGCACTTTCCTTCTTGTGTCCAGAGAGGTACTTGCTCTTACATGGTCATTAGGGTGTGCACCGACCTCTGTGGTAGAAGTGGATGTTTGGGGTTTTTTTCTTTTAAACAATGAAAAGAACTGTTTTGTTTTGTTTTTCTTGAGTACATAATGCACTCTCCTTTAAAAAAAATTAAAATTTGATACAATAGTACAGAGAAGAAAGTTTTACAAAAATCTGAAATGTCACTCCCTCTCTTTATTATCTCTTCCCAGGAAACCAACATGAAAAGTCTGGTGTATATCCTTCCATACCTTTTTCCAGGCTCATATAAACTACAGAAAATACACACACACACACACACACACACACCATATTTAAATGGGTGTACTTCTCTGCATCTTGCTTTTTTCATTTAATATTATATCATGTAAATCCTTCTAAGTCAAGTAGTATAAAGCTAAGTCATTTTCTTTATTTGCTGCATAATATTCCATGGTGTGGATTTGCTGTAATGTATTCAATTATTCTTTCTTTGATAGACATTTGCTTCATTCTGGGTTGTTTTTTTTTCCCCCTTATAAACACTACTGCAATGTCTCCCTTTACAACTTTATATATTTGTGCTTTGATTTCTCTATGATAGATTTCGAGGCATGGAATTGCTAGGTCAAAGGCTTTATATATTTTAATTTTATAGATCTAGATTCCTTTCCCCAAAGGCTGTAACAGTTCACATTTGCACCAGTGGGATATGATAATGTACTCTTCTTGGGTGCCACCTTGGAGATGCTTTGGGGTTGAATCATTCAGGTTCATATGCATTTCTCTTTTGGGGTTAAGTTTGAGAATACACTCACTAGAGCTTACAGTTAGCTTAGGGAAGGGAGATAACGTGACACTAATTGGCCCATTGAGGAAGAGTTCCATGCTACTGGTCTCATCACTTATGTTGATATATGAAAGACATATCACTTGTATTGATTGATACATGATAAACATATCTATCTAGAACATCTAATATATCTGTAACATCTGATCTATTATGTGTGTATGTGTGTACATATCCTACTGTGTTATGCTAGTTATGACCCCCTGCTTTAGAGGAGGTTGTAGTCGGGGAGAAACGGAAAAATCAAACAACTTCATAATGCAATAAAATAACAAAATTAAAATATACTAAAAAAAGAAGAAAACTTAAATAGATCAAATACCATGAAAATGTATTGAAAAAGACTTACAAAAAAGTGTACACTCCCTATCCATCAAAAAAGCCAATAGGCCTGATGGTTTAAAAGTTTTAACAAACTTCCATGGAATAGATTGTTCTATTATCATTTAAACTCTTCCAAAGCATAGAAATAAAGGAGACGTTTCCAGCTTATTTTATAAGGCTGGAATAATCCTAATATCAAAACCTTAAAAAGACAGTGTAAGTAAAGAAAATGGTTAGGATTTTGGTATCCTGCTTAGTGTACCAAGCATGGCTTATATTCTTGGGATGCAAGGATGGCTCAACATTAGGAATTCTATCAATGTAACTCATTAAGTTAAATAAGAAAAACTGTATTTCTGTTAGACAACAAAATTTAGTGTCCATTCTAGATAAAAATAAGAATTTCTTAACACAGTAAAGAATATTTGTCAGAGCCTTCTTAATACAATAAAGAATATTTGCCAGAAACCAAATGGAACAGTATGCACAATGGTAAAACACTAAATACTAAAATATTCTCATTAAAAATTGTTATAAGGGTCGCCTGGGTGGCTCAGTCAGCTAAGCATCCGACTGTTGGTCTCTACTCGGGTCATGATCTCATGGGTCAAGAGATCGAGCCCAGTGTTAGGCTCCCTGCTCCACAGGGAGTCTGCTTGAAGATTATCTCCCTCTGTCCACTCCCTCTTTCTGTCTGTGTGTGTGTCTCTCTCTCAAATAAATAAATCTTAAAAAAAAAAAAGTTACAAGATTGAGGATGCCTCCTGCCATTGATTTTTTTTTTTTTTTAAGATTTTACTTATTTATTTGACAGCACAAGCAGGGGGAGCGGCAGGCGAAGCAGACTCCCTACTGAGCAGGGAGCCTGATATGGGGCTCGAACCCAGGACCCTGAGATCATTACCTGAGCCGAAGGCAGATGCTTAACCGACTGAGTCACCCAGGCGCCCCCATTGATATTTTTATGAAGGATCCAGCCAATACAATAAGACAGAAAAAGGGGGTGTAAATGTTGGAAAGCTAGAGACAAAATTGTCATTATTTATAGATAGATAGGTCTTCCTATAAGATCCAAGAGAAATAATTTAAAAAAAAACTGTTGGCACTAACAAGAGTTCAGAAAGATGATTGCATTCAAGATAAATATTTTAAGAATCTTATGTAGTTCTTTTCTATAATAGCAACAATAACCTGTTAGAAAATGTCAGGGAAGAAAAGATCTGATTCATAATAGTAAAAACACTTGTATTCAATATGCATATATTATTGGTATACGTGATAAAATGTCTGGAAGGTTATATACCAACTCATCACAGTGGTTAGTTATAGGAGACTTTTTTTTTTTTTTTAAGATTTTATTTATTTGCGAGAGAGAGAATGAGAGACAGAGAGCATGAGAGGGAGGAGAGTCAGAGGGAGAAGCAGACTCCCCGCTGAGCAGGGAGCCCGATGCGGGACTCAATCCCTGGACTCCAGGATCATGACCTGAGCCGAAGGCAGCCGCTTAACCGACTGAGCCACCCAGGCGCCCTATAGGAGACTTTTTTTTACTTTCTCTAAGGGGATTTTATTTTCTTTACTATAATCAGAGACTTTTTTTTCTTCCCCCACCCCACTTAAAAAAAAAAAAATCATGCTAAAGTACACGCAACATAAAATTTACCATCTGAAACTTTTTTTTTTAAAGATTTTATTTATTTATTTGAGAGAGAGAGAGCGCGAGAGTGAGAGAGAGAGCGCGAGTGGAGGGGAGGGAGCGGCGGGGGGGGGGGGAGGAGAATCAGGCTTCCCACTGAGCGGGGAGCCCAGTGCAGGCAGATGCTTAACGATGTGGGCGCTTAACGACTGAGCCACCCAGGTGTCCTCATCTGTACCACTTTTAAGTGTACAGTTCAGTAGTGTTGAGTTCAGTTAATGTTGTTGTGCAACCATCTCCAGAACTCTTTTCATCTTACAAAACTAAAATCTAGACCCATTAAACAGCAATTCTTCGTTCCTTTCTCACCGCAGCCCCCGGCAACCACCACTCTCCTTTCTGTCTCTGTGAATTTGGGAACTCATAGAAGGAACTCATACACTGTATTTTTGTGCCTGGCTCACTTCGCATACCATAATTCTTTACAGTTCATCCTTGTTGTAACACGTGTCAGAATTTCCTGCCTTTCAAAAGCTGAATAATGTCGTACATTATTGTGGTACATAGACCACATTTTGTTTACGCATTCATCTGTTGAGGGACACTTGGGTGGCATCCACCTTTTGGCTATTGTGAATAATGCTGCTATGAACAGCAGTGTACAGTTTTTTCCCTTACAAGACAAAGATGTAGCAGGAACATAAAAGAAAGGACATCTAAGTCTAACTGAGGGAGTCGGGAAAGTATCACAGAGAGAGAGATTGTGTTCGAGCCAAGACTTAAGGCTGACGACAAGTACACCAGGCTGATGAGAGAGCACGCCAGGCAGAGAAAAGATCGTGTTCAGACAGGGAACCATTAACACATATATTGTTGGGAGGAGTTGTGGAAAACTTACTCATCTGGTTGGATAAGGAAAGGTCCAGGGCCCTATTTGTGAACACCTCTTTAGTTAGTCATGCCCAGCAGCTGGGCTTTGGAAGAGCCGTTTACCACAAGTGTCTGGGGACCGGACTGCCTGGGTTTGAGCCTCATAGCTGTGCCCCTTGCTGTGTAACCTCAGGCTGTGGGAATGTGCCTCCCATGGGAATGATGACAGTACCTACTTCAGTGCCTGCCACGTACCTTCCAAGTAAACATTAACTGCTCTCTGCTCCTGCTGTCACGATCACTGTCACATCATCATCCCCGTCACCACGACTGTAAGAAATGAGAACCCACTGAGGAACTTTCAGCAGAGCACTGATGTGCTCAGATATGGGCAGGGGGGATCTGAGAACACTCACTGTTTGAGGCACTGGAGACGGGGAGGTTAGCAGAGAGGCACTCCCCCCTGCATCACTGGAGTTTTCTGTCCTGGAGAACCATAATGTGTTCATCCTGTCCCATAAGATAAAAATATTCGATTTAAGCCAATTGGGGTAGAGGCTCCCAAATTTATAACAAGAGACAAAGGAGCAGTAAGTGCCCTACGGATATTCCCAATCTTATAGATCTGGGGTTGGCAAACAGTCCCAGTGGCCCCAGTCCAGCTTGCCATGCCTTTTTGTAAATGAAGTTTTGGGGAACACAGCCCCACCCTTTTATGTACATGTTGTCTGTGGTTGCTTGCATGCTGCAGTGACAGAGCTGAGTATTTACAACAGAGACTGGATGACCCACAAAGCCAAAAATATTTACCACCTGGCCTTTATAGGGAAAGTTTGCAGCCCTTGATCTAGAGCTAGAAATTGGATCCTTGAGGCCTCATCCCAGGCCTTTCTGTTATTTTCTCTTTTTACATCATCTGGCATATTCTTTTTTTTTTTTTTTTAAGATTTTATTTATTTGACAGAGAGAGACACAGCAAGAGAGGGAACACAAGCAGGGGGAGAGGGAGAGGGAGAAGCAGGCTTCCCGCAGAGCAGGGAGCCCGATGCAGGGTTCGATCCCAGGACCCTGGGATCATGACCTGAACGGAAGGCAGACGCTTAACGACTAAGCCACCCAGGCGCCCCTTCTGGCATATTAAGTGTCTTTTATGGGTCGAGCACCAGGAGCTAGGAAGACAAGTAGATGTGAGTCCTGCCAAGCAGGGCTGTCAGTCTAGTTGGGATGATAGGTATACACTCAAAGTGAGAGAAACACAGAGGAAGATGTGAATAATTTTGCCTACAGAAGTTGAATAAGGTTTTACAGGAGAGCTAACGGTTGCACTGAGTTTGAAGGTGAAGGAGTTGGGCTGTGCTCGTGCAGAAGCACTTGCCAGGCTGAGTGGACGGTGTGTGGGGAGCACGCTATATGTGGGGAAGAGTGGGTAGTTTGGGGGTGACTGGAACACAGAGAGGAAGGCTTCACTTGTCATCAGATTGCGTGAAGCATCGGTCGGTGCTGGGTTGAGATGTATATCCCTGGGAGCAGTGGGAGCCAGTAGGTTTTTACAAAGGTACTAGAGGCGGGCTTCTGTGGGTGGCAGTGAACCAGGTCTGTTCCGCTTTAAGTGCAATACCAATTTAGAAATAGACATGGCAGTCGAAAACAGTAAACTGTCAGCTGTATTGTTGGTAAAACAAGACTGGAAAACATGGTTTGGGCAGAGAACCATTGGGGATTTCTGATGCCTGCCCCTGTGTTAGGTCTGGGGGTAGAGAGATTGGGTTTGCAGAGCAACTCGTCCCCAGCCATCCATATGGAGCTTCAGAGACCAGAGACGAATGCCCACTGAACACAGAGCGAGCGGCCTCTAGAAGTGCTTTTAGAAACCAGGCCCTCACTCCTGCCTTCGGTGTGCCCCAGGAAGGCAGCGGTGGAGGAGAGAGGCACCAGCTAAAGTGCTGGGTTCTTCGAAGATCTGTGCATGCAGAGTCTTTCTCCTAATCTCACCGATCAGATGAGTCACTCCCCCTGTGAAGAGAATAAAATCGGGGTGGTGGCTGGCTTCCCTAAACTTCTCAGGGAGGTTTGTGTTCTGTGGACTTGGATGGGGACCGCTGGAAAGGGAGAGAATGGGTCTCCGTAGAGCTGGCACGTTTGGGTCTATTTCGGAGACTCCTGGTAGCAGTGTAGGGAACAGATTGGAAATGAGAGAGACTAGAGGCAAAGAGATCAATAGTTGGGGCTTGAGCTGAGCTGGTGGAACTAGAGATCTATTTGTGCAGTTATGGAGCACAGAGCCAGGAGGATTTGGTGACTCAGTGTGAAGTCTGTCTTTGACACTGAGAATTTCTAGTTTGGAAAACTGGTTCTATGATGTCTTTCCTGGACTCTCAGTTTTGTTCCATTGGTTGATACCTCAGTCCTGTACCAATATTCACTGTCTTGATCACTGCAGCTTTTTTCTTTTTAAAAGATTTATTTAGGGGCACTCGGGTGGCTCATTCGGTTAAGTGTTGCTTTCGGCTCAGGTCATGATGTCAGGCTCCTTGCTCAGCAGGAAGTCGGGCTTGCTTCTCCTTCTCCCTCTGCCCTTCCTCCCTGCTTGTGTTCTCTCTCTCTTTATAATAAATAAATAAAATCTTTAAAAAATAAAAAGATTTATTTATTTTTTTGAAAGAGAGAGGGTAAGCACTTAAGCAAGGGGAGGGACAGCAGGAGAGGGAGAGAATCTCTAGCACTTTCCCCACTGAGCACAGAGCCCAACGTGGGGCTCGATCCCACGACCCTGCGATCATGACCTGAGCTGAAATCAAGAGTTGGCCACTTACCAGACTGAGCCACCCAGGCGCCCCTGTGTGGTCTTTTTTGGGGGTCAGGTATCTTATTCCTTTTTTTTTTTTAAGTTTTTATTGATTTATTCATTCTAAGTAATCTGTACCCAGTGTGGGGCTTGAACCCACCACCCTGAGATCAAGAGCCAGAAGCTCCTCCACCTAAGGCAGCCACGTGCCCCAGATATCCTACTACTTTGACAAAGTTTACCATGTTCACATTTCATGTGCTATTTGACCTTTTCAAGGTACCAGCCTCCCCTTCTCCCGTGAGGTGTTCTCTCTTCTTATGGCATTTCACCTCTGGGACAGTGGTTTTTTATTACACCACAGAAATGTGCTGGCTACCACCTACACTAAATAGGCATCCAAGATCTGCTGTCATAACTGTTCTGAAAAAATTTTTAAAGATCTTATTTATTTATTTGATAGAGAGAGACACAGCGAGAGAGGGAACACAAGCAGGGGGAGTGGGAGAGGGAGAAGCAGGCTTCTGCTGAGGAGAGAGCCCGATGCGGGGCTCGATCCCAGGACCTGGAGATCATGACCTGAGCTGGAAGCAGACCTTAACCAACTGAGCCACCCAGGCACCCCAGTTCTGAATTTTTTTAACGTACTTAACCTAGAATGAGGTTTTCGAAGGTGGGGACCATGTCTTAGCTCCCCATGTGGTCCCCTAGTGCAACCCAGAGTGGCTTTAGAGGTGGCCTAAGGTAAAAAGGCAAGGGCACAGGCCAAACCTGGGGAGAGGGTCCTTGCACCATGCTGACGACGCCCAGAACGCTGCCTCTGTTTCCATTCCCCGCCCAGTGGCAGCAGCACCTCAGCCAAACAGAAAGGGTGGTGGGTGGGATGGCAACTGGACAGAAGTATTTTTCTCCCTGTATTTCCTGTGTTCACATGTGTGTTGATTCCCTTTTCTGGCAGCAAGGGGGCCAGGCCAACCACCCCACAGCCGCCGTGGTGACGGAGAAGCAGCAGATGCTGGAGCAGCACCTACAGGATGTTCGGAAGCGAGTACAGGTGAAGCAAGTCTTGGGCAGGAAGCCTTTCCTTGGGGACATTGCCTGTGGGTCCTGTGTGTGTCTTTTTTGAGGTTTTGGCTTCATTTTAATTCTCAGAAACTTTCCTTTCCCTCCTCCCAGGAAAATCTTGCTCACTTCTGCCTTTTTGTTTTGTTTTGGTTTGGTTTGGTTTGTGTGTTGGTATTTTAAACAGGATCTAGAACAGAAAATGAAAGTGGTCGAGAATCTCCAGGATGACTTTGATTTCAACTATAAAACCCTCAAGAGTCAAGGAGGCAAGTGACTATTAGAGACATTAAAATCTGCTGTAGAAAGTGAGATTGTTCCCTGAGTTCCCAGACTTGCGTCTCTCGCGTCCGCTCCGAGTTTGTGGCAGGGGCCGAGGTGGTGCACGGGGGCTCCTGGTGCTTACGCGAGCGCAGCTGTTAAGGATCCTAGTACTCCATCGGGTCAAGGGGGTTTTCCTTCGCCCACAGACATGCAGGATCTGAATGGGAACAACCAGTCAGTGACCAGGCAGAAGATGCAGCAGCTGGAGCAGATGCTCACCGCGCTGGACCAGATGCGGCGCGTAAGAGCATCCGACCGCCTCCCCTGCCCGCCCCTCCCCCCCCCCCCCCCCCCCCCCGCACCTGCGCGGTCGCCGCGTCTAGTGGCAGAACTTGCCTGGCGTCTAATAAGTTCCTTCTCTGGAATTGACTTAAGAGTGTGGTTAGAGGGCGCCTGGGTGGCTCAGTTGGTTAAGCGACTGCTTTCGGCTCAGGTCATGATTCTGGAGTCCCGGGATCGAGTCCCACATCAGGCTCCTTGCTCGGCGGGGAGTCTGCTTCTCCCTCTGGCCCTCCCCCCTCTCATGTGCTCTCTCTCATTCTCTCTCTCTCAGATGAATAAATAAAATCTTAAAAAAAAAAAAAAAGTGTGGTTAGAGACGGTTTGAGGAAATGTTTTCTGACTTTGGGTTTCCAACCAGAACATCGTGAGTGAGTTGGCGGGGCTGTTGTCAGCGATGGAGTATGTGCAGAAAATGCTCACGGACGAAGAGCTGGCTGACTGGAAGAGGCGGCAGCAGATTGCGTGCATTGGAGGCCCTCCCAACATCTGCCTAGATCGCCTAGAAAACTGGTAAAAGATGACGGAGGAGAGTTTCCTTTCTTTCTAGAATGCTGTGCTAAAATTACGGTCATAACGGCAGGCTCAGGAGTTGGACTCCATCCCACAGATGCAGACTTTGATGTACTCACATTAAGCCTAGGGGTGCCCGGGTGGCTCAGTCAGTGAAGGGTCTGCCTTTGGCTCAGGTCCTGATCGCAGGGTCCTGGGATCGAGCCCCGAGTTGGGCTCCCTACTCGGTGGGGTGTCTGCTTCTGTCTCTCCTTCTCCCTCTGCCCCTCCCCCTGCTTGTGTGTGCTCACACTCTCTCTCTCTGAAATAAATAAATAAAATCTTAAGAAAAAACAAGTCTAAGAGTTAAAGTCTGAAGAGTTTTCCTTTATTTGGACATTTTTGTAATAAAAATTTGTTTATGTTGCTATATTTTAAATATGTTTTATTTATTTGAGAGAGAGAGAGAGAGCGAGCAAGCACATGGAGGGAATGGCAGAGGGAGAGGGAGAGAGAGAATGTGAAGCCGACTCCGTGCTGAGTGCAGAGCCCCATGCCTGCAAGATTACAACCTGAGCCGAAACCAAGAGTCGGACACCCAACTGACTGAGCCACCCAGACGCCCCTGTTTTATTTAATAATTTAAATAAAGCTTTTGGTTTAACTACGTAGCGCAGACCAAAGTTTCAATTTTAGTTATTTTAATAATCTAAAATGACACATGCTTTTTATAAGGGAAAAAAGTTCATACACAGAAAATTAATAAAGAGAAGAAAAGTCTTTTAAAAACCAATCATTCAGAGGTCCCTACAGCTAGAATTTCGATGGCCATCCCTCTAGCCATCGGCTGTTGTACATATGTACATAAAGATCATCATCTCTAGGGGTGCCTGGGTGGCTCAGTTGGTTAAGCGTCTGACTCTTGATTTCGGTTCAGGTCCTGATCTCAGGGTCATGAGATCAAGCCACATGTTGGGCTGTGTGCTCAGTGCTGAGTCTGCTTGTCCCTGTCCTTCTGCCCCCCTCACCCCCAATGCATGCGCTCTCTCTCTCTCTCTCAAATAAATTAATCTTTAAAAAAAAAAAAGATCGTCATCTCTACATTTTCACATCAATGGGATCATTCTTTATCTGCTCTTTTGCTTTCATTCACGCAGCAGGTCCTTAGTGAGCATCCTTGACGTGCAAAGCCCAACCAGTGCCCATGATGCACCGGCTTAAACTATAAGAAACTTGACATAAAGGGGCACCCAGCATGTAGAGCATGAAATTGGAAATTTAGGACGGCCCTACATGAGAAAGCCTATTTGTTCACATCCTCACTAACCCTGAATTTTGTTAATTCACTGAAAGCAGTTTTAAGTGCTTTTTTAAAAATACATTCTTTTTTTTTTAAGATTTTATTTATTTGTGGGGGGGTGAGGAGCAGAGAGAGAGGGAGAAGCAGACTCCCTGCTGATCAGGGAGTGCAATGCAAGACTCCATCCCAGGACTCTGAGATCATGACCTGAGCCGAAGTCAGATGCTTAACCAACTAAGCCACCCAGTCCCTTCTTTGGGGTATAAGTTTTAACACTTTTTCCTCTATGCCTAGCTCTCTCTTTGAATGTTAAGTTCTGGAAGGGACTATTTTTAAAAAACAAAATAGATTCCCTTTTTCTTATTTTTTTTTTTTTTAAAGATCTTATTTATTTGGCAGAGAGAGAGAGAGCACAAGCCGAGGGAGTGGCAGGCAGAGGGAGAGGGAGAAGCAGGCTCCCCGTAGAGCAGGGGGAGCCCGAAGTGGGACTTGATCCCAGAACCCCGGGATCATGACCTGAACTGAAGGCAGTCGCTTAACCAACTGAGCCACCCAGGCACCCTCCCTTTTTCTTATTTTTATTTTTCTAGTAAGCTCTATGCCCAACGTGGGGCTTGAACTCACAACCCCGAGATCAGGAGTCACATGCTCTACCAACTGAGCCAGCCAGGCACCCCCCACTTTTTCTTATTTAATACCACTGAATTATATACTTACAAATGATCAGTTTTACATAATGTATATTTTACCACAATAAAAAAAAAAATTCCCCTTTCTTATTTTAGGGGACTACATGGTGGTGTTTACATCTGTGGTGTTCCCTGCCCCTTCTCCAGCTCACTGGTGTGCACTCACTGAGGTAACTAGTGGCTTTCTTATTTATTGGCAGGATAACCTCATTAGCGGAATCTCAACTTCAGACCCGCCAACAAATTAAGAAACTGGAGGAGTTGCAGCAAAAAGTGTCCTACAAAGGGGATCCCATCGTACAGCACCGGCCAATGCTGGAGGAGAGGATTGTAGAGCTGTTTAGAAACTTAATGAAAAGGTAACTTAGAATTCTGGTTCCTTTCCCTCATCCCCTCGCTTCAGAGGTACAGGACAAAGACCAGTTCTCTGAGAAGTGTATGGACTGCTGTCCCTCTCTTTGCTTTCAGTGCCTTCGTGGTTGAGCGGCAGCCCTGCATGCCCATGCATCCTGACCGGCCATTAGTCATCAAGACTGGAGTCCAGTTCACTACCAAAGTCAGGTGGGCCCCGCGCTTCCTCTTTTGGTAGATATTTTATTGAGAGACGCTCTTAGGACGAGAGCAGAGTAGGTGGCCAGGGTTGTTCTTTCTAGGCATGACAGGCAGTAGTATGGTGTGTATGGAATTTGTTGGCATAATATCAGCTTGCTCCTTGATTTCTCCTGTAAAAAGCCAAGGAATGGTCACCTCTTTTTGAAGTTACCTGGGCAAATTGCTATAATTTCAGCCCTATAGTCTTAGGCCTTTGTGTCTCCTTCTCCCCTGCAACAGAGGCAAAATAATGCTGGTTATTTTCTGTTCTTTGAGCCTACTTTTCCCTAAGGACTTTAAGGGAAAGAGTAAGGCTTCGAGATATAGAAGCTAAGAGGCCATCGAGCAGGTGGGTGGTGGGCCTTGCAGGGCAGGGTGTGACTTTCACACCCAAGTCAGAGCAGGTATGTTGGGGTTTGCCCTTCTGCAGTGAAATTTCCCTCAGAAACTTGGTGTTAGGTTTCAGGTTTAACAGAAAGAATACCAGCTGCAGAGCACATATTCCCGTAATATTTCTCATGAAACGACTTTTATTATCCTTTTGTGAATCTCTCACAACTTTGTCCAAGTTCGAGGTTCTTAGGCTTTCTTTCAGTACCTCTTGGCCTGTAGGGGTGATACTCAACTTTAGGTCAAAGACGCACTAGCAGGAAGAGGAATTTGGGATTGTGCTTTATTCACCTTTCAGAAAGGAAGCGTTGTGAATTTTATATTCCTTCAAGTAGGAGTTGCTTGGGGGAGCCTGCTGACTTTTTTTTTTTTTAACTGATACTTTTTTCTTTACTCAAAAACTTTTTTTCCCCCCTTTTTTGAAATAGATTGCTGGTCAAATTCCCTGAGTTAAATTATCAGCTTAAAATTAAAGTGTGCATTGACAAGTAAGTACTCTGTATCTTAACTCTTTTTTTCCTTTTTTCAAATGAGAGACAGAAATGAGAACTTGGACAGATACCATGTGAACTTAGAGACTTTATCTCCATTCAGGGATCTTCATTTTTTGAACAAAAGTTTTCAAAAGTCTTGTAGTGCATTGTCATTTACGTGCCTGAACAAAACCACAAAACTGGTGGTACAGATATGAGTTGTGATTGCTGTTGTGACCCTCAGTCCCCCTTTTTCTTTAATTTTTTACCTATAAATGTAATTTATGCATATCATGTAAAACCCTGGCTATATAGGAAAAATTGATGCTTTTCATTGTTCCATACTTCACCACATAATTGAATAGACACTTTTCAAAATTTGACTGTACTTTTCAAAAATTAAAAGCACATACCCTTTGAAGAGATTTGAAAAAAGAACATTATCCTTAATTTTTGGTGACATAAGTATCTGGAAATTGTCATGAGAGTGAACTGGAAAATAATTACTAATAAAATAAGGGACTTAAGGAAGATGGTAGGTTTAATAAATAAACAAAAATTAATAACTTCAACCATATATTAGCATTAACCAGTCAGAAATTATAATAGAAAAAAATGATTTCACAATAAGCAAAAAAGTAAAAAAATACATTGTGATAAACGTAACAGAAATGTTTAAGATCTATTTGAAGAAAATTATGAAATTTTATGAGAAGGGATATTGTAAAAAGTGATGAAATGAATCATATTCCTGGATTGCAGACTTTTATTATAAAGATGTTGATTCTTCTCAGTTAACGTGGCACCAAGCAAAATGTGAACAGAATCTCTTTACTTGCTCTTCAAGTTGTAGCTAAGATGAGAAAAATAAACAAAGATAGTTTTTGTTTTTTGGGTTTTTTTAGATTTTATTTATTTGAGAGAGAGAGGGAGCACGAGCAGGGAGAGAGGCAGAGGGAAAGGGAGAAGCAGGCTTCCCGCTGAGCAGGGAGCCCAATGTGGGGCTCGATCCCAGGACCCTGAAGGTCATGACCTGAGCTGAAGGCAGATGCTTAACTGACTGAGCCACCCAGGTGCCCCACAAAGATAGTTAAAAAAAAAAAAATGGATGTGTTTACTTATCTTTAGTTACGGTAAAAATTTTGAACGTAAAATTTACCGTCTTATTCTTTTTTTTTTTTTTTTTAAGATTTTATTTATTTTTCAAGAGAGAGAGAGACAGCGAGAGAGGGAACACAAGCAGGGGGAGTGGGCGAGGGAGAAGCAGGCTTCCTGCCGAGCAGGGAGTCCGATGTGGGACTTGATCCCAGGACCCTGGGATCATGACCTGAGCCGAAGGCAGACGCTTAACGACTGAGCCACCCACGCGCCCATCTTACTCATTTTTATGTGTATGGTGTTACGTATATTCACATTGTTGTGCAACAGATCTCTAGAACTTATTCATCTTGCAACATGGAAACTTTACATCCATTGAACAAGTCCCTGTTCCCTTATCCTCCCATCCCTTGGCAACCACCATTCCACTTTCAAAAAAAATTTTTTTTATAAGTTTTTTTTTTAAATAAAGAATTTTTATTTATTTATTTATTTGACAGAAAGAGAGAGAACATAAGCAAGCGGAGTAGCAGGTAGAGGGAGAGGGAAAAGCAGGCTCCCCACTGAGCAAGGAGCCAGACGTGGGGCTTGATCCCAGGACCCCGGGATCATGATCTGAGCTGAAGGCAGTCGCTTAACCACCTGAGCCACCCAGGCGCCCCTAGAAAAAATTTTTTTAGTGAATAAAAATAAATGGGAGTGGTGTGGGAAGATGCCCTGCCAGATATTAAAATGTAGAGTTTCAGTTACTAAATGAGTGTGTTACTAGGGCAGGAATAAACTGATTGATCATTGAAAGAAAATCTTGAGTCCAGAAATAGACTTCAAGTTTATATAATCAATGAGTAAAGGATGGATTATTCAGGAAGTAGTTTTGGGAATACCTGCTCTTGGGGAGGATTTGAATGAGAAACTTGAGTTTCACTGTTTGCTAACCATTAGAGGTATCTATATGTTTAAACTCATGCATCTTAAAAGCGTAGGTGAATGTATATATAATATAATGATGGTAAAATTGCAAAATGGTAAAACCACTTTGGAAAAGAATTTGGCAGTTTCCTATGAAGTTAAACAGGCACCTACCCTAGGAGCCTATCATTCCACTCCGAGGTATTAACCCAAGAGAAATGAAAGTATATAGGCACACAAAGGGCTGTACACAAATGTCCGTTAATAGGTGAATGAATAAACAATTCGTGGCATATCTGTAAGCATGCACTGACCAATGGTGCCACTGGAGCATCATAATTTGTGGTATATCTATAAATGGAATATCACTTACCAATAAAGAGGAATGAATTATCAATACTTGCAACACATAAGAAATCTCAAAATAATTACACTGAGTGAAAGAAGCCAAACCAAGAAAAAAAAAAAGAGTCGTGCTTCAGTTTCCATTTATATAGAATTCTAGAAATGAAAATGAATCTATGGTGGGGTGCCTGGGTGGCTCAGTCGTTGGGCGTCTGCCTTCGGCTCGGGTCGTGATCCCAGGGTTCTGGGATCGAGCCCCACATCGGGCTCCCTGCTCCGCGGGGAAGCCTGCTTCTCCCCTCCTTCTCCCCCTGCTTGTGTTCCCTTTCTCGCTGTGTCTCTCTCTGTCAAATAAATAAATAAAATCTTAAAAAAAAAAAAATGTATCTATGGTGACTGAAAGCAGATCAGTGGTGGCCTGGGGACAGAGGTGGGGTGGAGTGTGGGATTTGGGAATGGATTACAAATGGGTCTGGGGAAACTTTGGGGATGATGGGTATATTCATTATCTGGTTTGTGCTGATGATTTCACAGTATGTGTAGCATGTATACATATGTCAGACCTTATCCACATACATTTTCAATAGTGTACTTTATTGTTCATCAATTATATATCAAAGCTGTAATACAAAATTTTTTTTTCTAAAAAGGAAATCTAGAGGGGTGCCTGGGTGGCTCAGTCGTTAAGCGTCTGCCTTCGGCTCAGGTCATGATCCCAGGGTCCTGGGATCGAGTCCCACATCGGGCTCCCTGCTTGGCGGGAAGCCTGCTTCTCCCTCTCCCACTCCCCCTGCTTGTGTTCCCTCTCTCGCTGTGTCTCTCTCTGTCAAATAAATCCCTCTGTCCCTCTGCCCCTCCTCCCTGCTCGTTCTCTCTCTCTCTCTCAAATAAATAAAAATCTTAAAAAAATAAAAAGGAAATCTAGATTAAACATGAGGGAGAATTTCCTGGTAACAAGAACTCTTAAGTTTTAAAATGTGATATATGGAAAGGTATCTTCTGAATGGTTTAAAATTTGATCAATTTTAATCTGTAAACCCCCACAAAATGCTCTATTTAATAAATAGTAGCTATATTAGTGCATATATAGCAATGGAGAAGCACTTTTAAAACAGTACTTAAAATAAAAAAGGAAGAAAGGAGAAGACCGAGAAATGTGACTATATAAAAAACTATATATTCAAACACATAGAGCTGAAAGACAGTGGACACGCTGGAGGACTATGTCCAGCTAATATCAAATGGGATGATCTGAGTTGCCGGTAATAGTAAACCTTTAGAGAAAACTGTGTGACTTAAATAATAAAGGAAATTTGCAGCCCAGTGTAACTGGAAATGCAGAGTTAGGGCAAGTTCCTGACAGTGAGATTAGTGACTCACTTATGTCACCCAGGACCCAGAATCTTCCATTTGCCTTCTCAGCTATCGTAAGTATTACTGGCTTTGTAAGATTCCCTTATGAGTTCCAGTGTGGTTGCTTGTGGTAGTTAAGGTCCCATGCTTCCTTGCTCATATTCCGTTGAAGCTGTGGACAGTAAATCCAGCCTGGGTTGTAATTCCTTCCCAGTCTGAGTGAGACAGCATAGGTCATGTCCTCACCCCCAGGACCACTGCGCTGTGGGCATGCTCCGCTCTGATGTACTTAACAATCAGGATCCCCTGGAGGTGGGCATGGGAAGGATACTTGAGCAGAACCAAGGGTCTGTTGGGAAGAGGGAGTTGATGCTGGGTAGGTATGGAGAGGGTTGTCATATGTCACATATAAAATGTAATTGAATCATTTACAGAAATTCCCGGGAGAACAGTGGTTTTTCCAGCAGAGTAAATGACAGGTATTTTTTTGAAGAAACACAGGGCCAGTTTTATTAACACCAGTTTATACTCTTAACAGAGACTCCGGGGATGTTGCAGCTCTCAGAGGGTAAGTTCAGCCTGGAGGCTTCCTTTTGATCTGTTTAATCTGACTTTGTCCTCTGGCTACCCCGTCACCTATGTGGTTGGTTTCTCTGCTGTGATTCAGATCCCGGAAATTTAACATTCTGGGCACAAACACAAAAGTGATGAACATGGAAGAGTCTAACAACGGCAGCCTGTCTGCAGAATTCAAACACCTGGTATGAGGCGGGAGCCTGGGTCCCCGTCTCCCAGGGCGTCTGGTCGTGGGAGCGGGGGGAGGTTGGTGGTGGGGAGCCTCACGTGACATGGGTGCTCCCTGCTTCTCTTACAGACCCTGAGAGAGCAAAGATGTGGTAATGGGGGCCGAGCCAATTGTGACGTAAGTTTTGTTGCTGATGAAAGCCAACTGCGAGGGTTTCCTTTGATGGGGAAAGAACAAGAACCTTCTTATTGCCCAGAATTAGAGACACCAACCTGTGGTTAAGCTGTAGTCATACAGAAAAATCACCGCAGGTCAGAATGACATGGTCAGAAGTCGTATCTGCTTTGGAGTTCTCTGGCTTGGAGCATTTCCTTGATTGTCCCGGGAGTTGGCAGGAGTGGCTCATCTTTAAGGAGGAGTGGAAAGTCCCTGGCTGACTTACCCACACTCATTTAGTAGGAAAGAAGCTTTCCACCTTGCCTGGGGCTTTCCAGATTCCCCTTCCAACTTCTGCCAGCCCAAACCACTTGGCTCCATTTTTGGTGACCTGTTTTTCTCACTGCGGTGGCATCGAAGGTTGTAATAAGTCGGAGTTAAATATCTAAGAAAAAGAATAAACCTGGGGCGCCTGGGTGGCTTAGTTGGTTGGGCGACTGCATTCGGCTCAGGTCATGATCCTGGAGTCCCGGGATCGAGTCCCATCTCGGGCTCCCTGCTCAGCGGGGAGTCTGCTTCTCCCTCTGACCCTCTTCCCTCTCGTGCTCTCTGTCTCTCATTTTCTCTCTCTCAAATAAATAAATAAAATCTTAAAAAAAAAAAAAAAAGAATAAACCGGTCCCCCTTATTTCCCTTATTGTCTCCCTCCCTCTGATTCAGATTATAGAATGCTTAGTGTCAAGAATAAATTACTTAAAAAAAAAAATAGGTAAATGTGACCAGAAACTAGTTTTTACTCTTTTGAAAAGATTGTGACACCCTGTTCTTTTTCTGGTGTTTATGCCCTGAGCCAGTCTTCCCTCTTCTCTAAAATGTAGCAGACCTAAAAAAAAAAAAAAAAAAGGTGAATTTATAGTACTTGACTATTAAGAGTGAAGTGCAACAACATAGAAAAATGTGTGTGGCATATTTGTTTCGAAAAAGCAAGATGCAGGGCGCCTGGCTGGCTCAGTGGGTAGAGCGTGTGTGATTCTTGATCTCAGTATTGTGAATTCAAGCCCCACACGTTGGGTGTGGAACCTATTAAAAAAAAGAAAAAAAGAAAAAGCAAGATGCAAAATAATTTGAATAGTATATTAGTATATTTGTTTAAAAAGTGTACTACACTGTTTTTTGCCTATTCATGTATGCATCCCAAAGTTCTCAAGGAATATATACCAAACAGTGTTGATGTATTTATGCTGCTGTTGGTATCCAAGACTGCTCTATTCTATCTCTGTAATATTTGCATTTTAAACTGAACATACATAATTTTTATAGTTAGGAAAAAAGTGTTTTAAAAATGAATTGGCATTGTGTTTCTGAGAATTCATTGGGAAGTCTTACTGAAAATAAGGTAGCTATATTGCTGGTGGGAGTATAAATTGTCGCTTCAGAAAAACAATTATATGTAGCAGGAGACAATGTACAAAATGTCACAGCAGCCTGATGGTAAGTCCTAAATATAACCCACCATCACCACTAGAGTGGGTAAAGGATTTGTGGTAGAGTCCTATGATGGAATACTATATAACTGTGAAAATGAATAACCAGCAGATTCACACAACCATGGACGCAAAAAGTGAGGCATGCAAAAGTGGGTCACGCCAGTACGTAGGGTATGGTTTCATCTGTATAAGGTTCACAAACATCCAAAACTAAACAGCGCTTACCTTATTTAGAGATATAAATAAGGTAAAGCCATAAAGAAAAGCTAGGAAATAATAAACCCAAAAGACAAAATGCAGTTAGATCTGAGGGAGCAGGGACAGGAATGGGAGTGGGGAAGGGCACCCTGAGAATCTCAGTGGTAATGCTCTTTTTCTTACACTGCATAATGGGTAAAGGTGTTCATTGTTTTGTTATTCTTTGTGCCTTACACGTTTTGTAACTAACTTCTTGGGTCTGGAATTTTCTAATAAAACCAGTAAAGGATGAGGTTGAAGAACCAGTAAAAGCTGAGGTTGAAGATCATAGCACTTAAAGAGAGCATGTGCTCAGAGTTGTGTCCCGGGCGGCGTGTCTGTGGCCCCCTGGTGGACTACCCTTCTTGGTGCAGCGTGGCTGTGGCATGTTGCTCTCAGCTATGGCTGTTAGTGTCCAAGGCCGTTCTCTCTGAGGAAGGGAGTGTCCTTCTTGTTATTGTAGGCCTCCCTGATTGTCACCGAGGAGCTGCACCTGATCACCTTTGAGACTGAGGTGTATCACCAAGGCCTCAAGATTGACCTTGAGGTGAGTTCTGCCACAGAGTTGGGACAGGGCTGCATGCAGGGGTGATTTGGGACAAGAACTTCTAGTTCGGATTTTTTCTACAGAAGGTAGAGTGATGACTCTCTGCTTAGCACTGTGTTTATTTTTGCTTGTTTTTCTCCCAAAACTCCAGAGTATCCCAGCTGAGAGTAGAGTCTTGCTTGAGTGCTTAGAAGATGCACATACAGTTGACCGTTGAACAACACAGGGGTTAGGGGCGCCAACCCCCTGCCCAGTTGAAAATCTGTGTGTAACTTTTGACTCCCCCCAGACTGAACAACTAATAGCCTATTGTTGACTGGAAGCCTTCCTGATAACATAGTCTATTAACACACATTTAAAAAAATTTTTTAAATTCTTTTTATTAACACACATTTTGTATGTTATATGTTTTATATATTGTATTCTTACGATAAAGTAAGCTAGAGAAAAGATAATGTTGCAAGAAAATCGTAAGAGAAAATACATTTACAGTACTGTACTCTGTTTAGCAAAAAAAAAAAATCATCCACGTATAAATGGACCCATGCAGTTCAAACCCATGTTGTTCAAGGGTCAACTATAAAGTCAGCTTTCAGCAAATTTGATGTGAAAATCTGTATTTAGAAATTAGTGATAGTTGGGGCGCCTGGGTGGCTCAGTCGTTAAGCGTCTGCCTTCGGCTCAGGTCATGGTCCCAGGGTCCTGGGATGGAGCCCCACATCGGGCTCCCTGCTCGGCGGGAAGCCTGCTTCTCCCTCCCCCACTCCCCCTGCTTGTGTTCCGCCTCTCGCTGTGTCTCTCTCTGTCAAATAAATAAATAAAATCTTTAAAAAAAAAAGAAAGAAATTTGTGATAGTTGACTTTATAAAGTTTGGGCAAAATAGTCTTTAGACAGCCAGTGTTTTTAGTATACAGGAAATCATGGCATTTGCATTCTCTTTTACCAATTTTCTTGATCTTTAAGTTAAAGATAGAGCTGAAGAAAGCAAGAATCCTTGTCTTTGGCTCCTGGGACCTGTCTAACGGGTAGATACAGCTGTAGTTCTCAGAGAATGCCTTCCAGGTTTTATAAATGGGGAATCTGGGGGCTGTGAGTTCCAGCTTTGAGCAAGTCAGATTTTCAAGTTCCTGGTTGTGCCCTGTGGCCCATGTTTGGCACTCTCTCCACTCTGGGTGTTGAGCTGACTCAGCCACGCTCTTCCCCAAAAGTTGGCAGTATGTGTGGTTCACGGCACATCCTTTTATTCCAAAACCGCAGGTATGGCTGAAGAGATGTTCGAAGCTTTGAGGGCCCTCTGCTTCCCCAACTCATTCCCCACTTTCTCCACAGACCCATTCCTTGCCAGTTGTGGTGATCTCCAACATCTGTCAGATGCCAAATGCCTGGGCATCAATCCTGTGGTATAACATGCTGACCAACAACCCCAAGGTAGGCGCCCATCCTCTGGAAACCGTTGTTGTGGTCCCTCGTGTGGGTCATCAGGCACCGCTGTCTCATCTCAATGAGCAACTGTGTCGTTTTCAATAGAACGTGAACTTTTTCACCAAGCCCCCGATTGGCACCTGGGATCAAGTGGCCGAGGTGCTGAGCTGGCAGTTCTCCTCCACCACAAAGCGAGGGCTGAGCATCGAGCAGTTGACTACGCTGGCAGAGAAACTCTTAGGTCAGCATTTCCCCTCTTTTCCCTGCTGCCCTCCTCAGAAAAGGAATCTGGCCTGTGGGGCTGTTCATTCAGGAAAATTGGCTGAGCGAGGCTCTGTGCTGGGGCCAGAACGCATGCGCTCCCACAGTTGGTGGGGTGGGGTGGGGGGGACCAGTGGAGTAGGGAGGCAGAGGAAGCTTGCCTCCTGGTGATCATTTCCGAGGTAGGACGCAGATGTCTTTTCTCCTGGTGGCTGGACCCCTCCACCCTTCCAGAGCACGACTTTGTCTAACCTTAGGAAGAGATTTTTTAAGTGCTTGTTAGAAGGCAGAGGTAAAAAGCTTGACATCCCTGTCCGTTTCTTCAATAAACTGGACGCTTGTTTTGTTTTTTCCCTCCTGAAAAAGAAAAATTTAGTGTACTATTTTACATGCTATCTGCACGGAAAGCAGCTTTATCCTGTGCTGTCCCAGACATGAGCCTCTAACACTGTCAGCTTATTCACATGTGCTGCTGGTCCCCAGTCCACCACGCAAGAGGAGGAGGGGGGGTGGGGAGATGGGGGAGAGACTTGGTATGTCGTCCACCACCTCCGCTAGGCTAAACAACACCCCAGGTGATCCCATGATGGGGTTTTGTGAGGGTGGATGTGTGTGTATGTGCGTGTGCGTGCACACATGCGCACGACAGAGGGAGCCTTCAAAACCATGGAAGCCAGTGGTTTCTCAGCCCATTGTGGGACAGATGTGTAGGAATGTGTGTTCTGTTATAAGAAATAAGACCTCGATTCAAACCTGAAAATTACACTGCTTTATTCTTTTTTCCCTTCAGGACCTGGTGTGAACTATTCAGGGTGTCAGATTACGTGGGCTAAATTTTGCAAAGTAAGCCGTCTTGTTAAATCCTTGTGGCCAGCTAGTGGGAGTGGGAGTGGGACGGAATGCTTACCTATGAGGTTGTCGTGGATGGGACTGGGCTTGGAGGCTGAAGACTCATGGTCTCGCTGTCAGTAGGACCTACCTGAGGGTAGATGGGCCTGGGGATTTTGGTGGCATCGTGCCTCGAGGAAGGAAAAGGCTGGGAGGGTGGACTTGGCTTTTCCCATTATTCTTTTCTTTAGGAAAACATGGCTGGCAAAGGCTTCTCCTTCTGGGTTTGGCTAGACAATATCATTGACCTTGTGAAAAAGTACATCCTGGCTCTTTGGAATGAAGGGTAGGTTGAAACTCTTGCGTCTGGCGGAGTGCACGTGTGTAAGAAGTCACCTGCTCTCTCAGCGGGCCGGTGGTGGGGACCCTGTCAGCCCAGATCTTGTCGCTCTTCTTCGGCTCCAGGTACATAATGGGTTTTATCAGTAAGGAGCGGGAGCGGGCCATCTTGAGCACCAAGCCCCCAGGCACCTTTCTGCTACGATTCAGTGAAAGCAGCAAAGAAGGAGGTGTCACCTTCACTTGGGTGGAGAAGGACATCAGCGGTAAGTTGGACTCTCACCCACCCCACCTGGTGGCAGTTGCTGCGGCTGCCACACTGCACTCGTTTCGAGCGCCCGCTGCCCCCTAGTGGGCAAAGGTGGCTTTGCACTCCCCTGCCTCCGACTTGTAGTAACACTTTTCAGTGACTTCTTCTCTCCAAATTCTTTCAGCTGAAGGATTGTTTGCCAGTTTTGTTTTTGCTTGCTTCGGGGGCTAATATTTGCCTAGAAATTTGCAATTTATTTTATTTTTTAAAGATTTTAAAGATTTTTTATTATTATTATTTATTTATTTGACAGAGAGAGACAGCGAGAGAGGGAACACAAGTAGGGGGAGTGGGAGAGGGAGAAGCAGGCTTCCCGCTGAGCAGGGAGCCCAATGCGGGGCTTGATCCCAGGACCCTGGGATCATGACCTGAGCCGAAGGCAGCCGCTTAACCGACTGAGCCACCCAGGGGCCCCTAAAGATTTTATTTATTTATTTGAGAGAGAGAATGAGATAGAGAGAGAGCATGAGAGGGGGGAGGGTCAGAAGGAGAAGCAGACTGCCCGCTGAGCAGGGAGCCCGATGTGGGACTCGATCCCGGGACTCCAGGATCATGACCTGAGCCGAAGGCAGTCGCTTAACCAACTGAGCCACCCAGGTGCCCAGAAATTTGCAATTTAAATCTCATTCTTCGTCTCCTTTCTTACGTACCTTGTTAATATATCTTATGCACATAGTTATTCAGGTATATTGCCTATGACCCAACTGGGTAGTCTCTCCAGAAACCAGCTGAACATTTCCACAGCGCCAGCTGACTGGACAGGCTATTCAGGGCTCAGGAGCTAGGTTGGCATGTCTTCCCCTTTCAAGGAAAAATAAATCGGGTCGTCTTCTCCGAGATTACCTGGTGCCCTTATCTTCCCTTACAATGTCCCATGACAGGTAAGACCCAGATCCAGTCAGTGGAACCATATACCAAGCAGCAGCTGAACAACATGTCATTTGCTGAAATCATCATGGGCTATAAGATCATGGATGCTACCAACATCCTGGTGTCTCCGCTGGTCTATCTCTACCCCGACATTCCTAAGGAGGAGGCGTTTGGAAAGTACTGTCGACCGGAGAGCCAGGAGCATCCTGAAGCTGACCCAGGTAGTTGTTGATTTTCCTTGTCGGGCATTTAATTCTGGGAAAAAGGGGGCAATTGCAGGATCCCTGGGGGACAGACAGGTAAATGCCCGAAGGGCCTGATCTTTTATTCCTCTTTATGGGAAAGAACTTTGTAGTGAGTGCTTCTGGGTGGCTGATGGGGTTGGAGAGAGGAGAGGAATCAGTCACTTGTCTCTGCCCCACAGGGAACTTGCCAGGCTAAAGGGAGAAATAGCACACACACACTCACCCCAGACATCTAAAATGCTGCCGAGAGAGTGAGGACAGGATTCTTTAGTAACAGGATGTCCAGCCAGCACAGCGCTTCCCACACAGTAGCTGCTGGAAGGTCTGCGACTCAGACTCGAGTCTAGTGTGTTTCCTTTTCCCCATCACTGAACAACCTGAGCAGTGTCGTGTGGGATGGAGAAAGGCTTTCTGGAGGAAATGAGTGTTAGCAGCACAGGAACTCGGTTTGTGAGCAGAGGCGGGGGGAGGGGTGATTGAGGGGGAGCCTGTAACCTGTGGGAGGGCTCGGGGTGGGATTTAGCGCGAGCAGCTCTCGAATGAAGCGGTTGCGTCATGTGCAGGAGCGCAGGTGTTGCTGTAAGCCCTGTAGACACTGTTTCATGGAGAGCTTGTAACCGCTAGTGAGGTCAGCAGCCTAGAGGGGCGGCCCCGCTGCTCTGTGCCGTCCCCACTTGCTGCTTTGGCTCTCTGGGTTCTTGGTCCGGATCCTGATGGGGAGCCTATGATTTTGCCATTCTTTGTTTTTATTTAACTTCCCTTAATTGGAGAGCCAGCAGGGAGCTCTTTAAAGTGATCCTTTGAGGGTAGCTTCCTTACTCCAGTTGCTTTTGGAAAAACTGTTTTTGCACAGAGACCTCACGCAAGCACACACCCACCTTTTCCTAGGAATCCCCTCTGAGGAACTTCTTGGGATGGGGGAAGACTGGGACTTGAAAAAGGAATTTGAGTTACTTGTTAAGTGACTTCCCTCTTTCCTTTGTTATGTTGTTGGGTTTTGTTCCTACTATAGAAGAACTAACTCTCACTTCCTGTCTGCTACTTATCTGGCTTTCCAGCTGTGCTTCAGTTGGGAGATGTGCTTATCAGTCCCAACACGCTACTCTTTGTTCTTTCTGCAGAGGACATTTAGATCCAAGTGCTGGTCCTTTGGCTCGTTTTGCTTTCATGATCCAGGTTCCCAATCTGAGGCCAAGCCCTCCATTATCATCAGCCATCCTGTGTGACCGGCAGGCAAGGTCCTTTCCTGCCTGGAGTCACCAGTGTTTTCTCGGGTCAAGAGCCCAGGCGGAGAAAGGAACTAATTACTTGAGTGCTTTGCCAGCCTCCTAGGGAGGCGAGTGTAAGCAGTGGGCACTGAGGGGCTTGGCATGTTGGGAGCATGACGATGGGGTGGGCTGAGTGCTGGGGGCGACCCCGCATTCAACTGGGCATCCTCCAGGAGATGGATCTGTGCCCATTTCCTCTTGTTTTCCATCATGAAAGTATTTTTGCCCCCAGGGATAGATCGATGTCTTCCCAGGACTCTTCCTTCTTCCTTACTTTTTCACCAGACCCCACACAGGATTTCTCGGTGGCTTGAGGTAGAGAGGCATCTCTTAGAAATGACACGCCCCTTACCTTACAAATTGGATGAAGTATGTTGACAACCTTGTACAAATTGGATGAAGTATGTTGACAACCTTGTACAAAGCTCCACTTTCAGTCTTGGTTCTCCTTTGTTTCTGCTCTTGCTGAATCTCAGGCTAAAGCTAGTTTTCTCAGCTACCTGATCACTGGGGAACTAAATCCTTCTCTGTCCAGGATGTCGCCTCCCCTCAGGTCTGCACCACGGTGGATTTATAAGACACCAGAACCCTGCCTGGGTAGCGTCTTTGGATTCTGCTCCACATGAATCTATTTCTTGGCCCCAAATAACCTTGGATGGCAATCTAAGGACCCTCTGACAATGCCTTTCTCAGATTGTCAGCATACTTTCTGATTCCTTGGTCTCTCTATAAATCTCAAGCTTTATAACTGTGCTTCTCTCGGCCCACGCCACCCTGCCCCACACCTCCTAAGTGATTTGTTCACCAGAATCCACCAGATTTCATGCCAGTGTCTTCAAGACTCCTTGACGTCTTGGTGTAAACATTTAGTGTCTAAAATTCATTTATTCCAGTCCTCACATTTCTAACTATGGAACAAGAATTATAAATGAGGGGCGCCTGGGTGGCTCAGTCGGTTAAGCGACTGCCTTCTGCTCAGGTCATGATCTCAGGGTCCTGGGATCGAGCCCCACATCGGGCTCCCTGCTCGGCGGGAAGCCTGCTTCTCCCTCTCCCACTCCCCCTGCTTGTGTTCCCTCTCTCGCTGTGTCTCTCTGTGTCAAATAAATAAATAAAATCTTTAAAAAAACAAAAAAAAGAATTATAAATGACCCAGATGGGCACTTCCCTCTTCCCCCTCCCTCTTAGTGTAGAAAGTGCTTTGCTCCGGGTGTCTTAGCTGTGGAAGACATGACAAGCCCCAGGCCTCCTGTCTTCAGTCCGGAGTCAGTGGTATTGCCACACCAGGCAGCCTCCCTTGACAGAGAGGCTGCTCTTTGTATGATGTTGCTCCCCAACTGGGGAGTTACTAATACGGCTCACCTAAAAAGTAGTAGAGGCAGATGAATGCCCGTAGGAATGAAAAGTATGACTCTGGGCCTCGCAACAGCATGAGCAATTTCCACATTCTCTTAGAGACGTGGTGACTTTGGCATCTGAGCAGGACCGCGTGTGTCCGAGGCCAGACTGCGTCGGCTCCGTTCCTGCGTGCGGAGAAGTTGTAGCGAAGAGATGCGGCCAGGCCAGAATACAATCCTCAGACCCCATGCAGGCAGCTCAGTGTTCACATCATCTAGGGAAAGAACAAACAGGCTGGCATTGGTCTAGGCTCGGGTGGGGCCAGGGTGTGCTTAAAAGTCTCTGCAGGTCAGGACAGCTCTATGGAAAGGGTTGAACCACCGGGCTGCAGGTGCCTCGCACACCCAGCAGGACACAGTGGTGGGAGGGCAGCCCCGAGGGGAGGTGGGGCTTCCAAACGGCCTCCGCTGCAGGATGGAGTGGGGTGCACGTCCGTGCCGATGAGACAGCCGGCTTCCTGCTGCCCTTGGCCCACAGTGGGGTCGCAGTTAGTAAGCCCCAGCTTTCTTCTTCCCAGGTGCTGCCCCATACCTGAAGACCAAGTTCATCTGTGTGACACCGTAAGTGGCTTCCCTTCTCAATTTGGCCTTCATTTCTGGTGTCCTCAGTTCTCCTGGGAGTAGGACGCTGGGTGAGAGCTATCCTGTGAAGGGCCGGAACGTCCTGGGCTCTGCGTAGTACTCAAAGTGACCTTGTGTGTTTAAAAAGCTTGAGCTTTTATTTTTCTGTTGGAGACCAGAGTTTGATGGCTTGTGTGTGTGTGTTTTGTTCTTTTTTTTTTTTTTCTCCATTGTGTCTTGTCAACCCGGCCCTTTCCCCTCCTGCTGCTCCCCATTTCCTACAGAACGACGTGCAGCAATACCATTGACCTGCCGATGTCCCCCCGCACTTTAGATTCATTGATGCAGTTTGGAAATAATGGTGAAGGTGCTGAGCCCTCAGCAGGAGGGCAGTTCGGTGAGTGTTTGGTGACAGACCCTGTCCTTAGGAGGGAAGTCAGCCCCCTTCGTGTGCCATGCACCGAGCCAAGAGCTGCCCCCCTCACCGCGCGATTGGTAGAAAGTTCTAGGGCAGTGCTCTCCCTTAGAAACCAAATGTGCACCACGCCTGTAAGTGCAGATTTTCTAGTAGCCACGTGAAAAACAGCAATAAGAAACAAGTGAGGTTAACGTTAATAGTATCTTTTCTGTAACCCAGTAAATCCCCAGTACTAGCATTTTAGCACATAAGAGAAAGTTATCGAGGGTTTTTTTTTTGTACTAAGTCTCTGAAACCTGCTGGGTGTTGTACGGCTCCAGCCCATCTTGAGTGGGACTGGCCACACTGTGATGCTCAGTAGCCACCCGGTGGCTCCGGGCTGCCCCATCCTGCAGGACAGCCTTCGATCTTTCCACGCGGACAGTTGGGAACGAGTTAAGGGAGGAAGGGGACTGAGCCCTTCCAGAAGACCAGACCCTCTAGGGAGGAGAGTAAATCTGGAGTATCCGACCCTGTCTTGGCCACGCGGGGCAAGGACCCTGGATGGCAGTGCTGGCTGGGCCTCTGTCCCCCGAAGGGCTGCGGGAGCATGCCCTGCCGGCTCGCGGGCTCAGGCAACTGAACGAGCTCTCCCGCTCTGTCCCCCCAGAGTCCCTCACGTTCGACATGGAGTTGACCTCGGAGTGCGCTACCTCCCCGATGTGAGGAGCGGCGGGCTGAGGCTGCAGAGAGCGAGGACAGAGGCACCTACCTGTGTTCTACCACCCCTCACACAGCCAACCCCCAGATCGTCTGAGACTCCTCTCACTTTGTGCTTCCAGATTTTTTTTTAATCTCCTACTTCTGCTATCTTTGAGCAATCTGGGCACTTTTAAAAATAGAGAAATGCGTGAACGTGGGTGATAACGCTTTTACCTAAATGCAAATAAGAATGTGTTCTCTGACACTGTGACCGGGGGATGTGGAAGGGGTGGCAAGAGGGAGAAAAAGGAAATGTTCTGGTCTTTTCTGGCTCCCCGGCCCTCCTTTCTCAGCAGCTCGTGTTGTCCTTAGACAAGTGCCTCCTGGTGCCCGCGCATCCCTCTGCCTATCTCTGTAAGCTCACACCACAGGCTGCCTCTAGCTACATTCCTCCTGGCATTGCACTTTTAACCCTGCTAACAACCAAATAGAAGATAGGACTTTCACAGCCCCTAAGTTTCTTTTTAAATTTAAAAAAAAATTAAAGGGCAAAAAACACTGTATTGGCATAACCTTTTCTGTATTTAAGACAACTCAGTCAGTAGCCTTCTTGGTGCTTTAAGCATTCAGCTTTCTTCAGGCTGATAATTTATAGAAATCCTAAAATGGGCTTCAGATCCAACCCTTAAAAGACATCTGAAGCTGTGGCTTGGCCTTTGGTTATGAAATAGGAAGGTTGAAGGACAACCTAAACATCCTAGACATTTTTTAATAAACAAAGTTTTTATTTTCCCCTTTAATGTGTTGGCCTATTAGTAGGTAAGGCTGGGCAGAGGAGTGCTTACCACCTGTCCCCCCTCTCCCCCCCCTCCCCGTCTCCCTGGACTTCTCCTGTTCCAGAGCCTGGGTTGTTCCTGTGGGTGCCTTATAAGGGATGGGGTGATCTTTCCTCCCTGTCCACCTGACCCCCCCTTGTGTAGGGCTCCTTTCAGTGTCTAAAGGTCCCTTGTCCTGTTTGCTTTGAGAATCCTGGAATAAGAAGGCGAGAGTTACAGGTGGAACACAACAGACTGTTGGGGCCCCAGCCAAGGGTCTAGTTGAGCTCAGGGAATACGGTTCTTATCCCGGTTTCTTGGTGATTTCCCGCGGCACCTCTAATCACTTCTTCACTTGGTTAAGCCGGGGGCAAAAGGCTTACTGATAAACTCGAGGTCTATCCCTTGTGTGAGGGAGTGTACACCCTGGCCTCCTCCCCCACCCCCCGTGCTGGTGACTATCTCCTCCCCATGGGGGCCTCACCCATGAGGCAGAACAACTCCCATTTACTGTGCGTCTCAGAACGCTTCGTGGTCTCCAGTATTTGGGCCTCGTCTGACCCAGAGGCCTGACTAGATCGGGTGGTCCAGGACCACCTGATCTCAGTTGGTCAGAGTTTCTGTGGTGTGCTGTTTGTTTTACCCGTACTCACCAGGTTCAGAATTAAGGGGATGAAGACATTCTCTCCAAGACGGACAGGGGTTGCGCTTGGCCATCCCTGTCCTTCCCTAGAACTGGTTGGCAGGTAGTACAGAGCTCGCCCTCCTCTAGCAACACTCTTCACTTCATAATAAGCTTAACTCAGAAACTGAGAGAAGATTTAGATCAGAGGCACCTGGGGCAAGGATCCAGGCTTCTAGGGCGCAGACACTGAAAAGCTGGTGACTTCGAGGTAGCACGTGTATCTGGTTTTAACTCTGATTGTAGCGGAAGTTCTGAGAGGAGCCGAGACTTGTTCTAGCCCCTGCCTTCAAGAGCCGAGCCCTCCGGGACCTGCCCGCTTTCTCTCCACTGTCTCCCCCTGCCCGTCCCCAGCCCAGCTGAGGGGTTCCCATAGATGGCTCGACCTACCTGCACAGCGGTTTGTATGCTGCTGTCCTGGTCACCGCATCAAATTCCAATGTATACTTCATAGTGTAAAAATTTATATTATTGTGGGGTTTTGGTTTTCGGTTTTGTTTTTGTATATTGCTGTATCTACTTTAACTTCCAGAAATAAAAGTTATATAGGAACCGTCTGAGGGCGTGGCAGCTCTGTCTCTGGCTGCTGGAGGTCCCCCTGCCCCTCCCCCCTTCAGGTCTGAGGGGGCCTTACCCACAGGCCGAGCCTGGATCCTGACAGGAGGCGGGGGCCCCTGCTCCCGGGCTGGTCCCCGCAGCCCACTTCTGGGGCCCCGAGCACCCCCCCATCTTATGTTAGCCAGTGGCCTCCAGGGAAGGGGTAACCGGAGGAGCCAGAGGTGTCCGTGGAGGCCCCCCTTCTCCCTCTTCCTTCCCCCCTCCTCGGGCCTTTGCAAGCCCCACGAACCTGTCTGGGGTCAGATAAGCGCTACCTAAGGGGGCTTGGGGTGAAGATACTCCCACCCCACCCTAAGGCCTCCCCTCCCACAGTTGCTCCATTATCGCTTTCTCTTCAGTTCACTCAGCGGGGATGAACGGAAACACTTCACTGGCTGCCCGACCGGTGGTGATAATTCACAGACATCAATGCGCCCACTCGGCTGGCTCCCCCCCACCCCCGTGCCGAGCGCCATGGAGACCGCGCCGCGGGCTGAGATACCAGCCGCCAGCCCTGCCAAGATGCAAGGGGAGATTAGCGGCTGCTCTCCCCGCCAGCCCACCCCCGCCAGCCCCGCGCAGGGCCCCTGCGCCTCCTTGGGGCAGGCTGCAAACCCCTCTTCCCTTGCTTTGAGCTCTGAAGAAACCTCATGGGTAGGTCCTGGCTCCCCAACCGTTCCCCAACACCCCCCCCCACCCCACCAGGGCCCCAGTGACAGCCCCTGGACTGGCAGCAGGTCGGCGCCAGGGGGTCCAAATGGGGAGACCATCCTCCTCCCCCAGCTTCCCTACCGGTCACTGGGCCGGCTGGCCCTTTGAATGGGCCGGTGGCAGTGGGATGGTGCCACCTGCTGGTGTCCGGGAAGAGGCGGGCAAGGAGGGACTGTCGCTGAGGCTCCCTGCTGCCCCTGGCACTGCCCCTCCACCCCCCCCACCCCCGCATCAAAGGCTTCAAGATTGCTTATAGCAGCAGCTGATTAGGAGAGGCCCAGACCCCCCCCCCCCCCCCGCTGCCGTTCTTCCCGCTCCTGGCCCCCACCCCCTTCCCCCAAGGCCTCCAGCCCTAGTCGTTTTGGCTTCTGAGAAGCAGAGACAGCGTTGCAGGGCTGGTGGGCACCCTTAACACAGGGAAGAGGGTGCAGAGTGGTAGCTTTGGAAGCATTACAGCACCAGCCACACGGGAGGGAAGCAACAAAACCACCCCAGCACCAGGGATCCCCGTTACCCAGGGCTGTCCGCGGGAGCCGTGACAGCAAATTTATGAAAAAAATACTTTATTCGAAAACACTGTTTACACAAATGTGTGGCCTATGTACAAAGTACACAAGGATCCCTCTTCTGGTCCCCACCTTCCCTCAGGGATGTTTAAACCTGGGACTCCCGACCCTCTGCCACCAGCTGCCCCCGGCTGCATGTCACAGAGCCTCCAAGGGAGGAGCATGTGAGGCCGGGAGCAAGGCCTTCTCGGACCTCGGCGTTACGCAACTGTGATGAGGCCTAGTCCAGGTCCACCTGCCAGCAGGGGGGAGCGAGCTGAGCTTTTACCCCTCACTCGGGATTCCACAGGCATGCCACAAACAGCTTCTCTGCGGCCGTCTCAGTGCAGTTCTCCAGGAGAGGGAGATCAGCCCCCAAGTCCCCGGCCCTCTGTTCACCCACCACGTCCTAGCCCAGTTCCTGCCCGTCTCCCCCCCTCTCCTGGGAGCAGGGTTGCAGAGCGTCAGGGAAAGAAGGCTGGGGCCCGATGGAGGGGAGGCGATCACACTTGGAAAATGATAGCAGACCGGGTAACGGCACCACAGACATGAAGCCCACGTCCCCCGGCTGGAGGCCAGGAGGCCGGGAGGCCAAGCAACTACGTACTCAGAGCAGCTCTGACAGACCCAACCGCAAAGACCCGTTCCTGCTGCGTTAGGGCCACGGTCTAGAGAAGCCCTCGGGTCACAAACAATCTCGAGTCCATAGTCATTAGATAAAGTATAAAACATGACTCAAAACTGAATCCCAGCCTCCCTCCCGAGGGAAAGAATCAATAGACCAACACACGTGCATGGCAACAGATGCACAAACATAAACGCATATGCACACATTTGGGAGCCAAAGCTTCTCACTCAGGAGTACAACTGACGCTGGGACACCTGACCCGTCTCCAAGCCCCTTCTTGAATAATTTCCTTCAAACAGCGGCGAGGCCGGACAGGCCCGGGCAGGAACAGCACCTGTGACAGCAGCCGGCGGAAGCGGAGCCCCTCCCGCGACAGACACAGGCCCGGCGGGCCCTCGGGCGCCTTGATCTGGGGAGCAAGCTGGTGGCTGCTGGGCGCAGGCGAGGCAGGCACACACACACACACACACACACACGCGGCCGAGGCATCTGTATGCACAGCAACACTAAAATCACCATTAACACGACCCCTTCACACTGAGTGTTGTTTCCAAAGAGAAGCGTGCCATCCGAACATTCATGAGAGCGAGCCTCGGGCAGCGGTGAAAAGGCCGGCAGGCGGGGAGAGGCGGGGGTCCAGACTGTCCATCGGGCGGCGTAAGAGTTCCTCCACGTGCCGGGCGACGTCCATGGTCTCATCCAGGTCAAATTCTCCATCCTGGTCGAGGACGGGGTCAGGGCTGGGAGAGAGGGAGAGGAGGTCAGAGGGAGCTGAGCATGCCGCTGGCCCCCTCCCCACTCAGACCACAGTCTCACGGGAACAGGACTGGCTCTGGCTGGCCGCCCCCGCGAACCCCAAGCTGAAAACGTCAGTCACTGGTTCATTGGGAGCTACTCAAGTTCTAGTCTCAACGCTCATTGCCGTACTGAGTGGGCTCAGAGAGTTCTTCTCCCTTGTCCCCGTCCCTCTCCTCCTCTGCAAAACATGGTTGGGTCAGTGAGTTCTGCCCACTGCGACACTATTCCACTCAACCATGGGCTCCATTTGCTGAGCACCTACAACGCGCTGGGCTTAGCCACCTGTGAGGTAGGTATCTGCTCCACTTTACACTGGGGGAGACTGAGGCTCGGCCGTGTTCGGAAACCTGCTCAGGGGCACCTGGCTGGCAAATGGATTCAGGATTGGAATTCCAGTCTTGGTGACTCTCAAGCCCATGGCCATCCCAGTGCAGCTTGTGTCTGCCAGACACCCAGACATCCAGCTGGGGCCACCCACAGCTCAGGAGAGAATTAATTCTCTGCCCTGGGAACTCCAGAGAGGAGCAAGTGATAGCCCGTTTCCCTCCAACTCCTAAGAGCAACCGCCCCATCTGGAGCTATCCCTTACCACAGCCTCACCTGAGTCCTGCCCCCAATCCCATATGGTAGGTATTTTTGCCTCCATTTTACAGATGTGGAAACTGAACATCTGGGAGGCTCAATAATTTTCCCAAGGTCACACAGCCAGTCAGCACCAGAGCAAGGACCCTCCTATATGTAGCTTATGTTCTATGCTTCTCACTGGCTGATCTCCCTCGCTGTACCTGGGCACATGCCGGAGCCCGGCCTGGGTGGTCTCAGACCTACAGGAGCTCTGGGTCCCTTTGCCCACCAGCCCTCCCGGGGCCCAGCCTGAGGCCAGGTGCCCACTTCCTCCCCACGGAGCCCCATGAGAACACAACCTACTTCTGGGGGTACATGTTATAATGAGCCTGGGGGCACACGGCTGGGGAGGGGGCCTGGTCCATGTAGGTGGCGCTGGCCCCGGCAGAGTCTGCAGACGCACTCACAAACCTGCAGGAGAAACACAGCAGAGCCTCAGTGGCCTCCGGGCAGCAGGTGACTTGGGGGGGGGGGGGCATTTTTACACCTTTTTTGAGGTATGGAAGGACAAAGTGCCCAATGGGCCTGGGACTCCAGCTGCAGGAGTGGGGCCCTGGGTCCTGGTCCCATTGAGACTAAGCCCAGTTCCCTCTCCAGGGCTGAGCCAGGCTTCAGGGCGGAAGGGCGGGCTGGGCCACGCAGGGTCTATGAGTGGGAGGAGCAGCGGTGAGGGGTGAGGGGGACCGAGGGAAGAGAAAGGAGGCAGCAGGAGACCAGAGCTGGACCCTGGGTACTTACTCAGGGACCACTTGCTTGATCTGTGGCTTCACGTATCCATCCACCGCTTTAGCTGCCGAGGGGGGAGCGTGATAAGAACCCGCCTCTGGGAGCTCCCAGGCAGTGGAAGCCCATGGCATGCAGTCTGCCTCCTACCCACATCACTGTGGGGCCTCAGCGGGGATGAGATTTCCCACAGATTCCTATAAACACCTGCCGATGGACCCCTCGAGGGCCACCCAGGCCCCTGGCTCCGATCTCATCCTTTCTCCTGCTTCCGTTTCTGGCCCTTTGCTCTCCCTCTCCTCACCCCACTCTGCCAAGGAAGCAGAACCAATTCCAAGCAGCAAACCCAACAGTGGACTAGGGACAAGTTGAAGAGGAAAAACCTGTCCATTTTGCTTCCCACATTCAACTTGGGGGCAGGTTTGAGGGTGGGAGCCGTGAGAGCAGCTGATTAAGATGGGAGTAGTGCATTATGTGTGGGTATGATTATCCTGGCCAGCACTGCCTCCTGACTTCCTCCAAGGGCACAGAAGTGAGAATCCACCCAGCTTTTCACTTTGCAGGGAAGAAAGCTGGGTCAGAGGGTTTGTTTTCCCTCTCTGCTGCGAGACCTGAAATCCCCTCCCCGTGCTCCACACCAAGCCACCGACCAAGCCCACGGGGGAAATGGCCCCTGGGTTCTTCCTGGGGAGTCCCAGCTGCCTCGCCCCAAGAGATTTGTCCACAGGCTGCGGAAGGGCCCAGGAGTATCAGGGCAGGACGCACCGAGCACAGGGGTGTAGTACTTGGAGAAGACCTCATCCTTGGGTCGGTCGGGAAATACGTAGATGAGATAGCTCAGGTCCCCCAGCCGGTCTGCCAGTGACCGGATGGAGAAGTCCCGTGTGGTGAACGGCTTCAGGTTCCACAGGTTGCGGTCAGCTGTGAAAAGGACAAGCTCATTCCCACCACCCACCACCCTCAGGAGGAGGGTCAGGGTCATGGGGTTTGAGATCCGGCTTGTAGAGACATCTGGGTTTGGACTAGCCTGCTCTGCAACCCTCCAGGTTGTCTTGCACTCCTTGGCACAGGGCAAGCAACTGACCATGGGAACATTTACCCAGTGAACCAAGCAAGAAGATGCCAGCAAGGCTAAGTGAGGGCAGAGAAGGGAGAAACTCAGAACCGCTGAAGAACTCCCCCAGCAGCTCTGGAGGCTATGGGGCCAGTGAGCTTAAGTTCGCCACGATGGAAAATGGTAGAAAGGAATGTATTTCTGAGCAACACTCTTCCCCTACTTTGAGTTCAGTTCCAATCTTTCCCCTGGGGAAAGCTTCTAAGGATGCAGACCTGATGGGGAATGGGGAGCAAGGAAATGGGAGCCGGGGCACTCACGAGAGTCAAACTTCCAGGCAATGGTGATGCCCCCAATTTCGGAGTCACTAAAGCGCAATAAGAAGGTCCCATCGGGCTTGTTGATGAGCAGGTCATGGGCCTGTTGCTTGTTCACAAAACCTAGGATGGCCCTGGGTGCATGGAGCATACAGCGTCACTACCGGGCCAGCATCTTCTGTACCCGGAGCCCATGGCCTCCCAACCCCTGGGCCCCCCGCATTCCTCACCCATCATTCCAGTGAGGCTTGTGATGCTTCTTCAGCACCTCCATGACCCCATCGAACCACTGCCAGAAGGTGTAGTTCCAGCCCAGCAAGTTCTCCTGAGAGCCCCCAGGAAACCCCAAGTCAGGGTTTGTGGCCCCATCATCACAGGTGGCCCAGAAAACAGTCCATGCCCTCGTCCTCATGCACACCCTCTCCCAATTCCTCACCCTACTCGCCCCGCACTCCCGCGGTCCATAAACGGACACAGCCCCCAACCCGTACGTGGACTAAGGACTAGAGACTAAACCTGACTCTTGCTTCTCAGACACAGGGGTGGAGGTAGGGGGCGCCCAGAATTGTCTGAGCTGGACAAGACCTCCAAAGTCACTTCTCCCCCGATGGACAGATGGGGAAACTGAGGCACAGAGAAGGGAAGGGCCTGGCCACTTAGTTAACAGATCTAGGACAGAGACTCAAGGATCAGGACTCCCAGCCCCGGGTTCCTTCCACTGTCCTGCTTTGGCTCTCAGAGCTACATGCACTTTCCTGCTGCCCCTGCCTCCATTCCCTGGGGTCTCAGCCCCCGTCTCTCCTGGATGTGGGAGAGGGCAGGGCGGGGTGGACAGGGCAGTGCTGACCGAGGCCAGTAACCGGTCTGTGAGGTGGGGAAAGCCTGGAAGGGCACAGGTGGCCCCGAGGCAGGCGGCTGGTAGCGGATCCCTCACCCTGTTGAACTGGGACCAGGACACGGACATGCCATTATAGTCTTCAAGGTGCCCACTGCTGTTGTTGAACAGCTTCTGTGCCAGGAACACGAGGTTCTCCTTGGTCAGGCCCCGGGTGCTCTGCACTTCGGCCTTGAATTTCATGTTGAGCGCCTCACACAGCTGAGACCACAGCACTTTGTCAGGCACGGCGAACGGCACCCTGCCCTGAGACGGAGAGAAGAGAAAGCAGACTGATGGAGTAGGAAATATTTACACACACACGCACACACACACTCAGACACACAGATACCAAGAGACAGAGGCAGCTAAGAAAGATCCAAGAAAGGAGACACAAACACAAGAGAAAGAAAGGCAGGGCAGGGGCGGCACCTCAGTGGCTCAGTCATTAGGCGTCTGCCTTCCGCTCAGGTCACGATTCCCAGGTCAGGGTCCTGAGATCGAGCCCCCCCGCATCGGGCTCGGCTCCCCTGCTCAGTGGGGGGCCTGCTTATCCTGCTTATCCCCGCCCCCCGCCCTGCTGTTCGTGCTTTCTCTCGCATGCGCTCTCTCAAATAAATAAAATCTTAAAAAAAGAAAGAAAGACAGACAGACAGACAGACAGACAGGGGGGCAGAGGGGTGGGCATACGGTGATAGAGACCCAGACCAGGAGTCTGGGATAGAGATCAGGGACCCAAACCATAAGTGGAAGGAAGATCAGAGCCCAGAGCCCAGGGGCTAAGCTCACAGACCTAGGAAATCCCCTTCCGGAGACGGGAACCCAGACGGAGCCTGAGGACACTCCCGAGAGCTGCCCCTTACCTCACCTCAGCTCCGGTGTGGCCCTGGGGTTGGCAGGGGACCACCCAGCAGGGCCCCAGGGGGTTGGGGCCGACTCACGGAGACTCCTGGGGCGTCGGGGGCTGAGATGGGGGTCCCCCGAGGACTCACCGGCTCGGCAAAGGCATTGTCCCACAGCACGGTGGCGGTCGCATTGTGGTCCTGGCTGCCGTGAACGATGACAACCACGGGAAGGGACAGGGTCTACGGGAGTCAAAGGAATGAGTGTAGAAGGCACGTGACGGCCATCTCGCCCTCACTTAGCCCTCATTCCTCACCCACGGTCCCACCCACAAAACCTCCCAATCAAACCAAAGCAAAATTCAACAACAACAAAAACCCCCCACAGCCTCGTTCTTCTCGGCCCATTACCTCAGCTCACCGTGGCCAGTGCCAGATTGTAACCTAGCAAGCAGGCACCAGCAAGGTGAAAGCAGGGGTTCTGGTAGGCCCCTGGGCTAAGTGGGCCATGACCGTGTGAGGATTCAGAGCTCTCTGGCTTTCCCAAACCAGTCAGGTGGCCTCGGGTAGGTCTTCACCTTTCTGGGTGACCTGTGGGGGATGGGAGAGCGAGGCCTCACCTTCACCTGGAACACAAGCTCATTGCTGCCAACACTGAACTGAGACTCAAACAGGACCGTGAACTTCTCCTCCGTCACGGATTCAGCGCCCCTCCGGTCAGCACGCTTAATCCTCTTTAGCGACTGGGGTGGGGGTGCGGAGGGGGATGAGGAGAAAGCAGCTGGGACGTCTGCCCGGGACTCGCCCAGGCAGACGACCCCGCCCCCCCACCCCAGGGGTCAGGCCCTGGGCTCACCATGTTCCGGAAGTGCGCGCTGAGGGTGCCGGTGGCCTGGTGATACTCCATCACACAGCAGTTGTTCAGGATCTCGCCACTGCACTCGCTGGGAAGGAGAGGGGAGCCCCATCGCCATGTGGACCCCAGGAGGATGGCTCTGTATGCGCCCTGGGCCAGGGGTTCATGCCAGAAAGCCAAGCCAGCAGCCCCTGCCCCTAAGAGTGTTCCCCTCTGGGCGCTGGGGTGGCTCAGTCGGCTAAGTGGCCAACTCTTGCCTTTGGCTCAGGTCATCATCCCAAGGACCTGGGATCAAGCCCGGCGTTGGGCTCCATGCTCAGCATGGAGTCTGCTTGTCCCTCACTCTCTGCTCCTCCCTCTGCCCCTCTCCCTGCTCGAACTCTCTCGCTCTCCCTCCAAAAAAAAAAAAAAAGAGTGTTCCTCTCTGTGTCTCAGGCCTGAGGGTAGAGCAAATGCTTTTTTTTTTTTTTAAGATTTTTTTATTTTTATTTATTTGATGAGAGAGAGACAGCAAGAGAGGGAACACAAGCAGGGGGAGTGGGAGAGGGAGAAGCAGTCCTCCCGCGAAGCAAGGAGCCCAATGCGGGCCTCGATCCCAGGACTCTGGGATCACGACCTGAGCTGAAGGCAGATGCTTAAGGACTGAGCCACCCAGGCACCCCTGGGTAGAGCAAATTCTTCAAGGGTGGGATCTGGGTCTCTATCATTAAATTATCATTAAATTATCTATCGTTAAAAATTCCTTCAGCACTGGGGCGCCTGGGTGGCTCAGTCGTTAAGCGTCTGCCTTCGGCTCAGGTCATGATCCCAGGGTCCTGGGATCGAGCCCCACATCGAGCTCCCTGCTCTGCAGGAAGCCTGCTTCTCCCTCTCCCACTCCCCCTGCTTGTGTTCTCCCTCTCGCTGCGTCTCTCTCTGTCAAATAAATAAATAAAATCTTTAAAAAAAAAAAAATTTCCTTCAGCATTGAGATTGATGTGGGGGCCTTCAGGGCCCCCTGGCAGCTTCTAGTGCAGTTAAAATAAAAACCATGACCACAGCCTACAAGGACCCCATGGCCAAACCCTGCCCTGCTCTCTGGCCTCCGTGGGTTCCTCTGGCCTCCGTGGGTTCCTCTCCCCTCACCCAGAACAAGTAAGTCATGCTGCCTTGTCTGTTTGCCGAACATGCAAACTCGGTGTACCTCAGGACTTTGGCACCTGCTCTTCCTGTTGCCCCAAACACCCTTGACCTTCTTGTTTAGGTCTCAACTCAAACATCTCCTCAGAAAGGCCTTCTGCGGTCACTCATGTGGTGAGGCAACATCTATCCGGATGCCATGATATCACTGTTTCATTTTCTTTCTAGACTTTTTCACTTTTCAACACTGCTGGATTACTACAACCATGTAACTGTCTCCCTCCACAGCCAAAATGTCAGCTCTAAGAGCATGAGAACCTCTTTGCCTTCTTTATCATCCAATCCCCAGATCCCATGGTAGGCTCTCAATACACATGACCCAGTCTCCCACTTCACTCATTCACTCCCTCATTCATTCATTCACTGCATCCTTTGGGGCTGGCCTGCCCTGATCCCTGGATCCCACCCTGGGTTCTCCAGCTACGTATGCCTTCTCTACACTCTCCTTTCGGAAGAGGCCCATGTTCCCTCTGTCTGAAAGTCTCCCTCCTCTCTCTCCCCACACCCTCCCACGAGCTACTCCCATTCATCCTGCATCCTAACACTGTCCTTCTGCCCCACCCCCACCACGACCCACTTCCACAGTGCCCTCGGTCTCCCCTGGCGCACACTACATTTCTCCCGACTGCTGCTGGCTCTGCTGGGCTGGGCGAACACAGAGCCAAGGACTGTGTGGATCGCAGCTCTTCCCAGTTATCAGCACAGGTACTCAAACAAGCCAGCTGTGCAATCCATGCTGACCTACTATGGGTCAAGAGGAACAACTTGTACACCAGGACAGACAGAATGAACTGGGGAGACCCTGCACCACGACTGCAGAGTGAGGCTGAGCTGCCCCCATCACCCAGGACCCTAGTTATAGAATAGACAGGAACTCCCAGTCCAGAACGTAGGGAGGGGAAGGCAGGGACAGGGGCCCACGTACTTGCGGGTGTTCTCGTTTTTGAGCAGCGACTTGGCCTGCTGCTCACTGATGATGGTGGCCTTCACCTGGGGGGGGTTCATGTGCACGTTCAGCTTCCCGCCCACCAGCAGGCGCACCGTCGCTGCAAACTTGGTCTGGGTCTTCAGGACCTGAGGGGGCTGCTTCTCAATGATGAATGTGCTGCGGGGACACAAGTGACCAGACCACACATGATGCCGGCTCAGGGCACAGGGCCTGGTCCCCCCACGTGCGGAGGCTACCGGGGCTCAGCAGGCGAAGGAAGGGCACACGGCACAGCTCCTGTGCCCAGCAAGGCCACCGAGAGTCAGAGGAGGTGGTGGGAGGGGAGGCAGTGACATGACTCGGCAGCCGGCACAGGCTGCGGGGGGACAAGGGCAGTCCGCGGCGCGCCCACAACACACACTGGGCAAGGTCAACGCCAAGCAGCCATTGCCACTGAGGACAGAGGGGGATGGGGGCCCGAGACAAAGGAGACAAGGACTCCAACGAGAGCCCCCACCCCCGCCCGCGGCAACCCCGGTGGGCAAAGCACCCCTGCCTCCCCGCATGCCAACCACCCGGGGGCCGGCGTGGCCGGAGGCAGCAGTCACCTGGTCACCAGGGCTGAGATGATGTCTGTGATGGTGGCATTGACCTCAGCCAGCATCTCCTCCACTGGGCCGGCGATGGGCAGCTGCTGACAGAGGTGCTCAGCCCTGCGGATCTGCTGCCGGTTCTGCCAGATGATCTCGGCCAACTTCTCACACCTGCACGGGAGGCCCAGGCCACCGGGAGGACAACGGTGTCACCCCGTCCCCCAGGCTCGAGGCCGAGGGGCTCCAGTCTGGGGAGAATGCCCCAAGGCCCAGCTCCACCCTCACCCTGGAAGGCTCTGCTCCTGAGCCGCCGGCTCCTGCCCACGGAGCAGAGCAGAGCGCCCCGCCTGGCAGGAACACGGGGGCGCGGGGCAGCACCCCTGACCCGGCTCCACTCGGCCTGAGGGTCGCTCTGCACACCCTGCCCTGCCCCCCTCCCCAGCACAGGGACTCCCTTCCTGGGCAGGTGGCACACGATGGGGGCCCCCAGGTCGGCGTCAGGAGCCAGAAGCCCCGGTGAAGGAAGCCTTGCTACGGGCCAGCGCGAGCCGGCTGCTCGGGGAAACGCGGGCGGCGGCAGGAGCAGCTGGAGGCGGCGCTCCTGCCCCCCCGGCCGCCCCCCATACACCATTACCAGGACTGCAGCACGTCCAGGCTGCCCTCGGGGGGCCCTCCGTTCCCGGCCAGCTGCTGCCGCCGCTTCCACTGGATCAGCTCATCGTCCAGAATGATGGTCTGCTGCTTCCGCAGCAGCTGCAGGGTCTTCTGGTGCTTCTCGGCCAGCTCCTGAAGGCAGGCGGGGACAGCAGGCCCTTCTGGGCTCCCAGAGAACAGCCCTCACTCGGGAGGCAGGGCTGGGGACCAGGCCCCGGGCACAGGCCCTCCCCTCTCCCAAACCTGCTCTGCCTCACGTGCCCCCCACAGGAAAGAAGGATCTGGCCTCCAGCTCTCCCGGGTCCCGCTCTCTCCCTGGCCCTAGCCCTCTCTCGGGCTCCCCGGACGGCTCGGGATGTGGGCCTCCGAGCGTGGGAGGGGAGGACGCAGATGCCACTTACCACGCGGTACTGCTGTAGCGTCTGGGCCTCGCGCTGCAGCCAGGCCTCCAGGGACACCTGCTTCTGCTGCAGGGCCGTCTCCCGGCTCAGCCGCTCCTGGGGACTCAGCTGGGCCAGCCCGCCAAACTGAGCTACAGGAGGGGACGGGACACCTGTGATCATCTCCCGGCTTCCTGCACGAAGCCCAGCGGAACACACACGCCTGTTCTGGAGGCAAGACCCTCAAGGGGCTGCCCAACATCTGACCAACGGCAACTTGGGGTTCTAGAAGCCAAGGGTGCCAGACGTGAGCGGGCTCTGGGCCCTGGCCTCTCGACTTTGATCTCCCCTTCAGGGAGTGTGCAGATGGAAGCCTGAGGGCACAGCTGAGGAGGATCCTGCCCCGAGGCCTCCCCTCCCACCTTAGTCTGCACAGCTGCCCGCCAGACCTGCCCACGCCACACGGGGGTCCAGCGCGGAGCCTCGCTGCCTGGTTCCGTGTGTGTCCTCACCGTTTACTAACTGGGGGAACTCAGGCAAATCATTTCACTCTTCGGGGCCTCAGTCTGCCCATGTGCAGAAGGGGAGAGTCTCGGCCCCTGCCTCAGTGGGTCGCTGAGGAGTAAGGAAGTGATGATCCACAAAAGGCTCAAGGAACCTCCCGGCACGCGGGCGCTCTAGGTGAGAGTTAGTCCTTCCTGGGGAGTGGCTTCCAGGGCGGGTTAAAGGGTGACAGAGACCAGCAGCTGCTCAGTCCCACCCCACAAGGCAGGGCCTCCTCGGGAGAGCCCCCGCCCCGCACGCTCTGTCCCGCCCCCGGAGCCCAGCAGCCTCTCCTCTGGAACAAGGGGTTTCTCTAGGTGCTGGAGGGGGCCCAACATGTTGGTTTGTCCAGGTCGGGTGACCGTGAGCTCAGCTGACCAACCGGAAGGAGACAGAGAGGCACAGACAGGGACAGACAGGCACAGACGGAGAAGGGGGGGAGAGGGAGACAGCTTCTCCCCACACTAGCACTGGGACTCTCCTCCACGGCAGGAATAGGGAGTCAGGGAGGCCTCCTTACCCTTCTACAAAAAATCTATTATGAAATACTTCAGACCCAGGGGAGGCAGAAAGAGTGATGCAAGGAACATCTGTGTATCAGTAACCCAGCTTGAGAAGCCACAGCGAAAGCCACCTGTACATCCTTCCCTGCCTGCAAACCCATCCCTGCCTCCAAAGGTAACCACTATCCTCCGTGCTGGGATTATGACGGCCTGCCCATCACCTTGCTGAACATCCCAGTGTCCTCACTTGGGCTGAGACAAGGAGATGCGAGTATCAGCCTCTCGTGGTCAAGGGCCATGTCACACTGACCGAGGCCCTGCCTCAGGGACACACAAGCTGGGACAGACTAAAGCAACTCCTGACAGCCAGGGAAAGCCCAGCACTAGAAGAGAACTGGAAATACAAGGTTCTGATCCCACGGCCAGGGACTGAGAGAGAAGACTACAGTCCAGCCGTGGCACACGTCCTGAGGCCACCTCAGAAATCCTGCCACCCACACAGGGGTGCCGGTGATTCCCTACCTGGGCCCCACCTCCCTATGTGAGTGACCCACCTAGGTGTCTCCTGGCACTTTGCAGAAGCTTCTGGGAGGGAGGTCAGGAGGTGTGGGGCAATTCTCTGCTCCACTGGAGGGAGCTGAGCCTTCTCTTGCGCAAACAGAACCATAGTCTGTGTTTCTGATGAGTGAACTTGATAAATGAGACTGAACTGACATTGCATGATGGGTACAAACCCAAAGCAGAACCTAACCCAAACCCATAAATCGGAAACAGAAAACCCAAGAATAGGACTGGAAGTACTATCAACCATCAAAGGCTTGGGGCAGAACTGACAGCCTGGAGGAGAGCGTGTGACTTCTGCTCAGGTCATGATCTCTGGGTCCTGGGATCGAGCCTCGGGTCAGGCTCTGTGCTCAGCGGGGAGTCAGCTTTTCCTTCTCCCTCTGCTCCTCCCCTACCTCATTCTTTCTCTCTCTCAAATAAATAAATAAAATCTTAAAAAAAAAAAAAAGAACTAACAGCCTAAATTCTCCTGTTCCCTAATCTAGGAAGAGGGCCACCCTTTCTCTGGGGTCAGTCCAAGATGGATTCAGAGGAAGACATGCTAGAATCATCCCACCAACATTTACTCAACACCTACTATGATTCTGGCAATGTGTTGAGGAATTCAGAGTATGGGACACACTAACATGGCAGGGTGAGGAGAGCTTCAATAGTTAAATTAAAACAGCATAGGGGCACCTGGATGGTTCAGCCAATTAAGCGTTGGACTCTTGATTTCTGCTCAGGTCATGATCTCAGTGTTCTGAGATGGAGCCCTGCATGGGGCTCTGCACTCAGCGGGGAGTCTGCTTCTCTCATTTTCCTTCTCTCTCTGCCCCAACCCCCGCATGCTCTCTCTTTCTCTCAAATAACTAAATAAATCTTAAAAAGAAATAAAACAGCATAACAGCATTCTAAAAAAAAAATTTCAATAGTTTTTAAAAAGGGAGGAACAGAGGAAAATGACTAAAAATTTAGGGAGAAAACAGAAAATTAACATTAAAATGGAGATCTTAATGCAACTGTATTAAATAGTATGTTAAATATTAGTGGACTAAACACCTCAATTAAAAGCAGAGATCGTCAGGGTCGCCTGAGTGGCTCAGTTGGTTGGGCGAATGCCTTTGGCTCATGATCCTAGAGTCCCAGGATCGAGTCCCGCATTGGGCTCCCTGCTCAGCGGGGAGTTTGCTTCTCCCTCTGACCCTCCCCCATCTCATGCTCGCTCGCTCTCTCTCTCTCTCTCAAATAAATAAATAAAATATTAAAAAGAAAAAGCAGAGATTGTCAGAATACTCATAAAAGCAAGACTCAACAATATGATATCTACATTTTAAATTTTAAAAAACATGTATCAAGATATGCTATGGCTATATAGAATAAGAAGGCTGCAGTGGACTTCAAGACAAAAGTATTACCAGAGATCAAGAAGGGCATTTCATAGTTATTAAGGTATCAATCAGCAAGACATAATAATCATAAACTTATATGCATCTAATAACAAAGCTTCAAAATACACAAAGAAAATATTTACAAAAATAATTGGAGAAGCAGACATTTCCACAATATAGTAGATTTTGATCCTCCTTTTTCAGGGTAGAACTATCTGATACATAGATAGAACACCTGACAGAGGGGCGCCTGGGTGGCTCAGTTGGTTAAGCGGCTGCCTTCGGCTCAGGTCATGATCCTGGAGTCCCAGGATCGAGTCCCGCATCGGGCTCCCTGCTCGGCAGGGAGTCTGCTTCTCCCTCTGACCCTCCTCCCTCTCATGCTCTCTCTCTCAAATAAATAAATAAAATCTTTAAAAAAAAAAAAAAAAAAGAACACCTGATAGAACAATTAGGCCAAAAAAAAAAAAATCAATAAAGACAGAAATCATAGTGGTTCTCAAAGTGTGGACCAGGGATCCCTAGAAGGTTCCCAAGAACTTTACTAGGAGCCTACAAAGCCAAAACTGTTTTTATAAGGTCAGAAGACCTTACTTGCCTTTTTCTTTTTCGATCTCTTATAGGAATACAGTGATATTTTCTAAAGGTTGCAAGATATGTGATATTACAATAGATTGAAAGCAAGACCCAGCTATCTCCTATTAAGCTTCACATTAAAGAGATGTGTAAAAATCTAAAGCAATGCTTCTTGCTAAATTTTGTTTTGGAAAATACAGATGTTGGTTTTTTTGTTTGGGGGACTTTTTGGGTAAAACTTTCTTATGTTAACATTATTTAACTTAAAATTGTTACTTTTTTTTTTTTTAAAGATTTTATTTATTTATTTGACAAAGAGAGACACAGCAAGAGAGGGAACACAAGCAGGGGGAGTTGGAGAGGGAGAAGCAGGCCTCCCGCTGAGCAGGGAGCCCGATGCGGGGCTCGATCCCAGGACCCTGAGATCATGACCCGAGCCGAAGGCAGACGCTCAACGACTGAGCCACCCAGGCGCCCCATAAAATTGTTACTTTTAAATGAAAAAATTGTGAGACATATATTCTTTTAAAGTCCACAAGATACATTCACCAAGATAGAGCATACACTGCGCCATAAAACATGTCTCAACAAATTTAAAAGAACTGAGATGGGGCGCCTGGGTGGCTCAGTTGGTTAAGCAACTGTCTTTGGCTCAGGTCATGATCCTGGAGCCCCAGGATTTAGTCCCACATCTGGCTCTCTGCTCAGCAGGGAGTCTGCTTCTCCCTCTGACCTCCCCCCTCTCATGCTCTCTCTCTCAAATAAATAAATAAAATCTTTAAAAAAAAAAAAAGAAAGAAAGAATTGAGATCATACAGAGTATGTTCTCTGACAATAGTGGAATTCAATAATAAAATGCAAATGAAATCAATAATGATATGACATATAGGGGAAAAAAACCCCAAATATTTGGAAATTAAACAATATACTTCTAAATAATGTGTGGGCCAAATAATTATTCAGAAAAGAAAATATTTCAAGCTGAATAATAATGAACATACAGCATAGCTAAAATCATGAAATGCAGCCAAAGCATTGCTTAGAAGGAAATTTAAAGCTCTGAATATATGTATCAGAAAAGAAGAAAGGTCTAAAGTCAATGACCTGCGGTTTTACCTTAAGAAGCCAGAGAAAGAAGAGCGCAAGAAAAGGAAGCTTGACACTTCCTATTCTCATGAGGATGGGATAGAGCAGCTCTGGGGTCAGTCTGGAGTTGGGGGAAGATGGGCCATGTCTCAAGACTCCTCAAATTGTATCAGGAGTTGATTTGTTCTGAGTTAAATTTTCTTTCCCCACACACTTAATCATGACAGCCACTGGCAAACTACAGACCTAGGAGACAGGAGAATTTTCCACCATCACCTCCTCTTCCCAGTTCCATTTCCTATCAGGGAGGCTCAAGAAGGGGCACTTCTGGAGTTCCACCTCTCCCCAGCCTGGTTCAACCAGGAGACTCCCAACCTAAGTCCTCCCTCTGAATGGGGAACACTTTGTCCGTATTCATTCAGTCATCGAGATACTCACTGAATCCCTACAATCAGGGAGAGAATATTGTTTAGTAAAGCACTGGGATTTTATGATGTATCTCTGAGATCCAGTTCCGCAACTTATAAGCAATCCAGGCCACATTACTTGCTCTCCCGGAACCTCAGTTGTACCATCTACAAAATAGGGATAATAACAGCTACCTACTTCCTGGGGCTGCTGTAAAGTTTGGATTGAAAAATGCATGCAAAGGGCTGAGCCTGGAGCCGGGCCCATAGCAGGGGCTCAATAACAGGGTACCATTACTTCTCCAAAGCTTTGGGTAAGGCTCTGTGGAGACAGACACGGACACAGCCCCAGCCTCGCAGGAGCACACAGAGTGGTCCTCACTCTTGCCCTCATGACACACACTGCCCAGACTGCCCGGGCCTCACCCTGGATCCTCAGGCTCTCCTGATACTGGATGATGAAGTACTCTTGAGTCTGCTGAAGCTTCTTCAGTTCATTCTCTGTGTCCTGTGTGACCAGTCGCAGCTCCTCAAATGTCTGGTTGATCTGGAGGTGTTTCTGGGACATGGTGTCAACCAGGATCCCAGCCGGGGAACTCCCCTGGGGACATATCAGGGGGAGAGTGCAGGCAGCAGTGAGCTGAGCAGTGAGGATGGAAGGCAACCTCAGGCTTTGGGGAACGCTAATACTACAGACCCCAAACTCCAAATCTAAAGTAAGATGGGTAACTTGTGTCGGAAGGATAGTCATTTACCAGAATTGGTGTGGAGTTGGAAAGAAGGAGGGGAAACAGGTGAGCTGGCAGATTAGGACAACTTCATAAAGCACAGCAGAAACTTCTGTTGTAGCTCTGGCCTCCACCTGAGTTGCCCCAACAGGGTCCACCTAAGCTCTCTTCGGAGAGATTAGAACTCAACACATCCAGGAGTGACCGGGGTTTGCCTACTAATGATGATGACCCCTTCATTCCACATTCGTTCACCGATCCAATGCCATGGACCATGTGAGGTGCTGGGGACACAGCGCAGAACAAGGCTGTGTGAACACACATCATCCGTGTCCTCACTCAAGACCTTCTCGTAACTGAGGGAAGTTACAGGGAAGGTATTGATAAGGCCATTTAAGTGACCTGGCCTGATCTGTTCCTTCAACATCTGGCTGAGAGGAGACCAAATCTTCAGGGCCTGTCCCGTAAACTGGTCTCAGAATAAAATCCAAACTCTTTCCCCACAGCCTCCAGTGCCCTAGCTGAGAGCTTCTGCCTACCTCCACCCCCCAGCACCACTGCTGCCCAAGCACACCAGGTACTTTCTGTTCCTTGAATACACAAACACGTTCCTGCCTCAGGGCCTTTGCACTTGTTGTTCCTTCACTCTGGAACATTCTGGCACCAAATCTTCCCAAGGCTGGCATTTCAGCTGGCACCTTTTCAGAGTGACTTTCTCTGATGGGCCGATTTCAAATAGCACCATCCTTATCTGAAAGTGTCTTGTTCTGTTTTTATTTCTCTCTTCTCTGCCTCCATGCACTAGGATATAAGCTCCCAAGTGCTAGAACCTTGTCTGTCTTGCATGCCACAAAATCCCCAAGGGGTAGCGCATCAGAGGTTTTCAAGAGCAGCTTGATGGTTGGGAGAAGGAATGATTTCCCCCCGTGACCAAGACAACACCTATGCCCTAGATAGGTATTTCTTAATTGGAGCTGAACTCATTTGTGTATTTACAGATAGTTCTGCGGTGGCCACAAGTCAAAGGATACAACAGTTTTCCTGGAAGACTCTTTGTGACCTGGCTTCTGCCTCCTCTCTGGCTTTACCTATTGGGGTTCCCCAATTTGCTCCCTTCTCCCCAATACCACTGACTACTTGCAAGTCTTCAAATGTGTTAAGACGGTTCCTGCCTTCCTGGCCAGACTCTTGTTACCTCTGCTCATCTTTCCTTCTTCTTCCCCCTTCCCCCCTGTAGTTTAGACATCCCTGTCCTCAGGACACCCCCCCTGCCAGGCTGCCTTAGTCTGAGTTGGGTACTTTTTCCATATATGGCCCCTTAGTACCCAGCTCACCCCTAGAGAATCTATCACTGCTTGAATTCCTTTCAGGTGCGGACCAGGCCTTTATCTGTTTCTCTAGTCCTAGCCCAGTGTCAGACACCACAGGACCTCCATAAATGTTTACTGAATGAACTGTAAAATTCCTGAAATCAGCATCCACAGCAATAAATAAATAAGCTCCAGGCACTATTCCGTGGTCTTTACCTATGTGATGCCACTTTATGAAATTCATCTTGCTTTACTCTAGATAAGATAATGTTTGTCCCATTGTTCAAGCAGATGTTCAGTGCCTTCAGGATTACAGAGCTCGGGGGATGAGTCCCTTTCTGCCTCTCTGGGCCTCACCTCTCTGAGCTTGCCAGGGTGTCTCTTCTGACACAGACCTCAGCTCCACCTCTCCTCACAGACCACCAGAGAACATTTCTCATTTCAACCCTAGCACCATTTATTAAACGACAAATCCTTTTCCCTGGTGGTTTGTGATGCCATGTCTAATGAGGGTGGAATTTCCAGGGGTGTGTGTGCGTGCGTGCATGTTTAGGGCTTCCTCTTCTGTTTCACTGGTCTGTTTGTCTATCCCTGGCCCACACAGTATCTCATTTAACCCTGACACTAATTCTGTAAGGTAGATACTGTTACTAGCCCTATTTACAATTGAAAAAACAGAGGCTCAGCGAGGTTAAGTTACTTGCTCAAGTCACACAGCTAGTAAGTGATTGAGCCAGGGCCTGAGGAGAAGGTACAGGGACTGGACCTGCCATGTGCCGTTGCTTCTCACACCTGCCCATGTCCCTTATTTCCCTGGTGCTCTCTTGTCAGCATTTATAAAACACAGTTGTGTCTGGAGAAAAAGGTGTGTGGAATGACTTCCCAGCTCCTCTCCCACACCATAGGACACTCACATTGTTGGCTTCTCGCACCAGCCTCTGTTCATTGTACAGAATATGTCGGATGCAGCGGACCAGCTCCATGGGACAGCGGTCGTACGTGTTCTGAAAGAATCCCAACAGCAGTTACAATTGGCCACCCCCTACCCGCCACTCCTACCATGCCCCCCACGGTGCCATGTCCCCCCGCCCCCCCCCCCACTTCCTCTCCGCCAGCCTCTGCCTCAGCTTTCCTCAGGAAACCTCAGGAACTGTCACCAGATACCTCTATCTCTCCTTGACTTGATTTCCCCTCCAAGATCTTCATATTTGGTTTGCAGTGCATCAGAAACCCAGTTTCCAAAGTTTCCAAAGTGCTTCCAATCTACTATCTCTTTTGACTTTCAGAGGATAGATACCCTGACATCCGCAGAAACTATTATCCCCATTTTGCAGATGAGAAAACTGATGCTCAGAAAGGTTAAGTACTTGTCCAGAGGCAAACAAGTGAGCAGATGACTCGACTTGGGGCATCCAATGCCAAGGTCAAGGTACTTTCTACCGTTGCCCTGGCCTTGGGTTCCTATTTTGCCTTCCTCTTCCAGCTTTCTCCCATTCCCTCCCTCTTCTGGGATGGACTTTTTATTTCCCTGACACCCTGCTGCTTATATTTAAGAAGGGTTCTCTGAGAAATACAAGTAAGTTCCAATAAATGCTTGACTGTGATTACCACCCACACCCCTGTCCTGGTTCCACAAAAACTTCCTCTCTCCCCTCCCTATACTCTCCCTGCTACCTCCACTACCTCCCCACCCCCCACCCAGTGAAGGAGAAGGCACATCTTACAACTACATCCTTCATTCAACACTCCTTTATCCAGCTCTTGCCTCCAGGGCAATTCTGCTCCTCTTGCACCTTTAAAAGGGTCCTAGGAGGGATGCCTGGTTGCCTCATTCCCTCATTTCTAGGAGTTTTTGGTCTTCCTTTCTCGAACAAAGGACTCTTGACTCAGTCTACCTCCATCCCTTTTGCTTGATCTGTTTAGAATGCCACTTCACCCATCTCCCTTCTGTTGGGGACAAACACACCCCACCCCTTGCTTTGTAGCGTGCTAAAGGAATCTGACAGGCCTGATTTGAAAGAGGGGGTGGGGGAAATTGAAGAGCAGAAAAGTTACCGATTAGCTCAGGGTCACACGGTGAGTCAGTGACCAGGCCAGGAAAAAACCCAGAGGTTCTGTGGCTGGAAAGAGAAGGCAGACACTACTTTCCTGCAGATGACCCCGTGTACACACCCACCTGGAGCTGTGTGGCATAATGCCCCAGCTTGATCTTCAGCAAGAACCCATCTTCCCCGACTTGGTGCTCTGCCTTCTTCTGCAGCTCCTGCACCAGGCCCTCCAGGAGCTGGGTGGCCTGGGCTCGGTCCTGGGGATTGTCCAGATCGATGGCATCCCTTGGGGCAGGGCAGGGGAGAGAAGACTACTGTGGCCTCTCCTTGGGCAAGGAGGTCAGGCACCAAGAAGGAGTGGGAAATCCCAGGCTCCAGACTAAGGGCACTCCAGAGCCCACAAGACTTGTTCTGGGCAACTCCACAGGCATCACAGTCTAGAAACACCTCCTCTCCCCTCCCAAGGTCCCCTTTCCCTGTTCCCCTTTCCCAGAGACACCACCCCTTCTGCAGAGAGGGACAGAAAGGACTAGAATCACACCAAAACACAAAGAGAAGAGCTAAAGGTCAAAGGGCCTGTGTAGGCCCCGCAGAGGGCGATTCAGGGTAGGGGGACTTACCATGGCTGGCTCTCGATCCACTGCGCCAAGTAGTGCCGAACCTCGATGGGGAAGTGCTGCCCATACAGCACCTGCATCTGGCGCAGCGCATCTCCCTGCAGCTGCTGGGCTTGGATCCAGCCCGCCATGTCCGTTCACCTAGGGCGAGCGGAGGGCTGCAGGGGCGGCTCCTCGACAGGAGAGAGGGCCGGGCCTGCCTCTGACCCTGCCATGCCCACCCATCCCTGGACCGCGGTCAGGCCAGGCCCCTCCCCTCCCACAGACACGCTTTCCTGTGCGGGAAGAAAGATGGTGAGGAGGGGACGGCCGCCCTGCCCTCCAACAAGGAACCCGCTGAGGCTTGGGGAGGGGCTCCTGAAAGTCAGGTGCCCTCCCCCTCTTCCTCTCCCCTCGCCCCACCGGGGCTTCCCCAGAGGGGGGACAGCTAGAAAACTGAAAGAGAAACTTGACGCGGAGGCCCACAGGCCCTCTGGGGAAGGCTGCAAGAACCCCCACACACACACCCCCCACCCCGCCTCGAGCCCCGAGTCCCAATTTCTGGGCTGGGGGGTCGGGTGTTATTCCAGGCCAAACTTAGGGCACCGACGGCTCCCACCGAAAGGCTCGGTCCCCGCCGGCACGTGGCTGGGGTGGTTGAGGAGGGAGGACTGGGGTGACAGACGCTGTCTCTACGGAGGCGCCCCCCAGCCGTGCCCCCACGGTCTCCCACTGCCCGGCCCGACAGCGCCCCCTGCTCCCCGCGGCCCCCTCCCTCCTTCCGCGTCCAGCGTCCCGCGCCCCGCGTCCGCGCCAAAGCTCCCTCTCGGTCCGGGACACCCGTCCCCGCGCCCCGGCCGGCCGTCGGGCTCCGGGGCCCGGGGCGCGGGGGCCCGGGGTGGGAGTCGAGGGCCCCATGTCCGCGCTCGCCGCTCGGGACGCGCTGCCGGGCCACCCACCTGGTGGCGCCGAGCCGTCTGGCGGCGGGGCCGGCGGTCCGCCCCGCGGCTCTCGCTCCCGGCCCGCGCTCCCGGCGGCGGCGGCGGCGGCGGCTGTACTACAGGAAGGAGCAGAGAGCAGCGATTTCCTCCTCGAAGGTCAGCTGCCTCCGATAGACCATACACAGCGCGCGAGCTCTCGCCAACACCCCTCCCAGCCTCTGTCGCTCCCTCCCTGCCTCCGCCCTCGGTCGCTGGCTCCCGCGCCAGTGCGCAGCGGCGGCCGCGGCCGGGCCCCTGCGGCGAGGCTGGGCGACGCCGCGCCTGGGGGCTGCCCCGACGGCGGGGTCCCCCGGGAGTCCCAGGCAGCCCTCGCCCGCGGGCCCCCGACCGCGGCAGCAGGCGCTGGGAGTGGCGGGGGATGGGGGTGGGAGAGCCGGGAAACCCCGGGCTCTGGAAATCCCAAACCAGGGCCTCAGTTTTCTCACCTGTAAAAAGGGAGGAGGGTAGGGTTGGACTAGCTGGAGATGGCTTCCAGCTCTGCGTTTGTCATCTTTTGAGTCTCTAGATGAAAAAAGTAAATGTAAATGTGTGTGTGTGTTGGGGACACAGCTTTTGTGACCTCTGCGGCAAAGCCCTAAGGAGGGGAAAGACTGGGGATTCCAGAGAAGGCAGCTCACCACCAGGGCCCCACCTCCCCTCCTTCCATTACTCCCACCACCCTGGGCTCGCCCCTGCAGTGGAAACAGGAAAGAACCTTGGCAGTCTTAAGTTTCAAATCCCTCCCCCAAATTTTGCAGATAAGAAATGGAAGTCCAGAGAGGGGAAGGAGTTGCCCAGGGTCACACAGCAGGCATATGGCCTGGTCTGCAGACTATGATCCATAAATGATCCTGCCCTTCTGCTCACCCAGTCCAGTCACATCTGAGGCTGGTCCTACCTTCAGAAAGGTCCAGAGGGGCTGTCTTGAATCCTCACAAATTCACAATTGCCGGTGGGCCTTTGCAGGCCCTGTAGGGGGCTCTCAAGGAAGGGGTTGTGACCCAGGCAAGGCTCAAGGAGGGTAGGCCTGCAGAATTGAGCAAGGCTGGGCTGGAAGCCTTCCATCCCCTTTGCCCAGCTTCCCTCTCCTCTGGGCCTCCCCTCTGCCTGGCAGCTGGGATTGGCAGCACCAGGGGAGGGCCTCGCCAGGCCAGGACCACGTGTCCTGGAGGGAATCATTCTCATCTACCTCCCTCCCTCCCTATGCCTTCTCGGGTCTGCCCTTTTCTCTCCATTCCCTCCCCCCCTCACACTACTCCCCCACCTTCTTGCCCCTCGGGACCTCCCCCACTTTCATTCTTTTTCCTTCAGAGAACAAGGCAAGTTTCCAGCTCCAGAAGCTGGGATGTCTGGGTCTCACACACATGGCTGCAGTCTCTTAGTCTCCTGGAGGAAGAAGCACACGGCCTCTCCCTCGATTCTTCCCTCACTCTGGGCAATTCATTTGGTGGAGGAGGGCCAGACACACAGAGCTAGGAGGTCACCTGGAATGAGAGTCAAGTGTCAGAGCTGGAAAGACCTGTAGAGATGATTTTACAAATGGGGCAACAGAGACTGGAGAGAGGAAGTGACTTGGCCAGGGTCACACAATCTGTCGGGGACAGATGCAAACCCATTGCTACACGGAGGGTTTGTGCCCTCCAGCCTCTCACTTCCGGCAGATGGGTAAGCCAGTGATTGGGAGGAGAGTCCTTGGATTCCAAGTCCTCTGAGCCACATCTGGAAGGCAGGGGACCACCCTTGCCATGTACCCACTTCTGGGCATCTGGAGAAGGTGATATGGGGGTGCCAAGTCCAGAGTGGGAGCCCTGCCTGCCCACTGCCAGGCAGCCGCCTCTCCAGCCTGCTCCTCAGGGCCTGCAGGGACCTGCTGCTCCAGCAGGCAGCTGCACCCACCAAACGCCTGGCTAGATTGGGCTGGGCTGGGCTCAAAGGTGGATAGTCCTGGGTCCTAAAAAACTAGGACTAAGGTGCCAGTGAGCCAAACTGGAGGGGTTGGCCTAAATGGATGTGCCCCCATAGCTTCAGAGAGTCGCCTGCTGTGCCCCCCCCCCCACCTTGCGTTCAGTGGCTGCAGCCACCCCCCTGGCTAACTCTGGCTCTCTCCCCATCTGGTCTCTGTCTGTGAGGCCCTGAATCCCAGTGTTCTTCACTGCCTGTTGCCTCTTCTTGCTTTTTGATTTCCCTCCTCCTTTTGATTCTTTCTAGGTCTCTGGTCTCTGGTTCTCTGCTTCTGTCTGGGTTTCTCTCCATTTCCTTGTGCCTCTCTCCTCCCTTTGCGATGCAATGGGGAGAAGGAGGAGCTTTGGAGCTTTCCCAGGATGGGCAAAGGCCACCCAAGGGAGTGGAGGAGGGAAGGGTGTCAAAGTTGGGTTGGGGGCAGAGGTGACTGTGGTCGTGGCTCCGGATAACACAACTACCCGGAAATGTCAAATTTGGGGTTTCTTTTTGCTTTCAGTCCCCTGCTTTGGTCTCTGCTATTTCCCACCACAAAGCACTCTGGTGGTTTCAGGGGCCCAGACTATAGAGGAGAAAACTGAGGCCTATGGGATGGGGTTCAGGAAGATCAGAAACTGCCTCGGGTCTGGACTGAGCTGGAGTCCCAGGCTGGCCTCTGCTAATTGCCCCTCATTCCCAATTCCAAGATACAACATTACATGGGGAGTGAGGAAGGATTATAAAAATCATATGGGAATGCATTCCCCCAAAGAAGACTGACCATAAAATATTATTAGGAATAGTAATAATCCCTAGCCTAGTTTGTGGTTAGCATACTAAAGACACAGCCCGAACTGAATCGTGGCACATTAGTATACAAACATTGTTGTACCCTTTAACTCAACTGATCCTTGCAACAACCTTGAAGGTGGGCAGAGCTACATTTGATTAGCCCAGAAAGGAGAGCTGTCCACAACCGTCCGGCCAGTAAGTGCACAGCTGGCTCCACGATCCAAGGGGTCCAGCCCCATGCGAAGGTCTCAGTATAGCCTTCCCGACATCCCCCGACCGCAGCACGCACCCACAAAGGGAAGGTGTCTCCTCTGGCTGGGCTAGCCCATAACGGTTGTGTGGCACAGAGTGTGGCCCCTCCATCTCCACGCCAGTCCGCGCCCCTGCTCCTTTGACCTGTGCATTATATGAAGGTGGGTTTGAATTTATGGAGGAAGGGAAGAATCATCTCGAGTCCCATTTCTGGCCTGCCCTTGGAAACCAGGTTAGCCCAGAAGGCTGCGCTCATGCCCCTTCCCTGGGGAGAACAGATTGAGGTCACCTTGACCTAACCGTCCCTGGGTGGGGGGTGGGTGGAGAGAGGTGGTACAGAGCTGTCTTTGTTTCCTCTGCTCCAAGTACCTTCTTCAAGGAGAGTTCCCGTGGTGTGGGAGCCAGAGGGCAGAGGGGAGGCAGGGTGGGGTGGGGAGCCTTCCCAAGAAAGCTGGAGGCATTCCAGGAAGTATCTCTGTGCGCACAGAGGGAGACCTGAAGCCCTTGGGCTTAACCGCCCTGCTCTCCCTCACCTTGCCTCTGCTGGGATTATCTACCTCCTCTCTAGCCCCAGCCCCAAAGCTCTTGGAAGGGGAGCCGTAGGCCCATGCTCAGCATATACTGCACTCCCAAGACCACTGTCCCTGCCTCTCCCCAGTCTCCCTATCCTGGTACCTCCCTGTGGATAGATAGGCTGCCTCCATTCTTGTCCCTGAAGACAGAGCAGGACCTAGGGAAGGGGTGTGTGTGCCGTGAGTAATTCTATGTGAATTGAGGGGAGGGGAAGAAGCTGCTGGATCCTCGGTGAAGCCTGTGTGCCCTTCCTGCCTCTGTCCCTTGTCCTCTACCACTCTTCAGGGAAGTCAGTTTACAGTGAAGTTACCAAGAGAACACACTGCCATCCTGCCTGAGGCACAGTAACTCTCCTCTGTTTCTGGGAATCGGGGTGGGAAGGGCTCAGGACTGACTGGGTGGGTGGGAGGGAAAGCCTGCCTTCCTTTGTCTGGCTGCCCTAGCCACCTGCCTTGGGAGAGCCACCTATGGGACAAGGACTGGAGGGGGTGCAACGTCAGAGAACGGGGAAGGAGCCCATCCTTTGCTCTTCCTTCTCACGGCAGGGGGAGGCCCTGGAGCCTAGGGGGTGGGGAGGGGAGAGGTGGTACAGAGCTGGGCCTCCCAGGGGGACTGCCGGCTGTCCTGAGCAGCCTTGGGTCACGTCTGGCTCTCATCCTCTTCCATGAGGACTACCAGGCCCCTCTACTCACTCATTTCTCCTCCTTCCAGACCAACAAGAAATCTTTCGTGCCTGAGCCAGCCCGGTACCCAACCTCAGGCCCTCAGAGGGGTGCGTGGGAGAGGACTGTGCATCTCCTGGCCTGCTACCCCCACCACTCTGCCACTTTCCTTTGTTATGACCAGAGGGAGCTCCTTTCTCCCTGTCCCTGTTTCTCATTGTTCCTCGGTTCATCATGTCACTAACCCACCCACACCTTCAGTGCCGGCTCCCTGGCTCCCAGCCTCCGACATTGGCTCCCCAGTGCCCAGAGCAAGTGGGGGCTATAAAGCCAAAATGAAGACTCGGCCAATGCTCCGTCCCCTCCCCACTGGCTACTGGCCTGCTCTTCATTGGCTGCTGGGCTCCGGCCTACCTATGGCTTTCTCTTTACTCATTCTTCAGCCATGCAGTGCCCCCAGTACCCTGGCCTCTCTCACTCCGAGCTTTTTTTGCCCCTTTCATTCCACCTCCCTGGAACGCCAGTCCTCCCTTGGCCACCTGGTAACATCCTGCTCACCTTTCATGGGGTCAGGGTAGTGTAGAGAAAAATGCAAAGGCTTTGTAGTCCTCAGGACCTGGTGCAAAGCCTGGCTCGGCTGTGTGACTTTGGGCAGGTGAGTCTGCCTCTCTGGACTGAGCCACCCCCTGTGTAAAAAGGGGAACAGCAAGACCTGTCTCCTAGGAATGCTATGAAGATTCAGTCCCAGTGACTCGCACGTAATAAGGCGTTCAGGGACCCTGGCCAGTAGAGCTAGGCATTTTCTCCCATGCTGTCCTGTAGCCCTCAATCCTATACTGCAGGCCACTTCTTGTGGCTCTTTACTAGTTGCTGAAAGGCTGTATTCCACTGCCTGGTTCATAATTGAGGCTTCATAGATATTTATTGGCCTAATGAAGGTCCCTCAAACAGGACAGGGCTTCCCCATGCTCCAACACTTCAGGGGTTCCCTCACACTAGTACAGACCCCGTTTCCCTTTCACACATCCTGACCCATAGCACCCAGAGGGCTCTCTCCTCTGCCACCCTGGCCTCTGCCTGCTCTTGTCCTACTGACCTGATTTCCTGCCCATGGCCCCAGCAGCCTTGTCTTTGCCTGCTGCTGGGTTGACTTGTGAATTCTTAATCCCACTCACCAAGTCAGGAAGATACTGCCTGGGGTGACCCTCTGCTCCCTCCTCTGTGTCAGCCCTGTCCTCTCCGGATAATGCAGCACCCGATAATGCAGAGCGCCCCAGGGCTCTGGTTGGAGAGGGCACTGTGACACTGTCCCAGGAGGCAGGGGCAGGGAACCTTTGGCTTTCCAAAGAGCCGTCCCTTTAGTTCTGGCTGGAAGGGAGCCCAAGTAAGTAAGGTGCACAAGAACAAGACAGAAAGTGTCTGAGAATTCCCAGGTGAGTCCTGTAAGGACCTGCACATCCATCACTCAATCCGGTCTCCCCGCCCTCACCTCGCCCCCATGCCACCCACTCCTGGCCCCAGCAAGCTGGCTGGGGTTGGGCTGAGGGAAAGAAAGAGTAAATGCACATTTATCAAGTGCCTTCTGCAAGCCGGGCATGATGCTTGGTTACTTTCACAAACATTGTCTCTCCACTTTTTCTTTTTTTTTAAAAAAATAGTTTATTTTCCTAATGTTTTATTTCTTTGTTTTTAAAGTTTTACTTAAGTAATAATCTCTACACCCAACACAGGGCTCGAACTCATGACCCCAAGATCAAGGGGTCACATGCTCCTGTGACTGAGCCAGCCAGGTGTCCCTTCCTAATGTTCTAATAGGTAGTATAGCCCTGGCATAAAACTCAGAAGATTCAAAATGGGAAAGAGTTAGTCTTTCACCTTTCCCGTCCCCCCAGATGCCCTCTGCAGGAGCAACCACAATTACCTGGGTCTTGTGTGCATCCCAGAAAGATTCTATGTATTTGCAAACAGATACTATATTTTACTTCCCATTCACACCTGAGGGAAACTGAGGCCCTCAGAGAAGTGAAGTACTTTAACTAAGTTTCCATAGCTGGTAAGTTGGCAGAGCTGGGATTTGGAACCAGACCTAACTGAAAAACTCGGCTCCTTTCACTGCCCACGCTCTGGCAGAGGTAAGCCCTGGCATCGACCAAGCCTCTCCCAAACCACTGGCTGTCACAAATCTCCATTCTAAGGCCCCAGAAATCTGGACATCTGCCTTCCCCTCTGTTGTGCGCCCAATGCCTGTATTGACTTAATAAGGAGGAATCATTCCCCTGTGAAAGAAGAGAAGTTCCCACAAGCGTCCTTCCTTGGCTTCTGTGTGGCTGGTGGTTCCCCAGGGACAGCTGGATTCCCAGGATTCAGAGCATTCTGGAGAAGGAAGCCACATGAGGATGGGTCCCTGACTAGAGGGGATTATGGTTGTGGTTTCAAAGATGTTTCCAGAAAATGGCCTCACGTTCTCCCTGTGGCTGAGCCAGGCTGAGGGAGGTGTGAAGCGGGGAGCTGCTGTTCTCTGTTCTCCGTGGTAGCCATAAGCTTGTTCTCGAGAGCAAGGGAAGGAGGCTGGAGTCAGTCCCCAGGTAAGAGGAGGTTGGATGTATGGACAACGGCTGCCCACCAGACTTCCAGGCACTCCTCCAGCCTCTTTCTCTCTTGGGTCGGGACAGGGTCAGCCAAGAGATGACCAGTGCTCTCTCCAGTGTGTGTTACTGTGTCTGTAGGTATGTCTCTGGGAACTTTCTCTGTGGGCTCTCTGTAGGGCTTTCTGGATCCTAGCTTCCTATTCAGTTTCTTTCTTTCTAGGATTCCTTCTGCATTATATCTCTGTCTGGTGTCCCCTCCACCAAGGAAACTATGTCCCTGAGGCCCAAGGGAAGAGGGTCTCACCTCATCTGAATTGTCAAGTAGGGAGAGGTAGGTGTTAGACCTTCCTTCCTGTCTCAGGTTGACAACATTCTTGTTTTGCTGAGGTAGTCACCCAGAACATTCCGTCCTTTGTATCTGTGCACACAGCCAGCCAGATCGTAGTGGTCAGTCAAAGATGTGCTGTGAGACGCAAGAATGAAGAGGTGTACCTGCCCCACCCTCCAGGGCATTCTAACTAGCCCCCTGTGGCCATCGCTCAGCTGCCAAGGCAGCTGGATGGAATTCTAGACCTGACCGATCCTAGGAAGAGGGGTGTAAATCTTTGCTGTTAACAGCTCTATGGTGCTTAAGTCATTCGAAGCACTATACATGCATTACCTCACTTAATTCCCCTAACAGTGCTACTAGGTACGTCCCATGACTATCACCACATTACAATGAGGAAATCGAGGCCAAAAACTTGCTTAAGGTCACGCAGCTCAAGGAGCTGACAGCAAGTCTGGTTTTAGATTCTTTGCTCTTAATTACTACACAGTCCCCTTGGGTTCCATTTCTATTCCTAGAGTGTAGGGTTTGTTCCCCAAATATTTATTGGGTGTCTGCTCTGGGCTGGGCATGTGGGTGGATTTAAAGGTAAATGGGATATTGTGTGCTGTCATGGGTAGAGAGACATGTAAACAAGAAATTGTCCTTCAACACAAGAGGTGCCATAATAGAGGCACAAACATCATGTGGTGGGAAACAGGGACAGAGAGAGAGGTTCTCATTGCCTGGACCAAGGGCAGACATCTAGAGGGCAGGACCAAGTTCCAGGCAGAGGGAACAGCATGTGCACAGATAGGAAAACTTACAAGAAGGAGAAATGTGGTGTGCTCAAGTGCCAAAACATCTTGCACAGTGACTGTCAGAGAGGTGCCAGAGAGCTCAGAGCTGGCGCTCCTGTCCAGCTTCCTGCTCCAGCCTGTCCTCCTGCTCTAGCCTCCAAGTGCCCTGCACCTACTCTGGGCAAAGCACTGTGCCAGGCGTTGGCCCAAAGTGTGGGATAGAAGCAGTTGCCTAGGTGGGGGAGGACTTTGTTGAGATCAGCTACAGACACAAAGATCTTTGTGGTTGGTGTTATTCTGGAGGTGAAGGGAAGGCTGCTGGGAGGAGAGCTGCCAAAGGAGGATTATGGGAGACCTTGGGGCCTTGCAGATCTTGGTCATCTCTTGACGTGAGATTTTCAGACTGTAAGGAAGGGAAGTTCTGGTACGTGTGGGGTCCTTCTCCTTCTGCCCCTGCAGCTAGGTTTCTGGAGATCTGACATGCCTCGCTTTGGTGCCAGCCCTTGGAGGGTTGCCAGGGAAACGGCTGGCCAGCTCCAGAGATGTAGCCAGAGGAGAGGAGAGTGGGTGACTCAGGCTGCCTTCTCAGACACCACACCCCTCCCCATTACATGGAAAAGGCTCTCAGAGACCCCTTTCCCCTGGATCTTATAAAGGTGATCGTGTTTATTCTTGCTTTTCTTAACGAGCAGTCAGTTCCTCCCCGCAGCTCTCACTGGTGGGAGCTAGCAAGAGTCCCCAGGGAGGGAAATGGTGTCAGACGCCCCTTCCTCCTTGCCCGCCCCCCCCCCCCCCCCCACGATTTACTCTGGAATCGTGGACGGATCCAGTTGGCCTGGGCAAATGTAAACCTCCTGCTGTGTCCATTCAGGCTTTCCGCCCGGGGGGTAAGCGGCAGTCCTGGCTGAAACGCCCTCCAGGGAGCAAACCCGGGATAATTATTGATGGGGCAGCGGTGGACTTCTGACCTGGGCCTGGGAGGGACAGGACCCGGAACGCGGGCCTCAGCTCGGGGGGCGGGGGGCGGGGGGGGGTGGCGGGCCGCGGAGCGGGGCCAATCAACGCGATCACAACAGCCTGGCGCGAACCCTGCTCGTGGTGGTCGAGCCGACCCAAACAAAGCAGCATGTGCTCGTGGCCCCGTGGGACCCGCCTCGGGAGCCGAGAGGGGACGCCACTCGCCCCGGCGACAAGGGGCTGCGCACAGCGCCCGCCCCCCTCCCCCACCCCGTGCGCGCCGGGGGGTTCCGGGTCCCTCCGGGGCGGCCGCGGACCGGGTGCGGGGGACCACGGGGCTCACGAGCGCGCGCCGGGCGGAACCAGGAAGCGGCGCGCGCCGGCGCGGGGCGCGCGCGGGCCTCGGTGCGCGCGCGGCGCGCGCGTCCCCGCGGGCCCCGGCGTGAGGAGATTCGGCGGCGGGAGCCGTCACCCCGGGCGGGGACCCTGCGCAGGCGACTACGCGCGGCGGCCCGGCCGAGGGAGGGAGCGGGCGGGCGGTGGCGGCTGGCGCCCGAGGTGCCGAGCGAGGTAGGAGCTGTGGGGCGAGCCCTGGGCTCCGGGCCGGGGAGCGAGGCCGGGGAGCCCGCCCGGGCGGGGCCCCGCGCCCCGGCCGCCCAGACTCCCGGCAGGGCCGCGCCGCCGCCATCGCTACCCCGGCCGGGAGGTGGCCGCGGTGGCTGCGCGCTGGGGGCCGGGGGTGCCGGGGGCGCCGGGGGCGCCGGGGGCGAGGGCGCTAGGGGCGCGCGAGGGGCGTCGTGCCGAGGCGGTGGCGGGCGGAGGGTGTCGAGTGTGGGGACCGTGCGGGCTCGTGTGTCGAGGTGGGCGTGTGAGGGGCCCCGGCGCCGACCCCTGCCAGAGGAGGGGACTGCTGTCGGCCACCTCACACCCCCGGGTTGCAGTGCCGAGTAACCCCAGGTGTCTCCTTGCTTTTCCTTTTTCAAAAGAGGGATCTGCGACTCCCCGGGGTGGGATGAGCCCGGGGGTGCCCGGTGGGGTGGGGGGTATAAGGCAAGCCTCAAGGAACAGTGCCTTATATGGAGTCAAGACAACAAATACGAACGTTTCGATATGGCTTTGGGGTGCGGGATCCCACATCAGGACCCGCCAGGCCCCGGCTGGTGCGTGTGGCAGTGGGATGCAGCATGTTTTTTGTTTTTTTTTTTTTGCTAGCCGGGGATAAAGAGTAAAAAAGTGCTCCTGGTGTCGGGGGTAGATATGGAGAGTCGGAAGGCGAGTTGTGGTGTCACAAAAGCCGGTCTAAGGCTAAAGGAATCTGGCAAGATGATCAGGCTGATCAAAGAGGGAAGAACTTGTGTGGAGCAAGAGGCGTTTGCAAACACTTGTAGCTAGCAGTGATGGAAAAGGCAAAGAAGAAAAACAAGTGCCAGCTTTTAGGAAGATGGGGATTAATGAAAACCACAAGAATGTGAAAGGCAAAAGGAGATAGCGATCCTTCCCAGTTCTTTTTCTTCTTGTCCCCCATGAACCTGTCAGACCTTTGATTCTAATAAACAGTACTAAAAGTGGGTCATAGAATGTTGGAGCTGGAAAGGACCCCGGGATTATGCTACATTCTCTTACTGTACAAGTGAGGAAACTGAGGCCCCAGGTAGATGGAGAAAGTGGCCTGTTCAGTTTACACAGCTGTTCAGTCGTTCTGAGACTGAAATGTCCGTCTGAGGACTCTCAGGTCCGTGCTCTGCCCAAAGCACTGTGGAGCAGTAGATCTTTGCCTAAATACAGTTCCATTAATTGTCTCTGGAATGTCCTCGGGGAATGCCCCTCAAAAGGGCTAGTGTGTCACCAAATTATTAAACTGAGGTTTATGTCCTTTTTTCGGTCTTCAAATGGTGTTTATCATCTGCCGGTATTTTAGGTTTCCAAAGTGGTTGGATAGCTGCCTGGGCCATAATAAGCTTTCAGCTGTTGCGTATATTATCTCAAATAATTTTGTTATTGTTCAGTGAAGATAATATAACTTTGCCTCTTAACATTGTTCTGTTATTCATTTGTTTATATTATATTTATGTTTATTGACTAGAAGAGGATGTATTTTATTTCGTGTACCTTTCATGTTTTTCTAATTTTATTTTGTAACACCCGTGAACGTTGGATTGGTTCTGATCATTTCAAATGATGGAATCCTATTGACTGACTTTTTATCAAGGCTTTGGGTTTTTTGTTTTGGTACCAATTTCCACCTCGTGGAAGATTCCAGTTGTTAGAATCAATAGTGTAAATGGGAAAGGGGCTGCCGATTTTAAGAAAAATTTACCATGTGACAAATTGTGATGTCTGTCATGGTTTAATTAAAACAACACCACACCTTTGGTCAGGTAAGTGTCATCTAGTAGATTACTTGTTTTCCATAGCCTTCTGGAAGATGAAAATTTCAAGCACCTGGTTGAGACACAGGGAAGGAATGGAGAGATCTTTTTTCAAAAAAGCAAAACCTCAGAAAAAAAAGTTGATTTCTATCACTAGCAGTTTGGTTATTGCATAACTCGGAGCTGAACTACATAAAATCTTTGCTGTATACCCAACTCCATAAATTATCCCGCCTTCTCCCTTGACCTGCCTTTTCAGCATTCATGTTTTTGCCAACAGGATATTAATATGGATTGTGTTAAGAAATTTAAGGTGGATATATTTCTTCCATGGGTACTTCCTGATATATATGATAGAAGGGGGGAAAAGTGCTATCATTGTTTAGAGTGTTACAACATAAATATTTTGGTCAGCACTTCCTATTGTGCCCCAACTTCTCATTTCTGGCTCTCAATTGATTTTTTTTTAAGTGTTATTTACATATACAGAAACCACATCAAGACTAGTGAAGGGTGCCATTTATTGCTCTTTTGGTACTTGTGTGTCAAGTTTCTCAAGTTATACTAGTGTTAGTATTCAAATTATTTGTGATTTGTGTTAGGTTTATATTTATGAATGTGTTTGTGATGGTTCATTTGGCTTGTTTTTGTGTACGTAGGTGATAGAGGTAGTCTTACAAAAGGAAGATGTTATAAATAGGTAAATAACATGCAAGATTGGATTGCAGGTTGAAGGTAGAATCAAAGGAGGCTTAACTATTCTAGTGCCCTGTAAACATGTGTGGATCTCAAAAGTATTCACAGATTTCTGGATGTTCTAACCACCAGTGAGATATTTTTTTCCCCTTCTTTTTCTTCTTTTAAGGTTTTATTTATTTATTTGACAGAGAGAGACACAGAAAGAGAGGGAACACAAGCAGGGGGAGTGGGAGAGGGATAAGCAGGCTTCCCGCGCCGAGCAGGGAGCCTGATGTGGGGCTCGATCCTAGGACCCTGGGACCATGACCTGAGCTGAAGGCAGACGCTTAACGACTGAGCCACCCAGGCGCCCCATTTCCCCTTCTTTTAGAGTGTAGATTGCCACATTATTCCTACAAAAGGAAGCAAAAAAATTAATTTGTCTTGAGTATTTGAAACTTACTCTTTTAAAAAGTTATCTGACAATTCCAGGTTACTGAGCTCTTCAGGAGAATAATATCCCTTTACTGCATAATAAAGTGACTCCGGAACTTAATAAAAATAATGTTGAAAAATTAGCTCTAAAGTACCAGTGTCCCCAATTTTGTGTAGTGGTTAAAGGAAAAAATTTTCTTTAAATCTTAGCTTTGTTAATAGAAGTGTTCTAAAGTCGTATTTTTTCCCCTGCAGTGTTGGAAACACAACAGTCTTATGCTTATTTCTGGGAATAAGAAAGTCGAATTTAACAATCTAGTTTCCATTGATCAGACTGTTTTTTGTACATTTAAATCATGAGCATCACAGTGATAAAAACTTTTTCTGAAAATTGTATTCATTTTTAGTTATGTGTCCTTATTTTAAGTAGAATATTGACATTGGATCTTTTCTTGTTAATGGTAATCCTTTGTTACTGAAAAACCTAAGCCAGTTTGGAGAAGATTTTACATATATAAATCTATGCTGTTTTTACTAATCGAAGAGAGGAGTAATTTACAGGTGTTAGATTTTTAGTTGGTTGAATGAGACCCTCACTTTTGGTGGTTTCAGGGTTTTAGATGACGTTTATTACTTTTGTTAGTTTTGGTCACACCCATGACTTCCTTGGAAGGTATCTTTGAGGTTTGGTTTCCTTTTTTTTTTTTAATGGTAATATTGGGGTGGGGGTGCTTCCTGTTTGTATTTTCAAAATTAGGTCCATATGGTAACTTTCTTGTAGTGTCACATTTTTATTTTAAACATATAAAGACAAGCATCAGATGCCATGTGGTTTATCTTTGTCTGTTGTACTGCTTCATGACAGCCTTACTGAGCTCAGCCTGAGTCCTCAGTTGGGAAGGCAGGGCATTCCTGAATCTGTTCCCAACTCTCTTCAAGGTATAGCCTCAGAAGGACTCTTAAAACAACAACAGAGGTGCAGTTAACAGAAAAATGGGGCTGCTGCTCTGTCTCTATCCGGTATCTAGATAATGTAGAGCACTAAGATAGAGTTGAAATGTGTTAGATGGAGCCTTGAACGTCAAAGTTTTAAAGAAGCGTTGCCTTGGGCTTATATAATCTGCAACCCCACATATTAAGTAGTGACTGTAGCAATTTTTCTTTTCTTTTTCTTTTTTTAAAAGATTTTATTTATTTATTTGAGAGAGAGTGAGAGAGAGAGCACGAGAGGGGGGAGGGTCAGAGGGAGAAGCCGACTCCATGCATGGAGCCCGACGTGGGACTCCACACTGGGACTCCAGAATCATGACCTGAGCTGAAGGCAGTCGCCCAACCAACTGAGCCACCCAGGTGCCCTGGCAGTTTTTCTGACCTCACTTAAGTCATACAGAATGTCATGGAGGATTTAAATAAGAACTAGGACTAATTTAGGGTATGGTAGTAGAACTTAGGAGAAATCACCCTCAGCTATAAAACTCTTTTTGGGGTGCCTGGGTGGCTCAGTTGGTTGGGTGACTGCCTTCGGCTCAGGTCATGATCCTGGAATCCCTGAATCGAGTCCCGCATTGGGCTCCCTGCTCGGCAGGGAGTCTGCTTCTCCCTCTGACCCTCCCCCCTCTCATGTGCTCTCTCTCTCATTCTCTCTCTCTCAAATAAATAAATAAAATCTTTAAAAAAATAAAAAATAAAACTCTTTTTTGACCCTTCCGGATAATTTTTACATGGTATGTCACCTTTAATATAAATATTGGAATGTAAATTATGTGGAGACTTGAAGAGAAGTATATCCTTGGGAGGAGTACGTATAGTATTGTTTCCATGATTAAAGCAAGTGGCCTTTTCCTGGCCCTCAACTAACTTTATTCTAAGGAGTATAAAGACTAAATAGACTCCTAATTAAATTGGTATTCAAATACGTTTGCAGTTTAGGGGTACTTTATCTCTCCTAAACTTTCTTTTTTTTTAAGATTTTATTTATTTGACAGAGAGAGAGACAGCAAGAGAGGGAACACAGCAGGGGGAGTGGGAAAGGGAGAAGCAGGCTTCCCGCGGAGCAGGGAGCCCATGGGGCAATGCAGGGCTCCATCCCAGGACTCTGGGATCAGAACCGGAGCCGAAGGCAGACGTTTAACGACTGAGCCACCCAGGTGCCCCCTAAATTTTCTTTTGGATCACCTTAGTAAAGGCAATACTGCATTAGCATGTTGCGCAGTTATGCATAACGCACTTTGTAGTTGAGCTTAAAGCAGAGTATCTTGACCTCCCAGTCCCCCCTCACCAGTAATCAGTAAAGGAGAGGTTATAATTTGTCACATACTGGATATTTTCTTTCTTGGATTTATTAATAATAATTACATCTGTTTCCCATATATTATAATACTATTAAGATGAAAAATACATATATTGATTGATAAGAACATTCATCTTTTGGAACCTAGCTTGCAAAATCTAACACTCACTCTGCTTTTATTCTTCCATTGCTTTTGGCACTGTCTTTTTTTTTTTTTTAAATGTTTTCCACATTTCTATTATGGAGAGAAATATCTCCGCATTCAATGTACTGCTAGTTTTGTTTTGTTTTTTAAAGATTTTATTCATTTATTTGACAGAGAGAGAGAGAGCACAAGTAGGCAGAGCGGCAGGCAGAGGGAGAGGGAGAAGCAGACTCCCCACTGAGCAGAGAGCCCGACGCGGGGCTCGATCCCAGGACCCCGGGATCATGACCTGAGCCGAAGGCAGACACTTAACTGACTGAGCCACCCAGGCACCCCTGGTTTTATTTTCTTAGCATGCAGAAATTTTTAATGTTTTTATTGTCAGATTTAACCGTTTTTTCTTTTTTTTTTTTAAAGATTTTATTTATTTATTTGAGAGAGAGAGAGCACATGAGAGGGGGGAGGGTCAGAGGGAGAAGCAGGCTCCCCACTGAGCAGGGAGCCCGATGCGTGACTCGATCCCGGGACCCTGGGATCATGACCTGAGCCGAAGGCAGACAACAGCTGAGCCACCCAGGTGCCCCGTACTGCTAGTTTTTTGAGGTGCTTGTGCTGACTCATTTTTTAAACTATACTAAGATACAGAGTATGGTTTGAGAGCAGCAATGAGATTCTCAGAAAATATGAAAACTTTCCTTTCTGAGTAGTTAGAGAAAGGTTGGGGAAGACAAGGGGAAATACATCAATGAGCCAATGAATTATTGCTATTTGTTGGGATTAATTTGATGACTAATATTTTCAATGCCCATCAGACTAGCAAAGTGAATTTGGCTTTACCCTGTAATGTTAATAGGACAAACCCAAGTATTTTCTAATACTGCTTGTTTTCCCCTGGTAGGGGATTTTTTTGCATATGGGAAATCAAGCCAAAGTTACCAGTAACAGCCACATCCATTATTTGTATTAAAAACAACTATTTATCACTCTGGGCTGTAGCACTACCTACCATGAGCTCATCTGGGAAGATGTACTAGTTATCTGTATAATAATTATGCCATTTTCCAAAAAGTGGTCAGAAAATTAATTAAAAAGTACTTCAAATTATGTCCAAAGCCTAAAAGTAGAAAGATAATAAAAATAATACCTATCACTGTCCACTTAACAGTATGCCAAGCAGACACTGTTATAAGCTCTTGCCATATTTTAACTCGTGATCCTCAAGGGGGAGGGTATTATTTTCAGATGAAAGATGAAGAAATGGCCACAGAGAAGTTAAGTAACTTGTCCAAGGTCACATTGCTAGTAATAATGGCAGGCCTGGATCCAGACCCAGGCCAAACTGATTCTGGAGGCTGTGTTCCTAACCACTGCACTGCAAAAGAGAGCAGGCAACTGCAGTTTTGCAATAAGAGGTTTGGTTTCTTTAAGGCTTACATTTCTTTATTTGTGTTCCCAAATGGACTCTTGTTTACTTTTAATGGGGAAAAAATGTATAAGTATTTAGAAACTTTTAGTTTATGAATGTGATGATAAGTATTTTTCCAACTAAAGTATATAATCCTGGTGGAAATTATGTTAAAACAGAGGTCTTTTTTTTTTTTTTTTTTTTTTTTTGAGAGAGAGAGAGAGAGAAACAGCATGAGAGGGGATAGGGTCAGAGGGAGAAGCAGACTCCCCGCTGAGCAGGGACCCTGATGCGGGACTTGATCCCGGGACTCCAGGATCACGACCTGAGCCGAAGGCAGTCGCTTAACCAACTGAGCCACCCAGGCACCCTAAAACAGAGGTCTTAATTCTAACTATAAATTGTGCTTTGTTGTTCTGCCACTACCATTACCATATACATCATAGGAGAAGAGCTGTGAGCTGTCTCCTTGGCCTCTCTTTACAAACAAAAGGGTCATTTGCACTAATTTAGCACATAACACGTGTTTGTTCACTGAAAATGCAAGTATCCAGCTCATTTTATTTACAGCTTTATTTCGAAGGGATTTGCAGCCCTATTTTTGTTTAATTGAAGCTTTTTAGAGTTACTAATTGTGATTTCTGAGATAGAAGGACTTAATTTTAATTTGGGGGTTAATTTTTAAGGCAACTGAAGAAATTATTGCGTGTTTAGAGCTATTCAAAGGCCATTAGAAACTAGTTACAGAAATTTCTTTCTTTTTTTTTTTTTTTTAAAGATTTTATTTATTTATTCATAAGAGACAGAGAGACAGAGAGAGAGAGGCAGGCTCCCCGCTGAGTAGGGAGCCCGATGCGGGACTCGATCCCAGGACCCTGGGATCATGACCTGAGCCGAAGGCAGACGCTTAACCATCTGAGCCACCCAGGCACCCAATTTATTCCTTTTTATATGTGATGGTCTTAGCATTTTTTCTTGGAGGTAGATTGTGAAGTTAAATCTGAGACAGAATTCACTACCCTAAAGTGTAGTGATCTGAATTTGAGAGATCAAATTAGGGAGGAGAGAAACTTCAATTCCCTGAGCAGAGGGTATAAACTTGTTCAAATAAACAGAGGATGTTGTCTCCCGGGATTGTCAAACTGTCACCTTTGACCAGGGTTGAGTTTTCTTTGAATGTTGACAGAAGTTACAATGTCAGTGGAAAAAGCTTAATGTGAAGTATCTATAACTCAGAATTTCCTTATGTTTGTGTCAGTGAGATCCTACAATTAAAGCTGGTTTTTTTTTTTCTTCTATGTCTGATCAGTTTTAAAAAGCCTTCAGTGGGGTTTTCCAGCCTTTAGGTGAGAGTAAATTAGAAAGTTTGTGAGAGATTATTTTGTGTTGTCTAAAATTCAGAGCCTATAACCTGTGGCAGATCATTATGTTTTCATAAAGAATGGGACTTAATTCAACCTGCAGAAAATGTTTTCAATAAGCTATATTCACAAATGCCATTGTGGCATTTATAAATAGAAACTTTTGAGCCCTTAATCTGTTAAAGTACTAAAAAATGGAATTTATCAGCTTGATAATACAGCATTCTACAAGATAGTCATTTGTAGTTTAACTAGATAAACCATTCTCAGAAATAATGTTAATTCTATGTTTTCATTTTGCTTCATGTTTCTAAAATATTTTGGTAATCTTTTAGGCTTGAAAAGAATAACAAACTGGAGACCTACAGAAATACACAGCTCTTTACAAAATGAAAGTCCACCGTGTAGGTTTATGTTTTTACAATTTGTGATCTGTTTCTGGTAGAAAGTGAGGGAGAATTATAGTGAGAACTGGACATTATAGAGCCATACTCCAAAAGGTATGGAAAGTCTAATACATAGAGATACAATGCACATATTCCTTTTCTTTGTGTTGTTACTGTTTCAATTATGTAATGATATATGGAAACCCTGAACATATCCTAAGCAGATTTTATTTTTTTATTTTTTATTTTTTAAAGATTTTATTATTTATTTATTTGAGAGAGAGAGAGAGAGAGAGAAACAGCATGAGAGGGGAGAGGGTCAGAGGGAGAAGCAGGCTCCCCGCTGAGCTGGGAGCCCAATGTGGGACTTGATCCCAGGACTCCAGGATCGTGACCTGAGCCAAAGGCAATTGCTTAACCAACTGAGCCACCCAGGCGCCCCCTAAGCAGATTTTAAAGATAAGTTTATTTGGGGGGCGCCTGGGTGGCTCAGTCCTTAAGCGTCTGCCTTGGGCTCAGGTCATGATCCCAGGGTCCTGGGATCGAGTCCCGCATCGGGCTTCCTGCTCGGTGGGAAGCTTGCTTCTCTCTCTCCCACGCCCCCTGCTTGTGTTCCTCTCTCACTGTGTCTCTCTCTGTCAAATAAATAAAATCTTAAAAAAAAAAAGATAAATTTATTTTGTAATGAGTTTAAATATCAAGTAAAAATACTGAATTCATTGTAATGTGTATAGATTTATCTTCCTCCTTAACTGTTGAAGGTATCAAAACAAAATAGAAAATATTTGGCTTCCTGAATGGTATGGCTACAATTAACATGCTGAGCTGGTAATGAAGCAGGATTCCTTGATTTTGCAATACCAGAGCAGAGCACATAATTTTAAAGGAATGGGCCCTTAAGTAAGTTATTACCTTAAGCACACATTTTAAATTATGTCCTAGAAATGTGACATTGTCAAGATTTATGGTTTTGAATTTCTATTACCCAAATGTGAGAGATTTAGTTTGGAAAGAACTTTACATTACGTTCCAGTTTTGTTGCTAAATTTGAACAAGGCAAACATAAGAAAAACCAGCCAGTGGCTCTTACGGAATAACTCATAAAAGAAAAATATATATAAGTGCATAAATATTAACAACTTCCTTATGCCAAAAAAGTGCCGGAAGCCAAAGATAAATGACAAAATAAGAGAAAACATTGTAAACATATATGATAAAAGGTTATAGGTTAATATTATTATTATTGTTTTAAAAAAATTTTATTTACTTATTTATTTATTTTGAGAGAGAGAGAGAGAGAGGGTGAGCTCAAGTAAGGTGAGGAGCTTAGGGAGAGGGACAGGCAGAGCCAGACTCAGCTTGATCCCACGACCCCGAGATCACCACTGAGCAGAAAACAAGAGTCGGATGCTCAACCGACTGAGCCACCCAGGTGCCCCAGGTTTTGGGTTAATATTAATATATAAAAAATATGTACCAAAAATAAGAAAAAGATGGTCTTCCAAAGAGAAAATGAACAAAAGAGTTACAAATGCTCAATAATCATACAAAATTATGTTCAACTATACTAGAAATCAAGAAATACAAACAAAAACAATGACATAATTTTTCCAACTAACAGATTTACAAAACTAAAAATATTGAAAAAATAAAAATGTGGCTTAGGAATGTGGGGAAACTGGCACCTTCATATTAGTTGGTCAGATGTAAATTGGTGCTTTTTTTTTTTTTTTAAAGATTTTATTTATTTATTTGACAGAGAGAGACACAGCGAGAGAGGGAACACAAGCAGGGGGAGTGGGAGAGGAAGAGGCAGGCTTCCTGCTGAGCAGGGAGCTGGATGCAGGGCTTGATTCCAGGACCCTGGGATCATGACCTGAGCCAAAGGCAGATGCTTAATGACTGAGCCACCCAGGCGCCCCTGGTGCTTTTTCTTTAAAAAAAGATTTTATCTCAGAGAGAGAGAGGGACCAAGCATGAGCTGGGGAGAGGCAGAAGCAGACTCCCCACTGAGCAGGGAGCCCGACGAGGGGCTCAATCCAAGGACCCTGAGATCATGACCTGAGCCAAGGCAGACATTTAACCAACTAAACCACTGAGGTGCCCCTAAATTGGCACTTTTTTTGAAGGGCAGTTTGATATATGTATTGAAAGCCTTGAAAGTGTGCATACCTTTTGACCTAACAATTCTATTTAGATGACATAATCTGAAATATGTTCAAAGATTTGTGTATCTGTATATAAGGATGTTCCTCGTGGTGTTATTTAAAATAGCAACAAATTGGAAACAACTTAAGTGTTCAGCATTAGAGGATTAATTAACTAAATTGAAGAATATCTTTTTTTTTTTTTAAGATTTTATTTATTTATTTGACAAAGAGCGAGAGAGGGAACACAAGCAGGGGAAGGGGGAGAGGGAGAAGCAGGCTTCCCGACGAACAGGGAGCCCGATGCGGGGCTTGATCCCAGGACCCTGGGATCACGACCTGAGCCGAAGGCAGATGCTTAACAACTGAGCCACCCAGGCACCCCTAAATTGAAGAATATCTTATATAATGGAATACTATTCAGCCCTTTCAATCATGGTTTAAAAAACAATATTTAATGATATAGGTAAAATTTACAATATATTACTAAATGAAGAGGCACATTGCAAAACAATCACATATAGTCGTGCTTGGAAAAAGTATAGGTATTGAAAAAATATTTTGGGTTATAGGATTCTGGGTGTGTGTGTGTGCATGTGTGGTTTCTAGTGTCTTCCCATTTTTCTATAATAAACAGATAATAAATGGAATACTTTGTAATCAAGAAAAAAGTTATTTTTAATGGATGAATAAAGAAAATATGAGATATATGTATAACAATATTATTTAGCCATAAAAAAGAAGGAAATCTTGCCATCTGTGACAACATGGATGAATCTAGAGAGCATTATGCTAAGTGAAATAAGTCAGAGAAAGACAAATGCTGTATGATCTCACTGATATGTGGAATCTTAAAAAACCAAGTTAAAAAACAACAACAACAAAACACACAAAAAAACCCCACACCAGATTGGTGGTTGCCAAAGGCAGGGGGTAGAGGACTATGTGAAGGTGGCCAAAGGATACAAACTTCCAGTTTTCAGATGAGTAAGTTCTGAGTATGTAATGTATAGCATGGTGACTATAGTTAACTGTATTGTGTATTTTAAAGTTGCTAAGAGAGTAGATCTTAAAAGTTCTCCCCACAGAGGCACACACACACACAAATTGTAACTATGTGAGGTGATGGATGCATTAACCAACCTTATTTTATTTATTTATTTATTTGACAGAGAGAGACACAGCGAGAGAGGGAACACAAGCAGGGGGAGTGGGAGAGGGAGAAGCAGGCTTCCTGCCGAAGCAGGGAGCCTGATGTGGGGGCTCGATCCCAGGATCCTGGGATCATGACCTGAGCCGAAGGCAGACGCTTAACAACTGAGCCACCCAGGCGCCCCCCAATCTTATTTTAGTAAACATTTTAAGAGAGATATATATATGAAATTACTACATTATATACCTTAAATTTACACAATGTTTTATGTCAGGTATATCTCAATGAAAAATAAAGCTGGGGAAAGTTATTTTTAAAATGACTTTTGTGTGTTGGTTTAGAATGAGAAACTTGTTTTTATTTTCAGTTAGTATTTTGTTTTTAGGAGCAGAAAATGCGTAGTTTGTGATGTTTGTGTTAAATATTTGGCATAGTATATTAATTTGGTATGGTTTATGACATTTTTTGTTGAAGAACTATATTAAAACCATTCTAATTATATTTAACGTTTTCAGAGTTAACATAATTTGAACTTGTGGACTGAGTTATTTCCTATACTTGGTGGAATGGTCCATTTTTTTATATATAAGCTGATGGTGAATTATATATTGTTTTATAAATGTAATAAAGAGATTATATTGCTTTATTTGTGTATGTGCCCTGCTAAGTTACCATTCATTTAATATTGAAGATGTGTGTTTGTTTTTTTTTCAACTTTTGAAAAAAATAGGTCTAGTTTATTTTAACTTCTGGTAACCTGTGAACATTATATTATTTCATTATATTTTGTGTATTTGCTTTTGTACTGCTTTCTCTTTCGTGATGATACAAAGATAGCTAGGTTTATGGATTTTTTTCCCTTGTAATTCCATTAGTCATGCTTAATGACTTCTTTAAATGTTTATTATGGTATTCATTTGGGAATATCTGGTAAAGGAAATCTCTAGTGAAAGATACTTTCTCTTGGGTGTATGTCATTGCTAATACAAGAGACTTGTGTTCTGCCTTAATTAAATTCACATTAAATAGTTTCTTTGTAACTAGATTTAGTATTCAAAAGCCTTTTCACATTTTAAGAAGTTTAAAGAAGAAAAATGAAAATAAATTACAAGTTGATGTTTTAGGAGAATTCTGGAGCACAAGTTTTAAGTCTTAGCACTTTTTCAGCAAATAAAATTACAATCTTAAAATATATATATATTTGAGCCCAGCAGAAGACCTACTTACTTTATTTTATTTTTATTTTTTTAAAAGATTTTATTTATTCATTTGAGAGAGAAAGGGAGACAGAGCACAAGCAGGGGGAGAGGCAGAGGGAGAGGAAGAAGCAGATTCCCCACTGAGCAGGGAGCCCCATTTGGGGCTTGATCCCAGGACCTGGAAATCATGACCTGAGCCAAAATCAGACACTTAACCAACTGAGCCACCCAGGCGCCTCAAGATTTTTTTAAAAGTAATTTCTACACCCAATGTGGGGCTTGAACTCACAACCCCAAGTTCAAGAGTTGCATGTTCTTCCGACTGGGCCAGCCAGGCACCTCAGGCCTACTTATTTTATGTAAAATTCAGCTCGGTAAAAATCTTTCTTAACCTGGATTATGCCTTGTAATTTATTGTAATGGAATTTGCTGTAACAGAATTTTAAGTCAATTTTGAGAATACTAAAACATAAAGAGAAATCATATAGTACTTGCTTTGTAAACCTAAATCCATAAGTAGTTAATTCAGATGTATAAAAATGAATAAATATTTTCATGTATTAAAGATAAAACCATAAACATATATTGCCCAATATGCCTTCATAAGTAAATCCTGCTGATTTTCTTGTTCTTTTTTGCTTATTACTTCTTACCTTCTCTGCCTCCTGAAAATGTGATCAATCTCATTTAATCCAAAATTATGTTTCCCTTTGGCTTCAGTGTATTTATCATTGCTGATTTTCTCTCTAATCTGTTTTATCACTGTGATATTGTTATGACCAGTTAGAATAATCTCCTTCTTTTTTTTTTAAAGGATTTATTTATTTGTTTGAGAGAGAGAGGTACAAGCAGAGCAGGGGGGACAGAGGGACAAGCAGACCCCTGCTGAGTGGGGAGCCCAACGTGGGTCTCCATCCCCGGACCCTGAGATCGTGACCTGAGCTGAATGAAGTCAGATGCTCAACCTACTGAGCCACCCAGGCGCCCCTCCCTTTCATCTTTTATGTACCTGAATCGTATTTATCAAACCGAGATATTTAAAAAATCATATAAATTTGGGGCCTCAAATTTAACATCATATATTTTATAACATGGCATCAGTAAATTATAGGATATATTTTTAAATTAAAATATAAAATGATTTATTGCTTTCTTAATTTAGAACTAGTTACTTGATTGTGTTCTAATCTTTATCTGATTTTGGAGAACTTGGTTATTCTTACAAAGATAAGTCTTTCCCAAGTCTGTAAATCTTAAGATTATCTCTTTAAAGGAGGTCAAATATATGTAACATTCAAAAGACAATAAAAAAGATTACTTCTTTCAAAAGTTAACATTATAATTTTGTTTGAAACTCTTCAGTCTGCTTTTTTTTTTTTTTTAAGATTTTATTTATTTATTTGACAGAGAGAGAGACAGCAAGAGAGGGAACACAAGCAGGGGGAGTGGGAGAGGGAGAAGCAGGCTTCCCACTGAGCAGGGAGCCCGGTGCAGGACTCGATCCCAGGACCCTGGGATCATGACCTGAGCCAAAGGCAGACGCTTAGCTACCAAGATGCCCGTCTTCAATCTGCTTTTTGTTTCTTAGCTGCCAGAGGGCTTTTGGGGTTGTGTATGTATGTGTATTTAAAAATACTTCCAAAGTGAGTAAAGAAATTTATTTCAAAATTTTCCAGTAATTGGGCTACCAATCAAGGTAAGACTTAGTTAATATTTGTTGACTGGTGAATGAATGGGCTGTACAATCACATATACTTCTTAAGGCCAAATTAGATAACAACTTACCCCATTAAACTATGTTTGCCAGTGGTTCTTAACCATTTGGGGATTAGGGGACCTCTTGAGACTCTAATGAAGCCATTGACTCTCTTCCCAATAAAATACACATACACATAAAATTTTGCATACATTTCAAGAGGTCCATGGACTCAAGGTTACAAACCCCTAAAATAAACAACCAGCCCTCCATTAATGCAGTAGTGGAAGTGGGGGGATATGGAGAAGAGATAAATAATCCAGATTTACAAAATGTGGACTTATTTAAAAACCTTTAGTCTGATCTTGTTACCTGAGGGCTCAGGAAGGACTTATTCCCCCCGCCCAGGAATTCACTATCAGTCTATCTCAACATTTTAAGGTCCGTATTTCATTGCATAGCCCTAGCATAATTTAGTTAATCCACTAATATCTATTAGTGGATATTTAAGTTGTTTCCAGTTTTTCTCTTTTATAAACAACACTGTGGTGCAGATTCTTAGGTTGAGTGGGGTTTTTTTGCATTTACTGGACCATCCTCTTTTTTTTTTTTTTTTTTTTTTTTATTTTATGGACCATCCTCTTAATGTAAAGTTCTAGAAGTAGAGTTGCTGAGCAGTTTACATAGATAGTGCACCCTCCAAAAAGATCACCCCAGTCAACATGCCTACCAAGAACTAGTGTATGATAGGGATGGCATTTCCCCACATCTTCCGTAACTGAGTATTGATAACCTTTATATCTTTGCTAGTCTCTCATATTTATATTTCTTTGATTTCTAACAAGGTTAGATAGTGTTTCACATGTTTATTGGCCGTTTTGTTTCTTCTTGTCCTTTGCCCTTTTCTATAATTAGCCTTTTTTCTATATAGCTGTTTGAGTTTTCCCAAACATCTTTCTGTCTTACGTATTACAAGTAATTCCCTCCTGGTTGGGGCGCCTGGGTGGCTTAGCCCTTAAGAGTCTGCCTTCAGGGGCGCCTGGGTGGCTCAGTTGGTTAAGCGACTGCCTTCGGCTCAGGTCATGATCCTGGAGTCCTGGGATCGAGTCCCGCATCGGGCTCCCTGCTCGGCGGGGAGTCTGCTTCTCCCTCTGACCCTCCTCCCTCTCATGCTCTCTGTCTCTCATTCTCTCTCTCTCAAATAAATAAATAAAATCTTTAAAAAAAAAAAAAGAGTCTGCCTTCGGCTCAGGTCATGATCCCAGCGTCCTGGGATCGAGCCCCGCATCGGGTTCCCTGCTCCGCGGGAAGCCTGCTTCTCCCTCTCCCACTCCCCCTGCTTGTGTTCCCTCTCTTGCTGTGTCTCTCTCTGTCAAATAAATAAAATCTTCAAAAAAAAAAAAAAATTCCCTCCTGGTTTTTTCTCTTTTCTTGCCTTTCAACTTTGTGTATTATTTTTTTGCAGTACCAAATGTTACATTTTTATGTTGTCTAATAGTTTTTTCTTCTCTGGTCTGTCTATTAAGACATGCTTAGAAAAACCATTTCTACACAAAGATTATAAAATTTTCATTTGTATTTTCTTTTATTTTGTGGTTATTTTTTTGCATTAAGTTTCTCCATCCATCTGGAATCTGTTTCTATGTAAGAAGTGAGGTGGGAATGTAGCTTTATTTGTTTTTCTAAAAATAATACTATTTATTGATCACTCACTATGTGCCAAGCATTGAGCTAAATGTTTCACATGTATTAACAGTTTTAACCTAAATCAATTCCAAATGGTGAGCCAGTTATCAAAAGAAAAAAAAAATCAACTATTTCCCACCAGCTCCCTCTTTCTCTACTGATAAAGTACATGTTTAGCATATATTCTAAGTCCTCATATCTGCTCAGATCCAGTGCCTCTCTGTTCTGTTCCAGAGATCAGTGTATCTCTGAATATACCCCATTGTTTTAATTATTGGACATTTTATTTGGATCATTACAATTTTTTCAGAGAATAATAAAGGTGAGAATTTTCATGGACTGCCTCTGAAATATGCATTAGGATAGATTTTTAATCTGACTCAAAATGAATTTCACATTCTTTGAGCAGATGGTAGATAATCACCAGTAGTTCCATTAAAGATACACTAGATGTAGTCTTAAACATGTGTTCCTATAGAAGTAGTAACAGATTGGTAATTTTTAAAAACAATAATCTGTCCACTTTCAACTCCAATAGTGTAATTTCATTCTCACATTTCAGTAAGTATAGTAAAACTTTATTTCTTTAATTTAAAAGCTTAGGATTGCTTTCAGAATGTTCTTCTAAACAAAACAGAAGGAAAATTATTCACGTTACAGATAAGACATATATGAACTAGAAAACTGTACACAGGAGTTACAAAGGGATATGTAAAATATTTATGTTACGGATAAGCACTGTCCACATAAAAATATAAATGCAATTTTCTAGTAGCTTTATTTTTTTAAATCACCAATCTTCATTGAAAGGAAGAACTTCTGTTCATCAGAACCACCAATGAGGGGCGTCTGGGTGGCTCAGTCGTTAAGCGTCTGCCTTCGGCTCTGTGTCCTGGGATCGAGCCCGCATCGGGCTCCCTGCGGGAAGCCTGCTTCTCCCTCTCCCTCTGCCCCTGCTTATGTTCCCTCTCTCGCTATGTTTCTCTGTCAAATAAACAAATAAAATCTTTAAAAAAAAAAAAACCACCAAAGAAAAAAGCAAGCTACTGAGAAGATATTTGCAACATGTATAACTAGTAGCTACCTTTAAAAAAACAAAGAGAAACAAGTGAAATCAATTTTAAAATATATTTTCTTTAACCCAGTATATTCAAAATATTGTCATTTCAACATGTAATCAATATAAAAACTAATGAGGTATTTTACATTCCTTTTTCTGTGCCAAGTCTTTGAAATCTGATGTGTATTTTATACTTATACCATATCTCAATTTGGATGCAAAATTTTCATCAGATATGTATGAACTGGGTAAAAAATATATACACAAACTGTGTTCAGATTTCATAAGACTTTCAGTTAATGGAGTCACATACCCAAGTTGTCCCAAACATACTTGAAAGTTTTCCAATAACTAAATCGAGCATCAATTTTTTAAGTTTACGTTTAAGTTTATTAAAATAAAGTAACAAATTCAGGTCCTCGGTCATACTAGCCACATTTCAAGTACCAATTGCACATGTGGCTAGTGGCTGTCATATTGAACAGTACAGTTACAGGCCTAGTTCTAAAGAAATAAAATATAGGCTGGTCTCCAACTTTTAATATCTAGCCTGCAAATAACTCAAATACAAATAGGGTCTCTTGCCCTCTGGGAATTGAAGCCATTGCTCTATAAGGGAGCCGAAGCTACTCTTACCTAAAGAAGATACCCCTGAAATTTCCCACCAGACCCCCACCCCAAAATACACATACACAGATGCACTTCCTTTTTAAAAAAAAACGTTGCACTGGGATGCCTGGGTGGTGCAGTCGGTTAAGTGTCCAACTCTTGGTTTCAGCTCAGGTCATGATCTCAGGGTCGTGGGATCAACCTCCACGTCAGGCTCCGCACTCAGCAGGGAGTCTGCTTGGGATTCTCTGTCTCCCTATGCCCTTTCCTCCTGCTTGCGCGCACTCTCTCTCAAGCAAATAAATCTTAAACAAAACAAAACTGCTGCACTGAGGTATGGTTGAAGCATTATCTACCTCCTGGAAGCCCTTCTCTTTTCTTAGGAATAGAAGACCAGTCTGTGCTGTGTGGCAGCTGGGATGGAGAACAGAGAGGGCTAGAGGGATTATTTGGTTACTAATGGTATCCCTGACTAGAAATTCTAACATCTTTTCCTTCAGGAACAAAATTATAAAAGGTAACTAGGTTTTGCAAGAATGTAGATCAACTGAGGTTTTGGGGTTTACCTAGGTATTTTTCATCTCTTTATAACTTTGTTCCTATGGGAAAATATTCCATGTTCCAAACAACACATGTGCAAGTGCATTTTGGAATATGATTCCATTTTTTTTTAAAGATTTTATTTATTTATTTGAAAGAGAGAGAAACAGCATGAGAGGGGAGAGAGCCAGAGGGAGAAGCAGGCTCCCCGCTGAGCCAGGAGCCCGATGTGGGACTCGATCCCAGGATTCTGGGATCATGACCTGAGCTGAAGGCAGTTGCTCAACCAACTGAGCTACCCAGGCACCCTGATTCCATTTTTAAAGTGACCAGGAAGAGGATATGGGGAAGATGTTTGAAGTTGCTTGTTGTTTTTATTACAGAAAGGTCAGGGGCTTGAGTATTGAACTTTGATGCATCAGCCTAAATTGTCTCTTGTCACCTATATGACCTTAGTTACAACTCTGAAAACTAAAACATAGAACAGCCCATTCTGTTTTAGGTATAACTCAACTATCAAATCACTTTTAGGTAGATTTTTTTTTGTTATTTTGTTTTCCTTCTGTGTGTGTTTTGTGTGTGTGTGTAAAACTGAATTTGCCTAGAGAAGAAGATCTTTTGATCTTAGCTACTATTCATTTTTATGGTATACATAAAGTTGATGCTTGGAATTTGAGATCTGGTTACAGATGAAATTTTGTCCTTTCAAAAGAGATTTGACCCCCTAATGTTAGTTTAGTCTTTGAAGATACTCCCTAAGGAGGGGGGTAATTTTTAGTTCTCTGTAGATGAGGTGAGGATAACACCAACTATGTGTGAAAGACTGAACAAATAGAGCTTCAGAAGACCAAATTGATAGATTTTGGAACCTAGGTAATGCCTAAGCCCCACTTCCTGCCATTCTTCAGGCCTTTCTACCCTATCTATCTATCTATCTATCTATCTATCTATCTATCTATCTATCTATCATCTATCTATCTATCTATCATTTATTTTTTAAGTAGGCTCCACAGTGGGCATGGAGCCCAACATGGAGCTTGAACTTGTGACCCTGAGATCAAGACCTGAGCTGATATCAAGAGTCAGTTGCTTAACTGACTGAGCCACCCAGGCACCCCTCTACTTAATTTATCTTAATGGTCTTTTTAGATCTCTGATTCTAGAAGGAACCCTTGAAGAAATGGATAGAACTTCTTTTTTATTTATTTATTTATTTATTTATTTATTTATTTATTTATTTATTTATTTATTTATTTATTTAACAGAGAGAGACACAGCGAGAGAGGGAACACCAGCAGGGGGAGGGGGAGAAGGAGAAGCAGGCTCCCCGCAGAGCAGGGAGCCCGACGCAGGACTCGATCCCGGGACTCCAGGATCATGACCTGAGCCGAAGGCAGTCGCTTAACCGACTGAGCCACCCAGGCGCCCCTGGAAAAAAAGTTTTAAAAGCACCTCAACAAAATCAGAGAGGGTGAAGACTGGCTTTTGAGAAAGGCATGGCAAGGTGAAAGCAATTTCTGATAAAAACAGGACATCTGTTCATCCTCGTTGAAAGCTGGTCATCTCTAAGGAGCTATATAGTACGTGCAAAACAAATCAGGTCTAATCAAGGATTCCACAGTTAAGATCATTTCAGTGTGGTATTAGTCTAGTTTTTTTCCAAGATACACAGTTTTATATGGAAGATAGCTTTCCTGCTTGATACACTCAAATCAAGTCATTTATCTTTCAAAGATGATTTGCAGATTCAATCTCTCCCGCAGAGCGGGGAGCCTGATGTGGGGCTTGATCTCAGGATCCTGGGATCATGACCTGAGCTGAAGGCAGACGCTTAACGACTGAGCCACCCACGCGCCCCGAAGAAGAAAATTAAAGGCAAAAATAAGAAAGTATAGCATAGTCTGTATTTATTTGAACTTTAAAGTGTTTAATACTAGGATCTAATTCTGTAAAATGTTTCTCTGTTTTGTTCACTGCTGTATCCTCAGTACCTAGAACAGAACCTGGCATCTAACAGATGCTCAGTAAGTATTTATCCAGTAAATACTTAACTGCTTCTGTGAGAGGGTTGATCCACTTTTGTTTATGTAGGCAGTTACTCATCTTTGGTAATAAGCACTGGCTGGTGTTGAAGATACCTTAATTCCATTTGTAATGGAATCTCGATACAGACGGTATATCCAGAGACTGTGTCAGCCTTCCAAAGGGCAGAAAGCATTGCCTTTTACTGTGGGAAAAACAAGAGGGCAAAGCCAATTCCCTTTGTTTCTTTTGCATTTTAGAGTTAGACCTGGAAGAAATGTGAGTTCCCTAGGTGAGAACTGGCTTTTTATCCCCCATTAAAAAATGTGTGTGTATATGATAAATGTACCAGTTTAACCAGTGCCGTTCCATTAAGTACATTGACATTTTCAGTCAACTGTCACCATTCATCTCCAGAACTGTTTCATTATCCCACAGTGAAACTATATGCATCAAACAGTAGCTCCCCACTCCCCTCTCCTCCAGCCTCTGGCAACCACCATTCTACTTTCTAGAAGTTTGACTACTCTAGGTGCCTCATGTTAAGTGGAATCCTACAACATTTGTCCCTTTGTGTCTGGTTCTTTCTTCTTTTCTTTCCCCAGATTTTTTAGTTTTTGCTCTGTACCTAGACCTAGCCAGTGATGCATACAAAATAAGTATCCAAAGACAAGTTAATTCAGCAGCTTGTTGCATACCACTAGGGGGTTATTAAGGCTTTGAAAATGTGATTCCTAATCTTTATGTCTGTAGGCTTATCTCCTCCAGGTCTTGCTGATAAACCTGCACTGACAGTAATAGCAGAGATTAGTCTTTCTCCATGTTTCATAAAGCAAGTTGTTCTCCTTCTTTTAGCCTGATGATGAACTGGAAAATTACTGGTACATTGTTGTAATTGTTTATACAGACACTAAGGCAAACTCTACATAAGGGACAACAATTGCAAGAGAGGAGGTTTTGATTGCAGCTTCATTAAGAAATTATGCTCATAACTTGTTTCTTTTCTATTTTCTTTTCTCATTATATCTTCCTTGTCCTTCCCTCCCTTTCCTTTCTTTCTTTTTCCAGTCTATCCCTTCATCCCTCCCTTCCTTCCCCTCCCTCCCTCCCTTCCTTCCTTCCTTCCTCCCCTCCCCTCCCCTCCCCTCCCCTCCCCTCCCTTTTCTTCCTTCCTTCCTTCTTTTTCATTCTCATTTTTCCGAGTAGTTGCTACAGAGACAAGCAGACCCTATGGCCCAAATATAAATAAAATAGTCACGGCTCTCTATCAGGCTACCTGGAAGGATAGGGAGAAAGAGAGTGAGAGAACTAAACTGAAGGAGGAAATATCCTTCATTTTTTTAAAGGACAGAAACTAACTTGTTGAGAGAAAAAAGATATATACTGTGAGAGCTGATGGGTAAGATGGAAAGCCTTGGAGAATGATTTGAAAAGCAACCAATGCAATTTAGATTTCAAGCAGGATCTTAATCTATGGACTATTTTAGAGCCTCTTAATCAGAACATTAAACATAGGGCCAGTAAAGAGGTTTTCTAGCATTGTATCCCTTGCTCAGTGACACTGGGCAGATGATTTCTGCTATCCTTGACTCCATTTTCTCACCCTGTAAAATGGAGGGTCACCAGTTAGGTTCAGAACTATAGGAGTTTGGGCCGAAGCCATTAGAATATGAAAGGCATTTTTTATTATTTACTTTTTAAAGATTTTTTTTTTAAGATTTTATTTGACAGAGACATAGCGAGAGAGGGAACACAAGCAGGGGGAGTGGGAGAGGGAGAAGCAGGCTTCCTGCAGAGCAGGGAGCCTGACGTGGGGCTCGATCCCAGGACCCTGGGACCACGACCCGAGCTAAAGGCAGACGCCCAATGACTGAGCCACCCAGGCACCCCTAAGATTTTGTTTTTAAGAAATCTCTACACCCAGTGTGGGTCTTGAACTCATAGCCCTGAGACCAAGAGTTGTGTGCTGTACTGACTGACCCAGCCAGGTGCCCCTGAAAGGTGTTTTTTAAATTCAATTTTTTTGATGTCTACAAATGCTGTTTGTGTTACTGTGCCAGAGACAGAAGTATTGACAATGAGAAATTACAAAACCAAGATTGATTTCTGTTAGAAAGGTGGAAATAGTTGTCATGGAATTCAGTAACCTCAGTATTCTGGGATTTATATGACTTTCAGAATGTTAGGAGAATATTCCAGTCCTTGTTTAAATATGAATGGATATATATTGCAATTATTGCCCTGCCCCCACTTCTTCCAAATTTAGATTGGCAGTATTTATAAAGTTTACTGGTCACAAATAGCTTCTTGCATCTTCCATTCCTTGTCATAGGGCCCTCTTGCAGTTCAATATGCTTTTATTGGCACTTACTTTGGTTTTCTTTACAGCAGCAGCTGCTAATTAGTGACAGCTTTTGAGCAAGCAGCTTGTCATTTTTGGCAGGGGTAGGGGACATCCATAGCAATTCAAGACTATATTTTCACTTACTAAATTTACTTTGCTTCATGGAACGACATCTCAAATAAAAAATAGTCTGTAGTCAAAGGTGGCTGTATTTACTGAAATATCTCCCTGAGTTGGCATTCGGTCCCATGGTTGAAGAACTCCCAGGAGATTAAAAAATAGGTTCAGTGTCTATCAGACCGATGCCATTAGTCCTGAGTCATCCTTCTAACGTTAATCTACATTCTGGATGTAGAACCTCATCATCTTGTTTTGGCACAATCATAAATCTTTCTGGATTGTATTTGGTAGTATGCATGGTAACTGAAGGAGTGAATTGTTGATAAATGTTGTGCTTTCCGTTTATACTCAGCTTCTTTCTTGAGACATAATTGAAAGAAACAGTTTAGTTTGCATAAAGGAGAAGCTTTCTTTGGAATTTCAGCTTGTATTAGCACCATCGTATTTCATGTAATTCTCCTCTTTGAAATTGCTGCGATGAGGTGTTAGCTCTGTTTTACAAACTTGTCATGATGTTTATGGAATGGAACATTGCGATTATATTTGTCTTGATTAGCACCAATGATGAGTCAAAACCTCCGTCACAGTTTGTATAAAGTGTGATTCAGTCCCATTATTCCTGTAATAAGGATTCAAGTTAATGACTTCCACAGTGTCAAAAATAACATCTTGAAGAGAATAACTGACCTACCATTAATTTTCCCCAGTTTAGGTTCTTTTTGTAACATGGAGGTCTACCAAAATTATATTTAATTTAACACCCAATTATTGATTATGTACCATATATCAAGTACTGTGTTGAGGAAATCAAAATGAATGAGAAATGGTTCCTGCCCTGGGATAACTTCTAGTCTAGTAGTTGAGCAACAGATAACTCAAAATTGCTTTGGTTCTTATGCCCAGAGTGTAGTATAAATTCTAATTCCAGAGAGGTAAAGCATTCCATCTTCTAAAAATGGGATGTTCAGGGGTCTCCTGGGTGGCTCAGTCAGTTGAGTGTCCAACTCTTGATTTCAGTTTGGGTTGTGAGATCGAGCCCTGCATTTGACTATGTGCTCAGCGCAGTTTGCTTGAGATTTTCTCTCCCTCCTCCTCTCTCCCCCATTCCCCTCTCTCTCTCTCTCTCTCAAATAAATAAATCTTAAAACAAATGGGATGATCAGAATGATAAAAGGCATGGTATACAAGTATTGTGTTGATTCTTTTTTTAGCTAGAGATATTAAAGATTGTATGAGTCACCTTTCATGAGAGTATGGAATGGCCCAGTGTCCTTGTCCCAAATTTTCCCTTGACATGTTGCACAACACTATTAAATTCAGAAGTTGTCTTCCACATATAGAGTAACTACTTCTTAGTGGCATGGCTTAGTGAACCCACATGATCTCCTAATATTTGACTAATATTTATTCTGCATTGTGCACAGTAACATTTTTATATTTGTCATATTAGGGTGTATCAATTATCGCAGGAATTTATCATTCACACCTTGTCTGTAACTAAATATGCGCATCAGTGTTAGGCAAGTTGATGTTTAGTTATTGATGTAAGGTGAATAGTTATATTGAGATAACTGACTTTTTTTTTTTTTTAAGATTTTATTTATTTTTTAGAGAGCGAGCGAGAGAGAAACAGCATGAGAGGGGAGAGGGTCAGAGGGAGAAGCAGGCTCCCCGCTGAGCCGGGAGCCCGATATGGGACTCGATCCCAGGACCGTGGGATCATGACCTGAGCCGAAGGCAGACGCTTAACCATCTGAGCCACCCAGGCGCCCGAGATAACTGACTTTTAAGAACCTGTCTTATCCCCAGAACATTTCACTAGTTGTCTCATTTGTATTAATGATATTGTCCCTTTAAAGAGAAATATTTTCTGCCAGCAGAAAAACCTGAGTTTAGAATGATCTCTGGTGAATATTGGTGATGGACAGTAGTGTATCTAAGGGAAACCCAATAAGGAATTCAGGAACAAATATAACAAATGGAACCACTCTGCTGCTTATATGAAATGTCACAGTGCTAATTCTGACCACAGGTGGTCAGGATCTAGGTTTTGGCCTCATTGGAAAGTTACCCACCTCTCGTTATTCTCCTCCCACTCCCTTTTACAATCTAAAGCGTTTAGCTGATTTCTGATTGATTTCTGATTTGATTGTGTTTGAAGGTTGGTCATCTGGATGATCTCTGACCTTTAGGAGAGAGGAGTCCCATTTAAAATATTTTTGGATTGTCAAATAATTCTTCATATCTCTTTGTGAGTTGTACTTTGTGTTAATTCATTTTGTAGTTTTTATCATAAAGCAGTCTTGAGTTACAGATATCATGTCAGGAATTAGGTGAGGTGTCTTTGAGAGCATGAGCCCTGGAGGTGGACAGCCTGTGTGCTCATCCCAGCTCCTTCACTTACTTGCTGCAGGACTTCAGGCAAATTCCCTATTAAACCTGTTTCGTCATCTATTAGAAGGGGGATAATAATTGTGCTGCCTCATAGATTTGTCATGAGGATTAACTGAGGAAGCATATAACGTGCATACAGCAGTGCATAATGTAGTAAGAGCTCCTTAAACATTTACCATTACTAGCATTACTCTTATTACTCCTACTATGGTTTGTACCCTCTTTTTCTCCTTTCCCATGCAAATTCCTTTCTTATTATTTAAGGTTTGATGATTAAGTATAGGAAAGGCTTGGAAATTTAATAGTTTATTTTGTTTCCAACATGAAACAGTTTCTAGTTGGGTAGCAGCGGTTAATTTAGCATATGTAATAAACTAATAAGTTTTTCCTTAAACCTCAGACTGTCTTCATTTCAAGCAAGGTATTCTCAAGAGTGGGTTACATACTCTCCATCATCAAAGCCTAGAATCTTTAGAACAAGAGCTTGTCTCAGAAAAAGCCTCCTGTCTCCATTGCCACCACAACCTGAAACTAAAGAGGTAGAAACCACACAGAGCTCTATGACATGCTGTAGGAGCCCTTCCGAAGGACCCATCACATTTTCTTTTAAGTTGTATGTAGGTAGCTACGCCAGAAATCCATCTAGTTGAGAAAACTTAAAAAGTCTTCATTTTGGGGCGCCTGGGTGGCTTAGTCGTTGGGCGTCTGCCTTCGGCTCAGGTCATGATCCCACGGTCCTGGGATTGAGCCCTGCCTGGGGCTCCCTGCTTGGCGGGAAGTCTGCTTCTCCCTCTCCCACTCCTCCTGCTTGTGCTCCTGCTCTCGCTGTGTCTCTCTCAAATAAGTAAAATCTTTTTTAAAAAAGTCTTCATTTTTCCTTCCTTCTCCTTTACTTTTATACTCAAAAGGACTAATTTTGTTGCCTCTAGAAAGATTGAATGTATGGATGCTTGCTTAATTTAAAGAAGTCTCTGTGAGAATGCTGTGTTGTTTCTTTGGGGGGTGGGAGATCTTCAGTATTATTCCATAACTATTCAGGGTCACTACCTAAAGAAGATTTTAAATCTTATTTTCTATTCTATTCTCCTTTTTGTTATTAGTCATATAGTCTTTTTTCCATGTCTGATCTAAGAAACTATATAATCATTGTATGCGTGCTTGTTTATGCTACTGATTGTCAGCATTGAATCTGGCCAGTGTCTTAGCATGTTTGACGACTAATAGGACTTTAGTTTGAGAAGAGGAAGGCTAAAGATTTATTTTTATATCAGTCAACTGGGGACCTCATATGTTGTCACATTTATTATAGCCAAAATACCATTTTATTTTTAGGTGAACTCTGGAGCACTAGTATAAAATCTGGGATGGCCCCAATTCTGTTCTTTTCCTCATATTTAAGCCTCATCAAATCTGGTAGCTCTTTAAAGTTCCATTGCCATTTAAAAAGTGTAGCTCCATGTGATCTTATTGTCTTATTGTCAAGTGAGACACTTTAGATTGCCTCGGTTCTGGGTCTCACACTTGCTTTGTTTTTCTCTGGAGCTTTACTGGAAACCAAATGCTCTTGCGTACTAGCTGCAGAAGCAGGAGGGGAAGTTGGCAAGAATTAACTGCTTTCTGTTTGGTCTGTCTGAGGCAGCTGACCTTTTGGAAGGAAATCGCTGCTCTTTGCTTCTTCCTGTAACAGTGCAGCCTGTGAAATAACATACGCACCATTATCCTGGCTGATGTCTTGGGGCACAAGCTGTTAGTTAAGAGGCGGGACTCTTTCACTGCCTCTGTTCTGTGGTGTAGGAACAAGCATTCAAGTTCACAGTGCTAAGTTGTGTAGATATCCTGGTCAATATGTAGCAAGGAAGAACGTGTTTCTGGAAAAAGTAGTTTGTTGTAGCAAAAGTATTTGTATTGTATTGCAGAGTCCCAGTGTTAATGCTGTGGTAAACGTGGACAGTTACTTTGTGCACAATTTTAATTCATCTCAGTGTTAAACGTCTTGGTATCAGTAGTACCTCTTATCCTGGACAACCTTTTTTCCTGAGAGGCCAAACATTTTGATTTTCTAAGACGTGAACTTTTTATTTAAATGTCCTTTCATGGGGCGCCTGGGTGGCTCAGTCGGTTAAGTATCTTGGGGTCCTGGGATCGAGCCCCATGTTGGGCTCCCTGCTCAGTGGGGAGCCTGCTTCTCCCTCTCCCTCTCCCCACACCCACTCGTGCTCTCTCTGTCTCTCTTTCTCAAATAAATAAATAAATAAAATTTTTAAAAGATTTTTATTTATTTATTTATTTGACAGAGACAGAGACAGCGAGAGCAGGAACACAAGCAGGGGGAGTGGGAGAGGGAGAAGCAGGCTTCCCGCTGAGCAGGGAGCCTGATGCGGGACTCGATCCCAGGACTCTGGGATCATGACCTGAGCCGAAGGCAGCCGCTTAACGACTGAGCCACCCAGGCGCCCAATAAAATCTTTTTTAAAAATGTCATTTCATCTCAGAATTAGCTTTTTTTTTTTTTTTTAAGATTTTATTTATTTATCTATTTGACAGACAGAGACCCAGCGAGAGAGGGAACATAAGCAGGGGGAGTGGGAGAGGGAGAAGCAGGCTTCCTGCCAAGCAGGGAGCCTGATGCGGGGCTCGATCCCAGGACTCTGGGATCATGACCTGAGCTGAAGGCAGACGCTTAACGACTGAGCCACCCAGGCGCCCCTCAGAATTAGCTTAATATACCTGCTACCCATTGTTGGACCATCTTTTCTACAGGACTTGTTTTACTGAAACACAGTGAGTATTACACCCCACACATTGACATTATTTTCACGAAAGCTGCAGTTGGGCTTCACAAGTGGAGTATCAGCCAGTGAGTAACAAAGGAACCAGCTGATGGGACGGCTCTCTCTTAAAGAGAGGATTTTAGTCTTCCATTATTTTAACCAAAACCTATTTAGGTTCATTTTTTATTTGTTTATTTATTTTTTTAAAGATTTATTTATTTATTTGACAGAGTGAGACACAGCGAGAGAGGGAGCACAAGCCGGGGGAGTGGGAGAGGGAGGAGCAGGCTTCCTGTGGAGCAGGGAGCCCAATGCGGAGCTCGATCCCAGGACGCTGGGACCGTGACCCAAGCCGAAGGCAGACACCCAACGACTGAGCCACCCAGGCGCCCCTTATTTTTTTTTGTTTTTTTTTAAAGATTTTATTTATTTATTTGACAGAGAGAGACACAGTGAGAGAGGGAACACAAGCAGGGGGAGTGGGAGAGGGAGAAGCAGGCTTCCCGCTGAGCAGGGAGCCTGATGCGGGGCTTGATCCCAGGACCCTGGGATCACGACCTGAGCTGAAGGCAGACGCTTAACGACTGAGCCACCCAGGCGCCCCTTATTTTGTTTTTTGAAATGATTTATATTCAAGTAACTGTAAGCAAAAATGAAGTCGATTATGATAATTGGTAAATGCAGAGAGCACAGCTACATGAAAAGAGAGCAGAATTCTGTGTTCTCCATTTAGTTGGGGTTCACTGGATAGGTGTGCTTTTCCAATGTATTATTGGTTTCTCTCCTAGTATTTACTGTTGATAGTAAAGGTTGTTGGGTGAGCATTAGTGTTGATGTGCAGAAAAGATATAGAGAGTAGCGTCGGGAGAATTATCTCGAGGTTTCCTTAGCGAGATTTCCCTACAGTATTTCTTTTCTGTTCTTGGAAACTGGTCCGATCTGTTCAACCTTCCTGAGATAGTAAAGAATCCCACAGGGAGTGCAAACCTTGCTTAGGCTTTGGGTATAGCTTCTTGGCACAAAATAAGTCGGTATCAACATAACAGGAAGACTTTCTCCCAGTTCTGTTGGCCTATGAGCAGAGTGAGGAACCAATGGCTAAGGCTCTCTGGGATCTGATCTTCTAACTATAATCTTCTGTGGCCTTGAATTGTTACCTTTGAACAGGTAAAGGTAAAGGGCCTTTACCTGGGCCAGTTGTGTTCAGGTGCGTCATTAGGGATAAAGGAAGTATAGTTGTGAAAAGCTGCTGTGAGTGGTTTTCTGTGTACTTCATTCTGTTTACAATTGGTACAAGTTTGCAGGGACAGTTAATCATATCAAGGATGAAAAAAGAACCAAATATGAACCTAAGTATGTATTATTTCTTGTCTTGAAATATGACTTTCCCATTCTTTTTTTTCTTTTCTATTTTCCACATTTATTTATTTATTATTATTTTAAAGATTTTATTTATTTATTTGAAAGAGACACAGCAAGAGAGGGAACATAAGCAGGGGGAGTGGGAGAGGGAGAAGCAGGCTTCCCGCCGAGCAGGGAGCCCAACGCGGGGCTCGATCCAGGACCCTGGGATCATGACCTGAGTCGAAGGCAGGCGCTTAACGACTGAGCCACCCAGGCGCCCCTCCACATTTCTTTTAGAAGTCACAATAAAACCTCCCAAATTCAAACTCCGTTACCCCTGAGATCACTAATCTTTAACCTGGTCTAAGTTCTGGTTTACGCTTTTTTTTTTTTTACCCCTATTGGTATTCTGAACTTTTGGTATGAACATTTTCAAACACACACAAAATAAGAGAATAGTATATAATGAATATCTATAAATTCATTCCTCAAGTTCAAAAATTCCCAAAGTTTTGTTAATTTTTTTCTTTTACTCTCCACAAACACACTTTTTTGTTTCTTCTGAACTTCAGAAAAATACTTCAAAGTATATTTTTGTGCCATTTACTTTTATACAACTTCTAAAGAAAGGTTTATTAAACAAAAGAATAAAATGAACAGTTATTGAATGCAAGGCATTTTAAGGGATTTAAGTGAAATATAAATAGATGACAAAATTACAAATTGATCTTAGCCATTAATAGTATGAACTACTATTTTAAAACATACTATGTTGCTATATATATTTGAAAGTGATAGAATTGGGGTGCCTAAGTGGCTCAGTCGGTTAAACGTCTGTCTTTGGCTCAGGTCATGATCCCAGGGTCCTGGGATAGAGTCCTACATTGGGCTCCCTGCTCAGCAGGGAGTCTGCTTCTCCCTCTGACCCCCGCCCCCCCATGCACATGCTCACGTTCTCGCTCACAAAAATAAATAAATTTTAAAATCTTTTAAAAAAGATTTTTTTTTTTTAGAGATTTTATTTACCATTTGACACAGAGAGAGAGACAGTGAGAATGGGAACACAGCAGGGGGAGTGAGAGGGAGAAGCAGGCTTCCCGGGCGCCTGGGTGGCTCAGTTGGTTAAGCCACTGCCTTCGGCTCAGGTCATGATCCTGGAGTCCCTGGATCGAGTCCCGCATCAGGCTCCCCGCTCAGCAGGGAGTCTGCTTCTCCCTCTGACCCTCCCCCTTCTCATGCTCTCTCTCTCTCTCATTCTCTCTCTCAAATAAATAAATAAAATCTTTAAAAAAAAAAAAAAGAAGCAGGCTTCCCTCTGAGCAGGGAGCCCGATGCAGGTCTCGATGCGGGGCTCGATCCCAGGACTCTGGGATCGTGACCTGAGCCGAAGGCAGACGCTTAATGACTGAGCCACCCAGGTGCCCCTGTACTTCTTTTAAAAAAATTATGATTCTGGGGCGCCTGGGTGGCTCAGTCGTTGAGCGTCTGCCTTCGGCTCAGGTCATGATCCCAGGACCTGGGGATCGAGCCCCGCATCGGGATCCCTGCTCGTCAGGAAGCCTGCTTCTCCCTCTCCCACTCCCCCTGCTTGTGTTCCTTCTCTCACTGTGTCGCTCTCTGTCAAATAAATAAAATCTTTAAAAAATAAAAAAATTAAAAAATTATGATTCTGAATTTTTTTACTATTTCATGCCATACATAAATCAAGACTACCTAAGTAGTAAGAAAATGCCATAACCTGGATATTGTCTTGTGGGAGATATTTGTTTCTGTGTCTTTTGCATGTCCCTTTATGGAACCATCCTGTGGGATGAGTAGTACCAATTGCTCATGATCATTAAATTTATATTTCAAATTTTACATTTTAAACAAAATTCAGTAAATCAGAAACTATAAAAAAATTATACCAAAATGCCTTCCCCTAAGTGGAACAACTGTTTATAGTTCTCTTTGACCTTTCTCTGTTATTTGTCCTCTAGCATACATACTGTGTACACCTTTCATTTAACATTCTTTTCTTTATATTTTTTAAAAATGTGTCTACATGGCCTTATATTTCAGTATTGCCTTTATATTTCATTTAAATTGTTGCACAATAGGGCACCTGGGTGGCTCAGATGGTTTAAGCGTCTGCCTTCGGCTCAGGTCATGATCCCAGGGTCTTGGGATTGAGTCCCGCATCGGGCTCCCTGCTCCTTGGGAGCCTGCTTCTCCCTCTGCCTCTCTCTCTCTCTGTCTCTCATGAATAAATAAAAATCTTTAAAAAAAAAATTGTTGCACAATATTCCATCAGATTAATATGTTATAGTTTAACCATCCTATTTTGGATTTAGGTTGTTTCTAGTTTCTTACTATTGTATATTATACAATCTAACTAATGGCTGTCCCTGGGAGTTGACCTAGTGCAAGGTGCTCTTCAAAACAAATTTTGCTAAGTGAAAACTTTTTTTGTTTTTTTTGGAGTTTATTTATTTATTTGACAGAGAGAGCACAGGCAGGGGTAGCGGCAGGCAGAGGGAGAAGCAGGCTCCCCATGGAGCAGGGAGCCTGATGTGGGGCTGGATCCCAGGACTCTGGGATCATGACCTGAGCCGAAGTCAGCCGCTTAACTGACTGAGCCACCCAGACATCCCCGCTAAGTGAAAACTTAATACTGTTATTCTCAATGGCAAGAGGGAAACTGTGAACTTGAATGAGGAAAATATTGGGAACATATGCAGATTTATTAATAACTTGCCTTTTTTTAAAAAATCAAAACAAGAAGGAAGGGATTATCTTTCATCTAAATGGTACAGAGACTCAGTATATTGCAGTGGCTGAGGAATTTTTATTTCCTGAACTAAAGGATTCAAACTGTACAAAAGCCACATTCTAGGATGAGTTCTTGGTTGTTTTTTTTTTAAGATTTTATTTATTTATTTGAAAGAGAGAGAAAGTGAGAGAGAGAGAGAGAGAGAGAGAGAGCACATGAGAGGGGGGAGGGTCAGAGGGAGGAGCAGACTCCTTGCTGAGCAGGGAGGCCAATGCGGGACTCGATCCCAGGACTCCAGGATCATGACCTGAGCCGAAGGCAGTTACTTAACCAACTGAGCCACCCAGGCGCCCCTAGGATGAGTTGGTCTTGATTAACAGTATAAAATGGGTCCAGATATGAACTTTCATTAGAAATTCTGAGGCTAACATATGGCTCCATGGCAGTCTCAGATCATTTCTTATTTTTCCATAATGCAGGTGGTCATTATTTTTGGGCTATAGCAAAGGTTTTTGTTATCTGGAAAATGGTATTGATGTAGCTTCTTCCCAGATGGGTTGTTCAAGTTGCTTAATGGATTTCCACACAGAGATAATGCTAATGCACGTGTATTCAAGTTGCAGGCCTGCGTGGCATGGGGGAGCCCAGTTGGTTTAACAGTGTCCTACCAGCTTCAGCACAAGGTCTGAGAAGTCCAGATTTTTATGGACTGCCAGGGACAATTTCAAGATGGGACTCAAACCTCTACTCTTACTGTTTTTGTTTGTTTGTTTGTTTTTTGCAATTTTTGCCCTTGATTTTGATTTTGAAAAACTTCTGAATTACTGAAAAATTGAAAGGATGGAACAAGGAACGCTCATGTACACCTTGTCTACATTGACCAGTTATTAACAGTTGTTACCTTTGCTTTATCACCCTCCCTACTACCACCTCCGCCTCTCTCTTTCCTTTGAAAGTAAGTTGCAGCCATCATGACCTTTTTTTACCCTTAAATACTTGAGTATGTAGCTACTAAGAACAGTCCTTTATAACCTCAATGCCATTATCAGTCTCAAGAAATTTAACATTGACGCAATAATATCCAGTATGTAGGCTATATTTAAATTTAATTTGAATTTAAAATTTTAATTTCTCGTTGTCCTAGTAATGTCCTTTAGAGATGTAGTTTGTTTTATTTTTTAAATTATAGTCTAGGTAGTTATTGTGTCTCTTTAGTCTCCTTTAATCTAGAATAGTTCCACATTTTTCTGTTTTTCATAAGAGTCTTATAATTTGGATTTGTCTGATTGTTCCATGAGTAGAGGTGAAACATTTAGTTTGTGTATTCTTTTCAGTAGATCACATTTGGAGGCATACGCAACAAGTCCCCCCTTATCCACGGTTTCACTTTCTGGGGTTTCAGTTACCCCTCGGTCCTTCTGACATATCATCAGAAGGTTAGTAGCCTAACGCTAAATCACAATGCTTTCATCATTCACCTCAGCTCATCTCATCATGTAGGCATTACCATCACAGGATGGATGAGTGCGGTACAATAAGATATTTAGAGAGCGAAAGAGATCACATTCATATAACTTTTATTATGTACATTGTTAAAATTGTTCAATTTTATTTTTAGCTATTGTTTTTAATCTCTTACTGTGCCTAATGTATAAATTAAACTTTATCATTGGTATGTATGTGTAGGAGAAACATACTATATAGGGTTTGGTACTATCTGCATTTTCAGGCATCCACTGAGGAGTCTTGGAACATGTGCCCCACAGATAAGGGGGGACTACTGTAATGTCAGTTTGTTCCATGATTGGGGATGTTTGATTATTTGGTTAAGGTGTTGTTCATCAGCTTATCCACCAAAAATACGCCTTTTCCCCTTTATGAATAATAAGTAATATGTGAGGTAATACTTCGAGACTGTGTGAATATCCTGTTTCCCAGCAGGTACCACCCACTGGTTTTAGTGGCTATGATGATCCTTGTCTGAGTCTACTCTCTTTATTTTTGAGATTGTTTTTGGCTAAGGTATCTTATATTTAGGTGAGAGTTTTAAATATATGATAATCCACTGACTAAGACTTAATCTGTGTATTTAGCAGATAGCTCCCTTCCTCCCCTCTCTCTTTTTTCCCTCTACTTCTCCCTCTCCCCACCCCCACCCCCTTCCCTCTCTCTCTTCTTCCCAAAGTAGTATGTAATGATTTGGCTGTGACATGAAGATTTATGACTGATTGTCTTCCCAGAATATTATCATCTCTGTGTTGCCTGAGCAAATTTTTCCTTGTTTGTTTCTTTGTGAGCCAAATACTTTCATTCTTTCTGTTCTCTTCCCATCTGTTTAATAATCTGATTTTGTTAGAGAATTGCCTTTCTGATTGCTTATGAAGTAGTGTTTAGAGATTTTTTTTTTTTAAAGAGCAGATGGCTCTGGTATTGACCTACTTCTAGATAGGATAGTTTTACTCAAACCTTCTTACTTGATGTTAGGCCAGTTTTAATATGAGCAAAGTCTTAATCCATTATTATTGCTATTTAATATTTTTCTGTCCTTCCAAGTTCCTATTACTAGGTAACCACTAGCACTGAGTCTATGTAATAATGTTGGTATTGACAGTAGGGCAGTAAACATAACCAAGGAACTTGCTCTTTATAATATGTCCAAAGTCTTCAATCATTAAACGGTGCTGATATGGTTAACAGTTTTGAATCCTGGTTCCTTGCCTTAGACTTTTCTGATCAGAAGCAATGTTTATCTGTCTTCTATTTCATTTGCCAACTAGCCTAAGCCTTTGCCCAAATCAGAGCCTTGCCATATTAGATTTCTTATTCTAATTTTATTCTTTTCTTTTTTAAAATTAAGAAATAAAACAAACATATAGAAGAATGCAAAAAATAATATGACAACCACCACAAAGTCCTCAGGACAGAGGCCTCCTGATACAGCGGTGGACTGCCCAGATCCAATGCAGACAGTGCCTCAGTAGGGTGGGACCTGGAACAAATTTTTCACCCCCAAAAGAAACCCATACTTATTAAGAGTCACTCCCCATTATTGCACCAGCCTACTTTGTGTCTATGGGTTTGCCTATTCTGAACATTTCATATAATGGAATTTACAATACATAACTTTTGTGTCTGGCTTCTTTTTTTTGTTTAAGATTTTATTTATTTATTTGACAGAGAGAGAGATAGCAAGAGCAGGAACACAAGCAGGGGGAGTGGGAGAGGGAGAAGCAGGCTTCCCACCAATCAGGGAGCCCGATGTGGGGCTCGATCCCAGGACCCTGGGATCATGACCTGAGCCGAAAGCAGACGTTTAACGACTGAGCCACCCAGGCACCCCAAGGTGTCTGGCTTCTTTTATCTAGCATATATCAGTATTTCATTCCTTTCTATGTCTGAATAATACTCCATTTTATCCGTTTTATTTTTTCTATTTATATCCATATTATCCATCCATTCATTGATGGGCATTTGGGTTGTTTTTACTTTTTCACTGCCATGAATGAACTGCTTTGAACATTTGTGTACAGATTTTTGTGGACATACGTTTTCAGTTCCCTTAGGCATATACCTATGAGCAGAACTACTGGGTCATATAGTAACTCCATATTTAACCTTTTGGAGAACTGCCAGATTGTTTTCCAAACTTACACCATTTTACAGTCCTATTTAATTTGCTAAGCCTCGATTTCCCCATCTATAAAATAGGGATAATAATAGTGCCTACCTCCTAGTATTTTTTTTTTTAAGATTTTATTTATTTATTTGAGAGAGAGAATGAGATAGAAAGAGAGAGCATGAGAAGTGGGAGGGTCAGAGAGAGAGGCAGACTCCCTGATGAGCAGGGAGCCCGACGTGGGACTCGATCCCGGAACTCCAGGATCATGACCTGAGCCGAAGGCAGTCGCTTAACCAACTGAGCCACCCAGGCGCCCCCCTCCTAGTATTTTTGTGAGGATGAAATGAGTAGATTCATAAAAGCACTTGGTGTTATAAATAATATAGTAGATATTCAGTAAATGATAGTAAATTATAAATCTGGATGGTGGAAAATAACACTAATAAATGTTATTTAATTCATTTTTAATCATATTTCTGAAATTTTATTTTTATTTTTTATTTTATTTTATTTTTTATTTTATTTTAAAGATTTTATTTATTTATTTGACAGAGAGAGACACAACGAGAGAAGGAACACAAGCAGGGGGAGTGGGAGAGGGAGAAGCAGGCTTCCCGCTGAGCAGGGAGCCCGATGTGGGGCTCAGTCCCAGGAACCTGGGATCGTGACCTGAGCCGAAGGCAGACGCTTAACGACTGAGCCACCCAGGCGCCCCTGAAATTTTATTTTTTATTATTTTTTAAAAGATTTTATTTATTTATTTGACACGGAGAGCACAAGTAGGCAGAGCAGCAGGCAGAGGGAGAGGGGGAAGCAGACTTCCCGCTGAGCAGGGAGCCTGATGTGGGGCTCCATCCCAGGACCCTGGGATCATGACCTGAGCTGAAAGCAGATGCTTAACCAACTGAGCCACCCAGGAGCCCCTGAAATTTATTTTTATTTATTGGATGAATCAAAATATTTGTTAATAATTCATATTTTCGGGGCACCTGGGTGGCTCAGTCGTTAAGCGTCTGCCTTCGGCTCAGGTCATGATCCCAGGATCCTGGGATCGAGCCCCGCATCGGGCTCTCTGCTCCACGGGAAGCCTGCTTCTCCCTCTCCCAGCCACCCTACTTGTGTTCCCTCTCTCGCTGTCTTCTCTCTCTGTCAAATATAAATAAAATCTTTAAAAAAAAAAAATTCATACTTTCATTAGTAGGAGTGAATTGTGTCCTTGGAAGGAATAGTTTGAAAAGGTACAGCTCCCTGCTGGCTTGGTCTTCTCTGTCAGAAGGGCACATTGGAATGGATGTTCTTTTTTTTTTTTTTTTTTTTTCTTTTAAAGTTTAGTATACTTAGACAGTCTTTCTCTTGTTATACTACCCTTCACAATTCTTGGCTCTCTCAGAAATGCGAGAACAGCCTTCCCAGTGCTTTCCCACCACCCCCCATTCATTCTCATCTATAGAAGTCCGTCTGCCAGTTAAATTGACTAAGAAATTGGAATTCCATGTTTTGTTTTGTTTTTAAAGATTTTATTTATTCATTTGAGACACAAAGATACACAGAGAGAGAGAGAGCATGAGCAGGGAGAGAGGCAGAGGGAGAGGGAGAAGCAGGCTCCCCGCTGAGCCAGGAGCCCGATGTGGGGCTCCATGTGGGGCTCGATCCCAGGACCCTGGGATCATGACCTGAGCCGAAGGCAGACGCTTAACCATCTGAGCCACCCAGGCGCCCTGGAATTCCATGTTTTAAAAGGAAGGTAAAGTTTATACTGCAGGATATTGGTTAAGGAGAGGGTAGCAAGAGCTCTTTATGGAGAGTTGACTTTGGAAAGGTTTATTGAAGTGAGTTAAAATTGGAGATGGGGAGAAGAAAGCCAACTTTGTAAGTTTAAGGTTGTAAAAGTCAGAATAATATTGAACAATTATGATGGGCCAGGCACTGTTTTAAGCATTTATACAGATTAACTTATTTTTTACAACAACTCCCCAAGGGTCGTATTATTAGTACCATTTTACAAATAAGGAAACTGAGGCACAAAGGTGTAAGAGGTTAAATCTTATAGAACTCTATGTAGGTGAGTTCACCATTGTCTCCAAAACTCTAACCTCATTTTAGAGACTTTGGTCCTAGGGTGTGATGGGATGGGGTGGTGGTTGTGGTTGAATGGAAAGTAGGAGTTACAAAATGCTTTATTTATTTTTTTTTAAGATTTTATTTATTTGAGAGAAAGAAACATATAGTGACAGAGATAGCGAGAGAGAGCATAAGCAGGGAGGGGAGGGAGAAGCAGTCTCCCACTGAGCAGGGAGCCCGACTGGGATCATGACCTGAGCCAAAGGCAGACACTTAACCGACTGAGCCACCCAGGTGCCCCCAAAATGCTTTAAATTATGTGCATGAGTCCAGTGAAACAAATCACTACACACATTTTAAACCCCCCACTCCCACCCCGAGCTAGTTAGCATATATGCGTTGGGAGCTTTCTGTTGTCATGTACTCTGTACTTCCCCCTCAGTTTAACTATGCCATGACTTTGGCCGCAGTGTTCTAGAAATCTTCAGAGAGAGAGATGTTTTTCTTTTTCTTTTTTTTAAGATTTTATTTATTTATTTATTTATTAGAGAGAAAGAGAGCAGGAGGAGGAACAGAGGAAGAGGGAGAGGGGCAAGCAGACTTGCCGCTGAGCAGGGAGCCTGATGCGGGGCTTGATCCCTGGACCCTGAGATCATGACCAGAGCCAAAGTTAGATGTTTAACTGGCAGAGCCACCCAGGCGCCTCTAGAGTGATGTTTTTCTTGACAAAGGTTTATATTTTACTTTTAAAAGGGAAAGCATCTAATAAAAAGGTATCTATTATTGAGACAAGAATATTCCTAAATCCCACCCACTCCTACCATTTATTTGTTAGTGGACATTCATTTTTATAGTTTTCAATAAGCCTGTAACATTATACGCTTAGAATTTGGAGCTTTTTTAAAACAAGTGCCTGAAGGTCTGCTTTATTTGAGACTCCTAGGATTTATCCAGATATATAAGGTTGATTTCAGCACCTTGGGCTTTAGAAAGTACATTTGGCATCCAAGGCTGGTTTAGGTTGTTTGGAATGCTTATGAATACTAAGAATGCAACTAAGCAAAGCTCAGCTGGTTCTCATCTTTGGCTAAAAATAAGATTGTGCATCCATTTCCCAGTCTTTAGAGAAGCCCCTGTGAAGATTTACCAAAGATACAAACCACTTCCTTGTCAGAACATCATGCATTGAAGATGGGGCTGCCTGTAAATAAGCAAAAGAAAGTGTGTATTGAGGACAGAGGTGCAGTAACTACATATGTGGAGTAGTATTCAATGGCAGGATAAATACTAATGCGAAAGGACAGGGACCCAGCGCATGCCAGGTGTAGGCATAGCTTAATAATGGCTGTGAAGAGTTTGGGCATGTACAAGGGAAAGTACTAGTTAGGTTCTCGCTTCTATTGATGCAATGGGGGTGGGGTGGTTTTTTTCTCCAAATTGCATGTTTTCAATTGTTACGTGATAATTTCAGTAACTCATTTCATGTTCCATATGTATATAGTTCTTAGTTAAGAAGTAAAAGTAAAATGATTCTGTATTATTTACTGTACTCTTTTTATTTTTTACATTTTTGACTAGTAGTAGGTAAAATCTACTTTCCAACTCTATCAAAGCATTTTTTTGTAGTGAAGTTAAAATAATTTGTGTTTTTCAAAATAAGGTGGTTACCACCTTATATTTACCAGCTGTTATTCCTCAAATGGCATTTTAGAAAATAACTATTACAACATGTTCATATTTAGAACCATAAAAAATATTCTGACAGATTCTAAGAGTGCAGCATTTCACTCTTTGTTAAAACTAAAAACTAATAAAAGTTGAGACAAAATAGTGTGATTTTTTTTTTTTTTTTAAGATTTTATTTATTTGACAGAGACACAGCGAGAGAGGGAACACAAGCAGTGGGGAGAGGGAGAAGCAGGCCTCCCGCGGAGCAAGGAGCCCGATGCGGGCCTCAATCCCAGGACCCTGGGACCATGACCTGAGCTGAAGGCAGACGCTTAACGACTGAGCCACCCAGGCACCCCTTTTTTAAAGCTTTTATTTATTTATTTGACAGAGAGACCCAGCAAGAGAGGGCACAGAAGCAGGGGGAGTGGGAGAGGGAGAAGCAGGCCTCCCGCGGAGCAGGGAGCCCGATGCAGGGCTCAATCCCAGGACCCTAGGACCATGACCTGAGCCGAAGACAGACGCTTAACGACTGAGCCACCCAGGCGTCCCAGTGTGACTTTTTTCTTTAAGATTTATTTATTAGAGAGAGAGCGTGTGTGTGTGTGTGCGTGAACTGGGGGAGGGGCAGGAGGAGAGGGAGAGAGAACCCCAAGCAGACTCTGCGCTGAGCATAGAGCCTGTCATGGGGCTCCATCCCATGGCCCATAAGATCATGACCTGAGCTGAAACCAAGAGTCAGATGCTTAACCAACTGAGCCACCTAGGGGCCCCATATATGTGGCATATTACCATAGTACTTCTTTTTTAAAGCAATATTAGACACCTGTAATATGCTCAACGAGCAGGACATGTGAAATATTTACCAAATATGTATTTATTCACTAGCAAATATGTTTTGATTACTTACTTACCATGGTAAGCCACTGTACTAGGCATTAGGGACACAGTAGTAAATAAATGTGCTCTTAGAGTTCTTAGAGTTCAGTGGGGGGAGATAAACAAAAACAAATTAATAAAAACTAAAAGGAAAAATTACAAATTGTGGCATATGTTTTTTTAAGATTTTACTTATTTGGGGCGCCTGGGTGGCTCAGACATTAAGCGTCTGCCTTCGGCTCAGGTCATGATCCCTGAGTCCTGGGATCGAGCCCCGCATCGGGCTCCCCGCTCCGTGGGAAGCCTGCTTCTCCCTCTCCCACTCCCCCTGCTTGTGTTCCCTCTCTCGCTGTCTCTCTCTGTCAAATAAATAAAATCTTTAAAAAAAAAAAAGATTGTATTTATTTATTTGAGAGAGTGAGTGAGAGAGCACGAGTGGGGGGAGGAGCAGAGAGAGAGGGAGAAGCAGACTCCTTGCTGAGTGGGGGAGCCCAGCCTGGACCCAAGGCTCCATCCTAGGACTCCGGGATCATGACCTGAGCCAAAGGCAGCCACTTAACAACTGAGCCACCCAGGCGCCTTGTGGCATATGTTATTAAGGAACAAATAGAATATTGTTAATACAGACTCATCCAAATTATAGAATCTGTTCCATTTTCTTGCTTTGGTATTTCATACTTATATTTTCATACTCCATAACTTTGAAAAGACCTGATGGATTTGACCAAATTGTGTGTATACATTTATTTATTCAACAACAATAAAAAATTTACAGAATGCTTATGTGCCAGGCACTGTTCTAGGCCCAAGAGAAAGAGTGAACAAAACAAAGTCATTGTGTTCATGGTGATTTTACCCTAGTGAGAAGCCAGTAAACAAATATATGATAAATGTCAGGAAGTGATAAATGATGTGAAGAAAAGTCAAGTAGACCAAGAGGTTACAATGTGACCAGAATACAATTCTTTGCATGGAGTGAGGGGTTTCTGAGGAGATAAACATTTTCCCACAATTTTCCTTCTTTTGTCTCTTGGGTCAGTTCAGTTAATGAATGCAGGATTCAAGACAATTTTTGTATCTTTTGGTATTGTTCATATAATCATTAAAACAGCTATGGTGAGGTCCTACTTCTTTCCAATTCCTTACCACTAAAAGAGATGAATGCCTGAATTATGTTCTTCATTCCTTCATTGCTCTTCCATACACTTAACTGCTTAAGCATCTCCACCCACGCATCCATCCTTTTACCTTTTATCCAAAAAAACGTGCCTTGTATCTGTTCCAATTTTCCAAAATCTTGGGATATGATTCATTTAATTAAAAATTATATTGTACAATTAAATGTCTTCCAGATGTTAGGTTATAATGTGCGATTGCTTCTGGAGAGAGTTCTTTTAGCCAAGCCTCTCTCCTAGTAAACTCTCAGCCATTGAAATTTGATGTTTTGGATGATCTTACAGTGATCGCAGCCTTAATGCCCAAAAGCCCTAAATAAAATTGTACACTGCTCAAGTGTTCTATAGCATAGCACAAGTCTAAAATAGGTAACTGGCACCCACCCCATACCTCATTGTTGGCTAACTGACTTGTCCCATAAATAGCTCAGTGTTACACGATCGGACAACTACAACTAACGGAAGGGATTTTTGTTTCCCAACACACATGTGTAGTCTTTGGAGGTCCACAAAATCAAGACCTGATTCACTGAACCCTAATCGTAACATAGTTAAGAGACTGGTGCAAATCAGTAGCCAAATCATTTTGGATGATTTTCAAGTTAGCCCTGCCTTCCACCAAATTTTACATTAGGGATCCTAGTGTTAGAATAAGATTCAGTTTTTGTGCCCTCTGTGTACATGAAAGTAATGTTGCTGCCACAATCAGGTTGATCCCAGAGAGTTTCTGCCAACTGAATTAAAAATTCTCAGGTAAATCTGAGAAGGCATCATGGTAGTTTTATAAAACTTTTTCTAGAATCAAGAGCATGTTTTAAAAACCTACCTACTATTGGAATATAATGGTTCTTGTTTCTAACTCTTAGCTGGAATGTATTGTTTTTATGTCAGAGAGATTTTTTTTTTTTTTAAAGATTTTATTTGTAAGAGAGAGAGCACAAGCAGGGGGAGCGGCAGGCAGAGGGAGAAGCAGGTTCCCTGCTGAGCAAGGAGCCCGATGTGGGACTCGATCCCAAGACGTTGGGATCATGACCTGAGCCTAAGGCAGACACTTAACGGACTGAGCCACCCAGGCATCCCAAGATCTTATTTATTTGAAAGAGACAGAGCAAGCAAGAAAAAGCACAAACAGGGGGAGGGCAGAGGCAGAGGGAGAAGCAGACTCCCCGCTGATCAGGGAGCCTAACACCAGGCTCTATCCCAGGACCCTGGGATCATGATCTGAGCCAAAGGGAGATGCTTAACCGACTGAGCCATCCAAGGGTCCCTGTCAGAGAGATTTTTAAATACTGTAATTTAACAGAAGATTGCTTCATAAATTCCTTAGCAGTAACTCAGAAGGTGAAACTTGGGGCATTTTTCCAGATAAATCTATGCCCTTTGTGTGTAAAGCATTGCAGCTTAGGTAACTGGAAATAATACATAGGATTCAATTCATGTTTTAAATATTTTCACTTTTCTTTTACTGGGTCTTTTTCAAAATGGCAGCACGTTTATTGCATTTCTAGTCAAAATACCAAATCTAAAACAAGTGCTTTTTTTAATAGATTTTCTTTATTTATCTGAGAGAGAAAGAGAGAGCACAAACAGGGGGAGCGGCAGGCAGAGGGAGAAGCCGGGAGCCCAATGCGGGACTCAATCCCAGGACCCTGGGATCATGACCTGAGCCACCCAGGCACCCTAAAACAAGTGATTTTTTAAAAAATTCCTGTGCTAATTATCTTACTGTTAAAATGCTGCTTATTGTTACTTCAAGTTTGGCACAAAAGTAAATATGTCTGTGATATCAGAGTTATAGGCAGTTCTTCCCCTAATTCTGGCTTTGTACTTTTACTCGTAGGATTTCAGTATGTTTTACAGTCGGCACTTCATAGACCAAGTTATATACCTTTCCATGGCCACACTGAATGTGTACATTTTGAAACATTTTAAAGCTAAAATTCAGTTCCAGAATACTGATCTTTATTCTACCAAGAAGGGCTTAAAAGCATTAAAAGCATTTATCTCTAGGTTTTTTAATTGTGAATATTTATTCTAGTGGATTTAAAGGGGGATAAAAAAAAACCCCACCCAAACCACTGATCGTTTGTTTAACAGATTAAAACCATGGCTGTGTGGATACAAGCCCAGCAACTCCAAGGCGATGCTCTTCATCAAATGCAAGCATTGTATGGTCAGCATTTCCCCATTGAGGTGCGACATTATTTATCCCAGTGGATCGAAAGCCAAGCTTGGTAAGTGAACACAGTTTTTTCTGTCATATTTAGTGAAGCACAAGCATATTGAAGTTTGATTGGAAGGGTAACATGATGGAGGCTTTAAAAATTGTACATTTTTAAAAATTTATTATTTTTTAAAAGATTTTCTCTTATTTTTTATTTATTTGACAGAGAGAGAGACAGCGAGAGCAGGAACACAAGCAGGGGGAGTGGGAGAGGGAGAAGCAGGGTTCCTGCTGAGCAGGGAGCCCGATGTGGGTGGGGCTCGATCCCAGGACCCTGGGACCATGACCAGAGCCAAAGGCAGACACTTAACGACTGAGCCACCCAGACTCCCTAAAGTTGTACATTTTTAAAAAATGATGTGATGCAGGTTAAAAGTTATTTAACCCTAGCTTAGATTTTAGGGAGATGGAATAACTCTTAGGATTTTTAAAATAGGATTTTTTCCTATTTTATTTTTTCCTATTTCCCTTTAATAGTAAATTCTGGCTAAAAGCATTAGATCATTGCTGCTAATAAACAACAGTTGAAAAATATGTTTTGAGTGCCTACAGGGTGTAGAATTCATATGAACAGAGTAAAGCCCTTGTTTGTCCACAAAGAATTTAGTGCTTGGTGGGGCAGCTAAGGTATGCATATGCATATCATTTAATAAAATGTATTATTAACAAAGTTAACAATGGAGACATTGGTGTTTTTAAATTTATATATACACATAAAGACCAAAAGACAATACACCAAAATATTAACAATAATTACGTTCTTGGTGGCAGATTTAACAGCATGTTTTTACTTTTATTTTCCAAATTGCTGTTTGGAAATATACTCAGAGGGAAAATTATTTTTAAATTCTTTCAGAGTATAATGCAGTAGATTGACAACAGAGCTTTTGAATGGACATTACTGTGCACCAGGCTCGGGGCCTGCTCTGCTCAGGGCCTGGGAGCATGTTGGGTGCCCAGCAGCCTGTCCTTCTGATCGGACAGACTCATCAGCTGCTTCAGGCCTCAATGGGGCTGGGGGGGCGGACAGGGCAGGGTCCACCCCAGCAGAGCCCAGGACCGGCAGCTGCTCTGCGACCGTCCCAGCAGGCCTGTGTACCTGTTAGTAAGGCCACCTTGTGGTAGTCGCAGTTGCGTGTTAGTAGCAGATTTCTGGTCAGAAGCTAGGGAGCACCAAAGGAAGGCAATTTTCTGGGCAATTAAAAAAAAAATCTCAGCCTCGTGTAATGAAGTGAGAAAAAAAACCAAGCTAAACATAAGCACATCAGCTGCACCTTGCTTAGCGCTTTTCCATTTCTTTTTTCATTTTATTTTCTGTTTTAATGATTTGGAGAGTTCAGAAAAACATCAGTAGGAAATTTCTGGTGATTTAAATTTTCATTTAGTAGATTCCCCATGTAGTTTCTTACCGAACGAATGTTAAAGGACTTGTGTTGATATCAAGGAAAACCTGAATTTTATTTAGCTTGGTTTTCTTAAGAACATAAAGATTTTAATTTAAAAAGATGTTGAGTTCTTCATGTTTAAGCTAAGAAAGCCTTTTTTTTCCTTTTTAAGTAGAGAATTAAGTTTTCAAGTGCCAGAACCAGTACTTGATTTCCGTGAGTTTTGCACAGAGACGATCTTCTCAAGAGTGGGTTCCTCAGATGAGGAGCATTAATGCCAGTGGAAACAGAGGTGCAGGGCTGCCCTTCATTCCTCCCAGGCTTGTATTTAATACATACTTTATTTAGTACAGAGAGGATACATATTTAAAATTTGGCTTTCTCTACTACCTTCTCAGAGGACAGATGTGGGCATATTATTGCTGAACTATATTATCATCAGTGTTTTGGCACACCTGCTTGTGCCTTTGTTTGAAATTAGTTGCTAACTGACTTCAGGGGTGTAGAGGTGCAGCCTTTTAGCTACCACTAGATCTCTTGTTTGGCTCCAGACCCGGTCAGCAGTAATTGAATGTTATTTCACTCTGACAGCTGTTTGGTTTCTTCAGTGAGCTGAGTTAAGCAATTTAATACTGCCCAATAGCAATTGTTGCCTAAATTGTTTGAAAAAAGAGAGTTGGTGAGGGGAGTGGGGGAAGGAGGGAAGGAAGGAATAAAGAAGAGAAGGAAAAGAGGGAGGGAAACTATCCAACCCTCTTGTCACCAGTTTAGTGGCTCTGAATTAATACCAAGTCCGTAGAGTAGTTTCTCTGCATCACTGGAAGAGTTAGCCTACAGGTCCCAGATCTGCAACCAGTAATTTGTATAAATACTTGCAGGCACCTTCTGTCTTAATATCTCATTTCCAGGGTTCCTTAGAAATAGCAGTAAGCGTGTTCCACCTGTCTTTACTTAAGAAATACTCTGTGAGGGGCGCCTGGGTGGCTCAGCCAGTTAAACATCTGTCTCTGGCTCGGGTCATGATCTCAGGGTCCTGGGATCGGTGGCATCCGGCTTCTGGCTCAGCGGGGAGTCTCCTTCTCCCTCTCCCTCTGCCTCTCCCCCTGCTTGTGCTCACTCTGTCTCTCTTTCTCTCTCTCTCAAATGAATAAATAAAATCTTTATTAAAAAAAGGAAAAGAGGGCGCCTGGGTGGCTCAGTTGGTTAAGCGACTGCCTTCGGCTCAGGTCATGATCCTGGAGTCCCAGGATCGAGTCCCGCATCGGGCTCCCTGCTCGGCGGGGAGTCTGCTTCTCCCTCTGACCCTCCCCCCTCTCATGCTCTCTCTATCTCATTCTCTCTCTCAAATAAATAAATAAAATCTTTAAAAAAAAAAAGGAAAAGAAAAAAGAAATACTCTGTGAAATTAGCAACACACAGAACTAGTCAAGGCTGGAAAAAGCATGTAGAACATTCTTGACCTTGTGCCCCCTTTCAACCCTTGAGGGGTAACTATAAATAGGAAGTTATCAGAGCCCTTGTTTCCTTCAGAGTACACGAAGCACTTTCCTTTTCCCTTCATTTCTAGAAGCAGATAGCATAAGCACCAGAGCAAGTCAGTAGAAGGAAGGAGAAACGGCAGTACATTGTAAAAAAAGGAAATATACAGTCCACTAAGCTAATTAGTGGATTAGGGATAGATTAATGTAGGCATCTAGTCAATTTGAATTGGACTGTTCCCTAAAATTTGCAGTGAGCATTATGAAGAAATCACTTCAGCTAAAGAAAAGGTATGATGGGTTGAAGCTGCATTTATACAGGCTCATGTGCATGTATGTATACATATGTGTGTAATTTTTTTCCCCAGGGACTCAATAGATCTTGATAATCCACAGGAGAACATTAAGGCCACCCAGCTCCTGGAGGGCCTGGTGCAGGAGCTGCAGAAGAAGGCGGAGCACCAAGTCGGGGAAGATGGGTTCTTACTGAAGATCAAGCTGGGGCACTATGCCACGCAGCTCCAGGTGGGTGTGAATGCCGGGTCACACTTAATTATTTTCCCTAGGAGAGACTCTTCATTTAGTACCTCCCTGGAGCTTTTCCTTCTCTTCTTCAACCCAGTGTTGTTGACTTAACCTGTTAGGTGTAAAAAGTTCTTATTGTCTGGCTTTGTGATTGTAGCCTTTTATTTTTAAACTTTTTATTTGAAAACAAGTTTGTAGGAAGTTGCAGGATTGATGCAAAGAACCCCTACATATGCCCAGATCCACCCATTGTTAATATTTGCTTTATTATATTCTGTCTCTATACACACACATTTTTGTCACTTGAGAGTAAGTTGCATACATCATGTCCCTTTGCCCCTAAGTACTTCAGTGTGCATTTTCTCTACATGGTTATAGTACAGTTTTCAACTTCAGTACGTGTCACATTGACAAAACACTGTTAGGTAATCATATCTATATTTCCATTTTGTCACCTGACTCAATAATATCCTTTATGTCATTTTTTTTTTCCCTTCAGCCCAGGACCACATATTGCATCTGGTTATCATGTCTCTTTAATCGCCTTTAATCTGGAACTGTTTCAACCTTTATCTTTCATTACATTGGCTTTTTTTTTAAGATTTTATTTATTATTATTTTTTAAGATTTTATTTATTTATTTGACAGAGAGAGAGACACAGTGAGAGAGGGAACACAAGCAGGGGGCGTGGGAGAGGGAGAAGCAGGCTTCTGGCAGAGTAGGGAGCCCAATGCGGGGCTTGATCCCAGGACCTCGGATCATGACCTGAGCCAAAGGCAGTCGCTCAATGATTGAGCCACCCAGGCGCCCCTAAGATTTTATTTTTAAGTAAGCTCTACACCCAATGTGGGGCTTGAACTCAACCTGAGATCAAGAGTTGCATGCTCCACCACCTGAGTCAGCCAGGTGCCCCTGCCTTGAAATTTTAAAATAATTCAGCTCATCTATTTTTAAAGATATTTTAGATATCATTAGATTCAGGTTACACATCCCTGATCAGAATTTTGAGTAAGTGATGTTGTGTCCTTCTCAGGATATCACATCTGGAGACATACACCATCCATGTTCCCTGCATTGGTGGTAGTAATTTTGATTACTCAGTCAAGGTGGAGTCCAATTTCTCCTGATGTGGTCCTTTTGAAATTTATGTATCCTTTTTCTAGGAATGATGCCCTAGTACTTTAGGCATATTAAGAGGCAAGAAGTAAAATGATCTTACCTTCTCATTGTAATTGGGTTTCCTATGACATACTTTTCTTGCCCTCACTAATATTAGAGGAGCAGCATTGCTTGTGATTATGCCGTTGTGTCTCCAGGAGTCTCCTCCATCATAAAATCTTACCCCTGCTCTGAGGTAGGGTTAGGCCCTATAACATGGTGTGGGACAAAGTGATGTCTGCTGTTGGATTCTTTCAGAACACGTACGACCGTTGTCCTATGGAGCTGGTCCGCTGCATCCGACATATTCTGTACAATGAACAGAGGCTGGTGCGAGAAGCCAACAATGTGAGTGTCCTATGGTGTGGGGAGAGGAGCTGGGAAGTCCTTCTCTCTGGACCCATATTTCTTAAGATAATTCAGTGTGCATCTGTTGGTGTCTCTATAAACAGAGCACAAAACAGGGGCACAAAAGTAATTAGAATGGTCTCTGATCTGATTGATCCATAACCTTGATGAGATTATCACCACAAAACAATGTGGACAAGTGCAAAATAATTTAACCCCAACTGAATGGTTTTTGAGTAAAGGCATGCTCATATTCAGGTGAGATTACTTAAGAAGGATTTCTGCTGAGCCCCCTTTCAGCCAAGTGTTGAGGGAATGGCTGAGACCACGTCACTTAAATGGCTGGATCCATAAAAGACTTGTTGACGCCTCCCCTGTAACTTCATTTTGGGGTTTCTAGGATGCTGTCTGTGAGAGGTTCAGCTTCTTCCCTCAGTTACAAGAAGGTCTTGAGTGAGGACACGGATGATGTGTGTTCACACAGCCTTGTTCTGCGCTGTGTCCCCAGCACCTCACATGGTCCATGGCATTGGATCAGTGAACGAATGTGGAATGAAGGGGTCATCATCATTAGTAGGCAAACCCAGGTCACTCCTGGATGTGTTGAGTTCTAGTCTCTCCGAAGAGAGCTTAGGTGGACCCTGTTTGGGTGACTCAGGTGGAGGCCAGAGCTACAACAGAAGTTTCTGCTGTGCTTTATGAAGTTGTCCTAATCTGCCAGTTCACCTGTTTCCCCTCCTTCTTTCCAACTCCACACCAATTCTGGTAAATGACTATCCTTCCGACACAAGTTACCCATCTTACTCTAGATTTGGAGTTTGGGGTCTATAGTATTAGCATTCCCCAAAGCCTGAGGTTGCCTTCCATCCTCACTGCTCAGCTCACTGCTGCCTGCACTCTCCCCAATCTGTTTCCAGGGTACTTCTCCAGTTGGAAGTCTTGCTGACACCATGTCCCAGAAGCACCTCCAGATCAACCAGACATTTGAGGAGCTGCGACTAGTCACACAGGACACAGAGAATGAGCTGAAGAAGCTTCAGCAGACTCAAGAGTATTTCATCATCCAATATCAGGAGAGCCTGAGGATCCAGGGTGAGGCTCGGGCGGCCTGGGCAATGTGTGTCATGAGGGCTAGAAGGAAGTTTAGGTCAGATTGGAAGAGAACCGGGTTTCTGTTCAGAGGCACTCCCCCTTCTCTGGAGTAGCAGGAATTTGCACTAACTTTGGGCAGGGAGGAGGAGGCTTAGGAAGGGGAGAGGTCACAAGCTTGCCTTTGGGGAATGTGGGTCTCACTCAGGTTTCCCACACCCAGGGAGCTCCTTGTCTGTTGGGGACGACATTTCCTCCTGTGAGAAGAAGCTCATGATCTAGTAAAAAACACTTTTGTATATAATTGGTGTTTCATAAATGCTGCTTTACTGAAATGTTAAATTCTCTATGCAGGCAAAGTATAAGGGCTAAGGGCTGTGTTTGTGATGACAAATGTTTAATGTTTTTTGTGCGGTTATTCAGAGAGGTTGTCCTGGCACAGTGCATGCTAACGTGCCTCCCTTAGCCCTTATGGACAAAGCTCCCCTTCCTTGTGTAAATCCTGCAAGGTACCTGGGTACTGAAAACTTCAGCGTGAGGTTATGGAGCCCTACCGGTGCCCCGTATTGACCTTGTAAGAATTTGACAGGGTGACTTTAATTTCTCTCTCCCTGCCAGCATGCCCAGCTGAGAATCTCAGAAAAGCCTCTACTTGATCAACTGGCTATAGACACATACTCACCTGTACACAAGTGCTCCTCTAATACCATGCATGCGGGCTCACACTTACAGCTGGATAGCTATTATTTATTAATAACTCCAGCTTCCTCACTAGAATATAAATTTGTTGAGAAGGGATTGTGCCTTCTATCTCTGTACCCTGAGGCTGGCACATTGCCAGAATCATAGTAGGTGTTGAGTAAATGTTGGTGGGATGATTCTAGCATGTCTTCCTCTGAATCCATCTTGGACTGACCCCAGAGAAAGGGTGGCCCTCTTCCTAGATTAGGGAACAGAAGAATTTAGGCTGTTAGTTCTTTTTTTTTTTTTTTAAGATTTTATTTATTTATTTGAGAGAGAGAATGAGGTAGGGGAGAAGCAGAGGGAGAGGGAAAAGCTGACTCCCCGCTGAGCACAGAGCCTGACCCGAGGCTCGATCCCAGGACCCAGAGATTATGACCTGAGCAGAAGTCACACGCTCTCCTCCAGGCTGTCAGTTCTGCCCCAAGCCTTTGATGGTTGATAGTACTTCCAGTCCTATTCTTGGGTTTTCTGTTTCCGATTTATGGGTTTGGGTTAGGTTCTGCTTTGGGTTTGTACCCATCATGCAATGTCAGTTCAGTCTCATTTATCAAGTTCACTTATCAGAAACACAGACTATTGTTCTGTTTGTGCAAGAGAAGGCTCAGCTCCCTCTAGTGGAGCAGAGAATTGCCCCACACCTCCTGACCTCCCTCCCAGAAGCTTCTGCAAAGTGCCAGGAGACACCTAAGTGGGTCACTCACATAGGGAGGTAGGGCCCAGGTGGGGGAATCAGCGGCACCCCTGTGTGGGTGGCAGGATTTCTGAGGTGGCCTCAGGACGTGTGCCACGGCTGGACTGTAGTCTTCTCTCTCAGTCCCTGGCCGTGGGATCAGAACCTTGTATTTCCAGTTCTCTTCTAGTGCTGGGCTTTCCCTGGCTGTCAGGAGTTGCTTTAGTCTGTCCCAGCTTGTGTGTCCCTGAGGCAGGGCCTCGGTCGGTGTGACATGGCCCTCGGCCACGACAGGCTGATGCTCGCATCTCCTTGTCTCAGCCCAAGTGAGGACACTGGGATGTTCAGCAAGGTGATGGGCAGGCCGTCATAATCCCAGCACGGAGGATAGTGGTTACCTTTGGAGGCAGGGATGGGTTTGCAAGCAGGGAAGGATGTACAGGTGGCTTTCGCTGTGGCTTCTCAAGCTGGGTTACTGATACACAGATGTTCCTTGCATCACTCTTTCTACCTTCCCTGGGTCTGAAGTATTTCATAATAGATTTTTTGTAGAAGGGTAAGGAGGCCTCCCTGACTCCCTATTCCTGCCGTGGAGGAGAGTCCCAGTGCTAGTGTGGGGAGAAGCTGTCTCCCTCTCCCCCCCTTCTCCGTCTGTGCCTGTCTGTCCCTGTCTGTGCCTCTCTGTCTCCTTCCGGTTGGTCAGCTGAGCTCACGGTCACCCGACCTGGACAAACCAACATGTTGGGCCCCCTCCAGCACCTAGAGAAACCCCTTGTTCCAGAGGAGAGGCTGCTGGGCTCCGGGGGCGGGACAGAGCGTGCGGGGCGGGGGCTCTCCCGAGGAGGCCCTGCCTTGTGGGGTGGGACTGAGCAGCTGCTGGTCTCTGTCACCCTTTAACCCGCCCTGGAAGCCACTCCCCAGGAAGGACTAACTCTCACCTAGAGCGCCCGCGTGCCGGGAGGTTCCTTGAGCCTTTTGTGGATCATCACTTCCTTACTCCTCAGCGACCCACTGAGGCAGGGGCCGAGACTCTCCCCTTCTGCACATGGGCAGACTGAGGCCCCGAAGAGTGAAATGATTTGCCTGAGTTCCCCCAGTTAGTAAACGGTGAGGACACACACGGAACCAGGCAGCGAGGCTCCGCGCTGGACCCCCGTGTGGCGTGGGCAGGTCTGGCGGGCAGCTGTGCAGACTAAGGTGGGAGGGGAGGCCTCGGGGCAGGATCCTCCTCAGCTGTGCCCTCAGGCTTCCATCTGCACACTCCCTGAAGGGGAGATCAAAGTCGAGAGGCCAGGGCCCAGAGCCCGCTCACGTCTGGCACCCTTGGCTTCTAGAACCCCAAGTTGCCGTTGGTCAGATGTTGGGCAGCCCCTTGAGGGTCTTGCCTCCAGAACAGGCGTGTGTGTTCCGCTGGGCTTCGTGCAGGAAGCCGGGAGATGATCACAGGTGTCCCGTCCCCTCCTGTAGCTCAGTTTGGCGGGCTGGCCCAGCTGAGTCCCCAGGAGCGGCTGAGCCGGGAGACGGCCCTGCAGCAGAAGCAGGTGTCCCTGGAGGCCTGGCTGCAGCGCGAGGCCCAGACGCTACAGCAGTACCGCGTGGTAAGTGGCATCTGCGTCCTCCCCTCCCACGCTCGGAGGCCCACATCCCGAGCCGTCCGGGGAGCCCGAGAGAGGGCTAGGGCCAGGGAGAGAGCGGGACCCGGGAGAGCTGGAGGCCAGATCCTTCTTTCCTGTGGGGGGCACGTGAGGCAGAGCAGGTTTGGGAGAGGGGAGGGCCTGTGCCCGGGGCCTGGTCCCCAGCCCTGCCTCCCGAGTGAGGGCTGTTCTCTGGGAGCCCAGAAGGGCCTGCTGTCCCCGCCTGCCTTCAGGAGCTGGCCGAGAAGCACCAGAAGACCCTGCAGCTGCTGCGGAAGCAGCAGACCATCATTCTGGACGATGAGCTGATCCAGTGGAAGCGGCGGCAGCAGCTGGCCGGGAACGGAGGGCCCCCCGAGGGCAGCCTGGACGTGCTGCAGTCCTGGTAATGGTGTATGGGGGGCGGCCGGGGGGGCAGGAGCGCCGCCTCCAGCTGCTCCTGCCGCCGCCCGCGTTTCCCCGAGCAGCCGGCTCGCGCTGGCCCGTAGCAAGGCTTCCTTCACCGGGGCTTCTGGCTCCTGACGCCGACCTGGGGGCCCCCATCGTGTGCCACCTGCCCAGGAAGGGAGTCCCTGTGCTGGGGAGGGGGGCAGGGCAGGGTGTGCAGAGCGACCCTCAGGCCGAGTGGAGCCGGGTCAGGGGTGCTGCCCCGCGCCCCCGTGTTCCTGCCAGGCGGGGCGCTCTGCTCTGCTCCGTGGGCAGGAGCCGGCGGCTCAGGAGCAGAGCCTTCCAGGGTGAGGGTGGAGCTGGGCCTTGGGGCATTCTCCCCAGACTGGAGCCCCTCGGCCTCGAGCCTGGGGGACGGGGTGACACCGTTGTCCTCCCGGTGGCCTGGGCCTCCCGTGCAGGTGTGAGAAGTTGGCCGAGATCATCTGGCAGAACCGGCAGCAGATCCGCAGGGCTGAGCACCTCTGTCAGCAGCTGCCCATCGCCGGCCCAGTGGAGGAGATGCTGGCTGAGGTCAATGCCACCATCACAGACATCATCTCAGCCCTGGTGACCAGGTGACTGCTGCCTCCGGCCACGCCGGCCCCCGGGTGGTTGGCATGCGGGGAGGCAGGGGTGCTTTGCCCACCGGGGTTGCCGCGGGCGGGGGTGGGGGCTCTCGTTGGAGTCCTTGTCTCCTTTGTCTCGGGCCCCCATCCCCCTCTGTCCTCAGTGGCAATGGCTGCTTGGCGTTGACCTTGCCCAGTGTGTGTTGTGGGCGCTCCGCGGACTGCCCTTGTCCCCCCGCAGCCTGTGCCGGCTGCCGAGTCATGTCACTGCCTCCCCTCCCACCACCTCCTCTGACTCTCGGTGGCCTTGCTGGGCACAGGAGCTGTGCCGTGTGCCCTTCCTTTGCCTGCTGAGCCCCGGTAGCCTCCCCACGTGGGGGGACCAGGCCCTGTGCCCTGAGCCGGCATCATGTGTGGTCTGGTCACTTGTGTCCCCGCAGCACATTCATCATTGAGAAGCAGCCCCCTCAGGTCCTGAAGACCCAGACCAAGTTTGCAGCGACGGTGCGCCTGCTGGTGGGCGGGAAGCTGAACGTGCACATGAACCCCCCCCAGGTGAAGGCCACCATCATCAGTGAGCAGCAGGCCAAGTCGCTGCTCAAAAACGAGAACACCCGCAAGTACGTGGGCCCTCCCCCTCATGTCTGCCTCTTTCCTCCAGTCCTTATAACAGGATCAAAATGCTCCAGCCTCCTAGGCAGGACTCTGGATGCTGCTATTCATTGTAGGAGCCCCATTAGACCTCCTGGCCTCTTTTGGATCTCAGAAAAAGAATGGGAGGCCTTCTGTGGGAAAAGTACATGATTTTCATTCATTTAGTAGGAATACATCCAAGAAAATTTCTTTTATGTAATGTATGTTTATATCTTGTATATTTTATGCAGCTAACATTTCCTCTAAATGACATCCATTTTTATAACCTTCTTTATTGGGTCCCCCCAATATATTTTCTACCCCACATTTACTGAGACACCGCATGGGTCTAGGGTCGAGTTTCTCTCTGCTCTGCAGTGACTACAGTGGCGAGATCCTGAACAACTGCTGTGTGATGGAGTATCACCAGGCCACTGGCACCCTCAGCGCGCACTTCCGGAACATGGTGAGGATGGGAGAAGAAAAGAACAAATCTTCCCTCGTTGTTTGAGGGGTCTAACCCCTTTATTTGTCTCCTTTGCAGTCCCTGAAACGAATTAAGAGGTCAGACCGTCGTGGAGCAGAGTCAGTGACAGAAGAAAAATTTACAATCCTGTTTGAATCACAGTTCAGTGTTGGTGGAAATGAGCTGGTTTTTCAAGTCAAGGTAAAGCCCTCCCTCAGCTGTGGGATGTGTGTGTGTGTGTGTGTGCGCGCGCACGCACTTTGTATCACAAAAGAATTGTTTTGATCACATAGTGTCTTAACTGTCAGTGGACAGAAAGTGGGAGACGTCATCCTTAAAACTATGTATCTTAGATTCTCTTAAGATCTATAATAACAAGCAATAGCAAATTGAAATAGCTGGAGATACAGGTAGGAGCAAATCAAGAAAACATCACTCTGGATGAATTGAGTAACAGTTGTACTAAGTTTAAGACATTTTTTACTTGCTATTTTTTCCCAGAAATATCTCCATACTCTTTCTCTTTTCTCTCTTGTTCTCCATTTGAGAAACTTACTGCATCCTTCAGAAATATCTAAGCCACATCTCTTAAAATATCTAAAATTTCTAAGATTGCACCACTATGAAGAGTCCCATGATTCCTGGAGCCATTCAGATTTTATATTCAAGTATGACATTTACTCCAACTTGAAGAGAAAATGAGTGTGTTGTAATAAAAAGAAGAGCAAGAGAGGAACGTGTCGCTCTTGGCGCTCAGCCCTTCTCTTTTGTCTTTCTAGACCCTGTCCCTCCCGGTGGTGGTGATTGTCCACGGTAGCCAGGACAACAATGCGACGGCCACTGTTCTCTGGGACAATGCTTTTGCAGAGCCTGTGAGTTGACTCCCTGGGCCTGTGGGTCTCAAGATTTTGATGCTGGTGTCATGAATCTCTTTCATGTGTTCTCCCCCAGAAAAGCATAGAAAAGTGTACTTTCTGGGAGGCAGAGAGTATGTGGAGAATGGAAAGAGCGTAGGCTTGGAGTCCGGCCAAGGGTTAAACTCACGCCCCGCCGTTTCCTCACGTTGTGACTATGGGAACTTCACTTTCTCTCTTTGAGCCTAAGTTTCCCTAAGTGTCTACACCACAGGGATAATAGTGCTCCTTAGTGCTGTTAGAAAGATGAAATTAGGTAACATTCAGGGACACCTGGCTGGCACAGTTGGTAGAGCATGCAAGTCTTGATCTTGGGATCATAAATTCAGGTCCCATTTTGGGCATATAGTTTACTTAAAAAAATAAATGAAATCAGGTAACATACAAAATACAAAATGCTTGTCACCTGGTCAATACTTAGTGAATATTCTTTTGAATCCTTGGGTCAGACCATGAATGGAATTTGGGACTCCAGAAGGTAGACCTCTCATGACGTTACTTATAGTTTAGCAGTTGCTTCCTGCCATCTTCCCTCCAGTAAACAAGGGTGCCATTTAAAATGTCTTTTCCAAATTTTAGGTTCTGTGATTCATGCCAACTCTCATGAAGAATGAGATGCTTTGTCTAAGGGAATGAATATGATTTTGTGGATTTATGCATCAAATACTATCTGAATACCCCTAGTGTGCACTTGATGAGCATTTTCAAAACATTTCATCAGGAAGAGTTCTAGGTATTACACATTTCCAGGAGCGAGTACTCCATGAAAGCCTGGTAAAAGGTTATGGTGGGTATTCAGGGTGTAAAAGTATGTCCTCTCACATGACTAACGTGAAGAGTCTCACTGAGTTCTCCCAACAGTCCTCTTTACAGAACAATATTTTTGCCGCAAAGGTGAGATTTATAGCAGAAATTCTCCCATGCCCATTCTACAGATCCTGAGTTTGAGGCTTCTCTTAAAACTGTCTGCCTGCAGCATGTCCTGATAAGCCTCCTGGATAGGATTGCCACCTCTCCTCTCATTCCCCTCCCTGCCTGTCCACCGAGCTCATTCCTCATGTCACGTTGGCAGCTCTTGCAACATGTCGTTGCTAAATAAATTGCCTAAATTTAGGCAATGCCTAAATAAATAAGCATTTTTGGCATTTCCAGTTGTGCTCACGACTAGTGTACATCTTAATGCTCTTTTAAAATAAGTACTTGTGGGGATTTTTCTACAGATGTAGTTCCATAAGTGTCAGATGACATTAGTACGTTGCAGCATTGTTTGTAATAGACAAAGATCACTAGGCTGATACACAGATGTCTGTGTTTGGGGGCCTGGCTAGCTATAGTATTGTTCTTCCATATTGTGAAATATTTAGCAGCCACAAAAGCACATGTGTTTATGTGCTGATGTAAGGCCTTGCAGATACTAAGTGGAAAAAGGGAGAGGTAGAACATGTGGATTTTTTGCTACCATACATATATATATATCATGACCTGAGCCAAAAATCAAGAGTCAGGTGCTTAACCGAGACAGCCACCCAGGTGTCCCCATTTATATTTTTAAACAGGAAAAGTTATATATATTTCCTAGCATGCATAGATCTCTTTGGAGGCATACACAATAAACTAGGTTATATGCTCAGGGCAGAGGAACCGGGCTGCTGGGACACAGGGTTAAGAAAGCAACTTCAGGGGCGCCGGGGTGGCTTGGTTGGTTGAGCAACTGCCTTCAGCTCAGGTCGTGATCCCGGAGTCCCGGGATCGAGTCCCGCATCGGGCTCCCTGCTCAGCGGGGAGTCTGCTTCTCCCTCTGACCCTCCTCCCTCTCATGCTCTCTGTCTCTCATTCTCTCTCTCGCAAATAAATAGAATCTTAAAAAAAAAACAAAAAACAACTTCCTCTATAAAAAAAAAAAGCAACTTCATAGGGCACCTGGGTGGCTCAGCCCATTGGTTCTGGGATCGAGCCCCACATCTGGCTCCCTGCTCAGTGGGGAGTCTGCTTCTCCTTTTCCCTCTGCTGCTCTCTCTCAAAATCTTAGAAGACACTCCACTATATACCCTTCTGTGCTTTTAAATTTTATATTATGTGAAGCAATTGCCTATTCCAAAAAAAAACTTTTGTAATAATGAAAAAATAAAATGAAGTACCGTGGCTGATTGGGATGAAAAACAGTTTATTAAAAATTGATATTGTAACCTGTTTCTCAATAACAAGTGGTCCAATTCAGTTTCCATTCTTCACATGACATTTTTTTCACATTGAGCTGGAGTTCAAGGATCACACTTAATGCACACACATGCATGAGTGCACACACAATTCTCTCTGCCTGCAGCTAGAGACCCAGTCTTTCAGATTCCCGTTCCCCTGAGCTTACAGTGTAAGAGCCAGACCTTGGTCACATTCTGTTTCTATGGCTCTTAGAATGTAGGATTAGACTGGAGGTTCAGCAGTTCACTTACAGAACACCATCGATAGCGCGAGGGTACCTTCTAAGTTGCGTGTGAAGAAGGTAAAATGGAACCTTCTCAATTTCACAGAGCTGCCTATTTCAAAAAAGTTAAAATTTATCCTCAGGCTCAGCAAGACAAATGTTTGTAACTGCATTGAGCCATCAGTGTTTTCATTTTGTGGGTTGAGTGAATATAAATCATGCAACTGTTTTCTCCTAAGATTCTGGCTTTTCTCCGTCTCAGGGCAGGGTGCCGTTCGCCGTGCCCGACAAAGTGCTGTGGTCTCAGCTGTGTGAGGCGCTCAACATGAAATTCAAGGCCGAAGTGCAGAGCACCCGGGGCCTGACCAAGGAGAACCTCGTGTTCCTGGCACAGAAGCTGTTCAACAACAGCAGTGGGCACCTTGAAGACTATAGTGGCATGTCCGTGTCCTGGTCCCAGTTCAACAGGGTGAGGGACCCGCCACCAGCTGCCCTTAGCTCAGTCCCTCCAAACGGGATGTCTTCCAGAGACTTCCTGCCCTGGGCATTTGTTCTTCATGACTCTAATAAAATGTGCCCAAAGTAATAGAAAGCTCCTGAATAGATGGATAGGCACATACTTCTTATGTAGAAAATTAGGTCTTTGAATACTTAAGTGAACTGGGCTTTGTGTGCAACTAGTGCATTTTTTTTCCTTTATAAAGGAAACAGAGCAAAGCAAATGATTACCTATTTCACAAGACGTAAAGCTTTTGTGATCAGAAGTCCATGGCTCTTTCCCATGGACTCTCTGATGCTCCCTGCTGTGCAATCCTGCAAGGCCAGGCTACCATGGGACCCTCAGCCCACAAAAGGGAATGCTGACGGAGGAAACCTCTCCTCCAGCATCGGGTAATTGAGATGTCACCCTGTCACATCTCTGACTTTAAACCCAACTTTGTGTACGCCTCCATCCCCAGGTGTTTTAAATGCCCTAATTCAAAAACAGCAAAGAATGAGTCAGCCCAGATCCAGGTGAAGGTGTTTGTAGCAGGGGCCACTGGGTTTGGCAATTGCTCTGTTGTATTTTTCTCCTCTTCTCTCTTCCTCCCTCTTCAGTTTTTTGACTGTAGGCCCATTTGGTAAACTCGGACAAGCATGTGTATTTGTATGATTCTGACAGTGTAGATGTTTGTTTTCCATTTAATTTTTTTCAGTTTAAGTATATGCAGGCAATATTCCAGGTGTTACTCTTGGCGTTCTTGTGTTCACTGTTCTATCTCCAACCAGGAGAATTTACCAGGACGAAATTACACGTTCTGGCAGTGGTTCGATGGTGTGATGGAAGTGTTAAAAAAACATCTCAAGCCTCATTGGAATGATGGGTGAGAATTGTCATTTCCTAAGTCAGCAATAGAGTATGAAGCTCTTTTTTCCGCTGTTAAGACATCACATCTGTTTCTCCTTCTTTGGCCTTTGTGATCCAGGGCTATTTTGGGTTTCGTGAACAAGCAACAGGCCCATGACCTACTCATTAACAAGCCTGATGGAACCTTCCTGCTGAGATTCAGCGACTCTGAAATTGGCGGCATCACCATTGCTTGGAAGTTTGATTCTCGTAAGTTCCCTCCCTTTTTAGAACATATCTTGGGGTGCCTGGGTGGCTCAGATGGTTATGCATTTGCCTTTGGCTCAGCTCATGATCTCTGGGTCCTGGGATCAAGCTCTGCATCAGGCTCCTGGCTCAGCAGGGAGTCTGCTTCTCCCTCTCCCTCTACCCACCCCCTCCCTGTCTCAAATGAATAAATAAAAAATCTTTAAAATATGTATATATACTGGTTATAGTTAGCTGCTTTTGTTGTGAAATTGCTTCAACAAATGACTTATTGAGCACTTATGGGGTCAGTTCTGATGAAGGGCACACAAATGGATCACCATGACGCAGCTGGGGCTGATAAGGCAGCCTGTGTAAAATCATATCATGGGAAACACAGTCACTAATTCTGAGAAACAAACGTGTAACCCTGAAGTGGCTATCATACAGCATTCTGTCCACAATCTCAGCTGCTTCCCTTTTGAAATGTCCACCTTCTTATTACTGAACCGTGAGCTTATTTCAGTGAAGAATTACTTGGATGAGTTGGGAATCATTAGACTGGAAGTAATACGCTATTTTAATTATTCCTTTATCCTAATCAACGTAAAGGCATGGCCACTGATTATTTCCACCCAAGAACAGTTCTTTCCTCTGATCCTCACAATAAGATAAGAGTAGCTTGCTAGTTTTTTTGCAACTTAAAGATACAGTTTTTCATAGCTCTCACGCATCCTCTGTGTGACATGGACATGCTTCCTGGCTCTCATATACTTTTGTACAGGGATCAAGGATTGGGGTCAATAAGAACTATTTCTTCTACAGAGGGACTAAAAACCATTTGAACTTGAAACTACCTGAGATCATTGGATCTCTAGGGAAGTGCTATATGCATTACCTGCTTATCTCCCCATGGCTTTTATAAACGACTTGAGCTACGACCTGTGGTAATTCGGTCATTTTTTTTTTTTTTTTAAGATTTATTCACGTATTGGGGCGCCTGGGTGGCTCAAGTGGTTAAGCGGCTGCCTTCGGCTCAGGTCATGATCCTGGAGTCCTGGGATTGAGTTCTGCGAGTCCCGCATCGGGCTCCCTGCTCAGCGGGGAGTCTGCTTCTCCCTCTGACCCTCCCCCCTTCTCATGCATGCTTTCTCTCTCAAATAAATAAAATCTTTAAAAAAAAAAAGATTTATTCACGTATTTAAGAGAGAGTGGAGAGGGGTAGGAACAGAGGGAGAGGGAGAGAGAACCCCAAGCAGACTCCCCGCTGAGCAGGGAGCCCAAGCCCTGAGATTGTGGACAGAATGCTGTATGACAGCCCCAGTGTGGCGCTCTATCCCCCGACCCTGAGATCACAACATGAGCCGACAATCAAAAGTCAGATGCTTAACCGTTAAGACTGAGCCACCCAGGTGACCTACAACCTGTGGTTACTTTTTTATTTTTTATTAAATTTTTTTTTTTAAGTTTTTATTTACCTTGACAGAGAGAGCACAAGCCGGGGGGGAGCAGTAGGCAGAGGGAGAGGGAGAAGCAGGCTCCTTGCAGAGCAGGGAGCCCGATGTGGGGCTCAATCCCAGGACCCGGGATCATGACCCGAGCTGAAGGCAGTTGTTTAACCAACTGAGCCACCCAGGTGCCCCAACCTGTGGTTATTTTTAAATGGAGATCTTTATTGGGAGAGCTTTGATTTGTAGTATATTTGGGTTTTAAGATCTCCTGTTTAGAAATCATGCTTAGAATATGATTATTCTGTTTATTGTTCTAGAGGAAAGAATGTTTTGGAACCTGATGCCTTTTACCACCAGAGATTTCTCCATCCGGTCCCTGGCCGACCGCTTGGGGGACCTGAATTACCTTATCTACGTGTTTCCTGATCGGCCAAAAGATGAAGTGTACTCCAAATATTACACACCAGTTCCGTGCGAGCCTGCCACTGGTAACAATGTTCGCATTCTGATTTGGTTTTGTTGTGATTTCAGTTTTCTTTTAGTTTTTTGTGTGTATGTGTGTCTTTCTGTCTTGCATGAAAACCTACACAATTAGTATTTAGTATTAGTGTTTGAGCATTATTCAGGGGAGTTGTAAATCCCGGACTGTATTCTTCAGTCACATCTGCTGCTAACCCCAAATATCAAAGTGAAGGGAATGAATTGCTTTTATTATTATTTTTTTCAAATTGTTTTTAAAACAAGCTTAGATCAAACAAAATTAGAAAGATAAAATTTGGGGCGCCTGGGTGGTTCAGTTGGTTAAGTGTCTGCCTTTGGCTCAGGTCATGATCTCAGGGTCGTGGGATTGAGCCCCATGTTGGGCTCCCTGCTCAGTGGGGAGTCTGTTTCCCCTCTCCCTCTACTGTTCCCCTGCTTGCTCTCTCTCTCAAATAAATAAATAAAATATTTAAAAAGAAGATAAAATTTGTTTTTCAAAACAGATGGTTTTATTTTCTGATCATAAAAGTATTCTGTATTAATTGTAAAATTTCCAGAAAAGTATGGAAAAGAAAACAGATATTACATAACATCTCTCATCTATATATTAACCACTGTAAAAAATTCAGTGACTATTGTTCCCATCTGTGTAGGTATGTATCCTTCATTCAGTCACCAGATGCTTGTTAGTACTTCCTGTGTGGAGGTTACAATCTAGTAGCAGAAGGAGGACAACAAACAAATATATTTATTTAGTGATGGATGCTATGAAGACAAGAAAGCATGGTAAAGAGAGAGAGATGGGACAGGGAGGAGGATAGGGGTGGCATTTCAATAGAGTGGTCAGACAAGGTCTCTCCGAGGAGTTGCTTTCAGCACAGAGCTGAATGAAGTAAGGAGGCTAACCACACAAAGATCTAGACAAAAAACCCTCTAGACCGAGAGAAGTGTAAAAACCCTGAGGTAGGAGTGAGGTTGGTGTGTTTGAAAGACTCCACGAGGGCCCAGGAGGCTAGAGCTGAATGGGCCAGAAAGAGGGTGTAGGAGGTGATGGCTGAGCAATAGGGAGGCCAGATGGTGTCAGGCTCGGAGTCCAGTAAATGTTTTGGGTCATAGCTTATATCATCTTTTGTGATCTGATTTTTTTTCCCCACTTAAAAATGTACCATAGGCAGAGTTGCAGGTCTGTAAATATAATCTTACAGCATCACTTTACCGATTGCATAGAATTCCATTGTATGGTGCTTTGATGTCAGTTATTTGAGAGACTTACAATTTAGGTTATTCACCATTTTCTGTTGTGAATTAATGTCAAGATAACCTGGGGCACCTTGTTGGCTCATTCATTAGAGCATACAACTCTTGATCTCAAGATCATGAGTTCAAGCCCCACATTGGGGGTAGCTTACTAAATACATACATACATACATACGTACGTACGTACATAAACAAACTAACTGAGATAACCTGGTGCATGCATCCTGTTCAACTATTTCCCTAGGATAAACTCCTAAAGTAGAATTTGTGTCAAAGGGTATATATACCTTTTAAGCTTCTTGACACACATTTACAGAATCGGTAATATGTTCTCACTCCCACAGATATCTGTTGGAGTACCTGCTCCTCCACCCCCCTGCCAATCATAGATTCTGCTCACTGATTTAATGCTTGCCGATCTGATTGGCATAAAAATGTCTTAGTTCTTATTTTCATTTCTTTGATTCTAGGTAAGGTCGCAACATCTTTTCATAATAATAATAGTAGAAACTAGAGTAATAATAGCAGCTAACATTTTCTGAGTGCTTACTGTGTGCTGGGCACTTTTCTAAGCACATTTCACATACTGTCTCATTTAATCCTCAAAACAGGTATGCAAGGTAGGTCCTGTGACTCTCCTCACTTTACATATGAGGATTTGAGGCAAAGAAAAGTGAAATAATTTCCCAAAGTCCACACAGCTAGGAAGTGACCAAACCAGGGTTTGAGCTCAAACAGTCTAAGCTCCAGAGTCTGAATTTCTTAACTTCCATATTACTGGCTGTTTATATTTTTTCTGTGAAGTGTGTTTATATTCCCTGTTCATTTTTCTTTTAGAGTTCTGTTTTTTCCTAATGATGTCTAAGTATTTTTACATAGTAAATAAACCTTTTATTATATATAGCAAACATTTTTCTCAGTATGTCATTGTTCTCCTAGCACTGAAGTTTTATTTTGCTAAAGTACAAAACTTGTATTTTCTATACAGCCCAATCCATCAACCTTTTTCCTTTATAGTGTATTATTTCGTATCATGCCTTCCCACCCTGCAATGATAGTTATATTTCCAAGTGGCAAAATAAACCAGAAGTTTTTAGATTTATGTGGTATTTTGTTTTTTTAAATATTTATTTATTTTATGTGAGGGAGTAGAGGAGAGGAGCAGAGGGAGAGGGAGAGAGAGACTCTTGAGCAGACTCCCCACTGAGTGTGGAGCCTGACTTGGGGCTCGATCCCACGACCCTATGACCATGACCTGAGCTGAAATCAAAAGTTGGACACTTAACTGACTGAGCCACCCAGGCGCCCCTAGATTTATGTGGTACTTTGGATTAAACCTGACATTGTTTCTTTTTGTTAGCACAGCTAATCTAGATTTTTAAATCCTATTTTTTATAGCATTTCTTTGGTTTTTATCTTTTCTGCCAATCCATAAAATTCTCTATAAACTATAAAGCACAAAAAGCATGAAGTATTATAAAAAGGTAGCTCCTGATATTTGAAGCCTTAGAAGAAGCTGGTTAGGATAACAAGCAACTTGTAAACCATGTAGCATTTCACTATCTTGGACTGTATCACTGACAAGCTCTTCATCCTCTTTTTTTTTTTTAAAGATTTTATTTATTTATTTGACAGAGAGAGACACAGCGAGAGAGGGAACACAAGTAGGGGGAGTAGGAGAGGGAGAAGCAGGCTTCCCGCAGAGCAGGGAGCCTGATGTGGGACTCGATCCCAGGACCCTGGGATCATGACCCGAGCCGAAGGCAGTCGCTTAACCAACTGAGCCACCCAGGCACCCAAGCTCTTCATCCTCTTGACCTTAGTGTCATCTTCATTGTCTAACATTGTTAGGGCTATACGTATTCCCATACTCATATAGCCAAGAAACAAGACTTCATTCAATGACTTCAGGCTCACTTAACTGGATTTCCACAGTCAGTCTTTTAAAAAGGTAACTACGGCTGACCAGACCACTCTCGGGTTTATCCCCTGACCTCCCACATCCCAGTGGGGACTCGTCGGAGGGTGGAAGAGAGACACACCAGCATTCTTCTTAACCAGCCACGGGGCATGGACAATACAGGATGAGTGATCATCAGATTACCCCCAAATGCAGAAACCGCAGGGAAACAAAAGAGCACACAGATATTTGAATGATACTCCCTTTCCTAAAAGAGGAGATACTCAAGAGTCAGAGTGACTCCAGGGACCATTAAGTCAAATTCATTCCTCTCTTTGATTTCTCAGTACAACCCCCTGAAAAGTGTTTGTACACCTTCCGCTTAAAGGTCTCCAGTGATGGGAAATCAGTTCTTCCCAAGACAGCCCGTTTCTTTTGTGGGCAGTTCTAATTATGACAACATTCTTCTTTCTATGATTGAAAATTTGTGGGGCGCCTGGGTGGCTCAGTCATTAAGCGTCTGCCTTTAGCTGAGGTCATGATCCCGGGGTCCTGGGATCGAGCCCCACATCGGGCTCCCTGCTCAGGCGGGAAGCCTGCTTCTCCCTCTCCAACTCCCTCTGCTTGTGTTCCTGCTCTCACTATCTCTCTCTCTCTGTCAAATAAATAAATAAAATCTTAAAAAAAAAAATTTGTCATCTTCTCTCCTCCTAATTTTTTTCCCTGGGACACAAAGCAAATCCTGCCACGCTGCTGCATCTCTAGCTTTAAACCTTTAAGATACTTTTTCTTTTTATACTTATTGTACAATTAATACTTGGTTTAGATTTGTACTGAAGTATATGTTTTCTATGGCTTGAAGAATTTATTAACACATCCAAGCCATCTCAGAAGATACTTTAACTTACAGTTTTAGTATTAAGACTTCTCCTAGACCAGGTTCTCCTAACAGATTAAAATATTATGTGCTTGTATCAGATCCTAAGATAAAATTAGGTGGTTGTGTCCTATCCTAAGAAAAGATGTAATTCTCTTTTTTTTTTTTAAAGATTTTATTTATTTATTTGACAGAGACACAGCTAGAGAGGGAACACAGCAGGGGGAGTGGGAGAGGGAGAAGCAGGCCTCCCGCCAAGCAGAGAGCCCGATGTGGGGCTCGATCCCAGGACTCTGGGATCATGACCCGAGCTGAAGGCAGACGCCCAATGACTGAGCCACCCAGGAGCCCCGAGAAAACATGTAATTCTTAAGGGAGATTGTATTTTTATTTCATTGAGAACTTTGGTTCTCATCACCGTTCCCCCCTCGGCAGCTAAAGCGGTGGATGGATACGTGAAGCCACAGATCAAACAAGTCGTCCCTGAGTAAGTACCCAGGGTCCAGCTCTGGTCTCCTGCTGCCTCCTTTCTCTTCCCTCGGTCCCCCTCACCCCTCACCGCTGCTCCTCCCACTCACAGACCCTGCGTGGCCCAGCCCGCCCTTCCGCCCTGAAGCCTGGCTCAGCCCTGGAGAGGGAACTGGGCTTAGTCTCAATGGGACCAGGACCCAGGGCCCCACTCCTGCAGCTGGAGTCCCAGGCCCAGTGGGCACTTTGTCCTTCCATACCCCAAAAAAGGTGTAAAAATGCCCCCCGCCCACCCCTCCCCAAGTCAGCTGCTGCCCGGAGGCCACTGAGACTCTGCTGTGTTTCTCCTGCAGGTTTGTGAGTGCGTCTGCAGACTCTGCCGGGACCAGCGCCACCTACATGGACCAGGCCCCCTCCCCAGCCGTGTGCCCCCAGGCTCATTATAACATGTACCCCCAGAAGTAGGTTGTGTTCTCATGGGGCTCCGTGGGGAGGAAGTGGGCACCTGGCCTCAGGCTGGGCCCCGGGAGGGCTGGTGGGCAAAGGGACCCAGAGCTCCTGTAGGTCTGAGACCACCCAAGCTGGGCTCCGGCATGTGCCCAGGTGGGAGATAGATTCAGCCAGAAGATATTGGTAGTTTAGAGTGGATTTGGGCAAATGTCATCTAGTCCCCTCTCCCAAAATGGAGATTTTTCTTGTTCTGTATAAAGATCAGATGGGCTTTAGATGTGTGGACAGCCAGGGTTAGCGGCAACTGGAGTGGGTATTCTAGTTTGAGGCACTCTGTCCTGATAGCAAAGGACTCTGCTCTCCACTGTTTAGATCATGAGTGTCTTTTCCCACGAAGCCTAGGCAGAGGGTATAGGCAGTCTTGGGCCATGCACCTGGTGGGGTTTGGGCCTTGGGCTGGTCTCTGCTCCTCATCATTGGGCCTCTGACAACCTTTCCCTTCCCTTCATCTTTTCTCTTTTCCCTCGAAGCCCTGACCCTGTCCTGGACAACGATGGGGACTTTGATCTGGACGACACCATGGATGTGGCACGGCGTGTGGAGGAGCTCTTGGGCCGGCCTATGGACAGTCAGTGGATCCCTCACGCGCAGTCGTGACCCCCGTCTCCATCTTCAGCCTCTTCATCCTTGCCAGAGGACTTACTCTTGTGGATGTTTTAATTCCATGAATCGCTTCTCTTTGGAAACAATAGTTATAATGTGAAGTGTTAATACTAGTTGTGACTTTAGTGTTTCTATGCATGGTGGCACCAGTGAAGGGAGTGTGTGTGTGAGTGTGTGTGTTTGAGTGCGTGTGCACACGCGAGTGTGTGAGTTTACACATGGGGCTGTTTCTCCCCCTTGCTGTGCAGAGTTTATTCGCAGCATTGGGGCCACAAACAGAGGCCGTGGTTGTTTTAACCTTGTGAAAAAAGGCTGTAGTTCCATGAACCCTGGAACTTGGCCATGTGTCTGTTCAAGTAAGAGAAGGACAAAGGGAGGAGAAAGCACCTCCGCTCCGTGAGATTTGTCACTGTGTCTGCCAAGCAGTTGATATATAACCGTGACTGTCTCTGCTTTCCTTTGAATTGTAGAAACTGCCTTTTGAAAAAGAAAGCCGTCCTCCCACCTTTCCCTCTCCCCCACCCCTGTTTTCCTGGGTAGGGATGGGTAAAGGGGGAATGTCTGGTCATTGTTGGGACAAGGGAAGTCATAGGTTGTCCGATGGGTAGTGGCTTTTTAAATAACACTTAACCCATCTAACCCATCTACATGTTCTCTCCCTCACCCCTCCTTCCTTCCACTCTGTGGAATTGCCACTCAGCTCTATGTGTGTAAACACGTGCAGACACGTTTGATGAACTAGAGAAAAGAGGGTCACATAACCGCAGCTTACTGTGTTGATGTCCTTTGTATCATGGCCAGAGTGGAAGGCCCAGCCATGACCCATGGGTGCTGAGGAAGTTGCCTTGCTCCCTGGGGCACCTGCCCTCTGGGCTGCCCATCCTTCTGCCCAAGTGCGGCTACCCCAAGGCTCATCGATGACGGCTGTTTGCACATGGTGGTGTTTTGTTTCTAAATTGAGACTTCTTGTTTTCCTCTTCCCACCCTCATCTGACATCACAATTCTTTCTTCCTGTGGCAGGTCCTGTGTTGTTCATACCCAAGTCACCTCGTTTCCCTTCACTGTTCACACGGGCTGTCTTGGGGAGGGGGTGGCAGGAGCGCAGTCTGAACCCAGGGCCAGCATGTTCCATGAGGTCATTGCCCACTTGGTATGGGCTGCCGGGTGTCGGGCATTGGTCATCTGGGGAAATGCAGTCAGTGGGTTTCCTGGGAAGTTTGGTAAGCTGCAAAAACAAAACAAAACAGCTTCAACATAACGTCCACAATTTCTTCCGTAGCTTTACATCAGATGGAAGGAATGGGCTATGGCAGTCAGGTGGGAAGAGGGGTAGCAGATAATAGTTTTTGGGGTAGGCCTACAAGCCACTCAGCCCTGGCCCCCCTCTCCAACAGTGACTGCACCCAAGAGAGAATGGCCCTAAAAACCTTATTTTTATACATGTGAGTAAATAAACATATTTTTTTTACAAAAATGACTTCCGAATTTATCAGTGCTTTGATGTTAAAGGAAAATATTCCTCTGTAGTAAATTATTTATTGGAAGATGACTTTTTAAAAGCTGCTGTTTGCCCTGGCTCGGTTTCATACACTGATTTATTTTTCTATGCCAGGCAGTAGAATCTCTCTGCCTCTGAGGAGCAGGCCGACCCCTCCATGATACCAGCATTGACATAGGATGCGGCTAAGCCCTTTAAGCCCTAAGCCCTCAAGATTTGATTAAAATTCCCCCCGTGAGGATCAGAGCAGTGGGGAAAGGGGAAAAGGAAGCCAGACTGCTCTCGGACCCTTACCTGCCCGTCCCTCGGGCTTCACCGACACTGGCCTGTGAGTGCAGTGCTGGGAGTTCAGCAGCCCTGACGGGCGGGGACTGCCACACCGTCAGCCCCGTAGCAGAGCTTGCCCTTTACAGTTAGCACTGGGGTTGCGGGTACTGAGAAGTGTGGCTGCCCTGAGTGTAGGGGTCCCATGCTTGTACAGTTGCTGAGCTGTCCTCAGTTTCCCTGAGGCTGTGCCTATAGATGGGAGAGATTTTTGATTGAAAGGTGTGCTCGCTATCTGCGTTGTATTTTCTCTTTTCTCCCTGTTCCTGCAAACCACAAAAGAGGCAGTGGCAAGTCTTGACCACCTGCCTCTCACTTGCTCCCAGACACACACACACACACACACACACACACACACATACACATACACACCATCAAAACTTTTCAATGTGTGGTATGTGCAGGGTTTTGTAGGGGGGTGGGGAGACTAAAAGTGAATATAACAAAGTGGAAGTATACTTTTTATAATTTTTCTTTTTAAAACTTTGTGAAATTATTTCAGATACATATTTTAGTGTTGAGGCAGATTAGTATATAGCCACCAAAAAAGTATTGTGTACAATTTGGGGCAGTCACAAAATTGTGTATTTTATGTTACAATAAAGGCTTCCTCTGAAGGGACAATACTGAGTCTGTTTTTTTTTTCCATCAGGTGGTGAGAGAAGGTAGTTTTGATAGGGAAATATTTGAAATCATCATTGTGACTGTGAAAAGCAGAACTAGTTGGGAATTGGCCTGAGAGAGAGTGTCTTCAGCTTTGACAGCAGAAGGGGCATTTCTGACCTTCCTGTTCATAAGATGTTTTAAAAATTAGAATGATAGGGGCGCCTGGGTGGCTCAGTTGGTTAAGCGACTGCCTTCGGCTCAGGTCATGATCTTGGAGTCCCAGGATCGAGTCCCGCATCGGGCTCCCTGCTCGGTGGGGAGTCTGCTTCTCCCTCTGACCCTCCCCCCTCTCATGTTCTCTCTCTCTCATTCTCTCTGTCAAATAAATAAATAAAATCTTAAAAAAAAAAAAATTAGAATGATAGTCTGTATCTCCTGCCTCCTGATTCCACACTCTTCCCATTAGAAAGCTGATCCCTGGAGCACCTGGGTGGCTCAGTCGGTTAAGCGTCTGCCTTCGACTTAGGCCATGATCCCAGGGTCCTGGCGTTGGGCTCCCTGCTCAGTGGGGAGCCTGCTTCTCCCTCTCCCTCTCCCCCTGCACGTGCTCTCTCTGTCTCAAATGAATAAATAAAATCTTTAAAAAGAAAGAAAGTTCATCCTTAAACTTGAGCATATTTCAAGTGCCCACCCCGTGCCGGGCGTGGTATGTGGGACAAGAAATCATTCTGCCCTCAAGAGGATTATGGCTGGGGAAAGAGCCACACAAGCAATCATGATAGGATATTGGCTCATGCTGCAATAAAGTTATCCTGAGGCCATTACTGAATACAAGAGAACATGGAGGAAGGGCACCAATTAGCTTGAGCTGACTCCTAAAGAACACACAGGAATTAAGGAGAGGCATTCTGCCAGAGAGACCAGCGCGGGCCGCAGCTGGGGATGAAGGAGGGCGGGATATGGCTGGATAGAGGGTGATTTGTGGTCCTCAGCCCAGGCGTGCATCAGAATCTTTAGGGGGACTGGTTAAAGCACAGATGGCTGGGCTGCACTCCACAGAGTTTCCCAGTCAGTAGGCCTGGGGTGGAGCCTGAGAATTTGCATTTCTAACAAGTTCCCAGGTGGTGTGAGGGCAAGGACCACGCTTTGAGAAATGTGGTGGGTGATGAAGCCTAGTGCACCAGGCTAAGGGTTTAAACTTCACACGAACATGATGGAAGTGAAGCAATCTTACCAGACTTTAAGCAAGGGAATGACCAGAGTTTCATTTTAGGAAATCCTACCGTGACAGTTGTAGGACGGATTGGAGGGAGGCAAAGGAGGAAGCCAGGGATGGGGGGGGTGGCCTGTTTCAACAGTCTGAGTCGGAGGAGATGAGGTTCTACAGATGAGGATACCACAGCAGTGGCCCTGAGGCCTAATATGCAGACATAGTAGCTAATGTTGGACAGGACTGGAGTCTAGAATAATTCCAGGTTTCTGGCTCGGGAAGTAATTGATAGAGATGCTCCTCAGTAAGATGACAAGGGGAAGATGTGGAAGAAGAGCAAATTGAGAGGAAGGTTCGGTGCAAATCAGGTAAGTTGGAATGTCCAAGGAGACGTGTGGTTGTGAAGCCTAAGAATGATCAGGGCTGGAGCGCCTGGGGGGTTAAGCGTCCAACTCTTGATTTTGGCTCACATCATGATCTCCGGGTCATGAGATCAAGCCCTGTGTTGGGCTCTGGGTGGAGCCTGCTTGAGATTCTCTCTGCCTCTGCCCCCCACCCCCCGCTCATGCTCTCTCTCTCACTCTCAAATAAATAATTTTTTTAAAAAGATTTTATTTATTTATTTGACAGAGAGAGATAGCAAGAGCCGGAACACAAGCAGGGGGAGTGGGAGAGGGAGCCAGATGCGGGGCTCGATCCCAGGACCCTGGGATCATGACCCGAGCCAAAGGCAGACGCTTAATGACTGAGCCACCCAGGCGCCCCAATAAATAAATATTTTTAAGTATCTTAGAAGAGATGATCAGGGCTAAGGGATGTGTACGGATGAGGGGAGGGGGGCATGACAGAGGCAGGCTGTAAAACAGAACTTTGAATCCTTCAAGGAACTGACTTCATTTGCAAAAGAAGTTCAAGCTTAAGGGTATTCTCAAAAAGGAGGGTGTCATGAAAGGCAAATGGCAGGAGAACAATAGCTTTATCGGAGATAGAGCCTGAATGGGCTCTATCTAGTGTGCTACAGAGAGATGGGGAAAGAGACAGCTGGGAGGAGCTCTCTTGGGGTCAGGACAAATCTCAAACACTGGCCATGAAACTGTCCCTTCAAAGAACCCTGAATTTGATTGGATCAGTTTGTGGAGCAATTTACTCCCCAAAGCATTGTTGAAAAATAGATAGCAATCAGCTAACACTGTGAGTAGCTTAACAGCTGGGTGTGGTCAGGGAAAGAGACAGATCTATGAAAATCACTGTCATGCTAGGGTCACTGTGGGCATACTCAAGTCTGTATCCCCTTACTGAGCAATATCAGGCTTCACACTATGTATGGGAGTGTGGGAAGTAGGTAGACTCCCTAAAATGATCTAGCCACTCACTAAACAAGTAAATAACAATAACAAGCCCTAGAAAATACACAAATATATGGAAGTTAAACAATATACTCCTAAATAACTAACTGAAAAAGAATTTAAGTTCAAGTAGTCACACTTCACAATAAGCAAGTCAAAACTTACTACAAAGCAACACTAATCAACATAGTGTGATATTGGCATAAGGATAGACATATGGATCAGTGGAATAGAATTCATAGTCCAGAAGGAAACCCATGTGTCTACGGTCAACTGATTTTTTTTTTAAGATTTATTTATTTATTTGACAGAGAGAGACACAGCGAGAGAGGGAACACAAGCAGGGGAGCGGGAGAGGGAGAAGCAGGCCTCCCGTGGAGCAGGGAGCCCGATGCGGGGCTCGATCCCAGGACTCTGGGATCACGACCTGAGCCGAAGGCAGACGCCCAACGACGGAGTCACCCAGGCGCCCCTGGACATCCCTTAATGCAGTCAAGTTGACACATACAATTAACCTTCACATGTTCCTCAGATTTGCAATGGTGCTGCACCTGAGTGAAAGACACCCGAGACTGATTCCTGGAGTAGTTCAAGTTCAGCGTCATATCAGAACTGGAACCCACATATTACTTTTATAACCTGAAAAAAATTATGGTTATTTTCATTTGGAAGGTAGACATGTAACATTTACTATTTTTGTAAACTATAGGAAGATGCAAAAAAGAAAAAAAAATCACCCAAATCTCATTCTCCAAAGAAAAGCAGATGACATTTTGCAGCAACTTACAGTTGGCCTTTTATTTATTTATTTTTTTAAGATTTTGTTTATTTATTTGACAGAGAGACACAGCGAGAGAGGGAACACAAGTAGGGGGAGCAGGAGAGGGAGAAGCAGGCTTCCCACGGAGCAGGAAGCCCGATAAGGGGCTCGATCCCAGGACCCTGGGATCATGACCTGAGCCAAAGGCAGACGCTTAAAAACTGAGCCACCCAGGCACCCCTATGGTCAACTGATTTTTACAAGGGTGCCAAGACCATGCAATGGGGAAAGAATAGTCTTCTCAACAAGTGGTGCTGAGACAACTGGATAGCCACATGCCAAAGAATAAAGTTGGAACCAGACATCACATACAAAAATTAACTCAAAATGGATCAAAGGCCTAAATATAAGAGCTAAAACTATAAAACTCTTAGAAGAAACCATAGAAAGCTTCATGACATTAAGGGGCACCTGGGTGGCTCAGTCAGTTAAGCGGCTGCCTTCAGCTTAGGTCATGATCCCAGGGTCCTGGGATCGAGCCCCACGTCGGGCTCCTTCCCCAACGGGGAGCCTGCTTCTTCTTCTCCCTCTGCCTGCCGCTCCCCCTGCTTGTGCTCTCCCTCTCTCTATCTCTATCAAATAAATAAATAAAATCTTTAAAAACAAAAAAAAGAAAGCTTCATGACATTGGATTTGGTAATGATTTCTTGGCCATGACACCATGAGCAACATAAGATAAATTGGACCTCATCAAAGTAAAAGCTTTTGTGCATCAAAGGACACTGATAGCAGAGTGAATAGGCACCAAGATTGGGAGAAAATATGTGTAAATCATATGTTTGATAAGGGATTAATATCCAGAATATATAAAGAACTACAACAACAACTTCTTTTTAAAAAGATTTTATTTATTGGGGTGCCTGGGTTGGCTCAGTCATTGGGCATCTGCCTTCGGCTCAGGTCATGATCCCAGGGTCCTGGGATCGAACCCCACATCGGGCTCCCTGCTCGGCGGGAAGCCTGCTTCTCCCTCTCCTATTCCCCCTGCTTGTGTTCCCTCTCTCACTGTCTCTCTGTCAAAAAATAAATAAAATCTTTAAAAAAAAAAAAAAAAGAGGGTCGCCTGGGTGACTCAGATGGTTAAAGGTCTGCCTTCAGCTCAGGTCACGATCCCAGGGTCCTGGGATCAAGCCCCACATCGGGCTCCCTGCTCCGCGGAAAGCCTGCTTCTCCCTCTCCCTCTGCTGCTCCCCCTGCTTCTGCTCTTACCCTCTCTCTTTCTCTCAAATAAATAAATAAAATCTTTTTTAAAAAAAGACAAATAGCCCAATAAGATCCCTGGCTAAGGGATCTGAGAAGACATTTCTTCATAGAATTATACAAATGGCCAATAGATACATGAAAACATGCTTGATCATTGGTCATCGGGGACCATGCAAATTAAAACAGACTCAAGGGGTGCCTGGCTGGCTCAGTTGGTAGAGCACATGATTCTTGATCTCAAGGTTGTGAATTCAAGCCCCATGTTGGGTGTGGAGCCTCCTTAAAAAAAAAAAAAAACAGACTCAAGTTACTTTACACCCCACTAGGATGGCTATAATCAAAAAGTCAGATAATAACAAGTGTTAGCAAGGAGAAATCAGAACCCTCATATACTGCTGGTGAGGATGTAAAATGGTGCAGCCACTATGGAAACCACTTCAGCAGTTCCTTAAACAGTTAAACAAAGAGCTACTATATGACCCAGCTGTTCCATTAATTGGAATGTGATAAATCCCTTGCATTCATTACAGTTTTATGCGAGAAGAATAAAAACATATGTCCACAGAAAAACTTGTACACAAATGTCCATAACAGCATTATACATAGTAGCTAGAGAACAGAAATGACCCAAATGCCCATCACCTGATGAATGGGTAAATAAATGTGATGTGGCATATCCATACAATGAAATAGTATTTGGCAATAAAAAGGAATGAACTACTCCTACACAGTACTACATGGAAGAACCTTGACAACATGCTAAGTGAAAGAAGCCAGGTACAAGAGACCACATGTTACATGATTCCACTTACATGAAACGTCCAGAATAGGCAAATCTATAGAGAGAGAAAGTAGATTTGTGGTTGCTTATGCTAGGGGTGGGGAGGTGGGAAGGGACTGGGGGGCGGTGATAGCTAAAGGATATGGGGTTACTTTCAAGGTGATGAAAATGTTATGAAATTGACTGTTGGCGTTACACAGATCTGTGAATATAGTAGAAACCATTGAATTGTCTGCTTTAAACGGGTGACTTTTATGGTATGTGAATTATACCTAATAAAGCTGTTCTTCTATAAAATCAAGTTCAAGACCTAAACAAGAAATTAAAAGGGGTGAGATCAAGGTGGGGCAGCCTGATAACGAGAGCAGAACTGTGCAAAGGAGCTCCACCGTGAAAGGGAGAGAGAGCCCCTGGAAGACGGATGAGGGGTTGACGGGAGGGGTTTTAGTGTTCAAGAGCCTGGGTCCAGAGCACAGGAGCCGGGAGGGCTTAACCACAGGCGGCAGATAGAACCTCATTCTAGAGCAGAGGTTCTCAAACTTCACAGTGGGAGGGTAGGTAGGAGCCTAACTGAGGTGGGCACCTTATTCCAAGTTGCAAAAAGACGTCATGTCATAAAGATGGGAGAAGTTTGTTTTTCCTTGGCATAAAGCCTGTTAGCTAACACGGATGGTGACCCCAATTACCAGGTAAAGTTGGGATGAGCTACGTGTGACAAATGGTGCTGTCAAGTCCCCTTCCCTGAGGACTAGTTACCATTTATCTTTTTATTTATTTATTTTTTAGATTTATTTATTTGAGAGGGAGAGAGCTCGAGATCACGGGGAGGAGAAATAGACTTCCTGCTGAGCAGGGAGGACCCCCCCCACCGCCAACGTGGGGCTGGATCCCAGGACCCTTGGATCATGACCTGAGCTGAAGGCAGCTGCTTAACCCACTGAGCCGCCCAGGCACCCCTAGTTATTGGACAGGTGTGTAATGGGTTCTGGCGGCTTGGCTAAGTAAGGGAGGGAGATTCTCTTCTGCCTTTGCAATCTCAGCCATTGCCTGTGATGTGCATCCCATTCTGGTTTGTGCTTATTCAATAACAAAAGTGCTTCCTTTCTCTACTACCTTTGTCAGGAAAAGCTCGTAGATCTTTGTGGAGAGGGTTTCTGGATTGGAAGAAAATTTTGTTTTTTATTTTTATTTATTTTTTTTAATGATTTTATTTATTTATTTGAGAGAGAGAATGAGATAGAGAGCATGAGAGGGAAGAGGGTCAGAGGGAGAAGCAGACTCCCTGCTGATCAGGGAGCCCGACGTGGGACTCGATCCCGGGACTCCAGGATCATGACCTGAGCCGAAGGCAGTCGCTTAACCAACTGAGCCACCCAGGCGCCCGAAAATTTTGTATTTTAAGATTTTTTTTTTTTTAATTTGACAGAGAGATAGAGAGCACAAGTAGGCAGAGTGGCAGGCAGAGGGAGAGGGAGAAGCAGGCTCTCTGCTGAGCAGGGAGCCGGACCTGGGGCTCGATCCCAGGACCTCAGGATCATGACCTAAGCCGAAGGCACCCGCTTAACCGACTGAGCCACCCAGGCGCCCCGAAAATTTTGTTTTTTAAACAATTCTCAAGCTTGAATCTGCTCTTCTGGGGTGCGCCCTTCTCCCAACGCAAGCTGCTTCGTGGCGCTCTTTTCCACACTCAGCTTTCTCTTCCTTCACCTGCAGGAGTTTGAAGACCACACTTCTCCTGCGGGGAGTTTCCTCCCAGCCACGGGCTTGGGCTGGCTCCTAGCACGTGGGCCCTTAGGCAAACTGCCCCTTTAAGAGCACCCCCACCCCAGCTCCTCCCTCAGGCCTGTGGCCGGATTTCCCCATCCGGGCCCCACCCTTTAAAGCCACGGCTCCATCTTTCTGGCTGGCCGTGTACACAAACCGGAGGACCCAGAGGGCCCTGAGTGTTGAGAGTGGGCACAAGTGGGCTGTGACAGGTGCATGTGGGCCGTGGAACCACCACCCGGGGCTCAGGAGGGACCCAGAGCTGGGACAGGGAGGATCCTGGGATGAAGCAGAGCCACTCACTCGGGAGTGGGTTGGACACGGCGTTCTTTGGGCAGCCTGTGTGTGCCAGGCACCGTGTCAGGCCCTTTCTGTAGCTTCTGCTGGGCTATTATTATTCCCATTTTATAGATAGGGCAACGGAGCCTGGAGCAGCTAGCTACTTACCCAGGGCCCTACAGCTAACCAAGTGGCAGAGCCAGGGTCCGAACTCAGGTCAGTGGGACTCCAAAGCCTTGATGTCCTCTCCCCTGCATCACCTGCCTGACGGGTCCTGGCTTCCTCCCAGACTTCCTTTTTCCTTGGTTTCTTGTGTGGCAGAGTGGGGTTAAGGGAGGTGGGGAGAAATGGGTTATCCTCTCCTTCCCCCAGTTCCAGCACTTGGGTCCCTTCCTCCTCCCAGGGGCTGCTTGGAGATGCTGCTTCCCCTTCTCCTCCTCCTCCTCCTGCTGATGCTGCTGCCGGCCCTGGCCATCCTCTGGCAGCGGCAGCCCCGGGATGCCCGGCTGTCCTGGCGTGCTGGCCTCCAGCACCGTGTGGCAGGGGGGGCCCTAAGCTGGGCAGCTGCGTGGCAGCAGTGGAGACTAGAGCAGAGCACCCAGCGCGCAGGCCGGAGCCAGCAGCAGGCCCTGAGGTGGTGTCTGCAAGGAGCCCAAAGGCCCCACGTTCCCCTCCGGAGGACCACAGGTGTGTTTCCCGAGGGTCTGGGGAGGCGGCCCAAGCAGAAAAGCCACAGGAAGTCAGATTCCAGAACCTGAGGACTTCCCTTCTCCCCTTCTACTGCCAGCCCAGAGGGGCCCGACCCAAAGACCCTACCCAGGCTCAAGGTTGTTCAAGATGCATGTTCCATTCCTCGGCCCCAGTAGCCTTGCCCCAGGCGGATGCTGGGTTCCCTCCTCAAGGGTCTTACCAATCTTGCCTGAAACTCTTGGGCAACTTTGGCTTCAGGACAAGTTTATGATGTCTTTGGGGCTACAGATACAAGCACCTTCCGGAACCATCTCCCTCTGACCAAGGCCAGCCAGGCCCAGGAGAAAGAAAGTGGGGGGCAGCTCCTGCCCCCTATGTCAACCCAGTACTACGGGGAGGCCTCCCTGCAGGTAAACTGAGAAGGCTGGTATCTAGCTCCACCAGAGACCCTTACTTGCAGCCCAACCCTCCCACTGGGGTGGGCAAAGAACCCCCAACCTGGGGCCTCAGAGACTGGCTCAGGCCCAGGGCCGACACCCGCTCTTGTCTCCCCCCCAGGCCACCTTGCTGGGTCTGGCAGCCCTAAGCAAGGCCTACCCAGAAGTGCTGGCTCCGGGAGGCATGGCCTGTGTGACCCCTACATCCCCCTGGCCTCGCCCTCTCCCCTGGCCTTGGCACGCCCTGGGCCAGGGTGTTAGGGACCCTGGAGCCAAGCACCCTGGGGCCCTGCTGCTAGAGGCACTGAGGTCCCCAGAGCTGCGGGCACTGGAAGCTGGGACGGCCACTGAACTCCTGGACGTCTTTTCGGGCCTGGAGGCCGATGGCGAAGAGCTGGCTGAAGCAATCGCTGCCGGGAACCCAGGGCCACCTCTCCCCAGGCGGGCGGCGGAGCTGCGGGAAGCCCTAGAGCTGGGGCCCCGAGGACTGGCCCTCCGACTCTGGCCAAAGCTACAGGTGGTGGTGACTCTGGACGCAGGAGGCCAGGCTGAGGCTGTGGCTGCCCTGGGGGCCTTGTGGTGCCAAGGGCTAACCTTCTTCTCACCCGCTTACGCCGCCTCTGGAGGTCAGCAGGACTCAGGGCCAGTGAGCTGGGGGCAGGGGTCAGAGGCCGCACAGCTAAGCTGCCAAGTAGTGAGCCCTACACAGTCACCTCATTTAATCCCCCCAACACCAGCAGCTCCATTTTTTTTTTTAAAGATTTTATTTATTTATTTGAGAGAGAGAGAATGAGAGAGAGCATGAGAGGGAGGAGGGTCAGAGGGAGAAGCAGACTCCCTGCCGAGCAGGGAGCCCGATGTGGGACTCGATCCCGGGACTCCAGGATCATGACCTGAGCCGAAGGCAGTCGCTTAACCAACTGAGCCACCCAGGCGCCCCCCAGCAGCTCCATTTTACATGTGCAGAAACTGAGGCTCATGGAGGTTACAAGGCTTCCACAGATTCGCCCAGCACCAGCATTTACCCCGGAGTCTGCCGCCCCCAGAACCACTGCCTCTTCCCAATCAGGGCCTTAGAGGCAGCGCACTGAGCCTGCAGGAGCCGGGGAGGAGGGGTGGAAGGGCAGCGGTGGGGTCAGCTGCTCAGAGAATCGGGGCCTGGGGTCCAGGGTGAGGGGCTGTTCCCTAGCAGAAAGCAAAGGCGCCACCAGCGGAAGGGCTGCTTGCTCCCCGCAGGGGTCGTGGGCCTGAACCTATGGCCGCAGCAGCCCCATGGGCTCTACCTTCTGCCGCCTGGAGCTCCTTTTATCGAGCTGCTCCCAGTCAAGGAAGGAGCCCAGGAAGAGGCTGCCTCGACCGTCCTGCTGGCCGAGGCCCAGAAAGGCAAGGAGTACGAGCTGGTGCTGACCAACCGCACTGGCCTCACCAGGTGATCACCTGCCGACCCCCAGGTCCCCTCAGGCCCTCTGTGACCCTACTGAGGCCCAGGGACATGAGCTAATGGGCCCTTGGGCCAAGCTCACCACCACCACTGCCCTGTCAGGTGCTGCCTGGGTGACGTGATACAGGTGGTCGGTGCCTACAATCAGTGTCCGGTCGTCAGGTTCGTCTGCAGGTAGGCGACTCCCCGGGGGAGCTGAGCGGCTGTCCTTGTGCCCTAGGCCCCTCTGCCTCCCCCTTCCTCCTCCCCAGGCTGGGCCAGGCCCTGAACGTGCGGGGAGAAGACATTCAAGAGCACGTGTTTTCTGCGGCCCTGGGCCGGGCCGTAGGGCAGTGGCCAGGGGCCAAACTGTTAGACCATAGCTGTGTGGAGAGCAGCATTCTGGGTGAGCTTCTCCATCAGCTCCTGCCCCTCCCCCCCGTTCTTGAGTTGGCTGCACCACCCGCCCCCATACCATACCCATCCTGAAGGAAGAACTCTAGGAAAGAGGTAAGACCGAGCCTCTTCTGCTGCTCCTCACGGAAGTCCTTCCCCATGTCTAACTCCCATCCCTCCTGCTGCAGTCTCTCCCCCTTTCCTTTCCTGACCTGCTTCATAGCTACGATTAGGCTTTGGGTTCCTCCCCATTTACCCCCCTCTCTGCCAAGAAATTCCTTTTCTCCCATGAACCTCGGAGTGGGGTAGGACAGGCGGGGGCACAGACATTGGTATTGGAAGCCGCCCTGTTCACAGAAGTCTGTGTGCCTGGGGGTTTGTCTATAGATTCCTCCGAGGGCTCTGCTCCCCACTATGAGGTGTTTGTGGCGCTGAGGGGGCTGAGGAACCTGTCAGAGGAAAATCGAGACAAGGTAAACGAGACAGGGACAGGATGTGACTCCATGTCCCCTTCACTATGCATGCCCCCAGGTGCCCGGGGCACAGCACAGGAATGGGGAGGAGGGGGGGGGGCGGGGAGGAGAACCTCCGTGGGGGCTCGGGGAGGGGAGAGATGAGGCCCACAGACACATGCGTATGCATGAAACGCCTATCGTGCACATGCTGACATCATCAGGCGCCCCACATCCACAGAGCCACACCCCAGCCTCACCCAGGCCGTTCTCTTCCCAGCTTGACCACTGCCTTCAGGAAGTCTCTCCCCGCTACAAGTCCTCGCGGTTCTGGGGCAGCGTGGGCCCAGCCAGGGTTCACCTGGTGGGGCATGGGGCCTTCAGAGAACTCCGGGCCGCCCTTGCAGCCTGCCCCTCGGCCCCCTTTCCTCCCGAGATGCCCCGGGTCCTCAGGCACAGGCATTTGGCCCAGTGTCTGCAGAGGAGGGTGTTGTCCTGAGCTGAGGCCTGCCCACTGGCCCATCCCCCTTCATAGGCCACCTCGCTCTTTGCTCTGCGGCCTCTCTGGATGAGAACCCTTGGCCAAGGTCTTTGACTCTGTTACCTGACAGTGGCTCATCAGAGCTGCCAGGCCTTAGGGAGGTCCGACCTAGTCAGCCCATGCTGAGCAGCTGACGTCAGCTGACGTCTCCGGACGCCTGCAGGGGCCTGCCTGGAGCCCCGTGGCCCAGATGCTCCCGTGTCTCCAGCCCAGTGCACTGCGCAGGCTGCAAGTGTTGGCAGTTAATGCTCCTGGAAGCCACCCTCTGTCTACAAGAAACAGGAGTTGGAGAAAAAAACCCCAGCGTCATTGTCCCTCAGTGCAACAATTCTGAAGTGTATTCTGCTCCAGTTGCCCACAATGATAACCCTCTCAATAACACAGTTCTTACTGGTTTTCCTTCCTTCCATCCTTCCCATCCCCACTCCCTTATCTGCTTTCTAGGATCATCTCCCAAATAAACCTCTTGCACCAGATTCTTGACTCAGGGCCTGCTTATGGAGAAACTGTAATAGTCCCATTTGCTCTGTTTCTGCGCCGCCTGGCTCCCCCCTCCACCTTCGGCTCTGGATACCAGGGCTCTCCTCCCACTCCCCACTCCAGGTCGGGGTAGGCCCCGAGTGTGTGTGCACCTCTTTCCACTCCAAGCTGATCCAAAATGTGGCAGGACTGCTCTCTAACTTCCCTTGCCCTGGCTTAGCACAGGTCCCTGTCTGGCCCAACACCCACAAATCACTTCCCTGGGTAGGGGCTGTACTGCAAATCATGAAGTATCCCAACAGGGAGCAATCCCAGAGACCATGTGGCTTAACTGTCCATCTTACCCATGGGGAAACTGAAGCTTCATGAGGCTGTGAGGCTCACCCAAGGCCCCACAGCTCCTCCTAAGTAACATGGCCTAGTTCCCGATCAGTTGCTAAGTTTCCAATTCTGTCTCTGAATTACTTCTGGATTCCATGCCCCCCCATCCAGGCCACCCAGCCCCCCATCAGCCCCACGACTCCTTCCTGCTAAAACCTCCTATGGCTCCCCAGTGCCCACAGGATTGAGACCAATCAGCTGAGCTTGTAAGACCCTTGGACCCACCCTGGTCCTCACTTACCTGTCCAGCCACCTCTCCCTTGTGAGGGAAACCACAACTATGACAACCACACCCTACTATTCTGCATGAGCTAAGCACTGTCACCTCCAAGTCTTTGCTCACTTGTGCCTCCTGCGGAATGCCTTCTCCCCAAACTTACCTGATGGAAATCCACTTTGCATGCCAGGTCTTTTTGGGGTCCTTTCTCCCACTGAGCTATCATTATGCCGGGTTGCCTCCCCACCTGGACTTTGGAGCTCCAGGAAAACTGGGCCAGGTCCAATGCACATTGGCCCTCCAGGGCCCAGTGCAGAGCCTGGCAAGGAGCAGATGCTCAACAGACATGCCCCGTATCCAAGAGAGACTTTGGTTCCGAGCTGGCACAGTCCTGCCCCAGGGTGGCTCGCTCTTGGCGACTCCATCCCCCACTCCAGGCAGACTGACCAGGAAGAAAACTGGGCAGGTCAGAGGACAGCACCAGGTTTGGCTGCTTTCTTCCCCCCGCCCAGGTTCAATTTCCAAGATTTTCCACCTTGGAGGTTGGTGGAAGGAGCAGAGGGAAGGAGTGGGGGGGAGGTGGGCGGTAAGAAGGGAGAGGCGGCTAAGAAGCCTTTTCCATGAAGGAAGAGGGCCCAGGAGCCTGACAGACCCCAGGGACAGCAACAAGGAGCAGAAGGGGGAGGCCTGCTGCCTGCCTGCCCTCCCCCCAGCACGCACACCATGTGGGGTGTGGGGCTTACAGCTGCCTTCTCTCCTGCCCTAATTAGCAGCTGCCCACCCCCCCGCCATTGTCCCAGGCCAGCGCCCCAGTCAAGGCCTCTTTTGTGCTCCCAGATTCCTGGGTGCAAGGTGGCCTCATTAGTGCCGGGAGACCGGCCCATCTCCAGGGAGCAGGCGGATGGACAAGGGGGGCACCAGGGGCACAGTGATCAAACTCCCGCTTCTGAGAGCCTTGGCGGCCATTCTTTGGGTCCAACCTGGAGACGGCCCCCCTGCAGGAGGCTAATCTTAGACTTGCCTTTGTTTGGCCCCAGAGTGGACGCAAGTACCCGTCTGTCCCCCACCACCTCAGAGCACTATAAACCCGGGGCCCTTGATTGGGGGTCACAGTCAACGGCCTCAGAGTTCCTGGCTATTCGGACCGCTGCAGACACCTTTCCTGGCTACCCCACTCTGAGCTTCAGACACCATGAACCCTCCCTCTACAAAGGTAAAGACCCGGGAAGAGAGGGGTGATTCATCATACCAGATGGGCAATGAGAATGCTTGCTCCGGGGGCTTGGGGGGGCTGGAAAGAAGGCTGAGGTGTCTCTGCTCTTGGTCTTTTCCCATGTGGGCTCTGAGGCAGGGGACTGGGTGGAGCCTAGGGGCAGAGCCGGCCTGGGCTAGCCCGGGACTGAGCGCCTTCTCCTGAGACCTCGGGGCTGTGCTTGCACCTGTCTCGCGTCCCCCTCCTGAAACCTGCCCTGTAGGAATTATTTAATACCCGTTCAGAAGGGACGAAGGTGTGCCCCCTGAGAGGGTAGGAAACAGGTCCGAAGCGACAGAGTGCAGTTTCCCGGCAAGGGAGCAGGCCGACAAGACAACTTGGAACCTGCCAGTCCTTGATTTGCACGTGTTTGTCCGGGGAGGGACTATACAGGGCCTCTGTTTCCCTGAGTGAACAAACTTCTGGTGCAGACTCCCACACCCTGTTTTCAGGTGGAGTGGTAAGCGCTTTAATGGGGGTACGAGGGACTCAGGGTACCCAGAAAAGAGGGATTCACCTTGCCCAGGGGGAACTCAAAGGGCTTCCTGGAGGAGACGCTGGGCTGGGGCTTGAGCAGGTAAAGGAACCAGAGAGGAGCCCTGCTACGGAGGCAGCATTGCGCAGCGGCCCGGAAACTGGCGGACCGCGAGGTAGGCGCGCAGGCGGGGAGGGGGCGCGGAGCCAGCTGGGCGGGGCCTGGGCGTAGGGGCCGGAGGCGGGCGCGGCGGGAAGACCCCAGCGCCTGGCCTCCTGTCTCCCTAGGTCCCCTGGGCCGCCGTGACGCTGCTGCTGCTGCTGGTGCTGCCGCCCGCGCTGCTGTCGCCCGGGGCGGCCGCGCAGCCCCTGCCGGACTGCTGCCGCCAGAAGACGTGCTCCTGCCGCCTCTACGAGCTGCTGCACGGCGCAGGCAACCACGCGGCCGGCATCCTCACCCTGGGCAAGCGGCGGCCCGGGCCCCCCGGCCTCCAGGGCCGGCTGCAGCGCCTCCTGCAGGCCAGCGGCAACCATGCGGCCGGCATCCTGACTATGGGCCGCCGCGCAGGCGCGGAGCCAGCGCCGCGCCCCTGCCCCGGGCGCCGATGTCCCGCGGCCGCTGCCGCCCCGTCTGCAGCGCCTGGAGGGCGGTCCGGAGTCTGAGCCCTTGATCTTGCCCAGTTCTGGCCCTGCCCTCTCCTCCTTGTCCGCCCGGTGTCAGCCCTCAGAAAAAGGGCAATAAAGACGAGTCTCTTAATGTGGCCGGTCTCTGTTCTGTGTGGTCGCATCCCGTCCTGCAGGGGGCGTGAGAGTCCTTCGAACTATAAAGAGCCCGAGTGCCTAGAAGCCGGGCGCTTGGGCACCTCGGCTCTGGCGTCTTCGAACTCGCAACACAGAGCAAGGAATCGTGAGAAGAGGCCCCGCGGCAAGGAGAGAACATGTGCATGCTTGGAGGGGAGGATGGGGGACAGACAAGTCTCTCGATGCTCTACTAATCATTCTGTATCTCGGCCTTTACAGACAGACAGGGAAGGGAAGGAGAGCAAGGAAGTTTGCACAGAGGAGCGCAGTCTGGCTGGGACGGGATAGGAGCCGAGCTTGCCCAAAAGGGCGAGAATATAAGGTTCCACATGAATCTTCCAGAATGGCTGCTGCATGGGGGTTGACGGTGTGGGGAGCGGTGGGGCGTCGGAGGGGGAGGCTGTCAGTTTCCTGCAGCCTGGATTTTGAAGGCCCTCGCAAATCATCAAGCTTTACATTTCATTCTGTAGGTACCTGAGAGTCAGGAGAAGTTCTTAATCAGAGATGGGGCAAGATTTTCCTGCAACTTTAGCTGAATGCACCCTCCACCCCCAATTCATACGTTGAAGTCCTAACCCCCAGCATTTCAGAAGATGGCCTTATGTAGAAATAGAGTGATTGTAGATGTAAATAAGATGAAGTCGTACTGGAGGAGAGTGGACCTCTAATCCGATATAAGTAGTGTCCTTATAAAAAGGGGGAATTTGGACGCACAGAAACGCACACAGGGAAAAACCATGTGAACATAAAGACAGAGGTGGGGTGATGCATCTATAAGCCAAGGAACACCAAAGATTTTCAGCAACCCACCAGAAGCTAGAAGACAGGCATGGAACAGATTCTCCTTCACAGCTTTCAGAGGAAACCAACCCTACCTCCTCTTGATCTTGGACTTCTATCCTCCAGAACTGAGACAATAAATTTCTGTTGTTTAAGCCAGTTTGTGGTTCTTTGTTTAATAACCCCAGGAAACTAATAAAACACCAAAAGTAGAGACACAGAAGGATGTGGCACTTTTAAGCAATCTAACAGCCTAGATAATACCCAGCTCAGACTTTGGGGGTGAGGATGAGGAGCACCGGCCTGAGATGAGTACCACCCTATCTTCCCATTCTCACTGGCTTTAGCTGCTTCGTTCTAGGAAGCAGCCACTCTAAGCCACCACATTCATCTGCCCCCGTAATTTTCTGCTTTTGTAGTGAAAATATCCCATGTCTGGTGTCATTGGTTCCATCTTGGAAAAGATGGAGATCAAAGACTGGGCACCTGGGTGGCTCAGTCGGTTAAGCCTCTGCCTTCAGCTCAGGCCCTGATCCCAGGGTCCTGGGATCGAGTCCCACATTGGCTCCCTGCTCAGCGGGGAGTCTGCCTCTCCCTGTGCCTCTGCCCCTCTCCCTGCTCATTCACTCTCATTCTCTGTCAAATAAATAAAATCTTAAAACAAAACAAAGACCATCAGTACACCTTTGGAGATTTGCAAACTGACTCTGCCCACCTTGAAACTTTCTTGTCCCCCAGCTTGCCTCCAGCCTCCTTCCCCACTCGAATGGCAGCAGCGAGAAGGAGGGTTAAATCAAGACTACAGGAAGAGAGAAATTGCTTTCCAACACACTTACTGTGTACCAAAAACATGCATGATGCTATTAAATTCTTACAACCGCATGAGGTGAAAATTATTAGCTCTATTTTACAGATAGGGAAAGTGAGGCTTTAAGAGGCTAAGTCACACAATCAGTGAGTAGCAGAACTGGCATTCTACCCCATGGACTCCAAAGCTCTTTTCATCCACCCGGCTGCACTCTGAGGCAGAACTCGCTAGGGTGCCCTATCCAAAGTGAGGCACGATTGAGGGTTAACCCATTCTAGAAGTTGAATTCCCAGCCTTCCTGCCGATCCTCCCACCAGCAAAACTAGTTTCTTTGACCCTTACTGTCACATACTGGAGCGCAGGAAACGGGTGCTGCGAAATATCCCAAGGCCAGCAGGCGGCACTGTGAACCAAACACCATTCCCAGCGTGGGCGGCGCGCGGGGAAACCCGCAAGGCGGAGCCACAAGGAGTCGCCGCGGAACCACGCGTGGGGGCGTGGCCACCCCGGGAAGAGGGCGTGTCTACTACTCAAGCCCCGCCCCACCCCTTGGGTCTCGGCTCCAGGTGGGCGTGTCCCGAATTCTCTCTGCGAGAGACACGCGTGGGCCGCTCCTCTCTGGGAGGAGGGCCGCGGAGAAGGATGAGGGTGTCGCTGGCGGCCCCTCCCCGTGCGGGCCACGTGGCGGGCGCGGGCCGAGCCCGGGGGAAAGAACTTGGCCCGTGGGGAGGTGGGGGGACCGAGGCGGCGCCAAGCTGAGCCGAGAGCTGCGGGATTCAGAGCAGAGAGGCAGCGGCGGCGGCGGCGCCGAGAGGAGGGGAGGAGGCAGGCGGGCGCATGGGGCGCCCCGGCCCCGCCGGCAGCGCGCCCCCTCCCTCCCCGCCGCGCTGAACGCCCCCCAGCGCCGCGCCTCAAACCCCAGCCCCGAGGCCATGCCGGTCATGAAGGGGTTGCTGGCCCCGCAAAACACCTTTCTGGACACCATCGCCACCCGCTTCGACGGCACGCGTGAGTGGGGCGAGGCTGGGGCTGGGTGTTCGAGCTGGGGCCAAGTCGGCTTCGGCGCCGGCGCGGGTCTACTGGATGTGGTGAGACCCGAGGCCGAAAGAGTGGAGTTGACCGTCTAGGAACTCCCGAAGCCGCGGGAAAGGAACAGGACTGGGAGTGCACTGCGAAGGGAGGCGGGAAAAGGGCCAAGAGTGCGGGGGGCCAAGGTTAGGGGTGTGACTGGAGTCAGGAAAGGCTCTTTGAGCCGCAAAACGAAGGAGAGGCCTTGGCAGCCGCCCGCTCCCAGGCAGAGCTCTGTTGGGAGCGTGTGTGGGGATATTCGAGACGCAGAGGTGGGACGAAGTGGTCAGGCGCTCTGGAGTCTACTTCCAGAAGGCTCCAGCATCTCCTTCCCCCAGAAAAAAAAAAAGAAAGAAAGAAAGAAAAAGAAAAAAGAAAGAAAAAGATCAGACTTCAGCAGCACCTAGCTTGGATTAAGGTCAAGCGCCCCCAAATCTTGGCGCCTTTGTGTCTGAGGGAGGTGAGGCAGGCGTAGGGGGGTGGTCCGTGTGACGGAGGGAACTCTCTGCTCGCCCACCCCCAGTTTGGATTCCAGGTTCAGCACCTTGGACAGCCACACTCCTGCTTCCCAGCCTCTTCTCCCGCCTTTCTTTCCCTACTTTGCAGCAGAGAGATCTCCCCCTGCCCCCTTCGGGCACCCTGACCAGTATCTGGAAAGTGGGGGGAGCGATACCCGCGGGCGGAAGCCGAGCCACCGGAGCCCTAGCCGCCTCCCCACTCTCCCCCCACAGACACCTCCCTTGTTTCCATAGCTCCCATCACCGGGGCAACGGGCCCTGGGATGGAAGAAGGAGGCTGCTGCCCAGGGCCCAGAGCTTCCCAGGCACCTTCAGTCCCCATCAGCCTCTCCACCCCCACACACTCACCCCTCTTAGCACCCAGCACTGGTTGTGTCTCAGGCCCCTTCCCTCAGCTGAGATTGCCCCTGGATGGCCCACAGAGCCCCCCTGTGGCTTCCACCCACTGGAGCCAGAGGAAGCCAACTCAGCTTCTACTCCTGGGGTTGCTGGATTAAAAACTTCCTTGCCCAGTATGCTGTCAGACTTTGAGCACTGGGACAGACCCCCTGAAATTACCTAAAGAGATGCTAAAAAGAAGACCTTTCCTGGAAGGCAGAGAATGAGGACTCTACTAATCACTGTCTCCCTCCCCCAACAGAGGAGATTTGTGAGTTTGTATAATATCCGTCTTCTGGTTTCCTATCAATAAAATGGGTGTGATGTCACCAGAATCTCTGCCCTGTCTACTCTCTAATAGGAGGACCGGATAGCGGCTATGCATGTGTTTTGAAAGCTGTGGGAACGTGGGGGAGTCGTTTTTAACTTCTCAGTATAGCACTTAGTATGTGCCAGGCTTTGTTCTCCCCAGGTAACTCACTTTCACAAACAGTCATGTGAGGAAGATATATTATGCCCCACTTTGCAGATAAGAAAGCTGAGGCACAGAAGAGCTCATTAACCCTTGTCCAAGGTTACAGTGGGAAAGTGGCAGAGGTGTCATTCTGGAGTCCATGCCCTTACTACTATAGCTCCCCTGTAATAGCTCACCAGCTTGAAGGCAGGAGGAAGGACCGCATGACCTTCTTCAACCCCCCACTGGTCCCTGTCCCGGTTCTAGGCCATCCTTAAGTCCTTGTCCTTTTGCTCTGTCTCTTCTTACTCTCATTTCAGAATAGCCCAAAGGGGATCCAGGAATCACATGGAAGCCTGGGAACCTTCTGGCTCTGTGACCCCTGACCACAGCTTGGGGGAGGTACTGCCCACCTTGAAGCTAAGCTCCCTTCCTGGCCTTGACCTAACCTTGACCTCTTCTTCCCACAGACAGCAACTTCCTGCTGGCCAATGCACAGGGCCCACGGGGCTTTCCCATTGTCTACTGCTCTGACGGATTCTGCGAGCTCACAGGCTACGGCCGCACTGAGGTCATGCAGAAAACCTGCAGCTGCCGTTTCCTCTATGGTCCAGAGACCAGTGAGCCAGCCCTGCAGAGGCTGCACAAGGCCCTGGAGGGTCATCAGGAGCACCGGGCTGAGATCTGCTTCTACCGAAAGGATGGTAAGGGGGCCTGGCCCGCCCTGCAGGCCTGTGCAGATCCTGGGCCATACGCAGAGTCCACCTGGCACAGTGGAAGCCTGAGTGCTGGTCCCCACACTGCCACAAGCTGACTATGACACTTAGTGCATCCCTGATCCTCTCTAGGCCTTGCTTCTCCAATCGGGAAAGGAAGGAGTCAGCTGACATAATCTCTGGGGTTCTTTCCATCTCTAAACCTTTGCCAAGCCCTTTGACCATGCCCAAGAACCTTGGGTGATCAAGGGAAAGGGGTGTCATGGGCTGCTCACCCTCTCCTTCCGTCTCTCCACATCTACAGGCTCGGCCTTTTGGTGCCTCTTGGACATGATGCCCATCAAGAATGAGATGGGAGAAGTCGTGCTTTTCCTCTTTTCCTTTAAGGACATCACTCAGAGTGGAGGCCCAGGAGTTGGCTCCCCAGGAGGCCACGGGGACAGTAATCATGGTAACTGCAGGTCTGGGGAGGAAGCAGGAATGGTCAGAGGTTCTTGCTGAAGGTCACACAAGACATCTCCTTACCCGGTCTCATGGGATGTGCCCCCACTTATCTCTGCACCCTTCTTCCCAACAGAAAACTCACTTAGCAGGAGGGGAGCCGGCTCAAGACTCCGATCTGCCAGGAGGCAGAGCCGTACTGTCCTACACCGGCTGACTGGCCACTTTGGCCGCCGACGCCAGGGAGGCATGAAAACCAATAATGTGAGTCCTATCTCCACCCCAACATCTCCCAGCTGTGATTCTGAGGCACCCTTGCTAATGTCTCCCTGTCTGTCTGATCTCCCTCCGGTGGCTTGTTCCTCTGTCCACCCATTTCTTATGTGCGACTCTCTGTTTTGTCCCATGTGCCTTCACATCTTCTTCCAACCCCATCTCCCTTGCTTCCTTATGATTGACATTACTTTACTCTGACGATGTCATAAGGGCAGGGATCTAGCAGCAATTACATCACCTACCTCTGAATGATAGTGTTACCTCATGGGGGGGTGAAATCACAAACTGTGGTTCTAGGGAGAAAGCCCCCATTAGGGTCCTGGTACCCAGCCCTAGGACCCTGATAAAGCCACGGGATCAATTCTCCAACTCTCTGTGTAGTTTGTGGGGGCTACAGGGAATGGAGTGTGCTGTGCCAGCCTCCCTTCATCTCTGGGATATCCCCATCCCCCACAGGGACCCCAGATTCCAAGCAAAACTTGAGGGAGAAGTTAGTGACCCCTGGGTGGGTGAAGTCTAAGGCATGTGCCTGATTTGTCATAATCTCCTTCTCAAGCAGGGTGAAGGTCAAGCCTTATAAATACCTCCCACAAAACATGATTGATCAAAAGGGGGCCCAAGCAGTAGATTGGCAGAGGAAGGAAGTGTCAGGCGCCAACCCATGAACCCCTTTCCCGCACCTTCTATCTCCTCTTGTGGTCATGCCTGCAGCGTCCACTCCCCCCCTTCCCCCTCCCCTGCCTCTCCCTTCCCTAAGCTTTGGCTCCCCTTTCCCTTAAATGTCCCCAACCGCCACCCCTCTCCCCCTAGAACGTGTTTGAGCCAAAGCCATCAGTGCCCGAGTACAAGGTGGCCTCCGTGGGGGGGTCCCGCTGCCTCCTCCTCCACTACAGCGTCCCCAAGGCCGTGTGGGACGGCCTCATCCTCCTCGCCACCTTCTACGTTGCGGTCACCGTCCCCTACAATGTCTGCTTCTTGGGCGATGATGACACCCCCATCACTTCCCGACACACCCTTGTCAGCGACATCGCCGTGGAGATGCTCTTCATCCTGGGTCAGACCCTCTGCCCCACATACCTTGGCGGGTGGGCTGGGGGAACCCACTCATCCAAGCTTCGCTCCATCCTGAGCCCGCAGGACCCAGGCATTCAGAGCCCAACCATTTCTGGGTCTTTAAGTCCTAATGGTCCAAATGCCCCGAGCCTCGAGCCCTTCAGCCTTTAGACCATTCCTCCCTAAAGAGCAGCCAGAAGCCCAATCTGTCTTCCCCATTCCTGCCTCCAACTCCATTCTGGGTCTCAGGCTTATTCCCAGCTTACTCAGTTCCTTGGTAAGCCTAGTAACGAAGCCCGCTAGTAACAGCCTCTTGCACCCCCAGATATCATCCTGAACTTCCGCACCACCTATGTGTCCCAGTCCGGCCAGGTGGTCTCTGCTCCTCGTTCCATTGGCCTTCACTACCTGGCCACCTGGTTCTTTGTTGACCTTATTGCTGCTCTGCCATTTGACCTGCTTTATGTCTTCAACATCACCGTGGTGAGTGACCCCTGTCCCACCCGGCAGCCCAGCCTCCCAAATTCAGCGCAGCATCTCGCACTAAGGGAACCCCAACCCAGACTCAGCCCTTCCCATCCATCCATCTGCAAGTAGTCGTCAGGCCCCTGCTGTGGGCCGAGCCCCATGCTAGCTGCTCAGAAGGAGCTGGGAGGGTCTGTGCTCTCGGGGAGCTCAGCTCACAATCACTGAGGGAAGCTGAAACAAATGAAAAGCTAACTAGGGCTACCAAGGCGGCGTTGGTCTGATGCCAAATGAGTGGTACTTTTCACATTTTTATTTAACAAACAACTGATGAGCATTTAGCTGTCTGCAAAGCACTGTGTGGAGCATGGTCACTGTGGGGGAAAGGGACAAGGATTCAGCCTCCAGGCAGCTAAGTTGGTGAGGGGGCAGGACTGTTGGAGGGGACAGCAGGAACAGAAGAGGTGAATGGAGAGGAAGATGGGGCCCAGGTATTGCTAGGGGCTGGGCACGGAGCTAGCTGATCTTGGAGTTTCAGGCAGGAAAGTGGGCATGCATGAAAATGATCTGATGATCTGAAATCTAGCCAGTGCCTGGGAGGCCAAGGCGCCCCAGCTGGGACAAAGGCCCAGGTGGTCTGGGAAGGACTCCTGCAGGAGATAGAGCAGAGCTAGACCCTAGAACAGAGAGCAGGATTTGGCTGACAGGGGATGGGGAGAGAGCATCTGGGGGGAGCATAATAAGCCAAGACACGGAGGTGGAGGCTGTGGGGTGGGTTTGGAGGCAGAGAGTGCCAGGGCCTGGGTCCTCCCATCTCCCCGGGGACTGCCTGGAGGTGCCTTGGGTGGTCAGCTCTGCAGCCAGCCAGCAGATAGCAGGTGCTCTCTCAAGTCCAGGGTGAGGGAGTCCCACCCTGTGTCCCCAGACTCCCTTGGCTGTTGGGTGGGGAGGTGGAGAGCAGTTTCCCTGTGCGCTCCGCTCTCTGCCACACTCAGCTATAGCAGGAAACCACCTACACGCAGCCGGATTTAACTAGCCGCCGACGGGCTGTGGGCCTCTTCTCCTGCTCCTGGCTGCGCACACGGGTGTGCACGCTCCCACACACGTGCCTGTGTGTATGTCTGCCCTGAGCTCCGGCCACGCTGAGCAGAGCTACCCACCCCTCCCCGTGAGCGCACTCTCCCATCCCATGCCTCCCAGGCTGTGTCAGCAGGCAGACAGCTGTCCCTGGGGAGAGAGAGAGCTGCAGAGAGGCCCCTGTCCCTCCTCCCAGGCGGTCCCGCTCCTCTGGTACCTTCAGGGCCACCTTTCACTTACTAAGTCCTTTCATGCACATCATCTTATTTGAGTCTCACAGTAACCCCTCTGGGCAGATTCTCTTTTTCAGAGGTAGACGCAAAGGCTCAGAGAGGTTAAGCAGCTTGCCACAGGTCACAGAGCTAGAAGTAGCAGGCAGGAGATTGGAACTAGGTCTCCAGACTCCTAGTCTATCCCTCCTTCCACCACACGACCCTGCTTCCCAGGAACGCAAGGCCCCCGAGTGGATGAGGTGGCACAAGGGGAGATGAGGAGCAGTGCTGGGCTGGAGGGAGGCAGAGCAAAGATAGAGGATGAGTAGACATGGAGAGAGCTGTGGACTGAAAGGAGCCAGGCCTGGGACGTTCTGGTCCAAGGAGAAGGAGAGGCGGGCCCCAAGAGAGTGAGGCGCAGGGGCAGGTGACTAGAGGCAGCCCTGAAGGACTCAAGTCTGGAGGCAGAAACTCTGGGAGCTGGGGGCAGGCGTTAAGCCCTGGAGACGGTCCATGTGGAGGAAGCAGGGCCACCTCCTTTCCAGCTCCTTCACCTAAAATTAGAGAAAAGGACAGGAGGTGGCTCAGGAGCCGTGTAGGGCCAAGACTACGGGGGATGATGCTAGAGGCTTCCGGAAGGGCCTTCATATTAAGTTCCCCAGGCCCTGCCCCAGAGCCCCCAGCCCTGGCTTCCAAGCTGCCCCACCCAGAGTACCTGCTCCTCTTCTCTAAAATTCAGAGGGCTAACTGAAGCATTAATGACCACAGTGAAAACAGGTCAGAGTGGTATTTTTGGTAACACTTACAGGATGCTTACGAGGTACCACTAGCTCCATCAGCCCCCACCCAGCCCCACAGGGGCTAAGACCTCAAAGCCCAGCGCTGAGGCTCCCTCAGTTCCTGGTCTCCTTCCCTCAACATTCCAGCATGCCCCCCTCATCTGCAGCTGACCCACCCTGAGAACAGCCCCTAAACTTCCCCAGTCCCCAGGCCTCTTGTCTGGTCCCACTCTCCCTTGCTTCTCTGTGTCTCGAGGGATGGCTCCCTTCACAGATGCTGTCGTCGCCGACAACCAGCTCTCGCCCACAGTTGATTGTGCCTAGGACTTTGGGGGTGTCAAGCAGGGACCAGAGATCACTCCTTACCTCTGACCAGGACTTGCTTTTTCACCAGCCTACGGTGCTAGAGGCAGCACAGCACAAAATGGACTTGGGTAGCTGCTCAGAGGGAAGTCCCAGCTCCATCGTTTCCTCGGTGTGTGACCTTGAGCAAATCACTAGCCTCTCTGAGCCTTAGTTTACTCATCTGCAAACTGGGAACAGTGATGATAATTGAACTGAAGGCGTGAGTTTTTTCATGAGGATTATAAATGCTTAGCCCAGTGCCTGACGCACAGAGCGAGTACTTATATAAGTAAGCCAGTCCGCGCCGAGTAAGTGTTAGCCTTTATTAGCGTTGGTATTATTCTCTGCCTGCTGCATTCCCTGGTCACTTTCTCAGGACAGCAGGGCCGTTGTTCCTGCTGCAGCTTCCCCTGGCTCCCGGGCATCTGGTGACAAGGCGCTGGGAGGGGCCCTGGGGGCTCCGAGGAGGTGGGCCCGCTGACAGCCTCCCCCGCCGTGCTCCCGCAGACTTCGCTGGTGCACCTGCTGAAGACCGTGCGGCTGCTGCGGCTGCTGCGGCTGCTGCAGAAGCTGGAGCGTTACTCACAGTGCAGCGCCGTGGTGCTCACACTGCTCATGTCCGTCTTCGCACTCCTCGCCCACTGGATGGCCTGTGTCTGGTACGTCATCGGCCGCCGGGAGATGGAGGCCAATGACCCGCTGCTCTGGGACATCGGTGAGCCACCGGCGCCAGGCTTCCACTGACACCCATCTGCCTGCCCTGTCCACACTGGCCCCCAAGCGGATGCCTCCCCCGGCACCACCCCCACCAGCCCACGTTCTTCCCTCCATCCAACAAACGTGCATTGAGCTCCTTCCCGGTCAGGCGTGGGAGTACTGAGTTGAAGACCAGGGGTGGGACCGGGTGACCTCACAGCCTAGCAGGGGAGCCAGACCAGTGACAGGCAATCAAAACAGTACAGGAAACACTCTGATGGTGGGGAGGGTGTTTGGGGCAGAGGGAGCAGTACCCTGCCTGGACCCTGTCAGGGGCTCCGCAATGCCCTCAAAATCAAGTCCGCACTTGGTCCACACCCTGCATAGCCCTGCAGCCTTCTCTCTCCCCACCTGGCTTCCCTTTTTCCCCTGCGCCCTCTGCTGCGGCCACACTGGCCTCCTTCCACCCCCTGGGCTGTACTGCTTTCTCACAACGGCCTTGAACATGTTTTCCTCTCAGGAATCCTCTCCCTCCCTTCTTCCCCTAGGTGACTTTTCTATTCCTTGCAATCTCCACTAAAACCCTCTGTCCTAAGGGAGCCCTTCAGGAACCACACCCTCCCCCAACTGGGTTGGCTCTCCCTAACCCATTATGGCTCCTGGACGCCCTATACTTCCCTTTGAGTAGCTCACTGCCCACCTGCAATTTATTTCATGTGTCTTTCCCCTCCAGACTCTTAAGTTCCACCAGGGCAGGGAGAATGTCTGGCGGGTCAAGTGCCAGCACCCTGTACACAAGGGGTGCTCAATAAGCTATTAGAGAGCCCCCCCTTCAAACAGTCAGCAGCTCAGCAGCTTAGCCTTGGTTACTGCAACTGTAACCAGTTCACTGTGGGGAGTCCCAGGCCCAGGCTGTTCCTCACATTTCCTGTGCCTGTGGGTGCAAACCTCCCCTCGCCTCTGTAAATACTTGCCCAAGGTCAAGCGCAGGCAGCTCAGGGAAGGCCAGCTCTACCCCACCCCACCCCCCCAATGCAGCTGCTCCTTGCCTCCCTCCACCCCCCAGGCTGGTTGCACGAGCTGGGCAAGCGGCTGGAGGAGCCCTACGTCAACGGCTCTGCGGGCGGCCCGTCGCGACGCAGCGCCTACATCGCTGCCCTCTACTTCACGCTGAGCAGCCTCACCAGCGTGGGCTTCGGCAACGTGTGTGCCAACACCGACGCGGAGAAGATCTTCTCCATCTGCACCATGCTCATAGGCGGTGAGGCCGGGCCTGCCAAGCCCCGGGGTGGCCCTGCTAAGCCCAGCGCGCAGCTGGGGAAACGGGCTCAGAGAAGGCAAGCTGTCCACCCACGTCCAGACAGTCGTTCATTCATTCATTCATAGCCGTTTCCTCAGCACCTACTACATGCTGGCCCTGGGGGGCATGCCACACAAAAGGCGTAGCCTCTTGCGAAGGGGGTGGGAAACCCAAGTTCATGACCTGGGGGGGAGGGGCAGGAGAGGAGCATCAGGTCTGGCCCCTCCCTGCCCCCCCTTACCCAAGCCTACTGGCTCTCCTGCCCCTCCTTCCCCGGGAACCCAGAGCCGCGGAGGGCGCGGGAGGAGGCGGGGCGGCGGGGGCGCCCCTCACGGGCCGCCCGCTGCCGCCGCTGCAGCGCTGATGCACGCCGTGGTGTTCGGGAACGTGACGGCCATCATCCAGCGCATGTACTCGCGCCGCTCGCTCTACCACAGCCGCATGAAGGACCTCAAGGACTTCATCCGCGTGCACCGCCTGCCGCGGCCGCTCAAGCAGCGCATGCTCGAGTCCTTCCAGACCACGTGGGCCGTCAACAGCGGCATCGACGCCAACGAGGTAGTGCGCGGGGCTCCCGCCGTGGGGAAGGAGCGGCGGCCGACCGGGCCCCGGGAGGCGAGGGGCGGCTCGCGGGGGCGCGCACCCACCCAAATCCACATCCCTTCCCCTTTGCGCTAGAATACGGGAGCTGAAAGGGAGCTCAGGCCTCAGCTAATGCCATCCTCCCCTCAGCCCGCATTTCCTGAGCCCTTGCTGTGGGCCAGCCTCTGTGCTGGACACAGGGAGTTCAGAGGTGATGACACTCAGCCCTGTCCTCAGGGAGACACCAGTTGGGTGAGGGAGGCGGGCCGGTAAAAGAAATAATTACGCAGTGATTGGGACTCTGCTGGAGGGAGGCCTGGAGGAGTCAGGGAAGGTGGCACAGAAGAGGGGACGTTGTGAAGGGCAAGAAGGAAATCAGCCTGCTACCAGAGGCCATTCCAGGCAGAAAGAGCATTATTAGGAACAGAGGTCCGGAAACGTTGACGTAAAAAAGCAGGGCGAGTTCAGGGAACTGAAAGTCCTTCAGTGAGCCTTCAGGAACGGGTGTGTGAGTGCTGTGGAGGGAGGAGGGAGACAGGAGTGCAAGAGACAGGGCCGGGGAGGCGGGCCAGCCCAGCTCATGGACAGTCTTGAATTTAGATTTTAGCCTGCAAAACTTTTAGGCTGGGGAGTGGCCTGGGGCTCTAGGAGGTGTTTCTGAGAATAGGAGCCATGGGACCCGGTGCTCAGCTGGTTGCAGGAGAGGAGCTCAGAATGAGTCCCAGGTTCCTGTTTTGGACAAAGGGGTGTGATGGAGGCATTGCAGGAGGAAAGTTGGACTTTGGGGTGAAAATGACCAGGATGACGGTGTGGTGCTTGTGGGAGATCCAGGTGGAGGCTGCTCCATGGGTAGATGAAAACACAGGTCTAGATCCATATGCAGGGCTCCGGGCTCACCAGGAGTAGGGAAGTCATGGAGCTGGTTGCCATGATGCAGGAAGAGTATGGAAAGTTACAAGAGGAAATGGGGGAGAGGGAGAGGTGAGCAAGCCAGAGTGGTCTAGGGTCTCCATAAGATGAGGTTAGCGCTGTGAACGTTAAGTTTGGTTCCTTGAAAGTCATTGGTAATGTTCAAGGCCTAGTGTAACCCTGCATCTTTACAGATGAGGATACAGAAGCCCAGAGAGAGCAAATGGATTGCCCAAGGTCCACAGGGATTTAGGGGCAGAGCTGACTTCTAGTTTCCTGCCTCTAGGTTGAAAGGCTGACCCACCAGGGCTGGTCCTTGTGTGGAGTTGAGCAACCAGGACATGTGAGTGACCACTGCACATAGTCATGGGCAGTGGACAGACAAGAAGAGACCTAGTCTCTGCTCCAGAACTTGGGTTGGGAGGTCCACACACAAGCAAAATTGAGGTTTGACACACACGGGTCTTCCTGAAGGTCAGAAAGGGGTCACTTCGAAGCAAAGGGCAAGTTGGAGCTCTCCCCTTGGAGACAGCTCAGCACATTAGTAGAACTCAAGTAGCAGCTGTAGGGGGACGGCTAGAATGACCTATGCCCCTTATGCAGTTACTGCGTGACTTCCCAGACGAGCTGAGAGCTGACATCGCTATGCACCTGAATCGGGAGATCCTGCAGCTGCCGCTGTTCGGAGCGGCGAGCAGGGGCTGCCTGCGGGCCCTCTCCCTGCACATCAAGACCTCGTTCTGCGCTCCAGGCGAGTACCTGTTGCGCCGTGGGGACGCCCTGCAGGCACACTACTACGTCTGCTCCGGCTCGCTTGAGGTGCTTCGAGACAACATGGTGCTGGCCATCCTGGGTGAGGATCCCACCACCACCTACTACCTAACCCGGAACCTTGCCCCAGAGGCCTTCAGTGTGGCCAGGAATCTAGGGACTGGGATACCCCTCGTGGATATGTGGAATTCCTGCTGAGGAGTCCTCTTTCCTGGTTCCTTCACCCTACTACCATCCCCTTTCCACCATACCCTCGGACTCTCCCCTAATCCCATTGGCCATCAACCCATCAACCCTCCCCCAGTTACTCTCCCCCAACTCAATTGGTCCTTTCCCACTGCACCATCTCCCAACTCCATTGACCCTTCCCATTGACCTTTACCCTTTAACTGACCCCTCTGGCCATTCTTTACTGATCATCCAATTTCATTGATTATACTGACATCCCCCATTGACTGTCTCCCAACTTCATCTGTCATTCTCACTGACTTTTTCCCAACTCCATTGATTATTTCCACCAATCCTATTGATTGGTCCATCTTCGATCACACTTCAAACACACTGACCATCCGTCAAATCCATTGACCACCTCCCGCTGATATCCTCTTGGTCCCTCTGCCCCAGCTGACTGTCCCCATCCCTTACCCACAGGGAAGGGGGACCTGATTGGGGCAGATATCCCTGAGCCGGGGCAGGAGCCTGGGTCAGGGGCAGGCCCAAGCTACGTGCTGAAGACCAGCGCTGACGTGAAGGCACTGACCTACTGTGGCCTGCAGCAGCTGAGCAGCCGAGGGCTGGCTGAGGTCCTGAGGCTCTATCCTGAGTACGGGGCTGCCTTCCGGGCTGGCCTGCCCCGGGACCTCACCTTCAACCTGCGCCAGGGCTCTGACACCAATGTATGTAGACCCCCTATGGCCTCCATCTCCTCTAAGGTCCCCTCCTTCAGAGCAGACCGCCCCCCCCCCCCGGCCCGAGAGAGAGCCTCACGCATCTCCTTCCACCCTGAGAAAATCGTTTCTCAATCCCAGGCACCCACTTCCATTGTCCCTTCCATGCTTGACATCTTCCATCCCCACCTGACCCTTCTCCATTGGCCATCACCCAACCCCATGGACCATCTCTCACCACTTGTACTTCCAACTCCTCTGACCCATCATGTCCTGTCAGCCACCCCTCAGCCTCACTCCAGACTCCTCAGAGGGCCCTCACTTTGGAAACAGTACCCCTCGTGGGCTCCTCCTCTGTCAAGTCCCTCTCTGAACTGGGGCATCATCCCCTGGGTTTCCTCTTCTGCACTCACCAAATATGTCCTGAGCCCATTTTGGCTTAGGCTCTGGGCCTTTGTCTTTCACCACTTTTCGGATTGACTTCTGCCACTCAGATGTCTCTGAGTTGGAGTTGGAGTTGGAGGGATCTCTGACTCAGTTACACAGAAAGGCCCCCCATTCTCAAAGCCCACAGCTTTGATGGGTAGGACTAGGAAGTGCTGCAGCAGGGGAGGGGGGAGGTGTGAGTCACCTTGAACCCCCCTGTGTCCCCACAGGGCCTCAGCCGCTTTTCCCGGTCTCCTCGCCTTTCCCAGGTAACACCACCTTCCTGGGTAGGCTTGAGGTTACATGGGGGAGAGTCTGGGAGCTGGGGGCACCTTTCCTTGGCTCCTTTGCTGCGGGAGAAGGGAGGGGGATGGCGAGCAGCATCTGCCAGTGAAGGCTGTAGCTTAATGAAGGGGCCTATTGTTCACTGTCCTGACATCAGCCGCCCTCTGCCCACAGACCCGCTCGGAAAGCCTCGGCTCCTCCTCAGACAAGACCCTGCCATCCATCACGGAGGCTGAGACTGGGGTGGAGTCTGGGGGTGGTTCTAGGCCCCGCCGGCCTCTCCTGCTGCCCAACCTCAGCCCAGCACGACCCCGGGGCTCCCTGGTCAGCCTCTTGGGCGAGGAGCTGCCCCCATTCTCAGCCCTTGTCTCCTCCCCTTCCCTGTCCCCAACCCCTTCCCCTGCCTTGGCTGGCCGGGGTCACAGGCCCTCCCCTCATGGCCCCCCCAGGGGCTCTGCTGCCTGGAAGCTCCCCCAGCTTCTCATTCCCCCACTGGGAACCTTTGGACCTCCGGACCTCAGTCCCCGGTGAGACGCCAGCCTCCCCTGCCTTCCCCATACCCCTGCTGGCTTCTAGAACCTTCTCTGGGCTCTGTCCCCAGCATTGCAACCAGTGCTCGTCCAGTGCTCGTCCTGTCTCTGCCCCATCTGCCCATCCGCCCTTCCTGATCCACCACACTTGCAACCCCACCCCTCTTTGACCGCCGCTCCTTCCCATCTCCCTGGCACTGCTGTCCCCGGTTACCCTCTGCCTGCTCTGCTCTGGCCCTTGCCCTCTCCCCATGGGACTGATGATCACTGCCCCCATCCCAGGATAGTGGATGGCATCGAGGACTCTGGCAGCACAGCAGAGGCCCCTACATTTCGGTTCAGCAGGAGGCCTGAGCACCCTAGGCCCTGCTCACAGGCCCCTCCTTCAGGTAAGGGCCAGCCACAGACTTCACCTCTCAGTCATCCATTCATGCGCCATCCACCCATCCCTTCAGCCATCCATTCCACATGCAGTAAGGGCTGACCCTGTGCTGGGCTCTGTGCTGGGCATACACAGATAAACCAGACCTGGCCTACATCCTTAGTGAGCTCCCAATCCAGTGGGGGACACAACTGTGTCCTGGGATAAATGATTCCAGAACAGGGTGTTAAGTACCATGACTGAGACAAGAACAAGGCTTTGAGGTACGAGAAGAGGGCACCCCTAACTCTCCTTCTTAGAGGAGGGGACACTTGTGCTGGGTCTTAAAGGCTGGGCAGGAGTTTGAGGGGGTGGAGCAAGGCAGTTGCTGGAAGCCATAAAGGCAGGAGAGAAGAGCATATTTTGTTTAGGTGCTAAAGAGAAGCTTCTGCGTATAGAGCTGGGGCAGGGGTAGAGGGATGGGGGCAGGGAAAGTTATAGGGCCTTGAAACCAGCTTGAAGAGTCTGGGTTTCCCATCATCCTGATCCCAGAGCTCCCTCTCCCCTTGTTCTCTGCCTGCCCGGCAACAGGAGGGCACCCAGCCCAGGCTGTGGACTCCTGCCCCCCACATTCACCCTGCATCCCTTCACCTCATTGTGCCTGCAGGTACCAGGCCCAGCCAGGAACTGGCCACGGAGGCTGAGGAGATGAAGGAAAAGGTCTGCAGGCTGAACCAGGAGGTGGGTGGGGGCTGGCTCCTCCCCTCCAACCTTGGAAAATACCATCTTGGGAGATGTGCCTCATAGTAGAGCATTTCAGGTTTTAGACCCAGAGTCCTGAGTTCGAATATTCACACTAGCTGGGTGACCTTACGCAAGTCCCACAACAACCCTGAACTTCAATTTCCTCGTCTAAAAATGGGGAAAAGGATATGTTTTTTGCCAGAGTCGTTGAGGATGAGGTAAGAGCACACCCATGCCTGGCCAGTCCCTGGTCCACTGTAAGCACTCAGTGACCCCTTCTGCTCCTTCCCAGCTGCTTCAGGTCCTCCTGCCTGTGAAGAGAGCCTCTCCTCCCTCCACCACGGTGGGGTTCTCTCCTTTAGGGACCTGCCCCCTACCAAGTCCTTTTCCTCACCCCAGCCCTGGGAAGTGGATGCTCAGTGAACGTAGGGGCCAGAGGATAGGGAGGGGGCAGGTCTTCAGCCCTGGGAGAGCTAGATCCTAGTGTCTGAAGCCTGGTCAGGAAGAGCCCAGATCTTATATGGCAAGGCTCTGCCTCCTCCCCGGGGATCTCTGAGCTGTCACCAGGGCACTGCCAGGCCCAACCCTTTGAGAGTGGGCCTTCCCTGGGTTCTGATAAACATAGGAGGCATCCCAGGAGGGTAGCCCCTGGGCTGGGTGGGCCCTGGGGATGCGGGCAGGACCAGGTCCCGGTTTAGCCAGCTGGAGGGCCAGTCCCACTTGGGTCACAGTTCTAGGCTTGGTGATTCCCACACTTGAGTGTCTGCCGGCACCATTAAGATGGGGACTCCTGAGCCTCACCCAATTTGGAATGTCTGGGGTGGGGCCCAGGAATCTGCATTCTGACAAGTTTCTCAGTTGATTCTGTACTCCCTGAAATTTGCAAAGCCCTGAATAGACACACTTGAGCGTGTGTGTTGGGATCACCTGAGACTAAGCCTGGGTCTGTCACCTCCAGCTTTGTGGCCTCTTTGAGGCCCATTTTTCTGCCTCTTATAAAAGTCGGGGAGGGGGGTGTTGCAATAGCCACAGTCCCAAATCCTTTTTGGAAAGAGGCTGAGTGTTTACATCTTGACAAAGATAACCCCTGCCCTGCCTGCCTTTTTCTCAGGCTGGGAAAGAGTTTTGTGAACTGTGTATGGGGGGTGCATTTAGGAGAGTGGTGGTTGTTGTGACACCTGGGGAACAATTTGTTATGTTTTCAACAGATCTCCCGTCTCAATCAGGAAGTGTCTCAGCTGAGCCGGGAGCTTCGACATATCATGGGCCTGCTACAGGCCAGGCTAGGTCCCCCGGGCCACCCAGTAGCCTCGGCTCAGCCCCCAGACCCTCCTGGTCCCCAGCTGAGGCCTCCGTGCATCTCTCCCTGTCTATCTGGACCACTGCCTAGCCTCCAGGATACTACTCTCGCTGAGGTCCACTGCCCGGCCAGTGTGGGGACAGCAGAGATGGGGGCCACGCCCCCCAACCTGAGACCCTCCGTGCTACCCCCCTACCCTTCAGAGCCTGAGTCTGTAGGACCCTCCCCAGTGCCAGAGGCCTCACCTCCGACCCCAAGCCTCATGCAGCAGAGCTTTCGGTCCAGGCCAGACGCGTTCCACTGACCCAGGCCCTGGGCCCAGGCCTGTCTGGGGTGGGCACTGCTGCCTGCCCTCCAGGGAGGGGCTGGGCCCCTTGGCCTCCTGCCTCAGGTCAGCAGCCACTAGCTGGTCTGGTTGGCTCTGCATTCTCTGGACTTTTTTACAAAGCCTGGTCACTTCTGACCCTGTTCCCTTTTCCAAACCTTCCCCTGCCCTTCCCCTCTGTGAGGGGAGCCACCTGAGGCTGTGGAACCCAACAGGCATGAGACGGAATGCAGTGCCGATTAGGCCGGGCAGATGACATGTCCTGCTTTCTCCCCAGGACCCGGAAGCAGGTAGATATGGGGGAGCATCGGGGGCTGGGGGAGGGTCCCAGATCCAGCGCAGGAAGTGAAGGCAGAGGCAAGAGCAGGAAGGATCTTGGTGTCTAAGACAAGAGGGACAGATTGCAGATTCCACTGCAGAGATAGCTTCCTGATATCGTGAGGCCTTCTGTCCCAGCCCCCTGTCCCCCGGGCTCTGCTGGAGACCTTGGAAGCAATGTCATCTTGAGAGGGATGAGGTTTGAGATGGCTGGCATCTGAGCAACCCAAGACTCCTTAGACCTCCCACTACCAGCCTGGGCTGGAGGGGCTCACCTCATCTCTCAGCCCACACAGGAAACAGATGATGACCCCCCAGATATGTATTCTATTCTCACAGCTTTTTTTTTTTTTTTTTTTTTCAAAATATGAATGAGTTGCCAGCACTAAAAATCAGGAGCGTTCACATAAATATCCAGATATTCCAGCTTCTCTTAAAAAAAAAATGTGGGGAGTTCTGGCAATCCTGGGCCAACATTCCACCTGGCAATAATCAACATGGTGTTGAGTGGCCATCTCCTCTTGAGATGGGGCCTCTCGAGATCATCTGACACTGAGCTAGCTTCTCTCATTTGAATTCTTTGGTCTCTGTAGGTATTTGGGTTTGCAGTTCCTGCCTTAGAGTGTCCTCCCAGGTTCCTCTGTTCCAGCGGGTGCTTTTTGGGCCCAGCAATGTCTTTTTTTTTTTTTTTTTAAGATTTTTAAATTTCTTTATTTGACAGAGAGAGAGACAGCGAGAGAGAGAACACAAGCAGGGGGAGTGGGAGAGGGAGAAGCAGGTTTCCCGCTGAGCAGGGAGCCCAATGCGGGGCTCGATCCCAGGACCCCGGGGTCGTGACCCCAGCCGAAGGCAGACGCCCAGTGACTGAGCCACCCCAGCACCCTGGGCCCAGCAATGTCTATTTCTACACCTGTGCCTGGGCCTGTCAACATCTCTGTTTCTGTCTTTCTGCAGGCTGTCCCTGAAGGTGGTCTCTTCTGCTGCCAGCAACTTGAAACAGTCCCCACAGCACTCTCTATCCCTCCCCCTGCACCAGACCTCAGTCAAGCCTGTTCTTCCCACATCCAACTAGGTCTCACTCAAGGCCCTGACTTCTCACAAACCCACCCTGGTCTCCAGCTCTCCCTTACCACCCAACACCCAGGGCTCACTTTTGGATAGGAAATAAACGCTTTATTTTTGTAGTTGTTGGCTCTGGATGTTTCTGGGGGTTGGTCTGAGAGCCCCAGGGCTTTGGAGGAGCCTACAGGGCAGTCATTCCCCACCACACCCCAGGCCCTGTTGTTGTCTCTAGGAAGGGCAAAGGCGCCAAGCAATCCACTTGGCACCATATTCACGCCACCAGAGGCCCCAGGGATGAGGTAGAAACCTTAATGAGTCACTGTGGGCCCGTTATACCCCGTCCTCCCCTTACCCATCACAGCCTCAGATTCAGACACAGTATGTGAGAGGGACAGAGTCCCGGCTCAGGCCCACCTCCAGCCCATGGGACTCCCCACTGATCCTGTATAATTGAACCTGTAACTGTTGCAGGCTAGGTACAGCAAGGGCTGGGGAAAAAGCTTGTCACTAGCCAAAAACCTCCTAGGAATTCCACTCGGTCCCGTCTCCTTTGCTCTCCTAAGTCTCTCTTCCCTCTTAGCTTTCACTTCTCAGATAATCACTGCAGAGGTGCAGGGGTGGGGAGATGGGGGTTACGGATATTGTTAGAAAGAAGCACCCTGGTGACTAGATGGAACTAGGTGTGGGCAGTTTTATGGCAGGCTGCCCCAGACAGGTTGATTCTCCAGCTCAGGCTCCAAAGTATGATTGTTGTTAGTGGGTGTCACAGGAACAACGTCCACAGCACTGAGGGCCTGAGCTTTGATTCCATATCAGGTTTTGAATAGTGTTCCTGGGAGGGGGAAGCCAAGGCAGAGTAGATACCGGTCTGTGTTGGGGGATGGGAGTGGGCGGAAGCAGAAGTGGTCCTAATCCGTATTGAGGGAAGGAAAAAAACAGAAAAATAGAAATAGTCCTGATCCATATGGAGGTCAAGGTGGGGGAGGCAAACAGAAGTGATTCTAATCTGTATTTATGGATGGGGAGAGCCAAAGCAGAAGTGGTCCGGCTCTGTTTTTGGCATCAGAGACAAGAGCTGGTTCTGTTTGGAGGTGGGGATGGCAGAGGTAGAGGTGATCCTGGTGTGTCTTGGTGTCCAGCCAAAGGAGGAGGGTCCTGGCTTAGGGCTGACAAGTGGCAGGAGCTCTCCTTTTGATCTCACCCAGTAGCCTCCAGAGAACCCTTCCTATAGCACTTCCATCACCTTCCCCGTTACAGAATGTCCCCCACAGTCGGGCTCCCCGAGCTGACTTGGCCCTAGAAAAGTGCAGACAGGGGCTTCTCCGGTTTAGCCAGTGCTCAGGACTGCGGCCTCATGTGCATATTCATTCACACCATGTTCTTCCTTTTCCAATTCTGCACACACAGCCGTCTGCCCTCTTCCAGCGCTCCGCCACCCGCCTCCCCTCGGGGCTCCTGGAACCCAGGGTGACGCGCTTGGCAGGCCTGGCTTTAAAAAGTTCCCGGTCGGGCTCCGCCTCGCCGGCAGCCGGCTCCACCCTAAGTCTAAATCCCAGGCGGCCACTGGCTCCTCCCAGCTCTGTGAACTACAAGTCCCGCCGTCCCTCGCGCGCGCTCTCCCGCCTCGCCCGTGTCCCCCACAGGCGTCGACCGTGAGTCGGCCAAGAGTGCCTCCCATTGGTCTCTCGGCCCTGTCAGTCACCTGGGCGTATTGAGGGGCGGGTCTGAGGTGGAGATCCGGATCCGGAGCGGCTGAAAGGCGGAAGTGGAGGCCGGAGCCTGGGACACCGACGGGGGGGGAGAGGAGCGGAACCCGTCCGAGCCCCGGCCCCAAGTAACGCCGCCGCCCCGGAGACGCCGTGAGTGTGCCTGTCCTGGGACCTAATGTCTCGCTCGCGTTGAAGCCTCTTCGGGGCAGCACTTCCTCCCGCCGAACGCCGGCTTAGGGGGATACTGACCCCTCCCCCGACCCGTAGCCCCCTCTTAAGGGGCTCCCCAGGCGTCGGGCCAAAGTGGGGGCCCTTCTTTCCTTCCCTTACCTGCCTCTTATGAGCCTTGGGAAACCCCCAGGGCTCTCCTCTTGCCTGTCCAGTCCAGTTGTGGGAGGGAGAGACCCCAAATTCTGCTCCCTCTGCTCCCAGAACTGGAGGAATCTTTCCTAGGTATGAAGGAGCTTGTCTTCCTTCTCTATAGAGGTGGCGAGGAGTGCTGTCTGTCGCCGTTTTCCTCCCCCTCCCCTCCCCCCCACCGTCCCACAAAAACAATTGTCTCCTCCTGCCCTAGAGAAATTTTATCTCGATTTCCTGGGGGGGCGGAGGGGTCCTGGGTGAGAGCCTTCCACACGCACAGGCTCCCACAGCTCCTCACTTCCTCTCTTTCCTCAAGCCAGGGAGCCAGCCAGGATCTCAGCAGAATTTAAAGTCTGGGCCACTTTTTAGGAATGAGCTGTCTTCTCCTTGTCTTGCCCCCTCCACCCCCAACCTTGTCCTCTAGTTATGTTCTCTAGTTGTGTTCTCTGGAGTGTATCTCTCTTCCTGCCTCTGAAAAATTTAGCTGAGGTTTGCTTAATCCTAGCTACAGATCACAGATCAGGGTGGATCTGCCCATTCATTATCTTCTCTCTCCCCCCCTGTCCCCCTCCCCCTTGCTCCAGGCTCAGCCCTGTCCTCCCAGAGCACGTGAGTGGTTTTCAAGCTGCTTCAGAGGGACTGCTCCTCCTGGGACTGCTGTCTGCTGGTCTTTAGGGAGTAGGGGAAAGACCAAAAATGAGGAGTGTGGAATTGAAGGGGCCTGGCCTGTCTTTCCCACTCTCAAACACACACACACACACACACACACACACACACACACACACACCCCTCCTTGATCAACAGGTCTGTGTCACTTCTGCCTAGTCTCAGGGCCTCTCCAATCCCTTCTGGGCTTGGACAAATTGTAGATTACAGAGGAGTAAATTGAGACCACAGTGGCACCTCTGGGTTCTTGATGTGCTAATTTTTGTAGCCCAAGGAATTCCCATGCATGCCAGAAAGTACTGATTCCCCCACCTCCCCAGCAGCCTTTCCAAGAGGCAGCCTGTACTGACACCTGATCCTTGTCTATTGCTTGGGACTTAGGTGTGTGAAATGGCTGTTGTCTCAGACCAGGCTCGCAGGTTTTGTTATGTGGCCAAAGTGCAGGCCAGAGACTGTTCCTTAATGAGAGTAGCCTGACTCTTTGAGTCCGTGGCTGACCCTTGCTATCTACAGGCGAGGGAGGGAGGAAACACCATGCAGTCTTTGGGAATTTCTGTAGCTCTTCAGTGTTCTGGGCCACCTTTACTGCCCTTACAGGTGCTAACCATTTTTTGTCTTGGGACCTTTTTGACTTCTTCTCGACAGTCACCAGTGTCTGACACCTACAAACTTTTGAGCTAGACCTGGGATGCATTCATTCCATTTTTTATTGGACAACAGGAAAGCCTACCTTAATTAGGGCCAGTGGTTGGATCACAAGCTCTCTATCTGTGTGGTCTTCTTTGGAGGGTCGTTGGAGACTTCTTTGGCCAGCCACGTTTCTCTAATCTGGTCATCCTGTGCCTCTGAGGGGCAGGGCCAGAGAGGCCTGCCTGCTCATTGGCCGTTGGTCTCTAACCAAACTTACCTCCTTGGTAGTGAGCTGTGGTTTCTGGAACTCTTTGGGAGTCCCAGGATGAGGCTGCCAGCCTTCTGAGGGGACCTTCTTTGTCTGGACATGCTCTCCCAGCTAGGATTCTGAAACAGGTTTTTTTTGAAGGAGAAGCTCTCCCTTTCAGGGAGACGTGGAAGGCATCAGTGCTCCGGGTAGTTAGGCAGCCACTTCTGGCATCCAGGGATTGTAGAGTTCCAAGCAGTGATCTGACGTTGCTTGGCAGAAAGAGGGAGGGCTCTGTGTGACACAGAAGCCTCTCCTCTCTTGCCTCTTCCAGCTAGCTGTCCTTTCCTGCCTTCATACAATAGAGAGGTGGTAACAACTGATTTTTATTTTATTATTATTATTATTTTAAGATTTTATTTATTTATTTGACAGAGAGAGACACAGCGAGAGAGGGGACACAAGCAGGGGGAGTGGGGGAGGGAGAAGCAGGCTGCCTGCGGAGCAGGGAGCCCGATGTGGGGCTCAGTCCCAGGACCCTGGGATCATAACCTGAGCCGAAGGCAGACACCTAATGACTGAGCCACCCAGGTGCACCAATTTTATTATTATTATTTTTAAAAATTTTGTTTACTGAGAGAGAGAGCAAGCGAGAGAGCATGAGCAGGGGGCAGGGAGGGGCAGAGGGAGAAGCTGACTCCCCGCTGAGTGGGGAGCCTGATGCGGGGTGATCCCAGGACCCAGGGATCATGACCTGAGCTGAAGGCAGACACTCAACTGAGTGAGCCACCCAGGCATCCCAACAACAGATTTTTAGAAATCATTTTAAAGTTGCAGTTTTTGGGGTGTCTGTATGGCTCAGTAGGTTAAGCGTCTGCCTTCGGCTCAGGTCATGATCCCAGGGTCCTGGGATCGAGCCCCACATCGGGCTCCTGCTCTGTGGAGAGCCTGCTTCTCCCTCTCCCTCTGCCTGCCACTGTGCCTACTTGTGCTCTCTCTTATCTCTCTGTCAAATAAATAAATAAAATCTTTAAAAAAAAATGAAGTTGCAGCTTTTTCACGCATGTTTCTCACAGGAAACAAAGTTCACACCTATTCCTCACAGAGTCCTGGGAGATAGTGGGATTTGTATCTCCGTTTTAAAGATGATGCTGGGGCGCCTGAGTGGCTCAGAGGGTGCCTGAGTGGCTCAGTCGTTGGGTGTCTGCCTTCGGCTCGAGTCATGATCCCAGGGTCCTGGGATCGAGCCCTGCATCGGGCTCCCTGCTCTGCGGGAAGCCTGCTTTTCCCTCTCACAGTCCCCTTCCTTGTGTTTCCTCTCAAGCTGTGTCTCTCTCTGTCAAATAAATAAAATCTTTAAAAAAAAAAATAAAGATGATGCTGAAGGAATTTAAGTAGCTAGCCTTAGATCATCCAGTTAGAAAGCCGTAGAGCCGGGGCTTGGGATTTGGGATTCGATGTGCCTCATCTTCCCGAAGAGTGAGCCCTCCTTGGGTCTGTTTAAGGAATGAGCATGCAGGATGAGCAAGCAGAGGCCCCAGGCAGACCCTTAAGCATCCCTGTCATTGATGCCGCTCCTCTGCTTCCATTTTCTTCCCCACCCTTCTGTCCTCCTGGATCCCCATCTCCTCTGCCTCTGGGGACCATGGCAGTTATGAGTCCCAGGTCAGTACTCTTCAGGGCCTGACAGTTTGCTGACATCTGTACCATTAATTCTGGGAACCTGAAAGTCCTGATGGCTAGAAAATGAAAGTAAAAGTGAGTGGGCTCAGGGGTCTCTCTGGACAGGGTTATGGGTAATGGGAGCCAGCAGAGGCGGCTTCTGCAGCCCGCCCCCGCCCCCCCCATTCCCCTTGGTGCTGCCGCTGCTTGCAGGTGGGAAGACTGTGGCTCTCCACCAGGAGCTCCTTTCACTAGAATTTACATGGAAACAGCGAGATCATAAATTTAACCCCATGAAGCAAGTACTTCTTAGAGAGAGCCTTCTTCCTCTGACCCTTGCCCAGTAAACAGGTGGTATGGTAGGGGGGAAAGTGCAAGAGCTTTAGAGTCAGCCAGAGCTGAGTTGTCATCTGGATTCCCCCATTTACCGGTCACAGGGCCTTGGACTTGTTACATGACCTTGTTGAGCCTCTGTTTCTTCCAGTAGAATGGGGATACAAAGTATTTTGCAGAATTGGAAACAGAGGGTAAAGGAGCTAGTCCAGGTCCTGGCACAGGATAGATAGACACAAATAGCAATTTTGTGGATTGGTGGGGTTTTAAAGGCATATTATAATTCATCATATGTACAGATTCAGCATCTGTACCAGGTATTGCTGTGATGCCTTGTGCTTTGCTTGATGGTTTCACATGTTGTCTCATCTCATAGATATCGATCAAAATTGCTGTGGGTTGTCTTCCCATTTTACAGAAGAGAATGCTCAAGCCTTGGCTGTGCTTCTCCCACTGGGCTTCTCCTACCCTGCTGGGGTCATGTGCTGTGGAGTCTTCTAGGCTCTTCCGTCTTCATCTTAAACATTTTTGCATTAAAACAGTTCTGGATCTATTACAGATTAGAATGCAAAGTTTGCCTGAATCTAAGCTAAAACAAGAAACTCAAAGAGAATATTTTGGTTGTGGCAGGCTGCTTGGCGTTCAATTCCCAGATTCCTGGGGTTTTGCATTTCCTCTCCCCTTGTTGGGGCTATTTAAGAAGCACTGCTTTCAGGTAGGATTTATAAACTGGGATGGCACCAAGGTCGGGGGCTTTCAGGAGCCATGGCAGAGGAGAATTGGTATATTTTTTAAGGGACTCCTCCGAATGAATAGCCTGGTATTTTAAGAGAGTAGTTTTCAGATTATATATCCGCATTTCCTGTATATAGGAACAGTAAACAAGTAAAAGCGCATCAGTCAGGAGTCAGAATCTAGTCTGTGCTGGGATCCCAATGCAGCACAGCCCCTCTCCCCCCATCTCTGGGCTCTGCTCTTCCCTTTGCCTGGAGGGCTCTTCTTCCCCTCCCCTGCCTGGGAGCCATATCTCCAGACTTTGCTTTCCAAGCACAGGTGGAAAGTCACTTCCTCTGTGAAGCCTTCCCTCCCCCCAAGGGCTGAGGGCTTCTCTCCTCTCTGTACTTTCCTCTTAGCACCCCTTGTCTAGTGCATGAGCCCTGTAGGGGCGCAGATCATGTCCTGTTTTATCTGTGCATCCAGTCCTCGCATGGTCTCCAGCATGGATGCCCCCTCCTGCGGTTGTTAAAGGAAGGGGCAGACATTCCTAGGTGCCCTTGATGCCCAGGGCTGGTTCATGTCCTTGAACACAAACTTTCTGAGCTACACAGCATAGACCTGGTGAACCCGGGAGTCACTCGCATCCATCTGACCCCAAAGCCTGGGCTATATCTTTGGCCCGTCCTCTAGCAAGTTGCTCACAGACCAAACAGGTGGATGGGATGAATGTTACAGTGCAGATGACACAGGGGTGGGGATGGGTCACAGACTGAATTTCCAGAGGGGAGCGATCTCCCAATCTCAGTCTTTCCAGTGAAGGGTTTCGTCGGGAAAGGGAGGCATGGCTTTGGCCATCCACAGTTCCGTGGGCCACCTTCTACAGCACGTGGATCTGGTAGCTAGGCTTCTGCGGCTTCCTGTGGTAGGGCGGCACTGACGCCAGGCTAGGACTTAGCAAGGATCACCGGGAGTGGCTTTAACTCTGGTCCAGGGGTGCTGCTTTGCATATCTGCATAGGCTCATTCTTGAGACAGTGGCAGCAGCAGCTGTGTATACGGGCAGTGGTGAGAGCAGCCTTGCTTGGGGAACCTACTGGCATGGCCTTTCAACTCGCAGGCCCCGGGCCTGTGGAATGCGGTTCTGGGGACTGTTGGTGCAGCTCCTGCTGCCCCTCTTCCCGCACGCCCCCAGGGCAGCTCCGTGTAGAGTTAACCTGTCTTAGGAACGGGAGTTCATGGTCACTGGAGTCCTTGAATCTCATTTTGTCACAAGATGAGCCACTGCCTTTTTTTTTTAAAGATTTTATTTATTTGAGAGAGAACGAGAGAGGGAGCACAAGCAGGGGCAGTGGGAGAGGGAGAGGGGGAAGCAGGCTTCCCGCTGAGCAAGGAGCCCGACGTGGGGCTAGATCCCAGCACCCTGGGATCATGACCTGAGCTGAAGGCAGACGCTTAACGACTGAGCCACCCAGGCGCCCCAGGATTTTTTTTTTTAATAAACTTTATTTCAGGATGGTTTTAGAACAAATGCACCCCGTAGTACAGTTTTCTCACCTGCCCACTGTCCCCCATTATTAACATCTTATGTTAATACTGTACATTGGTCACAATGAATGAATCAGTTTGGATACATAATTATTAATGAAAGGTCCATACCTCATTCAGATTTCCTTACCTTTTTCTGTTCTGAGATCCCATCCAGATGCCACACTGCATTTAGTTGTGCGTCCTTAAGGCTCCTCTCAGCTGAGACAGTTTCTTAGACTTTCCTTGTTTTTAATTAGCTTGGCCGTTTTGAGGAATAGTGTTCAGGTATTTTTTAGTGTGTTTTTCAGTTGGGATTTGTCAAATGTTTTTCTCACGATGACACTGGGGTTAAGAGTCTTGGGGAGGCAGACCACACAGGTGAAGCGCCGCTGTCATCACGTATCAAGGGCCCATACAATTAACATGACTTATCACTGTTGTCAGCCTCGGTCACCTGGCTGAAATGATGTGGGTCAGGTTTCCCCGCCGTGAAGTCACCGTCTCCCCTCCCCTTTCTGTACTGTCCTCTTGGGAAGGAAGTCGTTCTGTGTAGTGCACACTCGAGTGGGGAATGGTGCCCCTCTCCCTGAGGGCAGTGTATCTGCATGAATTATTTGGAATTCTTGTACAGGAGAGATCTGTCTGTTGTCCCTCATTTCTTTTTTTCTTCATTTATTTATAATGGTGTGGGCTCATGGATATTTATTTTCACCTTCAGTTTATAATCCAATATTGCTATGTTGTATTGCTCAGATTGTTCCAGGCCTGCTCACTGGGAGCGCAGTCAGCACCCTTGGGGCCACCCCATTTCATTTTGTGAGCACTTCTCCACTTCTTGGCACTGCAAGGTGCTCCAGGCTCACTTTGCCTATCTCCTGCCCCCGTCCTAGAATCAGCTGTCTCTCCAAGACCACATTGTCTTCTTAGTAACCATTTCCGCTAAGTATGTTGATACGGAGCTGTGTGTATGGGTTCAAGCTGTGTCTCCTCTTGGTGGCTAGTCACCGAAGACACCAGAGTTAGACAAGGTGGAGATGCCCCCCCCGGGAGATGTGGCTGTGTGAGAATCCTGGCAGTTGACCCCAGTAGCAGGGCCATTGCTTCTTGACTCACCCATTCATACTTCTCGTAACCCTGCCTGACGCTTTGACTGATCCAGCAATTGGACTGATCCAAAAATAGTTAGATGTGGTGTTTACTATCCAGTAGGGAAGATTAGATATATCATCATCCTGTATTTCAGGTGCTAAGTTCTCCAGTCCAACTTTCCAGGGCTCTGGGTCTTATAAGAGAGTCCATGTGGTCCGGGCCAGCGTTCTTCCGCTGCCGTTCAAAAACAGACCTCCCCTTCAGGAGGGTTTGTGGCTCTAGGCAGGCCCAGGGCAGGCTGTCACTCTGAGCTGTGATCCTGAATCATTGAATAGCTTAAATCCTTCTGTTGTACTGTCAGCCCTCTGAAGACGTGTAACTTGAGCCCTTCTGGAAACACTAACTTGGGATCTTAACAGGAGTTGGTTTACAAGCCTCTAGTCGTTCTATTCATAGCTGCATGTGTGTCCCCTTCAGGTGGCTCTGTCAGAGCATCCTGGGCGTGGGGGAGGCCGTGGGTGGCCTTCCTCACCCTGGCTGCTCTCCTAGTCATCTTTGCTCTCTGAGCTGCTCAGAGGCTGTGGTGATTAATGACGCCAATTTCCAAACCTCTAGCATTTCCAGCCTGGTTCTTTAAAAGGAACTCTGGTTTCTTTGTCAGCTGTCCTGGTCCTGTCCCCTCCCCCTCTCCACAACTGAACTACTTTTTCCCTTTCCTGAAAGAGGCTTTGAAATGGAAGGAAGGGTATTTGGGTTTTAAGATGCTTTCTTTTGTGGGGCTTTTTCTTTCTTTTTTTTTTTTTAAGGGGTTATGGTTTACCTGGTTGAGGGTTCAACTCTGCTGATTTTTCTGGATCGTGGTGGTCTCCTCTCCATTCCTATGGCTTTAGAAGCCAGTCTCCAGATAATACAAGGGTATGGTTATTGATAGGACACAGGACATCAAGGGTAAGCTGGTCCTTTTTCTAGGACACTGTTGAAAGTTGTTGTCTTAGTCTGTTCCGGCTGCCATACCAAAATTCCACAGACTGGATGGCTTATAAGCAAGGAAGTTTCTCTCACACAGTTCTGGAGGCAGGGAGTCCAAGATCAGGGTGGCAGCCAGCATGGTCAAATTCTGGTGAAGGCCGCCTTCCAGGCTAACTTGTCGCTGTGTCCTCACGTGGCGGGAGGGGTGAGGGAGCTCTCTGGAGCCTCGTTTAAAAGGGCGCTAATCCCGATCATGAGTGTGCTGCCCTTGAAGCCTAATCACCTCCCAAAGGCCCCACCTCCAGATAATATCACATTGGGATTAGGATTTCAACATAAGAATTTGGGCGGGGGGCGACACAAACATTCAGACCCTAGCAGTTGTCCTGTTCAGCGTTCTCTCCAAATGAGGGGCATTGAAGAGTGGGGTCCAGGGATACTGCAAGTAGAGGAATGTGTGACTAGTGGATGAACATACTGATTGAGGATCCGCTTCCTTCGTAGGGACTTCCGGGGCCAGGGGCTTCTCTGCCCCAGCAACTTTACCGAGTGCTTGCTCAGAGCGAGGCCCTCCACTGAGAGTCTTTCCCGTAGCCTCTTCCCAGCAGCCCTGGGAGATGGGCGCACTAGTCTCTCCATTTCACATGTAAGGAAGTGGGGGCCGTGACACAGCACCAGGTCACCCTAGTACATGGTGGCTGTGGGAGTGGAACTGGAGTCGTCTGACTCTGGCACTTGTGCTCTTAGCCCCTGTGCCAAAGGAACCTAGTAGGTCCCGTCTGGGGTAGTGAGGAGGCTTCTCGGCTGGGCTGCGGCTCTATGAGTGGGGGTGAGCAGTCTGGCAGGTGGATGTGGACTTAAGCCTTCAGCTGCCCATGCCTTGCCAGACCCAACCAGGCCTGTGTTGCAGGCTCCGTTCACCACATTTATGAGCACCTACTGTGCGCCAGGCACGATGTTAAGTGCTGTTAAAGGAAACCCAGGGACGCCTGGGTGGCTCAGTCAGTTAAGCATCTGCCTTTGGCTCAGGTTATGATCCTGGGGTCCTGGGATCGAGCCCCGCATCAGGCTCCTTGCTTAGTGGGGAGCCTGCTTCTCCCTCTGCCTGCCGCTCCCCCTGCTTGTGCTCGCTGTCTCTGACAAATAAATAAAATCTTAAACACAAAAAAACAAAGGAAACCCTTAGTGCAGCCTGTGAGAATTTTGTTGTGAGATCCTTCTCTTCTGCAACAGTGCCCTTAATTTCTCTACCTTTTCACTCCTAATCCTCAAGCCCCCAAGTTCTCTGACCTTGTGCCACCCATAACAGCCTTAGGATAATTTGGGGCCATGGACATATTAGTGTGATTCATTCACTGAAACTCGTTTAGACCCATTCATTGCCTAGTTTCTTCACCTGCCACTATTTCTGCATTTTGTTCAGCAAAAATTAAGAAAGAAAAAGTCAGTCTAAAACATTGTGCTTTGGTCTCCGGGGTCCTGAGAGCAGCCCTGGTCCCTCAGATCTGACGGTGGGAACTTGGACTTTGTTTCTCGTTCTCTGAGCAGCCTCTGATCACAGTGTAAGTGGTGTCGTAAGCCAGAGGAATTGGGTTTGCTGGTGTCTGACACTTGATTCTCTTTTCCCTGTTCACCTCTCAAACACAGTCTCTGCCCTCTGCTCTCTGTTTAGGAGCTAAGGGCAGTGAATTAAATTGGCTTTCTTTTGTTTTCGGTTTTTTTGCGAAGACAGGAAGCGTTTGTGAGGGGTGTCAGTTGGACTTGTTGGTACGAGTAGCCGGGTGAACAGGTGTTGCCGATGACCCTGACATTCACAGAGGTTCTTTTGGTGTCTTTCTGGGCCTGGGCAGCAGCCAAAGTAACAGCTGTCCCAGCTGGTGCTGCTTGGCCCCTGCAGAGACCCTCCCAAGCCAGAGGGGAAGATGGGCCCTGCATTGCTGAGATTCCAGTTAGAACCGTCCTAAGCAAACAGTATAGTAACTGCAGGAGCAGAACCAACCAACACAGGGTAGTTGTGAGGCTTGTGGGTCAGCAGGGACCCCATGCCTGTCCTCACTGGCTTTCACATTACCTGTGCTCCACCCTGGGGCTACGGCAGGTGTGGGTGGCTCTGGGGAAGCCCCTGTGCCTTGGCTGGCTCTCTTCTCATCATCTCACCTGGCACTGGCAGGTAAAGAGCTGGGTGGTGGGGTGTGAGCTGCCCCTCAGCCTCAGTCCTGTCCCCACCTTGCCTTGTAGCTAGGTGTGGATTTGTGCTGCAGAAGGTGCTAGACTTCACATCGAGCTCTTGCTTGAGGCTTCTTATAGAGCTGCCCTGGTTGGGGCCGGGGAATCTGCCACAGCCTTGCTGACTGGGGTGTGCTGAGTTGGAGACTGGGCCCTCTTAGGGAGAAGAGTCTCTTAGGAATGTCATTGTGAGTGCCTGGGGCCCCTGGTGCCTCTTAGAATCAGGAGGCAGGACTAGCCTTGTCTGGTTGCAGCCGCAGGCAGTCCCCTGTGTGTTGGCCTTCCTCACTAATCTGCCACCCAAACGGTGGCCAGCAGGACCCGGGAATGAGGATCTCAGAGCTGCCCATTGACTCCTGGGGCCCTTCTGTGGACAGTACAGGCAGCCCACACTGACCAAGCTGTGTCAGCAGATAACGTGTTATAAACCCCCCACCCCAATCCCACCAGCAGTCTTTCTCCCTGTGGGCGCAGGAAGAGAGGGAGCAGGGACTGGAGGTTTCCATCCTCCGCCTGAAAGTTAGCGCTTGCTGAGTTGGCTTCTGTCAGCCTCTCGGGGACTGTCTGTTATGGAGAGCTGAGAAAGCAGCGCAAAGCTCAGGGAAGGCTTTCTTGCTGGGCCAGGGCTCCGGGAAGCTGGGAATCTGTCCCTCAAGGGTGGCTTCTGCCTAACTCAGCTTGGCATCTTTCTGCCCAGGCGAAAGGGCTCTAGAGCCCCAGGTTCTGCCTGGATGGTGGGGAGGACCACTTGTTCATGTGCATCTAGGGCTTAAGCGTCCTGGAGCCCCCACACCCTGGCCCCTTCTGCAGGTATTAGAGCAGTTAGTGGCCTCAGCTGGAACTCCTGTGGACTCCGCCAGGGCCCCGCTGTGGTGGGGGAGTCCAGGCAGCCAGCCCCAGAGGGGTGTTCTCATTGAAAGGGGAGTAAGATGAAACTGATCAGGTTAAGGGAGTTGGGCAGGCTGGGGCAGATTCAAGGGCCTGTTGCAGTGAGAGGGGAGCCAGCTCACTCAGAGCCCCTTTCTGGGGTGTTTTACCTACCTCCCCCCTGGAAAGGGAGTCCTCTTACTGTGACCATGGAAACACAGCACCCCTTTCCCCTCCTGCTGCCAGCACTCCTAATCCTGAAGCCCCTACTTATCGGTGGGATGAGGAGCCCCATCAGTGTTCTCCCCAGATCTCTCTCTTTTTTTTTTTTTTTAAAGATTTTATTTATTTTTATTTTGAGAGAGAGCACAAGAGGGGGGAGCGGGAGAGGGAGAAGCAGACTCCCTGCTGAGCAGGGAGCCCGATGTGGGACTCTATCCCGGGACTCCAGGATCATGACCTGAGCCGAAGGCAGTTGCTTAACCAACTGAGCCACCCAGGCGCCCTCTCCCCAGATCTCAACCTGGGCTTTTAAGCTTCTGGTTTCCAGGGCCAAGATTCCTCTGTTACATTCCAGGTGGGACACAAGTCCTCTGTGTTGCAATCCCATAGTCCTGGTTACACAGGAAAATGCTCCTCTCTTTGATTCCATCCCCCGACCTGCATCCCTAAACCCCTTGTCCTCGGCGCACACACTGTGGACTGGTTGGAGAGTGCAGAGCACCACTGTTGTAACCTTTCTTCTCACTGAAAAGACATAAACATCACCTTCTCTTTTTGTTATGAACCTTGAAACAACTTTCAAATTCTTCAGCCCACGGTTAAGTACAAATACATTCTTAGTATGTGTGTAGCAGTCCTATTTGTATTGAATTCTATTTGCTTGCGCCTTGTTAGGTGGGTACCTTTGTTCTGTCTCGGCCTTTTTTTTTTTTTTTTTTTAATTTAAGTAATCTCCACACCCAACGTGAGGCTCGAACTCATGACCCTGAGATCAAGAGTCGCGTGCTCCTCTGACTGAGCCAGCCGGGTGCTCTCTCTTGGCCCTCTTCGAATTCAGGCATCATCTTTTTTATCATCTTTATTATTCTGAATTTTGTTATACTATAGAGGAGGCAGAAGGTATCTTACATACGGGAGAGCTAGATTGGTTTCATGTCATTTGTAAGCTTTAATTTCTCACTGTCGTATGCAAAATTCTATACCAGAAACATTCCTTACCTTTTTATTGACCTGTAACCTACATGTTACCAGCTTTACACATCTCAGTTGGATAGCTTGATGGATTTTTACATTTGTGTACATATGTGCGTCTACCTCCCAAATCAAGATAGTAGAATTTTTCCATCTAGCAATATTTTTTTTCAGTTTGATACAAACTCCGTTTTCCATTGTTAAAGCCATAATGCTATGAAAGCCTACATAGAAGGTGGCAGCCCCTCTTATTTGTAGCGGCTGTAATAACACCGTTAATATTCTTGGGTTTTCTATCAGTGATGGGGGAGCTCTGCTAGAATTATGAGTCCTGGGCTTGGGCTCTGCCACCACCCGGCTGTGACCCTGCGCAGGCCACCTCACCTCACCTTCATCTCCTCTGTAATTGGAAAGAGGAGGATTAGGTCTTCAAGGACTTTGTGCTTTGACAACCAGTGAGTCAAAACTAGTTAGGCCCTTAGTAGTATAATAAACCTGTCATTTGTTGGAGCCTCACCTCCAGCCTCATACTGTGTTGTACGCACTATGTATTGTTTCATTTAACCTTTACAGCAACCCTATGCGATAGTATTAAACAATAGCATTTTATAGATAAGAGACTGAAGCTGACAGCAGTTGCTTGTCTGACTTGGCCAAGGTCACTCGGCTAATAAACAGTGGAGCCAGGCTTTAACTAAATTCAGTTCAGTCTCCCACGTCCTAACCTGCCACTTGTGCCGGGGAAGGATGAGTGGGTATCTCATGTGGCTCATGGCTTGTGTTGCTTCAGACTTTTCTTCCCTCTGGCTCTGCCACCAGCCAGAGGCCCGGGTAGTCCTGCTGTGAGTCTGCCCTCTGGTCCTCTGTGCTGGTAGTGGTGATTTTCCCCCTGGGGAAGAGCTGTGTTCTTGAGCCTACAGGTAAATCATCTCCTCCCCAGCTTATTTGAGCTTTTTAAGGCCTTCTACCTTCACCTTTGAACCTAATTACCTCTGCTCCTGTGCCCCACGTTTGGTTCTCTTTAAGCTAACATATTGCTTCTGCTCTCATCTTTTCTTGCCCAGCTCTTGTGATGGTAAATATTCAGGAATGCTTTCATCTAGAGTAAAGTAGAGCTGAAGAGTCACTGGCCAGAACTACCTTTAGGGGGCCCTGGGCGGGGTGGGGTCACTTGGTTCTCAGTCCTTCCCCCTCCCCTCCAAGGGCTAACCTTGAGTGAGCCCTTCTCAGCTTCTGGTCAACCGAGTCTGATTGGTTTCCCTAATCAGCTTACTATCCAGGCTGTGCCAGGACTATCAGCTAGAGGAAGTCTCTGAAGCAAACAGGAAACACGAGAGACACCCATCAGCTGGAATTGCTCACCCTTTTACCAGGAAGGACAAAAAGTATGAAGTGGGTGACTTTATGGTTAGAGAAGAGACATTTCTAGTGGAGGCTTGGGCGAGGGGCAATGGTCCAGCAGCGGCTGGTGTCTTGAAGGCCTCAGTAGTTGAGTGAAGCCAGGAACCAGCCCCCACCCCCAATCTGAGCCACCTCTGTTGTTCATGGCGCTGATCTGGGGGTGCCTTACTGTCTCTTGCATTCCTGCCTCCTTCCTATATCAGCTGTAGCTTGTGTGCTTGAATTGGCTGCTTAGAATCCCTGGGGGAACTTATTTTAAATCATTTTCTGGACTCCACCTCTAGAGATTTTAATTCAGTTGGCCGGGGTTATTTTTCTAAACACCCTGGGTGATTCTGATAAAGTTTGGTACCCACTTACCCATAGTGTCCCGAGTAGAGAAAAACCAGAGTAAGGAAGGAGCAGCGTTTTGCTCTTTCTCTCTCTGCTGCCCTCAGCCCCAGAGCTGGCTGGTATATGTTTAGGAGCGCAGTTCCCTTCTGCCCTTACATGTGCATTGTTGGGGAAAGTGTAGGGCACCCCCCCAGTCCTTGCAATCGCTCCCATTTCCTGTGAAGTTAATGAGGTTGGGGATGGTGCTTATCCTCCATGGCCTCTGAACAAACCAAGGTTGAGATTTGGAGGGTGAGGGGACCAGGTCATGTCAAGGAGAGTCTTTTGTCATGGGTCTGAAGCTCTACCCATTTTAGCAGCTTCATGAAAATATCCAGGAGGAAATCCATCCTACTTGTGTGTTTTCCCTGGTGTTGGAGAAACTGGTTTAAAAACTAAAATCTTTGGCTCATTCTGTCTCTTGTAAGAAACTCTACAACTTTGGCCCTTTTTTTTTTTTTAAAGATTTTTATTTATATGCCAAAGAGTGAGAGAGCACGAGCAGGGGAGCAGGAGAGGGAGAAGCAGGCTCCCCGCTGAGCAGGGAGCCCGATGCAGGACTTGATCCCAGGACCCTGGGATCATGACCTGAGCCGAAGGCAGACGCTTCACCGACTGAGCCACCCAGACGCCTGGTTTTGTCTGAAAGAAGACTTTTATTATGGCATTCGTGGTTATAATGCCATCACCTGACTACCCGTGGACAATTCTTGCCATTGGTTCAGAAGATTCCCCACAGTGAGACTCCCTCCCCCAGCTGGCAGGCCAGCTCAGTGCATGAATTTACCTTTGCTGCCTATGGGGGTGCATCCTCAGCTTCCCGGTCTTGGGAGCGGAGGGCATAAAGCTTCCTTGGGTTCTGGGTGTGGCCTTCGCCTGTCTTAAACGCCCCCTTGTCTTCGTGTGCCCTTTGGGGCAAAATCAGCTTCCTCCATGCTTTGTTGTCTGGGAAGGTTCAATACCTTTGTTCACGTGACTGCCAAGTGGAGCCAGGAAAACCACGAGGCAACGCAGGCCATAGAAAGTACCATGTGTGTCTGCTCAGGTGTCTCCGGAAGTCAGGACCCGCGTCCAGGCAGAACGTGTCACCAGCCATTGTGTGCCAGGCAGAGCACCTACAGCACTTAAAAAAAAAAAAATACAGGGGCGCATGGGTGGCTCAGTCGGTTAAGCATCTGACTCTTGATTCCACCCCAGGTCATGATCTCAGGGTTGTGAGATCAAGCCCTGTGTCGGGGCTCCCCACTCAGCGGGGAGTCTGCTTCTCTCCCTCTGCCGCTCCCCCTGCTTGCTCTTTCTCTCTTTCTAAAATAAAGAAATAAAAAATCTTTAAAAAGATAAAAAAATTAAAAAAAAATACAGAGACTAGGCCCTCCTCCACACTTTCATCGGAACCTCCAGGGGTTGGCTGCACAGGTGATTTTGATGAGCAGACAAGGTCAGGAACCACTGGATAAGAGTTATTTGTCCCTCCTTCTGGCTTGTTAACAGTACCAGGTTCTGTCTGGGAAGGCTTGGAAACCCACTGATTGGATAGGGACAAGACTTTGATGTTACCTCTGTGTTTCTTGACTTGTGGGTGCTGGTTACTCCCCACCCCAGTAGCTCAGCCCCAGCCGCTTTGGTTTTGTTGGAATCAGGGACTTCATCTTCTCTCCGCATTCCTATATACCTCCTCCTGTAGTGCCCCAGCCACACTCTGCCTCCCAGCCACGATGATGTGTCACGTGGATTTGTGGTAATAACCAACTCGTAATTCCATTGTGGTTTCCCTCTGCTGCTGTCGCCCTGCCTGGCCCTGGGCGGCTCCTCCCACTGTTGGAAGTGCTTGGGGCCTGCAAGATCCCTGTCACTGTCAGCTGGAGCCCCACTTTGCAGGCCAGCAAAGCTGCTGCCACAAAAAAGGGGTCTCACTCACCAGCAACCAGAAACCAAAGATGGGGGCGGGGCGTTGTCTCCAGCATTCTTCCCACGGCAGGGAGATGGGCAGGGAGATAAAGGAGCTTGCAGGCCACCTGCGTCCAGCTCTGTCACCTATATGTTGGATGGCCTTGAGCAAGGCATGTAACACCTGAGCGTCAGGCTCTTTATCTGAAAAAAAAAATGGGAGATTGTTTTAAAGCTTAAGGGAGATAATGGTTGTGCAATCACTCAGTAAATGCTAGCTGTCTCTGGAAATGATTTCCTTGGTGAGCACTCTGAATTCCCAGTATGTAAGTAGGCCTTGTGAGGCAGGCTCTCAAAGAAGCCAAAAGCACTTGGGCCACCTGGGTGGCTCGGTCGGTTAAAGGGGCCGGATCTTGATTTTGGCTCAGATCATGATCTCCGTGTCCTGGGATCCAGCCGGCACTGTGGTCTGTGCTCAGCGGGGAGTCTGCTTGAGGATTCTCTCTCTCCCTCTGCCCCTCCCCCCATGCATGTGGGCACACGCTTGTTCACTCGCGCTCTCTCTCTCAAATAAATAAATCTTAAAAAAAAAAAAAAGAAAAGAAGAAGCCAAAAAGCCAAAAGCACAGACCCTGCCTCAAAGGGCCATAGAGTCGTGCAAAGATCAGTGACTGGGGTGAAAAGAGACGCCGTAAACTGTGAAATATGGTAGAACTAGCATTTCTTGTCCCTCATCGAGATCCCCCCAATAGTGCCTTCCTGTATTGTTGGGGAAGAAGTAGCTCCCATTTCAAACCTCTTTTCCTTTGGCGCAGTCCAGAAAGGAAACTGTTGTTCCTGGCTAGTGAATCATTCTTCCTGAAGCTCACTTTTTAAATGAGTTGCCAGGAGGACAGAGATGTGAAAAAGTATTTCAGATTGAACAAAGCAAGCCCTTTGCTGTCAGCTTCTTGCGTGAGCACAGCCCATGGCTTCCCACAGATCTATCCTTCTCTGCATTCACGCCCCCGTCCTCTGACTGCGGGGGAATGCACCCCTAGCTCAGGGGGCAGGTCAGGGCTGGACTTGGGATCTGGTTCTAAAGATGTCTCCTGCATTGACTCCATTATGCCAAGGGCAGTTGAATCAAAACTTTTTCTTTCCAGCTTGGGTTCAGACGCTGTACAGATGCTCAGGATCAAATACCTCCTCTTAGCACTCATCTGTAAAACATTGTGTATATGTTCTAGTATTTTTTTAGTATAAGTCTTCTAGAGGCTTCTGAAGATAGGCTCCTCATCCTTCTTTGCACCTCCAAAACTATCGCTAACAGTGACTAAGCTATCACCAGCTGCTGGGGGTGCAGGTCTCAGTGTACCTTGTTTGTCTCTGCCCTCCCGTACCTCCCCAGCTCTTTCCCTGCGTCACCCTCCGCCTCTGCCAGTAGAGAATGGAACTGAGGTCTCTGTTCATAAGGGAAATTTGGCAGCCGTTTTGACTGCCGGCGGAGCTCTCTGGCTTTGGTGTGTGTTTGGTTTTGTGTGTGTTTTGTGTTTTAATGTGTATGAGACACCTGGCCCATCACAAATGAGAGAACTGAGGGAAGAGGTTCAGGATGGAGGAGGGAAATGAGGCTCTGATCCCGGTGCACAGTCCAGCCTCAGACTGAGAAAGTTGGTCGGTCCTTCTAGAGATGGCAGGACAGAATGGCTATCTTGATAGCAACTTGCACTGGCCAGGCCCTGGTCCCTGAGTGCCCACAAGGTTGACCAAGCACCTTGTCTGAGGATGAGCTTTCTAATGGGACTCCCCGTGCCCTGGTCAGCCTCACCACCCGCTCTGGCTTTGCACAGAGGTGGACTGTGTGATCTTGGCTACCGGACCACAGTTCATTGTTTGTTCACCTAGATCCTAGCGTCTTCCCGGGTGGTTTTTTGGGACCCCAAGGAGCCTGTTAACTGTCACCAGGCTGCCATATGCTCATCCTCCCTGTGTGTGTTTAATTTGTATGCACACGTACATATTTGGGATTGGGAAGTCAGTATGTTTGCTCAGAACCATGAGCCTAAAGTTGGGAGACCACTTTCACTGCTCAGATGATTGTAGAGCAAATACATATGTAGTACATCCTAGCTAGGGCCCTTCTGCTAACTTCTGGGGCCCGGGGGGGCCGGGAGTTGGCCGGAGGGGAGGTAGTCAGCTCCCTCGGGGAGCGCAGAGGGAGAGACCTGTGATGGAAGAAGGCCACTGTGCGACCATCTCTGGCCTGAGCAGTACTGCTAATCTCTCTTGCAGTTGGAGGTCCCCTCCTCACTCAGCGCCTCTTCACACAGCGCCGGCCCCCGCCCCACGCTCACTGGTACCACTACAGCAGGACGGGCCATGGCGGGTCGGGGAGGTGCAGCACGACCCAACGGACCAGCTGCTGGGAACAAGATCTGTCAGTTTAAGCTGGTCCTGCTGGGGGAGTCTGCGGTGGGCAAATCTAGCCTCGTCCTCCGCTTCGTCAAGGGACAGTTCCATGAGTACCAGGAGAGCACAATTGGAGGTGAGTGGGCACAGGGGAGTGGGGGTGGCCTCAGGAATGCCAAAGAAATGCCTTGGCCTTGAGGAGAAGGGAGCCGCTTGCCCAGAGAGAATAAATAAGCCGGGGGCGCCAGCACCTCTTCCTCACCTGGGCCCTGGAACTGAATCCAGCAGCCGATCTCCCTGCCAGAGTCCCAGCAATCATCCATTAAAAGTTAGCTCGTGGTCAAAAACTGGCTGCTTCTCCTAATTATGCCACTGGATTATTGTGTGGCTTTGGCTAAGACTTCTCACTGACCTGGCCTCTGGGAGGGGAGAGGCTGGGTCTGGATCTCTGAGGGTCCTTCTTACTTTCCCCTACTTTCCAGAATGGGGAAATGGCCTGGTGAGTGGGCCAGCGTTTCTGAAGTTGACCTTTAGCTTTGAGGTCAGAGCCCGTCGTTGATTTCCCAGTAGTCAGCATTTAGCATGAAACGGTCTGGACTCAGTCCCCTGTCTCAGTGGCCAGGACAAACCTTGAGGGGCCAGGGCCGACCTTGGGCTTGAGTCATCCTTTCTCTACCCTCTTGGTAGGAGGTTTCCAGGCAGCTGGAAGCTAAATGGGCCGTGTCAGCAGTCTTCTGCTGCCTCCTCAGCACTCAAGTCAGGAGCCGGAGAGAGGGAAGTGAGGCAGTTCCCAGGCCCCTCATGGAGGTGGGGGGAGGGCAGATAAGGAGAGCGGGCTTCCACACAGGGCTCTCTGGGATCCTCTCTTGGGTCCTGCGGCAAAGGGGACTCCCACCTGCCTCTCCCAGCTCTGGGACTCCTCCTCTGAGCATATGCACAAGCGCCACAAGGCTCCTTGTCTCCTCAGGCCAAAGATAGGGTGTGTGTGTGTGTGTGTGTGTTCCCTGAAGGTCGAACCACAGGGTGGCCAATCAGGAATGGGTCAAGGTCAAAACTGGGGTTGGTAGCTAGCCAGCATGCCTGGAGGTGGCGGGGGCAGCTGGGAAGCCAGCCACCCAGCCTCCGCCTGGCAGTAGAACAGCGTGTACTTTCAGGCGTCCCCAGTGTAGCTAAGTGTGTGATAGTGTCCTCAGGAAACCGAAGGCCAGTAACGCCCCTGGGCTGGAGCAAACTGAGGGACTGTAGAGGTTTCCAGCTGGACTGTTCTCTGTGAGGGGAGGGAGGAGGGGAAGGAGGAGGAGGAGGAGTGGGTGGGTGGGCCCACCCTTCTGTGCTTGGAGTCAGCTTTCCCCTGGGTTTTGCCACTCCTGCCCCTTGCCACATGCCTCCTCAGAGGCTGCTGCCGAAATGGCTCACGGGCAGGCTGACTTCCCACTGCCCTTGCCTGGTGTGGGTCTGTAAAGCCTGTGTGGCCTCCTGCCCCCTCGACCCATGACAGAAACAAACAAGCTCCGCCTGCCCTGTTCGGACCTGTTTTGGCTGCTGGGCTGGGGGCTTCTCTGGGCCCATCTCAGCAGAGGGCCTCTAAGCGCCAGAGCTCAGACAGAGTACTAGAGGTATGTGGGGTGGCTTCTGGAGCTCCTTCCTGCCTGTAATCCTGCCTTCCCTCTTCCAGCGGCCTTCCTCACACAGACGGTCTGTTTGGACGACACAACAGTCAAATTTGAGATCTGGGACACAGCTGGACAGGAGCGGTATCACAGCCTGGCCCCCATGTACTATCGGGGGGCCCAGGCTGCCATCGTGGTCTATGACATCACCAACACAGTAAAGATTTCCCCTTACTTCTCGACACTTTGTTCCTGGATGGGGTGTGGGCAGATTTCCTCTCTCATTTGGGGGTGTCTCACCAGAGTCTTCAGGGCCGTGACCTCTTAGACACCTTGGCTCTGCCAGTTCGAGCTTCTCTAGTGAGTGGCCCTGGGCAGAATGCCTCCTCTGTCTCTTTGACCTTCTGGCCTTGTCTCCCCAGGATACATTTGCACGGGCCAAGAACTGGGTGAAGGAGCTACAGAGGCAGGCCAGCCCCAACATCGTCATCGCACTCGCGGGGAACAAGGCGGACCTGGCCAGCAAGAGAGCTGTGGAATTCCAGGTAGGGGGATGGACAGGACTTGGCAGGGTGGAGTAAGCCAGCTCTACTCACAGCTCAGCCTAGCCTGCTCTGGGGGCTTTGTGATGGGCCAGGCTGGGAGGTGGCCTGGGAGCTTTGATCTGCTGTCCCCTCCTGACTTGAGCGAGGGCCTAAAGCAGTTGTCTGCCTCCTTGTTCTTGTCAGTTGGTGACGTGTGTATGCATAAGGATCGCTGAAGCTGCTGCTTATTTTTTGTGTAAACTCACTTTTTAATGAAACATACTGAAAAAGAATCACTTTTTTCCACATAATATATGCACAAATAAAATTTACACAGTACAAGAAGGTGTATATAGAACGAAATGTAAATCCCTAACCCAGAAACTCGATCTCCCTTCCCCCAAATTCATCAGTTTATTTTTCTAGAAATGTGCACATATGTATGAATCCCCCCTCTTTTTTTTTTTAAGATTTTATTTATTTGTCTGAGATTGGGAGAGAGAGGGAGGTGGGGGGCGGGGGAGAGAGCTGGGTGGGGGAGGAACAGAGGCACGAGTACACTGCCCAGGGTTGGGCAGGGAGCCCAATGCTGGGCTCGATCCTAGGACCCTGGGATCATGACCTGAGCCGAAGGCAGACGCTTAACCAACTGAGCCACGCAGCTGCCCCTGAATCCCTTTCTTTACATAGGTCGGAGTGTGCTCTATATATTGTGCATTTTTTTTACCAAGCCCTAACCGATGGACTTCTAGGTTGGTTGTAACATCGAAAGACTAGAAAGAGCACTACAGTCAACATCCACATACTTTTGTGTTTTTTCTATATGTGTGAGTGCATTTGTAGGATAACTTTCTAGAAGTATTTCCTAGCTTAGTGATTTTGAAGAGCAAGAAGGCTAGGGACCTAGGGAAACCTGAGTGAAACATCTGCCAATGTTTGTGAGCTGAAAGGTGCTGTACATGAAGTGGGGGCCTTGGGGTTATGGTGCAGGTGTCTGCTGTGGGGGGCACCCAGGGCAGGAGAGCCCTCGGCCTGAAAACCCCTGCATTGTCTCTGTTGTGTATAAGGCAACTGTGATGAGGGGAGATTTTTATCCTGGGCCCTGGCCCCTGCCAACTGTCATCATTTCCCTCCTACTCACTTTCTCACCTCCATCCAAATCAGGAAGCACAAGCCTATGCAGACGACAACAGTTTGCTGTTCATGGAGACATCAGCAAAGACTGCAATGAACGTGAATGAAATTTTCATGGCAATAGGTGAGTTGCTCGCCTCCTCTCCCCTGACCTGGGTCCTGTCACTTGCCTGCTGTCTGTAGTACCTAGTAGGTCTCTAGGATCCCTTTATCTGATTCCCAGATGTAGATAGTTCACCCCAGAAGTTTCTAAAGCCTGGGGCCAAAGTCTCTACATTTTACTTTCTGACCCTTCAGCTTATCACCCACCTAAAACCCTACATGACCCTCCCCCTAACCTAATACTTAGGATTTTTAGGCCCATCTGACTCTGTAGTGAGTCATCCTGCCCAGATTCAAATCCTTGTTTTATTACTTAACTCTGTGGTTCTGGGCAGGTTATTTAACCTCTCTTTGCCTCAGTTTCCTGAATCACTCAGAATGCACGTGGCACATAGAAGCAGAGCCCTCAATGGGTTATCGCACATGGGGTGGTAAAAAGGCCAGCTTCCACTCAGGTGGACTTGGAAGAGCATTGGGGTACCCCCACAAACGCATTTTCCCCCTCCTCTTCCAAACAGCTAAGAAGCTTCCCAAGAATGAGCCCCAGAACGCAGCTGGTGCTCCGAGCCGGAACCGAGGCGTGGACCTCCAGGAGAACAACCCAGCCAGCCGGAGCCAGTGCTGCAGCAACTGAGCCCCCCTTGCCTGCCCACTGCCCCCACCTCCTCCGCCTGACCGACCCGACTGGAATCCACTCTAACCAATCGCACTTAACGACTCGGGCTACCACTGGGGGGGGTGGGGGCAGGGGGAGGGGTCCGCCATGATTTCTCCATAGAATTTTGATCATAGGCCGGAGTGAGTTATTCCACCTGCACCTTTCTGTACAAATACTAATTCAATTTTAAGTCTTAAGTCACTTTTTTAATATATATGATCTTCTGCTCTTCCCACTTCCAGCCCTTTCTACTGCTCTCCCACTCTTCCTTTGCTGGTAGTAGCCACGTGCCCCTGTTCCCCCCTACCCTTGTATGTGGGGAGGCAGGGGTTGGAGCAGTTACCCTTCTTTCCCTCTTGCTGATTAGCAGACTCAGCAAGAGCATCCGTATCCTTACCATGTTTGGAGTGGGCTTGGTTCTGGGTGGTGGGGCAGGCCCTAGGGGTGAGGGAAGGGAGAGAGAGCTCTTCCCTCAGCTGGCTGTCATCAGGCTGCAGCCCCCACTCACCCCCTGACTCACAGCTGGGAGAGAAACCACAGCATTACCACAGCATTATTGTGACAGCCACCAACCCATTGCCCACAACCTGCGCCCCCCCCCCCCCCGTCACCCTGACCTCTGGCTCTGAGCCCTGTTCTGACCAAATCACGATGATGAGTATTTGGGGATGGGTGGGTAAGCGGGGGGGGGGGACTGGGAGGGGATGGAACCAACTTTTTCTGTATTTTGTATTGTATGTTTTCTTCAACATGTAACCAATCAGTATCTTGTCAATATAGTCAGCCGATCGATCGACCTTCCGCTTGTCTTCCTTGTCTTTCTCTGGCAGAGTTTATCAGACCATATCCGCTCTAGCTTACTTGAAGTTAATTTAAAATGAACTACTGAATCTTACGGAACAAAGGCTCCCCCCCTCCAAAAGTGAGAGGATGCTGGTGGTCATGGTAACCAAGAGAAAGAGGCCCTTACTGGTACCAGCTTTAGGGGGTAGGGGTGGGGTGAGAGTGACCTGGGGCTGAACCTCACCAAGTTAGAAGTTGAGGGACCTGCATTTGCCTTTTCCCCGCCCCCCTCCAGATTATATTGGGGTGATGTGCAGTTTGTATTTGAAAATAGGCGCGTTCAGGGTGGGATGGCTGTAGACTGAAAATAGTTGGTCTCTGAAACACCAAAACAACCTCTTTGGGGTTTTTTTGGTTAGTCTGTACCTTGTGAAGGGCTGGGTCCTCTCACCCTTTCCCAGGTGACCTCTGGAACCTTGAGCTGGTCATGAGGCCAAGGCACCGCCCTACACCAGGTCCAAGCCGTCTGTCTGGTCCCTGGTCTATCCGGTGCTCTGCTGCTTGTGGAACCTGGTGCCCCTGCAGGCCTCCTTGGCCCTCTGCTGCTCCCTGCTGGAGCTCTTGCTGTCAGTTGCCAGGGGCTGGGCTGTTGGTCCGCTGAGCTCCCCCAGCTTCTCCCAGGGCCGCAGAGGCCTGATTCTTGGTGGACCACCACCTTAAAGTGCCTTTCCTGCCTCCTGGGACCCCCCACTGGCCCTCTCTGTATCTCGTTACGCCTCAACCTCTGACCCCAGCCCCAAGAAAAGACCACAACACCGAGGCTGCTGCTGCTCACTACAGTGGTGGTTTACTGGGTCAGCCTAGGTTGGCACTTAGAGCCACGGCCCCGGACTCTCGGGGATGGGCCTTTTTGGGCTTCAGGGGAAGACAGCGCCCGGCACGGGCCTCGGACGCACAGCTGGCCCAAGGGGGTCATGCTGCAGGTCATGGAGGCGGGATCCAGGTCCGGCGGTAGTTGCATCTGCCGCTGCACCCTCTGCGCCACGCGGTAGCCAGCCCCATCCGGGCTGCAGCCCTCCAGTTGTCGCTGGCCGGTCACCATCAGACATTGGCCGTCCACTTGCACCACCAGCTCCTCGGGGGTAAAGCCGTAGGCATCCACCTTCATCTGGAAGCCATCCTCTGCGTGGACGTTGTTCCGCACAGCCGCCGCATCGTCCCTGAGCAGCCGTACCGGCAGCGTGGCCACCTGGTTCTGTTCGGCGAGGGCCACGCTGGGACTGCGGCTCCCGCTGGGGAGACCGCTACCGACCCGCTGCATCTGAGGGCGCAACTGCTGTCCGAGGGAGCAACTGCTGTCCCAGGGCGCGTGGCGCTGGGCGTGGCGCTGGGCTCGCGACCGCGGCGCGCACACCCCGAGAGGCCCTTGCGCGGCCCCGCTCCGAGCAGCCTGGCTCGGCTCCCCTGGGGCCGGCCAGGGCGGTCCGCAACGCGAGTCCTGCCTCCACAGGTCAGGTTGTCAGCCGCCCTGGCGCGCTGCTGCTGCCCTTGTCCTGGCGCCTGCCCCTTTCTCAGGCCCTTCCCCAGCTCCGGGCTGTGAGGCACCTGCATAGGCTGAGCTGGACGTGGAAGCCAGACCCTGGAGCGCTCGCCAGCACAGGGCAGGGACAAGATTGAGCCGCTGGGCTCTTGCCCTTCCAAGAATCGGGCCTGAGGACAAGAAGGATTGTCCCCTGAACAGAGCCAAGGGGTTGTGGCCATGGGGTCTTCCATTCTCCGAACGTCCTTTCTCTGACCCCCCACATGGGGCTTGGGAGGTGAACGCGGCTTCCTGGTTTCCTTCGTGCATCAGACCCTGGGTCTACTGTGGCAGGCTCAGGGCTGGGCTCTGGGGCAAAATGAAGACGCGGGCCCTGCCCTCGAGGTGCCCACAGTGTTAGGGGGAGAGCCGCTCACATACACTAGGATGTGCCCTCCTTTACTTCTACCTCATCCTCATCTCGGTATCCTGCTTCGTGACCAGGGCCATCCTCTGGCGCTCAGTGCTTTTGTAACAATCCTTTACTGCTGAAGTATAACGTTATACAAAAAAGTGCACCAGAGAGTACAACCGAATTATCCCACAGAGAGCACACCCGTGTAACCCCTTCACGGGTCAGGAAATGGAAGTGTTGCTTCTTAATCTCCGCTGTAGCTGCAATTCTATGTCTGCAGACGTGTGGGACAGGGCCGGGGTGGGCGTGGGAGGGGAATGTGCCGGGAAGCCCACACAACTCCAGACCCCAGGGCGGCACTTTTACCCCCAGGCTTGGGAGGTGGGCAGATTCCACGATTCCCCTCAACAGAAGCCTGTTTTCTCAGATGCTTCTCCAAGTCCCCAAGAAAACAGCAATCTTCACTATCCCGGAGGCCTTCAAAGAGAGATTAGAAGTCAGGAGGAGCCAATCTGGGGTAATGGCTCAGGCTTCACTTGCTTGTCTGGGACCCAAAAACAAGACAGAAAAGTCTGGAAGCTGGAGGCTAAGGGAGCGGCAGTGGAAGACTACAACTCCCATCATGCTCCGGTGCAGCGACGCCTGCGCACTGAGCGCCGGTTGCCCATGCGGCCCTAGGGCTGGGAGCGCCGCGCCGCGCTCCGCTGCGGGGGAGGCCATGGCGGAACCTTCCCAGGCCTCGACCCCGGCCCCGGCCACGCAGCCCCGTCCCCTTCAGTCTCCAGCCCCTGCCCCAACTCCGACTCCTGCCCCCAGCCCGGCTTCAGCCCCGACTCCGGCTCCCACTCCGGCACCAGCCCCCGCCCCAGCTGCAGCGCCAGCCGGCAGCACAGGGACTGGGGGTCCCGGGGTAGGAAGTGGGGGGACCGGGAGCGGAGGGGATCCGGCTCGACCTGGTCTGAGCCAGCAGCAGCGCGCCAGCCAGAGGAAGGCGCAAGTCCGGGGGCTGCCGCGCGCCAAGAAGCTTGAGAAGCTAGGGGTCTTCTCGGCTTGCAAGGTGGGGGCGGGGCCTGGGGTGAGAAGGGGCGGGGCTTGGGGCATCCCGGGGCTCGGGTGGGAATGGGGGCAAATCTGTGGCTGGGGATCGGCTCCCCGTCCCCAGTTACAGGACTATTGACTGAGTCTTCTGCCGCCAGGCCAATGAAACCTGCAAGTGTAATGGCTGGAAAAACCCCAAGCCCCCCACTGCACCCCGCATGGACCTGCAGCAGCCAGCTGCCAACCTGAGCGAGCTGTGCCGCAGCTGTGAGCACCCCTTGGGTAAGGCAGGTAGTGCCCTTGGAGCTGGGGCGGGGGCAGGTGCAGGATCCTGCTTGGATTTAGGTGCCACAGAACTATATCTGTGGAGCCAAAAATGCCTCCTTAAGGAGGGATTGGGTTGGGAGCATGTATTCTCCCAAGGAAGAAACAGGAAATTTGCCAGCCCAGAAGAGACAGGGTCCACCCAAGGGCTCACGTAGGAGCAGCCAGTCTCATTGCTGGTCACACTGGTTGGAGGGACTGAGGCTGTAAATTGGCTGGTGATGAAGAGGGGCAGGGAGCTCTGGTGATGTTTCCATTCTTTCCAACCCTACCACCTATCCTTCTTACAGCTGACCACGTGTCCCACCTGGAGAATGTGTCAGAGGATGAGATTAACCGGCTGCTGGGTATGGTGGTGGACGTGGAGAATCTGTTTATGTCTGTTCACAAAGAGGAGGACACAGACACTAAGCAGGTCTATTTCTACCTCTTCAAGGTGAGTTTCCTCCAAGTGAGTGTGAGTGAGCAAAGGAGGTGGGCCTGGGGAGTCTGCAGCTCCGAGCTCCACTGACCTCTACTCCTCCCCCTTCCTCTTCCTCTAGCTCCTGCGGAAATGCATCCTGCAGATGACCCGGCCTGTGGTGGAGGGCTCCCTGGGCAGTCCCCCATTTGAGAAGCCTAATATTGAGCAGGTGGGATGAGGAAGGTGGTAAGAGAATTGGGGGCATGTTGGAGGAGTAAGGAGCCTATGTTCCCCATCTTCCTCAAGCTGAGAACAAGGGATAGGTTCAGAGAAGGGAGGATGTTTTGGGCTCAAGAGGGGCATGGGGATGGGAAGGGGGCAGGGTTTTTCTTCACAGAGAGCCCCAGAGTGAGAGGAGAGCTTTAGCCTGCCCTCAGGAAGCACCAGATTTTGGGTAAGAAACCCCTGTTGGCTGCTCACATCTCCTTCCTGGTCTTGTTCCCTGCCCACTTCTCAGGGTGTGCTGAACTTTGTGCAGTACAAGTTTAGTCATCTGGCTCCTCGGGAGCGGCAGACGATGTTTGAGCTCTCCAAGATGTTCCTGCTCTGCCTTAACTACTGGAAACTTGAGACACCTGCCCAGTTTCGGCAGCGGTCTCAGGCCGAGGATGTGGCTACCTACAAGGTCAATTATACCAGGTAGGCCTAGCCAGGGCCAGCAGGGGGGAGGCTTGGAGGCCCAGCCTGGGTCCAGCGTGTCCGTTCTCACCTCTCACCTCCCCGCTGCCCGCAGATGGCTTTGCTACTGCCACGTGCCCCAGAGCTGTGACAGCCTCCCCCGCTATGAGACCACTCACATCTTTGGGCGAAGCCTCCTCCGTTCCATCTTCACGGTGACCCGGCGGCAGTTGCTGGAGAAATTCCGGGTGGAGAAGGACAAGCTGGTGCCTGAGAAGAGGACCCTCATCCTCACCCACTTCCCAAAGTAAGGCTCGTTCTGGCCGATCAGGAGTTTTCCCCAAGTTCATATCCTCCCTGTTGTCCCCTTTTTTCCAGGAAGGCTTCCTGGAATGGTCCCTCCTTCCCCTCCATGAGCCTTCTGGGATCTGGGTGTCTACCTGGCAGACTTGTCTGGGGCCCAGATGCAACTTGCTGGCATTTGCCTTTGCGTGTACTAGTCTGGGGATGGCAGGTACATGGCCCGAGTGCTAACATTACCCCTGCCCATGCCCCTGGTAGATGTGACTAACTGTCTCCCACGGGGCCTGGACACGGCCTCAGAATCCTTCCCAGCACAGCGTGCCAAGAAACCAGAGTTCACGCTTGAGGTGAAACCCATTTCCACTCCTACTGTAGTCCTTTCTGTAAGATTTCCCTCCCTTCTGCTACACCTTCCTCTCGTTTTAAACCTGGCTCATAGCTTCCCAGTTTAACAAGCCTCCACTGACTAACGCAGGCCTTTCAGGGCCCCTTCTGCCGCCAGCTGGGAATATGAGATGGCAGGAGGGGATACTGAGGCCCAGGGTGAATTGTGCCCTTGGCCCCATAGTTCAGGATGGCACCAGCTCAGACCCTGTCCCCATGTGCTGCACACCATGGCAAACTGGGCCTCTGATCTCTGTCCTGGACTGCCCTGTTCTGCCTTTGACTAGGGGCTCCCAAGAGGCCGGAGACTGCGTCTCCCCCTAGTCTGAAGCCTGCCTCCGTTCTTCGGCTCCCAGTTCCCTGACAACAGGGTCTCTTTGACCTTCCTCCAGTTCTTCTGGTGTCTGGCCCAGGCTACTGCCTTGGTTGGAGGACAGAGTTGCGAGACAGCCTGTACCCTCCCCACAGATTCCTGTCCATGCTGGAGGAGGAGATCTATGGGGCAAACTCTCCGATCTGGGAGTCCAGCTTCACCATGCCACCCTCAGAGGGGACCCAGCTGGTGCCCAGGCCGGGTATGTGCCGCAGCAGGCTCTTCAGGCTCTCAGCTTGGCCTCCATGGGGACATGCAGGAGGGTGTGTCTGGGGGGGGGTTCCTTTTTGGGACCACCACCACCTGTGACCCCCCCCACCCCCTGATTTCACTCCCTCTCAGCTACAGTTAGCGCGGCAGTCGTTCCCAATGCCCCCATCTTCAGCCCCACCATGGGTGGGGGCAGCAACAGCTCCTTGAGCCTGGATTCTGGAGGGGCCGAGCCCATGCCAGGTGGGTACTTGACCCCTTACCTCTGACTCTCGTTCAGCCCTCCCCTAACCTTTCTTGCTGTCCACCGGACACCCTGCCAACCTTCCCAGCAGGTGAGAAGAGGAAGCTCCCAGAGAACCTGACCCTGGAGGATGCCAAGCGGCTTCGCGTAATGGGCGACATCCCTATGGAGCTGGTCAACGAGGTCATGCTCACCATCACTGACCCTGCCGCCATGCTGGGGCCTGAGGTGGGGCAGCCCGGCTCGCGGAACCGTGTGGGGAGGGGGCCTCGCCAGTCTGAGGCCCCAGCTCACCACCTCTCCTCTGGTGCCCAGACGAGCCTGCTGTCAGCCAATGCAGCCCGGGACGAGACTGCCCGCCTGGAGGAACGCCGCGGCATCATCGAGTTCCACGTCATCGGCAACTCGCTGACGCCCAAGGCCAACCGGCGCGTGTTGCTCTGGCTTGTGGGGCTACAGAACGTGTTCTCCCACCAGCTGCCGCGCATGCCCAAGGAGTACATCGCCCGCCTCGTCTTTGACCCGTGCGTCCCCAGAAGAGCCCCAACCCGGGGACGCCACGCCTGTCCTCTGCCCCGACCCCTGCAACCTGTGGGAATGCTTGCTCCTCCCCTCCCAGCACTAAATACAGCCTGGGCCTCTCAGGCTGTAGGGCCCTGGGCGGCATCTGGGGAACAGGTAGGGGCAGTGACCTGTCCCCTCTCCCCTTAGGAAGCACAAGACTCTGGCCTTGATCAAGGATGGGCGGGTCATCGGTGGGATCTGCTTCCGCATGTTTCCCACTCAGGGCTTCACGGAGATTGTCTTCTGCGCCGTCACCTCAAATGAGCAGGTCAAGGTGAGTGCGTGTTCCTGGCCCCAGCCCCGTCCCACCACCTGCTCCGGAGTTTGTGCTGGGTGGAGTTTGTGCTGGGTCCGAGCCGCTGTCTCCCGCTCTTCTTTCAGTGGCCAGGCAGTTCCTCACAGCCCCACAAGGTGGCAGTCGTCCTTTGGTAACTGCATTAAGGAAACACTTGTTGACAAATAGAGTTCCAAAATCAATACTGCCCTTATTTTTTTTTTTTTAAGATTTATTTATTTATTTTAGAGAGAGCTTGTGAGCACACAAGCAGGGGGAGGGGCAGAGGGAGAGGAAGAGACTCTCAACCAGACTCCCTGCTGAGCACAGAGCCTGATGCAGGGCTTGATCTCACGACCCTGAGATCACGACCTGAACCGAAATCAAGAGTTGGCCACTTAACTGACTGAACCATCCAGGCGCCCCAGCTTTTTATTTTTTTAAAAAAGATCTTATTGATTTATTTTAGAGATAGCATGCGAGCATGAGTAGGGGTTGGGGGGGAAGGAAGGAGCAGAGGGAGAGGGACAAGCAGACTCTGAGCTGAGCACAGAGCCCAACTTGGGGCTCGATCTCACGACCCTGAGATCACGACCTGAGCCGAAATCAAGAGTTGGCCACTTAACCGACTGAGCCACCCAGGCACCCCTATCGGTAACGCTTTAATTTAATTTATTATTTTTTTCAATAACACTTTTAAATGCACCTGAATTTCCTTGATCACAAGAACATTCACATACACTGGGAAGTTAATAATCTTTTATCAGCCTTGCGCTGGGTGATAGTCCTGGGTTCTGTCCTTGAATTGGCCCAACAGACCACAACCCACAGCTGGTAGGGTCCCCGGTTCTCCTGGTTTATGTAAGCCAGATTTGCATGGTGCCCCTAGGTCTTGACGTGTGTGAGAGATGCTCGCTCTTCAGGGTTCAGATCTGAAATGACTAGGGCCCTTGTGATTCTTCTTTCCCTTTCCCCCTAATTCTGAGGCCCAGGAACTGGGAACCAAGTGGCATGTGGATGGCAACTTCCTGGTTGGGATTTCAGTCCTGGCCTTACCGTGGCTGGCTGGCTGACCTTGGACACATTTCCTAACATAGCTGAGTTTCAGATTTGTTTTTTTTCTGTAAAATGGTGATAAAAATATTTTATCTTATGGATTAACTTGAGAGGTGGTCTGTAAAGTACCAGGCATCACACGAGGTCGACAGTAAGCACTTAGAAACCCAGTGTCCTTCACTTTCTTCCTACAGACGCCCCTTCCTCTGCCAGTTGCCTTTCGTCCTCCCTGTCCTGGGTCCCCGGGCTGTCCCGTTCTCCTATCCAGTCTGCTCTCCGCTCTGGGCCCCTCTGCTAAGCCCTGCTCCCCTCCCCCGCAGGGCTATGGGACTCACCTGATGAACCACCTGAAGGAGTATCATATCAAACACAACATTCTTTACTTCCTCACCTACGCAGATGAGTATGCCATTGGCTACTTCAAAAAGCAGGTGACCCTCGCCTCCGCCCACACTTGCCTGCTGCCTGGGGTTAGGGGTCATTCTAGCCCGCTGGTGTGGATGGGATGGGGTGGGATACTCCCTGCTCCATCCGGCACCTGCACCTACAGCACCTACGGGGAAGTCTTCCGCGCCCATCTGCAGGCCTCCTGCTGCCGTCCCAGTGAGGAGGAGGGGCCTGCAGGGCAGTGCTGCAGGCTGGAAGAACTGGGAGGCTCTGGATGGGGGAGGGGGAGGGCGCCGCTGACCTGGAACCTTTCTGGGGACAGATTGAGCCCACACAACACAGAGCATTGTACCAGCTACCGCAGAAGGTGATCTGGGAACGGGAGAAGGGGACACGGCCCGCACAGCCCCTCAGGGGGCTTCCGGGGGAGGGGTCATTCAAGTTGGAAGGGCCTTGCTGACGGATCGGGTCATAACTGTCCACTCCCTAGGGCTTCTCCAAGGACATCAAAGTGCCCAAGAGCCGCTACCTGGGCTACATTAAGGACTATGAGGGTGCAACGCTGATGGAGTGTGAGCTGAATCCCCGGATCCCCTACACGGAGCTGTCCCACATCATCAAAAAGCAGAAGGAGGTGTGTGTGTGTGCACGCACTCAACCCTGGGGCTTTTCATGTGCATGTGGGGGTGAGCACACGTGTGGATGTGTGCCACACGTACGTGCACGTGTGAGATGGGCGTGGGCCAGGATCTTGGTTCTTGCTTTGCCTCTCAGGGAAGTTAGGAGGTCAGGGGCAGGGCCTCTGACAGTGGCCCTGGGAGGGTTGCTCCTGGGGCTGGAGTTGGCCCCTCAGACCCTGCCTTCCTCAGATCATCAAGAAGCTGATTGAGCGCAAGCAGGCCCAGATCCGAAAGGTCTACCCGGGGCTCAGCTGCTTCAAGGAGGGTGTGAGGCAGATCCCTGTGGAGAGTGTCCCCGGCATTCGTGAGCAGGGGTCTTGGGCGGGGAGGGGGTACCCTGCTTGGGGTGTGTCTTCAGATTCTTAGGGATGCTCTCCCCACGCCCCACTTTGCAGGAGAGACGGGCTGGAAGCCACTGGGGAAGGAGAAGGGGTGAGTGTTGTGGGGGTGGAGGGGGAGGGTTTTGCGGGAGGCAGAAGGACCAAGGGCCTCAGACGTGGCGTCTCTCGCCCCAGGAAGGAGCTGAAGGATCCAGACCAGCTCTACACAACCCTCAAAAACTTGCTGGCCCAGATCAAGGTGGGGAGACGAGGTTCCGTCCCGGGGGTCCCTGCACCAGTGGCTACGACCCCTTCTGGGGTGGGTGGTGCTCACAGGCTGGGCTGGGGGCGCAGTGGGCCCGGCTCCAGCTCGGCTTTCCTGTGCAGTCGCACCCCAGCGCCTGGCCCTTCATGGAGCCCGTGAAGAAGTCCGAGGCCCCTGACTACTACGAGGTCATCCGCTTCCCTATCGGTGAGCACGCTCCATCCCGACCCCGTCCTGCCACTGCCGCCCCCAGATCTACTCCTGCCTTCCCTGGGCCCCACGGCCCCCCGCTCCCCGCGGCCTCCTGAAAGCACGCGCTTGCCCCCTGCTGTGCCAGACCTGAAGACCATGACGGAGCGACTGCGCAGCCGCTACTACGTCACCCGCAAGCTCTTCGTGGCCGACCTGCAGCGCGTCATCGCCAACTGCCGCGAGTACAACCCTCCGGACAGCGAGTACTGCCGCTGCGCCAGCGCCCTGGAGAAGTTCTTCTACTTCAAGCTCAAGGAGGGGGGGCTCATCGACAAGTAGCGCCTGGCTTTGGGCCGCAGCCCCGACCTGGACTGTCTCCGCCTCGGGTTCTGATCCGATTGCGAGGGGCGGCCCTGGCGCCCACGTGCCTCTCAGCTTGAGACACTCCAGCCCCCGGGCCCTGCAGCCCTTTCTGGATCCGCGGGCGCCCCCACGCCTGCAGACTGAGCTTTCGTCGTATCTGGCCTTGGGGAGGGGTCTCCGGGGGCTGGGGTTCAGCCCCTCTGAAGTGGCTGGTGGCTAAGGATAAGCCCTGCCCAGCCCCGGTGGCCCCCAGCCCTGTCCCCACAGAGCCGTGGAGTCCAGCCCACTGTTTCCTCAAGGGTCGGGACTGCCCATTTTAGCTTGAGGGAGGGGGCTCCAGTGTTTGGAAGTCCAACTGGGACTGGAGGGGCCAAGCCTCACCCCTCACCCTGCACTGTTCTGTCTGTCCCCCAGGGGTGGGGGGCCTGGGGACCATTTCCTGGCATTAATCCCTCAGAGGGAACAATAAAGCTCTTTTTTTTTTCTCTGTGTGATTGTTTCTTTAGTAGTGTCCTCAGCTTTAGCAGGTTGACCCTGTTCCTGCCTGGACCTCCTGCAGAACTGGAGCCTATTAAACCTCAGATGGATGGGGCACCTGGCTGGCTCATGATCCCGGGGTCCTGGGATCGAGCCCCACATCGGGCTCCCTGCTCAGAGGGAAGCCTGCTTCTCCCTCTCCCACTCCCCCTGCTTGTGCTCTCTCGCTCTCAAATAAATAAAATCTTAAAAAAAAAAAACCACAACAACTCAGATGGTGCTGGGGCCACCCTCCCCAGCCAGCTTCCTGCCTAGTCCCGTGCTCCTGGGGTGATGGCACGTGCACTGCTGCAGCCCCCATTTCTCCCCACTGCTGGCTGCTCCTGGTCCAGGTGTGGGGGCTGCAGGGGTCCCAGTCTCCACCTGGCCGCCTTGCCCTGCCTGGACATGGTTGCAGCTGGTTCAAAAGGAGTGGAGGCGGGGCGGGGTGGCGGGGCGGGGTGGCGGAGACTGGGCTCTCAGGGGAGGGGCCTGTAGGACCCAGGAGGAGGGAAAGGGTGCTTTCCAGCAGCTTTTCTGGGGGAGGGGGACAGAGCGGGGAAGGGGAAGAAGGGGAAAGGAGATTGCTAAGGTTGAGCTCTGCCCGAGTTAACTCCTCCCACAGTTTCAGTTTCTGTTTTCGATTTCAGCACAGCCCAGTGGCACCCGGCTCGGCTCAGAGCTGAGCTAAGCGGGCCACCCTCGGCACCTCAGCGCCTCGGCAGGTGTTGCAGATAAGAACCGACAGGGCAGAAGTCAGGTGTAGTTTGTGTTACTCCCACCTGTCTTGGCCAGATCAGGTTCCTGGTAGATCCTTTCCGTGCCCTCCCCCACCTCCCTCAAGCCGGATGGGGAGGTCTCTGCACAAGACGGCTTGCCAGGAATGGGGAGGGGGCCGGGCTTGGGAGGTGGCCAGGTGGGCCAGGGGTCTGACTTTCCTTCCCTTCTCAGAATGGAGCTGCGACCCTACCAGTGGGAGGTGATCATGCCTGCCCTGGAGGGCAAGAATATCATCGTATGGCTGCCCACGGGGGCTGGGAAGACCCGGGCGGCTGCTTATGTGGCCAAGAGGCATCTAGAGACTGTGGACCGAGCCAAGGTGGTTGTACTGGTCAACCGGGTGAGTAGCCCGCACTCCCCTTGCTGGGGCCTCAGCTCCTCAGGTGTCTCCCAAGACCCTCCAGAACTCAGGAGCTGCTGTGGTCATCTCTAAGCTCACCTGCCTTTTCCCCCATTCCTGCCCCCAGCCAAGTCCTGGGGGGTCAGCTTGCCTCCTCCCCATCCCCCTTGCCCCCAGCCCAGCTTCCTCTCTGCACCTCATTCTGCATTGGCAGGTGCACCTGGTAAGCCAGCATCGTGAGGAGTTCAGCCGCATGCTGGACAAATGCTGGGCCATTATAACCCTGAGTGGGGACATGGGGCCACGAGCTGGCTTTGGCCACCTGGCCCGGAGCCATGATCTGATCATCTGCACAGCTGAGCTGCTACAGATGGCGCTGACCAGCCCCGAGGAGGAGGAGCACGTGGAGCTCAATGGTGAGGGCTGTGAGCGAGGGCGGAGAGTATGCCCCTGAGGCACCCTACCTGCAACCCCCAGGGCACCTCTTCTGGTAGAGCTGTTGGGACATTTGGTGGCAGTGAAGGGTTCCCCATTCACCAAACCCTAGCATATGGCCTCGTAGAAGTAGGCCTGGCTATGGTGCGGGATCTTGGGCAAGTCCCCCCAACCACCACCACCGCTGAGCCTCAGTTGACTAATCTGTAAAATGGAGGTAGGTCACCCCTGCCTAGGCTGCTCTCTGGAGCCTGGCTGCAAGTTGTAAAAGGAGGAAGGAGTGAGACGACCTGTGGGGGCTACATGCAGAAAAGCTTATGGGGGAGGAAGGGCTTTGCAGATGTCGGTCACAGCCTTCCCCCATGTGTCCCCAGCCTTCTCCCTGCTCGTGGTGGATGAGTGTCACCACACGCACAAAGACACCGTCTACAACATCATCCTGAGCCGGTACCTAGAGCATAAACTCCAGAGGACACGGCCCCTGCCCCAGGTGCTGGGTCTCACAGCCTCCCCAGGCACTGGTGGGGCCTCCACGCTTAATGGGGCCATTGACCACATCCTGCAGGTCAGCTGGGCCCCTGTGACCCCGCCGCCGCCTCCACCAGCGCCCCCCCCCCCGCCCCCCGGCCTGCCCCTCGCCCAGCAGCCCTCCCCAGGCTCTCCCAGGCTCTTAACTCCAGCCTCCAGTGGCTTCTCACTGAGCTTCGGTTAGGTTAGACCCCACCCTCTATACGGTGGCTTAACAAAGTTCCATGGGACCCAGCCCTGCCTACCTCTCCAACCTCATTTTCCCCACACCTCACTCCTACTCTGCCAGCCTTCTCTCTGGATCTTGAGCATATCACATCCTTCTCGGGACCTTTGTGCTCACCGTTCCTTTTGCCCTGAATGCCCTTCCCCCTGCACTTGACCTGTCTGGCTCCTTCCTGTCATTCAGGGAACAGCTTAAATGTCACCTCCTCAGAGTCTTCCCTGGTCACCCCCACAGCATGTCCCATCATCCAATTTTGTCTTCAGAGCTCATTAATACTGCCTGAAACCCTCCCATTCTGTTACTCTTTACTGGTTTATCACCTGTCTCCCCAACTCCAAAGTAAGACTCTGGATCCCCACTACCTACCACAGCACTGGGCACAGAGAGGGCGAGCAATAAATATTTGTTGAGTAAATGAATCCCCACTTCCAGTGGCCCCGCTCAATTGCAGCTGGGATCTACCCTGTCTCAGAGCTCTGCCCATTGTCCTCAGAGGGCTCTCCCCCATTCGCGTGAACCCCTTTCTCTTGCCCCAGCTCTGTGCCAACCTGGACACGTGGCGCATCATGTCACCGCAGACCTACCGCCCCCAGCTGCAGGAGCACAGCCCTCAGCCCTGCAAACAGTACAACCTCTGCTGCAGGCGCAGTCAGGTGAGTGGAAGGCGGGGTGGGAGTGGAGGTGGGGTCTGGTGTGAAGTTAGGGCACCTGGCCTTGAGCCCTGCCTCCACCCCCACGAGCTCCGTGACTTCCGGTTACTTGCTTATTTCTCTGAGTCTCTCTTTCTCCGTTCTGTGAAATGGGGAAGATGCAGCCCGTGCCCACAGCCTGCTGTTTGGTTTGACTCCGAGGCCTCTGGGGGCATCTGTAGAAACCCCGCGGGGTGCTTCGCGAACCACACACCTCGGGCCCTCTGTGCTGAGGCTGTCGGGCGGCGCAGACTCTGGCGTCTGCTGGGGCAAGGCCGCACAGGGATTAGACATCGCTGTGCTCAGGCCAGAGGTCAAGGGCGCGGAGGAGGTGGAGGCAGAGCAGGAGCCGGGGCAGGCACCTGACCCCAGCCTCCAGCGGGGCCTCCTTCACAGCCCAGTGGGCTTCTCTCTGGAGCTCCTCTTCTCAAACCCCGACGCGGCAGCGGGAGCCCTGCAGCTTCAAGCGGAGATCAGCGCCCTCACTGGGTGCTCACTGCCCCCCACCCGCACGTGTGTGGGAATCCCTTCACGCCCCCTTCCCACCCAGGACCCGTTTGGGGACACACTGAAGAAGCTCATGGACCGAATCCACAACCGCCTGGAGATGCCCGAGTTGAGCCAGGACTACGGGACGCAGAATTACGAGCAGCAGGTGGTGGAGCTGAGCCAGGCTGGTGAGAGGGGCCGTCCGCGCGGGGCGGGGTGGGGGCGAGGAGGCCCGGACGTGCCTTGGTGAAGCCTTTTGGGGCGGAGCTCGGCCTCTCGGGGGGCGGAGTCTAGGCGGGAGGAGGCCTGAGGGGCGTGGCCGCTCAGGGCCTGTGCGCCTCCTCCTCCTCCTCCCTCCCTCCCTCCCTCCCTCCCTCCCTCCCGCGCGTCCGCAGCGGCCGAGGCCGGCCTCCAGCAGCGCCGGGTGTACGCTCTTCACCTGCGGCGCTACAACGATGCGCTGCTCGTCCACGACACGGTCCGTCCTGTGGACGCCCTGGACTCGCTGCGGGATTTCTACGACAGGGAGCGCGCCGCGAAGACCCAGGTTTTGCAGGCCGAGCGCTGGCTGCTGGCGCTGTTCGATGGTGAGGCTCGCGGGAACTGGACTAGACCAGGGCATCGGCGCCAACACAGGTTGGCAAGGGGCCAACGAGGGTCCTGGGACCCTGTATTTCTAACCGAGGGTCAAGGCGGTGGATAGGACAAAAGACGTATGCCCTCATTTGTGAAGGGTTGCGTAGACATGAAAACTAATTCATTTAGTTGGGGGACTGTCCCTTGAAAGTCTGGGGTGTGTGGTACCTTTAAGCTGGGAAAGGGAGGTGGTCAGAGAGTGGCATTTGAGGCTAGAGGCCTCAGCAAGCCTGAAGGGCGGGGCAAGGATCTTTCTGAAGGGACCTGAGGTTGAGTTAATCCTGGGTAGCTGAGGTCCGAGGTATGTCTGCTAAGAAATCTATACTGTAGGCCCCTGGTGTCAGGCTGGCTGGGTGGGCAGAGCGTGTCCTTGAATGTTGTCTTGGTGCCGCTCGGGGGGAATTGGGAGCAGATATCCTCAGGCTCCCTCTACACCCCCACCCCCCTGCAATCCTGTCCCCGTGGGCCACACCCTCTCCCATGCATGCCGTGCCCACATCCAGGCTTGAATCCCGTGCCTCTGTTTTGGGCTTTTCTGGCAGATTACAAGAATGAGCTGGCCCACCTGGCAACATGCAGCCTGGAGAATCCAAAACTGGAGATGCTAGAACAGATCCTGCGGGAGCAGTTTGGGAGCAGCGACAGCGCCCGGGGCATCATCTTCACCCAGACCCGCCAGAGCGCTCACTCTCTCCTGCTTTGGCTCCGGCAGCAGCCGGGCCTGCAGACCGTGGACATGAGGGCTGACCTGCTGATCGGCGCAGGGAACAGTAGCCAGAACAGCCATATGACCCAGGTGTGGGCTTTGAGGAAAGGAGCTGGCACTGGGGGAGTTCCTAGAGGGGAAGGGGTGGGGATAGAGTCTTTACAGAGCTATGGGGGACTGATTTCCCCAGGCAGAGGGCAGAGAACTGGGGGGGAAGAGGTGGACACTGAGATCCCCAGGACTGGAGGTTTTCCTAGTCTAGCGGTCCCTGCGGACAGAGAGACTGAAGCTTGGGGGATCTGCAGGGAAAGAGATAAGTGATGTTTTCAGGACAGAGGATCAGAGGTCTGGGGTCCCTTGCTGGAGAAGAATAGGCCCTGAGACCTCCTAGCGTGGACAGGTGGGGGCCCTAAAGAGTCTGTAGGGGATGGGGGTTAGGTGATTGGTCCACTGGCAAGACAGGCAAGGTCCTGGGGGTAGTGGTGGAGACTCAGGCTCCCTAGGAAAAGGGGCCAAAGGGGCCAAACTCGTTGAACCACGTGAGGCTGGGCTGGCGGGAGGGCAGGCAACCCACTTGGTGTACCATCCTCTTTCTCTTCTCCCACCCCAGAGAGACCAGCAAGAAGTGATCCGGAAGTTCCGGGTTGGCACCCTGAACCTCCTGGTGGCCACAAGTGTGGCAGAAGAGGGACTGGACATCCCCCAGTGCAACGTGGTGGTACGCTATGGGCTCCTGACCAACGAGATCTCCATGGTCCAGGTGCGTGAACCCTGTGTCGCCAACAGCCCGCAAAGATCTTTGTGGGACCCTAGGCCCACTCAGGCCCCTTGCTATCTGCTTCCTCAGGCCAGGGGCCGCGCCCGGGCTGGTCAGAGTATATACTCTTTTGTGGCAACCCAAGGCAGCCGGGAGCTGCGGCGGGAGCTGACCAATGAGGTGCTGGAGACGCTGATGGAGCGGGCCGTGGCTACCGTGCAGAAGATGGACCAGGCCGAGTACCAGGCCAAGGTCTGCGGGCAGCCTGCACGCCGTGTGGGCCGGGGGGTGGGAGGGTGGGGGTGCTGAGGATGCTCTGCCTGGAAGGTCTCTGGCTGCACACACACACCCCTGCTTCCCCTTTCTCTGGGGGCTAACGTGGCCCACCTGGGGAGGTGTGAATGGAGGGGAGGTTAGAGGCCAAGGGTGGGGCTGCCTGGGAAGGCAGTGGCTCCTCACCATGTATCTGTGAGAGCTGCCTTACGATCCTTCCAGCACCGGGCAGGGGGAAACAAAGTCACGTGCACAGAATAAGCCCAGAACCAGGACTTAAATCAGTTTCCCCTGAGGCAGGGTCACCGTCGTCCAGCTTCACCCAGGACGATCCCTGTGTACCCCTGTCATCCCAGCATAATTATTAGTGATGCCCCATGTGAGATTCAAAGAAGCAGCTTTGCACAAAATCCTCCAAAGACGAGGCAGAGACTCGGCCACAAAGCTCACCCTGCTCCCAACATTGCCCCTGCTCCATATTCTTTTTCTCCACAGAGCTGCTTCTCGAAGCTCCAGGGAGAGTTGAGGGAAGTCCCTTCTGGGTACTATGATCTGAGGTCTTTGCGAGCCCTTAGACCCTGAGAGCATTCCAGGGGTCAGGCCTGGGGGGCCCTAGCTCTGCCCAGTGTCCCCAGCTCTGTCTGGTGTCCCCTCTGACTCCAGATCCGGGACCTACAGCGGGCAGCTATGGTCAAGCGGGCAGCCCGGGCAGCCCAGCGGGAGAATCAGCGGCAGCAGTTCCTGGCCGAACAGGTGCAGCTCCTCTGTGTCAACTGCATGGTGGCCGTGGGCCACGGGAGCGACCTGCGGAAGGTGGAGGATGCCCACCACGTCAATGTGAACCCCAACTTCTCGTGAGACCAGGGGAAGGGGCTGGCAGGATGAGAGGGAGGGAGGGGTGTGATGGGGGACAGAGAACTCCTCCCATCCAGACCGTGCTCTGAGGGTTTGGGAGCCGAAATGGCATTTTGACAGGTACCGAGTCTGCATTTTCAAGAGGCTGGTTAGACAGGTTTTATCACCACCCCATTTTGCAGGCTCAGAGAGGCGAAAGGACTTGTCCAGGCTCCCACAGCCACTGTGTAGTTGAGCGAGAGTTGGAGTTCAGGACACCAAATGCTGAGATGCCACGAACTGGGCTCTCCGCGCCCCCCCCCCCCCGTCCCACCTACTCTGAAGACAGAGGGGCTGCTTGTCCCTGAGCCATCCTCTCATCCTCTGTCCCCTAGAGGGTCACCTTCCCCCACCCTCCATCCGTCCATCCACTCATTAAGTATTTACTAGGGAGCCACTCTATGCCAGGCCATGGGGCCAAGGATCTGCACACCAGCTTCTCTCATTTAAGGAGGCAGCATTTCAGCGGGGTCTTGCAGGACAGATCGGGCTGGAAGGTGGGATGAGCCCAGGCAGGGATGATGTACCAGCGTGGCCTCTGGCTGGCTTGAGTGGGAAGGACCGTGAAGGATGAGACTCTGAGGAAGACAGGCTGGCCTGTGGAGAGCCGCCAGGGTCAGGCCTGGAAGTCCAGCCTCATCCCATAGGCAGTGAGGAGTCTTGGGTGGGTTTTGAGCAAGGGAACGTCAAGGTCAGATTTACATTTTTAGAAGATCACCCTGGCAGTTGGCAGAAGGACGGTGTGGGTTGGGAGTGAGGATGGAATGGGATGGAAGTGGTGGAGCTGGGAGATCCGCTGGGGGACTGTGGGAATCATCTGGGTGGGTGTTGCCGAGGCCTGAACGTGAGCAGAGGGTACGCAATGAAGCTGCACGGGCAGAGCTTATTGGAGGGCGGATCTCCTGGCTCTGGGAGGTCTCTGTGCCTCTTGGGCAGGCAGAAGACCCCGAGGCCCAGGTAGAGGCCCAGCAAGCAGGAGGGTGCGAGCTCGGGGGTGATGGGGGGGTGTCATGAGGACTGACTCCCATTCCCCTCCAGGATCTACTACACTGTCTCCCGAGGGGCTGTAGTCATTGACAGAGTCTTCAAGGACTGGAGGCCTGGGGGTACCATTCACTGCAGGAACTGTGGGGAGGTAAGTGTTGGGGCCATGACCCTTAACAACAGTCTTCAGAAGTCCCCAGTCTGAGAGAGGAGGCCCAGCCTTCTGCCATCAGGACACCCTCCCTGTGATGGGGGAAGCAGCTTCCGCCCCAGGAGCCCCCAGTCAGAGGAGAGAGATCAAACTGCTATCTTTGGGAGCCCGCGGTGTGATTGGGGAGACAGCTCTGAGGTGGGAGACACAGGCCCTGCATTCATGGATCTTCCACCTTGAGGAGAGAAGCCCAGTCTGAGGACAGTGACCCCAACCCAGCCTTCTCTGTTCCATCCTCAGGCCTGGGGTCTGCAGATGATCTACAAGTCAGTGAAGCTGCCGGCGCTCAGGGTCCGCAGCATGCTTCTAGAGACACCCCGAGGGAGAGTCCAGACCAAGAAGTGGTCCCGCGTGCCCTTCCCAGTGGCTGACTTCGACTATCTGCAGCACTGTGCCCAGAACCTGGCCGACCTCTCCCTGGACTGAGCACCTTGTCCCTGCAGTGCCCGCCTCAGGCTGCAGGGGGCAGGAGAAGCCGCAGCCGCTGTCTTCCCCTGGGCAAAGCCTGCCTCCAAGCCCCTCCCGCCTGAGTCATCAGCTTGGGGGTGTGTGGGGGGGTGGGGGGGGTGGGTGGCATGCTGACCAGCCACAGCGGAACCTGGGGCGCCCAGGCTGGCTCAGACTCCCACACTGGGGAAGCAGCTCGGCCCCAGGTCCCCCCTCACACCCACAGACACCCAAATGCACTAGATGGAGGGAGAGGTTGGGGGGATTGGGAGGGAAACTGGGGCAGGAAGCTGGCCACACTCTACTAGCAATGAACACAGTTTCCCGTGACCCCTTGACATTCCTTCCCTTCAATTTTTTCAGGTTCCTCATAAATTGAAAATAAACTAGTAGAAAATTGCTATAGAAAAGATGTGGTGGGGTGCCCAGGTGGCTCAGTCGGTTAAGCGACTGCCTTCGGCTCAGGTCGTGATCCTGGAGTCCCGGGATCAAGTCCCGCATCGGGCTCCCTGCTCGGCGGGGAGGCTGCTTCTCCCTCTCTTCCCTGCTCGTGCTCTCTCTCGCTATCTCCGTCTCTCTCTCAAATAAAATCTTAAAAAAAAATATTTTAAAAATAGATTTGTTGAGGTATAATTGACATAAAATACACTGTACATATTTATAGTATACAGTTTGATAAATTTTAAACTATCCTCCACAATCAAGATAATGAACATAGCCATCACCCTCAAAAGTTTCCTCATTCCCAAGTTACCCCTCCCCTCCCCTGATCTGCTTTGTGGTATATTTTTAATGTTAAAGTTTTGTTTTGTTTTGTTAACCAACCCTCTTTATGGCTCTCATGTAACCTTATTTAGAAAGAGCATCACAAGTCTAAATTTGAGAGTCATCCAGAATGTGAGGCCCCCCCCAAACTCGTTAGAGGTTCCAACCCCAGTGGTGCCCCCTCCATCTTCCCCTAACCCCCAGGTCACCTCCCTGGGCTGGGGAGAGGCTGAGATCCAGGACTTGAGGGGTGGTGCTCAGGTAGGCATGGGAATGGGGGAAGTTGTAAAGGCCTAAATTTTCTGTTCTCATTTTAACAAGAAAGAAGAGAGAGAAAGGCAAGATCTAGGTTGATTCTTCAGGGAAAGGGCTATTTCTGTAGTAAGAGGCCCAGCAGGCAGGAGTCACCTTCGAGAGGAAGGGAGGGGGCTAGGGCAGAGATTTGAGAGCAGGATGGCTGTCCTTCCCGCCGTCTAACCACCTTCCCTCCTGCTACATCCTTGGTCCTGCCTAAGGGGTAGACCAGGAAATGAAGCCCTCTCTTTTCCCCAGCACCTTCTTTCTCCAGTCTGTCTCTTGTCTGATGGAGGCTGAACTTCCAGTTCCAGTTTCTCTGGTCTCCATCTCCCCAAAGGGTACCCCTCTCCCCCGGGGCCTATCTTCCTTCTAATCTCCGGTGTCCCTTGGCCTTGGTTCCAGAAGTCACCCTTCTCCCTGCTGTCACATCTCCACCTCCTGAGGCCTGTCTTCTACCCATCTGCTCCCCACTTCGCCTTCAGTTATCTCCCCTGCCAGCAACGTGCCTTTTACAGGTCAATAAAATTAGCGACTGGGGGCAGAGGGAGGGGGGACAGGGGCCCAGGGGTGCTAAGCTCAATGGCCTTGAATGTGGCTGGGCGCACGGAGTCTGGACGCCTGTCATTCCAGGGCTAAACGGTGACAGCTGAGGGGCTCGAGCTGGCGTTCGGGGCAGGGGGTAGTGTTGCAGAGAGAGATGGAGGATAAAGACGACCTGGCACCTAGTGGTCCCCCGTGGCCTGGACCCCTACACAGCTGCCCCCTGGATGAGGGACCCTGACTTTAGAGGGGGTGACCTATCTCGCACCCACCTTGCCAGGCTGGGAGAGCTTTCCTGAGCTAGGATGGCCACGAGAAGTTCCTAGGCTTTCTTTTTCTGGGGAAGGGTCTTCATGTGGGTTAGGCTGCCCGAAGCAGGGGATTTCGTGGGGTTCTCAGGACGCAGGCATCCTACCTTTTCAGCCCTCAATAAGCCAGAGCTCCAGACCCTCCCTGGTGGCCCAGAAGCTCCCCTCGCTTTCTGCCCACCTGAATGAACCCGCCCACCCGGCCGGCCGCGACTCAGGGAGGGGCTCGGCCGCGGCTCCCCCTCCCGGGCCCCGCCCCTCCCGGGCCCCGCCCGCTCCCCCGGCCAGCCCCAAGCCGCCGCGCTCCGGAGCGCAGCGAGAGCAGGTGGCCGCGGCGGGCTCCGTCTCTGCCCTGCAGGTAAGTCAGCGACGCGGGCTGGTCCACGTTGAGGACCTCGAGGGCAGCGCGGGGAGAACAAGGCAGCCCCCTCCACCTGTCCTGTGCCCTGTTCTCAAAACTGGGGGAGCCCAAAGGACAACCCTTTGGCTCTGCGCACGGAGGCTGGGCATCTAGCGGGTGGGACTAAACTCTGGAGAAGTTTAGAGGCTCCCGGCTGGTTATCCCTGATGCTGGGGTGGGCTCTGAGGGATGAGAAGGGACAGAGCCCGGCATTAGGCACGTAGCTTTCTGCAGGAGAGCAGGTTGGGGATAGTGACTGCAGGGCTCCCGCTGAGGACCCACTGACTGACTGGGGTGCCCCGGGCCTCATCCAGGTGCAGCATCCTCTCCCCACCCTTAGGGAGTGATGGGGGTGACCCAGACATCGTCTGTTCTATGGGTAAATGAGGTAAGAGTGCATAGCTGAGCTGGGACCTGGGTTTTCCTGTAAGCCCAGGGCACCCGCATCATTTGTTACACCTGGGTACAGATACGCATGGGTGAGCGGGAGGGAGCGGGGGGGATCATCCAGATGGTCTGGGTAGCCCAGAGAGCCTGGGGACTGCCTAGATCTTTTCTGTGTTGATGTCCCAGAGCCAGGTGGAAAAGGTGATTACCGAAGGGAGCCTTACTGCAGATGCGGGGTGCATTTGTACGCTCCATGTTGGGGTTTGGGTTGTAGGAAAAGGGTCCTGCCTCCTAGTACTCAAGGAAGGCTTCCTGGAAGAGGAGGTCTGGGGCTGACAGCTCAGATGTCATGCTTAGAGCTCTGAGCCACAAGGGAGAGTCAGACTTTGGGCCTTGGTGCTGGGCTGGGGTAAAGCAGAGGACCCCAGACTGTAGAAAAAAGGGAAGTCAGGATGCTGCCCTCTGGATCCAGCCAGGACCCCACAGACCTTCTAGAGATCATCACAAGCCCAAGGACAGACAGAGATCCAATGCAGGTGGGAGGTCTTCCTGTGTATGTCTAGTTTCCCCATTCCGTTGTCTCCTTCCACCACACAAACTATCATTGTCAGAAAGTTCTTTCTCGTATCTGACCTTCATCCCTTCTGCTTCTGTGCCCGCTTCTTGCTTCTGGGAGGCAGTGTGCTATAGTGGAAAAAGCAGGGTCGTTGTGGTCAGTTAGACTTGAGTTCTATCACCTGTACCTACCGTGGGACCTTGGGCAAGTTACTTAACCTCTTTGAATTTGCTTCCCCACCTGTAAAATGGGGATAATAATAGAACCCACCTCATAGGGTAGCTGCAAGGATTAAATGAGAATACGCACGGAGAGCGCTTAGCATAGTGCCTGGCGCCTGGTGAGAGCTCAACAAGTGTAAGTGTCCCCTCTTGTGTAGGACAGCAAAGCCGATCTGCGGGGGGGCGGGGGGTGTGTGGAAGTTTTTTTTAAACTTGGCCGGAGAGTGCAATGCCCTTCACCACCACCACCCCTCCAGCCCCTGCCCCCTGCTGGTCCCTGGATCTCAACTGGATCTGTCTGGGCTGCCCAGGGCCCCTCTCCTCCTTCTCTTTTAGTCGCCCGGGGTGAGGAGGGCGGCCCCAACATGGCAGGGGCCACTGGTAGCAGAAGCCCACTTGGGGCTGTACCTTAAGGGAACAGAGTGGCTTAGAGACCCAACTGAAAAAAAATGCCCCATTGTCATCACCTCCCTGCCCTCCCCACCTCCAGAAATCCACAAGTTGGGATCAAGCCGCACTAAATTTTTCCAGGAAGAGAAATAATACAAGTGACTGAAAGTCCTGTTTGGGGATTGTCCAAGCTGCCATCCAATGGAAAGACAGCTTCAGTCCCTGGCCCGAGCTCTGGAGGCTGCTGGGGAAGGCTGGCTCTAGTAATCACCCTTAAACCTGGGCAGGGGAGGGAGTGCCCGTGCCCCCCCGGGTGATTTCAAGGGCTCCACTCCCATCCTCCTCTGGCCATCCCTCTCCCTGTGGACTGAGGGGTCAGGAAGGCCAAGGGGATGAGCCTGTACATCCCCTTCAAGATCACATTCCCCAGACCTGTGACTCTGGAGGTCCCTGCCCAGATGGTCACCAGCTTGCTGCCATGCAAGCCTTTGCCCTGGGCCTGTTCTCAATGCAAGTTATCCCACTAGCATGGGCACCCCTAAACCTGAGGGGCCCCTGGTGACGGCTAAGGGGCAGCTGTTTGCCAAGCATGAGGACGAAGCCAGGATGTGAGGTTGGGCATCCACATGTGTGCATCAGAGTCCCTTGTGGTGCAGGAAGGAGCTCTCCCCACACAGTGTTGTTCTCCCGCAAAACTCACCGGGGTCAGAGAAATCTGCATTGGAACCTGGTCTTCCAGGTTGTTCTGAGAGTGTCCTTGTCAAGATGGGAGGTTAGAACACATTGTAATTAAGAGTGCGTTGGCTTGGTTTCTAACTTTTAAATATTTAGCCATGCATAGGTGGGCCCCCACTCGTTCTCTTGCCCCAGGCCCCACAAATGTGAGGGGTGGGCCTGGCAGCACCCGCTATTCGGTGAATTCCCTTCCTGCTCACTCGGTCTCCCAGTCAAGCAGCACCCCTGTAAAACCGGGCTTAGGACACTCCCCCCTGGACCAGGAAGGAGCTTCAAGGTGAAATGGAGACTTGTCAGCTGTCACTAACAAGCAGTCCCCACTTGGGCTTGCTGACCTCATTCTCCACCCTAAAATTGGGACAGTTTTTTCAAATGTCCTGTGATGCTTAAGAGGGAATGGATGAGAGGGAGAGAGTCGCTTATCTCCTGAGCGTGGGGAGGGTGTGGGCACTCTCTGGGCCCCAGGAGCTCAGTGGAGCTGCTGCAGCAGGTGGGGAGGGCTGTGTGGCCGGGGGGAGGTCAGGGCCAGACCCCACCACCCCTCCTGCCGCCCTTCTCCGAGAGGGAGAGAAGGAGGTGCCCGCAGCCAGGAAGGGGGCGTGGGTCTGTAATGTGGGTCCTCCTGTAAGTTTGGATCTTGGGCTTTGGCTGGAGAAGAGTGTGGGGGCCAGCTGGCCAGGCAGCGGGGGTCATCCCTGGCGGGAATGAACGGCACACTGGTCTCGCCTCCAGTTGAGTGCCCTGTGGCACCTGGACACACCGTCTGTTCAGAGAAGAGAGACGCACGGCCTTTTTGGGGCCGACTGACACTCATCGACTCTGATTGGGCTCTTTGAGGACCAGACCCGCCACCTTGGCCTCGTTGGCGCCGTGGAGGACCTGATGGAGCAGGCACACTCACCCTTGGACCCCCTCGCATAGCCAGGCACACTCGTCCCCCTGCATGAGCTCGCAGATGGCGCTGTCCACGCTTGCACACCCCAAACACGGCTCCGAGTGCAGTGTCAGGGATGGGGCCCCTGCAGGCCCACGCTGGCACGTGCACCTGGGCCACCCACCTGCCTCCACCACAGCCACCGTGTCACCCTCCCTGATCGGTGACTTTTCATTCACCTTGGATGACCTGCCAGCTCCGGTGGCCAAGGGTTGGCTTACTCGGGGGTGGCTTGGAGCCAGACGCCTGCAGCGCTTTGGTGTTGGGGACAGAAGACAGCAGTGCCCTCTTGGGGCTCCCTGCAAACCCCACTGGACTCGACATTCAGCACCTCTGCCCCTCCCCCTGGTCTGTTGGGAGTGTCCCCAGGCCCTGAGTCTCTCAGTCAGTGGTCCCTGCGTAGCTCTGTGAGCCTCTTTCTGCCTCTCAGCTTGTAAGTGCATCTGTCCTCGGGTCCCCTGCTTGGTCCTTCCCCTGTACCTATGCCTGTCATTTCCATCTGTCCCTCCTTCTCTCCCCGTCTCTGGGTCCTACTCTTTTCTATGTGTCTTTCTCTCTCTCTCTTTTTCTCTGTATGAGTGTCTCTGTCCCCCTCTTTCTAAGTCCCTTTCTTTTTCTCTGTGTGTCTCTGCCCCTCTGTCTGTCACTCACACACACTTCCTCTCAGGCTCTCTCCTTGTCTCAGCTCTGTGTCTCTGATTGTGTGGCATCTCTTGAGTTCGTCTGTCTTCACCTCTCTCCCTCTCTCCCTCTAAGTCTGGGTGTGTCTGATCCCCGTCTGTCTTACTCTCGTGAGGTGTCCCAGAGGAGCAGGACAGCCAGATGTCCAGATGTCTCTGGGTGTGTAGAAGGTGACGAAGCACGGGGTGGGATGCTGGCCTTACTTCTGGGCCACTCCACTGCCCGGTGTGGAGGAATATCAGGTTCTGAAGAGGATGGATGTCAGTCCACCTCCCCCAGCTTTTCTGTGGAGAACTCCAGAATTTGGGGGCTTTGGCTCTAGACTTCTTCGTCAGCCACAAGGCCCAGGGTCATGGCCGGGGAGCAGGGCTGGGGGTTCCGAGCGACAAAGAAGAGAGCCCCTTGTCTGTCTGGTTGATCTGATTGACCCTGAGCTGAAGGAGGGGTGTTGGGGACTTGGAGTCTCCCTCAGAAGAGGGGCTGACTTGACACTTTTCCTCGAAGCAGCCAAGCTCAACGCACCCACCCCAGGCCCCAGCTTCCTGCTCCAAACCACCGGCGGACTCCCCGCCCTGTTCCAAACACTTCTGCCAACAGGCCTGGGGCGAGGGGCCTGCTCCGCCGCCCTGTCCTCTCCCCAGGCCCCCACCTCAGCCGGCCTCTCCTCACTGCCCTGGCCTCTCACACAGGAGCAGCTGTGTTGGCTGTTTGTTTTTTTGACTAAGGTTTCCTTGGGCAGGGAGAGGACCGAATCCACAGATAGTTCTCCCCAGTTCAGATGCCCCGGCAAGAGGCCAGACTGGGCCTGCCGTGTCCCACTCCCCTCACTGCCCTCCCCCCAGGTCCTACCTGCCTCTTCTCCATCCTCCAGCCTCAGACTTCTCTCCCCTCCTGGTCTCAGTCCGTGACTCCTCCCACGGACAGGACGGGCAGGATGGGGAGTATGAGTCACACTGCTCACCACCCCATCCCTCACTGAGGGACAATATTGGGAACTGGAACCCTCCGGTTCTTTGGGGGGAGCTGCTGCAGAAGGTGGGGAGGGCTGTGAGGCTATTCAGAGGACAGAGACACACAGGTGTGGTCTTCGGAAAGTGGCAGAAGTCTGCACACCTGCCTAACCTGTCTGGCTGAGGCTTGAGTCAGGGCTAGCGTGAGACTCGAACAGAGAAATAATGCTCTAATGGGCTTATGGCCACCGGGGATCTGTCCCAGAACCATCTCCCTGGGACCCTAAGGTCCGTTCCTGGATTGTGGAGCCGTACTAGATACAGAACTGTCTCATCCTGCCCTCTGATCACCTGAAGAGGTAACGAAATCCCCACCCAGGCAGAGTCTGGATTTTAAACCAGGTCTCCTCACTCCCCACAGCCAGGCCCCCTCACCAGCTTGGGCCAGAGCTGCCCCTTGAGCAAAAAGAACCCACTTCTCTCCGCATCTCACCCCCCCTTCACGTTCCCTCTGTCCTCACTGGCCTGCAGTAGAGGCTCCTGGTCCCCACCCGTGTGTCCCCGGTTGGAAAGGGAGTGTAGGGGCAGGTAGCATTCTTGTGACCTCGTTCTGAGATCTGCTGTCCTAGTTAGCAGCTTCCTGAGGGGAGAGGGACATGAGAAGCTTTTAGACATGGTTTCAACCATCTGGGTGCTAATTGGGAATGCGACTGTCCCTAGGCTGAGGCTGGGACAGCTATTCCGGGGCCTCAGGATGAGGTGTGGAGGTGGAGAGGCCAGAGGGGAGATCAGGAAGTTTCCCCAAATAGCCCAGCCCGCAGCCAAAAGTGGGAGCCGGGTGGTGGTGGGGGCAGCCCAGCCGGGGCGCAGCTGGCCAGTTGGCAAAGGGACCTGGGCCTTGGGAAGCTGGGCAAGGGGCAGGGAAGAAGCAGGGCTGCCATTGTCTTCTTTTCTCCCTTGCTAATGGGCTCCTCTGGAACTTGGTGTCATGAGTAAGGGGGGCAGGGGTTGGGATAGAGGTGGAAGGGTATATCTTTGTCCTGTCCCTTTTTTCTCCCAAGGGCCCTCGTGAGCTCTAGCCCATTCCCATGCCCCTCACCGTCGTGACACTGATTTATTCATCCCACGAATATTTATTGAGCACCTACTATGTGTTACACTTGCTAGGCTTGCCCTGGGAATTCAAGGGGGGAATAAGACAGGGTGAAGAAGGAGTGCAAGGAGGCAGGAAGGAAATCTACCTTAAGGAGGGCAGTGAGGGAAGGCAGCTCATGGAGGTGGCATTTCGGCATCAGCCATGAGAAGGCAAGGTAGGGGCTGGGAGGAAAAGAGTGCTCCAGGCAGAAAGAATAGGGTTTGAGAACGCTCCAAGGTTAGGGGGACCTCGCTGTACTTCAGGGAGAGAAAGAGCCCAGTGTGGCTGGAGTATCCTGAGCAGGGGAGGGAGGGGTACAAAAACATCAGAGGGGCACAGGATCTTTTGACTTGGACATTTGGACCCCCAGGATGTTTTGAAGGCAAACATTTTAAACCAAAACATACCAGCACTGAAGACTTTTTTAGAAAGTGGTTTCCAGTTTGAATTCTTTTCATCCAACTTAATTTCTTGATCAGATTTTTCCATTTTTCCTATATGGTACAGCTAAACACATTTCCATTTTTTTAAATTCCATTTTAATTTTACTGGAATTATTTTCATCGGCATCAATGCTGTAAAATGTTGCTGTCGAGATCTGATCCATCAATCAATTCGGCATCCATTGAAGGCGCCTGATCTTAGTCTCAGCCATTGTGTGACTGACTCAGCAAACACATCTGATTTCGGAAGATTTAAATTTTAAAAAACATTTGTGGTCAAGACTGGATTCTTCTGTCCATTTTCATCAATGAGGAGTTTTTCTGTATCTGGTTCTAGCCATCATCAGTGTTAGATCTACTGGTAACATCCTCAGCTGGAGAGTTGTATTTCTATCTCAGTAAATCTGTGGGAGGAATCCAGTGGAAGGGCAGGTTGGAAGAGGAGAGGGTTTGCGGGAGGTGGGCAGAGGCCAGATCTTGCAGGCTGGGGATAAGGATTCTCCTAAGCTGAAGGTGAGGGAGAAGGCTTTGGAGGTTTAGGGCAGGAGAGGGACATGATCAGATTTCTGTTTTTAAAAGGCTCCTTCTGGTGCGTGGAGAACAAACCGGAAAGGTGAGAGATGGAGAAGAGGAGGCAGGGAGGCCGGTGAGGAGGCTGTTATGTCAGTCCATGTGGTAAAGGAAGCCAAAAGATTGAAGAAAGATTAGGGAGACAGAAAGGGTAACCAGAGTAACCTCCGTGTCATTCCCCACCCCCTCAGCCCCTGCCTGTCTCTTCCTCTGGGGCCCCAGACATCTTAGACTCTGACCACCCGGAATTTGCACAGGGTAGAGACCAAGAATGGGGTGTTTTCCGTGGGACTGCCTCCCAGTCTGTCTCCTGGCTGAGTGCAGCTGAGGGAGTGTCAGGGATACACTGCTGAGGTTGGGGAGGAAGGGCTAGCTGGGGTGGGGGACGGCCTTCAGATCCGCCCAGCCAGAGCACGTGGCCGGAGAGGCCAGGGCGACCGCAGGCCTGGCGGTGAAACAGACCCAGACACAGGGCGCTTGTCTGGCCGTGGCTCTGAGCTCAGGGTGTGACCCTGGGCAGGGGTACAAAGGGGCCTCTGTCAGTGCAGGGCACGGAGCCCATCTGGGCCAGGCCAGGCGCCGGAGGAGTGAGGGAGGTGGGCCTGGGGGTGCCAGGAGAAAGAAGGCTTGAAGTGCTGTACACTCGAGGTTTGGGTGTCATCTCAGGCAGTCCCTTCCTCTCCTTGATCCTCAGTCTCCTCACCTGTAAAATGGAACCTTCATCCCTGCCTCCCAGACCTGGTGCATTGTCAGGACCCACTTCGTTGATGGACTAAAGCATCACCTTCATAGAATCGTGTATTTTTAAACATTCACACATAGTGATTACCATGTGCCTGTTTGCCGAACCCTTAGTGACTATTGGCTCATTTAATCCCCATAGTGACCCTCTAAGAGAGGTAATATTGATTCTTATTTTATAGATGGGGAAACCGAGGCACAGAGGTGGCCAAGGTCACACAGTTAGAAAGTGGCAGAGGTAGGATTGAACCCAGGCATTATGGCTGTACTATGTTGCTTCCCAAAAGAAAGGGGTGGCCATCATGCCAGGCCCCTGAAGTGGGGGGACCCTGATTCTTCAGCAGGGATAGGGGTGTCTTCTGGCACACCCATGCCTTAGAGAACACAAGTGTGCAATGTCCCCTATCCCAGGGCCTGGCCTGCAGGGCAGGGCTAAGGGTACGATAGGAGAGAGGGAAGTCAGACTCCACAAGACGAGTCCGGAGGAGGAAACCTGGGAGGAGGGATGGAACAAGGATCTCTCGGAGCGGGTCACAACCCTGCCACCTTTGGCAGGTGTGGGGACAGCTGTGCCCAGCAGAGGCTGGGTAGATTTGGTATTCCCTCAACTAGGACGAGGCAAACCCTATGGGATGCCAGGTGGTTGGGTGGCGGGGGCGGTGAGCGGAGGAGAAGGAGGAGGAGAAAGAGGAAGAGGAGGAAGACCACGACGACGAGAAGGGGACCCGAGAGAGGGGTGTGGTGTAAAGGAATTCATTAGCCATGGATGTATCCATGAAAGGACTTTCAAAGGCCCAGGAGGGAGTCGTGGCTGCTGCTGAAAAAACCAAACAGGGTGTGGCAGAGGCAGCAGGAAAGACAAAAGAAGGTGTTCTCTGTGTAGGCTCCAAAACCAAGGACGGAGTGGTTCATGGTGTGACAACAGTGGCTGAGAAGACCAAAGAGCAAGTGACAAATGTTGGTGACGCGGTGGTCACGGGGGTGACAGCAGTAGCGCAGAAGGCCATGGAGGGAGCAGGGAGCATCGCAGCTGCCACTGGCTTTGGCAAAAAGGATCAGCTGGGCAAGGGTGAAGGAGGAGGCCCACAGGAAGGAATTCTGGAAGATATGCCCGTTGATCCTGACAATGAGGCATATGAAATGCCTTCTGAGGAAGGGTATCAAGACTCTGAACCCGAAGCCTAAGAAATACTTTTGCTCCCAGTTTCTTTTTTAAGATTTTATTTATTTATTTGACAGAGAGAGAGAGCGAGCGAGAGCAGTAACACAAGCAGGGGGAATGGGAGATGGAGAAGCAGGCCTCTTGCCGAGCAGGGAGCCTGATGCGGGACTTGATCCCAGGACCCTGGGATCATGACCCGAGCTGAAGGCAGACACTTAACGACTGAGCCACCCAGGCGCCCCTCTTTTTTTTTTTTTAATATTTTATTTATTTATTTTGACAGAGAGAGAGAGACAGCAAGAGAGGGAACACAAGCAGGGGGAGCGGGAGAGGGAGAAGCAGGCTTCCCCTCGAGGAGGGAGCCCGATGTGGGACTCGATCCCAGGACCCTGGGATCACGACCTGAGCCGAAGGCAGACGCTTAACGACTGAGCCACCCAGGCGCCCTTGCTCCCAGTTTCTTGAGACCTGCTGAAAGATGTTCCATCCTGTACAAGTACTCAGTTCCAACATGCGCAGGCATGATATTTTCTCAACGTCTTTACAGTGTATTTTAAACTCTTCCATCAGCAGTGATGGAAGTTCTCTGTACCTGCCCCTACTCAGCATTTCAGTGCTTCCCTCTCACTGAAGTGACTATGGGAGCAGGGTCCTTGGGTATTCTATGATACTGTAGCTTCAAATCTAAAATGTTACATCAAAACGGTGCCATGTGGTTGGAGAGCCTAGGGTCTGGTCGGGCAGGACGCGTGGACAGGGTGGCCCAGGGGCTCTGGCCAAGGAGCCAAGGGGAGCGAGGAAACAGATCCTAAGCCCCCAGTAGTGGGGCCCTTCAGGCTCCGTGATCAGCCTAGGAGCATGCCCTCGACCTCACTGGGAGGAAGGCGGCGCTTCCCAGGCTGAGGACAGAGATGCGTCAGCGTGTCCCGAAGCGGCAGATGGTCCCGTGAGGGCGTGGCTGCGGTCAGTAGTGGGGGGCTCTCAGCGCCAAGCTCAGAGCTCAGACTTCGTCTCCTGAACATCTCTCTAGACATCTCTAGAGGGTTGCCGCCCAGCCCAGGATGCCAGACAAATTACATGGACAGGCACTTGGGAAAACTGCAGGGCAAGGGGTTCTCACCTTTGGCTGCACATCAGGATCACCTGGACCGAATTTAAAATCTCGTTGTCCAGGCGGCACCCCAGCCCCGTCCCGTCAGAACCCCTGGGGAGGGGCCCAGCGGTCAGAAGCTTTCAGAGCTGCCCCTGGGAGTCCAGTGAGCCGCCACGGTCGAGGACCCCGAGGCAGGCCTGTCCCTCACATCAGCCAGGTCTGGGCTGAATTGTCCCCTCTGAGAGAGGCTTTTCCTGGCCACTCATCCTCCCTGACCTCGTGTGGTTATCTACTTAGGGACCATGACCATCGCCCCTAGATTGCAAGCTCCATAATGGCCCCTCAGGACTTTTGTTCAGTGCTGGATCCCCTGGGTGAAGAATGGAGGGCCTGGCTTGTGGCTGATGTCCAACAGATATTTACTCCGTGAGTTTCCTAATTCCCTACTCTGTGGTCGGCACAAAGGGAGGCATCTCCCTACATCGTCCCTTAATCTCCCCAATAACCACATGACGCAGATACCATTGGGCCCATTTTACAGATCAGAGAGGTGAAGCCACTTGCCCAAGGTCTGACGACTCCAGTGCCTGGTGTCTGTCCTGGGGCCCCACACTGCCTCCCAGCTCAGGCCATTGAGCAGCCCTGGGGCCGGACGGAGGGCCTGAGGGGCCTGGGACATGTTGACGCAGCCCATCCCAGGGGCGTTCTTGGAACTTCTCGGCTGGTTTTGAAAGGCCTCCTTCATGGCCAGCGAGGGCCTTGTGCTTCCGCCCACATGCCAATTAGAGAGGAGGACTCCTTGATGTGGTCGGCACTTCTCCGTGGCCAGCAAGGTAGACCAGGGCCACCCCACCATCTCCCTCCCTCCTGCTCGGGGTGACGCTGAGATCTCAGGGTCATTTTCAGCCTCTCCCTGCCTCCATCCTTCTGGATCCAGCTTCTAATACTGAGGAAGGGGAAGGGCCCCAGGGTCCAGTGGGGTGGGCCAGGGTGAGAGGATTCTGTTGAACAGACTAACTAAATAAGAGCATCAGGAAATGAAGGGTGGGTCAAGAAAATGCAAAGATCTTAATTTCTTCAGGGTTGATCCTGGCTGGTAGTCAGGGCCTTTGCCGGCCTGCTCTGAATGCAGCTCTTTAAGTAAGAGGGAAGGTAGCCAAGGTCCTGGTGAGGACCCCCGGGCCCTCAGCCTTTCCCTTCCCTCCCATGGGGCAGTATGGGGAAGTCCCCCCAGTAGGCTGACTGCCTTCTTGATTGCTGCTATTGAAGCTAATATTCTGGGGAGGGGGCCACCCTGCTGTAGGCACCCCAGTTCCCAGATTCCTCCCCTCCAGCTCCGGCCTCTCCTATAGAACCCAGGCAGCTTTGCCAAGCCAGGTGAGGAGGTTGAAATAATTTCCGTTGCGTTGGCAATAAACACAAGCTGGATACAGCTTTGGACTGGGAAAGAGTGGGGACAGGCTGTCAGCCTTGCGAGGCAATGGCCAGGAAGGCAGGGGTTTGGTTTGGACATGGGGATGGCACCCTGGGCGGGAGGGGGGATCGTGGGTGACATTATAGGGGTCCCACCCAGACCCGTGTGCCTGGCTTCTCTTCTTGCCCCATTGGTTTCTAATGCACAGCTGTGAGGAAGTTCTTTCTGCAGTCTGATCACAGTCCCTCCTGCTGTAACAATGTCATCCTTCACGGGACCATGGCTCTTCGCAGCTTGCAGGGGTTGGTCTGTATGTTGTCTTAGTTAATCTCCTCAGCTGTCAGCCCTGGGTTAGGGAGTTATTATCAGTTATTGTCATTGTTATCCCCATTTCACAGACAAGGAGACTGGGGTGTGGAGCAAAGGGGCGTGTTCCCAGGCTCGGGATAGTAAGTGGCAGAGTTGTAATCAGTGCATGTCTGCCGGGTCCCAAGTTACTTGGGTTCCCCTGAGGCCCTCCAAACAATGCTCCCATCCCCCAGACAACGCTCACCCCCTCCCCCAACTCCTCCCCCTGCCATCTCACCGCAACTCAGAAGCAGCCCAGACCTGGAGAAGTCATTCTGTCCATCCCCCTGCCTCTAGCCCAGTGCAGTGGAGCCTCCACGTGGCCAGTATCTGGAGCTCATCTGGCCACGGTCCAAGAGAGGGTGATGGTGGCAGTCGGGGGAATCAAGGGTGTCAGCTGTCACTGCTACTTTTTGAGCAAAGACTTTTAGAGTTTAATGTGATAATCTCATTCTGATTACTGCAAACTGAGGACCTCTTGCTCGTCCAGGAATCCATCACCGGCCTCACACGAGGAGCAGGGAGGCTCCGCTGGGCCCTCCTGCCTCCCCACCCCCCATCCTCCTGCATGCTGAGGTGGACTGAGCCTTTTGGTTTGGTTTTAGAGGAAAGAAGATGGTTCTAGATCATGGGAGGGATGATTTGGGCCTCCCTACCTCGAGACCTGGACAAGTGGACCCCGATCCTTCCCTTTTACATCTGAGAAGTTAGTGTTCTAGGAAGGTTGGGAAGAGCTGCTGGTGAGTCTGGGTGGGAGGCCGGTCAGAGGGCACAGAAAATCAGCCCAGCCAGGGACACAGGATGTCATCACAGCACCCCCCACCCCATTTTGCTGGCTGGGAAACCAAGGCCTGTTGCTGTTGCCTCCACATCATGCCTGCCCAGAAGTGAACCAATTAACACCGTGTCTGGTTCTGTGCTCCCAGCGCCTGTCTCATTATTTGGGGATTTATGTCTCGGTCACCGTGAAGGACGACTGTCCCGGTTTCCACTGGGGGGAGCCTGGCCAGCCCTGGAGCTCAGCAGGGCAGGGGGTGGTGCCATCCTGCTTGGGGCAGGATGGGGATTTAATTTCAGGGGGATTTGCAACCAGTGGGGAGCCGCCCTGGGCACATGGTGGCTCTGGGCTATTTTGGGAGGCAAAAGGCTGGCCCCGTTGGGGGAGGGATCATGGCAGACTTGTTCAAGTCTTTAGTGAGTTTGCCCTTTCAGCAACGGAACAGAAAGGAGCTGTGATGGACGGGACAGGCCCACCTGAGGTTGGGACTTCTCTCACCCTCCTGGAACCCAGGGGCCCGGAACCACTCTGCGTACCCCCGCCCCAGTGGGGCCATGAGCAGACTAGAAGCAGCCGGCTGGGCAGGGGTCTACAGCTCCTTACCTGAGCCTCTTCGCTGTAGGCTTTGCTTCAGCCGGGGCTCTTGGTATTATTACTATGAATGATTAGTATAACCATCTCATAATTTTGTGGTAGAAATTATATTTACTGAGCACTCAGGGAAGGCCCCATGGGGCTGGGGAGAGGGCTCAGCCTGAAGGCAGACACAACCAGGCTCCTGTCCTGTACAGGCCGATTCCAAGCTGGTACCATGGGCTACATAAGTCCCGTCCCCCTTTTAAGCCCCAGTGCCCGGTCTCTCAAGCGGGGACCCGAACACCTCATTAAGGATGCCCATATTATTCATTGGATGCATATGATGTCGGGCACTCTGCAGGGATGATCTCACATTACCCTGGGCTTCGTTGTTACGTATTCATGCCCCGTTCTAAAGATAATGAAACTGAAGCTCAGAGAGGGAAAGTCACTTGCCTCAGCCCACACAGCCAGAGTAAGGAACCCAACCCATTTCTGGCTCTCACAATGAGTCAGTTCGTTCCTCAAATCCAGCAACATGGGTTGGTTCTCTTTGGAGTGCCAGGCACTGTTCTAGGGCTGGGGATTCCTCACAGACAAGGCCGAGGAAGAGGAAATAATGGGATGAGACTGGGCTGCCATGAGAACTGAGTGGCCCAACTAGAGACTAGGTGGCTTTATTTGGACTAAGGGTCATTTTCTGGCGGGGGGGGGGCGGGGGGAGGCAATAACCTGGGGCCTGAAGCCCTCCTCCGACAGTGGTAGGTAGGTGAGGGAGCAGAGCACCACCGCCCCGCCCCTCCAGCTCCCATTATTATGAAGAAGCTTTCTGTGTTTCCTTCCTCCTCACCCCACCATTAGGGGAAAAGAGTCCCCAGGCATTGTGAGATAAAGCCTTTAGAAGCACCAGGACCTGGAGCAAAGACAGCCTAGGGCTTGGAGTCAACCAGATGGATTTCAACTCCACCTCTTTCTAGCTGTGTGACCTGGGGCAGTTGAACTAACCTCTCAGAGCCTCCCTTTCCTTATTTTTGAGCGGAATACTGACCTTTGAGGACTATGGGAGGATAGAGATGTGGGAAGAGTACAGGATACAGAAGGCCCACAGTTAATGACAGTGTTTTGTCTGTGTGCGGGGGGTTGGAGTTCAGCCACGTGTTCTTCCTACCCAGGTAGCTGGGTAAAGCCACGTCCCTGCCGTGGTACTAAGCTGGTACCTGTGGTCCCGCTGAATGATTTCAACAGGCTGTGGGCAGAATGGGAGCTCCAGCAAGCCGAAACCTAGGTCTGGTGCTCACAGTTCAAGAAACTGCTCTCTTGGCGACTAAGTGGGGAGGCTGAGCTTGCCAGCGAATCTCGGAAAAATAGCCCCGAGGGGTTTCATGGACCACCACCCCCCGCCCCACCCCCGGCCCAGTTCTGTATAGAGCTGACTAAAGAGTACAGAAAAGTTAAGGGGTGGACAGCATTCTTAGAAAACAGGGTTGAGGATGGGGGGCAGTGATTCTCTCCCTTGTTCTGTTTTAAGGAGGACATTGAAAGCCTAAATCAGTTTAGAGGGATGTGACTAGGATAATAAAACCCCTGGGAACACATTTTTATTAATTGCTTAGTTCAGCTCAGTTGGTCACCACATAAGGTCCTGGGCAGAAGGGAGTGAATAAAGGCCTAGAACTACCCCCACTTAGTGCAGAGGGGTGGCTGGGGCAGGATTTGGGGAAGACATTTCAATACGATGTGGAAAGTACAGTGTTAGGGACCAACGCAAAGTGTCCTGGGAGCACGTAGGAGGGGCTTCCTGGAGAAGGTGGCCATGTCAGGGGAAGAAGGATTGAGGGAAATGGGTCTCTTGAGCTGGGAGAAGGGACCCCTTAGGAAGAAGCTGCCAGCCATGTTCAGCTGACTGTGGAAGGTGGTATGCGTTTCTTCCGCTCGACCAAGGAGCGGATCTAGGACCCATGCAGGAACATTATAGGAAAGCAGCTTTCAGGCTCCCATACAGATAAGATTTCTGTCACTGAGAACCACCCAACGATGGAATATTCTGTCTTGTGAGGCAGGGAGCTCCCTGTGGCATGTGCAAGCAAGCAGAGGCCAGAGGGAAACTTGTCAGGGACAAGTTACAAAAGGGACAGGATGACCTCTAAGACCCCTTCCAAGTCTGAGCAACTGTGACCCTCCACGGCCAGACACAGGATGCAGACTGTGCCGGGGAGAGGTGTGACTGGATCAAGTTAGAGGCCGGACGGTGAGGCATATGTGTGCGGTGACTATCAGCCCCACCCTGGGCTTTTTTATAGTAACCGCTTTATTAAGATATAATTCACGGAGCATACAATTCGCCTCGCTGAAGTGTGCAATGTAATATGGATTTACTTTTAGAGTGGGGAGGAACTCATGCATTGCTTCAACAACTGTTTATCGAGCATCTGTTAGCTACACATCAAGCTTTGGGCTGGTTGCTTTAGACACTTGGGAGGTAAAGGCCGTGCCCTCTGGAGGAGACAGGTAAGTGTCCAAGCAGAAGGACATCGTGGGGGATGTGCCAGGAGGGAAATAGCCCGGGGCTGGAACAAAGAATAATGGGCGGGGACAATGGGGTCTGGAGAGGGGACATTGGAGCTGAGGCCTGAGCCACAAGGAAACAAGCCTGTGAAGGTTAGGGGAGGGTTCCAGGCTGAGGGAACAGCAGTGGCAAAGGCCTCAAGACAGGAGTGAGTTGATGGGTGTGAGGACAGGGAAGAAGTTCTGCTCAACTGAGGGGCAGCCAGGTGCCCTGCCCCAGTGGGCGAGGCTTGGCCAGGGCTCCCCAAGGTGGGACTTCCTCTTTACAGGGCCCGGTAAACACAATGCCCTGAGCACAATGGGGGTGAGCACAACAGGGGGTGAGCTGTATTTTTTTTTTTTTAAAGATTTTATTTATTTATTTGAGAGAGAGAGAGCACACGAAGCGGGGGAGGGTCAGAGGGAGAAGCAGACTCCCCGCTGAGCAGGGAGCCCGACGCGGGACTCGATCCAGGGACTCCAGGATCATGACCTGAGCTGAAGGCAGTCACTTAACCAACTGAGCCACCTAGGCGCCCAGGGGTGAGCTGTATTGACGCATCTTCTTGGGATACAAGAGCCATTTCTACCCCCTTTCTTTGAGACTCACTTTCTTACCCTGTTACTGCCTCTCCATTAACAGAAAGATGGCAGAGCACTCTCAGGAGGTCATGCCTCCAGCCCCTGCCTCCTGCCCACCCCTGCTTGGCTTCATGCCCCTGCCCTGTGCCGCCCCTCTGGGCCAGACACCGTGCACTGATGCCCTGGGAGAAATCAGGAAAGATCCCCAGCCACACACACGGGTGAAGTTTCCCCCACTGGCTGTCTCCCCTGACCTCCGGAAAGGGATCCTAGGAGCAGTCTGGAGTCTCCCGCTTGGTGCTCACTTCGTGTGTGACTGGGGGCCAGTGACAATCTTTCAGTTTCCTGGTCTGTAAAATGGGGATCACACCAGTTCAGGCAGAGTGGTTATGAGGATTGAAGGCCATCCCTCCTGACACCCAGTAGGTGCTCCCTGAATGTCAGTTTCCTCCTTTTCTCCCAGCTTCCCCCCAAAAGAGGGGCAATTTGCAGGGGGTGGGGAGATCACAAAAGAGCCCTGGGAGGTGGCCACTTTGGGACTCCCTTCCCTGAGCTCTAGGGCCCCTCGGACGCCAAGGGGCATTCATGCCTGGCCGGCCAGGGATAAGGATACTCACCAATGGGCCCAGCCCTTCTGCAGGGAGCACCCCTGGGTCTCCCCTCGCCTGTCCTCTTGGGGAGCCCCGCCGCGCAGCTCCTTTCCGGGGTCTCGCCTGCGCTCCGCTCCCAGCGGCGCGGCTCCTGGCACCTGCTCTGCGCCGGCCGGCCGGGGGCGGGCTCGGGAGACTGGCGGCTGCCCCGGGACTCGCAGGCCTGGGACTCACCCCGCCACGCAGCTCCAGGAGCCGGGAATCCGGATCGCCCTGGGGGGCCGTGGGGAGCCGGATGCGGCCCCGCTCGGGTCGCCAGCGCCCTTCAGGTAGGCGGCAGCGCTGGCCGCGGGACCGCACTCCCGGCTCCCCATCCCAGACAGAGCTCCGCTGGGGCTGAGCGCCCGAGGGGCCCACGCGCCGGAGCTGGGGGTGCGGGTGGCTCTGTAGGGCTGCGGGCAGCCGGGCAGCCGCAAGGACCCCGCCCCACCTTGTGGGGTGGGGGAGGTGGGCAGGCAAGAACCGCAACTTAGCCAAACGCCGGAGGTTGGGAGGGGAGACAAGAGTGATGGCAAGGACTTCCAGTTCCCCCTAGGGGAAGGGAAGCTGGAAGGGCAGAGAAGGTGAGACCCCCCCCCCCCCCCAAGGAGGGGACCATGCTCTGGAGATAGGGAGCTCGACCAAATAACTCACTTTCTTTTCCTAAGGAGTTTAGAGAATCCCAAAATCAATCCACCCCTATCAGCCCCTGGGATAAAATAGAATGGAAGGAGTAGGGGAGGGGAGATCTCCCATTGTCTTTTGGGGGGTGCAAAGAGCATACTCGCCACCCCCCTCCATTTCCAGGATTCCCAGTCATTGGAGGCCTTCCTGTCCGCCCTTCCCCCTTCAAGCCCATAGCCTCATCTTCAGCAAAGGGCATAGGTGGGGCCCTCCTGGGCTTCCTTCCACCCACAACTCTCAAACAGTCTGGGGACTCCCACCCCTCCTCCCTCTGGCTCCCCAGACTCATGCCCCAGCCCTAGCTTGGAAGTGTTGGTGGTGGAGCCCTCACGGGCAGGGAATGGGGTTTGTGGAGCTACTGCTCAGCCTGCGGGGAGCTGGGCTGGGCAAGCAAGCTATGGATGAGGAGGCCAGGGCACCAAGATCCTGGTCCTGATGCTAAGAGGGGTGGAGGTAAGGGGATCTCCTGCACAACAATCAGGTTTCCCAGGCCTGGCCTGGCAGCAGAGGCTAGAAAAGGGGGTGCTGAGGCTAGTACTCCCTTCCTAACCGCCCCTCCCCATCACCATCTTAGAGGCAGCTTCTCTGTGTGGTCACTGTGGTTAGATAGCAAGAAGGACTTCCTTCCTGAGGGTGGCTTGAGGCTCTTTTGAGGGAGATCACTGCCCAGGAGAGGCAGCCCCTATCTTTGGGGGTGTCAGGATGGCAGGAGGCCCTTTGGGACACCCAGCCGATAGGGGTGAGGACAGAGCACACTGGGGGAGGGGAAGTGGTGGGGGACGGTGACCTCATCTCTGGACCATGGCTCTCCCTCACCTCCCATGCCCTCTCTCTCCCTTCCTTGGAGCTGAGTTTAGGCTTTCAGCACCTCTCAGCCAGTTTACTCCTGAAATCCCCAGCACCCAGCATCCCCAGGGGAAGGTGATGGGCTGCCTCTGTCACTACTTTGGATGGGAAGACAGACACGGCTGCTTTGGCTTGCCCAGTGGAAACCCCCCACCCGGCCCCTGACACCTGGAGCCTCCTGCCCTGGCAAAGCGGGGAGGTGTGGGCTGGGGATTGGAATGGCTGGCCCTACTCAGGCCATCCTACTCCTCTAGCGGGGGGTCTCTGGCTCCTTTAGGGAGTCTGGGGTGTGACCTGGGTGTGACTCCAGCTCTCTGAGCCCACAGAATGGTGGGGGTAGATGCCACCCTGTGGTGGCCAAGCACTGAAGTGGCTAATTCCCCCTTCCTCACCCTGGAAAGGTGTCAGCCTTGGGAGAGGGGAGGTGGCAGGAGAGACCAATATGCTCAGTGGTGGCTTCTCAGGGACACTGAGCTGGCAGCCAGTCCCAGGAGGGCTCACACTCTGCTAGGACAAGAACAAACAAGGCCTCTCTTCTTCCAGACACTTCTCTCCGCAGCTGGGTTGGTGGGGAGGGGCAGGACCCCCAGCTCCTGCTGGTGATCCTGTGAATGAGTGGGATGGGGGCTGCTGGGGCATGCACCCCCTCTGCCTGCATCACAGGATGGAAGAGGACTGGCCCTACTCACCTGCCTCTCTTTTCGACTCTGAGCCTCAGTTTCCTCATCTCTAATGCCTCCAGGGTTGTTGTGAGGGTCAATGGAGGTGCAGTTTGCACAGTGCCCAGAGTGCAAGGGGCACCCACCACGGGCAGTTCTTTCTCCAAACCCACCCCGCCTTTCTCTGGTGGCTGCGACAGACCAATACGACCTGGTCTTCCCCTCACCCCCACCTTAGAGGCAGCTGCTGGGAGTGGTGGTGGCACCACGGCCTGCCAAGGACCTAAGAGATTAGCCCAGCCCAACCCCCCTCTCTTTAAAGAAGGAAAACTGAAGCCCAGAAGGACAGGGACTAGCCCAAGGTTGGCCAGCCAGCCGGGCTCCCTTCTCAGAGGCAGGGCCTAGGACCTGGCTGGGGAAGGTGGGAGGGTAGATGTTGGCAGGCATGGGGGAAAATACCAGAGTGTAATTGGGCTCATTAAGGATTTAGTGAGGGAGCCCTTCATGCCCTGCCCAAGGCTGGGACAGGCCTAGACCCTTCACTCCCATTAACCCTCTGGCAAAAGCGGCTCTTTCCTGAGGACCCTTTCCCAGCCTGCAGCTGAAACAGCTCCCTGCTCTGCACTGTTCGGCTTCCAAGGCCCCTTTCCAGCCAGCGCTCTTGGGACAGGCAGGCGGAGAGCTCCACCCCACTGCAGTGCCCGAGGCCCCACGGAGACCCAAGCCCTGAAGTCCATTCATCACTCAACAGTGGTGGTGGAGGTGGAGCCCTGGGGCCCTGCCTGGGTGCTCCCTCCATGCCCCATCCCCTCCAGCTCCCTACGGGTGGACACACAGACAGGCAGGAACCCTGGCCTCCATCAGCTCTCCAGCTCTGGTGTGAGTCTGCCTTTACATGGGTGGCTCCCTCCACCGTCCAAGCCCGGCTCCCTGCTGCAGCCTTGGCCTTCTCTCAGGGAAGGTGGGAGCAAGAGGGCTTTGTCTGTGCAAATCACAGACAGACAGACACCTGGGTACGTGCATGCTCTTTTGCTCTGCTTTCACTTGGTCATTTCCAGAACTCAGTTCAGGTTCAGTTCTCCCCCTTTCTTCACATCCCTCCCTCCCAGCCTCTCTGGCTCCGGCACCTTCCTGCCTGGCACTCCAGCTGTTAGGGGCTGGGCAACCCTAAGTCCCCCCAGGAGTCCTTCCCAGAATCTGAAAAACCCCCTCCCCACCCAGAAGTTCAAAAGAGGACTTGGCAGACTTTAAGGAGAGGGGGGATAGGGCAGTGGTTAAGGACTTGGGCTCCAGGGTCAGACAAGTGTAGGTTCCCTGTCTGGCTATGAAACTTCTCAATGCCTGTTCTCTAATCTATAAAGTGGGATAATAGGTTAATAATAGTGCCCACCTCATGGGGTGTTATGAAGTTTAAAAGAGATCCTATGTGCAAAGCACCTGACACATAGGAAGGTCTCAATAAATGGGGTTGCAAATCTGAAGAGGTGGCCTGGGCAGCTGGGTAAAGAGGGAGGCAAGGAAGCTTCTAGAAACAGCTCTTCACTGTCTTTCCATGTACTTGGAAGCAAGTCCACTCACCCCTTCTGGGACTCAATTTCCTCTTCTGTTAAAGAGAACATGTGAGCCAGGTCCTGTCCGAGTGTAGATCCAGCGAGGGTGAGTCATGCTGCCATTTTATAGGCAAGGGGTGCTGGCCTGCCGATGCTCACAGCAGGGGTGCCCTCAAAAGTGTCCACCCGTCCACATTTTCTGCCTGGGAGTCATAGCTGGAGCAGTGTGGCTCCTGAGGGGACAGCTGGGGAGGCTGGGTCAGGCCGGGCAGGTTGCAGCAGGCTGGCAGCCTGGCCAGGGGAGCACAATTAGCCCCGGAATCCAGGCAGGCCCCGGGAGCCCAGAGGCTGTATATCACAGAGGTTTAATCAGCCCCACGGCAGATATTTGTCGGCTCTCTTGGGCTGTGTCCTCAGCCCGCCTGTCATAAATTGCACTGAGATTTCAAAATCCCCCGTCCCCTCGCTGGCAGGGCAGGCAGCTCTCCTAGGCCTGGCCAGGAAAACCTCATTCCCCTGAAGCCTCTTCCCCACTGGCAAGCGGGAGCCCCCCTAAAACACTTGCATGCGGTACTTTCTTCCGGTTCCTTCCTCCTGCTGGGACGGTGTGCAGGCCGGAACATAACTCTGATGACCTCTCCCTCGAGGTGAAAGAGTGCAGAATGTAGGTGGGGACTCGCTCGGTGCAGCCTAGGAGGGGGTCGGCCGCAATGTGAGGGGAGTAACCTCCCAGGGTGCCCTCTGTGGGCAGGACTGTGCCCTGGACCCCAGACACAGTGCCCGGGAGGTTGGCGTGGCTCGGGCTAGGGACGGCAGGAGTGTGGGGGAGTGGGGTCCTCCCCTCCAGGAGGGGTATGGAGTTGCCCCCTTCGCTTCCCGCTAGGTGTTCGCGGCGCCACCTGGAGCCTGTCGCTGGTACTGCACCCTCGCTGCTCCACCTGGCTTCCGGGACGGCTGCCCCTCACACCACCAGACACCGTCGAAAGCCTACGGGTCAGAACTTCCATGTAGCAGTTTCCTAGGGCCACGGCAGCAAAGTATCACCAACCGGGTGGCCTACACAACAGAAATGTATTGCCTCACAGTCCTGGAAGCTAGAGGTTCGAAATCAAGGTGTCATCAGGGTCGGTTTCTTCTGAGGGCTGTGAGGAAGTCACATGTCCCTGAGCTCGGGAATTCTCTGTCCCCACGAGGGAGGAGGGAGGCTCAGGCCGGGCCCTCAGGGAGCCCCCCCCCCCCCCCCCCCCGGCCATGGGCAGTCCAGGCAGAGAGCACGCACACAGATCCAGGAAGTGAAAAGGAACACAGTTCAGTGTGAGGAAGGGAGTTGGCAAGCCCAGAAGAGAGCAGGTTAGAGCTGAGGAGTCAGGCAGGAAGGTTCCAGAGAAGTGAGTCGGAACAGGAAGATGGTGTGTGGCAGATGAGGGGCCTGGAGGGGTGGCGCAGGCGTGTGTGCGTGTGTGTGTGCGTGCGTGTGCATGAGAGAGAGAGAGAGAGAGAGAGAGAGAGAAAGAGAGAGAGGGAGGGAAGAGGCTGTGTTCAGCCGACGCAGGCAGCAGGGCCCAGGTCGTTACTGAAAATACCAACTGTTGCCACGGCCTGGGTGGCCAACACAGCAAGGGACATCTGGAGCCACGTGGGTCAGGGGTGGGGATGGCTTCACACACTGTCAATGTTTGTGAATGTCACCCGGCGGGCACTGGGCACAGGGAGGTAGGGTTTCTGCAGTCACCCCTCTGGCCAGCGGCTGCAGCAAGCGCCACATGCCTGCCTGTCACAGGACTGTCAGTGCCTGCTGCGAGGCTGAGCATGGGGCCCTGGCTTCCCCCGGCGCGACTCCCCTAACCTCACTGCTGCCTCCCTCTCCCTGCTCCCCCGGGCCCCAAGGTCCAACTCTTCCTCTCTGAGTTTTGCTCTGTGGCCGAGTCCCAGGTGTCGGCCTCTTGGGGTGCGGACATTTGTGACACTCTTCCAGACATCCCTGTATTTTTATGCTGCTTTGTGGGTTTTTTTTTTTTGTTTGTTTGTTTGTTTGTTTTTTTGTTTTTTATTTATTTATTTTTTTAAGATTTTTTTTTTTTAATTTATTTATTTGAGACAGAGAGAATGAGAGAGAGAGAGCACATGAGAGGGGGGAGGGTCAGAGGGAGAAGCAGGCTCCCTGCTGAGCAGGGAGCCCGATGCGGGACTCGATCCAGGGATCCAGGATCATGACCTGAGCCGAAGGCAGTCGCTCAACCAACTGAGCCACCCAGGCGCCCAATGCTGCTTTGTTTGAAATGGACCTCATCACGCTCCCTTTGCCCCCTTGGGTTGGGGACGTCCAAAAGCTGGGGAGTTTCATCTGGGACACAGGGCACAGGTGTCTCAGGGTCTTGAACCCCTCTTGCTCCTTCTATGTGTTCACAGTACTCAGCCTGTTGACTTGTCTCCCTCTCTCTCTGCTTAGGTATGAAGCGGCCACTGAGCCCCTCCCCCCCAGGTGAGAAGGAGCCCCCCATATCTGGAGCTACGGAGTGCCCCCCTCGGCCCCCAGAACTGCCTAAGCCCAAGCGTGAAAGAAAGCGGCCGTCCTACACGCTCTGCGACGTCTGCAACATCCAGCTGAACTCGGCAGCCCAGGCCCAGGTGCACTGCGGGGGGCGCGCCCACCAGCGGCGGCTAAGGCAGCTCAGCTTGGGGAAGACCCCTGCCGGGCCAGGTCAGTGTGGAGGGGCACTGCTCCCACAGGCTCCGTCTATGCCCCATGAGAGGCTCTGGGTCTGTGGCCTCTCTCTGGGGGGTGTTGGGTCTGGGGTGCCCTCAATGGGGTCTCAGGGTCGGAAGTCCCCCTGATACATCTGGACAACTGTCCGTGGGGTCTCTCAGGATCTGAGGGTCTTTAGGACTGAGGACTTCTCTTGAAGTCTTTTTGGGGTGTGGGAGCTCTCCCTGTGGGGTCTCTTGGGGCCTCCTAAGCAGCATTTCTCCAGCCTGGAGCCCCCTGGCAGGGATAGCCTTTCTGACAAGGGGTAGCCTGGGCTCCTGCTCTAGCCTCTGAAGGCTGGGGTCAGCAAGGTGCACGGCACTCCAGCTGAGGGACAGACAGGGGAAGCCCCTCTTCCTTTGGCGGCGGGACTCCTGGCCAGGATTTCTGCCTCTCCCTGGCTGGGGTGACTTTGCAGAGGTTTGGCTGTGAGCACTGAAGGGGCCGCTGGCTACAAGACAGATTTCTGGGGGAAATGGGTGAATGCATTCATGAGGGTGATTCCAGCTGACAGGCACACAGGGGCCATGGGGAAAACTGCGTTTCCCTCACTGTGCTGGGGCCTGGAGACAAATCCCCATCTTCCTCCTCACCGTCCTGCTCCAAGATGGAGTCTGGCTTTTGGTCCGAGGCAGACACAAAAAGAGCAGATGAGTGTTGTGGGTGCCATGTGTGGGTACGAAGGGAGAAAGGGTGATTATACCTGGGGACACCAGGAAAGGCCTCTTGGAGGAAGGGGGGACACACAGCTTTGGAACAGGGGCGTGGGAAGAAGGGACATTGCAGGCAGAGGTCACTGCATAAGCAAAGGCAGGGGATGGGTCTGATGGCTGGTATCAACTCAGAGCTCTACCTGAGCTTGGGGCTGGACTCCAAGGGTGTGACTCTGAGTAAGAGTGTATCTGACTATATGGATATTTCTGGAATGTGTGTGTATGTCTGTGTTTCAAAAGCCACTCATTCTTTCATTAGCTATTTATAGAAACCAACTACGCAAGCTGCTGTTTGGATGATTCGTATTTTTACTTTTTTCCAGCTTTATTGAGATATTATTGACATATGTGTCAGTTTAAGGTGGACAATGTGATGACTTGATACACCTATGTATTGCAAAACGATTACCACCATAAAGTTAGTTAACACCTCCATCTCCTCACATAATTATGATTGTGTGCGTTTCGATAACATTTAACATCTCCCAATTTAAGTGTGTAATATGGCATTGTTAATTATAGTCGCCACGCTGTGCATTTGATCCCCACATCTTATTTATCTGAGAGCTGGGAGTTTGTACCCTTTGGCCAACACCTCCCCATTGCCCCCACCCACCAGCCCCTGACCACCACCACTGTAATCTCTATTTCTATGAGACTGACTTTTTTGATTCTTTTTTTTAAGATTTTATTTATTTATTTGAGAGAGACAGAGATAGCAAAAGAGAGCACGAGCGGGGAGGAGAGGGAGAAGCAGGCTCCCCACTGAGCAGGGAGCCCAATGCGGGGCCCCCCATCCCAGGACCCTGGGATCCTGACCTGAGCCGAAGGTAGCTGCTTAATAGACTGAGCCACCCAGGCGCCCCAAGACTGACTTTTTTAGATTCTGCCTGTAACTGAGAACACACAGTATTTGTCGAGGAATTCATATTTTTCAAAGGTGGCATACCGGCCTATCAAGAAAGAGCTGTCTGAAGACACATGCAGACAGGTTTGTCCAAGATAATAACAGGCTCCAAAGAGCTGGGCAGATGGTGCTTGGAGAAGTCAGAGGCAGAAGGGAATTGACAGAAGTCAGGGAAAGCTTCAGAGAGGCGACATTGACGTTGGACCTCAGAGACAAAAGGGAATCCTGGACAGAGAAAGGGCTAGAGCGAATGCTGTGCGGTCTGAGGCCCATGGCTTTCAGGGGGCAGCGGGTGTGTGGTGGGTGTGGCAGACGGTGAGCAGGAACCCCCCGGGAGGGCCTCACAGCCAGGCTGGGTGTTTAGCCTCTGTCCTGAAGGTGATGGGTGTCACTGAAGGGCTCTGAGCGGGCGTCGTTAGTGTTTTTAGATGTCTCTGGCAAGGGGGAAGGGTAAGACTTGGGGGTACCCGAGAAGAGGGAGGACAGAGATTCTGGGGTCTTTTCTGTAGCAGAAGCAACAGGACTCAGTGACGGAGGGATGTGGAGAGGGAGGTGCCCAGGATGACTCCAGCTAAGGTGACGCTGTGCCGGGCAGTGCCATCATCAGAAGGGGGGTACTAGGTGGCTCAGTCGTTAGGCGTCTGCCTTCGGCTCAGGTCATGATCCCAGGGTCCTGGGATCAAGCCCCGCATTGGGCTCCCTGCTCGGCAGGAAGCCTGCTTCTCGCTCTCCCACTCCCCCTGCTTGTGTTCCTGCTCTCGCTCTCTCTCTCTCTGTCAAATAAATAAATAAAATCTTAAAAAAAAAAAAAAAAAGAAGGGGGGTACTGATGGGGAAGCAAGGCTGGAGGGCAGGAGCAGGTAAAGAAGGCCAGTCCTGCCTGGCTGGCCCCCCCCCCCCCCCCCCCCCGGCATGGCCTCTTCAGCCCTGCTTCTGATGGCAGTCCCTGGGGTACAAGCCTCCCTCTCTCCCTTCCCACCCACCATGCTCCCCTGGAGAGAGCACGTGGCGTGCATGCGAGGAGAGAAGGCTGTAGCACCAGATGTGGCCAGAGACAGACTGCTCAAGGGGATGGGGACCCCTTCGCTGGGCTTCCCTCTTCCCACAGTCCTCATCCCCAGAGTTCTGGGTAGGTTTGTGGGGACACCAGGAGACGTGATGCCCCCCCCTCCTCTCCAGATTATGAAATGGGAAGAGAGTCACTGTCCCTCCAGTCATCCGTCTGTGCTGGCCCGTGCCAGGATTCTGCACGGAGGGGTGCTTGGTGCCTGCCCTCGGTTACGCACAGTCCGGAGGGGGAGGCAGCCATGGGGCCAGACCTTTCTAACCGCCCTGCTGAGGAAGGGAGCAGCACTGTGGGAGCAGGGGAGGGTGATAGCTGTGCCTAGGGCAGGGATGAAGGGTCCTCAGATTTCTGGGAACCCTGGAATTTGGGGGCCCCAGCTAAGAACCTGTTCTCCATTGGCCTCATTATTTCCTAGCCTACTCCAGGCCACTCCACCCACTCCCATGCATTTCTCCTGTCTCCTTGGCTCTCTGAGGGCTGAGGATGCTAGCAACTGCCCTGGGGTGAGGACTGGGGGTGAGAGGCCCTCAGCCATGCCGAAGGCCTCTCCCAGCCATTGGTGGGGACTGGGTCAGAGCAGAGAGCCCTTAGGGTGCAGCTGACTGGGGGCAGCCTTGGCCTCTGAACAAAAGAGTCACACATAAACCTTCAAGAGGCTTAAGGCAAAGTATAGGAGTCTTTAACACATGCCTCTGTTGCTAGACATGTGAGGTCCCAGGCCTGTGGCAGCTAGGAGGACCACTCATTTGCTGGGAGGGTGCTGAAGGTGTGGGGGTTGGAAGGCCACTCTGGGAGGCCTCCTGGAGCTGTCACTTTGATTAGGGGTCTGTGGGGCTGGCAGCTTGCACAGTGACAGGCCGTCACAGGCAGTGAGGCAGGGACCCTCTCCTGCTCATGTCCCTGAGGCCATCCATGGGAGGGGGAGGCTGGGACTCTTCCCTCTCTGAGCCCCCTCGCCAATGCTTGGGTCAGAGGCCTCCTCACTGAGCCACACCTAAGTGAGCCTGGAACACTTGGGAGGGGACACAGGATGGGGAAATGGCAGGTACCCCAGACTTCCCTGATTCACTCCCCCCAGGTACTTCCCCAACTTTCCCTGCCCACCCTCCGCCCTATCTGTACCCTACACAGCAGGCCCTTTCATTCTCCAGGAATGTGTCTTGAGCCATCTTTCCTCACCCCCTTTTCGCTTCCTCCCACAGGGTGGGGTGTGTGGGCACCAGGCACCTCCACCCCAATAAGGCTGAACTCAGTAACCCTACTGACCACCACACATGCGCACACGCACGCACATGCACACCCCAAACAATTTAGGTGGTTCTTGAACATCTACAGAAAGGTTTGCTGGCTCAACCCTCTCAGCCCCAGCCTCTACTGTGGATGGTGGGCCAGCACAGGGCCTTGGGAACACGGATGCATCTACTTAGGACCTGCACTGTTTGGGGAGCACGTCCACATGCAGCAAGGCATTCCCTCCTCACCCGGCCACAGGCCAGGAGTAGATGGCGGCACTCAGTTCTCACTTTACAGTGGGATGTTGGAGCTCAGAGAGTTTAAGCAAGACACCCAAAGCCACAAAGCTGGGTTCGGATCCCAGCGTGTCTGACTCGCCTACACTAGCCCCGTTGCTGCTCAGGAGAGCAGCGTATATGAAGAGACATTGGACCTGGATGTTTTAGGAATGGGGAGGAGGGATGGCCAGAGAAGGCTGACTGGCTCCCAGATGACTTCACAGTGCTCAGAACCCACGGCCTCTCCTCTGCCTTGTGCCTTGGTATCCTCCACTGAAAGATGGGGAGATGCCAGCCATCCCCCACTTGGCCTCACCTGGCTGGGGAGGGAAGGGGAACCTCCCAAAGCCAATCCCTCTCCCTCCCTTCTCCCTTCTCTTGGCAGGACTGACCCAGCCATACAATTCACCGGCCCACCCCCTGCCCCCCACCCACCATCAGCGGTGCAACATGACACCGGAGCAGAGAGAAGGGGATTTTGGAAATGACTTAAGTTCTGAACGGGCCAGGGGGGCCTTGGGTGGGGAGTGCAGAGTAGACACTAAGGGGGACAGGAAAACAGATGAACTCAGACGATAATGGATTTCAGGGCAAAGATGTGCCTTTCGGGGTGGCCAGGGATCAGAGTGGCGGGTGGAGGCTGTCGACCACCCTGCACCCTCAGACCTCCCCTAGCTCCTGTTCTAATCAGACCCTCCATCTCCTCTCTGAGTCTTTGACTGCACAAGCCTCTTGCTGCATTCTGAGCCCGAGATCAAAGACCTTGAGCTCAGGTCACGCCTGAGTCACCGGCTTGATGAGCTCCTCACCCCCCACTCCCTGCAGATGGATTAATTTCAGTCCCATCAGGAAGCCCTGGAAACCCTCCAGCCTGTCCCCCCTATCGCTTCCATATCTCCCTGGGCTGCTGATTCCTCCTCAGTGCCCCCCAATCCATCCCGAGGCCTTTGGGTGCATGTTTTGGAGACACTGGGCTCCCCCAAGGCCACTGGTAAGTTCTTCTTGCAGTCTAACCAGCTCCTCCTGCTGCTGTTCTCCTTAAGTGGCAGGTGATGGAAGTGCCCCTCGCTCTCCCTGGACGGCCATCACGTCCCCCTCCCCCAGGTGTGAACCTGACCATCAGACCCTTCCCCCTACCAGAGACCACCAGGAAATGCAAGGTTGTCTGGGTGGAGAATTAGGGGGCTTAGCTCAGATCCCTGCCCTCAAGAAGACAAAGATTCCGTCTGTGTCTGGGTGGGTTAATTAGCCCTGGGCTTGAGTTTCCTTCCTCTCCCCAAACGAGCAACTCCTTCCCCCTAGAGCCTCTTCCTAACAAACCTGTTTTCAGAAGCTGCTGCTGCCAACCCCTCCGCAGACCCTTTGCCGGCTGTATTGGCTGCCCCAGAGATTACAGGTTATTGTCTGGTGGAGACAGGATGCTGAGGGGGGTGGGCGGCTAGCGCTGGGCCTGGGCTTGGAATGCCAGACTGGATCCAGCTGTGGGTTGGCTGCCTCCTCTCCCCCATTCCACCCCTCCCAGCCACCAGGTGCTCAGGTGAGTAGAGAGCTGGCTCTTAGTGGGGAAGAGGAGGGGGAGGAAGGAGCAAATGGAGGAGAGCTGAGCCTGGGGGGTAGGGAAGGGTCTGGAGCAGGGGAGAAGTGTCAGAAGTTCTAGCAGATCAAATGAACACCCCCCCACCCCACCTGGCACTGCCTGGGTAGTAGGTCCAGGTCCAGGTACTGGACTAAGAAGGGCAAGCCCCTGGGGCTCCCTTCCCCCACCACCATGGCCAGTGCTCTGGGATGAAGTGGTCACACCTCTCTGGGCCTCAGTTTCCCCTTCAGCAAAGGGAGGTAAATGTAAAGGGATGGTGGGCCAGAGGATGAGCAAGGCTGGACAGGAGAATGGGGGCTCCTGCAGCAGCAAGCCCTGAGGCAGGGCTTCAAAGTTCAGCAAGAACTTTCTGGCAGGCTAAGAAGTGGTTGGCAGCACCTCCTTTCTGGAGGTCTCTATAGGCAGGGTCAACTCTACACTTAAGTACAAGAGGCACTAGACAGGGACTCTCGGGAGGAGGGGGATGGAGGCTGCCCCCTGTCCCTAGTCCCCAAAGTTGCCCCATTCTCCACCCTTGGGGCAGGAAGTGCTCTGTGCTTTCCACCCTGGTTGGGATGGGAGAAACTAGGGAACAGGCAGCTGCTTCCAGACAAGGGGAGAAAGGGCCCTACAACCGGTGCTTTCCGGCAGGAGCAGGAGTCCCTCCCTCTGCCCTCCCCTCCTGTCCCTCACATCCCCACCCCTTCCCTCTGTCACTCCCTGGCTGGTTTCATTTGCTCCTCAGACGCGCTCAGCGGTGCCTCCAAAGGCGGAGAATGCTCTTGGGTGAGTGCTGGGGAGGCCAGAGCGTGGGGAGGGGGCTCAGACCAGGGTGGGTGTCTCCTCTCCCTGCCCTATCCTTTTCTTGCCATTGTTGGCCCCCAAAAGTTGTCTGTGGAGAGATTCTGGTAGCCATTTGACTCTTGGTACCTTTTCCCAGGTCCAGGGCTGGGCAGGGGAGCCCCCACTGTGGCTGGGAACAAAGGTAGGGGTGGGGGTGGAGGGCGGAACTGGTCAGGAAACTGGAGGTGCACCCGGCAGGAGGGAGGTGGACTACACTTTGGGGCAGATGCACGTTTGAGGAGCTTGTGCCAGAGATTCCTTGTATCAAATCATACCTTCAACTGCCTCTGAGGGGCTGCCAGGAGCCTCCAAAGGAGGGTGGGGGGGTGGGGCCGGGGGACTGTTTAAGAGGGAGTCATTACTTCAGCAGAGAGAGAAGTGAACAGAGGGAGACAGGCAGAAATCTGGGTGGCTCCTGCAGCCACTGCACTGGGGTCCATACTAATGCCCCCCACCTTTATCCATGGTCTCCTGGCTCACCTCTCCACACAGGGGTTACCTGGCACTCTTTGAGGGAGACAGCCATTAGCTTTTAAGAGGTATTTTTGGGAACCCCTTCCACAAGGGCAAGGGCTGGTGGCTGGAGGGCTGTCTCAGAGTTCTTTTTTTTTTTAAAGATTTTATTTATTTATTTGAGAGAGAGAGAATGAGAGAGAGCACATGAGAGGGGGGAGGGTCAGAGGGAGAAGCAGACTCCCCGCCGAGCAGGGAGCCCGATGCGGGACTCGGGACTCGGGACTCGATCCAGGGACTCCAGGATCATGACCTGAGCCGAAGGCAGTCTCTTAACCAACTGAGCCACCCAGGCCCCTCAGAGTTCTTCTTGTGGCTGGTCTTGGGGGTCTTCCTCCAGCTCGGGGAGGAGGGCTCTGGAGAATGTGGGAGCATTCTGGCCATGGTGGGAATCCTAAGCCGACCGGGGAGTGAGCACACAGATCTTGGATCAACCCCCCAGTCCCTGCCTTTGGCTCTCTCTCCCTCCGAGATTCCCATTTTCTTCAGAGTTTGGTTTCTTCTGTGATAGGAAGGGCAGCTTTACTATTTGAGATGTGTGTGTGTGTGTGTGTGTGTGTGTATACACGTGCACCTCAGGGAGGGCCCTCCCATCTGCCCCTATGACGTGCGGTGGGGCAAGAGACAGAGACTCTGGGTCTGGCTACATGAGCTTGTGTGTATATCTGATGCATTTCATTTTGTAAGAGAGCGTGTGTGAACACACTGATCTCTGGGTAACTGTATCTGTATATAGATCTTTGTGTCTATGCCTCTTTTTGTGATGGTGTGTGCATGGTTTCAAATCATCTGTATATGCCTTACTAGGGGCCTGGGGGTCCTCATGTGTCTGTCTGTCCCTCTGGGTGTATACGATCTGAATGCGTCTTTGTTGATCTTGCCTGTCTGTGTGTACGTGCATTGTGTACGTGCATGCTTGTGCGTGGCCTCTGGGCCGGCCTTTGCCCCCAGCCGGCATGGGCGTCTGTCCATTTCTGCACGGGTACCACCTCTGTATATGCACACATCAGTGTGCCTAGATGGTCTCATCACGAGGAGATGTGTGTGAGTGTGTGCCTTGGGGTTTGTGACCTGCCTTCTGTGGTCGCCCGTGGATTGCAGGGTGTGTGTCCCTGTGCTCTTCTGTGTATCTTTCCAAGTGACGGCAAAACAGCTGGATGAGGTTTGCCCAGATCCTCTCCCTTGGGTGGCAGCCAGAGTGATGTTAATTCATAAGACACCCGCTTTGTGCCCCTGCCCCAGCCTCAGTTGGACCCCGGAGGGTGGCCTCTTTTCTGCCACTCTGTCTAGTTTGTGTTTGACCAGAGCAACAACCTGCCCTCTTAAGGCAGCCGTCCAATGAGCTGTGGGTCCCAGCTGTGGACCCCTGGCCAGGGTTGAGAAGGGAGGGACTTAGCTAGGGTGTTCTGCTGCAAAATGCCATCACAGAAGACCCCCCCACCCCCCCGCCATATACCTGACCCTTTCATGGGTGCCGGGCTGTGTGGTACCCTCCTGGGGCAGGTTTTGGGTCTGTGGTGTCTCCCTTCATTTGAGTGTACCCACAAGCCAGGCGGTCATGTGTGTGTGCATGTGCCATGATTCATGCATCATCCCAGCAGCTGGGGGGGCCAGGGTTCACGGTGAATGTCAGCGGCAGACGGTGGGTGGCACAGAGCAGTGCGGTGTGAAGGGTGCTGGGGGAGTTCCCAGAAGCCACCGGAGAGGTCCCGACCTCAAATCAACGTGTGCCCTAGGCCTTGTGTGGGAGAAAAGTGTACCCAATTGGGGCGGGGGGTGCGGCTGGAAGGCATTTCTGGATGATTGTGTTGATGGGAAGGGGAGACTAAATCACCGAGTGCCGCAGCACCCCCTCTTCAAACGGCCTCCACACCTAGCTCCTTTGTTCCTCAGACCCATCCCTGCCTTGCCCTTTCCTCCTCACCCAGCTGTAATTCCCACTTCACAGATGGAGGAAGCTGAGGCTCATAGGTAAGTGTCTAGCCCAAGGCCTCAGAGTTCAATGTCACTGGAGCCCCACTGCAGGCCTCTGGACTCCAGGTCTGGGAGGGATGGCCGCCACAGTTCCACATTCCTCCACCTTCTCCTCCCCTCACCTGGGAACCCACACAGGGAACCCCTCTCCTGAGGTTCCCCAGGAGGCGAGAAGGTCAAACTCCCCAGTACTCACTGCAGAGCCTTCCAGCAGCAGGCCCCGCCCCCTCCCCTCCATACTTCCACTCCGCCTTGACCTTTGTGAACCTGCACTGCACTTTCAATTCCCCATGGGTGCTGAGCCAGGCCCACTGCCTGGGATGCCCTTCCCCTGCTAAAACTTGACTTATCCTGCAGTGAAACCTAATAGCCTCTCCCCGCAGACCGTCGGCTTCCTCCCTGCTCCCCTGTGATCCCAAAGCATTTTGCCGGTGCCTCCCTAGCACTCTACCTGTTTGGCTCTCACCTGGGAGCTCTCACCTGGGAGCTGCTCTAGAACTGGTGGGTGCCCGTGATGAATGAATGACCCTGTCCCTCCCGCTGGCGGGACACCCTTCCGGCGGTCTCACCTCCGGGGTCCCCGCTGCCTGCTGAGCGCGCGCGCAGGGGGGACAGCCGCGCCAGGTGAGCCCCAGGGCGCCGCCGCCCTGCCCGCCGCCCCGGCCCTCGCCGGCTGCTGGCGCCTCTTCGCCCCGGTTACCGCTAGTGGCTGCTGTCGCTCAGTTGGGCCCAAGGAGACCGCGGCCAGAGCGTCCACCGCGCAAGATGGTGGCTCCCGAGTCTCCGTGAGTGTGTGCGGCGGGCGCGGTGCCCGGGCCAGGGGGGCGCCCCCTCCCGGAGCTTCCGGCCGGGTGGTGGGGGGGCGGCCAACCGGTGGGAGCCCTGCGGGCGGGGCAGCCGCGCGGGAGGAGGCGGGGGCCTCCGGGACCTTCGAGGGCTCCCCCACCACGCGCCCCCCAGAGGAAGTTCCCCAGCCCTCCGTGTCCTGGTCTGGGGCGAGCAGGGAGCTCCCACCTCGCCCGTCCTCCGACCTGGAGCATAGATCCCCCTAGGGGCTCCCGAAGGGAAAGGGCCCAAAGGGCCCTGGGGAGGAGGAGGCTGGGGACTGCCACCCTGGGGCCACATAAGCTCTGTGTTTGAGGCTGACCTGCCAGGGTGGAGTGGGGACCAGAGACCAATAATACACAGTCACTCCAGGAGCCCCACAAGTTGTGGCGGCTGACGTCTAGGTGCCCAGGGTGCAGAGAGGTGTGGGGGACCTGGGCCTGACAGGTGCACCGCCCTGGTCAGCCTTGGTCACATAGTCACATTTTATTTACAGCCCACCCCGTCCAGCCTGGTTCCCTCAGGTTGAGGTAACTTTGGCTGGGTTGTTTTAGAGTAGCGCTGTCCGATAGAACTTTCTGGGGTGAAGTCAATGGTCTCTGTCTGGGCCATTTCATACAGTAGCCAGTGGCTATCAAGAACTTGAAATGTGACTAGAGAGACTGAGGAATTCTACAATGTTTTTCTAATTCTGATTAATTATAAACAGCCACATGTGGTTACTAGCTACCGTATCTGACGGTGCAGTTTCAGAATCCATCTTCCCATGCATCCTCCCTACCTACTCGTCTGTTCTTTGATCAAAAACATCCTAGGTCACATAGTAATTTTATCCCTCTGCAGAATGGGGCAGGATAGCCAGTTCTAGGTATATGGAAAGGAGCTGACAAACTTTCAAAGGGTACCACCTTGGAATTGCACCTCCTCCACATTCTAAGATCCTTTGGGTGGTGAGCTAGATGGGGTCACAGAATCATGGGATCCTGGGAGGAAAGGAGGTCAAAGGCAGCTGTTTTAGCCACCCAACAGGTGCCCAAGACAGCACTCATTGTTCTCTCTGCTTGAAAGCTGGTGGTTCCTTATTCATTCACTCCCCAAATTTTGTGGAGCACCTGCTGGGTGCCAGGCAGCATTCCCTTCTGTTCAGATGTGAACAGGTTAGTTACCTTTCCTGTCCTCAGGAAGCTTGCATTCTTGAGAGAGAGGAAGAAGAAGGAGAAGGAGAGAGAGAGCGTGCCAAGCAATAGAAATGCAGAGAAAATAAGCAAATTTGTAAACCGTGAGGAGTACAGTGAGGGAACAAACAGGAAATAGTGACAGAAAAGAAAAGGACCTCCTGGGAAGGGAAAAAGAAGTCTCCTTGGAAGAGGGGACCAAAGGGGAAGTGAAATAGGCAAAGTGTTGAGAGGAGGTGGAGACATTCTGGAAGAGGGCACAGCATGTGCAGAGGCCCTGGGGACAGGAACCTGGCACTCTGGAGGAACTGAGGAAAGGCTGGTGTAGCAGGAAGGGGAGAGAGGCACAAGTGGCCACCAGAGACGTCAGCAGTACCAGACCTCGAAAGGGATCCTGCCACTGGCCTCAGACAACAAGAAATCACAGAGGGGTTTTAAGCAGTATGTTTTCAAAAGCCCCCTCCAGCTGTTATTGGTCCAGACGGCTCAGAGAAGGGTAAGAGTGGAAGCCCAGAGTGCCATCAGGAAGTGACTGCCGTAGTCCAGGCAAGAGATGCAGGTGCCCTGGACAAGGCTAGTAGCAGCGGCATGGAGAGATGAGACAGGTTACAGGCAGATTGTGGAGGGTGAGCCAACAGCACCTGTGGATAGACCAGCTCCAGGTTATGGAAGAGAGCAGGGGCTGGAGGGGCAGCTTTCTGGCCAGAGCACCTGGGTAGGAGAGCAGGCGTTTCCTGAGATGGGGATGACTGGGAGAGGAGCATATCTGTAGGGACAGATCGACAGCTCCATCTAGACAAGCCAGGAAAGTGGTTGGATGGAGAGGTGTGGCACCCAGAGGAGTGGCTCCGGCTGGAGTGGTTTATTTCAGGGTGACCAGCAGACATGGTTCTGAACTTTCTGGACAGTTTTAGGTTAGGAAAAGGAGGAAGAGATGACATCAGAGGCGGAGGGGTGCTGATGGGGGAAAGGAAAGCTGGGAGACATAGGGTCTTGGAAGCCAAGAGAAATGCATGTTTCAGGGAGGGTGGGGTGAGCAGTCCCAAATGCCACTGAGAGTTTCACTGCATCGGGCAATAGGGAGCACCTTCCCTTGCACTGAACAGGCTGCCCCTGGCATTCTGTTCATCTGCCCTTTACTTATCCACTAAGTGCTAGGTTCCATGAAGGGTGCTGGGCATATCAGGAGGACAAGACAATCACTGCTTTCTCAGAGCCCAGTCATCTAACCAGTAGCCTTAGAAACAGGCAGTTCTTTCATACAGCCCAAATCAGTCCTTCCGTTCTCTTAAACAACAAACTTTTGCTCAAAGGCATCTTCATACCGAGCCCTCTACAGGGGCTTAGGGATCCCAAAATGAACAAACGTGATCTTGACCTTCTAGGAACCAAGTGCAGAGATACATAGAGAAACCCTGAGTTTACCGTATTGTATTATCAAGACCCACACCCAGAGAATTATGGGAGACTAAAGGACAGGCACCAGCCCCAGTTGGGGGGATCCGGGTGGCAGAGAGGATGCAGAGCTGCTCTCCAGGAATGAATGGGAATTAGCCAGGGAGGAGGGATAGGAAATCCCAGGCACAGAGGATGAAGGCAGAAGCAGAGTAACAGCTGGGTGTGTGGGAGGAATGGTGAGCCTCTGGAGCTGGCGAGCAGCCAGGAGCAGCGGGAGGCTGAGGAGGACCTTGCTGGCTCATGGTGAGGTGTGTAGATTCAGGCAACCACTTAGGACACCTGCGAAGAGGTGGAAGCAAGGGAGTGACCTTTGTGTGAGCTGGTTCTCTGGATGCTGAGGGAGGGACGAATTTGGGGGCGTGACTGCAAAGGTGGAGGCAGATGTATAATCCAGGTGAGACAGTGCAGGCCAGAGTCTCAGCTTGGCCTTTGGGGTCAAGTGGATGTAGATTTCTTCTTCTTTTTTTTTTTTTAAGATTTTATTTATTTATTTGAGAGAGACTGAGCATGAGTGAGGGGTGGGGAGCAGAGGGAGAGGGAGAAGCAGGCTCCTCACTGAGCAGGGAGCTGGATGCGGGGTTCGATTCCAGGACCCTGAGATCATGAGCTGAGCCAAAGTCAGACGCTTAACCGACTGAGCCACCCAGGCGCCCCTGGACGTAGGTTCTAACTCTGCCTTGGCCACTTTCTGCTTGTGGAACCTTGAGCAAGTCACTTAAGGTCCCCCAGCCTTGGTTTCCTCCTCTCCAAAATGAGGAGGTTACCACCCTCACAGAGTACTTGCAAGAGTAATCTTGGTCTTCTCATGGAGTCACTGCAAAGTCCTTAGCACAAGGCCTGACGCAGTTCCCACTTGACAAAGGGTAGTTACTGCTGTCGTTACGAGTGGGCATCTAGGGGACAGGGATGAGGGATAGTAAGGAGGTAGAGGTGTCTGGTTTTGGCCGTTGGCAGGACGTGGCCTCTGGTCCTGAACTGCTCACCTGGCCTCATGCCTGGGGTGGTGGAAGAGTGAGCAAGGTACAGTTGGCCAGCTAGCCCCTTAAGTCTGGGGCCCGCCCCCACTTCTGGGCTTCCCTACCCAGCACCACACTATCAGGGTGCATGTGTGCGTTTGAGTGTGCCATGTATAGGTTTAGGGAAGGGAGGCCCGGTGAAAATGAATGCCATTCTTTGGCCCCGTGGCTCTGGGATCTCAGCTTTGTGCTAACTTCATTCTCATGAAATAAATGATTGTGGACTGAAGAGACTGGCCATCCTTGAATGAGGAGTCAAGGTCCGATCCTGGCTCAGTCACAGATTATTCATGAGCCCTGGGAACCGCTGTCACCTGGACTCAGTTGCACAGATTGGTGCCAGTCTTTCCAGAGCCGAGTTCTGCCATGCTTTCAACAGTCAAAGCTCATCAGGGCCTTGTCCCGGATGGAGGGAGACCCTCAGAGTGGGCTGGGGCCCCCAGGCCTCCCCCCACTTTGGATGACATTCTGTGGCCCTTGGCATGACCCCACCCATTCCAGGAGCCCTTCCCCGTTAGGTGCTGTGCCCCGGTCAGTTGGGGAGTGCTCTGTGGGCAGCATGAACCCACGGTGGACCCCCTAACACCTCTCCCTTGTCTCTTTCATCTCCAGTCTCCCACCGGAGGAGCAGGAATAAACTTTCCCAGCTAAGTTAGATGGATGGTCCCCATTAGCCCAGCGTGCTCCCCTCCTGCCTTCCCCACCAACTTCCATTGTCAAGGGAGGTGCCGCGGTGTGTAGGGGGAGGCTGGGGGGCCAGAGCACTTGGGTGGGGGTTGGGGGTGCCCTGCCCCTCGAGCAGGAATGGTGCCCCCAGGGAAGAAACCCGCCGGAGAGGCCTCCAACTCCAACAAGAAGTGCAAGCGTTACTTCAACGAGCACTGGAAAGAGGAGTTTCCCTGGCTGGACTTCGACTATGAGCGGAAGTTGATGTTTTGCCTCGAGTGCCGCCAGGCCCTGGTGCGGAACAAGCATGGCAAAGCGGAGAACGCCTTCACCGTGGGCACCGACAACTTCCAGCGCCACGCCCTGCTGCGCCACGTGACCTCGGGGGCCCACCGCCAGGCGCTGGCCGTCAACCGGGGCCAGCCCACTTTTGAGGGCCACGCCGAGGGAGGAGGGGCCTACCCAGACCTGGAGACGCCCCCCACCTCCAGGGGCGTCAAGATGGAGGTGGACCCAGCCAAAGTGGCCGTGCTGACCACGGTGTACTGCATGGCCAAGGAGGACGTGCCCGACGACCGCTGCTCCGCCCTGCTCGAGCTGCAGAGGTTCAACCTGTGCCAGGCCCTGCTGGGCACAGAGCACGGCGACTGCTACAGCCCCAGGAGGGTGAGGGACATGCAGGTGGGTGGTGGCCAGAGGTGTGGGGGAGGGCTTGAGGAGGGAGGACATCGAGCCCTCTGGGCACAGCGCCAACATGCCAGGCCCCCGGGCAGGAGCCGGAGAGCTTCATTCATACCTTCACCCAGCAGAATCTTTCAGAGCCATGCTATGTGCCAGGCCCTGGGCCAGCTGCTGGGGGCACGGCCACGAAGAGGCCAGACCAGGCCCTGTCCCCAGGGGTGGGGCAGAGGGGCTTTCCCTCCCAGCAGAGGCCAGAGATTGCAAGCTGGGTAGCCTGGGGGCTTGACTGGCCCACAGATGTATCTTGTTGATTTTCACAGTGTTTTTGGAAAACCTCACTTAGTTTCCAAGTTAAAAAAAAGAGAGAGAGATTACATATGAAAATGTGGGTTTGTGACTTCTGAAAAGCTAGGTCCCTGTGCCCTCAGGGCATGAAGAAGACCCACGGCTTCTCCATTCCTTTTGGTGTATCCCTGGCCCACATCAAGCCCAGTACCACCCACGTGGCCCCTCGGGGCATGCAAGTTGCAGTTCTGTCCTAGGTACCAGGTGTGTGAGTCCTAGGGACTTGCGAGAGGGTGGGGGAGTTAGATCTCATCCTACAGAGAGCTGACACGCGGACAAACAGCACACAGTTGGGGCTCTATGTAACTGGGAGGGAACATGTCTGTGAGTTAATTCCTGAGCGCAGAGTGGAGGGAGACCCCCAGGAATAGGAACCGGGGCCATGCTGTAGAGACACACACAAAATACTGCAGAATCTTTATGGTTCCTCAAGCATTTTTACACTTACCAGCACAGCCACAGAAAGTTACATTTTTAATTGACAACAACCTTTTAAGGAGCTGAGAGGCAAGTAGTAGCCTGATTTCAGAGCTGAGGAAACTGAGGCTCAGAGAGGTGAAATGACTTGCCCAAGCTCACCCAGCCAGTAAGCAGCCAGGCCAGGATTAGTCTGTCTGTGCCCGAGGCCTGTGCCCTTTCTGTCTTCTGTACTGCTACCTCCCCTGCTCAGGACAAGCCTAACTCTGTCCCTCCCTTTCTCTCCCTGGCTGTCCCAGGTGGCCATGGCCAGTGTCTTGCACACAGAGGCCTGCCAGCGCCTGAAGGCATCCCCGTATGTGGGGCTGGTGTTGGACGAGACCAGGGACTGGCCTGAGTCCCACAGTCTGGCCTTGTTTGCCACTTCGGTGTCCCCCTGTGATGGCCAGCCGGCTACCACGTTCCTGGGCAGTGTGGCACTACAGGAGGGTGAGGCCACTGCTGGCCAACTCCTGGACATCCTGCAGGCCTTCGGTGTGTCTGCAGCCAAGCTGGCCTGGCTCAGCTCGAGCCTCCCCAGGGACCGCCTTGGGCACGTGGGCCCACAACTCCGCGCCGCCTGCCCACTGCTCACCGAGCTACACTGCCTCCCGGGCCGGACAGATCCTGAGCCCCCGGCCTACCTAAGTGAATATGAAAGTGTGCTGGATGCCCTATTCCGCCTGCATGGTGGCCCCAGTTCCCACACGGTCCCCGAGCTCCGGGCGGCACTGGACCTTGCTGCTGTTGACTTGGCGGGACCCCGGCCAGTGCCCTGGGCGTCCTTGCTGCCTATCGTGGAAGCAGTGGCTGAGGCTTGGCCTTGCCTGGTGCCCACACTGGAGGCCTCTGCCCCAGCCTCCCCTACAGCTAGGGCACTGGCCCTCGCCCTGCGCCAGTTCACCTTCGTGGCCTTCACCTACCTGCTGCTGGACACTCTGCCCACCGTGCAGAAGCTCGCCCTTGTCCTGCAGCCAGAAGAGCCGGACTTGGCCTTGCTGCAGCCGCTGGTGATGGCGGCCGCGGCCTCCCTCCAAGCGCAGCGCATCTCGGGTGGGGCGCGCCTCCAGGGCTTCCTGCAGGACTTGGCTTCCTCCGGCCCCGACTTGGGCGGTGGGCGCTGCACCTACCGCGGCGTGGAGCTGGTCGGCTACTCGGAGGCTGCCGTGCGGGGCTTGGAACGGCTGCGGGGGGCCTTCCTGGACTCCATGCGGAGGGGGCTGTGGGACTCCTACCCCGGGCCCTCGCTGGACGCCGTGGCCGCCTTCGCGGCGATCTTCGACCCGCGCGGCTACCCGCAGGCACCCGAGGAGCTGGGCGCGCACGGCGAGGGGGCGCTGCGGGTGCTGCTGCGCACCTTCGCCCCCGCCGTGGTGCGCCAGCGGGCGCTGGGCGACTTCGCGCTCTTCAAGCGCGTGGTGCGCAGCCTGGGGCGGCTGGGCCCGCGGGCCCTGTGCGCCAAGCTGGCGTGCGCGCGCTCTGAGCTGCACGAGCTCTTCCCGGACTTCGCCGCCCTGGCCGCCCTGGCCTTGGCAATGCCCGCGGGCGCCGGCCTCCTGGACAAGGTGGGCCGCAGCCGGGAGCTGCGGTGGTGGGGGCAGAGCGGGGCCGGGGAGGGCCGGGGCGGCCCGGCGGTGAAGATCGCCGTGGATGGGCCTCCGCTGCACGAGTTTGACTTTGCGCTGGCCGTGGAGTTCTTGGAGAGTGGGTGGGCGGAGGGGCTCCTGGGGTCGCAGCCCCCGTGAGGGCGGCCGCCTTCCCTCCGCCCAGTCAGCCTGGGGCCCTGGGCGCTAGTCTAGGGGCCGAGGCGGATCTGACCGTGCTACACCCAAGCTGACCGCCTCACCGTGGCCTCCCACCCACCTGCCCCGGGCTTCCTCCGCTCAGTGCTGAGTGCTGACCGTGCCCCGTGGGCTGTGAAGGAAGGGTTGCGTCACGGGAGGCCTGGGCGAGCCGGCAGAGATGCTAGGTTTGGGGGCACCCTCAATATCGCTCCTGCCCTTGCCAGAGTTTGGTGAGGAGTAGCTCACCTTTTTCCGTCTGGACCAAGCCCAGATTTGGGCCCTAGAAAAACTGAAGAGTCTTGGTTGGAGGGAGAGAGGAAGACTGGGTCTCAGGAATTGAGGGATTGAGGGAAGGGAGAGTGGGTTCTTGGCTGTTAGCTCCCCTGCTGACAGCATCTCCTCTCTTCAGATAGAACTGGAGCAGATGGCTTCCTTGTTTTTGACACACAGCACAGCACCCTCTCTGTGCACAAGCTACCAGTTCAAGGGAGGTAGTGGTGCCCTACCTCCCCTACCCACTGCGTGAGGCTCTTCTGCATATGGCTGTGTATATAGACATATACATCTATAAATGTAAAATAAACCTATCTTGCATATTGTTAACACACAAAAAATCTGAAAGGACTTCTTACGGTTTTGCAATGACAGGGTCCAGAAAAGTCCCGATGGACTGGATTTATTTCTAATTCTTCCTCAGAGTCTGGTTGCTCCCCAAAGTTCCTAGCCTTTCCCTGCCCTTGCCTCAGACCTTTAAGACCAAAGACCTAAAACCACAGGGCTGGACCGGCCAACTCTGAGGACCAGCCTCAGGCCTGACCCAGGGGTTGGAGGGCTTTTTGCCTTCTGGAAGGAGTTGGGGCCTCACAGAGCTAGGGGACAACATCCCTTCAGATTCCAACGGGTTTCCCGTCTTCTCTGTCAGCCCCTGCAGCAAATGATGTGGGGATTGAGAGGGGGGCAGTTAGTGAGAGGGGAGGGGGCTGGCCTTTCCCCAGGCCCCCTGGGTTTGGGTTTAACTTGCAATAAATGGAAACCCAGTACATCACACAGTCTCCATGGTGGTGTGTGTGTGTGTGTGTGTGTGTGTGTGTGTGTGTACGCCTCTGCCCCTCCCTTGGCCTGATTCCCAGCTGGGGTTCATTGGGGCCCTCGGGCTGCCTCTGGAGGGGATGGGAGGGGCATCCTTCGGGGCTGGGAACTGAGAACTGTGCTCTCCCTGCTTCTGCTACCCCCATTGTGGAGAGGAGAGGCACAGAAATGGGCTGTGAGTGCCCCGGACTTAGCCAGTGCTGCTTTGTGAAGAGGGAGTTTCTGCCCTGGCTCCACACCCAAGAAGCCCACCAGCCTCTTTTTCTGGCCGTGGAGGTCACTGTGAGCCCTGTGGCTCCCCATTTCAGACCCTGCCCTTCTTCCTCCTGCAGCAGGCCCAGCCTCCAGTGCCCCCAGCCCCCTGCTGGCCTCCCTGCCCCTGCCTGCCAGGCCTCTGCAGCCCCCGCTGGACTTCAAGCACTTGCTCGCCTTCCACTTCAATGGCGCCACCCCGCTCAGTCTCACCCCCAACTTCAGCACGGTACGGGCTGGGCTGGTGGGTGGGGGCATGCGGCCGAGCTTGGGGGTGGGCAGGGAAGGTGGGCACAGAGGGGCTGGCTCTTGGAAGGTGGGTATAAGTAGGAGCAGCATCCCCAAGAGTGACTGGGCACTCCCAAAACAGGGACCCCTGGGTCCAGCTTTCCCCGAGGCCAAGGAATGAGGATGGTGTCACCCCCTCCCCCGGTAATGACTGCTGGGCCTGTGGCCTGGAGGTTACACTTGAGTGTTTGTAGAGGGACATCTGTATGTCTGGGGTGTGCCCTTCTGTTTTAGTTTATGTTTCTGTGGGTCTTTGTGTGATACTTGTGGATGTGTGTGTATTTGTAAACAACTCTTGCGCCTTGGTAACTATGTAATTAACGTATGTGCCTATGTCTCTGAGAGATTTTTTGTCTTTGTGTTGACTCTGTACGTGTTTGGTGTGTGTCTGACCTCTGAGTGTGTGTGTGGGGGGGTTGGGTGATTGTGAGCGTGTCTGTGAAGTATGCCATTCGTACTCCTTTGGGTCTGCATTTTTCTGCATGGCTCTGTGATTCGTACCTGCCTGTAGGCTTCTGTGCTCTGTGTCTCTGTATTTCCACATGTGCGTGTGTGTGAATGACAAGTGCAGGGAGCGTGAATTTTACTTCACTATAAGAAGTACCCCCCCTTTCTTTAATTCTGAAACATCAAATGTAATCATCAAGGAGCCCCAGCCCATCCTGACAAGATGGTGGGAAATTCAGTCTCAGTCATCCTTAGGAGTCCCTTCCTTTCTAACCTCCAGCGTCGCACAGAGGTCCACGGGAGCCTGAGCCATTTGGGGAGGGTCCCCTGTTGTTTGGTCCTCTCTTCACTTGCGGACGCACCATGTACACAGTCCCTTGGGAGTGGGTACAGCTTCTGTTGCCCGCATCTCTGGGGGCCCCCGGGCAGGCCGTGCTCCTGTCCCCTGCCTGCCCCCAGCCCCAGGTGCTGTTAGGTGAGGGTTAGACCCTCGTTCCGTTCCCTAGGGAGTTTCTGAAACCATGCTTTTCTCTCAAAGCCTCTGTTCTCTTCTCTCAGGGAGGTCTGGAAAGTTCCTCTTGATAAGCAAGCCCAGACAACTGCTTTTGGTCCAGCAAGCAGCCCCTGAGGAAAGGGAACATAAAGGCTTCGTTTGATAGAAGGGAAAAAAAAAAAAGTTAAGGAAGAGGGGAAAAAACCCCCCCACATAAATTAATATACCAAAGAAATAATCCTACAACTCAGGGACCGTCTGGCCTGCACGTGCTGCAACCTGCCCCTTCCTGGCCCCCCACCTGCCCTGGCCATGCCCTCACTCCCCCCTCGGGCCCTGTGAAAGTGGCAGAGCTGAAAAGATAAGCAAGCCTTCTCCCCCAGCCCACAGGCCCAGCACAAGGCTGGGTTATGGGAGAGGATTACCAACAGAGAGACTCTTTGTCCCGTCCCTGTTTCTCCCTGCCCCCAACTCTGTCCCAATAGTTGTGATTTTTGTGAATAAGGAAAAAAAACCCAAACCGGAGGCCAGTGGGGCAGCAAGAGAGGCCAAGGTGATCACCGGGACATGGTTGTTTTTCTCCCGATCACGGAGTTCACCCTGGCCATCCCCCCTGCCTCCAAGCTGAAGCCCGGGCGAACAGAGAAGGTCAGCCAGGGAAGAGATTGTTTCTGTGTGTCTCTTATCCACAGGGATGGGGAAGTTCTTCCTATGTCCCGATGCTTGCCGTCCTTAATAGTCTGTAGTTTCTGGCATTTTGTACTGCCTCCCCTTCCAGAGCCGACCCCAGCGTTATTGTGCCCTCCCACCCCCTTCACAGATGGACCCGATCCAGAAAGCTGTCATCAGCCACACGTTTGGGGTCCCCTCCCCTCTGAAGAAGAAGCTCTTCATTTCCTGTAACATCTGTCACCTGAGGTTCAACTCAGCGGTGAGAGGGAGTAGTGGAAACAGGCTGGGGAGGGGGCTGGGCAGGGAGAGGGTTGGACACTGGCTGCTGGGGTCTTTCCTGGAGGAATAGGGCTGGCTAAGGGACTGGGGTCCGTATTTTCCATCCTTGGGTGCAGAAGAGGCAGGCGCTCCTGGTCCTTTACCCATCCTGCCGTCTCTTCTCTCCAAATTCCTCTGCCTCATCTCTAGTGGCCCTGGGGCCTCCATTTCCCTCCCTTCTGCTTCTCTCCTGTGTTCTGGATCCTTCTGCAAGAGAAAATACTGCCCTTCCCTGCTCTGGGTCCCAGGGGCCCCAATCAGTTCCTGGTCTGGAGCTGAGTTCTTAAAGCACCAGAGAGTTAATGTGTTGAATATATTCATGCCCATCATCTTAATTAGTTCTCATGATACTTTGTGAGATGGAAAGAGGTGCTATTATCATCCCCACTTTTCACATGAGGAAACAGCCTCAGAGATGTTAAGTGATTTGCCTGAGGCCACACAGCTGGTGAGTAGCAGAGCTGGGATTTGAACCCAGGCCTGGCTGACCCCAAGGCCCACATACTTTCTACCACAGCCTACCCCTAGATAGTGGAGAAGCCTCATTCTGGACTCCGAGGGAATATTTACCTTCTGTCTGGAAAATTCTGGGGCTTGGGGAGATCTGCTCTGGTGAAAGGGTCTAGGGAGGGGCCACAGGGGCCTGTCCTTCCTATACTTGGGAGCAATAAGCAGGGACCTCTGGTTGAAGGAGGGAGGACACTAACAGGCTAGATTCAGGGGTTCTTTTCAAGTTTTCAGGTCATATGAGTCTTGCAAGAGATGGACAGAAAGACGTCACTCTGAGGGAGGGACCATGTCTTCTCCATGCCGGGCCCCTGGCACAGAGCCTGGCAAAGAGCAAATGCTCAAAAACGATTTGCTGAAAAAAATGAACAAAGGGATGAATGTTCTGGGGTGCACATACCCCAAGTATGAGGAATGCTCTACTTTTTCCATTTGTGCATTTATGAACTTGGTAACTAACATTTGTTGAGCACCTGCTGTATGTATTAGGCCCTTGTCATTCGTGTTCTATTTACTTTTATTTATTTATTTTTAAAGATTTTATTTATTTGAGAGAGAGTGGAGGGAGGGGCAGAGGGAGAAAGAATCTCAAGCAGACCCCTGGCTGAGCGCGGAGCCCCACGCGGGGCTCCATCTCACGACCCTGAGATCATGACCTGAGCCAAAATCAAGAGTCGGCTGCTTAACTGACTGAGCCACCCAGGCGCCCTTCATGTTCTTTTTAATTCTCACAACCCTGTGAGGTCAGTATTGTCACAAAGTTTACGAGTCAGCAAACTGAGGCTCAGAGAGGTGAGGCGACTTGCCCAGAGATGCACAGCTAATAAGTGGCTGAGACAGAATTTGAAGCCAGAAGCTGCTTGCCTGGGGGCTCATGTATGTATGAGAAGGAATTCTGTAAACCTCAGGGCCACACACATGCTGTGATGATAAGGATTCCCCTCTGAGGCACCTGGGTGGCTCAGTCCTTAAGTGTCTACCTTTGGCTCGGGTCATGATCCCAGGGTCCTGGGATCGAGCCCCGCATCGCATCAGGCTCCCTGCTCAGCGGGAAGCCTGCTTCTCCCTCTCCCGCTCCCCCTGCTTGTGTTCCCTCTCTCGCTGTGTCTCTCTCTGTCAAATAAATAAAATCTTTAAAAAACAAAACAAAACAAGGATTCCCCTCTTGTCTGGCTGAAGCCCTGCCCCCTCTGATCTGCCCCCTGCCCAGCGCCAGCTCATGGAGGGGGCATGCAGACTCAGCAAATAAATGGTGACCCCAAGCCCTCCCCTCCCCAGAACCAAGCCGAAGCACATTACAAAGGCCACAAACACGCCAGAAAACTCAAGGCTGTCGAAGCTGCCAAGAGCAAGCAGAGGCCACAAACCCTGGCCCAGGATGGGGTGCTGGTGTCCCCAACCCCGACTTCAGCCAGTGGATCCCCAGGAGAGCCGCAGAACAAAGGTCAGTCCTGAACTCTTCTCCCTCCCCTCCCCACTCCCCAATCCAAATCTGGTTTCCGGTGAGGGGTTGGGAGATTTCTGCTTATTATTTTTGTCTATGTTGGGGTAGCCCATACATACAGAAAAAGGCACACATCACAAGTGTTGAGCTCAACGAACTTTCCCAGTCTGAACATACCAAGATCAAGAAACATGGCACTGGCGCTCAGAAGCCCTCCTTGCTGCCCCCTCCCCCAGTCACTGCCTCGTTGTATTAGCTTCCCAGGGCTACCACAGTGAATGACCCCACAGTGGGTGGCTGAAAACAACAGACATTTATTTTCTCACCATTCTGGAGGTGAGAAATTTGAAATCAAGGTGTCTATGGGATGGGGCTCAGATGGAGAATCTGTCTCACGCCTCTCATCTAGCTTCTGGTGGTTGCTGACCATCTTTGGCGTTCCTTGGCTTATAGATGCATCCCTGCAATCTCTGCCTCTGTCTTCACATCACATTCTCCCCATGTCTCTGTGTCTTCACATGGTCTTGTTTTGTTTTGTTTTGTTTTATTTAAATTCAAATTAGTTAACGTATAGTGTATTATTAGTTTCGGGGTAGAATCAGTTGCATACAACACCCAGTGCTCATTGCATCAGGTGCCCTCCTTAATGCCCATCATCCATTTATCCCATCCCCCCCACCTCCCCTCCAGCAACCCTGTTTGTTTCCTAGAGTTAAGAGTCTCTTGTGGTTTGTCTCCCTCTCTGTTTTTATCCTATTTTATTTCCACATGGTCTTCTTATGACACCAGTCATTGGATTAGGGTCCACCCTGGTCCACTATGATCTCATCTTAACTACTTACATCTGCAAAGACCCTGGGTCCCAATAAGATCACATTCTGAGGTTTCAGGCAGACGTGAATTTGGGGGCAACACTATTCCACTACCTACACCCCTCCCCCAAGTGATCTTGACTTTTCTTGCCATCGATCAGTTGCTCCTGGTTTTGGTGAATCCTGTAGTAGGGAGATTTTGTACCTGGCCTCTTCAGTGTTGTTGCATGAAGCTGTGTAGAGCCCTCTTGTGTGACCATACAACTCTTTTTTAAAATCTACTCTCCTGTTATGGACATTTGGATAGTTTCCAGTTTTATCTTTTTTTAAAAGATTTTATTTATTTAAGAGAGAGCGAGAGAGGGCGCCTGGGTGGCTCAGTTGGTTGGACGGCTGCCTTCGGCTCAGGTCATGATCCTAGAGTCCCGGGATCGAGTCCCGCATTGGGCTCCCTGCTCGGCGGGGGGTCTGCTTCTCCCTCTGACCCTCTTCCCGCTCGTGCTCTCTGTCTCTCATTCTCTCTCTCTCAAATGAATAAATAAAATCTTAAAAAAAAAAAAAAGAGAGAGCGAGAGAGCGAGCATGAGCAAGGGGGAGGGGCAGAGGGACAGGGAGAAGCAGATTCCCCACTAAGTGCAGAACTAGAAGCGGGGCTCGATTCCAGGACCCTGAGATCATGACCTGAGCTGAAGGCAGATGCTCAGCCAACTGAGCCACCCAGGCACCCTGGAGAGTTTCCAGTTTTATGCTATTATGAGTGGTGCTCTATGAATATTCCAGTGCATCTTTTTGGTGACTTCCACTTATTTTACAGTTAGCTAATAATTCTGAAGTATCAGGGCTGTGAGGGCTTTCTGAGACCCCTCTGTCCAACTTTATATTTTCAGATGGGGAAGCTGAGGCCCAAAGAGGCCCAAGTCTGCCCAGTGAGTTGGTGGGAGCGTGGAGTCTGGATTTCACTGCTGGTCATCCCTACGTCAGGGATGCTTCCACTCTGCCATGCCACCCCCAGTATATCACTACTTAAAATCATGGTCTCGAGATGATTCTTACCCGATGCCTTCCATCTCCCCAGCAGTTCCTGAGGCCCTTCTTCCTGGACCCCAACACCAGCCACCGCTGACTCCGGACCCCACGCCCAGGGAGCCGGCCCACTCAGACCTCTTGGATGCTGCCTCCTCTTCTTCTTCCTCCTGCCCACCCTGCTCCCCAGAGCCTGGGAGAGAGGCGCCAGGGCCTGAGCCAGCAGCTGCTGCTGTGGGAACTGGTGTGAGTGTGGAGGGCAGGAGCGAGAAGGGGCGCCTCTATTGCCCCACATGCAAGGTGACAGTGAACTCTGCCTCCCAGCTTCAGGCTCACAACACAGGTCAGTGCGCTGGAGTCTAGGAGAGGAGAGGGCAGGCAGCCGGCCCTCCCCAGCTGCACGCAGGCTGAACTTTCTGGGCATTTGTCTCAAGGGCCTGGTGACACAGGCCTTGTGTTCAGCTGTGATTGGGTGGGCATTCTGGCTCCTCCAGCTGGTTTTTGAGGTGGGAGAATTGGGAAGAGAAGTCTGGGGCAGCAAGGACTGAAGGGTCACTGGGAGAAGGCCGGAAACACTTCCTCCATCTGTCCATAGGTCAGACCCAGAAGGAAGGCAGGAGATGAGAGCAAAGGGAAGCCGTGTAGTTCCACCGCAAGAAGGCCTGGGTGTGGGGGGCGGCTGGCGGAAAATGATTGAAGCTGGGAGGACCTTGCGGAGGTGGGGAAGAGAATTCTCAGGTGGCTGGAGGCTTGATGGGGCAGCCAGACTGACCTAGTTCGGTGTGTTGGCGGGGGGGGGTCTCCATGGCCCTTGCAGCTCCTCTTCGGTGCTGATGGGTTGTCTTCCCTCCTCCCTCAGGAGCCAAGCACCGGTGGATGGTGGAAGGTCAGCGAGGTGCTCCCCGAAGGGGCCGGGGCCGCCCAGTTCCCCGGGGAGCTGGACACAAGGCCAAGAGAGTGGCAGGGGGCCAGGGGGGCCGACAGGGGCCCAGCCCTCCTTTTCACTGTGCTCTGTGTCAGCTCCAAGTCAATTCAGAGACCCAGCTCAAGCAGGTGGGAGAAGTGAGGCTGGGACTGGGGCTGGAGCAGGGCTGAGGGGGTGGAACTGGTGTCGGGTGCCTGGAGGGAGCCAGTAAAGGAAGAGGAGCAAGGCTGGAAGGACAGAGGGCTCCTGGAGGGCAAAGGCCAAGTCTCACCTCCGCTTCCCAGGGTGACACCCCACAAATGTGTGTCCAACATGCAACTCACGGGTGGAGGAAGGGTTAGCTAGTTGAGGATGATAGGGTTGTGGGGGGGTCCTTGGGCTTCCTCATCCCATTGCCAGTCTGTCTGTCTGTTTGTCCGTTAGCACCTGAGCAGCAGGAGACACAAAGACCGCCTGGCTGGGAAGCCCCCCAAGCCCTCCAGCCAGCACAGCAAGCTGCAGAAGCATGCGGCGCTGGCTGTGAGTGTCCTCAAGGTATCTGTCTCCAGGCAACAGGGCTGGGCCCGGGTCCGGAGGGGGAGGGAGTGGACCAGAAGGGCAAGGTGGGGAGACTGGAGGGGGGGGCGGGGAGAAGGTGGGGCAGGAAGGAAGCCACCCTCCCTCCCCCGACCTTCAAGGCTGCCTAGGCTGAGGGAGAGCTGGACTGGTGTTTTTGGCCATCTTGGGATCTGCCCAGAGGAATTTCCGGGGAGGTGGGTCAAGAGCAAGGGGTGGGCGTGCATCTCCTAGAGACCATCTCTGCCCCCACCCCCCCACAGCCTCCTTCCCCTGGGCAGGAAGACAGGTGGTGGAGAAAGCCCTTTGGAATGAGTGTTTGGGGGTGGGAAGGGAGGATTTAGGCTTGGAACCCTAAAAGGCACGTCTTTCCTGCAGCAGAAAGCCCAAGGATGGAGCCCCGGGAGGGGGTGGATTTTCCTGGGTCAGACTGGGTCCATTCCTCTCTCTCCTCTCTGCAGTCGAAACTGGCCTTGCAGAAGCAACTCACCAAGACGCTGGCGGCCCGCTTTCTGCCCAGCCCGATCCCGGCCGCAGCTGCTGCCATCTGTGCCCTGCCAGGGCCCCTGGCCCTCCGGCCTGCTCCCACAGCAGCCACCACCCTCTTCCCAGCTCCCATCCTGGGCCCAGCTCTGTTTCGTACCCCAGCAGGAGCTGTCCGCCCTGCCACAGGGCCCATTGTCTTTGCCCCCTACTAGGCTTCCTGGGGAGGCCAGGGCTCATTTCCCAGCAGTTGCTCTCCCCACTTCCTCTTCCCAAGATGCCTCAGTTTCCTCCATCCCCAGGAAACTGCCTTTTACAGCCGAGGGCTTCCTGCCCAATCTAGGAAGAGCTGGGCTAGTTTCAAGGGCATCTGCCTTTACCCAGTCTGGTCTAGGGACTCCACTACTACCCTCCTGGCCCAAGGCCCTTCCATCCCCACCCTCCTTTCCCCAGCCTTCTCAGGCTACTGCTGGGCTCCCCTGCATTTTCCAGCCTGATTTATGGGGAGCAAACTGAGAAATCCCAAAGATCTATGCAAAATCCTAGCCCCAGCCCCATGGTGCTCTCATTTCCCCCACTCGAGACCTATACCCCCATGGCCAGAGGCCCTAGGAATCTTAACTTTGAGCTGGGGACAAGTCTGCAGGGGAGGCCCTCCCCATTTACTCGATTCTCCAGAGAATCGCTGAGGTGGCAGATGGGGTCTCAAGCTGGAGAGGGTTCAAGGCTATCTGGACAGGGTGACCCTGGGGGAGTGGAAGAAGACTGTGGAGGAGAAAGGGAGCAGTGCTACGTGGGGGCAAAGCCAAAATGGGGCTGGGGCTGAAGGCTTTTGGGGTTCCTTTGCTCTGACAAGATGGCGCTAGGAGAGGGGTAGGTGAGGGTGATTTTCTGGCTGGGCCCAGTTTTAACAGAGGTGATCAACCCCACACAAGCTCCTCAGCCTTTGATTCCTTGTGAACCCCACCTGGGTGGGGGGAAGCACTGGGTCTCAGACTCTGGACCCAGCAAACACCAACCTCCCTACGCCAGGGCTCCCAAACAAAGAGCTTTCCCCTCCAGCTCCTCACCCCAAGCTGGTCCCTAACACCAAATCCAGCTTCCCCTCCTTCCAACTAGCACCCAGCCCCCCTCACTGTGAAACTGAGTGTTGGGATCCAGGATGACATACTCTCAAGACCTATTTTCATGTTGTCAAAGTCAATGTCACAACCCCCATCCCACCCCCAGCACTGCTCCTTCATCCCACAATATGGGACTTTGCCAGTATCCACCTGTATCTTTTCTTTTTTTAGATATTTCCAATGGGAGGACAAGAAGGGGGGAGGGAAGGGAAACTTTTTGATAACAGTTGTGGTTTTATTGTGTCCAACGCATCAATAAATGAATTCAAGCCCGAGCCTGTATATGCCCTAATTCGACTCGCCCAGCCCTGGGTGGCCCGTCCTGCTCGCCTCTCCCGTCTTGGGGAGAAGGGGTGTGTACTAGAAGTCAGTCACCTGGCTCTAGCGTCTCATCTACACTGGGTGTGCACATTAGAAGCATGAAGTGGACATGGGGAGTTGTGGGTGACAAGCTCACTTTATAGCATGTTGAAAGTGTAACCACCCTTCTGAGTTCCGACAGATCTGACAGCTCCTGAGAAGCTGCTACTGGTTTGCCTTGTTCTGTTCAGGCATCTGAGGTAAGGAGGGGCTAGAGGAGCACCTTGTCCAGCCTTCACCATGGCAGCAGGCAGAGAAACACAAGTAATTTATAAATAGAAGTCCAGCTATTAGCCGAAAACCACCACAGGAAGGGGTGAAGACCAGGCCCCACCGGTGTGAGGTCCGCTGAGTGGGCACTGGGCAGCCACTCTGGCCACTAGAGCGGACAGTGCACGCCTGCCCCCTGGTGGTTCGGGGGAGCAGTGTCTCAGCCTCCAGGGCCAGGAGGCATAGCACCTTGAAGAGGCAGAAGCCAGGGCACAGTAACAGCCAGCCCGAAGCCACGGGCATGAGAAAATCTGAGGGCTGGAAAGGATCCAGAAGATCATCTAAGCAACTCCCATCACCTTACAGATGAGAAAACTGAAACCCAGAGAGGAGAAAGGCCTTGCAGGGTCCCAAAGCCAGCGGGTGAAGCCCAGCCTTCATTCCATTCCATCTCAGCCAATGAGGGCCGTGTGCTCCCTGAGCAGGAAGAGGAAGCAAAACAACTTGGGCGGGGGGTGGAGAGTGAAAGCGGAAAATTACACTTCCCAGGCGGCTGGCTTCTTCCAGCCAAGGAGAGGCCAGTCAGAGCTGGACACCAGCAGGCACACACATGAACGCGTGCACACGTCTACATGCATGTACGCGATACCCAGATGCCTTTCTCCAGAGTCCAGGCTGGTGCCATAGGTGTGAGTGTGTGTGTGTGTGTGTCACTGGCAGGAAACCCACAGGTGGGGGGACCCCTGTGACAAACCAGAGCCTGGACCGGGAACTTCTGCATGGTGGCTCTGCTTCCGAGCCAGGGCAGGCAGGAGGGGACACTGACCCACAACTGCCTCAGGTCACAGCAGGGCAGGGATGATGAGAGCTGGAGGAGAGGCAGGATTTGGGGGCACTAGCCTCGATTATCTGCACTTCCCAGAGTTGGGAGGGAGCGAAAGTGACCTGAGCCTGGGACAGCCCAGCTGCCTGGCCTGGGAGGGACAGCTTGCCTAACCCCACCCCTGGACACATCCTCCAGAGCCCCAGAAGCTGGAATGAGGCTGGGTAGGTGGAGAGGGAATGGCAGCTCTTCAGCCGTCTAAGGAGCCGCTGCCCTTGTTCTTGCGGCTGAGGGGGAAAGCAGACTTGCTCTGGGGCTGGGTCATCTTGCTGGCCAGGTAGACGAAGGGCTCCAGCAGAGAGCGGCGGTCAGCCACAGATACCTCCCACAGTTTCACCTTCTCGGACTTGGCCCAGTGCTGAGCCACGTCTGGGTCGACACGCCGCTGCTCCTGCAGGTCACACTTGTTGCCCAGGACCACGATGGTGACCTGGGGAAGACAGAGTAGAGACCTGAGGATGTACTGTGGACCTCAGGCCTGGGTGTGATGGCAGGCACCTACCTAGGAGTCCTAAGAGAAGGGAAAGTCTCAATGGCGAACGTTTCACCTCTTCCTATATTAGAAACAGTAACTGGGGAGAGGGAGATGGTTGCTTTGTCCTCTCCTTCCTCTGTTTAAATTCTGGCCTCCATCTGGCCCTCCCTCCAGGAGTTCCCTTATAAACCCTGTATCACCTATGCCTGCTCGTTACTAGCTATCAGTCTGTCTAAACAACTGGTAAGGGAGCACCCCTCCAAATACCTGCAGCTTACAGGGGGATGTGAGAACAGAAGGGCCTTCACAGCTAAGAGCAAGGAACCATCATCAAGAAAGATTAGTGGGGGCTTCTGGAGTTAGGTCAGGAACCCCTGAAACTAAAGAAAAGCCTCTCTGGTTGAGCTGCCTCAACACACGGCCACCTCCAGGGGGAAGACCGCCTCCAGTGGCCTCCATCCCCCCTCTAGCTCCTACCCCATCTCCTGAGATATGAATGAAAAACAGCCATGCCAGGCTCCCCAAAACTAGCCCAGGGCCTACTCCCTCTCATCACCAGTGTCCCCTGCACACACAAACCTCCTTCTTGTCCTTGGATTTGTCGATTTCCTTCTTGAGCAGCTCCACACGCTGAAAAGACTCTCGGCTGTCCGTGCTGTAGACCAGGACATAGCCGTCGGTGCAGGAGAAGCAGTGCCGGGGCAGTTCAGCCCCATCTCGGAGCCCCCGGGTGTCATAGAAACGCACCTGCTCCCGCACCCCCCGGTCGGTCTCAATGGAGCCCACATAGATGTCTTCCTGGGTCTCAATCATCTCAGAACCTGGGACAAGATGAAGAGAAAACTTGTTTGTAGAGAGAAGGAAGGTGGGAAACATGAGTGACTGAGTATATCCTAAAAGGCTTACCAGCCAGAGAGAAAGGAATGTGGGGCCGAAGAGAGAGGGCCAGGGATGGACAGTCCGGCAGGACTGGATGACTTGTGTGTGTGTGTGTGGGGGGAACAGACATTAATCTCATGCTAATTCCATGCTAAGCAAAAGTGTGACTTGAGAGCTTTTCCTCCCTAGCTCAAGTATTGGGTTTCCTCTCTCCGGATTTCAATATGCTAGGGTTGGGGTCATTATGCAGTTTTACTCTGTGGGGTGCAATAACCACCACCACCGAAAAGGTAGCCTTTTCGTGTTGTGATCAAATCCTACTTATTCTTCAACTTCTTCCACCATGCCCCCCGCCCCAACAACACTCACCTACTACATGGTTCCCATACAGAAGCTGCTCCAGGATTGATGTTTTGCCCACAGATGCTTGGCCACACACGACCACCTTGCAGCTCTTCCCCATGCTTAGCCTTCAACCCTGAAAAACAGAGGCACACTGGGTTAAGTGGGATGAAAAAGTGGGCAGACCTCCCGTAACTGAGAGTCCAGGATCTGGACAGAATACACAGGCCTCAGGGATTCAGCACTGTCTGTCCCCTCCTAGGGTCAGGGTGTACTGGAATGATGTGTCTATGTCTGTTACTGGACAGTGAGCTATAATTTATTCATCTCTGTTATAACCAGTACAGGGCCAGTAACTGGCTCAGGACAGGTTCTCAGTAAATGATGCCATAAAGGGGGAAGAGAGTCTCTGCTTCAAAGGAACCACTGCCCAGGTTCCCTTCTGTGCACAGGATGTGGAAGACCAGTTGCTGAAGGGAGCTCTGGCTCAGCTTCTGGTCTTGAACCATGACTCCATGGAGAAATAAGCAGGGATCCCGTTTTGTATGGATCTGTCTTAAGCCGCTCTTCGTGGGGAGAGTGAGCAAACAAGGAGGGTATTTTGCTTTCCTGTATGATTTACCTGGACAACAATTAATTCCCTCTAATTCCCAGTCAAGTCCATGGCTAAGATGAAGAACATCAGACAAGAAAGAAAAGAGTCAAAGAATCTAAGGGGAAAAGGCTTTGGAAAGGAGAAAATCTGTGCTGCCCTTCAACGGACAAAGCAGGATGAAGAGGCTGACACAGAAACCCCTTCGCCGAAGAGGTCCCAGACAGAGATCTCGTCGAAGGCATCCCAAACATAGGCTTCCCAGAAGGAACCCCACACCAAGACTGCCCCAGACAGCAGATACAGATGTACTCCCAAAAGGTGTCCCAAACAGAGACCTCTCGAGTAAACTCCTGATACAGACCCCTCCTCCCGCCTGCGGGCCCCGCAACTAAGGGATACCCCTAAGAGAGACTGCCAGAGGGCTTCCGCCACCTATTCCCCCCGAGGGAATCGGAGGCAGAGACCCGCCACCTAAGGCGGCCCGGACGCGGTGGCCTCCCAGCTCCGTACCTCCCGGAGCCCTCGCAGCACCCCGGCCGGGCCCCTCTAGGCGCGCCGGGACCAGGGGAGGGGCAGCACAGCCACAAGGACTCTGCTTTTCCTCCCGGGTCCTTCCAGGCTCCGTCCGGCCCCGCCCCCCCAGCTTCCGTCCGGCATGACCAATTCCGGCGGCGGGCAGCGGGAGCCGGACTCACAGCGCCCCCAGCGGCCGGCGGGGAGAATGACGGGACATGGGCCGGCTGTGCGCCTGAGCACACCGTTCTAGGCGCCGGGGACGAGCGGTGCTGGTGTTTCTGATGCCCAAATGTTCTTTCTCTAAAGACTACCATAGAGCAGTAACACTTCTTTTATTCAATCGTTTATTCGTCAGATGTTTTCTGAGCACCTACTCTGTGCCAGGTACAAAACCACATGCTGAGAAAAAAATGGACGAGTTAGAACGTTACCGTCCGGAGGAGCTAGACAATTACAGTAGAGCACGGTGAGAACTATTACGGAGGTGCTATGGGAGCAGAGCAAACGGTATTTAACTTCAGGGACAGTGGGCATCATGGAAAACTTCCTGGAGGAGGTTATGTCTGTTTTGAGATTTGAAGGGTGTGGAAGGAAAGGGTGGAGGAAACTGGCAAAAGTCATGGCATTTTTCTGAAACTACAAGTATTTGGGGTCAATATTGATGGTCGAAGGGAGGCAAATAATCAAAGACTTTGTGTGGTAGGTCAAAGAGTTCAAACTGTATCCTAACAGCAGTGGAAAGCCATTGATAGATTTTATGCCAATGAAGTGACGTGATCAGTTTTTGCTTTTAAGAAAGTCATTGGCAATCGCTTCTCGGCCTTTTGGCTAAGATCAAGTGTAGAAAGTCATTGGTAGAAGATTAAAGAATGGAGCGAGATGAGACTGGGGGCCAGTTAGGAGACAATGGTAGTATCCCAAGTTTTAAAATAAAAATGATGAGAGCCTGAATTGGGGTGGAACAGAGAGAGATAGATTTAGAAGATATTTGGTAGGAGAATCAACAAGACTCGGTGATAAGTTGGGAGTCAGGAGTAAGAAAGAGGGAGTTTATGATGTCTCCTATCTTTCTAATTTGGTGATCAGTTGCATGGTGAATCGATTTGACAAGATAAGGAATTCAGGAAAAGAGAATCAAGTACTGCATTTGTTTTTTCTTTTGTTGAAAAGTGGGGAGAGAATGATAAGTTCATCTTAAATATGTTATGTCTCCAGGTTTTGTGAAACACCCAAGAGATCCAGTAGATAGTTGGATATAGACATCTAGAACTCACAACTGAGAATTCTAGATTGGAGATATCAACAGAATTCAGCGTCATCTACAGCTAAAATTAAAGCTATGAGAGTAGGGGCGCCTGGGTGGCTCAGTCGTTAAGCATCTGCCTTCGGCTCAGGTCATGATCCCAGGACCCTGGGATCCAACCCGCATCGGGCTCCCTGCTCAGTGGGAGCCTGCTTCTCCCTCTCCCACTCCCCCTGCTTGTGTTCCCCCTCTCACTGTGTCTCTCTCTGTCAAATAAATAAATAAAACCTTAAAAAAAAAAAAAGCTATGAGTAAATGAGATGGCTTAGATGCAAAGAACACAGTGAGAAGATGGTCTAAAGACTAAAGACAGGTTGGCTACCTGCAGCAGATGGTAGACTGTGAGCCATTGGCAGACAGGGTAAGTGGTCTCTGAGTCTGTGCCCTCCCAACCTAGCACAAAGTAGGCACTTTGGAGAGGCTAGTGAATGATTGGCTGGATGAATGACTTCTCTCTTCCCACCCACTGAGCCTCTCCCATCCTTCCCTATCCAGTGGTGTGTGTGGTTTCTGCTCCCTTAGCACTGTGATAGGCAGGACCTTGCAAGCAGCCTACTGAGAATAGCACATACTAGGGAGAAATGGAGGAAAGGAGTCCATCCTTTTTAAATTCACTTGCCCCCTTATTTTAGTTCCTCTTAACTCTAAAATTTTAACCTCAAACTCCCCCAATTTAACCTCAGAAAACTCCAGTTTAATTCATACCCACAAATACTATTGGTTTGGGTGAGGGAGGTACTACAAAGATGATTAGGCTGTGTCCTTGCCCTGTCTGAGTTCCCAGTCCAGACTGCATTCGGCAAGACAAGCGTGCTGAGCAGGGTGTTTCTATAAAGGGTGAGAGTACTGGGGACACTATGGAGCAGGGACCTCACCCTGCGAGCTGCCTTATAAACTCCAGGGCAGGGTCTGGGGCGCCGTGCCACCCTCCCTAGGCTTAATGCTGAGATGGCACTCCCAGGCAGCTGACATGAAAGCAGCCTCATAAAAGGGTCAGCGTCATTAGGGTGATGAACCAGTTGTTGCTTGGAGATCCAGAGGGGATGAAAGGCGCGGGGTGAAGACGCCCTGCGTTCCCCTGGCTTGGTTGGGCAGGGCTTCCAAGGGCCGATGAAAGCTGGAGGAACTGGGCTTAAAGTGTGTCTTCTTGCCTTTCCCGGGAGGAAGCAGTGGACACACTCCAAGGGTCGAGAAGGTAGTAGTGGGGGATCTTTCCCTCTGGAGTCCTGGGTCATCGAGTCCTCAACCCAATTCAGACTCTCCTGAACCTTACCGGAGACTCTCTAGGATTGGAAGTTGCTATGGCAACGAAGCTCTCAGAATACTGAGGAGAACTCAGGCCTAGAGAGGAGTCACCCTCTTGTACCCCTCACTTCCGACCCACGGATAAAGTGGCGCCCCCTACGCACAGGAACCGTCCCTGGGCCCCCGCCCCGGCGCGGAGACCACCGTGGACCTCCGCGGGCGGGAGGCCGCTCTGGCCCCAAGCGGAGCCTCTCGCTGGTAGACGGGCCCGAGGGAGCCTCTCTGGGCGCAGCGCCGCTGAGCTGCTCGATGCTCCAGCCGGAAGTGCTCTTCACCGCCTGCCTCCCACCCGCCTCTCTGGTCCCGGCGGTAAGATGGCGGCTGCCGCGGAGTGCGATGTGGTAATGGCGGCGACCGAGCCAGAGCTGCACGACGACGAGGAAGCGAAGAGGTAACCGGGTAGCGGGGGAGTGGAAGGGGTGAGCTTCAGCTCCGTGACCCCGGGAAACCCGTCCCTGCCATGGTGCAGCCCCTGTTGAGGCGATGCCCCGCCCTCCGCGACCCCCCCCCATCTGAGATAAGTCCCGATAGACCCCCTGAAGGGGTGCTCCCGGAGGTCGGCCCTCCCCTCCTGCTTCCGCCTGGCTGGGGAGCGGAGGCACAGCCTTGTTCTCGGGACAGGAGGAACGTCGCCCTTATTGTAGAAGCCGGGTCTCTGAGGGGATCTCAGAGGTCTGTTATGGGGTGGGGGAGGCTGCGCGGCGACGATGACGACTTCCTTACGTCGCCCCCGACCCCCCTTCTCTTGTTAACTTCTATGCATTGTTGGCTATCAGCACTTTGCATCTTCAGAGCCCTTGTTCTTCTCACCCTCGTTCCTCAGTAATGTACCCCGGCGACCACTAGCCTGGGTCCGAGTGTGTCTCCATTATTGACCTGGTGCCCCCTCCCCGTACCCCAGAAGTCGGAGATGAGAGGGGAAGAAGGAAGAGTGAGGGCCCTGTCTCATGCTCTACACGTCAAACTCCTGCCCCTCCGTCCTTCCGGAGGAAGATCCTCATTCTTCCCAGGACTGTTCTTAAGTTAAACAGCAGAGAGGAACGCAACTGCTTGGGCGCTGTTGGCACTGCTGGGCAGCCGCAGTGGCTCGAGATTGCCAGTCTGGGCTAGCCAAGGGAGCTGCTGAGTGAGTGGTTTTCGAGAACACTCTGGATTCTGGCTACAGCTAAGGCAGGTTATTGGAAGTGGGTTGGAACGCAGTTGTGGGTAGTCATACTTGTCCTAATGCTGAAGGAGAATTATCGAAAAGGTTTCGGAAGCCCGGCTTCCGTTCGTTATCAACTGCAGATTAATTGGCTTCAATTCCCTTAGTTTCCTTCCCTCATCTTCCATATCTTTGTACTAATCCCTGTATGGCTTCAGTCTGGCTTCATGAGATCCGAAACCAGGATTCTGAGAATTTTTTACTGTCCAAATTAGAAATACAGGAGGTACTCACTGTGGTGGAATGAATCGTTAATCAAGCTTCAGGGTAATTTACTGCAGCCTGTGTCCCAAGATCTGTTGAGAACTGAGAGGCTTGACCAAGTGTGTAGTAAGTCCCCAGGATAATCAGAGAAGGCAGGATACCAGAGTCTAGTCTCTGTTCTTAGTTTTGAGTTTTCACATCATACCTAGTTCTCAGGTGGTTAGGATTAAGCATCATTAAGGAACTGCAAAGTGGGAAACAAAACTCCCCTCTCCCACCCCTCCCCCCAGCCGGGCACAGACAGAGCTTACATTAATTGCAAGGATTTACTTGGTATTGTAAAGAGTGGGGGGCGGGGGGTTGTGTGCTATAAATAGGAACTTGGGCTATATGTAGTAATTTGAAAAAACCTTCTCCTACTTAGTATAGATCTTTGTCCCTAATTGGGGTTTTACTTCAAAGCCCTCTATCTAAAGCAGGTCCTTCTTTAAACAAACAAACACGGCCTCATAAAATTATAGTAAATGAACCTGAAGGTATATTAAGAAATGCAAAATAGGTGATGCTGTAACATGACCACATCACACAAAAACATCATATTTGGTAGCAGTACAGCAGAATAAGGAGGGGTGTTGACTTAGGTTAACTGCCTTATTTCATGGAATTTAAGATGTCATTGACTGTAAAATGCACGGTTTTATCTACCACTGAAAAAAAATACTGTAAATTTAACTGAAAAAAATACATCCTTGCTAGACTTATATGTAATACATACTTACATAGATACTTTAGTTATAATAACACATAGATACTTAGTATATACCACTTATGTGAGCAAATCAAAAGGAAAATATAGTGAAATAAAATCACTATATATTGACTTTCTGCCATGTATGGGCATCCTTAGGAGAGTAAACACTGGGCTCTGTTAGTAAGAAAAAGCCTTGTTTATGTATGGTTTTCCAATGCTGAAAATGGAGTGATGATGTAGAGGTTTTGGAGGAAGGTAATTTTACATTTTTCATGTATCCTGTAATCCTGTGTAGCCATAGCAGAGGGCAGGGATAGGGACATCCCTTACAGATGCCCTTTAGTCATTTGGCCAAGTTTGTGTCTCTTGTTACAGTCCTACTACCAGTTCACTTGGGGACACTGGAGTTGATGGGTCTCTTGGGTAGTTTTTGTGGAGTCCAGCAAGGAGTCCTTCCTTCCTTGCTTCTTGGCTCAAGAGCATGCTGCTGCTGCTAAATTGTTACAGTCCCACAGGGGGCAAAGTGAGAAGAGCTTTCAAGACACGGGTCCTCGTGGTTGCAGCATTTTAAATGGCTGCATGTTTTATTTCATTAGCTTTAGTGTCTTTAGAGAGAAAAGAAATGGACTTCAGTTTCTTTTTTGTCTGTCACTCTGACAAAGTTCTTTTTCCCCCATAGCAGCTGAGAGGCTAAAATAAAAGATGTATTAGTTGGCACTCCAAAATAGATCAGGGTTCTGAATTTCTCTTTGCCCACCAGAACAGAGAAGGCTACTTGGGGAGCCAGAGAGATAAATTTCAGAGGTTTTACAATTCAGCTAATTTAATTTCAAGCCTTACACTTGCCTGGGAAGTTGCTGATTGCTTTATCTGATATATGAATACCTGTCTCAAGTGAAGGCTCTCTGGTCACATTTCCTGGGCTGGGGAGGTGTCTGTAGGCAGTCTTTATTATGGTAAAATCGAAGGATTTCAAGTTTCTCATCAGTAGAGGAAAAACTTCTGTGTCTCAGCATGTATCCAGCGTGACTGGACAATAGGGTCTAAAGGAACCAATGGAAGCCGTAGATTTAGGAAATAGAACATCCTTATCTGATTCCTTGATCTGATAATCTGTGTATCTGTTTTCATGGTGGACTCAAGCAAGAACATTGGGTCCTTTCTCAGTACCCAGGTATCATAAACTCTGTAGAGTTTGCTTTTTCTTTCTCTATTCATGTTGTTGGTGGGAAGCACTGAACCCTGAATCCATATCTCAGGGTCTGCTGCAGTTGCTATTTATTTATTTACTACAGCTTCCTGGGACATTTTGGAGTTCATGGCCATAACTGAAGAGCTTGTGGGGATGCCTTCCCCAGCTCTTCTTCCTCTGTTTTAAATTCTTAGGCATTTGTCTCTCTAAACTTTCTCTTGAAGTTCCATGGTAGGCAGCTAGACATTTCAGTAAGCCCACAAGCTGAATGGGATATTATCTTTGACCTTAAATTCAAATCAGTGAAAACACTGCTTTCAGCCTTCATTTTCATTTTGGTATACTTTAAGTGTGGGGTCAGAGGTGAAGAAACGGGAGGTGGGACAAATAAGTCATGGTTAAGGAAAGGATGAAGCTAGGAATACAGAATCCTGAATACCAGTATTGAACTTGATTAACTGGTTAATTGAACCTAATATTAATAAGTGGCAAAATTGTTAAATCAGGGGAGCCTGGCTGGCTCAGTTGATAGAGCATACAACTCTTGATCTTGGGGTTGTGAGTTCGAGCCCCAGGTTGGGTGTAGAGATTACTTAAAAATAAAGTCTTTAAAAAAAATTTGTTAAATCATAACTGGAGTTAAGGTAGAGTACAGAGGAAGGGTGTTTCTGTCCTTGCTGCTTTAATTCAGGTCCATATACTAACCAGAACCAGAAACCAACCAAATTGAGCCAAGTTGAATGGCAGTTGCTCTAGTGTTTAGTCCATTCCCAACGGCCAGAAATCTGATTGGCTTAAAACCCGGGCTTATTGAACATTCTAGCCAATCAGGGATGAGTGTAGTCATTGAAGCTAGTATTTTAAAAGTTTTTAAAAGCTGAGTACTGGGCACTTGCCTTTGCTTTTTTTCTCTAGGACTTTAGAAGATTGGAGAACAATGGTCAGCGGCTGCCTAGGTGCCTTGTGGTCTGATGCACAGTCCCTCTGAGAGCCCATTCACCCTTATTCCACTAATGTTTGGTCCCTTTTCTCCAGTGCTGAGTGATGTGGAAGTTACTTAGAGGTCGTTCCAGGTATTCTTTTAAACTGTCTGAATTTCAGCAGTAAGAGCAGCAGTAAGAGCAGAACATCATACAAGTTATCCCAATGTCTGTTCATTTTATTGGATTGACAATTTTTTTTCTTCCCCATATAAATCAAAATAGCAGTTCTTTTTTTTTTTTTTTTTAAAGATTTTATTTATTTATTTGAGAGAGAGAGAATGAGAGACAGAGAGCATGAGAGGGAGGAGGGTCAGAGGGAGAAGCAGACTCCCTGCCGAGCAGGGAGCCCGATGCGGGACTCGATCCAGGGACTCCGGGATCATGACCTGAGCCGAAGGCAGTCGCTTAACCAACTGAGCCACCCAGGCGCCCAAAATAGCAGTTCTTTTTTTATCCCACTATTGGCAGGAGTATGAGTGGTTGAGACTTTTGAGAATGAAAATATGAATATTTGACTTTCAGAGTCCAATTCTGACCCCTAATATTCTGTTGTCATATGATTTGAAGTTTTTGTGGGGAGACCAGATTGTCAGGTAAGCAAAGTGTTAGCCATCTCTTCTGATTCTATTATTAGGCTTTTGGAGAGGGTGTGTGAGGCAGGCAACATTTTCTCTTATTCTCAGGGAGTTTCTGTCCTGAGAGTTCTTCCTCTGTCAGTTTGCTCTGAGATAGTCAACTACCTGTTAAAGTAAGGAACCAAGAGAACTTTATTATTTTTTGTGAGAACTTTAGAAGCCACATGCCAGTTGACAATTTAGACTCCTCACTCTGGTTCCCACCTCCACCCCCACCTCCCCCCAAAACTCAGAAAGCAGCCTTTTTCTTAATTATAGTTCCTTAGTTCTAGATTTTTGTTGGGTGCTAATGTCCCGATGAGGGTAGCAGGAGATCTCACAGAATGGGGAACCAAGGGATAGAAAATGGTGGGTTTTGGGGTATGTTATGAAAACAAGCCTCTGGCTAGCAGCTTTATGGTTGGGTCTCCTGTCCCCTGGAGTAAAGGTTAGTTAGGTAGATGCCACAGATTGTGACACCTCTCATTTAAGGAACTAGCATAAATTTATTGTGGTTGAGTCAGCTATTTCATGTGTATATCTTTCTGTGTGCAATAATAGGATTTCCGTCTGGGTCGATTGATAGTTGGTTGCTTTTTCCCCTCACTGAATAAGAGATCGCCAATTCCAGTGTGTTGCCTGGTGTCCTTCCCTGCTCAAGCAGTAGAGAGTGCTGCTGCCTTGTGTAGACTGTATCTGTGACTCCACTTGGTCCTTTCTGGCTCTGCCTCTGTTGAGGCTTCCCCCTGAATGTCCAGAAAGAGAACTATTTGAACTGGTATGTTAATGAGTTTTCTTCATCTTCATCTCCTCCCCTCTTTTTGGGAGAAGAGTGGATATTTTAATTGTGCTTTAAAGTGAAAGCAGAAGCTGTTTATTCTAAAGCAAATTGGGTAAAGGAAGCTGGGTAGCCCATTTTTACCACCTGGTAGCAGTTGCAGAGCCCACCCTGTTTTCTCTGGACCATTATGAAGCCTTTATTCACACCCAGCATAGAGCACCTTGCTTTCAGCAAGCACTGAATCCGTGGAATTCCTCCACTTACCTATATAAAATTTGTCATTTCATCCCTAGACTAGTTAGAAAAGAAAGAATAGTATGTGTTTAGTAAGATGGAATAAAAGGCTCCTGGGCTCCTTTTACTTTATTCTGTTATGGAGGTCAGAGAGAGTGCAACATGAAACAGGCCCTGTGACATGCCTTTGGGGACAGGAGGTCTCGGACTGTGGGAAGGAGGAAGGAATTTCTACTCTGAGACTGGCCAAGATCCCGTAAATTCTAAAGGGTGGAGGATGTTTCTAGATCAACGGGCAACTAGTAAACTTGACTGAATAAAAAAAATGAGTGCAACAATCACAGAGTGAAGGTGACATTTTGGAAGTAGTAAATATAGTAAGAATGCATAAAGGATATTTGACTCGGGCAGTATAAAGTATTATTGTGTTTTGTTTTTTTTTTTTAAAGATTTTATTTATTTATTTGACAGAGAGAGACACAGCGAGAGAGGGAACACAAGCAGGGGGAGTGGGAGAGGGAGAAGCAGGCTTCCCGCGGAGCAGGGAGCCCGATGCGGGGCTCGATCCCAGGATCCTGGGATCATGACCTGAGCCGAAGGCAGACGCTTAACGACTGAGCCACCCAGGCGCCCCTAAAGTATTATTGTTAATAGGTATCTTCTAAGAGTCTTCCTGCCAATAAAATAGTCTCCAAAAGCAAAGGCCCTGAAATACTCTTCTGCTCTAACAAAAGAAATCATCTTGTCCTGAGTTACATTTTTAGCAGTTAGATTTTTCTTCCACATCAGGAGTAGCCGAATACATCAAGAAAATGCAAAAAAAAAGAGAAAAAAAGATCTCATTCAAGCTTCTGCATCTCTTTTGATTTAAACTATTATTAATGACTATTAGAAGAGCTGAACTTTATTAAAAATAGATTATTCTAGCCAAATACTTGAAATAAGTAAAAGCAGTCAGGTATGTTTTTGTCATACAAAAATCTAATCCACATTTCCTAGGTTGCAAATGTTATGGAATAGTGAACTGTGCTAGTCTTTTTTTTTTTTTTTTTTTTTAAGATTTTATTTATTTGATAGCACAAGCAGGGGGAGCAGCAGGCAGAGGGAGGGAGAAGCAGGCTCCCTGCTGAGAGGGAACACAATGCCAGGGGCTTGATCCAAGGACCCTGGAATCATGACCTGAGCTGAAGGCAGACACTTAACTGACTGAGCCACCCAGGCACCCCGCTAGTCTTTGTTTTTATGCACGGAGGTAACTAAACCTTGAAGTGATATTGTACTAATACTGGAGCATCTCATCCTTATTTTAATAATTCACAAATACATGAAATGCGAAGGATTTCCAAAGTGAACTCAGTCATATTGAGGGCGTTTTAAAAACTGCCACCCAGTGAATCCTGCATTAATGAAAGCTGATGAGTAAAATTCTCTCTTTCATTGCTAAAAGATAGACTAGTTGGCCTAAGGCGAAGATACTGCTTTACCATTCAACTTGGAAGTATTTAGAGAGAAAATGAAGATTTTTATAGGGCATCTAATTTGGGTCACGTTGCAATGTGAATTGCTGTGTTTTAATGAATGGTTAATTTAGCTGAGCTGTAAATGTGCAGAGTTGACTGGTGATCATAAGCCCAAGTTGTCTGAATTGATCACATGATGCTGAGCCCTGCTAAGACCTATGTGATACCAAATGATTCCCTTGGCACTTTTCATTGGAGTAATTAGCATCTGTGATGAATGAGTGCTACATTGGGGGAGAGAGAATATAACTGCATGATCAGAGGATATACAGATTTTTAACACATGTAGTGTAGAAGAGCAGGTGTCAGGCTGCAGTTTTCTGATTGATGAAGTTATTTCCAAAAAATAATTTTAAAATATCAAAGCGGACCAAGAGTGGAATGTAGTCTCCTCACCTGTGTCTGTCAGAGAGAAGGCCGTCTAGGCCCTCCAGCACTCATCCTGTTGTGGTGGGCCCTCCCCCTATACCTCCAAAGAGGATAGAAGTTTTTGAAAATCTTTCAGTAGCTCCTTCACAGGAATTTGTTGCTGGCTATTAAAGTGAAAGGACTGGTTTGGTGGAAGGTAGAGTCTTTCTCAGCATCTCCTGGTGAATCAGAGGTGCAGCTTATTCTGCTTAGAGATTGGGTGGGAAACTAGATAAATTAGTTTTAATCTAAAAACCTTAACGTTGGTTAACAGGATCTAGTGGGGAAAAAATCTGGGACTGTTAGAGTTAGGCAGCCTGTGCGGCTGCCTTGGGTACCTCACTGGCTCTTCCTTGTTGAAGGACTTGTGAGAGTATCGCCATAACCACCTCAGGAGGCCCAGATCTTCCCTTGGAATGCCTTGGCAAATCTGAAAAAGCACTAGAGATGTAGTGTAGCTATTAATAGCTCCAGCAGGTCAGTTATGGCCAGTCTCTATTTTGATGTGGTATTATATTTCAGGGTTTAGTCTGAATTTTATTTTGTGGCCATAGAAAATAACCTGTAGTGTAATTTAGTCCACTTTGGACTCCTTTCCTCCTTTTGGTTCGTCTAGGTGGACCTAATTAATTCCAATCCTTCCTTTCTCAGTGCTGATGTGTTTTGGTAGGTACATGTTGTAACCTCACTTGGTTATCAAATCTGTTGACCCTGGTGGTGAGTGGTGACAGATACCAGCACCACACTGCCCTCAATTCCCGTGTTAACCAGCTCTTCTCCTTCTTTTCCAGTCCCACGCCTTTGACATCTCATCCTTCAGTCCCTTTGCTGTAAGGGCAACTTGAACAAGCTTCAGCCCTTTCTCAGACTCCCAGGGCAGGACTTGAATGGATTTGACCCTGGAATTGTTCCTGATGCAGCCTTGTTCAGTTCTTGCTGCTGCCATGCTGGATTCCAAAGATCCACTTTTTCCTCGGCTGGTCTCACAGGGTCAGGCCCATTGGTTAAAGCTTGTCGCGTATTTGGTGGGGAGGTTCAAAATGAAGGCGGGACTCCACTTTGGGAGTTGGACCTGGAGGCAAAAAATAAGCATTCAGCCTAAAAGCACTAAGTGCCCATTGTTTAGGCAGCTGTTAATCAACCATGTTTCTATGAAAATAAGTCCTTTTCATGAGGCAATTGTGTGGGAATAGCTAATTCTGGCCTGATGCTGTGCAGTGTGAGGTTAAAAACATGGTAACTTGTCACAACACAATTCTTCTTGTTCTTTCTGCTGTGGGCTGCCTCTACATTACTCGCTTTGTTTGCTCTAGAATGGAATCTACTCACCATTTACTAAAATGAAATGCATTTCTTGGGGGAGGCAAAGTCCAGTTCACTAGGTCTTGCATCTTAAAGAGAAAGGAGCCCTGCTCTCTCTGTGACTAATTGTTAGGAAATGTCATTAGCTTGTTTAAATGCAGATTGTAGTTCTGGAGTTGGATTTTATACTCGGGGGCTTTTTTATATCTTAGTTTGAAGAAATTCACATTCATTGCCCATGTCTTGTTCCTGCAGGACAGATTAATTTTTAAAGTCTTAAGCAATAGATAGAGATGAGCATTGGAGAGAAAGCTTAGCATAGTAGACAGTGCATAAGCTTTGGAATCTGACAGGTGTGGCTTCACATCCTGACCTTGGGCCACTTTTTAATCTCTATCCCTTATTTTACTCCTCTGAGAAACGGGAATAATGAAACACCTGGTAGAAGGATAACGCATGGAAAGTACCAGGCTTCAGTAATTATTTCTGACTTTCCACAGAAATCATCCTTTGTGTTTTTATAGAAGCCAGTGCTGAAGTCCCTTGCAGCCATGGAAGTTAGTGTTTCAGGAAAGAAAGGGCACCATTCTGTAGCTCTACAGATTGTTTCACCTTTGACTAACAAGCTTTCTACTGCTAATACGGTGTCTGTCCAAGTGCCTGGATACCTTTGGTTTTCCTCAAGGATTTGTGTATTTTTAGCCACTAGCCAACTGAAGAGAAGACTAGATCACAGTTGCATTGTGGGCCCAGTGTTTCCTTTGAATTTACCACTCCATTTCTTCACAGCTGTTTGACTCAGCTTCTGACATCCAGTGTTGGGGAAGCCCTTTCTTCAGATCTCTTGGCATGTCTGCTCTTAAAGGATAGGCTCCTCATAGTTTTTATAGTGCCTTGCTTAATTCACATTTATAGGATGGTGTACACCATGTAGAAAGATTGCAGTTGGTCTTATAAATCTTGCGGTTGGGGGATCCTTCTTGAGGACTTTTAATAGCAGATGGCCTCTTTATAGCATTGTACCAGTTGGTGTAAATTATTCAAACAGATTTATGTCCAGCACAGTTCAAATCTGTCAACATTTATAGATCATTCCCATTTTCCTTCTCCTTTCTTCTAGCAGCCTTTTCATGTTAGTAGGGCTTGCCAGGACAGTGCTGGAGAAGAATGGAAAGGGAGATCGCCTCAATAAAAGGAGGGCGGCTTTGCCACTTTGTAGTTTAAAATATGTAAGTAAATAAATCAAATCTTCCCAATGCTGATGTCCATAGACTCAAGCTGTAAACTCCCATACCATTACTATGTTAAGAATTAGGTACTGGGGCGCCTGGGTGGCTCAGTCGTTAAGCGTCTGCCTTCGGCTCAGGTCATGATCCCAGGGTCCTGGGATCGAGCCCCACATCGGGCTCCCTGCTCTGCGGGAAGCCTGCTTCTCCCTCTCCCACTCCCCCTGCTTGTGTTCCCTCTCTCACTGTGTCTCTCTCTGTCAAATAAATAAATAAAACCTTAAAAAAAAAAAAAAAAGAATTAGGTACTTTTGTCCCTACTTCCCTTGAACTGGATCCTTTTTTGGTTGTGTAGAGGACAGAAAAAGAAACAAAGATTCTTATAACAAAAGTGCTCAGATATTTCGTTATGTTGCAGGAATCACTTGGGTAAAGAATTATCTTTGTCACTCAAGTTGGTCATTAGAATGATTTGGGGTATCTTTGGTAGAGGTTACTAGTTTTTTACAACATTGTTGGTCATGTCTTACTCGATTCTAGTTCCTTGATCTGGAATATAATTCTCCTTACATAACATTGTTCCTTTCGGAAAGTACAGTTTGTCTAATGGCACAGCTTCAAAAATGGATCTTGGAGTAGGGCAGAAATTCTGATATTGTCCACTTGGTGGTTATACAAGATACTATAGAAACGGTAGCATAAGTACCCACATAGATGTGATAGGCAGAGTACATCAGTAGGTGGGTACTTCTGAGAACATGGCACTGGCAGGTTGTACCTCATATGTCCCTGTTACCCAAGTTCTTGGTCTCTGCTGTCACTCAACTCCGTCCTCCATCTTAAACACCAATATTCTATGTGTTTAACTCCTTTGCCACCTGCTTTTGCTCTGCTTGTCCTTTCAATGACAAATGCATGAGTCACTTTTCAAGAGCATAAATCATTAGAACTCTAGGGATGTGACCCCTTTCACATTAAGAAATCGTTGCCCCTGAATGGAGTGATCTGTAACTGATTTTTTTTTTTTTTAAGATTTTATTTGTTAGAGAGCACAAGCAGGGGGAACAGCAGAGGGAGAGGGAGAAGCAGACTCCCCGCTGAGCAGGGAGCCCGATGCGGAGCTCGATCCCAGGACCCTGGGATCATGACCTGAGCTGAAGGCAGATGCTTAACAGCTGAGCCACCCAGGCTCCCCTGTAACTGATTTTTAATGTTTGCTGAAGAGGCAGCAGTTGTGACACAGGGGAAAGGAAATAAACATGAAAATTCAGGGGCACTCGGCTGGCTCAGTTGGAGGAACATGCAGCTCTTGATCTTGGGGTCATGAGTTTGAGCCCCATGTTGGGTGTAGAGATTACTTAATAAATAAATAAACTTAAAAAATTTCAGTCTCTGTGAGAGGATGTCTAAATTTGCTTGTTGTATGGGATATGACTATTGGCAGGAATAACGAGGAAAGGCAGGCCACATGAGAGAGGTTTTCTTGATTTAGTTTGAATGTATCTAAGTGACAAAAATAGCATCGAACAAATCTATAAATTCCTTCAAGTATTGCACTAACTTTCAGCTCAATATACCCGGGGCTCTAGACCAAAGATTGCTCCCATGAGATTACAGAGGTTATTCCCTGTGTATAATATGCTCCTCTTTCTCTTTCCTTTTCAGGGAAGCAGAGTCTTTCAAGGAACAAGGAAACGCATACTATGCCAAGAAAGATTACAATGAAGCTTATAACTATTATACAAAAGCCATAGGTGAGAAGGACCTTAACTGCTTATGTTGGAAGATAAATTTGCTCAGTATAAGTACTGTTGTATGTAGCGGCTCTTGAAAAAGTAGCCTTTGGCTTAGTGGGTTCATAACTTACTATGCGAACTCTTTCGGACTTAATTGGCTTATGAGGGATGACTTATAAATGGGTAGTTCTTCATTTGACAAAGGCAATTCCAGAAATTCTAGATATGGCAAAAAGATAACCCACCTAAATGCATCTCAGCCATTTCTAGTTCATTTAACCATGTTAGAAAATGGCCTTTGTATGGGGCACCTGGGTGGCTCAGTCATTAAGCGTCTGCCTTCAGCTCAGGTCATGATCTCAGGGTCCTGGGATCGAGCCCCACGTCGGGCTCCCTGCTCCATGGGAAGCCTGCTTCTCCCTCTCCCACTCCCCCTGCATGTGTTCCCGTTCTCACTGTGTCTCTCTCTGTCAAATAAATAAATAAATAAAATCTTAAAAAAAAAAGAAAATAGCCCTTATAGATATTAATTATCAAGTCTTAACAACTTCCATGCTCCATCTGCCAGCATATTTTAATCCCATGTCAGCATATTTCTCACTTAACTTGCTTACAGGCTCTTGACCCCTAATTCAACAAATGCAAATTCATTTTCATTTCTTATTATATATAATACAATTCATTAAGAAGATGAATATGCTGACCCCTCCCCTTTAAAGAATAATCAGTGCACTTTAAAGCTATTATAAATTATTTTTAAGTAACGTTTATTTTTTTAATCGGTCATACCATTGCTGCTGTCGGTAGTCAAAAATTTGGCCATGGCCTTTTAAAGAGAGTATGTCAGCATTCCTATTATAGTTTGATTGCCTTGATGTAGTTCTGAGGGGAGAGGGCCCCTGAGTTTTTGAAGCAGTGACCCGTGCTAAGCTTTATTTTATTTTCTTCTGCCCTTCCCGTAGATATGTGTCCTAAAAATGTTAGCTATTATGGGAATCGAGCAGCCACTTTGATGATGCTCGGAAAGTTCCGGGAAGCTCTTGGAGATGCACAACAGTCAGTGAGGTTGGATGACAGTTTCGTCCGGGTACGTAATGCGACCATCTGGGGAGGACCGGTTGCTGCAGTTGCTTTCCTTTAGCCCAGGGCTTCTCAGTCTTGACTTTGTAGACATTTGGGACCAGATAATTCTTTGTTGTGGAGGGCTGTCTTGTTCATTGTATGATGTTTAGCAGCATCTCTTTAACCACTAGGTATAAGTAGCACCCCTACCTCCCCGGCTGTGACAACCACACATGTCCCCAACATTGCTAACCGTCCCATGGAGGGCGGAATCTCCCCTGGGTGAGAACCACTGCTCTGGCTGCTTTCATCCCATGTTGGGTTTTGTGTGGGTGTTTGTTCCTGCTGTTGATTGCTCTCTGCTTGGCCAATCATGCTCCTTTTCTTCGCTCTTTGCATTTCTTCTAGGGACATCTACGAGAGGGAAAATGCCACCTATCTCTAGGGAATGCCATGGCAGCATGTCGTAGTTTCCAGAGAGCCCTAGAACTGGATCACAAAAATGCTCAGGCACAACAGGAGGTATGGTTCTGATCTTGTCCATATGGAAAGAGACACTGTGGTATAGTGACCTGAAAGTCAGAACTGAGAGCTACCTAAAAATAAAAAGAACTGAGAGCTAGTCTCACTTCTGCCATCACCACATCTGGGTAACTGTAGGCAAGTCTCATAGTCTGTCCGAGCCTCAGTTTCTTATATGTAGACAGAGTTTTGAATATGATTTATAGTTTTAGAAATCTGTGAAATGGAGGGTTTCTTAGATGGCTGAGGAGCCGGCAGATGCTGCAAGGAACTAATTTGAGTGAGGTTAAAGAATTTGAGTAAATTCAAGTCCTGATTAAATCAGTAGCAGCTAAAATGTGTTTTAGTTCCATCTCTATTTATACCCAGTTTACTCCTGGATGCGTTTTAGTGAGAATCTGGAAGCTTCTGCTCAACCTCTGATGATGCTGTGCCTTTAATTTATGTCTATCAAGGCACGACTCTGGTGTTCCTGACTTGAAGTTCAAACTGAGGTTGCAGGTAGGGCTTTAGCCTGCCTTTTAGGAGTCTTGGCTGCATCTTCACCAACTTGATTTGTGAGAAGTCTGTGGTTCTGATTTTCTTGAACTCATAATTCATCAAAGCCTTGATTTTTGTGGTTGTTGAATCTACAACTTCATTAAAACTTTCCCTGTCTGATTTTCTGGCGTAGTTCAAGAATGCTAATGCAGTCATAGAATATGAGAAAATAGCAGAAACGGATTTTGAGAAGCGGGATTTTCGGAAGGTAAAGTACAACTATGGGGAAATCTCATCTACCCTTTATCACAAGGCCACGCGTGTGCACGTGTAATATGATACAGAAGGTGTGTGTGTGTGTGTGTGTGTGTGTTAGTATGGTACAGAAGATCCAGAATAATAAATTACCACTTCAGTTTGACTTTGCCTTTTTCTTTCTTTTTTTTTTAAGACTATTTTTTTTAAGAACAGGTTTACAGCAAAATTGAGAGGAAGGTACAGAGAGTTCTCATATTCCCCTGCCCCCACACATGCATAGCCTCCCCCATTATCAGCATTCCCCACCAGAGGCACTTTTTTTTTTTTTCAGATTTTATTTATTTATTTGAGAGAGAGAGCATGAGCCAGGAGGAAAGGGCAGAGGGAGAGGGAGAAGCAGACCTCTGAGCAGGGAGCCCGATGCGGAATTTGAACCCAGGACCCTGGGATCATGACCTGAGCTGAAGGCAGATGCTTAACTGACTGAGCCACCCGGGCATCCCCAGAGGCACATACGTTACAGTCACTTTTTTTTTTTTTAATTTTATTTTATTATGTTAATCACTATACCTTACATCATTAGTTTTTGACAGTCATGTTTTTGACAGTTATGAATAGAGCTGCTGTAAACATCTGTGTGCAGGTGTTTGTGTGGACATAAGTTTTCACCTCTTTTGGGTAAATACCAAGAAGTGCAGTTCCTGGATTGTGTGGTAATAGTATGTTAAGTTTTGCAAGAAACTACCAAAATGGCCATACCATTTTTGCATTCCCACCAGCAATGAATGAGAGTTCCTGTTACTCCACATCATCACCAGCATCTAAAAAATTTTTTTGCCAAGGTATTTACTTTCTTAATTCTATTTGGCTTTATGATAAAAAGCAATGTGAGTTTACTTGAATTTGTTCCTGCTTTTGATACAAGATAGTATCCTACAAGTGTGTTGGCTAATAGAGGGAATACTAGTTGGAATTAAATATTAGGTTTGGATATTGGTTTAATTTGAATAATGAAAGCTAGCTTTCACCCTGCTTTATGTGAACTAGATGCAGGTCTAAATAAAAAATAGAGGCTCCTTTTAGATTTTTGGCCAGTGTATGTAACCTGTCATCACTACAGTTTTGATGTTAGGCCTTGCTGTGAAAGCACACTACTCTCCTTGATGGAGCTGTGTGATAGTCCATGAAAATGCACCAGAGGGGTTGACCTATCTGAAAACATGAGAAAGGTGTAAAAGTTCTAGATACCTTTCTAGATTTTGTTTATAGTGGTTATGTCTCATCTGTATAATTCCTAATTCCCTGCTTTAGATGATATTTGGAAGTAGCTTTCATTAGAGTTTCAAAAGGGAGGTGATTAGCCTCCTAAAAAGGTAAAAACCACGGATTAGGGTCAATTTTCAGGATCACTTAAAAGAGGTTTGTATCATCCAAGGAATAGAGTTGTTACTTCATATGTGGGAATTTGCTCAGTGCTTTCTATAGAATGTACTCAGTAAACGTTTGATAAAAGGGTACAACTAAGAATTATTCTTAATTATTCTTAAGTCACAAACTGTGCAGGTCTTTTATTTGGTAATAAATATTTCTGATTAGCTTATGCAGAGTCCCAGCATTAACTTATTAGCATCCCTCTTTTGTCTGTTGGTTTTAATAACCATAGTGTCTTTGTACTGTGATTCATAAGTTTTTTTGGTGTGTGTGTGTGTGTGTTTTCCTTCTGTCATGTTTTCTGAGGTTTACATAGGCAAAAGCTTTGTCTCAAAAGGCAATCTTTTGAGTTTCTTTTCTCTCTTGCCCACTCTGGAGCCAGAATCCCCAGTTTGTGACAGAATCCTCTGTTTGTGACATCCCAGCCCCCCCCACTGTAGCTCATGGTGATGTCACAAATGAAGAATTATGATCCTGGCAGGGGAAACAGATGAACTTGGAAGAAACAAAGATCTTCTTTGCCTGCAGCTGTCCCTAGTCATGGGGAGTGGGGGGTGGGAAGTGAAGCACTAAGCCTTCAGCTGACACGCCACTGACCCGATGAGCAGAACCATCTCCATACAGAACGTTGCGAAGGCAACAGGGTGTGGCTGCTTACATCTGACTGCTTCCCCCCCGCCATTCTCTTTCTATTTAAGGGGGAAAAATTAGCACCATGATTCTATCTTACATGATACCTGAACTTTCATAGAATCCTTAGAACTTCTAGGATAGTAACCTGTGCCCTGAAAGAGAGTCCTCCCCACCACTGCTCTGTGAACACTGCAGTCTTCCAGTGGAGCAGCTCTTGGTGTTGCCCTACTTCTGCATATTTTCAAATTTAAATTTTTGAATAGGTGCTATTCATTGTTCAAAAGTTAGAAGTATTGGTTGGTGGGGGGGAAGCTAAAAATATAAATAGATACTCAGTGATAGGTATTCCCCCAAACTTCTGTCTACCTAGTTCTCACCCCCTGAAGTAATCTCTAGTCTTGTTTCTTCTGTTGCCTTCCAGTCTGGTTGTATGTATATAAGCAAGTAGAAATATAGAGTCCTGATTTTCTTTTTTTTTACATGAAAGGTCGTATGCTTTTCACTATTCTGTGCCTTGCTTTTTTTCACTTAGTGGACCTTGGAAGTCTTTCTGTACTAATACATGGAAAGTTGCTTCATTCTGTTTTAGAGCCACACGGTATTCCATTACATGAATGTCCAACCAGTTGCCTTTTGCTGGAATTTGACCTATTATTGCTTTTGAGTTTTCAGACTTCATTTCTTCCTGATCCCCATGGCCAGATTCTTAGACCGAATGGGTGTCTCTTAATTCCACATTGCTCCTTTGGGTCATTTATCCTTGACAAGGATATGATTCAGCAAGGATCTCCCAGGAATAGCAGCTAAACCAAAAATGAAGGCTCAGAGAACAAACTTCTGAAAAGAGAAAATAGGAATATATGGAGAGGCTTTATCAAACTGAAAGACAATCTCAGCGTGTGTGTGTGTGAGAGAGAGAGAGAGAGAGAGAGAAACTTGCCTTTTGGTTTATAAACATCTTAAGTATAGTAATTTGATATAGTCTATTTAGGACCATTTAAACCAACCATTTTACTGATATATTGCTACTAAAATAGAAGCGGAGGGGCGCCTGGTTGGCTCAGTCAGGCAGCCAACACTTGATTTCGGCTCAGGTCATGATCTCAGGGTCCTGGGATTGAGCCCAGTGTCGGGCTCCATGCTCAGCGGGGAGTCTTTTTGAGGATTCTTTCTGCCTCTGTTCCTCTCCCTGCTCACACTCCCCAAAATAAATAAATAAATAAATCTTTTAAAAAATAAATAAAAATAAAATAGGAATGGAAGGGTGGCCACTAGGGTACTTAGTGAGATGTGAGGCTCATGGCACAGGAAGGAGGGAACTGTAAGCAATTTTAATGATATAGGGAGCGACGATTCTGTGTCAGGTTATTTTCGGTATCCTTGTCTTACGTAATAGGCTAAGCATGGTGAGTTATACAGAGTAGCAAATAATTGTATTTCTACAGTAGAAGGATGTGAATTTTGATCACAGTCACTGTGAAGGCAGCTTAGCATGGTGATTAAAGTAACAGGCTCTGGAGTTGTAGTGTCTGAGACTGAACCCCATTTCTGTCACGTACTAGCTTTGGTGACCTTGAACACATTCCTTAATCTCTGTGCTTTAGTTTAGCTTCTCATTAATAAAATAAGGTACTTCATAAAATTATTTTATAAAATTATGAGCATTAAATGGGTCAGTATATAAAGTACTTAAATGTTTGCTGTTGTCATGTCATCATCATCTGGATCAGTTGCTCTCCTTGTTTCAGTGGTTTAATCAAATGAATCAGGTATGTTCCTAAGCTCTGATATTACTTTCCTTTTAATCTGTTGCCTGTGGCCAGACATTTATAAATGAAGATATTTCTAGAGTCCAGAATGAAGAGCCTTATTTGCTTTCTTCTCCCCATAGGTGGTTTTCTGCATGGACCGTGCCCTAGAATTTGCCCCTGCCTGCCATCGCTTCAAAATCCTCAAAGCTGAATGTTTAGCAATGCTAGGTCGTTACCCGGAAGCACAGTCTGTGGCCAGGTATGAAGTCAGGCCATTTCTGCATTGAAATGTCCCACCACTGGACAGGTGCCGCCTGGCAGCTGTCTATAGCAGGCGCTACCATATGTCCTGTAGGTAGACCAGGTAGAGCTGATCAGACCTTCCTGGGACTTAAAGCCACAATTAGACCGGATTTGAAAACCTACCAGATATATAGAAGTATGGTAGGTACTTCAGCTGTATGTCGAAGAACAGATGTGTGAGGTGGTTTTTTTGTTTCTGTTTTTTTGTTTTTTATTTTAATGTCATTTTCTTCCTACACCACAGGTTTGTGAGCCCTGTAAAGGGCCAGGTAGTAAATATTTTAGGCTTTGTAGGTCATAGAATCTCTGTCGTAATTATTCACTTCTGGCAGAAGCAGGCATTGATAATAGATAAGTGGATGATGTGGCTAGATTTCAGTACAATTTATATAAACAGTGACAGGCAGGATTTGGCCCTGTGGGCTGTAGTTTGCCAATCTCTGTTCAAATAAAGACTGAGACACATGAAGTGTATTAAAGGTAAATACAGGTGGTTTATTTGGGAAGAGCTGGGAAGGTATGGGAAGAGCTCATTGGGATCTATCTACCTTTGGATACTTTCTATACTAGACACACGGTCAAGAGAAAAACTGGCGATAGTAATCACAAATGATAGTAATGGTGGGGAGATCCAAACCACGGCTGAATGTGCCCCTTTCCGGCTATTGCAGTGACATTTTACGAATGGATTCTACCAATGCGGATGCTCTGTATGTACGAGGTCTTTGCCTTTATTATGAAGATTGTATTGAGAAGGCGGTTCAGTTTTTTGTACAGGCTCTCAGGATGGCTCCTGACCATGAGAAGGCCTGCATTGCTTGCAGAGTAAGTTCTAGGCCCCAGATCTGAGTAGGAACAAAAGCTACCTTTTTGAGCCTTTAAGAGAGTCAAGAGTGGAAGGTTCAAGGTTCACATGAAATGTGATAGCTCCTTTTCCCACCTTGCCAGGATGCTTGGGCCTTTCATTAGAAATTATTTCAGAAGTACTTTTATTTGTCTAAAGGTAAATGTGATCATACAGGGTCAGATCCTTCTAATACCTAAGTGTTTTTTTCTTTTTTTCTTCCCTCAGTGAAGAAAAAATAGTAATGCTTAACCTAGGGAGTGGAGGTAAACCCTGGGTAAACAAGTCTCATTGGTATTCTGTTGTAAATCTTGGTTCCCCTGTCCACTCTGTAGGAAGCATCAGTGAGCAACAAATAGCCCAGGTGGCGGGGGCAGGGCAGAGGGTGGGTGGTGGTGGTCAGGGTCAGTGTGATGCTAAACACCTGGGATCTGAGAAACTGAAAATAGACTTGGGCCCCTCTGTACAGTGGTCTGAGGTTTCCTGGATGTTAACTGACCTCCCCTTCCTTTTTCCTGTAGAATGCCAAAGCACTGAAAGCAAAGAAAGAAGATGGGAATAAAGCCTTTAAAGAAGGAAATTACAAGCTAGCCTATGAACTGTACACAGAAGCCCTGGGGATAGATCCTAACAATATAAAAACAAATGCTAAACTCTTCTGTAATCGGGGCACGGTTAATTCCAAGGTAAGCACTCGGTCTGGGTCTTGGGGCCTGTGGAGATATGTTTAAGGGACATCAGAGAGGTCTTGGGGATTCTGCCTAATGAGGGCAGGCCAGATGAAAGGAGAAAAGGTGATTTTGGTGGAAGGCTCAGCTTGTTAGGAACTTCCTTCGGAGAGGCAGGCTTTTACCTTTTCTGTGGAATTGAAGGGCACTTGAGGGACAGTTTGGAAGGCTGTTCCTACCTGTTCTTCCTCACGTTCCCTTTCCTCCACTAAAAGAATACCTAGAGGCTCTGGGATAATTTTTTAAGCAAATATTATTGCTGCTTTGGCCTAAGCAAGTGATTCTTTCTTTCTTAGGAGTGATTTGGAGGAAAGTAGAGTATGAGGCAGGCTTAGTTTTTTTGTCCAGCATAAGTGATGGTCACTGCGCCTGGCTGGAAATGGCCTGCGGGCCCACTGTAGTCCTGCGTGTACCGTAAGAAACAGCAGCAGAGTCCTTGCTCTTACAGTGTTCCAGCGATCAGAGATCAGAGCAGTTCTTAACCCTCTCATTGGCCTTTGGGAGAATGAGGGCAGGAACCACCCTTCCTATTCCCATATCCTGTTTGGGCACTACCCCAGGAACAGCAGGGGTGGTTTATCCCTGCACGTAGGTGTGCCTGGCTTCCATCCCGTAGAAGAGAAACCAGTTTCAAATCTGGTGTCCTTAGCTCTCTGAGACACTGGCTTTCTCAGTGACCGAGAGTGAGTGTGACAGTTCGGGGGGCCAGCATGACTGTCCTCTTAGAATTTTGAAGCCATGCTCACAGCCTCTGGGTTCCCTCGGTCTGCAGAGATGTGAAGTATGACTGCTCTCTCTCTCCTGAAGCTTAGGAAACTAGATGATGCAATAGAAGACTGCACGAGTGCAGTGAAGCTCGATGCCACTTATATAAAAGCCTACTTGAGAAGAGCTCAGTGGTGAGTGCCTCCGGCGGGCGAGGGGAAGCGAGGGTTGCTGCTGGCCTGCCAGGGGAATTGCATTGTGGATGCTGACGCAGACCCAGGGATGTTGTGAGGTCATTTGGTCCTTCCCCCTGCCTCTAGGTGGGATTGTTCCAGCCCTAGACTATCTTTATAGACCTCCAGCGGAGGAGATTGCACAAGCTCCCTCAGTCTCCCATGCCTGTGTCTTACGCCCCTCACGGTCAGTAAGTTTCCTCTGATGCCTGACCCAAATTCCTTTTGTTAAAGTTTAAATCCATTTCCTTTGGAGATTGTATTTTGTGTTGTACACTTTTGCTCTAACTTGGCACAGTGCTTGGCACACAATAGGTGCTCACTCAATAAATGTTTTGTGGAATGAATGTATGGTGCTTGGAAGAGGAAGAAGTAAAGTATCTCTTGGAGACAGTTGAGTCCTGTTTGTTCTGGGTTAGGGAAGACAGTCTCGGTTGGAAGGGATTTAATCTGGCTCAGCCTCCCAGCAGTATAAGGAAGCCCCTTTTGAAATACTCCATGGGACTCTGATTTATGAGCCAGGAGATGCCTACCTAGATCTAGTGCCCAGACTTGCCGTCAGAGTCCAGGCACTCCCCGGCTTGCTTGTCCATGCAGACTCTGTGCTGCAGACAGGAACCGCAGCAAGGGCTAAGAGAGACTCCCACAAATCCATCTCTTCGTATTTCAGATTATTTCCCTGACAGAAAAACACATCCTACCTTTAAAGTTCCAAAGGAAGACCTGTTTGTTGTGTACTAATCCTCTAACACTCATGCCATTTCTTGTCACGAAATGTCGGACCCAGAGGACTGGTGATGTTACTGATGTCTGAGGAGCCCGTCATTCTTTAAGCTCCTCAGTCTCATCAGTGGTGCGGGGCGTGGCCTGCCTCCCGTTTAGTTTTCCCCAAATTATCCACATTTTTTAAAAACAGGAAAATTGCTACTGTGTTTTTTTTTAAGTGGATTTCTAAGTGGATGAGTAAGTCTGTCAAACAGAAACATCCACGGAATTGTATTATAGACTCTGTGAGACCAGCTGTCAATCATCTCTTGTTTGCAAACCACTGGCAAACATGGAAGCTTTGGAAGACAACACATATCCTCTGACCCAGCTAATGACTCATTTTAACAGATAAAAAATGCTATATGCAAGTTTACTGTGGTGTTATCTGTAATAGCCAGCAAAGAGAATCCCCTAAGTGTCTGGTGGGGCCGAGGTGGCTAGGTACATGACATGTCAACTCAGTGGACACTCTGCAGTGTTTGAACAGGAATGGGGAGAGAAGAGAAAATTCTTGGCTTGTTAGGGGGATAATTACATCTTTATTAAGTGTTCAATAAGGAAAAATCAAATGGCTTTAATCAGACAACTCCTTATCTTTGTGGTAGAAACAGAACTGTCCTCTGAGTAACTCTGCCTTTGAGATCCCACCACAGGGGACAGCATGCACTTTTGGGTACAGTTGGCCAAAATTTGGCCAATGATCCCCTCAGGTAGCCGGGATTGACATGAAGTAGTGGAGATTAGTTCAGGCCAAAGCCTAACGAGGGGCTTTGCTGCCCCAGTCGGCCTCAACCTACCCTTGAAGTTGGGGAGACGGCCAGATCTTTGCTACAGCTCCTGTCATGGGCTGGAGTTTCCCATTTTCCCTGAGGCTCTACTACTCTACTTTTTCTTCAACTTTGAAAAAAATACCTTCTTAATAGATAGTTGGCGTACAGTGTTATATTCTTTCAGGTGTACAACACAGAAAAAAATTTAAATGTGAAGATATCCCTGAATTTTAAAAACACGTTAAGTAAAAATGCAAATCACTATAGTAAGTTTGTTTAATACGTTCCAAAAGGGCATGGAAAGTTCATTAAGGTTGCTTATCTGTCCCATCATTCTGCACCTGGGCTGTCCCCTTATTATTATTCTTCATCCTGTAAATGGGTTCTCTGAGCTCCTGGTAGCATTTGTGCCCTGTGTGTGCAGGGTACTGGCTTTTCTCACCATTTTTTAATTAAAGTTGTAAATTAAGATGTTGTTGGAAAATCAAAGATGCTTCAGAAGTTGGGCTTCCGTCTTGCCAGCCACATCAGTAGCTGTGGCCTCTCGGCCCGGCGGAGCTCTGATGTTTGCAGAGACGGGTTGGTGTGGGGGCAGGGTAGTAAATTTGGTCTCTGTTGTGCAGTGGCTGGCTGTGGTGCACCCCGCTGAGGCGGTCTGTCTCTGGAGCTTCTACCACAGTCCGTTTACGTGGTAGGCCATCTTGGCGCCAGTGATCTTATCAGGACATGGAAATTACCACTTTGCTTCTGTGGAAGAGAAGGTCTTAAAAGGTCCGGCACTCAGCCTGGCAAGCTTGTTTCTCCCCATCTGGGCCAGCCCCCCGCCCTTTTCTCCTGCATTACTGAAACAGAAGCAAGTCTGTGTTTAGAGTCTCCTTTTCTCTCGCTTACCTACATCTCTCAGATTGATTAGTCTTACTGGAAGCATTTGCCAGCAGCCACCACCTTGAACTTGATCCTTCTAGTGGCTCACTAATCCCACTTCTACTCTGGATTGGAGCTGGCCCTGCATGTTTATGGCACTACAGGTTTCCAAGCTTTTCCATATCCATGGCTCTCACTTGATAATTTTTCTTTTGCATTTCAATCCCAAGTAAGCGTTCAAGTAGGTGCGCTCACATTGCCTTTCCTAAGGCAATCCAGATGCCTCTCAGGGGCTCTGTGACGTCAGAAGGAACCTTCTCCCGTTGGTTGCTTTCTGCTCAGAGCAGAGTCTCACTTTGCTGGTTGGGTGCAAGTGGCATGAGATCGCTCTCTTTTTACTTGAGGAACTGGTAGTTTTAATTCTTCACGGCTAGCTTAAGGACTCCTGATTCATGAAGCATTTCGACCAAAAGTGTGTGTCTCTTGCTTGAGCTGTGCCTCTTCTGCAGCAGTGATACCGAAGGCCATTTCTATTTACGTTGCTGTACCACCCTGTATTTCCTTCTCAGTTACATGGACACAGAACAGTATGAAGAAGCAGTGCGGGACTATGAAAAAGTATATCAGACGGAGAAAACAAAAGGTAAAGGGGTCTGAGAACATGTTTCTCAGGGAACTGTGAGGTCTTTCTCTTAGGCCCTTAAAACTGGACATGGGATTGTTTGATTCAGGGATCAGGGATATACCTGGAGCCTATTTGCCAGCCAGGAAGAAGTGAACAGAGATGCCAAGTGCAGGATAAGGCACTTCTTTTCTGCCCCTAAATCCTCTCTGTCACTTTCACTTCCTTTTCTGTGTAATTAGGCTGATGTGAGGAACCAAAGTATGAGTAGATTTTTTTTTTAATCTTCAGAAGAAAACACCATAGGGTGCCTGGGTGGCTCAGTTGGTTAAGCGACTGCCTTCGGCTCAGGTCATGATCCTGGAGTCGCGGGATCGAGTCCCGCGTCGGGCTCCCTGCTCGGCAGGGAGTCTGCTTCTCCCTCTGACCCTCCCCCCTCTCATGTGCTCTCTCTCTCAAATAAATAAATAAAATCTTAAAAAAAAAAAAAAAGAAGAAGAAGAAAACACTATAAACGCGCCTGGTATGTTTAACAAGGCTTCTGACTGTAAGGCATCTATCTGGGTTAGGACCTGGTAAAGGAAACCAGAGTCAGATTTGTCCATTGACTTTAGCTGTATCCTTCTAGAACACAAACAGCTCCTAAAAAATGCACAGCTGGAACTGAAGAAGAGTAAGAGGAAAGATTACTACAAAATTCTGGGAGTGGACAAGAATGCCTCTGAGGACGAGATCAAGAAAGCTTACCGGAAACGGGCCTTGATGCATCATCCAGGTAGAGTGGGTACGGGGAGGGGACTTGGGAAGAATGAACCAGGCCGGCCCTGCCAAACTGGGCCAGAATGAAAGTTTCTGGCTCTTTAGCTGGGAATGAGCTGTTGGTAAGTTCCCTACCCTCCAAACTTTGGAAGTACCAGATTCTAAAATCAGACATAAAGTGGTCTCTGTCTTAAACTTTGTTTTCTTGTGATTGAGTTTTTCCCATACTTCTCCCTTCAGATCGGCACAGTGGAGCCAGTGCCGAAGTTCAGAAGGAGGAAGAGAAAAAGTTCAAGGAAGTTGGAGAAGCTTTTACCATCCTCTCTGATCCCAAGAAAAAGACTCGCTACGACAGCGGACAGGACCTGGATGAGGAGGGCATGAATATGGGTGGTGAGTTGGTTGGGGCAGCTTGGGATGAACCTGACAGCTGTGGATTGTTAGAATTTTTCTGAAGACACTCCAAAGGGGAGTCTGCGTAACAGCCAGTGAGGCATAGTGATGTGTAAGGCCCACCCTGGATAAATACCTGTAATGTGTGAGGCACTGTGATGGGCACTGGAAATAACAGGTAAATCAAACAGGTTCCCTGAGCTCCGAGAACCCAGTCTTGGGCTTTGCAAACTGACCCACAGGCCACATCTGACTCCTGACCCTTGGATGTGGAGTCCCAACAAGGACAGTCAGGGTCACAGGTGCTCAGGATGCAGAGTGGGTACTTAGATGGTGAGCAATAGTAAGGGAAGGCTTGGAAATGCAGAAATAATACCTTTGGGGAGCTGTGAGGGGCTGAGTGGGGGAGGATAGAGGGTGCTCGAGGCAGGGGAGGGTGAGACATGAAGCCCCAAAGTAGCTGGATCCCCCCTCAGAAGGCCTTGGCGGCCGGAGTAGGGAATATGGGCTTTTTCCTATTGGCTGGAAGTTTTCTCCGCCTGCAGAGTGTATGCTGACTGATATTTACATGTGTCACCCATTCCCTGCGGGTTTCACGAAGTTCAGTTTCCCCGAAAGACTTAAAGCGTAGCTGTCAGTGTCGCTGCTCGCCATGAGCTTGGTTGGAGATGAGAAAGGCCAGGAATTCTGCACACTTCTCAGACCATTGTCTCTAATACCAGCCCTCTCTCCTCCATTAAGAAAATCTTGGAATTTAAAATAGGATTGATGATGTTGCCTAGATAATCCTTATCTCTGGTTCGGGGTTTGTGTGTGTGTGTGTGCACACTTTAAAAACTTACGTTTACTAATAGTAAACGTTGCTCTGCCCAGCTGTTGGGAGGAGCAACGAGCAGTCAAAAGCTACTGGAGGGTTCTAAGTAGGGGAGCTCCCAACCAGAGCTGAGCTCCAGAAGTATATGTGCGATGGCAGTGAGGACGTGGTTTGGTGCAGTGAAGGGGGGCGGTGAGAGATGGCGGAAGGCATGATGGGTAGGAAAGGATCGGAGGGCACGGTGGGAGATGTAGCAGGAGGTGGTTGCTGATGTTTTGGAAGAAGGGAGGGACGAAGCTGAGTGGCTTTGGATGGCTGGCTCGGAGCCAGTCACTAAACTAGGGGACCCAAGACGAGCAGGTACACAGGCAAGGAAGAATTTGCTTTTGGACACAATGTGCCTGTTGGATCAGCTGGCGGAGACAAATCCTCTGTGGAGCTTAGCAAGTCAGGTGGGCATCGGGGCAGCAGACCTGTGGTCTGATGATAAGGCCGCAGCACTGGAGTCAGGCAGAAGCTGGATTGTTCAGTTCTGCTGCCATCACTTGATCTTGAGCAGGTTACTTGAGCTCCCTACTTAGGTGTTGTTGAGTATAAATTGGGGGCGATGTAAGGTGTGCAGAGTACGCAGCACAATGATCGGCACCTAGTAGGTGCTTAATAAACCATGACTCCCCCCCCCCCCCCCCCGCCCCGGCCTACAGTCTAGACAGAGCATGGAATCAAATGAATACAGTAAACCTTAGATCTTATTCCTAGATTTAGTGTTGCTAGCATTGAAGTGCTAGATTTTCGCCCTCTCAGTAGCAGCCCCAGCATTACAGGGAGACGGCGTGGGCGAGTCTTGTAAGTGCAAGTGGCCTCCCAGTTGTTGAGAAGAAGGTCCGGCAAAGTGGGCTGAGGCAGAGACAGCTTTCCTTCGGGCCTGGCTGGGAAGGAGGAGCGTGTCCTACGAATGGGATGAGCAGCGATTGGCATGGGGAGTCAGTGAGGTTTTGGGAAGGCGGTAAGGGATGCGGCTGGGAGAGCTTTGGGGACCCGTTCTCAGCGTTGTCATAAGTCCCTCTTCAGACATGTCTGACTTTTTCCACTTTTTGTCCCTGTCTTGTTTCTTGTTCTGCTGCACAGATTTTGACGCAAACAATATCTTCAAGGCATTCTTTGGCGGTCCTGGGGGCTTCAGCTTTGAAGGTGAGTAAGCCTCCTGCTCTCGGGAGTTCCCAGATTACAGGCTCATAATGCGACTCCCCACTTAGGTAGCTCTTTGTCACAGGGGCCCAGGAGTGGAGGTGGCAGAAGGCCCGGCTAGCAGGATACAGATCCACTCAGGTGCTGCAGGGAGGCCCCTGGGCGCACCATGCCTTGGGACCGTTAGCCCACTCCTCTGCAGGGCCGGGGAGGTGTCTCTAAGCTGTCTCATGCTGGGGCTTCTCCGCAAGAGTGAGGTTAAGCAGCTACACACACAGCTGTTCACATGCTCCCCTGAGGCCCCAGGGCCTAGGCTGTTGATGCTCTGGGCGGTTCTTCTGAAGCAGCCCTTGAAGACTTTGCCGTGATCGGCAGTGATCTTCCCACCGAGAGCCAACTAACAAGCCCTTCTTTTGCCTTACAGCATCTGGTCCAGGGAATTTCTTTTTTCAATTTGGCTAATGAAAGGAAACCATCCAGAACCCAGAAAGTGCAGACTTGCTCAGTGTAACCTTGAACGTGGGCACAGTTCACCTCCTCCCTTCATCTCGTCTCCCCATCCTTAGAGCAGTTTCGTTTTCTTAGTTGGATACCCTGTGTCTGTGTGAGTGGGGGGAAAGGAAAGGGAGCCAGCACCGGAGACTGCAGGGAGGGGAGGGAGGCGGGGGGTGGACAGGGAGGCAGCTTGTGAATTTTTGTTTTACTGTTTAACTTTATTAAAAAAGAAAAAAAATTAAGAGAATAAAATGTTTTGACCCTTTCTGGCACTTTGCTCTGGCAGCTACTTTGTGTCACTCCAGAGTTGGTAGGCCAGAGCGGAGTCCCCAGCATGGAGCTGCTACGGACGTGGATTGTAGGCCGAGCACCTGCCCATAAGGGGTGTGGGCACCCAGGGCCTGATGGCAGGGGGATGCTGTCCACCTCTCCCAAACCTGTTCAGCCTGTGAGTGCTGGGGAGGCCTGAGTATGCTGTTGGGCCCCACCTGATGTCAGTCACATGTGATTTGATGGTAAGGACCACAACTCACTAGAAGCTCATGTGGAGCGTGGCTGGGTGCTAAGTCTGAGGCTGGGCTGACTCAGAGGAGGTTTACACAGGCCCTCACAGTCCTGCGGCCACTGCAGGCTAAGGGACAGGAGGACAGGGACAAAATCCTGCCTCCTTGACCCCCCAGACCCTTTCCAAGTGGGACACGTAGCTCCTGGGCCCCAGGGTCCAGTCACAGACCATAAGCTCACATGGCTGGAAACAGCATTCTTAGTAAATACCGCTCGACTTCTCCGTGGCTGTCCCGTGTGTGGGAGACAAGCTGGGGGAGGAAGTGGTGGCCAGTGTCCTGCTGTTCAAGTCAAGCATAGTGTTCATGGCAGGAGTTCCAGGCAGAGGGATTTGAGACTTTGACGCTTAGATTTTTGGCGCTTTGGTAGTAGAGCTGGCTGAGAAAGGACCATGGCCCAAATAGGTAACTTACTGCTGCTCCTCCCTCCGAGCCCAGGCCCCTTTCTTTCTAGGCTTCCCCTGCTGGCGCCAAGGCCATGGCGCTAGTATGACTGAGTTAGGCCTGAGAAGCTCCCCCGCGGGCCTGTACAGAACTCCCGAATGTCAGGTGTTCCCTTGTGTTTGCAACACCATGACCTGAGGGTGGCCTTCCCTAGAGAGCTGGCGGAAACCCAGACCAGGAACCGCTGGTCTGGCTGAGCAGTCCCTCTGATTGCCTGGGGCTGGCACACCTGGGGGCCTGTTGCTGCAGTTAATGGGGGAGGACAGGCTCTGCTCCACGTCCCTCAGACCCGGCCACCCCCCCACCCACTTTCTGTGTGCGTCTAAGATCAGCCGCTCTCCTTTCTGCCGCCTCATGAAAGCCAACACTGTTCAGCTGCCCGACCTCACCACAGCTGTGCCCAGCCAGCGGAGGGGAGACAGGACCGATGGCCCCAAGCTGTGGGACAAAGCCAGTCCTGATAACACCAGCCCTGGCCCCAGGGAAGACTGTGCTGGGCACAGAAGGGTGAGAGAGACTGTACACGGCCAGGATTAACACGGTTTATTTCACGGTCAGTCTTACAAGTCACTGAGGTCGGGCAAAGCCAGGATAGTAACTTAAATCTCCAGCACTTTCATCCAGTGACAACCCGATTAGCGAGGCCCTGTTACTGAGCAGGGGGGCAGCAGAGGGCACCCCAGGAACCACAGCACACGTACCAATGTTAAAAACCCCTTCTCAGAGGCACCAGCTGGGGCTTGGCCCTGACCAGCCAGGGGTCCGCTCCGTTGGCCCTTGGTTCCCACCGACTGACCCCCTGGAGGGGAGGCACCAAGGAGACAAGCTGGACTGGGCAGATGGCACTTGCTCTGGCTTCAGTCTCCTCATCCCCGCAGCAGAGCCACACCGCCGGAAAGGTTGGCCAGCCCACCCCCTTCCTGGGGCGAGACCTGCAGCCAGTTTGGAGGTGGCTGTCCAAAGTTCCCTAGTCACACTGTAAAGGAGGAGGGGACAGGCACTTAGGGCCAAAGGTGGGACTTAAAGCCCCTTTTGTACCCTGGTAAAAAGCCCCAGCCTACGTCATGGGGCTGCAATGATTAAGACTCAGGGTCAAAGCCCAGGGATTCCCCCACCCTCTCAAATCCATGGCTAGTTTCCTGTGGCTGCCGTGACCACCCTGTGGGGACATGCAGCTCTGGGGCGTCTCCCCCGCTGGCTGGCTCGGGGCAGGGGACCCGGGACAGGCGGCAGGGTTTGGGGTTGCGGCTGCGGCTTTGCTCTGGGTTCCTGAACGGCGCTCCCCACACCCCGTCTTGTGGTGAAAGCTTGGGTGTTAGAGGGGACAAGGGAGGGCAGGAAAAGTTACTTTACAAGGTTTTAAAAAGTTACAGAAAGGTTAACTGAGTAAAAAAAAATCTTAAAGATCAGGCAGAAGGCATGCTTTCCTCTGCCCCCCCTTTCCCTTCCTAGGAGCGGGGCGGGGCTGACGGTGGCAAGAACGCTCAAATGATGGTGCAGGACTGCAAGGTGCCCCCCTTGCGGCTGCCGTGTGTGGGCACAGGTTTGCCCTTCCCGTAGTATCCCGTGAAGATGGCCCTGACCTCCAGCTTCTTGGCCAGGCTCAACAGCCAACGCCCATTGCCCAAGGAGTAGAGTTTGCCCCTGTTGAGCTCACCCACCTCCTCGCCTCGGCTGCCCCCCTTCTCCTGCCGCACAATCTCCAGGAGGTCAATGCCCGTCTGCACGGGCTCCACGTCACCCGCGCAGCCAAGGGTGATGTGAGCCCGGCTCCCCCGGGGCAGGCTGTCAGAGGGGGACAGCTTGTCCACGTCATTTGGCCACAACGGCAGCTCCTGCTCGCTCAGCTCCACCCGGGCTCCCGTAGTCTTGGGCGTCACGAAGAGGGCAGTAATGGTCAGCGTGAAGGCCTTGCAGTAAGACTTCTTCACGACCTGTGGGGACAGAATGACAGTGCTAAGCCGGACGTGGTGGCCCCCAGAGCAGACTGTTGACCAAGGATGGGCCTAGCAGAGGTGAGCAGCACTGGGCAGAACCCTCGGGTAAAAGGCACACGTGGCCCTTGTCTCATGGGAGGACATCTTCCCACGGACGCGGGCGAGGCTGATGTGAGACGCTGGAGGTGCCGGAGGTGCCGGAGGGCACAGGCGGTGCCGAAGGCCAGACTTGCCCGACTCAGAGCCTGGTGCCCCACCTCCCAGCGGCCCTGGAACCTTGCTGCGTTGGCTCATTCACCTGTTCTACGGGGACGATGCTGGAACCTACCTCAGGGTCCGGATTAAACGAGAGTCTGGGTGAAGATTCTAGAACAGTGACAGGCACGTGACGAGTGCTATTGTCACTGCTACTCAGCTCATCCGGGTAAAAGCCACCTGAGTGCCCCAGGCAGTGTCCCAGAGGTCAGAAATAAATGCCTCGGATCAAAATCCACCTCGTACGCCTTGGTTTACATCTGCTTCTAGCTGACTCTCCGACCACCTCTCCCAACCGACCATAAAGGGTCTCTTATCTGTGCTCACAGTCCCTCGTGCCTGGTGCCTCACCGGTGCTTAATAAACACGGCCGAGCGCACGAATGGCTGAGCCGGTCCGGACGTTACCCACGCAGCCACGCGGCTCTGCTAGGTGCCGCGGTACGACCGCAAGCCCAACGGAAGACTGCAAGCGGGGGGACCAACGAACAATCAGGAAAACGGCTGCTGCGTTAACCGGGGCGGACAAGTGGGGGATCGGGTCGGGGGTGGAGGAAGGCCTCGCCCAGAAGGCCACCAGGGGCCGGGCCACGTGCCTGTGGCTTAAGGACCACGCATCGGAGGCTGCGGGCCGAAGAGAGCGGCTGAGTGGGAGGAGGGAAAGGTGTGGCACCCGAAGCCAAGAGCCCCACTACGCCTCAATGCGCCCTCCTCCAGGGCAAGGCCAGGCCTGGGGACCGGGACCTCCGAGCACCAGGCTCGCTGGGGGCTGGGGCCACCTAACCTTGGGAACTCCACACAGGCTCAGAGGCCATTGCGGGAGCCTGCTGCCGGCCCTCAGTCTGCAGCAGGAAAAGGCACTGGCGGCCAGGCCTTGGGGGCGAGCGCGCAGGCTGGTGGCAGTGCTGGGGGCGGGCGGGTAGACAGGGCCGCTGGCCTCTGTGTGACTGAGCCTGGGGAGGGGGCGAGCTGGAGCAGGGGATGCCATTTTTCCTGAGAGGCTGTCTGGCTTCTGGTCCCCGCCTGAGCCGGTCCCCATTTCCAGAAGACCCTGCCCTCTCCCCACCTCAGCCGGGCGTCCCCGGAGAGCACTCACATCCTGCTGGGCATACTCGTCTGCCCCCGCAGCCTTCCCGTAGTCACAGAACTTGGTTGTGCAGTGCAGCACACCTGGGGGTCTCTTCCCGAAGTAGGTGACCAGTTCGATCTTCTCCCTGGGCTCATCCCCAGAGACAACTGCAGGGAGAGAGAGAAGGGGGAGGTCAGGACAGGAGAGCAGGGGCCATCCTAATACCCGTCACCAAGACCGTGGAGGCTCGGAGGGAAAAAAAACGACGTCAAGTGTAAGTTTTTCGGCAATCCACCATAATCCACTCCTTCCTTAGTTGGTCAAACCAACAGCCACGTCAAAGCTACAAAAAGGTGTCTAAATTCCCTGGTTTCATGTTATGTAGATTTTTACATCCCTCTTCAGATTTGGAAAGTGACACACTCGTAACCCAGGGATAGGCAGCATAGGCCAAGGGACTCTCGGCCTTATCAGCTACACATCTGGAAGAGGGAAGCAAGTCATGAGAAATGGGGTAGAAAGGCAAAAGAACGTTGGAACTGTCGTATGATGGAAGGAGTCAGAGCTTAAGTCCTTTGGCCTGGGGCACATGATTGACCCTTTTCTGTCAATCAAGTACCATTAGGGTGACCATACACCCATTTTCCCAGGACCACCCGGGGAACTCTTAGCCGAGCCCCCTTTCACTTGGGCCTACCCGGACCAGAAGTTACCTGGTCACTAGAACATGGACCGTGCAGGCCTGTTTGGATGAGAGCCTATAAAGGGCCTAGAGTAGGAAGGGTCTTGGGATATAATGAGATATTATATGGTGAGACCTGGGCTATCTGTGATTTCAGTTTCCAGACTCCAGGCCTTAGGGCTCGTTTCAGAGTCACTAGATCTGTTGTATTTACTCCCAGAGTTGAGTCCCTGCGAGGATATCCCTCACCCTCCACAGAGGAGGGACAGTTGTGCTCTGAGAACAGGCGCATGTGTCCTAGGCAGGAAAGGGCGGCAGTTTTTAGTGGTAAAGGCAGCTTCAAGAGGCAGAGCAGCTCTAACCAGGGGCCCTGCCTGTAGGGTGCTTTTCTGCCAAGCAATTCCAGGTGCAGGGCTCACACCCGGACAACATCACTGCGGGCGTCACGGTTCCCTGGTTTCCCAGCGTTCCAGCTTTAGGAGCCAAGAAGAGACCTCTGAGCACATACCCAGGCACAGATTTTGCCCCCGAAACAACACAGAAATATGGGTGGGGATATTTCAAGGAGGAAGATAATCTAAAATTTGGGGACACCAGAAATGGGTTAAAGGGACAGATTAGTGGGTGACATATCCCTAAGAGGCCACTGCAGGAAAATGAAGGCCTCCCTTATCCCAAACCTACCCTTCCCCAGAGCAAACAGCCCTTCCCAGGAGAGGTCCCACCCAACATGGGGAGGCCCCTGCTAGAGCTGACAGAGTCCAGGGCTCTCACCATGGCTCTGGGCAAATCCCACCGCCCTCCTGGGCGTTTTCCCCTCCGCAAAACGAGGGGTCTGGACTAGGCGTGTGGCCGTTCTCTGGAGCTGCGGGAGGCCACAGGAGGTGCACTGGGCAGCCCGAGACCTGGCACCATACCCAGTCAAGTCACAATAGTCTTAGTTGTCATTTTTTTGCAGCTTAGGATTCCGTGGAATATTTTTTTTAGATTATTATTTATTTATTTAGAGAAGGACGGGGGACGGGCAGAGGGAGAGGAGAGAAAGAATCTTAAGCAGGCTCCAACGCGGGGCTCGATCTCATGACCCTGAGATCATGACCTGAGCTAAAATCAAGAGTCAGTCGCTTAACTGACCCACCCAGGCGCCCCTTCCTTTTTTAGTGATCTCTCCACCCAACATGGGGCTGGGATTCATGACCCCGAGATCAAGAGTCACAGGCTCTACCCACTGAGCCAGCCGGGCGCCCCTCCATGGAATATTCTACTTCAGAAAGATAGCTCTGCAGCTGAACACAAGGTAGAAACATCGAATCAGGTTCTCCCTCTCAGGTGGTAGGAAATGTGGACATGCTTCCCGTGGTGCGGGGAATTTGTCCCTCCCCCCATCCAAAGACAGGGCCAGTGGTCTCCATCCAGGGGGGCAGGGAGGAGGGGGCGCCCTGAGAGGAGAGGGGTCCCTGGGAAGCAGCTCTCCCCCCCCGTCCCCCTGCGCCTCTGCCTCCACCCCTGCAGCCTCACTCGGTGCTGGGAGGGCAGCGGCGGTCCCGGGCGCTCAGCACCGCGAGCCCAGCGAGGGAGGCTTGGAAAGGCCGCTACCTGCCCGCACCCCGGCCCCCGCCCGCCACCTACAGTGTCGCAGCTCCTTCTTGAAGGCCTTGTGGTTGCTCAGCTCCTCCAGGAAGGCCTGGCCGGCTTTGCGGAGGCTCTCGGAACTCTTCTTGGTCAGGAACCAGCCGAAGTAGAGCGGCAGGAAGTCCTTCTCCAGCGCCGGCTTCAGCTTCTTGAGCTCGTCGGCCGACAGCTGCCACTGGTTCTTCTCCTTGAGCTGGGCGCAGTCCAGCCGCCACGCCGTCTTGGGCTCCACCAGCACCACCTGGTACTGGTACTGGTCGGCCAATTCAAAGAGCTGCTCCAGCCGCTCCCGCTCGTGGTTGGTGTCATCCAGCACCAGGACGCGCACGTCCCGGCGGCAGTAGGCGGCCAGGTCCTCGTCCAGCCGCTTGTACTCCTCCGAGAAGTCTCCTCGGCCCCCGGGGGTAATCTTGTAGGCGTCGGCGGACACCATCTTGGTGCCGTCCCGGTACCTGTCCACGATGACCCGCGCCAGGGTGGACTTGCCGCTCCCGGGCAGGCCGCGCAGGATGAAGAGGGTCTTGCACTCCTGCAGCGTGGCCACGGTCTCCTCATCCTGCAGGAAAGGAAACTGCAGCTCAGGCTTGTCCTTGGCCCCTGAGGAGGACATTTTGCGGAAGAAGATCTTGGGCAGGAACGTGTGGCTCTTTCGGGAGAAGCTTCTGTTCTGTGTGTGAGGAGGGCAAGAGCAGATGTCAGCCGGCTCGCTCGAGGCCACCCCACCGGCCTCGCCCCCTTGACTCTGGCCTCGTTCTCCTTGGGCCTCCCAGCCCTGAGTCATAAGCGCCCCCCGAGCGGTGGGCACCTTCCCAAGCCCAGGACTGGACCTTCTCCTCCTCCGGCCGGGGCGCCGCCAGCGGGTGGTGGTGCAGGAGGGACGGGAGAGCTCGTCTGAGGTTCCCCAGCCCCTAATTCCCGCTGGTCAGAGCTGAGGCTTCAAGGATCCCCCACTGCTGCCGCCCCTCAGCGGGGAAGCTGCTGGAAGCGCAGGCCCGTGCCTCTGCAGCGGACCCTGACGTTGGAGTCCCGGCACCTACTAAGGATGCCCTCTTTGGAGGTGGGGCTGCTCTGTCTGGGCGAAGGCACAGCTGCCCGGGCTCCGGGTGCGCAGAGGAGGCTGGGGGTGGAGAAGGGTTACCCGAAGACTGCCTCCCCTGCCCCCACAAGGGCGGCAACAGATAATACTCTCTTGTCTGGGATGGGGGGGACAATGGTCCCACAGAAGGGCTGGTGGGAGGCAGGGCAGGAGAGCGCCGGACAAAGGGCCTCATTCACCACGCCTGCCGCCGCCTCCCCTGCCCCTCGGCCCCCCACAAAGGCGTGGTCTTTGTGCCTGCCCCAGGACTGGGCGCCCCAGGGCACCTGCGTCCGGGGTCCAGCTCTGCGCCCCACTTTGCTGTGTGTCAGCAGCACCTCTCTGAGCCACTTGCTTTCCTGCTAAAAGCCACAAGTGACACCACCTGTTGCGGTGAGCGGTCTCCTCTAACGCGGCTGCACCTCCCGGCGGCAGCCCGAGCGCGGCGCGGGCACCGGCTTTTCTCAGAGAAGGCCCTCGGGCGGGAGCAGGCGACAGTGCCCGCCCCGCACTAGCCCCGGGCCACACTCGGTGGCACGAGCTCCCGCGGCGCCCGACCCCGCGCTCCTCCAGCGGCCGTGCCCGCTCCCCAACTCGGCCCGGGGCTCCCCTTCCTCGGGCTGCACCCCACGGCCCAGCAAGCCAGAGCTCAACTCCGGAACCTCGGGTCCTCATTTGCATGCCACTTCCTCCCGAAAATCCCCCCGAACTCCCGTTTTCCGTCAGGGTGCTTCCCGGGCGCGCCCCCGCCCCTCCCGCCTGTCCGCGCCCGCTCACCATGATGAGGGGGGCGCCGCCGCGGCCGCCTCGGCAGGCACTAGCTCTCCGGGGCCGCCCGCCTGCGCGGAGGGACACGGAGCTCAGCGGGGGCCCGACCGCGCGCCAGGCCGCTTTACATAGCCCGGGGGCGGGGCGGGGCTTCTCCGCGCAGGCGCGGCGAATCGAAACCCGAAACTGATTCGGCGCGGAGAGGAAGTGGTCGCGCGTCCCGCCCCGGGCGGCCGCGGCGCACATGTGCCCTGGTGAGGTCCCGAGGAACTCTAGACAGAGGGAGGCAGTCACCTTTCCCCGGCCCCGCGCCGGGGTTGGGATGAGGCCAGGGAGGCAGGGTCTTGCAAATGCAAGGTCAGATCCGGTCTTTATTTAAAATTGTGATATTGTATTCCTCGTGGGGGTTTTGCGGTGTGTGTGTGTTTTACAACATTACATTAACATACTATATGTTGCTTAGTGAGTTTCATGGCGCCCCGTGAAATATTGCATCTGAAATGCCTCACTCGCCTCACAGTAGTCGGGGTCTGGTCCTAGCTGGCCTAACTTCAGCCCTAACCTTTCCAAGGACTGTAGAGATGGAACCAGGGTGGCAATAGCCAGGAGACAAATGAATAATGTAGTGAAATCCTAGCTCATCCTCTGAGGCAGCTGTTCAGCTGCCACCTCCTCTGTGAAGCCACCTAAAGCTCGGTCGGATTTTGGAGAGCTTCCCGTGTACCAGGTGCTGTGCTGAGCACTCACAGAAGCCTGACGCCAACCCCGGAGTTAGATACCCGTTCTACGGAGGAGGAAACCAGCTCACGGATTTACTTGACTGTACCTCCTGGAGGTGGTGTGGGTGGAGTCCAGCCGCCCCTCCTCCTGGGGACGGCTCCCTGTTCTCGGGCAGGAACTCTCTTTCTCTGGGCTCCTCGAGCACAGTGCCCCTGTCAATGCCAGCGTTCACTTCATCGTGCCTGCCAGTCCTCAGCGTGACCCATCATCACTTCTCCCATCAAGCCTCCCACAGTGCCCTGCCCATAGCAGGCACTCAGTAAGATGAACCCACGGCCAGTGGCTGCCCAGACGTACCTCTACTCCCAGGCCTTTCCTTTTCTTCCCCTTTAAGCTAGCCTGGTCCCTTGGAGCTCACCTGTTTCTTCACCATCCTGAAATGCTTTCTGCTTTGCACCCCTATCATTTCTTCCATGAGGTCCCTGGACAGGCCCAGGGCAGAGGAGCACATTTCCCACCTTGATCACACTCTGGATCAGGCCTTGCTTGGAGTCTGTGTTTGTCACCTGGCCAGGGTAAGGTCAGCGTTCTGCTTGGAGAGTGGTACCCCGAGTCGGGTCCTCATTCTCTAAGGCTCTTGTGGGTGAGCAGGGAGGCAAAATGACAGACTCGGGATTTGTAAGAGTGAAAGGTATCTATTGAAAGGAAAACAGTAACAGAAAGAGGCAGAGGCGACCTGTGGAGGAGCCCAGTCCATGTGTTCTCCTATGAAAGAAATATCTCAGCCTGAAATTTCAAGTCCAGTTGAATAAGATCCCCGAGGCCCCTGGTCCTGATGCCTGCTGCTTCATTCATCTTCTTTTTCACCTTCTTCCACGTTTTCACCATTTTCTGCCTTTGTCACTTCTGCTGTTTCTCCCAGTTCTGTTTTCCCTATTTCTTCTGACTCTCTTCTGTTGTCTTCTGAAACTTGACTCTCCAGTCCTTCTGATTCCCTTCTGCTTAATTCTGCTGAGGGTTTCTGGTCCAGCTCTGAAGGCCTCCTGTAAATTTCTCTTGATTCCATTCTGCCCACTTCTAACGGTTTCCCGTCCTCCTCTCCTTCGCTTTCTGTGCCCAGGTCTCTGGACACTCTCTTGGCAACATCTCCTGAGTCTTGCCCTGTGGCTCCCAGCCCTGTTCTGAAGGAGCTGGCTTCCCCTACTTCTCTCTGCCTGTTTTCTTCTTGTCCACTCGCTGCGACCCTCAAAGTTTCCTGAGACAACTCATCTTCTGTCTCTTTCTCACTGTCAGCTGTCTCTCGCTCCCAGTGCTTCATCACCTTCTCGGGCTCGTCTCTCCCTCTTCTCGTGCTTTCCTTCTCCTTCCCTGCCGCCGCCGCTCTCAAGGTTTCCAATTCAGCGGCCTCTTCTGAAAAACAAGAGAAAGGAGGGAAGAAAAGTAAAAGTTTGTCCATCTCTGGGCCTGGGGGCACCTCAGCCCCTGGGGGCCTGTGCTTCTGAGAGACAGCGGGTCACTGTTTCCTGAGCACCAGCCCTGTTCCAGGCATCTGGCAGGCTGCAGAGGTGATGTCACGCAGTTGTCATGGAATTCATGGCATAGTGTCAGTGACTGGAGTTCGTCGTCAAAGGACCTGAGACTGATGACGGAGAAATCACAGCCAGTGGTCGCGCTGCCAGTAAATAAATGGCAGGGCCAGAATTTGAACTCAGGACGGTCTGCTCTCAGAGCACACTCTCTTTCCCTACGAGAAATAACACAGGTTCTTTTCTCCAGCATCCTCATTCTGCATTATTCTTTGTCCCTGGGAAGCACATTCATCATTTACTGGGAGGTTCCCTATCAAAATATGAGCAGACTGTTAGCAGGAAGTTCAGCTGGGGAGCTATTTTTATGATCAAAAGGACGCTTGCTCCATGTTTTTATGAGCTACAGAGAAAAGTCACAGTGCCCTCCTGAGTCTCCCCCATACTCTCTTCCTGGAAGCCCCTGGTCTCTAAGATGCCTGCCGGGGCCCGAGGTTCCTAGCAGGGAAGAGGCCGCCGCGTGGCCGTGAAGACCTGGGCAATGCTGCCGCCTGCCGGTCCGGGGGCGAAGTGCCCGGCAGCTGCCGTGGTCCGCAGGGCCACCCCGGCACGTAGCCTGCCAAGGGGATGGGAGGCCGCTGGGAGCTTCTCTTGCCCCGGTGGCTCCCGAGAGCAGCTCTAAGGGCCTGTGGGAGCAGAGGCAGATGCCCTCCCTGAGGAGACCCAGCCACCACATGGCAGGCGCTGCATAATAAAGGGCTGTCATCTGGCTGCTGGGGCACCCAGAAACCTCACACCCGATCTCCCCCTGTGCCTGGGTGCCCGGAGGGGTCACCGCCGCGCTGCCAGGGTGATAGACCACAGCGGGGCGGGCAGAAGCTGAGTAGAACTGTCATCCTGTGGCACCCCCCCCCCGCCCCCGCGTCTTTGCTCCTGCTGCTTCCCGCACGCAGGCAGGAGCCCCTCTGCTGACAGCTCAAATCTCCTGGCTTTGCCCCTGGGCTGTGGGCTCTTCTGGGGCAGGGGCCGAACCTCTGTCTCTCCCAAATCCCACACTTTCCCAACGCATGACGAGTGCTTAACTAATACCTGGAGATGGAGAAATACAGAAGTGGGCTCTCAGGGCAGTGGGCACAGGCTGGACCTCCTTCTCCTGCCCCAGGGAACCCAACCCCGGGACTGGAAGAGCTGCTGGAGAGCGCAGACGGGGACCCCGGCGCTACCTCCTGGCACTCACCTCTCTCTCTCTTTTCTCTCAGCGTCTCCCTGTAGTCTGTTTTCTTCAGCTCTTCGATGATACCCTTGTTGGCATCATCCAAGGCCTGTGGGTGGAGAGGAGCTGGTGACCTCTCTTAGCCCTTGTTGGCACCCACACCTTCCCTTTCATCACCCGAGCCCCAACTCCAGAAGGCAGGACTCTGCACCAGCCTTGCCGCCCTCCATTTTCCCTGGGCTTCTGCACAGACTCCTGCCCGGGGTTAATTTAGACTTACGGACCCGGAATTAGCCACACTAAGTGGGAGGAGATACATGACTGCAGGTAACTCGGACTTCAGCTCCCTTGGGCTTCGGTATGTATTTCAGAGTTGTCTCTTTTCTGCTCATTTTGACCTCTTTACCAGAAGCTTCTTTTGGCTCCAGCCAATATAGAGACAGTGAAGCCCCTAAGCACTCAGCAAGGCAGCAAGCCATGGAGGGGATTTGGAAGCGCACTGCCGGGTGGGACTGGGGCGCTGGCCTGTCTTGAGAGGGGCTCCCGGCGTGTCTACAGGTTCCCTGGCGGCCTGGGGCTCAGCCTGTGCGTATGTAGTTCCAGGCAGAGCTGCAGTAAGCATTCAGGAACCATCCACAGAGAGCAAGGGGCCTGGACGTGCTTATGGAGTGTTGATCTTCCTGCCCGGAGCTGCCGGTCCGGGAGGGTGAGGTGGCGGGACCTGGTCTCACGAGGGGTCACCAAGGCCGTGGGGCCTTCTCTCTTTGCCTCTCATTTTCAAAACCCTGCCCAGGCTTCAAGGCGACCCCAGACCCCCCTTGATGGGAAAACCCAACCCTGTCTCATCCAGTGGGGCGCTCTCACCCTGGGTCCCCTCATCCCTGTCGCCCTGGTCAGGAACAAGGGGTTTTTGTTTTAACCTTCCCACTGACAGCAAGCTTCCTACGGGCCAGGACCACAGCTGTCCCCTTTGGACTGGGCAGCTCAGAGTCAGCCCATGGCCAGCAACTATTTACTGGGTTGAACTGTGGAGCTGTCCCTCTCCGGCTGCAGAGTGACCCTGCAGAAGGGCATTAAGGGTGAGAGACGGTGCGTGCGGGTGGAGGGGCAGCAACAGGGCTTCAGGGAAGGAACACTCTTCCTCTGGAGGGCAAGGTGCACGTTTGGGGAGCTAACCCCTCTACAGAGGAAGAAGACAGCAGTGTGGCAGGCCTAAGCCGCCCTGGGACAGGTGACGGGAGAGCACAGACTGCCAATGGTGGAATCTCTCGGGGGCGACTTCCCCACCATGACAGGAAAGGGGTGGCCTCACCAGGGTCCTCACAAACCATGAGCTCACACCCTAAAAATCCGAGTAGATCAGGTTGCTCCTCTGCTATTCCCAGCCCTTCAAGTCCCAGCTGGTCCACCGACTGTCTGGGGTCCTTTGGCCCTACTCCTTCTGCCATTGTGAGCCAGCCCTCGCATCCAGGCCCAGGGGCTCTTTTCTGCCTCCCACAGACCCCTCAGTGCCCACGGCCTCCAGTTCCTTCAGTGCTCTTGCCCCTTCTCAGCCTGGCCGAACCCTTCTGTGGTCTTTCGAAGCCCCTAGCAGGAGGCCCACCTCCAACCGGAGCATCCTTGGCTGCCACTTCCCAGGGTCCCTGCTCCCTTTCCCGAGTACCTGCTGAACCTTCAGTCTGGTCCCCGAGGCCATGCCCCTCGTGGTGCCCCCTCATTATTATGTCTGGCTTCTCTTAACCACAGGGGCCAGCTCCCCAAGGACAAGGGCCCTGCTTAATTCATGCCAGTAGATGCTTACTGGGGTAGGAAGCTCTGGAATTTCAACGTGGGGCAGCGGGGGGGGGGGGGGGGGAGTGGGAGGTGGGGAGGCCAGGGGACTCCTGCAAACTGCCTGGGCATCTCTGAGGTCAGGGCACTGATCCTACTGAGGGGGGACATCTGCCTGGAGCGGCTCCGGGGGCGGTGGCAAGTCTGAAGCACCTGCAGGCCTCCTCTGGCTTCGCCTCTGGTCTCTGCCTCCTGACCCTTATGGTCTACGCCTGCACTATCCAACAGAAATTTCTGCCACCATGACAATCCTCTCGATCTTACATTCTCTGGAACCCACAAGCCACATGCGGCTATTGAGCACTTGAAATGTGGCTGTGTGACTGAGAAACTGAATTTTAAATTTGATTTACTTTTAATTCATTTGAGTCTAACTGGCGGCATGTGGCGGGCTGCCTGGCTGAGCAGTGTGGCGCCTCCCTAGGCGTGTGAGTGAGGCAGTCACACCGTATTTCTTGTCTCCTGGAGGAGGCAGCATTTTCCAAAAGGCAAGCCCTAAAATCAGTCAAAGTTTCAACCAGCATTAAACAAAAGAAAAGGAAATGGAAACTTTAGCAAAAGGAAAAAGGAGAATATAATAGGAAATAGCATACATAGTAAAGGTAAATCTGCTTTGTTAAACTTTCGTTCCTATTGTTTATTTCAAATAAAAATAGGTATATTGGATTGCTGTATAAACTGAGAGCATCAGCGAGCGTTTGAAAGCCACTACCCCACCTAGAATGCGGCCTGCATTTGGTGGGTAATAAATCCCCGGGCTCTGGCTGGCTGAGAGGTTGAGGACCCACCCACGCCCTCCCTGCAGCCAGGGCCCAGGGGGTGGGCAGCTCACGCTGATGATGGCCTGCTGCGCCTCGTTGTTGTGGACCAGCTTCGCTCTCTCTAGGGCCTTCTCAAAGTTGCTCACGGCCGACTCAAAGTCTCTCAGCTTGACTGGAGAGCAGAAAGGGGGCATAGCACAGGTAGATCGTGACACTGCGTGTTGGACAATGTGGCTGCCTGGCCCCTCCCAGGGTCAGTTAGAAGCCCCAGGCCTCAGGCAGCGTCACTGAGCTGCCCATCACCACACTTTCCATCGCATTCCTGGGCCAGCTCACCACTAAGGACCAGCACCTAGGAACCTGAGTCTTGGATAGCAGGCCATTCAGAGAGGTCAGAGAGGAAAGAAGGGTCTGGGGTAGGGCCTGTGCACACATCCTGTGTCTCCAGGGCAGGGGGACAATTCCATCTTGCCCCAACATACGATTGTTCCAGAAGTGGAAATCCATATATATATATATATATATTTTTTTTTAAGTAGGCTCCACATGTGTGGAGCCCAGTATCAGGGCTTCAACTCACAACCCTGAGCTCAAGCCTGAGCTAAGAAAAAGAGTCGGATTCTTAACCGACTGAGCCACCCAGGCGCCCCTGGAAACCCATATTTTTTTTTCTTTTTTTTTTTTTTAAAGATTTTATTTATTTATTTGACAGAGAGAGACACAGAGAGAGAGGGAACACAAGCAGGGGGAGTGGGAGAGGGAGAAGCAGGCTTCCCACGGAGCAGGGAGCCCGACGCAGGGCTCGACCCCAAGACCCTGGGATCATGACCTGAGCTGAAGGCAGACGCTTAACGACTGAGCCACCCAGGCGCCCCTGGAAACCCATATTTTAAAATTGTTCATTCAATTGCCCTAACATGTTGTGAACACCAACAGAGATATCAAAGGGTTGGCTGTGACTCATGGGCCAGCAGCTGGAGTCCAGCCCCCACATGGGAACAGTCTGAACCCCAAGAGGAAGCGGCTGCTGTCTGAGCTCACTTACCCAGCTGGTTAGTGCTGCACCTGGGATCTCACTGTTGCCTGACTGACTGACCGCCCAAGGTTTCTGAGCCAGGAGGACCCAGAGCCCAAGCTCTGCCTGCGAGGCTGTGCGGCCTCTAAAACCCAGTGGCTCCAGGCGGCTGCGTTTGATTTTTCCATCCCAGAGTGGGGAAACTGAGAGCAGCCATGACTGGCTGGCTCTCCAGGGGCCCTCGGGGCCAAGTAAGTCCTCAAGAGTTGACTGAGGAGGGCGCCTGGATGGTGCAGTCGGTTAAGCGTCTGACTCTTGGTTTCAGCTCAGCTCCTGACCTCAGGGGCGTGACATCGAGCCCTGTGTCTGGCTCCGCACTCAGCATGGAATCTGCTAAGTTTCTCCCCGCCCCCTCTATAATAAATAAATAAATGTCTCTCTTTTTTAAAGATTGATTGATTGATTGATTTTATAGCGAATGCACGCGCACAGCAGGAAGGGGCAGAGGCAGAGGGAGAGAGAAACTTTAGCAGATTTCATGCTGAGCGCAGAGCTGGACATGGGGCTCCGCTTCACGCCCCTGAGATTAGGACCTGAGCTGAAACCAAGAGTCGGACGCTTAACTGACTGCACCACCCAGATGCCCCAATAAATAAATCTTTAAAAAAAAAAAAGGAGTAGACTGAGGACATCGACCCTTGAGGGGTACATCGCATTTTCCCTTCAGCTTATACTATGCCCTCCTAAGAACAGGAAAGAGTTCTAGGAAAAGCTCCAGTACTCATGCCTTCCCCCAGTTTAAAGCTTCCAGTAGTTGTCTCTACCTGTGCTTTTAAGGAAGAATCTCTGATTTGTAATGAGGCCATAAGGCCCTGCGGATCTGACCCCTCAGCACCCTCCCCCATCCAGACCTCCTGGGCCCCTAGGGGTCCAGCTGACACTGGTCTCCCTCAGCTTCTTAAATCCGCTAAACTCCTCCCCACCTTCTACATGCTGTTCCTTTGGCTGGAAAGTCCTGTCCTCAGCTTTTAGAATAGTTGGTGCCCTCTCATCCTTAAGGTTTCTGCTTCAAAGTGACTTCCTCAGACATGAAGGCAGGACATGGTTATCAATGGTTATCCCTGCTGTATACCCCGCTTGGTGCCTCGAAGGTGCCAAGAAAATATTTGTGTTAAGAATAATGAATGATGGGGCGCCTGGGTGGCTCAGTTGGTTAAGCGACTACCTTCGGCTCAGGTCATGATCCTGGAGTCCCAGGATCGAGTCCCACATCGGGCTCCCTGCTCGGCAGGGGGTCTGCTTCTCCCTCTGCCCTCTTCCCTCTCGTGCTCTCTCTCATTCTCTCCCTCTCAAATAAATAAATAAAATCTTTAAAAAAAAAAAAAAGAATAATGAATGATGATGCCCTTGGGGCACCTAGGTGGCTCAGTCCGTTGAGCGTCTGCCTTCAGCTCAGGTCATGATCCCAGGGCCCTGGGATTGAGTCCCATGTCGGGCTCCCTGCTCCAGTGGAGAGCCTGCTTCTCCCTCTCCCTCTGCTACTCTCCCTGCTTGTACTCTCTCTCTCTCTCTGTGTCAAATAAATAAATAAAATATTTTTAAAAAATGATGATGCCCTTGACCACAGCCCCTGCCACATCACCTCCCTCACTGGGGGTCCACTGCACCCCCAGGGGGCAGGGGACAAGGCTTAGTCCCAGCCTCATTGCTTACTAACCTGTGACCTCCAGCCATTTCCTTTCTAACTTTGTATTATGAAATATTTCAAATATATACAAATGTAGATGGAGTACAGTGAGCCCCTATGACTCATCACCCAGCTTCAACAATTATCAAAATACCACCAACCCTGTTTCATCTATTCTTGCTCACCCATGCCCCTTGCTGGGTTATTTTTTACAACTTTATTGAGGCGTAATTTAGATATTATAAAATGCACCATTTGTGGGTATACAGTTCAATGACTTTCAGTAACTTTATGGAATTGTACAATGATCTCCACAATGCAGTTTTAGAACATCTCCATCAAGCACCTGGGTGGCTCAATTGGTTAAGCATCTGCCTTCGGCTCAGGTCATCATCCCAGGCTCCTGAGATTGAACCCCACATTGGACTCCCTGCTCTGCAGGGAGCCTGCTTCTCCCTCACCCACTCTCCCCGCTTATGCTCTCTCTCTGTCAAATAAATAAATAAAATCTTTAAAAAAAAAAAAAAGAACATCTCCATCACTCTGAAAACGTCTCTCGTGGGACCTGGGGCAGTCAGCTGAACCATGCAGTGCCTCAGTTTCCCCATCTGTGAAAGGAGGACAATGCCTTCGTTATTGGCTCACATGGTGATTAAGTGCAAGAATGCATACTCAAAGGGTACCAAGGCCAGAGGAAGTGGTGCTGTTTTGATGATGACACGATGCTGGGCTGATCTGCAGCTGAGCTCCTCAGTGGGAGCTTCGGGGGTGCCCCACACTCTCACTGAGCTTAGCTTATAGAAGGCACTTACCACACGCTGGTCAAAAGGGAGGGCTTTGTCCTCCACTCTCAGAGTCCACATTCATCTGGCCAGGGACACACTGGGATGCCAAAGGTCCCCAGCCCTGGCCTGGCAGCTCGGGTGGTCTTCTCTCCATGCCCATACCTTGTGCCTGAGCCACCAGAACGCTGGCATTCAGCTGCCACTCGATGTCCCCTTCTTCCTCAGCACACTGCTGGGACTTCTCACCGTAATGCTGGGCCTGCCAGGCCTGATCCAGCTCCAAGTAGCAGCGGCCGATCTCGTGGAACAACCAGGTCTTCTCCAGGGTGGTTTTTGCCAGAGGGATCTTCTCCTCCCACCTGGGAATGTGAAGAACCAGGGTCAGTTCTTTCCACTCAAACCCTATACTCAGCCATAGGAGGCTGAGCAGAACTCGTTCTCCAACTACCAGTTCTGTCGGACTCAGGGGTGTAACCAGTAAGCATGAAGATATTTTATTTTTTAATTTTTTTATTTTTTAAAGATATTTTATTTTATTGAGAGAGAGAGAGAGCATGAGAGAGAGGAGGGTCAGAGAGAGTAGCAGACTCCCCGCTGAGCAGGGAGCCCGATGCGGGACTCGATCCCGGGACTCCAGGATCATGACCTGAGCCAAAGGCAGTTGCTTAACCAACTGAGCCACCCAGGCGCCCCAGCATGAAGATATTTTAAAACGGCCAAAGCTATTTTGGTACATTTACAGATAGAACTGATACAACTGAAAATCATGTTTGTAAACTTGCATTTCAAATAACATAAAAATAACATTGAGGAGTATCATTAAGTATATAGAAGACAAAATCCACACAGAAAAGATTAGAATAATAAAAAAAAAATGAGATATCAATAAAGGAAGATTAGGATTAGACCTAGTCATCATCTTCGGGAGGAAAGACAATTTTCCTGCTACTCTTCTGCATTTCCCAAATTAATATTTTAACAATAAGCACAAATTTACTACAAAACATTCTTTTTGAAAGATTTTTTTTTATTTATTTGAGAGAGAGAGAGAGAGAAAGCATGAGCACAGGGACGGGCAGAGGGAGAAGCAGACTCCCCACTGAGTAGGGAACCTGATGGGAGGCTTGATCCCAGAACGCTGGGACCATGACCTGAGCCACCCAGGCGCCCCTACAAAACATTTTCTTATAAAAAGATACAAACGGGTGGGTGAACTCTCAAACTCTTATGTCTTTTGGCACATAGACACCAGGGGTCATTCAGGAAACCAAGAGATGTGGAGCAGAAGGGTCCCGGCAAATGAGTCTAATTGGATCCAGACTCCTGGGATGGAGTCCTGTGTTGTTGGGCTCCCTGCTCAGCGGGGAGTCTGCTTCTCCCTCTCCCTCTACTCCTCCCACCACTTGTGCTCAAGCTCCTCTCTCTCAAATAAATAAATAAAATCTTAAAACAAAACAACAACAACAAAAAAAAACCCAGGTTCCTGGGCTCCAACCCAGACCTATAGAATCAGAATTTCAGGGCAGAGACCCCAGCAATTCATGTACCTGTGCTCCAGGAGATTCCTGTCACTGGGAACTTGTGAGCAGATGCTGATTCTAGTCAATCAACTTAACAGATGAGCCTCAGAGTTGACAAAGTGGCTAGCCCATGGTCACTTGGCAGAGCCAGGAGCCAAACTCAGATTTTCTGATGCCTCTTTCCTGTCATCCGGGCCCCAGGCTGGGAGTCCGGTGTGAGGGTGGGAAGTCCTGGCCCTAGGGTGGGGAAGGGGCAGTCTGGGGTTACTCACGTGTCAATGGCTTGCTGGAATTTCCCAACTCTGGCAAAAACCCTGCCAATGTTGTCAAGGGCTCTTGACTTAGCATCAGGAAGGTCACTGTGGGGAAGAAGCAGGATTTGTTGTTCACTAGAAATTGGCCATCCTAGGGGCACCTGGGTGGCTCAGTTGGTTAAGCATGCAAGTCTTGATCTCAGCTCAGGTCTTTTTGTGTTGTTGTTTTTTTTAAGATTTATTTATTGGGGTGCCTGGGTGGCTCAGTTGGTTAAGCAGAAGCCTGACCTTCTGCTCAGGTCATGATCCCAGGTTCCTAGGATCAAGCCCCGCATCGAGCTTTCTGCTCAGTGGGGAGTCTGCTTCTCCCTCTCCCTCTGCCCCTCCCTGCGCCCCTGCTTGTGCTCTCTCTTTCTCTCTCAAATAAATAAATTTTTAAAAAAAGATTTATTTATTTACTTGGGGCGGGGAGGGACAGAGGCAGAGAACCTTTCAAGCAGACTCCCCGCTGAGCGAGGAGCCAGACACGGGGCTCAATCCCATAACACATGAGATCATGACCTGAGCCAGAACCAAGAGTCAGACGCTTAACCAACTGAGCCACCCAGGTGTCCCTCAGCTCAGGTCTTGATCTCAGGGTCATGAGTTCAAACCCCATGTTGGGCTCCATGTCAGGTGTGGAGCCTACTTAAAAAAAAAAGAAAGAGAGAAAGGAAGAAAGGAAAAGAAATTGGCCATTCTCAGCACTGTGGTAATTGAAGAGAAGCAGACAGAGGCCCATTGTCAGGCCAGGAACACAGCATCATGGCTCAGGGACTGGGTGTCCAGTCCGGTTGGAGGGATGATGCCCAGGAGGCATGGCTGTGGTACGTAGGTCCTCTCATGCCCTGTGGCATGAATGAACGCCATGGGAACCTTTCCAGAGAGCAATCACTCAAGAGTTTACACACATGTCCCTTTGATGCAACAATTCCCCTTCTAGGAATTTATCTGGAGAAGATAATGTGACAAGAATAATAATCATTAGAAACAACCTACACCGGGGCCCCGGCACTGACAATTTTTGTGTATAAAAAAAGTCCCTGACACATGAAGTTAAAAAGTCAGATTCCAGGAGTGTATACTATGACTGTTGCCCCGTTTGTGCTAAAAATAAATATGCAGCCCCGAGGCACGATGCTGTGTTCCTGGCCTGACAATGGAGGAAGGGGCCACACAGGAGGCACGCAGTGCACCGAGTACGAGTCTAGAAGGTGGAAAAGGCTGGAAACAGATTCTCCCCGGAGCCTGTGGAGGGAAGACGGCCTTGCCAACACCTTGGTTCTGGCCCAGTGAGAATGCCTTCAGACGTCTAACCTTCAGAACTACAAAAGAATGAATGTGGGGCCTCTGGGTGGCGCAGGCAGTTAAGCGTCTGACTCTTCGTTTCGGCTCAGGTCATGATCTCAGGGTTGTGAGTCTGAGCCCCGCATCAAGCTCCGCGCTAGTGCGGAGTCTGCCTGGGATTCTCTGTCTCTCTCTCTGCCCTTTTCCCTCTTCCTACCCCCTCTTGCTCGCTCGCTCTCTCTCTCTCAAATGAATAAATAAACTCTTTTTAAAAAAATGAACTTGTTTTAACTCACCAAAAAAGAAGTGAAGGAATAAAAAGGGGGCATTTCTTTATAGAATTTATTTTCAAGCAATCTCTACCCCCAATGTGGGGCTCGAACTCACAACCCTAAGATCAAGAGTTGTGTGCTCCACTGAGCCAGGCAGGCACTCCCCAAAATGGGCACTTTTAAAAGTAGAGAGGATGTAGGTCTAGCTATTAACAATGATTATCCAAGGGAAACAAGAGCATGAGGGAAACTACCCATTTATCCATATTGTTTAAATTGTTTACAGTATTTCTGTAACAACAGAAAAGAGATTAAGGTATTTTCTTTTTTTTCTTTTAAAGATTTTATTTATTTATTTGAGAGAGAGAGAGAGGAGAGAGCACGAGCAGGGGGGTGGCAGAGGGAGAGGGAGAAGCAGACGCCCTGCTAAGCAGGGAGCCTGATGCGGGGCTCGATCCCAGGACCCTGAGATCATGACCTGAGCCAAAGGCAGACGCTTAACCAACTGAGCCACCCACGTGCCCATGAGATTAAGATATTTTCATAAAGAAAACGACAATTTGCTCACTTATTTCGGTCCTTTACCATTACCACCACATGAACACTGATCTGTTAAAAAATTCTTCCCCAAAAAAGAAAAGAAGAAAACTGTCCCCCAATGCTCCACCCCCGCCCCCAGCATCTCCTCCCACTCTCTCCCTCCTCCTCATCCCTCAAGACCCTGCCATCCAGAGGGCTACTATGTCCCATGAAACTTTGCTCCTTGGACTCATTCTCCCCCCACCGTGGCCGAACCTGCCTTTCAAACATGCACATCTCATCAAGCCAGCCCTCTTCCCACAGAAACACGCACGCAAATGTTGCTGTGCTTGATGGTAAAAGGGGAACAGCCTGAGTGTCCCACAGGGATGTAGCTAAAGAAATTACTATGCACGCTGAAATTTTTTTTCTCTGGAGCCATTTAAAGAGTGAGACCCTTTCAAGAGATATGCTTCTTAAAAATCATAAAAGTAAATTGCTTTTAAGAATCCTAGGTATGGGGTGCCTGGGTGGCTCAGTTGGTTAAGCAACTGCCTTCGGCTCAGGTCATGATCCTGGAGTCCCGGGATCGAGTCCCGCATCAGGCTCCCTCCTCGGCGGGGAGTCTGCTTCTCCCTCTCCCACTCCCCGTTTGTGTTCCCTCTCTCACTGTGTCTTTCTCTGTCAAATAAATAAATAAAATCTTTAAAAAAAAAAATCCTAGGTATGAATGGAATATTATGCAGCCATCAAAAGGAATGAGATCTTGCCATTTGCAACGACGTGGATGGAACTGGAGGGTATTATGCTGAGCGAAATAAGTCAAACAGAGAAAGACATGTATCATATGACCTCACTGATATGAGGAATTCTTAATCTCAGGAAACAAACTGAGGGTTGCTGGAGTGGGGGGTGGGGTGGGAGGGATGGGGTGACTGGCTGATAGACACTGGGGAGAGTATGTGCTCTGGTAAGCACTGTGAATTATGCAAGACTGTTGAATCTCAGATCTGTACCTCTGAAACAAATAATGCAATATATGTTAAGAAAAAGAAGAAGAAGAAGATAGCAGGAGGGGAAGAATGAAGGGGGGAAAATCGGAGGGGTAGACGAACCATGAGAGACGATGGACTCTGAAAAACAAACTGAGGGTTCTAGAGGGGAGGGGGGTGGGAGGATGGGTTAGCCTGGTGATGGGTATTGAGGAGGGCACGTTCTGCATGGAGCACTGGGTGTTATGCACAAACAATGAATCATGGAACACTACATCTAAAACTAATGATGTAATGTATGGGGATTAACATAAGAATAAAAATTTTTTTAAAAAAAGAATCCTAGGTATGTGCATATGTATATAAATATGTAGGTAAATACATTGAAAAGGGGCCAGAAGGACACATGTCAACATGGCCCCAGGTAAATGAGCGGAGTGTGGTGCTGGGAGGTGGAGGTAGGGAGAGTCTTCCAAGTTCTGCTCTCAGTGTCCCAGAGTTCCAGACCAAGTACAACACTAACACTAGTACTTGTGTAAAACCAGACTCCTCCTCTGTCCTCAGTCCTCCCCAGCATGGGACCCAGACTGCCACTCCCCACAGGTCTTGCCGCTTGCCCTGCATCTCCCATCCCTGCCACTTCTCTCTGCCTAGGGTGCCCTTCTCCCTCCCCCTCGTCCACTTGGCTGACCTGTCGTTTCTGAAACCCCCTCAGCTCCCAGCAGTGCTCCCCCCTGCCTCTCTCCTTGGGCCAACGGCCATACTGTGCACCCACTGTTCTGACAGCATGTCTGATGGACCCCCCTTCTAGAGCGGGCGCTCTGTTATAGTGTGATGAATGAATGGATAAGTTGTAGTATGTTAATTTATTCATAATACTATGTAATAAGAAGTAACAATAGCAATGAGAAAGCATGCAATCAAATCATCTAGAGTATCTGGAGGAAAAAATGAGGGCAGGGGCCACTGGAGATGCTGCTGAGACAAACTGGGGTTTGATCTGTGCCTTGAGGGCTAGCAGGCTTTGGAGGTGGGAGGCTGATGGGGGGCATGGCTGATTAGGATGAGGGAGTACCTGAACAAACAAGACCTGAGGCCCGTTTGTGGGTGGTAAAAAGGGACTAACATTCTCTAAGGAACACCTCTGTTTATTTAGCCACTTGGCATGCATTTATCATATGCCCACTACGCGGAAGGTCCTGGGAAGAGAAAGTGATATAAGATAGTCCCTTCCAAAATCCAAAGTCTAACAGGGGAGCCAGGATCCACATAGAGTGTAGAGAGGGAGCACCAAGGGGACGGGGATTTCTAAATCACCGGGGGACACTTGGAACTTTCCTGAAGGGAGACATATTTACAATTGTGAAGGACGGGAAGGGGGGAGTTGATGAAGAAAGAGAAGGGAGTCCTGTCTAGGGGCTGCAGGAGCAGAGCCACAAGGTGTTGGCGGGGGCACAGGATGCCCAATGGCCTGGACAGAATTGGGTCCACTGGGGCCAGGAGAAGTCAGGTCAGGAAGGGCAGCCCGAGCTGAAAAGAACTGGGAGCTGGAACTTTATCCCAGTCCTACCACTGGACTTTTCTGCACAGGAGGGCCAGCTGGGTGGCAGGAAACCCAGGTAGGAGGAATTAGGCAGAAGTGAGAAGGGTCTGGACTGAGCTGTGGGAGGGAAACAGAAAAGCACCATGGAGACAGGAAGGAGGAGGCCCAGACAACATGTAGGCTGGCTGGGCGTGAGCAGGGAGGGAGGGGTCTGGGAAGCTGCCCAGGCTCCTTCTTGGGGACTGAGTGGCCAGTAATAGTGCCATCCTCACAGATAGGGAACCCTGGAGCAAGAGGTTTGGGAGGAAGATAAGGGATTCCACTTAGGACATGTTAAATTTGGGGTTCCTGTGGGACATCCAAATGGAAATGCCTTGGAATCAGTTGGATATGCAGGCCTGGGGCTCATGAGGGAGGTCTGCTGAGAAGTTAAGATTATAAGTGAGTCTTTAGGGCATGGGAGATGGTTGGATCCATGGTACTGTGCATACATATCTTATTTAATCCTCATAATCTCTATGAATCAGTATTAATATACCTTCATTAGAGATGAGCAAACTGAGAAGACAAGCAACTTAATAAAATCCACACAGCTTCTGAGTATCAAAGCCAGGAATCAAAGTCAGCTTTGTCTCCAAAGCTGTCGCTTGTTTTCTAGTTCCAGAATGGCCAATACGAGATACTTCTGCTCAGCATGGCAAATGCCAGTGAGAAATGAACTGGGAATGAATAGCACATGGGGCTCAGGTGAGTGAGGAGAGGGCAGGAGCAGGGCGGTGGGGTGGGGGTTAAGAAACACGGTTTGAGGGCGCCTGGGTGGCTCAGTCTGTTAAGCGTCTGACTCTTGATTTCAGCTTAGGTCATGATCTTGGGGTTGTGAGACTGAGCCCCATATCAGGCTCTGCACTCAGTGTGGAGTCTGCTTGAGATTCTTTCCCCCTCCCTTTCCTTTCCCTTCTCCTCCCCCAAACTCATGCTTTCTCTCTCTCTCTTAGATAAATAAAATCTTATTTTTTAAAAGATCATTTATTTTTTTTATTTGAGAGAGAGAGAGAGCAAAAGAGGTAATGCAAGCAGGGGGAGGGTCAGAGGGAGAAGCAGGCTTCCCGCTGAGCAGGGAGCCCGATGCGGGGCTCGATCCCAGGACCCTGGGATCATGACCTGAGCCGAAGGCAGACACTTAATGACTGAGCCACCCAGGCATCCCATAAAAAAAAAAAAAATCTTAAAAAAGAAAAAGAAATACAGTTTGACCCAAATGGAGGAGTGACATGGGAGGGCTGTGTGGAAGCGCGTTCAGAGGAGGCCTTGAAGGTGAAGGTGCCAGGTGAAGGCATGATTTCAACCTGCAGGCAACGAGGGGCCAAGGCCTGTGTGTCAGCTGGGGAAGAGCTGCTGGATAAAACGCAGGTCTCAGGAGGTGGTGCATGGGAACAGCTGGAGGCAGGGAGAGCCAAGACCTGACCTGTGAGTGGAAATAGGATGATGGGAGGTAAGGAGAGGTTCGGATTGTGGGGCAAGTGGAAAGTGAGCAGGAGAAAGTCGTGGAGGACTCCAAAGGTTAGAAGCAGGAGGCCCAGAAAGTGATGGTACCTTTTAGAGGGGTCCTCGAGTCTGGGGAAGAGCGGATAGTCGGTATTCGTATTATTATGGATAACCCGGCACTGTCCTGAGATCTTTGCCTGGATTTCGGCCTGTCCTCTCCCTTCTGCCCTCTCAGGAAGAGGCTACTGTTATGCACACCGGACGGAAGAGACCTGGCTGGGAGAGGTGAAGTGCCTTGCCCAAAGTCCAGCAGCTGCGGGGTACAATTCTGAAGGCCAGATCAGTCCGACTCCGGAGCCCCATCTTCTCGGTCAGCAGCATAGTATCCGAGGCCGGGCTTGATCTGACCGCTGCCATTTGGTCTGACTTCCCCTTGGCCACTCTTCCCCTGGCAATACTCTATGCTCTCTGGCTTTGAGCTTCCTCCTGCCTGCTTAAGGGCTCTCCCACAGACTGTGTTCCCCAATGCCCAATGAAATCCTCCTGGAGTATACTTCTCATAGCACTGTGTCCTGTACATGTCCTTCGTGACACTTCCCACAATTACCATTCTTAGCTATGTCACTTTTTGTTTTACATCTGCAGGGAGAGGACCCTTGTATCTGCTCCCCGAGGCTAGCAGCCACTGGTGGGTCTGGGGTTGACCTGTGCTTGTTGAGATGATTTAAGTATAGACCTATCCCCTCAGAATCCAATGTCTGGGAGCTTTTTGGCGTTTTGGGCCACTGCCTTCCTCTTTGGGGCAAAAAAGCTGACAGTCTAGGTCTGCCTCTTAGCGTCGGTCCTGGGAGCTCACCCACCAGCAGCCCCGGAAAAAGGCTGGTATGCAGCCCCCACCCTGCTCATCCGTAGGCCCACGGGCCCCAGCCGCTCAGCCTTCCCTGGGCACTCACTATTCCTTGGCAATCTCCAAGTCCTTTCTGTGGCTCTGCAGGGCTGCGACCATCTGCCCCAGCTCAATCTGGGCATTCCCTATGCAGCTGTACAAGTTTCCAACCAGCTCGTCCTTGTTGGGCACCTCCTCTTTGTTCCATTCCAGCACTTTCTTCAGCACTTTCTCAGCTTTCTGAAGGCTGCCATCAGCACTGCCACTGCTCAGCACTAGGAAGGGAAACAGGGGACAGGGAGGTGGGAGCAGTCTCCTCAGGCTGATGGGAGAACCCGCCTCCCCCCAGATACGATCCACAGGCCCGAAACCTCAGGCCCCTCTGGTGCTCTCCCACCACCTGGCCAAGGCCTCGCCCTTCCGAGAACACCACTCACACATGTCGATGTCCTCGAGGCTCTTGAGGATGTAATGGGCTGTCTGTGAGGGACGGCGCTTGCGGTCCCGTAGCCATTTCTCTTGCATCAGCTTCCGGTCCCGCTCCCTGGCATAGATGGGCTTCTGCTGCCTCCAGAAGTTACTGCGGGTGTCCAGGTAGTTGATGCCTGTCATGATGAGGTCCTCCACGGTCAGGCCATGCTTAATGGTGCCTTTGATCAGGTCTGGGAAGAATGGTGTGAGGAGAAAACATCTAGAACCGGCGTCTAAGGGAGCCACCTCCTGTTGGCTGGGGATTCCTGCTGTGGGGTCCCCTGTGGGGAGCTCTGCTTTGAGCTGGGAAAAGCAAGAGCACATAGGTAGCAGGGTGGCTCTGTGTGGACCCAGGTGAGGCCAGAGCCCCTCTTTCAGGTGCTGCCATGGTGTAGAAGTTCATGCACAGGCCTTTTATGGCAAGGATACAAGGAACTAGCCGAGGGGGCCACTGGCAGATAGCTGCCTGAAAGGACCGCAACCCTCGGGCCCCCTGATTTCAGGTTGTGTCCGCTGAGAAGACTGAGTATGAATGCACAGCCTGGCCCTGGTTGCCAGTGCCAAGGGATTCCCCAGGTGCCAAGTGGGCCAGGGCCAGCAGGGAGCTGGAAGAGTGTGCCCAAGCTCTGCCCGCCTGCCTGACCACAGGTTAGAGCTGGGAGCAAAACTGCAAGGCCTTGTGGGGTAATTTTCAGGCCACCCCTTCCTCCACAGAAGCTCCTCTGGAGGAAAGTGTTCAGGCCCCAGACAGAGAAGTGCCAGCAGGGAAGATGCTCCTGAGACACAGACCTGCAGGGAGCCCTGCACATAACCTCAGGAAGGCAGCTCTGGAGAAAAGGCATTTGATTCAAGGATGAATCCTGCTTAGGCTTATCAGCTAACGGCAATCCTCCCACCCTCCCATTTCATTTCAAGGCTCTGCCCTACTTCCTGCCACTGCCAGCACAGTATAGTAGGTAGAGCGTTAGACTGGAGGTTAGTAGGCCGGCCTCTGGGGTCGACTTCACCACGAACTTGCTTGTCATCTTGGACAAGTTGCTCCCCATTCAAAGTCTCTCTTTCCTTATCTATAAAAGGAGGGATTAGACCAGATGAGATTTCAGAACATTCTAGTACTAGTATCATAGGATTCCCCTTCTAGCATGTCCCAGCTGGATTCCTTTGCCCTTTCTACAAATTGAAGGCTCAGGGGATGCCCCTCCAGGGACCTAAGTGATAAAGGAACCCCAATCTCTAGGGTTCCCTCCCAGGGGTACCATAGTGCTAAGGGCACTGGTTCTGAAATTGGACATCCTAGATTCAAACCCAAGAGCCATGTCACTGTTTACTGATGTGTAACCTTTGGTGAGTTACTTAATCTTTCTGCACTTGAGTTTTCTCATCTGTAAATGGGAATACTAGGAAATCCTGTCCATAGGCTAATGTTACATGACAGGCTCTGTCTCCAGCTCATGTATTAAGCACCTGTCCCAGATTTCCTTCGCCCCAAATTCCCTGTTGCAAACAAAGTATCTGAAACCTTCATCCAATAGGAGCTTCTCCAGATACTCCTTATCCACGTAGAGCTCGCCCAGGAGCTGGCGGACAATCTTCTCACTCTTGAGTGAGCCCTTCCGCTTGGACTCCCTCTTGGGGTGATGTAAGAGTTGTCTCACAGGATGAGGCTTCTGCTGGGCTTTCATACTCTGGGAAGATGGAGCAATACCCAATAGAGCTTCAACAAGGAGCACAGAGTACCCAGACATGGTCCCAGAGTCTGTGATCCCAGACATCTCCTCCAAGACCTTTCTGTGGGTCTAGAACCATGGAGTGTGTCTGGTCTGGGAACAGCTAGATTCCCAAGACCCCTCTGGAGCTGGGGCAGAATCCCACAGCTGCCCATGATGGGCAGGAGCTGACTGTCCCCAAGTTAGAGGGCCACCGAGACCTCAAGCACATGTGGGCACTTCCTTGGGAGGGATGTGATATCAGAACCAAGGCCCTTACCTCAGCTTGCTTGCTTAAGAAGGAGAGGTCCCCTTTGTTCTCTAGCTTAATTGAAGAAGGACCTGCAAGGAAAGAGTCTGGGGCTCAGGTGTGCCAGGCCCTCAAGCATGACCTATCACATATTTTTATGTAGAAATCTCTGCCTTTGGCAGAGGGTGATAGAGGTTGTGGCAAAGCTGTCTCTGAGCCAGTTCAGCAGGTTGATGGTACAGGATATTTGGAATAACACTCTCCTACAGGTAGGCAGCCCCTGATATCCCAAGGCCATGGCAGCCAGATTTCCAAAGGCAGTCCCTGAGCACTTGGAGAGCTCTCCATCACTCTGCCACCCACAGTGGCAAACTCTTGCTCTCCTCCCTTATCCCCCTGCCACTAAGCCAATGGGTAAGGCCAGTCCTTGGTGCATTCATAGTAAGAGAGGAAGCCAGGAACTAGGGAAGGCTAGGCTCAGGACCTCATTCTATCCTATGAAACCAGGCCAAAGACAGGCCTAATGTGAATAGTTTTTGCATCTGGCTTAGAGGAGAACCAGAAGTTGCAGAGCTGAGCACAGTGGATCAGGGGCTGGTCCTCTGGGTAGACAGATTAGTTCCTAATCGTCAACAAAATCAGCAGCAACCAAATCCAAGCATGAGACTCCCTGCAGGCCTGGTGTAGCTGCTCACTCATTGCACCTCCAAGCCCAAAGATTCCAAGAGCCTCCCAGGATAAGGGCATAGGTCCGATGGTCACTCACTTCCCACTGAGTTGTTGATGGCCTCCTGAGCTTTCTGAATTCCAACTTTGAATTCTCGGTCAGGCCGCAGCTTGTAGCCTCGATGATAGAACACCAGGGCAAACTCAAAGTCTCCCATGGTGTACAGGGTCTCAGCCTTTTGTAAAATCCCCTGAAATGAGAGGAAGTCAAATTGAGGTGGCAGACAAGGCCTTATAGGACTTAGGTGTTGTGGAGCAGAGGGTCCTGGGTTGAGGATCAAGGTTGGGATACAGGGGCAGGTAGTTAGGTAAGTGACCTAGGGAGAGAAAAAGGCATCAAACCCTAGGCAGTCTGGCTGGTTCTTCAGCTTCTTCTCATCAGAGGCTGCGACAGGCAATGGCAGTGGTGAAAGCCAGATTGAGTCACCTTGCAGAAAGTCAGGTCACTCTGGAGTGAAGCCTCAGCATCCTTCAGGGACTTCTCCAGCTCTCCCATCTTCAGGAAGCACTTGGATCGGGCAACCAGGCAGTTCTTATCTCCATTCTGAAGGTGAAGAGCCTAAGAAAGGAACCACCCAGGTTGACAGGCACCAGGCAGCACAAGGTAGAAGCCTGACCAGAAAGAGCATCCCAAACCGTCCTGCCAGCATTTCAAGGGGACTCCTCAGGCCAGCAAACAGGTCTCTGGATCTTTTCAAACCAAAAGCAGCACAACATCGATCTTTGCTCAGTCCACTAATAGGCTGCACGTAGCTCATCTCGAACGAGGTCAAATCACTAGCTATTGTGAAAGCCATTGGTGGAAACGTGTGAATATACCACTCTGTGGATATAATATACTGAATTTCCCCCAAATGTCTGGGATTCCTCCAGTCTTCTCAGGCAATAGAAGCTTAAGATTTTTAGTGCATACCAAATTCAACCACAAACCTCAAATGGCTGTATAACAAACACTCAAAATACATTTCAGAGGCTAAGCATTCTGAAGCCTAATGAAACAGGTTTTAGGACATCTGCAACTTGAGTCATCCATTCCCCTAGCTCTCTCTTTTTACATAGCTTACTGAGAACAAATGAACAAATCACTATTTCAGGAGATCATGATGAAAATGCTAGCAAAACTGAAACTGTGATTTGGGCAATAGAGTGGGAATGGAACATTTCTCCTGCTCCCTGTGTCCTCTCTTCTGTTTGAAATCATCATTGGAGAGGCACCGGGGTGGCTCAGTCAGTTAGGCGCCTGCCCCTTGGTTTCAGCTCAGGTTATGATCTCGGGGTTGAGAGATGAAGCCCCAGGTAGAGCTCTGCGCTTAGCGGGAGTCTGCTTCCCTCCTTCTGCTTCTCCCTCTCCCTCTGCCCCTCTCCCACCCACATGCACGTGTGCACTCTCTCTCTCTCCCTCAAAATAAGTAAATAAATAACTCTTTAAAATAGGAAAAGAGGGGCACCTGGGTGGCTCAGTCGTTAAGTGTCTCCCTTCGGCTGAGGTCATGATCCCAGGGTCCTGGGATCGAGCCCCTCATTGGGCTCCCTGCTCAGAGGACAGCCTGCTTCTCCCTCTCCCACTCCCCCTGCTTGTGTTCCCTCTCTCACTGTCTCTCTCTGTGTGTCAAATAAATTAAAAAATCTTAAAAAAAAAAAAAAAAGAAGTGGGCTATACGTTGTAAAAGAAATTGTGGTAAGAACATCTAACAGCTGGGGGCACCTGGGTTGGTGTAGTTGGTTGAGCGACCGACCCTTGATTTCAGCTCAGATCGTGATCTCAGGGTCTTGAGATGGAGCCCCAAGTGGGGCTCCACACTCAGGGTGGAATCTGCTTGGGACTGTCTCTCCCTCTGCCCCTCCTCCACCCCCAGCCCCTGTGTGCACTCTCTCTCTCTCTCTTTCTCTAAAATAAATAAATAAATAAATCTTTTTAAAAAAATAACCTCTACTAGCTTACTTGTGAGGGAGTATGTATGGTGGTTAGCACCTCAGCACTGGAATCTGAGTGCCTGGGTTTGAAAACCTTCTCTTGCCAGTTCAGTGATCTCCGCCATGTACTCAACTTCTATATCAGTTTCCTCATCTATAAAATGGAGTAATAACAGAACCTCCCTCATAGGGCTGTACTGCACTTAGCAGCAGTGTGCCTAATATCCTAAAACAGCGCCCAATCCCCATAGGGTGGGGTTGAGCAATTGGTACTAAGATTATATATAATAATGTTATTTACTGGCCATCTTCTGTGAGCAACTGTGCTTGAGATTTCACCACTTGTGCACGCAGCCTCCAAGCCCATTTCCCAGCCAATGACGGGAAATTAAGGCTGCTCTGTGGGAAGAGGCCAATCACACGACATTTCAGTAAAAAAAGAAGTCACTGTTAATGTAGAGAACGGTTACTAACAGGCAGAAGGCAAGTGGGAAATGGTAGAAAATGGCGAGGCAGTGACAGAAGTTGACAGTAGTGCGTCAATCAGGAACAAATGAATAATAGAAACAAAAGGGTCCTCCAGGCACCACGGGGACCTCAGTGTTATCAGCAATCAGAAGTGGTGATGGGTGACTGGTAGGTTCAGAGCCCAACTCACGTTGCTGAAGCTATGGGCGGCTTTAGAGAACTCTCCGCACAGATACAGCCGCTCGCCCTCCGCCATGTAAGAGGGAAAGGTGCTTCGCAAGCTCTCAGCTTCTGGGTCCGACATGGTAGCCGGATTCGGTGACGCTGAAGCAGAAAAAGGGAGGAAAAGAAGCGGGAGAACCTCGGTCTGGCTTGTGGAAGCCCCGTCTCTTAGCAACCGGGAAGCGTAGAGTTGCTTCCGGCCCCTCCCCTCGCTCCCTCGGGGCGGGAGTCCGCGGTACATCCGCCGCAAGCGTGCGCATGCGCCGGCCCAGCGGCGCGTGGCCGAGGGCGTGATCGGCGCGTGGCCGGTGCCTTCCGAGAAGCTGCGCTGGACCGTATTGTGCTGTTGCGCGCTCCGTCGGTTGTCTCCCGAGAGCCGTGCCCCGTGTCCAGAATTTACAGCCAGGAACGTTGGAAGAGGATTGGGGGCAGAATTCCCAATAGAGATAAGGCATACGTGGCAAGGATATGTGCACCGTGTACCGCCACATTCAGGACTTGAGGATTTGCAAGGGATTTCGTGGAAGACATCGTTGGGTTCGACCTTAATTTAACACATTTATTGAGCACCTGCTTGTGGTAGGCTCTGATCGAGGCCTCTCCTGACGGCTTTCCCCATTCCCTCACTCTCTCTGCTAAAAAGGTAGACTAGATTCTGCTAGGTTCCAGCGAACACCCTGCCTTTGCGACATTACTTTTATTTTATTTTATTTTATTTTATTTTTTTTTTTTAAGATTTTATTTATTTATTCAACAGAGACAGAGACAGCGAGAGCAGGAACACAGCAGGGAGAGTGGGAGGGCGAGAAGCAGGCTTCCTGCTGAGCAGGGAGCCCGATGTGGGACTCGATCCCAGGACCCTGGGATCATGACCTGAGCCGAAGGCAGACGCTTAACGACTGAGCCACCCAGGCACCCGCGACATTACTTTTAAAACGTCAACTTCCAACGCTAGTGACATCGTGACCTCCATTAAGGCAGGGACCCTGTCGTAACCTTGTTTCCAGAATGCAACTGTCTGGCACATAGTAGGAGCTAAATAAATCATTGTTAAAGTTTAAATAGTTAAAATATGGCCCTAACTACACAGATGTACACACCAATGAGTACATGTAAAGCTGGAGAAATCTGAATAGGATCAGTGGATCGTACCAGCGTCTATTTTCTGTTGTGTTATTGTTCTCAAGTTTTTCAAAATGTTATACTATTGGGGGAAACTGGGTAAAGGGTACATGGGATCTTTTTATTATTTCTTACAACTGGCTATGAATCTACAATTATCTCAAAATAAAAGTCTAATTAAGGGGCGCCTGAGTGGCTCAGTCGTTGAACATCTGCCTTCGGCTCAGGTCATGATCCCAGGGTCATGGGATCGAGCCCCGCATCGGGCTCCCTGCTTGGCAGGGAGCCTGCTTCTCCCTCTCCCACTCCCCCTGCTTGTGTTCCCTCTCTCGCTGTGTCTCTCTCTGTCAAATAAATAAATAAATAAATAAATAAATAAATAAATAAATAAATGTCTAATTAAGAAAAGAATGACTTTAATGCCAAGATAAAAAAAATAAGGTTCCTTGCTTGGAAGAGTTTGGTCTAGTCAGGGAGTGAGATGCATAAATGATAATGACTTCCCAAAGCGATGTTGAGATATTCGAAGTTCTGTGTGCCTGTGAAGGAGGTGAGGATAGATGAGTGAAAAATTCAGTCAGGGCCTGGGCTGGATTAGAGACAGCTTCACAAAAGGGGTCACATTTGAGCGGAGGGTGAGTAGGAATGGTGCCCAAGAGACCTAAGTAGGGAAGGAGGTAAGCAAAGGCCAGAGGTGTGTAAGTTCACAAAGTGTGTAAGGAGCGGCAACCTCATGTGCTGGTTTCCATAACTTATATGTTATTAAGATGGGCACATAGGTGAGTTGAACACATTGCTGAAGTGACCAGCAGTTAATTGGAAAATCCTCCTGCAAAGAGGAAATCTATAGGTTTAATTCAATTCCAATCAAAATCCCAGCAGAATTTTTTTTTGATAATTGACAAGCTGATTCCAAGATCTATGTGGAAATGCAAAGTACCTAGAAGAGCCAAAACAATTTTGAAGAAGAAATACAAAAGAGAAGTTATGCTGTGCTGTCAAGACTTTTTTTTTTTTTTTAATTTATTTGCGAGAGAGAGAATGAGAGACAGAGAGCATGAGAGGGAGGAGGGTCACAGGGAGAAGCAAACTCCCTGCTGAGCAGGGAGCCTGATGTGGGACTCGATCCCGGGACTCCAGGATCATGACCTGAGCCGAAGGCAGTCGCTTAACGAACTGAGCCACCAAGGCGCCCCTGTCAAGACTTATTTTAAAGCTATAGTAAGGGTATTAGCATAAAGATCGATATGCAGATCAATGCAACAGAATAGAGTTCATAAATAGATCCACACATATATGATCAATTAATGTTCAACGAAGCTGCCAAAGAAATTCGGTGCAGAAAAGATAATCTTTTCAACAAATGGTACTGGAACAATTGGATAGCCATATGCCAAAATAAAACAGAAAAAAACCTTACACTATATACAAAAATTAACTCAATAGATTTAAATGTAAAACGTCAAAATTAGAAAATTAGGGAAAAAATAGTTGAAAATAACAAGGTACAAAAAGCATGAAAAAGAAAAAATAAATTTGACATCAAGATTAAAAGGTTCTGGGGGCACCTGGGTGGCTCAGTCAGTTAAGTGTCTGACTTCTGCCTGGGTCATCATCCCAGGGTCCTGGGATCCAGCCCGGCATCAGGCTCCCTGCTTGGCAGGAAGCCTGCTTCTCCCTCTCCCTCTGCCTCTCCCCACCCCCCATGTTCTCTCTCTCTCTCTCTCACAAATAAATTTAAAAAAACAAAAAATAATATTTGTTTAAAAAAATTTAAAAATTAAAAAAATAAAATTGTAGAAAATACATACTTAATCTATGGTGCCCCAAAGCAAAACAGTGCCTCCTAGGAATATGGAAGTAGGGCAGGGAGGGATAGAATACAAAGAAGTACAAGAGGATTTTAGGGGTCAGGGGTGAAGGATATATGCATTATCTTGATCGTGGTAATGTTTTCACCATGTATACCTGTGTTAAAACTCATCAAATTGTACAACAATTAAGTATCAGTAAAGCTGTTTAAAAAAAAAAAGCACAGTTAAGGGGCACCTGCGTAGCTCAGTAGGTTAAGCGTCCGACTTGATTTCAGCTCAGGTTGAGATCTCTGGGTCGTGAGATCAAGCCTTATGTAGGCTCTGCCCTCATCAGGGAATCTGCTTGAGAGGGAATCTGCTTGAGATTCTCTCTCTCCCTCTGCCTCTCCACCTGCTTGTGTTCTCTCGTGCTCTCTCTCTCAAAACTAAATAAATAAAATCTTTATTTAAAAAAGCACAGTTTGGGGTGCCTGGGTGGCTCAGTCGGTTAAGCATCTGCCTTCAGCTTGGGTCATGATCCCAGGGTCCTGGGATCCAGCCCCATGTCGGGCTCCCTGCTCAGCGGGGAGTCTGCTTCTCCCTCCCCTCTGCTGTTCCCCCTGCTTGTGCTCTCCTGTCATATAAATAAATAAATAGGCACAGTTAAATAGCAATAATATTGTGTGCTTTTTGACAGATTACAAAGCACTTTGTGATCTTGACAGCATCCTAATGATGGATGGAGCCAAGCACTATTTGCCTGGTTTCATAGATGAAACAAAGAGGCTGAGAGAAGTGACAGGGCTTGCCTGAAGCCACATCACCGGGAAATAGGTGGGCCGGTCTGGGGCCCATGCCTAGGTTGAATCGATTAGGGTAAAAAGCACTGGAATTTGTTCCCAACCTGTCCCAGCCACTTACTAGCTGAGATCTTTATGTTACCTCTTTCTATCTCCTTTTTTCCTTTATATTTCCTTCTATTGTGAAATATAGGTGCAAAAACATATATGAAATATACATATACAGTTTATTAAATAATTACACAATGAACACCCATGCAATCATCTCACAGGTAAGTCAAAAAACATTGCCAACTGGGTACTCCCTGTGAGACTCCTCCCCAGTCACAGTCTCATCCCCCACTACCCCCCTCCCCACGTAACCACCACCTTCCTGGTTACTGTCCTGGTCTGAACCCTCATTGGCTCCCTCCAGGATTACTGTAATATCCTTCTAATTCTCTTTGATCTACCCTTGCCTCCTTCCTTCTCAGCACAGCAGTTAGAACATTCCTTTTAAGGGGCACCTGCCTGGCTCAGTGGGTAGAGTATGTGACTCTTAATCTCGGGGTCATGAGTCTAAGCTCCATGTTGGGTGTAGAGCTTACTTAAAAAAAAAAAAACGGTGTCAAAAAAATGAAGTTGCCCTATTAAAAAAAAAAAAGAAAATTCCTTTTAAAATACAAGTCAGATCCTGTCATTTTGTGTTCAAAACCCTACTGTGGTCCCCCATTTCATGCAGAATAAAAGCTACTCTCCCCATCACTCCCTGTGCTCTGGCCACCTGGCCTCTTAACTGTTCCCTGAACAGGAAAATAGCAGATATGCTCCTCGTAAGGCCTTTACTCTGGGTGTTCTCTCAGCCTCAAATGGCCTGGAATTGATCTGGAATACTCCCTCCTCGCTACTTAACTGATCCTCTCCCCTCCTTCCTGTATTTGTTCAGATTTCTCCTCCACAATGAGGCTTCCCCCAACCACCCTATTTATTTATTTATTTTTATTTTATTTATTTTTATTTATTTTTTTTTTTAAAGATTTTATTTATTTTTTAGAGAGCGAGCGAGAAACAGCATGAGAGGAGAGAGGGTCAGAGGGAGAAGCAGGCTCCCCGCTGAGCCGGGAGCCCGATGTGGGACTCGATCCCAGGATCCTGGGATCATGACCTGAGCCGAAGGCAGACGCTTAACCATCTGAGCCACCCAGGCGCCCTATTTTATTTATTTTTAATTTATTTGTCAGAGAGCACAAGCAGAGAGAGCTGCAGGCAGAGGCAGAGGGAGAAGCAGGCTCCCCGCTGAGCAGGGACCCCGATGTGGGGCTCGATCCCAGGACCCTGGGATCATGACCCGAGCCGAAGGCAGACGCTTAACCGACTGAGCCACCCAGGTGCCCCACCAACCACCCTATTTAAACGGCAGCCTCTTTGCCCTTGTTTACTGCTGTTTCCCACGATAAAATGTGAGGTAGGCAAGGCTGAGCATCTTTGCTTGTTTCATTCACTGTTGCTCCAGTGCCTAGAATAGTACCTGGTACATTGCAGGTGTTCAGTAAGTATGGATTGAATGAAAGAACTAGAGTCCAGTTTTTTTGTGATAATCATTTCCTTGCTTTTCTTGGTAGTTTTCCCACTTATATATCCATTCTAAATAATAGAATTTAGATTTGTTTGTTTTAACTCTATGTAAATTGAATCATACTATATATGTACTTTTCATGGTCCATTTTCTTTTGCTCAACATTATGTTTTTGAGATTCATTCATGTTGTTGCGTGTGACTGCAATTCATTCATTCTCCCCTGCTGTCAAATTTTTCCTTGTGTGAATGATATCACAACCCATCCAACCATTCAACCTTTAAAGGAAGTCTGGGCTCTGTCCAATTTTTGGACAATCTCACATGCATCTCCGGGCTTGTATGTATGAGATTCTCCTGGGTATATCTAGGAGTGGGGCTGCATGGTCTTCGTGTATGTCTTCAGTTTTATGAGATAATGTTAGATGGTTTTCAAAGTGACACATCTGCATCTGCCCATCTGTAGTCTGGTCACCCCTTTGGGCCTCCGTGTCCCCCGTATTTCCTTCATAAAATAAGAGGATTGGACTAAGGGATTTCTGAGGTCCCTTTTGAGTCTGATGTTCTGTGATTCTGTGATCAAGGAGGCCTAAATAAGCAGCACCACATCCTTGAGGTAGCACCTAAGTTCTCAGGGAGAGAGGCAAGTGCAACCCGTGCATGGGAGGAGGCCTTCAAGCCCCCTCGGGTGAGGCACAGTCCTAAACTCTAGACTGGTGTCAAGGTAGAGACTCTGGCCCTCTGGCAGTTCTCATTTGTATACCACGACTTCTTCTTCTGCCTGCCCTTGCGAGAATTTCGAAACATAGAACATGGCAAAGGAGAGACAAGAGGCATAAATAATGAATTCGTTCAGAGATGAAGTTAACCATGTCAAGTCAAAGTCAAGGGTAAGTGATGTGTGTGTGTGGGAGGAGCTGTGCAGGCTCTGTCTTAGGACAGGAAATGGCGTACTGTCTTCCTAGGGGAAGGCATCCTGAAAGCAGAAAAGAGGAGAGAATTTCCCAGGAACACACCTGGTAAGGATGAGGTAGTGGCAATTTTTAAGACAGGGTGAGGGCAGAGCTGGGGACAGACTCTGGGAAGAGGCCAGACAGGAGCTGCTTGGTCTGGCTGGAGAATGTTTCCTGCACCCAGAAGCTGGCTCTGGTCACACCTCCCTGGGGAGCTTCCCCAGGACACCGCGGGTTGTTGGCCCTTGGCTCCAGTTGGAGACTGGTCAGTGCTGGGCAAAAAGTGAAAGTTGCAAGGGTGAGAACCTCCCCGGTTCTTCACAGGGCAGGTCAGGAGGGGCCTCTGGTGTAAGCCCCCTGTCTCTGGTTGTTGCCAGGAGACCGGGGGATTTAGAACTACATACTCAGGTAGACCCTTGTCCTGTCTGCATCTCCGCCTTCCTCTTCCATCCTTCCATAATTTCTTTCCTTCATTCACATGTTCATTCATTCCAACATGCCTAACATGTACCTAGTCCCATCCTAGGCACTGGGGATGTCAAAAGGAACAAGGCACAGTCCTGGGTCTTGAGGAGCTTCCAGCCAAGTGGGGGAGACTCACTGGATATGATTTTCTTTCCCTCCCCCTCACCTACTTGGTGGTAGTGGATAGGGCAGCAGAGGGTCAGTTGCTCATCTGCAAAATGATTGGCTCAAGAGGTTGCCATGAGGAGTCTGCATTAGCACCCTTACCTTTCACATAGTAGGTGTTCAATGAATATTAACTAAAGTGGATTAAAATCTAGGAGGGAGTCACTGAGTAGGCTAATGCTACTGTGGTAGAATGCCTGTAGCCTGGGCACAGAGATAGTGCCTATATCCTCCTGTATCCAGTCACATGGATTTGTCTTCCAGCCCAATCTAGAAGAGGAGGGAGGTGATTCAAATGGCAAACACAAAGTAGTTTAGAGCTTTTAAGTCAGAAAGGTAAGAAAATGGGACCCAGATTAATCATTTCAGAGCAGAAGAGCTTCTGCGGGAGCATAGTAATGAAAGAGTTTTTCCTGGCAGGATTGAGAGCTGTGGGGAAAGACCTAGGATGGAACCACACAGAGAACTGAAAAATCCCAGTGTTTGGCTGGTTCTTGGACTCTGTGGCCAGCACCTCTCCTCCCTCACTCTCTGGACAGCTCCTTTCTTGTCGCCCCCACCCAGGACTAGTCACATTTGGGCCTGGCAACAGCTATATAGGGGGACTCAATCTCTCAGCAAATATTTATTGTTTACTATGTACCAGGCCTTATTCAAAGTGCTGAAGGCACAGCAGTGAAGAAAACAAAGAGCCTCATCTTCATGTACTTATGCACATATAGCTGACTGATAAATTGTTAGAACTGGAATTGCTGGGGCAAAAGCATGTGCATTGAAAATTTTTACTGATATTGCCAAATTGATGAACATTTTGTTACAGTTTATGTTCTACCTGGATGAGGCTTTCTGGATGAGTGTATCTTTCCAACCAGAGGGATAATTGCTATACAAGTGATTCCTCCTGACTACAATCTTCTGCTAGCTTCTGAACATCTGGAGTTGCTGTCTCCCCAAGGCCAGAAAAGGAGTACTTTTTTTTTTTTTTTTTTTTGAGTACCTCTTCATAGGAGAGGTTTTCTTTATCTACTGAGAGATGACCCTTTGAGATTTGTGCTTTTGGGGGAGATTCTTGATAGGGTTGGAGCTCAATCCATATAGGAGTAGAAGACTCTCAAGGACCAACAGCAGAGAGGAGGTGAAGAGTTCTTTCAAAAGGATGATTGGGAGGAAAGGGACCAGAAAGTGACATCATCAGGGATCATTTGGTTCAGGCATGGGCAGCAAGTTTAGCTGACCCACTCCTGATTACAACTGGATTGGGGAAAGGAGGGCTTCCTGAAGTTTTTGTCCAAAAGAATGTCGCAACATTGTTGCAGTGTCCCGCGCTTGGCAGGGGCACAGTCATGGTGATTCTCTGCATACTGGGCTGACCCTTTCACCTGATCTGGTCAGTGCTCCATTGGTTCTCCTTCCTGGAGCTAGGTAGCTGTTAGTATCAAAGAGCTGCTCAGGAGACTGACAGGACTGAGGTGAAAACTCCAGAATGTCGCAGCAGTAAATGTATGTCTTGGTTTCCAGGATTGCCTGATTTCAAATATTCTGCCCCACTGGTTCACTGGCACCTGTCAGACCGGATGTTCCAGTTTTTGGTTTGGAAAATAGCCTGTCTCACAGGTAGTTGAGAAAGGGAAGGCAACAGTTCATTCATTCCAGTGGGGAAGCTTGGGATGGGGAGGGGAGGGGGGCGGTAAGGGGAAGCAGGAGACCTGCAGAGATGGCCCCGGCCCTGTGCTAGACTCTCCCGTTGAATTCTCAGCTCCGCCAGGTGAGGTGAGTGGGACGCAAATTGGTGTGACCGGCACCCACCTAGCCCCACCCACCCACTCCATTCCCGCCCTATCCCACCTCGGGAGGTCTGATTTGATTTCTCAATCTTGCCCTACCGGCTCAATGGAGAGGGCCCACGTGCAGATGCAAAAGCAGTCGGCCACCGCTACGTGAAAAGCCGTTCCAAGCAACTGGGTTCAGTGTGGCCGATTTTAGGTAGCTGGGATACGGACGTTATTTTCTCCCAAGGGGAGAGAAGACGGAGACTCCAGGTCCCCAAAACCGTGCTACAGCCTGTTCCGCCAGCCCCACCCGGCCAATGCCACCTTCCGAGCGGTCGTCGGCCCAGCCCCTATGTGATCAGGCTACGGCTGCCCACCCCGTACGTTCTCCTCCCAGCGTAGCCCCGCCCATCTCCCCACACCGAGGCCCCGCCCCCGGACCCGCCCGAGACCTGCGGGTTCTGGAGAGGCGGTGCCTGCCAGCCATCTGGACGGACGCTCCAGGTGGACTACAAGTCCCAGCAGCCCTTGAGTCCCGCCCCCTGGGGGCGGAGCTATGCCGGGCAGCGAATTGGGAAAGCCCTGGCGCTCAGGCTAGGAAACGCGTGTGACCAATCGCGGGGCCGCTCGCGCCGTGTGCCGATGGGGGCGGAGAGAAGCCCGCAGGGTCCAGGACAAAAGCCGGATTCCGGGCGGCTGCTTGAGGCTGGAGCGCTCCGGGCTTTGGGTGGTGAGGCGGGGCCTGCGGAGGGAGCGCTGCGCACGGACTTTCGCAGAGAGGTCAGTAGCGGGCCGCTGTTTTCGCGAGAGGGGCACTACCTGCTCCAGGAGCTTCCTGCCTCCCTCCCCCAACCCGGAACCGCCTTCCCGACGCCTGCTTGGTGCCCACGTGCCCTCCCTGCACCTGCTTAGAAGTTTTGGGGGTCTTCGCCTTAGGTTAGCCTTCGCTCGGAACCCGGCCGGTGGCCGCGTGTCGACCACCCCACCCCCACTCTCCCGCATTCCAGTTTTTGGGAGTTTGCATGGGGTGTGCCATCGTCCTGGCTTCTCTTCCCTTCGCAAAACTGCATTTGTACCATCCAAGGGCCCCTCACCCCGACCGGGGCCAGTCCTCGAACCTCTTCGGGCTTTAGCGGGCTCCCTCTTGTCCCCATCCGGGTCTCCCCACCGGATGCGGGGGACGGGAAGTAGGAAGAGTGGTGGCCACTCGCCCCACTCCTACCCGGGCTCAGGCCCTTCCTCTATTTTTTGTGGCGAGTCGACTGAGTCCCGCGCCGAGAAAGTGGAGGGAGCGAGGGGGGCGCGCAGCCTTGGTGGGCCACGCGGGGCCGGGCTACTCCATGGTGCCCGAGGCCTGGCCTCGGCGCGAGGACCTGCCTGTGGGGCAGCGGCGCAGGAAGGACCCTCCTCACTCTGGAGGTGCCGTCGGGCCCAGCGTCTAAGCGACAGATGGCCGGGGTGTCAGTCTCCCTCCCCACCTCTGGCGCTGACGCGGAGCCTGGCCAAGGCTGGATCCTGAAGGAGCCGGAGGATGCTGCCGCCGCCCTCCTGTAGGGCCTGGCAGAGAGCCAGACCCAGCGCCGGCTGCCCTCTCCAACCTTGGCAGATACTGTGCAATACCGAGGACTTCTGCCATTGGGGCGGGGGGAGTCCCCTGGGGTCTGCCTGGCAGGAGGATTTGGGAGGGCAGGGAGGAGCAGTGCATGGCACAGTTTGGCCAACCAGCCCACTCCTTCCAGCCTTTAACTTTGCTCTTTCAGCCAGTGCAGGTCCTTGGAGATCCGAAATATTGGGTGAGGAAGAGCTGGTAGACCCCAGCTGCCCAGGGCGGGTAATTTTCATCTCTGAGAGAACTTCAACAGCTTGGGCCAGAGTGACAGGAAGAGCCCTTGGACATGGGGCAGTTGGTGCCTCCACCCCCATTCTGACACTATGCTTGCTGCAGTAGGGGACCCACACGGAATTCTGCCTCTCCCCTTTACTCTGGGAATTGCTTGTCCTCTCAAAAACAAAAACCACACCAGTCCTATGGAAACTAACCTAAAAATGGGTGCTCTTTGTCTTCCTCAGAGAGAGACTCTAAGAAGCATCCCTAGTGGTTCCTCTGCACTGGCTGCGTCCCAGGGGTACATTTCTGGGGAACAGGCTCCTTCATTCAGCCTTGCTGTGGATGAACTCAATCCTGGGTCACTTACCTGTCTGCAGAAAAGACCCCATTCAGCTCATAAAGTCCTTCCCTTGGGGAGATAGAGTGAGAGAGAGAGAGAGAGAGAGTGTGTGGTTTAGTTCCTTGGCATGATTACCCCCAAATGATTTATACTTTTACTTGTTATTAGGTGACAGTTCCTGGGGCCCCAAAGCAGACCCCTGGGATCTTAGCTCTGTCCTAAAACCACCTATCATCAGTTCGACAGCACATTCAGTTCCTGGGGAGGCAGCCAAAGACTTCGGTGGGGTGTATCCCCAATACCCAGATTGGTATATACTTTCTTTTTTGACACTTTAGGTCTCAGTGTCACTAGAGTGGGTGGTCTGTGGTCATAATCATAAGCACCTTGAAATGATATGCACAGTCAGGGAGGGGCACATTTTTCTGGGCTTCAGGTGCTCAGGAGTCTGAGACCTCAAATAGGTTAAGAGCTGCTGCCTTAGACTTCTGTGACCCCTCTGAATGATTACATTTTCAAGTTTTCTCCACTCCGGCTACTCCCTGAGTTTGTGAGCCTTACACTGCATTGGTGAATATGCGGAGGCCAGATTCTTTCCCCACTGTTATTCTATCATATAAATCCTGTCTTGGCCTTGAAAGGGCCTGCCCCATCTAAGCCAAAGTGCTCTGGTGGCATATCTGTTGTTTTGGTAAGCTGGCAAATCTGTTCTATCCTGTATCATCCCCATGTTGTATCTCCCCGCCCCTCCCCCCCCCCCCCGGAAATGAACTCTTGCATTTGAGATTTAATCTGGGGCTCAAGAAAGTTATGATTTTTCAGCACAGAACATCCCTTTTCTCAGCCTTATCCTTTGTCTGCTTTGGGAGGTGCCGGGTCTGGGGGGTCATTGCTCTGGTAGTGTCTATCGGACTGCTGTCTGCTGGGGAGGCTTAGCTGAGGGGCTCCTTCCTCCTGGAGTTTGTGATTCCAGGTGCTTGATGTGTCTGAACTGCTGAGGGTGGTCAGAAGCTGCTGCCTCCTTACCCTGCTCCATCTACCCTGGGTTGCACTCTGTTTGGGAGGGGGGTGGGGGCTGGTGTACCCATCTGATTTCAGGACCAGTTTTTCTGGTCTGAAGTCAAGAAGGTTGGGAAATGGAGCTGGAGTGGGTGGGGGGTGGAGGACTGTGGGACACTGGGGCTGGTTGAGGCATCACCTTCAGAAACTCATGTTGAGTTGGAGCCGGAAGTCATCCCAGGGAAGGCCAGAAGAGGGAACATTTATTTTGAGCCCCTTCCCAGCTACCCCACTTTGGGCCAGACACCAGACTGAAAGCACCCATTGTGCTGAGCTGGAGACTAGCTGGGAGGCTGAGGGGGCCAGCCAAGCCAGGGTTAGAACCTGAAGCCCCAGCCTGACCAGTTGGGAGAGAGGTGGAAGTGGAACTTTGGCCTTCCTCGAGCTGGGGATGGAGACCAACCTTCCTGGGTGTATAACTGAGCCAAGCCTCTAACTCCGCCCTCCTTTATTTGAACTTGACTTTTCTTCCCCAGCAAATGCAGCAACTTCAGTTCTGGATCTTTGTGGGAGAGATTGGAGTGACTTTTCCTGATCTGGCCAAACTCTTAGCATGAACGACGGTTTCCTTTCCCTCCCCTTGCCCCTGTTCCTCTCCCCAACTTGCTCCTCTCACTGCCCATGAAAGAATGGGTGTGTCAGGGCATAGCAGTTTGGGGGGAGAGGGAGATAAAGAAATTGTCATCACAGACCCTTCTGTGAGGTGAAGGGGGACACGGCCTGGTCCTTGGAGAAAAACTCTCAGGCTGAGGGTGTGGGGTTTTCTGTGGACCAGGAGTAAAGGATTTGGGTTCAAGTCCTGGGTCCCCTGCTTATTAGTTTGACTTTTGGGGCAAGTTACCTTAATTTCTCTGAGCTTTTATTCCTCATCTAAGAAATAGGTGTATTTCAGTGTACCTCACAGGGTTCATAGAAGATGAGCATCTCCATACATGTGACAGAGGATGACTTTTGTCCCCTCCCAGCTCTGGCTCAGTTAGAAGTGACCAGTACAGGGCGGTCCCCAGAGACACCTCAGTTTTGCTCTAAATTAGCAGCTGGGTGACTCAGTGGGGTGGATGGGATGCACTGAAGGTCACCGTTCTCCTGCCCTGTGTCTGCTCTGAACTCAGAGGTGGGAGTCTAGTGTCCTGGGAGAAATGAACTCTGAGATGATGCTTCCTCTTGGCTCCTCAGGGGCGTGATCCTGCCTGAGGAAGTAACTCACCCACCTGGTCCTCAGCCTGGTGGTGAGAGTCTAAGTGTGTGAAGTGGGTGAATCTGGGTGTGGGGGAGACAAAACCTGTAGGGGGAGTAAAGGTAGCCTTGCACAATTCTGACTGGGTGCCCCATAGGTCACAGAACCAAAGGGTGTGTTTCAGTGTGTGTGGGGGACCTCGGGTGGGACCAGTGCTTGGGTTTGGGTCACACCACTGGTATTTCTGTCTCCCCATCCAGCTGGCTTTTGCCCCAAGACAAATATGAGCTGGTTTGCTGAGAAGAAGTAGGGACAGGGTTGAGGCCAAGAGTCCCGGGGAAAATGCCACCTTTCTTTTTTTCCACCATCTTCTCTCTCCCATCATTTCCTGATCCTTGAGCTCTCCCTTCCATCCCTCCCGCTGGGCCAGTCCTCTTTCCCTCTCTTGAGGAGCACTGAGATCTGGTTTTATTGTCTGGGGGCAGCTGGACATGGGTCTCTTTCCCCTGCCCCTTCCCACCAGCTCCTGTTCCCCCAACAGGTAGAGCAGGTCCCTCTGCAGCCATGTCGGCCAAGGCAATTTCGGAGCAGACAGGCAAAGAACTCCTCTACAAGTACATCTGTACCACCTCGGCCATCCAGAACAGGTTCAAGTATGCTCGGGTCACCCCTGACACAGACTGGGCCCGCCTGCTGCAGGACCACCCTTGGCTGCTCAGCCAGGTGAGCCCGCCCTCCCTGGGCCCTGCTTCCAGGCCCAGGGTCAGAGGAGAAAGGATTGGTTTGGTGGAGACGTCACAACGGGTCACGTAATGGCAGACTGCCCACATCCCTGGGCAGCATGCAGCGGGCTGAGCGGGGTTTCATGTTCTGCTGTGGGCCCCACGTGTCGAGGTGCCCTGGCAGGGGACAGCGCATGGGCTTGGAACTAGACAAACTGGAGTCCAGATTGAAGCTCTCTGTTGATTAACCATGTGGCCTGGACCTAAACCTCGAGGTTTAGGTTTAGTTAAAGGTTAACTAAGGTTTAACTCTTTAACTTAAAGGTTAAACTCTTAACCTTTCTTGAGTTGTCAGGTTCCGCATCTGTCAGATGGGCTGAACGTTCGCCTTGCGAGCTCTAAGGATTAGCAGTAATGTCTGGAAAGCATTTAGTGTGCCACCTGGCACTTGGTCGATGCTCAGTAAAAGTAGGTGTGTGCCCCAATCCCCCAGGTGGAGCATAGCAGGATTGTGTCAGGTCCGCAAGGAAGAGTGCCGTGGACTTGGTGTAGAGTGGCCGATAGCCTTGGGCAGCTAGCCTGGAGTCGAGGCTCCTCTGTCCGGTTCCCTGCAGGGCCCCTGTTGGGAAGGGCAGGCTGCCCAGGCAGGGCCTGGAGAGCAGGACCAGGACCCATGGCGGCTTCCGGGGGTGCACGTTACCTCCCCCTGCCTCAGGAGGTGGTGCCTTTCCTGATGGGCAGTGTGAACAGTGCCTCGGGGCTGCTTGCTGGGCTTACAGGCAGGATCAAGCACCGAGATGGGACTGACCAGATCTCTAAGGTCCTTTGTCACCCCAGGGCTCTGTCTCTCTGCTCCTTGTTTCGGAACACAGGTGCTGGTCCATATTCTGAGGAGTTCATGGTTCAGTGAAGCTAAGATAGCACATAGGGAGGGTAGGGAATCATTCATTCAGCGGGTATTTGGCGAGCACCTACTCTGTGCCAGGTCCCATCCTGGGCACAGATGGCTCTGGATTCCTGGTTGTCAAAAGAAAGGTGTAAACTGGGATAGGTGAGGAGAGCTTCCAGGAGTTGACCCTGAAGAATGGCTGGGTGGATTGGAAGCCATGCAGGCTGTCCTGTGCTTTGGGTTCCAGAACTATATATAGCCTTTGACTCTCTTCTTTCTTTCCTTGTTCTAAGTACAAACCCCTCTCGTTCCAGAGCTTGGTGGTCAAGCCAGACCAGCTGATCAAACGGCGTGGAAAGCTAGGCCTCGTGGGAGTCAACCTCACTCTGGAAGGTGTTAAGTCTTGGCTGAAACCACGGCTGGGACAGGAGGCCACCGTGAGTATACGGGGACAGGTCGGGGTGGAGGCGCTGTGGTAATGGAAGCAGATGCGGTCAGCTCCAGATCAGCGACCCTGTGGGTCACCCTGCACCCAGACACACTGCAGCCTGGGGAAGGCGAGGGTCTTGCAGAGCTGACTTGAGTAACAGGGCCAGGCCTGGTGCTCATTCCCAGCTCTGCCATCAGGGAATGGCAAGATGGGCTGCAGAACTCACCCCAGTGCAGTTCATGGCCAGGTGGAAATGGCCTGTTTCTTAAAGGCAAACATGGAGATGGGTCTCTGTAGCCCGTTCAGGGAATTCCGTTCTTTTCAGTTTCCAGCTTGTGACGTGTATGTCTAAGAGGGCGGGTAAGACGAAGTTCAAGAAAGAAGACACAGACTCATTTAGGCAGAGACATTATTGGGCCAAGAGCCTTGGATGAGACTGTTAATACTGAAGAGTAAATTCGGTTCTTGGCTTCTCCCAGCTTTGTAATTAATGTCAGCTCTGGAGATGAGAGCTAAAGTGAGATATGGTTTGGGAAGGCTAGGAGAGGCTCAGAGATAAAATTGCAGTTCTCCTTCTCGGTCCTAGAAGGGGCTGGGGAACAGGAGAGGGGGAGGGGGCTGAGGTGTCCCTGAGACCGGGGAGGTGTGCTGTCCCGTCTTGGGGGACTATGACCAGGGGTGAGCTGTTCTCTTCCTTGGCAGTCCCGGAAGTAGGATGCGTATGGTGATGGAGCCGTCTGCCTCTTCTACTGGGCTTTCTCAAATCAGCTCTTAGTGGTAATTCCCCAGTTTCTGGCTCTTGGAGTAAAGAGGGCTTCTAAAAGTCGCACGTGGACCTGGGGGCGGAGGGATCTTGACTGGCCTTTGTGCTTGCAGGCCTTTGGGGAGAGGACAGCAGGGTTGAGGGCTGAATGGTACGCCCAGGGAGGTCCTCATGCGCCCTTCTCCTTGGCTAGCTGTTGGGAGGGGGGCGTCAGCCCCAGCAGGAGCGGCTCATTACCTCTGATGGATCACTGTCTGGTCCCTGACTCAGCAGTGACGCATGCAGGCGGGCGGGGGCTTCGGGACACTGGGATGAGGGCTGTCTCGCCTCAGCGGCCGCCAGGGACACACTCAAACTGATTAGCTCTGCAGGCCTGTTGTCCTCAGCCAGGAAAGTGTGCGTGAAGTTTTCCCCGTCAGGCTCTCACTCCCTCCCCCGCCGTGCCATCCCTGCTAATTTTCTGGGCCTGGACTTCCGTCCTTGGGCTGGGTCTCTCTGCTTGAGCTCTGGGATGGAGAGCCTTGATTTGTGTGGGCTCTGTAATTTGTGCAACTGATGGCAGGATGGAGAGGACTCCTGATGCCTGTGCTTTGGGGGCCGGGGCAGCGCTGTCAGTCCAGCTCGTTTGTCACCCTCCAGAGGAGGCAGAACAAGAACGTGTGAGGTCAGTACACTTCCAAGTGCGGCTGGCACGAGGGCAGTGAACGGAAGAGGGGAATCTCATGGATACTTCTTTAGCTTAGGGATCTGTGACCACATTGCCCTGGTTTCTGGAAAATCCCTTCCCTACTGTGGAAGGGCAGTAGTACGTGGGCCCCACCTCCGATGGGATGGCCAGTGGAGGGAGCAGAGGGCAATCCTCCTGCTCTGGGGAACAAGGCGTGCTGTCCATCTAAACTTTAGCTTCCTTGATCCCCATAGGTGGGCAAGGCCAGAGGCTTCCTCAAGAACTTTCTGATTGAACCCTTCGTCCCCCACAGTCAGGTATGTGTGAGGTGGCTCCAGGCTGGGTCTTCTCCTTCCCTTTGTGTTTGTCGACCCTAAAATGCTAAAGGAAGAAAGCAAGCTGCTGGAGAAAAGTCAAAGGGACCAGAGTCTCTGAAGCTGCACCGAGGGTCTGAGGGGTGCCATGGAGCAGGGAGTCCAGAGATGGAGCAGGGAGGAATCGGGGCTGCTAACAGAGGGGACTTCTCAGTGCTGGGATGAGAAAGACTTGAAGGCAGGCACCCTCCCCCAGGTCAGGTCACCGTGGCTGAGGCTGGACTGTCCGCTAGCTAGGCAGTGGTCTCTTCTCTCCTCTTGTCCCTGAGGGGAAGATGGTGGACAGGTCTCCCCGAGTGAGTGTTCTCTACTAGGGTTTTAGAAATGAGACCACAGGGGCTGGGCTCGCCAGTTCAGTGCCCCTCACCCACGTGGTCCTGTCTTCCCCTTCAAGGCGGAGGAGTTCTACGTTTGCATCTATGCTACCCGAGAAGGGGACTATGTCCTGTTCCACCATGAAGGTGGGGTGGATGTGGGTGACGTGGACGCCAAAGCCCAGAAACTGCTCGTTGGCGTGGACAAGAAACTGAATCCTGAGGACATCAAGAAACACCTGTTGGTCCATGCTCCTGGAGATAAGAAAGAGTTGAGTGAGAGGGAGGGCCAGCAGGTGGCAGCTGGGGAATGGGGAAGGCTGACAGTTCTGGGCACAGAGCAGGGAAAGCAAGGCAGTTTTCCCTGTGTGGACATCCACCCTGCCCCGCCCCAGCATCTGGGTGGGAGGGTAGGCACAGTCCTTCCCTGTCCCGAGGAGGGGCGCTGGGGGTGGACAGGAGGCTGACTCAGACTGAAATATGCCGTCTGTGTCCCTCACCTCGTTGCCCCTGTCTGTCTGGCATCACTGTCTCCAGCTTCGTGCCTGACAGCTCCTTTCCGCCTCAGTGGCTGGAGTGATGTCCAGGGAGCACGGTTCACAGAGGAAAGCGAGGGGTTGGCGGGGCGAGTGTTGGGAAGTGGAGCTGTCCGAGGCAGTGAGAGATTGCTGTGGGGAGGGAGTGTTTGGGGGCTGCTGCTGGGCCCGCTCCCTGGCTCCCTGAGGATTGACCATCCCTCTCTCCCTCTCCCTCTAGGATTCTGGCCAGTTTTATCTCCGGCCTCTTCAATTTCTATGAGGATCTGTACTTCACCTACCTCGAGATCAACCCCCTTGGTAACTGGCTGTGCTGGGTGTGGGGGTGGGGGCCCTGGGCAAGGTGCAGCTATAACAGGGTCCCCATGCCTGTGGTAACCCTGGCCTTGACCTTCGGAACACCAGACCCCGCACTCATAGAGGGCAGTCCAGACAGGTGTATGGTTGCAGAGGAATGTCTGGGCTCATGGAATGCAGTCTGCTGTTTCTGAGCTCTCAGAAGACTGATTATTCCTCTTTTAAACCAACTCCAGCTTTCTTTGGTTTTAATTTGTTCTGTGATGGGGAAGTCCTGATTTTGACCTGAGTCTCTGTTTAGTGGCTGTTCCTGCCAGTGGGTTAAGCTGTGCTACCAGGGTCCGGGCTGCCTCTGCACTGATCTGACTACTCAGGCCCTTCTTTTCTCTCTGTGCCCTTAGAGCACCCCCCCACCCAGGAGTTGGTCAGTCATTGACCCCCAAGGCTGGGAAGATGTTGGTCCAAGCCTCTCAGGCTGTGAGGGAGGAGGGTGGTAGGAGCTGGCTCTAGCCAGGGCTGCTCAGGGCAAAGTCCGATTCCAGGTTCCAGCTGGGGATGCAGCCCCTCTAATGAACCAGATGGCTCTGTGCTAACTTAATTAGCTAAATGACCCTGGGGTAAAGGGAAGATGGATGTCCAGTTAGTTGGCAGTAAATGAATCCTGGCTGGGGGTGCAGTGCATCCCGAGGCTTCTCACTCCCCTAGACACTTAAGGCTTCCCTTAGCTGACCTCAGGAAACCCACCTGGACACACCTGGGGGGGTCTTCCGACAGCAGTCAGTATCTTAATGCTTTTTGTTTTAAGGGCAAGACTGTGGAAGGGGTGAATGGTTAGATTGAAGGCATGTAATGTAGCATTTAAAAAAAAGTTTAGGGGCGCCTGGGTGGCTCAGTCGTTAAGTGTCTGCCTTCGGCTCAGGTGGGATCGGGCCCCATATTGGGCTCCCTGCTCCATGGGAAGCCTGCTTCTCTCTCTCCTGCTCCCCCTGCTTGTGTTCCCTCTCTCACTGTCTCTCTCTGTCAAAAATAAAATCTTAAAAAAAAAAAAAAAGATAAAAAAAAGTTTAAAAATTGCCATGGTGAGATCATCCAGTAGCGGCGGCCAGTGAGGAGGCAAGGGCATGGTGGCGTGATGCCATGCTTTTCTTTGATGTGCAGAAAAGGCTGGGCCTTAACTTAAATCATTGGATGACAATCCAAAGTGCTGAGCAGCCTCACAAGATTCCAGGTCGATGCCATGCTTTTTGAAAAAGAATGGATAGAATGTGCGCCTGGAATCGGTGGTATGCGTTGCAGAGAAAGCGTGCAAGATAGAATTTGATGATTTCGTAGAACGTCTGAGTGACGTCAGGAGGCAGTGGGGTAAACTAATAAAGGAAGGGAAGTACGCACCTCCACCTCACCACTTGGGCAAGGAGGATCCTAGGCCCTGAGCAGAGCTGCTGCTGCTGGCTGGAGGCTGATTTTCATGTTCTCTCTTCTCCACTGGAAAGTTCAGTTACTGAAAACCTCTTTGTGAAAGTGTCTAAAAATAAAGGATTGCTCTATCCTGTTTAAAAAAAAAAAATTACCACGGCACAGGGGCACCTGGGTGGCTCAGTTGGTTAAGCGTCCGATTCCTGATTTCTGCTCAGGTCGTGATCTCATAGGTCATGGGATGGGGGGCTCTGCACCCAGCAGGGAGTCTGCTTCTTTCCTTCTCCCTCTCCTTCTGCTCCTCCCCCAACTTGCCTGTGACCCCGCCAATAAATAAATAAGTATTTTTGAAAAGTTGTCATGGTAACTAAAACAGACTTTCCTGTCACATTACCTATAGGTCAGAGGTTGGGGGCAGTCTTAAATAATTTATTTTTCTTTTAATGGGGTAAAAGCTGTGTGGAAGGGCCATCTGGTTTTTTTGTGGAGCTGGACAGTTAGAGTCTGGGTGGAACCCCAGGGTGGGTGGTTGGTGTGTGGGGAAGCCTGTGGAGGAGTTTGGAGGTCGGCGGTCACCTCTGCCAGGGGCCCGCATCTGATTGCCTCTGCTTTTCTCGCAGTTGTGACCAAAGATGGCGTCTATGTCCTTGACTTGGCGGCCAAGATAGATGCCACAGCCGACTACATCTGCAAAGTGAAGTGGGGTGATATAGAGTTCCCTCCTCCCTTCGGGCGTGAGGCTTACCCAGAGGTACGGCTGCTCTGGGGAAGAAATGGCGGGTGAGGGGACCTGGGAGAGGGTGACTGATATCAGAGGAGTATCGCCTCCCTCCCCCCCCCGCCCCCCCTCCGTCCCACCGTGGGCTGTATATTTGGCAGGAAAGGAAGGTTGAGAACCATTTAATTTTCTTAAAACCCCAAAGGAGGTGGGGGTGGGAGTCAGCCAAGCCTCTGAATCCCGGCCAGAAATCCTTTCAGACTTCTCTCTCAATCAACCTCCCTGGGCTCTTAACTTGATTTGTTGATAATTCCGAGTGGCTCTTGCTAATCGTGCCAGAGGAAGGTAGTTCTCTTGGCCACTTGCTGAGAATTTTAATAGCTCTTTCCCACCCCATCCTCTTGAGAGGTCCTCACAGCAGGATCAGGCCTGTGAGTCATAACCCAGGCCAGGGGAAGAGGCTGGGCTGGGAGAAGGGATGGGGTCTGCAGGTGGAGAGGCTTGTTACGAGTCAGGCAGGCAGACGTTGGGAGTGGGGGGCTGTGGCAGTAGCAGGGTGACCTAGTGAGGCTTAGGACTTGGGCAGAGGGCCAGGACTTGAGGTCGGAGACAAAGGAGTAGGGAAGTTTGTCCCCAGGCAGTGACTTTGGCCGGGGGTGGTTTTGGTACTTGAGGATGTCATCATATTTTGTCCCAGGCACATGGGGCTCTGCCCAACTCCTCTCCCTGACCCTATTAAGGCTTGAGGACCTCTTCATGTACCTCCAGGGAAAGGAGCAGGGTCCTGGGAGCTGGGACCCAGTGAAGGGGGTACCTCCAGGACCCACCTGTTGCTCTCTGGTCCCTAGGAAGCTTACATTGCAGACCTGGATGCCAAAAGTGGGGCGAGCCTGAAGCTGACCTTGCTGAACCCCAAGGGGAGGATCTGGACCATGGTGGCTGGAGGTGGTGCCTCGGTCGTGTACAGGTGACGGAGGGGCTGCTGACGGGAGGGCAACCAGGTCTGCCTGGAGCCCACGCGTGCGTGATCTGGATCAAATTGCTTCACCTCAGAGTGGGGATGAGGATCTTCATTTCCTCCCCTTGGTCCAGAGCAGAGACTCTGGTGAACGCCTGTCCTCTACACTGTCTTCTGCAACTTTCTTGTTTACTTCCAAATGAGGTTGCTTTTATTAGTTTTAATCTTTATAGTTAACGTTACATGCTTCATGCAGAGGTACAGTAAATACAGAGAAGAACCTAAAAGTAAACATTGCCTGGCTGTTTCCCCACCCCTCCTTCCAGCTGTTTTAATGCCTGTGTAAGTCTTCATACCTCCACACTTCATAGGAATGTTGAACCCGTATTCTATACCCTTTGCGATAATTGGTGGTTTTTCTCTTAAAGCATGGTAGGCATCTGCTCATTTCCAGGCAGTGATCTGCCGCGTTCCCTTCTGTGCCTGGCTCGGCCCTCCTCTGGCTGCAACCGTTTCACTTCTCTGTTGGGCAGCCTGGCAGGGAATCCTAGAATGCGTGGTTTTTCTTTGTGTGTGGAAGCGCCCCTTGTTCCCTTTACTTACCAGTGTCAACCCAGAGCCCCACGATGGCCTGGGGCTAGCAGAGCTCACTGCCAGGGAGAGCCTGATGCAGTGCACTTAACCTTCTGGTGTGACTTTTGTGGACCCTGGAGGGTCTGAGGCCCAAGGGGTTGGTGCCGTAGGCTGACCACAGGGCTCTGGGGCATCTGCGTGTCCTCCTCGGCACCAAGCTGCCACCCTCTGCCGCTCGAGTCAAAGCCAGCATTGACTTCTCTGTCTCCCTGGCAGTGATACCATCTGTGACCTAGGGGGTGTCAACGAGCTGGCAAACTACGGGGAATACTCGGGCGCCCCCAGTGAGCAGCAGACCTATGACTACGCCAAGACGATCCTCTCCCTCATGACCCGGGAGAAGCACCCAGATGGTGAGACACACATGCTCCTTCCCCAGGACGGCCCCTTGTGCTGCAGTGGGAACAGCTTTGGGCGAGGAGGCACTGAGGTGGTGGTCCTGGTGCTTGGCAGCCTGGGGTTAGTCATTCAGCTTCTGGACTTCTGTTTCTCCAAGTATACAGTGGGCAGTGTGGCTGTCGGATGGGGGAGCTCCAGGGAGGCAAGGAAGTGATGTGTACCTAGAGCCCTATGAGCAGGTGCGGGGGAGGAGGCAGCAGCATGCTCTTACTGACTGCTGTAAGCTCAGATCTTAGTGGCCCACTTTTTTTTTAGTTTGTTTTTTTTAGTGGCCCACTTCTACATTTCCTAATCTGGGCTGTGGGATTCCCGGCTTCCCTTTACCACCTGTCCAGTGTTTGTGGATTATGCATAGCAGGTCACCTTCCCTTAAGCCAGAAGAGATTCCCACCGGGGGTATCCGGAAACTAACCTGGGTTTCTGAGTGCCAACCAGGAACGATATAGACGTTCGGTGAGTTTGGATTAACCACTAACTCGAGGGCACAGGTGATGGAAAGCTGAGTCAGTTAAGACTGAATGGATGTCAGGGGAGGCCAGCCTGCTGCCCACCCCAGCCAGTCTCTGCACTGATACTTCCTAATGCTTGGGAGAACTCCCTCAGTTAGATTTCCGGTAAGATGTTCAAGTCTCCCTTGCTAATAACCCTTCTACTCCAAACACAGGCAAGATCCTCATCATTGGAGGCAGCATCGCAAACTTCACCAATGTGGCTGCCACGTTCAAGGTAATCAGCCACAGGGGACCGTGCAGTTTCTGGGGAATGTGGGTTTGGGGGAAGCCAGAAAGGGAGGTTTCCGTAAGCAGGGTTTGAGGCAGAAGCAGTTTCCCATGACTTACCCAGGTCAGTAGGGGCTCTTGTCCCAGGGTCCCTTGTTGGGGATGCAGAAGACACTGGAATAGATGTAGGTCTTTTCCAAAAGGTCAGAATGAGGAAAATGGTCCAGTGATCTGGGGCTGTTGTTCATCCAGCCAGGACCTGTCAGCCTGGGTCCCTGTGCACAGGTCAGGGGCATCAGGGCACACAATTCAGAGTGTGACTGCTGGTCAGGAAGGACGACAGCACTAACATGGATCGAGAGTCGTCCCCTTCTCAGCAACCACCTCAGGAGGCCATGTCTTGTTCCGTACTATCCGATGCTCAGTGAGGCTCCTCAGAAGAATGTGTCCCACCTGGTAGTTGCGTGTAAGTTTTGAGAATAATGAATAAATAAATGCCAGTCTTTTTTTTTTTTTTTTAAGATTTTATTTATTTGAGAGAGAATGAGAGACAGAGAGCATGAGAGAAAGGAGGGTCAGAGGGAGAAGCAGACTCCTTGCTGAGCAGGGAGCCCGATGTGGGACTCGATCCCGGGACTCCAGGATCATGACCTGAGCCGAAGGCAGTCGCTTAACCAACTGAGCCACCCAGGCGCCCCAATAAATGCCAGTCTTGCAAGTGACCTCTGAAAAAGTGGGGGACCAGGCCTTGTCAGTCTTGCCTAAAACAGGGTCTCCTTAATTGGCCCTGATTCAACAAACGGACCTGAAGCAGGTGAATCTTGACGGCTTTGTGCTCACTTCTGAGCAACCCTGTAGTAAGCCACAGATTTGGTAGGCTGCTCAGGTCTGGAGCAGGACCTGGGTGTAGAGCTTCAGGTGGAATGCCTTGGGTGACAGACATCACACTCTGGACTCCATAAACTAGCCTCCTGTCTGGAGAGACAGAACTCGTACGCACCTGTACCTTCTTATTTATTTATTTATTTATTTTTATTCTTATGTTAATCCCCATACATTACATCATTAGTTTTAGATGAAGTGTTCCATGATTCATTGTTTGTGCATAACACCCAGTGCTCCATGCAGAATGTGCCCTCCTCAATACCCACCACCAGGCTAACCCATCCTCCCACCCCCCTCCCCTCCAGAACCCTGTTTGTTTTTCAGAGTCCATCGTCTCTCATGGTTCGTCTACCCCTCCGATTTCCCCCGCTTCATTCTTCCCCTCCCGCTACCTCCTTCTTCTTCTTTTTTTTTTCCTTAACATATATTGCATTATTTGTTTCAGAGGTACAGATCTGAGATTCAACAGTCTTGCACAATTCACAGCGCTTACCAGAGCACATACCCTCCCCAGTGTCTATCACCCAGTCACCCCATCCCTCCCACCCCACCCCCCACTCCAGCAACCCTCAGTTTGTTTCCTGCAATTAAGAATTCCTCACACCGGGGCGCCTGGGTGGCTCAGTTGGTTAAGCGACTGCCTTCGGCTCAGGTCATGATCCTGGAGTCCCGGGATCGAGTCCTGCATCGGGCTCCCTGCTCTGCAGGGAGTCTGCTTCTCCCTCTGACCCTCCTCCCTCTCATGCTCTCTGTCTCTCATTCTCTCTGTCTCAAATAAATAAAGTCTTTAAAAAAAAAAAAAAAAAAAGAATTCCTCGCACCTGTACCTTCTTCCAAATTGTTTCCAGAGTTGATACTCATTGCAAGGGCTGATCCCCAAAATTGCTCGAAGAGGTTTTAGTAGGACTTGGATGTTTAAGTGGATCATGTCCTGATAGCTCTGAGAACTCTTGCATTGGACCCTGGCCTCGATTTCCCCCCAGACTGCAATAGGAGGTAACAAGGATGACGGGAACCAGCATCCCGTGCATTGAGGGGTGTGACTCCCAGGCTCCTCAGCAGCGTTACCTCAGCAGCAGCACGAGTGGCCATGAGTCCTAGGCCTTTCCGTTGCTTGTGGGTAGTCTCGTCCATACGTGTGAAATTCTTGACTGCTGGGCCCGCCATGCTTCTTCATGAGAAGCCGCCCTCCTTACCTACACCGTGGTATGTTTATCATGATTATAAATAATAATTGACTTAGGACTGCCTGTTTTTTAGTTACATGTCTGTCGGCCCTTCATGCTTTCAGGGCATTGTGAGAGCAATTCGAGATTACCAGGGCCCCCTGAAGGAGCATGAGGTCACCATCTTTGTCCGAAGAGGTGGCCCCAACTATCAGGAGGGCTTGCGAGTGATGGGAGAAGTCGGTAAGATTGGCGGGGGGGACCTTTTCTCTGCCTCCTTGGGCTTCCTGGAAGCGGGTCGGTCCTCAGACACTTGCTCACGCACCCCACTTCCTGGATATGCAGCTTGCTTCAGCTTCCAGTGTCTGTGCTCCTATGATGTGGAGCCCCCTACCTAAACTTCAGAATGGTTCATAAAGCATTGCCATTCAGCTGTTTGTTTAACAGATATTTGTGGAACACCTGCCCTGTGCCAGGCTCCGGGCAGAGCACGGGGGTTACAGCTGCACACATGACAGACAGCAAGCCCTTGTGCTGCTGAGAACATTGACTGTCATGTCAGGTGGCACGAGGTGCCGCGAAAACAAAGCCGAAGAAAGGGATAGCATATGTGGGAGGGGACAGGCCTGGCTTTAATGGGGTGATCGGGGAATGATTCACCGAAAAGGTGACATTGGAGCAGTGAGCTGGAGGAGAGGAGGGAGCAGCTCGGCAGTGACCACGGTGGGAAGGGCAAGTTCCAAGGCCCTGAGTGGGAGCGTGCTGCTGTGTGGGACCGGCGGGCAGGGCTGAGGGAGCAAAGGCGGGGTGTTGGCAGCAAGGCAGGGAGGCAGCGGGAGCCAGGTGGGAGTGGTCCAGGTGCCGGGAGCACTTGGCCATGCCCCTGGGCTGGCAGCCTGTGGAAGACTTTGAGGGAGGAGCACACCTTGACTTCGGGTTGGAAGGGTTGTTTGGCTGCCAGGTGGACAGCAGGTTCAGAGGCGGGAGGGTGGAGATCTCTCAGACTGGGGGAGAGGAGAGAAAGGGCGGGTAACTGGTAGGACGGGAGAGCAGTGTCCCTCGCTGAGATGAGGGGCAAGAGGGTGGTGGCATCTGTTTTGGTTTCCTTTCTCCCTTCTGCATTTTGAGGATCTCCAGCAGTTTCATGAGACCTCACATTTAGAGCTTTCCAGAAGCTGGGGGCCTCTCCGTCTGGACTAAGAGTATGTCTCCCTAAGTTGACCTCATGGAGCCTGAGACGTGAACTTGGTCACTAGCAGCTTTGGTCTTTAGTGCAGCCCCCATTGCTAAGAGCAGTTATGTGTGGGGCAGGGGTTCGTGTGAGGTGTCAGAGAGGTGACAAGATGCTCTTGCTCAGGGCGCATGCCATGCCCTTTGATTTCAAGGGCAAAAGCTTTCCATCCTCCCATCTTCCCAAACGCAGTGGATTTGGCAAACAGTAGCCCACTTACATCACTCGAAGGGGTGCTAGTCCTCGTTTTCACCTACAACTGAGGTCCTGCTGTGGGGACAGCCCTTGGGTATAGCACAGTGAATGTTCGTCACAGTTGGGCCACTGAACTCAGAGACATTAAACAAGTAAACGATTACTAAAAGAAATGCTGTTCGATGGGCATGCGTACAGTGAGGCGGCCAGGGGCTGGGGGGAGGAGGCCAGGGAAGGCCTTCCATGGGAGGTGGCACTCAGGCTGAGCCGGGTGACGGGAGGGCTCTGTGCAAAGGGAGAAGGGCCAGAGCCCCGAGAAAGTGAGCCCAGGAGCTCAGGAACAGAGGCAGGCCAGGCAGATATCGAGGTCAAGGGGTTGGAGGGCCAGGGTCCAGCGGCCAGCAGGACAGCACAGACCCTAATTATGCTCGCGGCCACTTCAGGGTATCAGGAAAGCTCCTTTTTGCTCTTCTTATCAGCAGGTGGTCTTTACAAAGAGTTGCTTGGTGGTGAAAATAGGGCAATTGGTCTGTCTTGTGCAGAAAAAAGCACTAGATGCTGGGTAGGGGCCTTTGCAGAGTCATGTGGACTTGGGTACTTACTTGAAGACTTGAATGATGGATTATTTTCTTTCCCTCACAGGGAAGACCACTGGGATCCCCATCCATGTCTTTGGCACTGAGACTCACATGACGGCCATTGTGGGCATGGCCCTAGGCCACCGCCCCATCCCCAACCAGCCACCCACAGCTGCTCACACTGCAAACTTCCTCCTCAATGCCAGTGGGAGTACATCGGTAGGTGCCCCCTGTCCTCCACCTTAAAGCATCTTTGTGTCATCTTTGCCTCCCCCTCATACCTACCCCCATCCAGAGCACAGTGCCCCTGCTCTGTCCCTAGCCATCTGGGGGCACTGGGGAAAGACAGGTTGGTTTCTGTATGTTTGCCAATTTTTTTCCTGCCCAGTCAAGGTAGTATAATGGAAAGACCAGGGGTTTTTATTACTTTAGTTTAGTTTTTAAAGTAAACTCTGTGCCCAGCGTGGGGCTTGAATTCACAACTCCAAGATCAAGAGTCGCACGTTCCACTGACTAAGCCAGCGAGGTGCCCCTGGACCAGGGGGTTTAAAATCAGACCAGAGTTCAAATCCTGTTGAGAGCAGGACGTTGGCAGGTGTCATGCCCTCTCGGAGCCTCAGTTTGCTCATCTGTGGTAATGAGACAATACTAATTCCTATCTCAAGAGGGTTGTTAGAATAATACTTTTGGAAGCACTTTGTAGAGGATAGTTCTGTACATGGTGGTTCTTGTTACCCGATTTCTTTGGGCCTTAAGGAACCAAAGCTTAAGGACCAATAGCTCTTTTTCCCAGTTGTTACCTGTGACTCTTACGCTGTGTCCTTGTCCCACCCCAGACTCCAGCCCCCAGCAGGACGGCATCTTTTTCTGAGTCCAGGGCCGATGAGGTGGCACCCGCAAAGAAAGCCAAACCTGCCATGCCACAAGGTAACTGCCAGGAAGTTCAGGCTCCCTCCCCCCGCCCCCCCTCCCCCCATTCTGCTTGCCCTGTCTAGGCCCTCCTGGGGCACTGGAACAGGGTTTGGGCTTTGCTATGAGAGTGGGTGTGGCACATGGGCCAAAATGGACATGAGGACATGAAGACTCAGGCCTTCCCAAGCCTTCCCCTGTCTCTCCTGGCACTGAGGACCCACGCTGCGCCTGAGTCACCCCGCTCCCTACTATCTTCTCTTCTACCCCCTTACTTCCCGCGGGGGCCTGTGAGCTGGGCAGGGAAACTGTGGAGAGACAGGGCGACAGAAATACCCAGAGGTGGCAAGATCTCCCAGACTCTGCTTCTCAGTGGAGAGCACGAGCCTTAGAGCTGGGACGGCAAAGCGAGCGCCCACATGCCCATCCCACCTCGTGGGGCTCTTCTGAAGACCCCCCTTCCATCAGTAACCAGCCCATCTGCATTTCGCCTCCCCTGTCTGTCTGTCCTCTGGTTCATCAGATGCGACCCTTGCTAGACAGCGCTGGCAGCCAGCGTGAGGTACTAGGCCTTGGTCAGCACGGGGCTGCTGCAGCCTCTTCCTGGTACAGACCGCATGCGCTTGAGGCATTTTGTGAAATAGTTCTATAGGCTCTAGGCCCTTGAGATTGTAAGCTGTTCCCCTGCAGTCCCCCAAACAGCAGCTTTGTCTATAGCGCAGTGACAGGTCCAGCCCACAGTGACCTAATCATCTTACTGTGCTTCACGGGGACAGATACGGGATTGGCATTACGAGGGTGGGATCTGGCCAGCTGCCCCTCCACAAAGCCTGGGGGCCTGTGGTGTTCAGCACCCCTTCCAAGCCTTCTTGCCTCTCCCGCCCCCTCTCTGGCCCTTGGCCCTTTCTTGCTTCTGCACTGCTGATCAGTGCTCTCTTCTCTTTTGTTGTCTTCACTCCTGTCTGTTGTGGAATAGGTGAGAGACAGTGAGGGCATCAGCCCTACGAGGCTTGTCCTTGGGACCCTTCCCTCTTCCCACCCTCTCCCTCCAAAGCCTCCAGCCACCAGCAGGTGACTCAGCTGCCTTGGTCATTTTCTTTGACAGATTCAGTCCCAAGTCCAAGACCCCTGCAAGGTAGGATGCCCCCACCCCGCCCCAGCTCTGTGTGTGGCTTTGTTAGCAGGTTATAGTCTTCCGTGTGCTTTGTTTCCCCCCAAGTCCTAGTCTTCGCCCTCCCTCGCTTTCCTACCCTTGCTTAGTCGCTCCCACCCCCACTCAGCGCTCCCCTGGCCAGCTGTCTCTGGCTCCACCCTCCGGACAGGACAGGACAGGGTAGAGAGCGTGGGAGTAAGAGCCAGGCCCACAGCCTTGGAGAGTGGAGTGGTGTTTGCTGGGAAGGAGGGAGCCATGGAAGCTAAAGGCGGGGGGGCAGTGCAGGGGCGAGGAGGGCAACCTCAGGCTTCTGGGATTCTCATCTGGGTCTCAAGGTCTCTTCTTACTTTCCCACCTAGCCTCACCACTGCCTCCTGAATCCCTGAGCTCTCAGTGCCAGCAGCGGGTCCAGACTTCTCTGGGTTTTGGGTGGAAGACAGGCTAGACAAGTCAAGGAGAGAGGTAGAAGCCCAGTTGGATGTGCAGTAAATCTGAAGAGGGGATCTGGGCCTTGGGGTAGGAGGTCATTGCTTACGAGGGACATTTGCCGTGCTCACTCACACGTTCACGCGAACACTGTCCCTTCAAAGCATCAGGGCTTCCACTTAACTTTTTGACATTCACAGCTGTGGGAGAGTTTTCCCTGGGCAAGGGGAAACTTCAGATGTTGACCTTTGATCCCTTGCTAGGGGGAGGGGAAGGGGCAACTAGTCTAGGATCAGATATCCCCCCCTAGGAAGGCCAGGGATGCAGTCCTCTCACTATCTGCCTTTAATCCCTATGTTTCCTGTCTCTGGAAAGATCCTTTGTTACCTGAAAGACCAGAGCTGAGGCTGAGCCCTGTGCCAAAAGAACAGGGGTCTACCCCAGTTCTGAGAGCTCTTCCACCCAAGGGCTGGGGTCTCTTACTGAGCCAGCAGAGGAGCCTGGTGGGGGATGTTAGTTAGCCCCTGCTGCTGGTGGGCTGAGGATGACAGCCTTAGGCTTTGCCATTTCTGTGCTCAAGGAGGAGCACGCTTGAATTCTGCCCCTTCCATGCTGGATGTGCGCGTGGGCTTGTAGAGATTCCAGGCTTTTCTGTACTCTCTTGGGTAGACAGATGCATGTTTGTGTGCTTGCTCACACTCTGACTTGGGGGGGGGTGGTGTGGGTTCCCCCAAGGGTGGGGAGAGGCTGGGCCCTTCTGGTTTGTATCCTGCCCTCCTCCCTTGTACAGTTGAGCTGCATCGTAATTTAGTATATAATCTGGCCCTGATGCTAGATGACAGAATCTCCATCATCTGTCAGCTCTGAGCTTCAGGTTCCGGGCCCTGGGAAGTGAGGGTACTGGATTAGGTGGCCGTCTTTGTTCTGTGAGCTCATGTCTCATGAGAACGCAGGTGGATCTGGTGACAGCAAGTCCCAGGTATTTGGAACAGCAGGAGACTTCTGGTATGAGAAGCTTACAGCTGAGAGGGAAGAAGCAAGCCTATGTAGGGATGAGAACCCTGCATGCCTTGGGAGAGTGATCTCAAATTTATTTTATCAGACCTTAAACCTGATTAGCCAAGCCTGCACTAGCACACTAGGTTAATTAATACCAGATGGCCCCTGAGCTCGGTGCCTTGTTCTCCCCAGGGGAGCTGAGAGCCTCCCCAGGGGCTACTTTCCTCCAGTGACTTGCAGAGAATGGGAGGGACAGGTCACCTGTCTGCAGGGTGGTGAAGGGGCCTTTCCCTTCAGGCCGTGCAAGCACTTCTGACAGCTCTTCTCCCCGCTTCTTTTGCCTCTCACTCTTCTGCCCCCTGGAGAATTGCCTGAGAGCCTTGTTCTGAGCAGGAGAGGGCCACCTGCTAGAGGGAGGCGGGCAGGAGGGAGGGGACGGCACAGAGAATGTTAGGGGGATGCCACGAAGCCAGTGTGCTCTGACCAGAACCTCAGGTAGAAATAAGGCTGCAGCCAGCCTCTTCTTTGGACCTACACTGACCTAGAATCCTGAGGATTCAGATCTTGACCCAAGTGTGGGAATTTCCCCACCCCCCACCCCCCCATGTGGGAATGTCCAGATTTAGAGGTGATAATTGTCGGGTTGTTTGAAATCATGTGGCCACCAGAATTGGGAGAGCTTGAGGTTTTTTTCTCAGCGTCTTTAAAAATAATCAATCAAGCCTTCATTTGCATGTAAGCAAAATGCTGATTACATGCCTGTCCTGTGAGGCGGAGCAGTTCCTCCTGTAGGGATTCTCCTCCTGTGGGTCTTTTCTCTGCACGGGAGTCCTTTCTGTGTTCATTGCTAGCTCTTTACCAGCTAGGCAGGTCCTCTTAGCTCTCTTTGCTCTGCCACCTCTTTGCAAAGAAACCAGGGCACCTCTTCTTCCAGCTCTCAGAGTCCCAGCCTCTTGACGTCCCTTTGCCGTGTTGATGAGCCCCTCTCCCCGAACTGGGTATGGAGGGGTGCGGCAGCCCCTGCCGGTCTCCCGGGAGTGTGTGTTCTGGGTGCACTCGGTGCACTCGCTGTGTCTTTGCCCACCAGGAAAGAGTGCCACCCTCTTCAGCTGCCATACCAAGGCCATCGTGTGGGGCATGCAGACCCGGGCCGTGCAGGGCATGCTGGACTTCGACTATGTCTGCTCCCGAGACGAGCCCTCAGTGGCCGCCATGGTGTACCCTTTCACGTGAGTCCCACCATGGCGGGAAGCAAGAGATGGCTACCAAGTGGGATTTCCTCATCTCCTCTCCCTCACTAAGACAGACCCAGGGGAGCCAGCAAGATTATCCCCTTTGCTGGGGGAGCATCTGCCATCCCAGACTGGGGGCGATCCATATTCCTAGGGGATCTGTTTCCCACATGTGGGACCCTGTCTCTCCACCTTCTAGATGACGCTCCTCCCGTTGGCTTCCCCCTCCCCAGCCCTGACAGTTTGGGGGTATCCTGACCCATCTTCCTCCTCTCTCAGTGGGGACCACAAGCAGAAGTTTTACTGGGGTCACAAGGAAATCCTGATCCCCGTCTTCAAGAACATGGCTGATGCCATGAAGAAACACCCAGAAGTAGACGTGCTGATCAACTTTGCCTCTCTCCGCTCAGCTTATGACAGTACCATTGAGACCATGAATTACGCGCAGGTAGATCAGTGGGCACAGGGGTGGGGAAGCAGGGAAAACTCCTAAATGGTGTCTTCTGGCACTGTGGAAAAAGGACTTGGCGCTCAGGATTGGCCGGTGGTGTGGGAGAAAATGGTTGGATACGCTTGATCTTTAGAAGATAGTGTGGTAACTGAGGGCAAGCAGGCTGGACAGGGCTACTTACCTAGGCTAACAGAGAGTCCGTTCAGGATCATCTGCCCCCCACCAGGTCCCCCCTGTGCTGCTAAGACCGGCTTTCACAACAGAATCAAAAGCAATTTCTTATTATAAAATTATTACATGTTTGTTGTAGAGAAAATTTAAATACTATTAAATAAAAAGAAAAAAATGAATACCTCAGTCAATTCCAGTTTCCCAGAAATATAGTTGCCAACGTTTGAATAGATCCTCCTCTGTTCCTTTTTCTGGATTTGAACATGTGGAATAATACTATACGTGACTGTTTTGTAGTCCATTTTCTTCAGTTACTCTTTCCACATCCATAAATATTCATTAGCAAACATCAGTTTTGCTTTTTCAGGTCTTGTGGTGAGCATCTTAGATGAACATTTGTGTATGTTCTTAATTATTTCCCCAGCATAAATGTCTGGAAGTCAGACTGCTGCATCAGAATGTGCAGATTTAGGGGCGCCTAGGTGGCTCAGTCGTTAAGTGTCTGCCTTCGGCTCAGGTCATGATCCCAGGGTCCTGGGATCGAGCCCCTCATCGGGCTCCCTGCTTAGCGGGAAGCCTGTTTCTCCCTCTCCCACTCCCCCTGCTTGTGTTCCCTCTCTCGCTGTGTCTCTCTCTGTCAGATAAATAAATAAAATCTTAAAAAAAAAAAAAAAGAATGTGCAGATTTGAAAGCCTTTGATCCATCCTGCCCAGGTGCCCTCCAGAAAAGTTGTAAGGACAGAAACTCCATCAGTGATTCAGGAATGCCTGCTTCCTTGTACCCTGGCCAACACTGAATGTTTGCGTTTTAAAAACATGTATTTGGGGCATCTGGGTGGCTCACTCGGTTAAGCATCCGACTCTTGATTTCTGCTCAGGTCATGATCTCAGGGTCGTGAGATGGAGCCCTGAGTTGGGCTCTGCATTGGGGTAGAGCCTGCTTAAGATTCTCTCTCCCTCTCCTTGTGCCTCTCCACCCCTGCTCCCACACACGCACTCTCTAAGAAAAGCATGTATTTGACAAGTGATAGGTATTTTATTTAATTAGCATATTTTTAAGATTTATATTTATTAGGGAGAGAGCGTACATGCACATGGGCACACAGGTGGGAGGAGGGGGCAGAGGAAGAGGAAGAAGCAGACTCCCTGCTGAGCAAGGAGCCCATCGCAGGGCTTGCTCCCAGGACCCTGGGATCACAACCTGAGCTGAAGGCAGATGCTTAACCAGCTGAGCCAGCCAGGCGTCCCTAATCTGCATATCTTTGATTATTAACTAAGATTAGCTTTTAAAAAAAAAAAAGATTTTATTTATTTATTAGAGAGAGAGAGAGAACATGAGCATGGGGGAGTGGGAGAAGGAGAAGCGGGCTCCCTGCTGAGCAGAGAGCCCAATGAGGGGCTCGATCCTGGGACTCCGGGATCATGACCTGAGCTGAAGGCAGATGCTTAACCGACTGAGCCACCCAGGCGCCCCTAAGATGAGCTTTTAAAAACATTTATTGACCATTTATATTTTGTGACTTGCTCTCCCTTCCTTTTTTTTTTTTTTTTCCTGTTGAGTGTTTGTGTTTTTTGTTACTGATTTGTATGAGTCTATATAGATTAAGATATTGATTCTTCTGTTCACAATTATTGTCTGATCCCAGACTGGCTTAGTTCAGTGTACGACTGGAGAATGTAAACTTGTTTTGCCATCTCAGTGAAGCAAAAACAAAAGCACACCTGCTGAAAATGAGCTGCTTTTTTATTCTAGAGCGAAGTTTAGCAAACTATAGCCTAAGGGTCAAACTTAGCCCACTGTCTGTTTCTCAAATAAAGTTTTGTTGGAACACAGCCATGCTGTGTTCATTTATGTATTGTCCATGGCTGCCTTCATGCTACAGAGGCAAAGTTTAGTAGTTACTGCAGAGACCACATGACCAAAAAAGTCAGAAAAAGTTTGTTGGCCCCTGTTCTAGAGCCAGAGATGGTTCTCGATCTTTCCTGCCCACCCCCACTCCTTCTGGTTTTCTCCCCCAGCCCACTCTCTGGTCTGAGTGTGTAAGCAGCTCATTTGTGTCCCTTACTGACCCTGGGACATAGAGTCAGAGACTCAGAGGACACAGTGGAAAAAGCCATAGATACCTGCTTTATGAATAGGCACTAGGACAGGTGGGGAGCAGGTGGGTCTGAGTCTTGTGGGTTTTTGGTTGGGAGAGAATATAGCCACTCTTGATGGTAGTGGGTTTTCAGAAACATTTGCTCCTGCTTGGTTCCTGAGTTACTGTGGTGTTAACCAATGGAGATTGGCTTTGGATGTCTATACCTCTCTTTTTGGGAGCCACCCCGTTGCTTCATCTGAGGCACAAAGTTAACAGAAAGGGACTGTCCTTTAGATCCGGACCATCGCCATCATAGCTGAAGGCATCCCTGAGGCCCTCACAAGGAAGCTGATCAAGAAGGCGGACCAGAAGGGAGTGACCATCATTGGACCTGCCACTGTGAGTGTCCTTTCCGGAAAGCCTTTTAAGTTCAAGGCTATCTTTCGAAGTTCTGGGCCCACAGAAAGCAAACTTGTTGACTCTTCGGTTTCCCTCTTAGGTTGAAAAGATTCGGAGAGTACCCATTGAAAGTCAGTTTATATCCAATTACTTTAAAGGGCTCTCTCCCCAGTCCCTATCACCTTTATAGTTTTAGGGGGCTAACGAAGATTTTTTGTGTGTTTGCCCACCTTCATACAACCATAGCATAGTCTTTGATTATTCCTTTAACCATGAACTGAAGAAGAATCTACTTACAGGTTTTATTTGCCCAAAGGCCTTCACATAGAAGGAAATTGCCGTGGGACTATTTTGTTGTTGTTCTTCCTTAGTTGTTGCATTAAAAAGTTGTCTGACGGTCAGATTGTCTTTCATCTCTGAGGCAGAGGGTGATGTTGAGCAGAGGTGTACACCTGTATTTTACACTTTTCCTGGGTGCTGTCACCCTTTTAAAGTGGAGGAGGTGACTTAATCCTGAGTATACAAATCTGAATCTGCAGTAGTAAGCCATGTTTTATAAGCAGGGTTCTCTTTTTTCTTGTGTAATGGCTCTTGAGGGAGAGATGAGATTCTTCCTAAGCTGGAAACCCAGTGTACAGGTGTTAGCTCTCTCGGACCATTTCCTTCCCATCCTGACCAGCCGGCGGGGGGTTGAGCAGGTAGCACTGGGCCTCATGATTCCACTGAGCCCTGTGGTCAGTCAGGAGCTTACGCTTCCTTCCTGACTGCTGTTTGTGCCCTCACAGGTTGGAGGCATCAAGCCCGGGTGCTTTAAGATTGGGAATACAGGTGGGATGCTGGACAACATCCTGGCCTCCAAGCTGTACCGCCCTGGCAGCGTGGCCTACGTCTCGCGCTCTGGGGGCATGTCCAACGAGCTCAACAACATCATCTCTCGGACCACAGACGGCGTCTACGAGGGTGTGGCCATTGGCGGGGACAGGTGATCGGCTGGCCCGAGGCGGGTCTCCCATGCTGGGGAGTGGTAGGCTAGGAGAAGGGGGGCGCTGGGTCCTCCAATCTCTGCTCGCTGCTGCCGAGTGAAGTCCATAAAACGGCATTTCTACTCTGTCTCAGGACTGACATCGGCATGAACTCAGAAAAAAAAAAAAAAACAACAACAGGAAAAGATGTTTTTCAAAGGTGTTTAGGCTTTGGGGGTAATTCTGTTCCTTGTCTGAGTTGTGGCCATAGGGAGGCAGCAGAGCGGAGCGGTTGGTAGGACTAATTCTGAAATCAGAGCAAGGGGCTCAAATCCCAGTTTCTCTGTTGACCAGGGAAGTGTCCTGGGCAGATCATTTACCCTCCGCAGACCTCCGTCATCCTTATAGATCAAATGGGTAAAATAATAGCAGCCACCTCATGGGGTTGTTTCGAGGATTAAGTGAGGGTAATATTTATAGAAGGTGGCTAATACAGGGCCTACCTAGCACTTGACTCAGCAGGTGTTAACTGTAGTCTGTAATAGTGAAAGGAAGAATTGTTTCTCTACTCTCTACCATGACCTCACTGACCCTTCTGGCTACCAGATTTTGGGATTTTTTTTCCTGTGCCAGGCAGTTCTCCAATTCTCTGCTGGGCGTCCTGCAATGCATTTCAATTCTGACAGTATCTACCTGGAGTTCGTACCAGATCCCACAGGTGAAGGGCTCAGCCTCACAAAATGCCAACTGCAAGTCCAGGCTTCTGGTACTCCTGACCAACTGACTATACATTGGGGGTCTCCACACCTCCCTTCTTGGGTTTGGTAATTTGCTAGAATGGCTTGCAGAACCCAGGAACAACCAGAGGAAAGAAACACATGTGGCAAGTTACGGGGGGCAGTGCATGGAGCTTCTGTGTCCTCTGTGGGCATGCTACCCTCCCAGCGCCTTGGTGTGCTTACCAACCCAGAAGCTCTGCAAACCCCTTTCTTTAGGGATTTTTTATGGAGACTTCATCATGTAGGCATGATTGATTATTAATTCAATCTCTGGCCTTTCTCCCCTCCCCAAAGGATGGTGAGTAGGGCTGAAAATTCCAAGCCTCTGATCATGGCTTGGTTTTCTAGTGACCAGCCCGCATCCAGGAGCTCTGCAGGCGCCCACCAAGAGTTGCCTCATGAGAATAAAAGACACCCTTGTCACCTAGGAAATCCCAAGGGTTTTAGGAGCTCTGCGTCAGGAACTGGAGACAGAGACCAAATCTTTATTTCTTCTTATTTCACAGATAGTATATTCATTGTTTTTGTTAGTGGGAATGGTAATCAGTAGAGTATTATTTTAGAGTAATGCCTACCACCTAATGCCATAATACACGTTAGCCATTGCTGTTTATTATTACATCTCCTGCTCTTTGCCTCAACCAAAATCTGTTGGGCAGGTGAGGCACCTTGTCCGTCTCCTGGCTCTCCAGTATTGTGTCAGATGGACTTCCTGAGTGAGGAAGATCTCTCACCAGGTCTTTGAGGCTACGGCCTGGGGGACCCTCGTCCTCGGTGTTCCCTGACAACGGGCTCCAGCTCAAATAAGTCTGGGCAGTTACACTGTCCCCTTGTGATGTACAGTGCTCTCAAAGATCTGCAGAGAAGCATCCTTGGCCTTAAACAATCCTTTAGTAATCTCATGTGACAGGAGAAAGTAAAAAAATACTGGGGACCCTTGAACAACACGGGTTTGAACTGCACGGGTCCACTAATATGCAGATTTTTTTCAATAAATACACCATGGTACTGTAAATGTATTTTCCTTATGGCTTTGTTAATCACATTCTCTTTTCTCTAGCCTTACTTTAGTGTAGGAACATAGTGTATAATGCGTATAACATACAAAATACGTGTTAATCGACTACTGATGTTATCAGCAAGGCTCCGGTCAACAGTAGGCTATTAGTAGTTAAGTTTTTGGGGAGTCATAGTTATACTTGGATTTTCTTTTCCTTTTTTTCTTTTTTTCTTTTATTTTTTTTTTAAAGATTGTATTTATTTTTTGACAGAGAGCGAGAGAGGGAACACAAGCAGGAGGAGTGGGAGAGGGAGAAGCAGGCTTTCTACTGAGCAGGGAGCCCAGTGCGGGGCTCAGTCCCAGGACCCCAGGATCATGACCTGAGCCAAAGGCAGATGCCCCGTTGACTGAGCTGCCCAGGCGCCCCTGTCTACTTGGGTTTTCGACTGCATGTGGTAGGGATGGGTGTTCCCAACCATCACGTCATTCAGGGACCAACTATGTGTACAGGCCTATATAGAGATGCAGCCATAGCCTGCCAGTCCTGGGACAGGAGTTGGCCCGCTGTATTATGTATTGCTGTGTTAAAAGAAAAAAAAGTCACGCAAAGCAGGTGGTTTCAGACTGTAATAGAACATGGCCCATCCACAGGCTGGCAAGGGGCTTTCTTGTGGGCTTTTCTTTTTTTTTTTAAAGATTTATTTATTTATTTATTTATTTGAGAGAGAGAGAATGAGAGACAGAGAGCATGAGAGGGAGGAGGGTCAGAGGGAGAAGCAGACTCCCCGCCGAGCAGGGAGCCCGATGCGGGACTCGATCCCGGGACTCCAGGATCATGACCTGAGCTGAAGGCAGTCGCTTAACCAACTGAGCCACCCAGGCGCCCCTCTTGTGGGCTTTTCCACAGGCTGCTCAGTGTCATCAGGACGTAGTGACCAGCATCCCCCAGAGTGAGCAATTCAAGAGAGAGTGCGAGACAGAAGCTGTTTTTTCTATAACCCTGCCACGGAAGTCATTGTCAGAGAATCACTTCTGCCACATTTTATTTATTAGAAACTAATCATCCAGTCTGATTCATACGCAAGAGAGGCACGAGGTTCCACCTTGTTAAACGAATTTGCAGCCGTATTTTAAAACCACCACACATGTGCTCTGTAAGCATCTCTTACTGCCAAGCAAACCTCCCCTTTCCTCCTTCCCTTCCCTTGTGCTTCATTTATTACCCACCCCCAACACTTGAGGCATCTCTGGGCCCTCACGAGAAGCCTCACGTGTTCCTGGTAGCTTCCTACACCTGTACCTGCACCTCCCCAGGCCTGCTGATCCCATGTGTTCTCTCTGCTATCACCAGGTACCCTGGCTCAACATTTATGGATCATGTGCTACGTTACCAGGATACTCCAGGAGTGAAAATGATTGTGGTTCTTGGAGAGGTGAGTTTTGTTTTGTTTTGTTCTGTTAATTTTATTTTTCTGACTCTAAAAGTAATGTGTGAGCTCCCATTTAAAAAAAAAAAAAATGCGGGACACCTGGGTGGCTCAGTCGGTTAAGCGGCTGCCTTTGGCTCAGGTCATGATCCCAGGGTCCTGGGATCGAGTCCCACATCGGGCTCCTTGCTCGGTGGGGAGCCTGCTTCTCCCTCTGCCTGCCTCTCCCCCTGCTTGTGTTCTGTCTCTCTGACAAATAAATAAATAAAATCTTAAAAAAAAAAAAAAAAAAGCATGCATTTTGGTTATATATAACTTAATGTGACAGTCCCTGGTAATCCTCCTCCCTACACTCTGGGACATAAAGGCCATCACCGTCAACACTGTCATGTTTGTTCCTGAAACTTCTTGCCTCTTGGTGGCACAAGACATTTTAGTACCAATAAAGAAGAAGCTTTTGGCTGGCCTTGGTCTCTCGGGCAGTGTGTAGCTGGAGTAAAAAGTGCACTTTTTCAGTTTGGGAGAGTCCTTGAACCCCATTCCTTGCTTGTGCCCCTGAGCAGGTCTGATCCAAAATCATCTTTTTTTTTTTTAAGATTTTATTTATTTATTTGAGAGAGAGAGAATGAGAGACAGCATGAGAAGGAGGAAGGTCAGAGGGAGAAGCAGACTCCCCGCCGAGCAGGGAGCCTGATGCGGGACTCGATCCCGGGACTCCAGGATCATGACCTGAGCCGAAGGCAGTCGCTTAACCAACTGGGCCACCCAGGCGCCCCCAAAATCATCTTATACCCTTAGATCAGGGAGGGGGAGTCCCGGGGACTCCGGAGGGTACCCACTCCCCCGTTACAATTCTTCCGTGCATCCAGTCTCAGTCTTACAGGCTATTATTTGGCCAAAGCCCATGTGCCTTCATTTTCTAGCCAAGTTGTAAGTCAGGACCCCTGGTGCCTGTGACCCCTGCCTGATCTGGGGCAGATTTTCCTGCGGCAGTGCTTCCCACAGCAGCTCGGGACGGGTTCCCCTAACTTGTGGGCTTTTTCTCGTTCCCTGTTCCTTGGCAGATAGGGGGCACTGAGGAATATAAGATCTGCCGGGGCATCAAGGAGGGCCGCATCACCAAGCCCGTGGTCTGCTGGTGCATCGGGACCTGTGCCACCATGTTCTCCTCTGAGGTACAGCTGGGGCGGGTCACTCGTGGACAGGGAGGCCAAAGCGGGCATTCAAGGTGAACCATGTGGTCATCTTGTTAAGCAGCTCGTTCGTCCCAGGAACATTTATTACTTGCTGGGTTACCGCGAGGTCCAGCCAGGGCCCTGCTTTCTAGGAGGTTAAGTCCACTGGAGGGTGGGGGGCAGTCATCAGCAGGCGAGTCCCTGCTTGGAGTCGGTGTAGTTCTGTCTGGAGGAGCTGAGATGCCTCCGCAGGGACGGTGAGGCTTGCACTGCATCTAAGGGATGAGAAAGGGGTTTGCTTCCCGAAAGGGAGGCTGGGAAGGGCGAGGACACACAGGTGCAGAGCTGGGGAGGGGCATGGGGAGGGGCTGTAGAAGAAAGCCAGGTTTGTTGTGGATGTGGAGGTGCCCAGAGGCCTGCAGTGAGCGCAGCACTCTCTTCTCTTTCTGGCTGGGCACCCATATCACCCCAAGGGTGGGACAGGTCCTCACAGCGTTTTATTTTTGTCTTTCAGTTAAATTTTCCTTTAAGATTTTATTTATTTGACAGAGAGAGACAGTGAGAGAGGAAACACAAGCAGGGGGAGTGGGAGAGGGAGAAGCAGGCTTCCTGCCGAGCAGGGAGCCTGAGGCGGGGCTCGATCCCAGGACCCTGGGATCATGACCTGAGCCGAAGGCAGACGCTTAATGACTGAGCCACCCAGGCACCCCTAATTTTTTAAAACATTATGAAATTTCAGGCATACACAAATGTAGAGTACAGTGACTGCCCAGCTAATAAGTGATTTTTGATTTCTTAATTAGGTCACATGACCTTGCAGAACTTTCTGCCCTATAGAGGAGGTAATAAAGGTATGCAACAAAATCTCCACCTGTTGGCAAGCAGAGACAGCTCCTCAGGAAAACAGAATTAAGAACTGAGCAATGGGAGTAGAAACTGGAGGTGTTTGTATAGGTGACATTTTTCAGAACTATGTTCCACAAAACACTGGTCCTATAGCCGTGGTCCTCAAAACAAAACAAAAACCAAAGCAAACAGAACGGGGAGCTTCTATAATTATGAACATGGAACATAATCTATTTCCCTTTTAAAATTTTGGTTTTGGGGGGTGCCTGGGTGGCTCAGTCAGTTAAGCATCTGACTCTTTTTTTTTTTTTTTTTTTTAAGATTTTACTTATTTATTTGAGAGAGGGAATGAGAGACAGACAGCAGGAGAGGGAGGAGGGTCAGAGGGAGAAGCAGACTCCCTGTTGAGCAGGGAGCCCGATGCGGGACTCGATCCCGGGACTCCAGGATCATGACCTGAGCCGAAGGTAGTCGCTTAACCAACTGAGCCACCCAGGCGCCCAGCATCTGCCTCTTGATCTCAGCTCAGGTCATGATCTCAGGGTCATGGGATTGAGTCCCCGTGTTGGGCTCCACACTGCTCAGTACGGAGTCTGCTTGTCCCTTTCTCTCTCCTTCTCCTTCTCTCTCTTTCTCTCTCTAAAATAAGTAAATAAAATCTTTAATTTTTTTGGTTTTAGTTTTGAGGAATCTCAGAGTTAAAGAGACTTGTTTAACTTCCTTGAACCCAGCATTGTCCATTTATTTGAGTACAGAATCTCTTCTCCTTCCCACCCCTTCCACCCATGCAGATTCAGTCCTATAAAGAATGCATTGGGAGCCTGCATGTTAAAGCATGTGTTTTCCAGCATCGCTAACCAGAGTGGCGGTTCCTGACCTTTCCCACACTTGAGGCCCCTTTTGTTACATGTAGGGGGTAAGAACATAGGGAGAGGCCACATTGCCTGGGTTCAGATGCTACTGCATGCTACCTGTGTAGCCTTGGGCAAGTTACGTTACCCCTCCAGCGTTCTGTTTCCTTTCTCACTGGAAGCAGCCATAGCAACTGAAAGATGAAATGAGTCAAGTGCGCAGAAAAGTGCCTGGATGTAGTGTTACTCAAACAGGTTAGATGTTGCTGTGATTATCCACCTCACCCTGCCCTGATCGGGATTTTGAACCACATCTTATTTGGTAACCTCATTTTCCCTGTTGCGTGGTCAAAGACACAGTTACCGTGTCGCTCTTCCCATGGGTTTTCTCTTTCCTGATGTTCCCTTCCCATAGCCAGTCACCCCTGTGCCATTAGATTTAGAGTTTATCTTACTGCATGCTCAGGTGGAAGGCGGCAGGTGCTAGTCGGCTCCAGATGATAGTTGCCATGTGGGAATATAGACCTACAGACAACTCGACTTTTTGTCTTTTTAAACAAATCTAAATTTATTTACATTTATTTACAAAAAGGGGGGAGGGACAGAGGGAGAGAGAGAATCTCAAGCATACTCCACACTGAGCGCAGAGCCCTACGTGGGGCTCCATCTCACAACCCTGAGATTATGACCTGAGCTGAAATTAGGAGTCAGTCGCCCAACTGAGACACCTACAATCTGACTTTTTTTTTAAAAGACTTTATTTATTTATTTGACAGAGAGAGCACAAGCAGGGGGAGCAGCAGGCAGAAGGAGAGGGAGAAGCAGGATCCCCGCTGAGCAGGGAGACCGATGCGGGGCTTGATCCCAGGACCCTGGGATCATGACGCGAGCCGAAGGCAGATGCCTAACGACTGAGCCACCCAGGCGCCCCGTGACTTTTTTTTTTTTTTTAAGATTTTATTTATTTGAGAGAGAGAAAGAGCAAGAGCGTACACAAACTAGGGATGAGGCAGCTGGAGGGAGAAGCAGACTCCCCGCTGAGCAGGGAGCCCAACTCAGGGCTCGATCCCAGGACTCTGGGATCATGACCTGAGCCGAAGGCAGTCGGTTAGGCATCTGACTCTTGGTTTCGGCTCAGGTCATGATCTCAGGCTCCTGGGATTGAGCCCCACATCAGGCTCCACACTCAGCAGGGGGTCTGCTTGGGGATTTCTCTCCCTCTGCCCTTCCCCCCTGCTCATGCGTGCTCTTTCTCTGTCTCTCAGATAAATAAATAAATCTTTAATAAATAAATAAATAAAAAAGACGCTAGGAATTCGTATTTTTACATGACTTTTTTTTTTTAAGGTTTTATTTATTCATTTGAGACAGAGAGATACAGAGAGAGAGCGTGCGCAGGGGAAGAGGCAGAAGTAGGCTCCCTGCTGAGCCAGGAGCCCGATGTGGGGCTCAATCCCAGGACCCTTGGGATCATGACCTGAGCCGAAGGCAGATGCTTAACCATCTGAGCCACCCAGGCGCCCCTACATGAGATTTTGGACCTATTTTATAAAAAGCATGGGCAGGACAATCAGATCCCATCTGTGAGGTCAGCTTAGCCTAAGGTTGCCAGCATGTAATTTCACTTCTCACAGTGGCTCACAACTACCTGCTGTTCTCCATCCCGCCCCCACCCCCAACGGTGGGGCGGGGGGATGGGCCGCTAGGCTTTGTGTCCTGGCTCCAGCACACAGCAGCTGTGTGACCTCCGGTAAGCTCCTGAACTTCTCGGTGCTTCGGTCTCTTCTTCTTTAAGCTGAGAGTCATTCGGCATACCTATTGAGTGAGGCTGTGTGAGGCTTGAATGAAGTGATAAACATTGAGCGTTTAGCAGGGTCCAGCCTGTAACGGGTACCAACATTCCCAGGAGCCTTTGTTCTCTCCCTCCGGGGATTAACAAGCCCGGTAAAGCCTCTCCCCTTTGCCTTCCAGGTGCAGTTTGGCCATGCTGGAGCTTGTGCCAACCAGGCTTCTGAAACTGCAGTAGCCAAGAACCAGGCTTTGAAGGAGGCAGGAGTGTTTGTGCCCCCGAGCTTTGACGAACTGGGAGAAATCATCCAGTAAGTGGACCGTGGGGAGGATGCCAGCCTCCCACTCCCTTTCCAGGTCCCCCGTGAGGATTGCAGCCTCTCTGACACAGAGGTGTCTGAAATCCTGGTCCCTTTTAGGTGATGAGTGCAACTGTACAGATGGTCCGAAATCTTTTCTTACTTTTCGGTTTTTGTTTTAAAGAATTTATTTATTTGACAGAGAGAGAGAGAGAACAAGTAGGCAGAGAGGCAGGCAGAGGGAGAGGGAGAAGCAGGCTCCCCAGCTGAGCAGAGAGCCTGATGCGGGGCTCGATCCCAGGACCCTGGGATCATGACCTGAGCCAAAGGCAGCGGCTTAACCGACTGAGCCACCCAGGTGCCCCTCGGTTTTTGTTTTATTTTGTTTGTAGACACAGCAGTAACAGGCCGTTCAGACTGGTATTAAAACATGTTCGGTTTCTGAGCCTATCTATTTGGCTGTTCTGTAAATAAGAAATGGGCATAGAAACCGTTAGAAGGTGTCCCCTCTAATTGATTGATAAACAGTTACTGGATAACCCACTGTGTCTTCCCATTCCTCCCCTCTGTCCTTCCTTAGCCTCCAGAGTCAGCTTCCTGTAAAGCCCGGTGGCGTTGGTGGATGGTTCTTGGCCAGAACCTGTTTTCCTTCAGTTCTCAGGCATCCAACTGGTGTAAGGCATCGCCTGGTGTAAGGCATTGCCAGGAGGGGGTGCAGAGCTAGAAAACCTAGAGTTTTGGGGTTGGACGGAGGAGCGTTCCTGGGATGGCTTAGAAGCACCCAGAAGCATAAAGTCCACATGGCTGTCTTCTTTCCTCCCCTTCTCCCGCCTCCCAGGTCTGTGTATGAAGATCTTGTGGCCAAAGGAGTCATTGTACCTGCTCAGGAGGTGCCTCCTCCAACCGTGCCAATGGACTACTCCTGGGCCAGGGTAGGTGCTGCATATGCCTCTGAGTGTGGGTGAGGCAGACTGGGGGGCTGACGGGGTGGGTTTTGAGTTGACTTGGCTTGAATTCCTGGAAACCAGGCCTGCCCTACTAGTTGGGGCAACCCTGTAAATCACTGCTCTGGCCTCCAAACCCTGCCCTCGAGGGCAGCTCTACTCCAAGGGCATTGGAGGAACCTTGACGATGATTCTTGGCTTCCAGCCCCTCCTTGTGTGCTGGAGCTTGTGAGCCAGCCCCTTTCCGACCAACGGGGAAAACAGATTCAGGGTCGCAAGAGGGCAAAGGGCAGCATGTATCTCCCACAGCCACGTGGTCTCGCCTGGCAATGGGGGCTGAAGACAGACAGTGTCCCCTAGAGTAGTTTGCACTTGCTCGACGGGGCTTCACGGTGAAGCAGAGTCCTCTCTGCCTGCTTGTCTGAGTGGCAGAGATGAAAAGCTAATGTTCTTAAGACACGAGAACTCTCTGAAATCAGTTTTTAAAAGACCACTAGAAAAATGGGTAGGAAATGGCCTTTCAACATGAAAAAGTAAATGCTCACACTCAATCATTATTTATTTATTTATTTTTAAAGATTTTATTTATTTATTAGAACATGGCGGGGGAGGGGCAGAGGGAGAAGCAGGCTCCCTGCTGAGCAGGGAGCCCAATACGGGGCTCGATCCCAGGACCCTGGGATCACGACCTGAGCCAAAGGCAGACGCTCAGCCAACTGAGCCACCCAGGCGCCCCTCAGCCTCACTCATTATAAAAAGGAGCCAAAGGAAAAGCTGTGATACCAATTATCCCCTTTTGGGTCAACAAAGAAAAAAATCTTCGATAATATGTTGTGTTTCGGGGCGCCTGGGTGGCTCAGTTGTTTAAGCTACTGCCTTCGGCTCAGGTCATGATCCTGGAGTCCCGGGATTGCGTCCCGCATAGGGTTCCCTGCTTGGTGGGGAGTCTGCTTCTCCCTCTGACCGTCCTCCCTCTCATGCTCTCTGTCTCTCATTCTCTCTCTCTCTCAAATAAATAAATAAAATCTTTAAAAAAAAATAATATGTTGTGTTTCTGTGGGTGTGAGGAGACTGGTGCATTTGTCCATCCATTGGTGGTGGGAGTGGAACCGAGCACAACCTTCCTGAATGGCAGTTGGGGAATATCAGATTTAAAAGTGTTTGCCCCTGGGGCGCCTGGGTGGCTCAGTCAGTTAAGCGTCTGCCTTCAGCTCAGGTCATGATCCCAGGGTCCTGGGATTGAGTCCCACATGGGGCTCTCTGCTCAGCAGGGAGTCTGCTTCTCCCTCTCCCTCTGCTGCTCCCCCTGCTCGTGCACTTGTGTGCATGCTCTCTCTCTTGCTAATTAAAAAAAAAATTCAAAAACTTAAAAAATAAAAAAGTGCTCACCCCTGGGGCACTTGGCTGGTTCAGTTGGGGGAGCATGTGACTCCTGATCTCGGGGTCGTGAGTTCAAGCCCCAGGTTGGGTGTAGAGATTACTACTAAGAAAAAAAAAAGAGCACTCACACCTGATGGCATATTAATCCCGTATCTAGAAAGCTACTTCAGGGAAATGATTATGCATTCACACAAATGTGTTGAAGATTTTTTCCAGTTAATGGTTATCAGTGGAAGAATGGCTCAATTGTATATTAGTTAAAAGGAATGAACTAGATCTATGTATGTGCTGACATTTATGGAGTTCAAGTTCATTGAGTAAATAGGGTATTACGGGACAGTATATGAAAAAATGTATGTACAAAAACAGTGTTGTGTATTTTCCATGTGTCTTTATATATAAATAAAAGTGGAGAACCAGATAGACGTCCATTAAACTGACAAACATTAAGGCAGAAAGGCATTTTTTTTTTTTTTAAAGATTTTATTTTTTTTTATTTATTTATTTGAGACAGAGAGAGACAGAGAGCACATGAGAGGGGGGAGGGTCAGAGGGAGAAGCAGGCTCCCTGCGGGACTCGATCCCGGGACTCCAGGATCATGACCTGAGCTGAAGGCAGTCGCTTAACCAACTGAGCCACCCAGGCGCCCCCAGAAAGGCATTTTTAAATTAAAATCGATAGGGCTCTTCTCCCCAGTGGTTAGTGCTGAGATTGCAGAGTGTGTGCTCCAGGCTCAGAACACACATTTTTATTTAAAAATTCAAAAAAAAAATTTTTTTTTAATCTGAAAATTGATAGGGGATAATTGGAGAAATGGGCCTAGGCAGAGTTGGCAATGTTGCCCCCATTTTGCCCCAACTCTGGAAGCTAGGAGTTCAACCCAGTCCCTTTTCCTGGGTGAAAGACATCTTGAGGGGATCCCCTACTTCCACAGCCACGTGCCTCCTTACATTTTGGTGGGGGGTTGGCAGCTGAATGTGGGGTGTTAGAAAAATTTCCCTTTAGATTTGTTCTTGCATTTCTTAGCCAGGTGACCTTGGGCTGGTTTCTGAGCTTCGTTCCCTCTCCTTAGGATACATTTGTGGGGTGAAAACGAACCTGTGGATGGGAACTGTGGGTGCCGTGGGCTTGGCATTCCTATTTTCTACAACAAAAACCAGATAATAAAAGGGCTTTTGTACTTCTTTCTTGGGATGAGTTGGTCTGAGTGTAGGGTACTTGGCAGTCAGAATTTAAGACCTACCTGAGACACTCTGGTTCTGTGGTCACATCGTGCTGCTCCCCTCTCCCCCCGACTCTGCTCAGGAGCTGGGCTTGATCCGCAAACCTGCCTCATTCATGACCAGCATCTGTGATGAGCGAGGACAGGAGCTCATCTACGCGGGCATGCCCATCACCGAGGTCTTCAAGGAGGAGATGGGTATTGGCGGGGTCCTTGGCCTCCTGTGGTTCCAGAGAAGGTGAGATGTGCAGGGCAAAAGATGGCAGGACCCCACCATCTGTGGCTCAGAGTTTAGGGTTTTCCCCTGACCAGGGAGTGGAGGTGGGCAGTCTTGGGGAATATGTCCAGGATCAATCTTTATGGTCACAGATCAATTGCAAGGTCAAAGGAAAGAGATACCGGCTGTTCCTAGGTCTTCCAAGGACAGAAAAGCCAGTCTCGACTAAGAAGTAGAAAGCAATGACCTCATCAGGGATCTTGGATCAGTCCCTGTCCTTGGTGCTCTTAAGGAAAGGAGACAGTAAATGTAGGCCTCTTGAGAGAAAGGTCTGGATGGGTCTGGTAGCTCAAAGAGTGCAGGCCTGGCAGAGTTGCTAAACAGGCATGAAGTCCCTTGTACTGGGTCCTCTCTCTTATCAGCCTGAGTGTTAAAAAAAAAATTGGTTTCTCTGCAACTCCCAAACTTAGCCCTCCCCTGGGTCTGACAGTGGGGCAAGGGGTCAGTGAGTACCTGATTCACAGAGCCCTGGTTTGGGGTGGCACTGGGCAGAAGGCCAGGTGAAAGTCTTGGTTTGTGTCATGCCCTGAGCTGCAGAGATGGATCTTGGTCCTGCTATAGGCCCTTCCTGGGAGGAGTTCACAGGTTGTAACACCTAAGCGGGTTTCCCTGTCTGCTCTTGCATCCCCATGTCTCCAGACTTTGTTCTTAATCATTAGTTGGGGCGTTGGACCCTGCAGAAGACCTGGGGCCTCCTACACAGGGAAGGGGACAGGAGTCTCACTTCTTCCTCTGACACATAGAGGGAAGCCACAAATAGAGGTTACACTCTCTTGCAGTAATTCACGCTGAAAGCCATTGCCTAAAGAAGAGATTTTCAAACCTGGCAGCTAACCCTGTTTTAAAAAGCAGTATTTGCGGGGCAACTGGGTGGCTCGGTTGGTTAAGACGCTGCCTTCAGCTCAGGTCATGATCCCGGGGTCCTGAGATCGAGCCTGGCATTGGGCTCCCTGTTCAGTGGAGAGTCTGCTTCTCCCTCTCCCTCTGCCCCTCCCCCCTACTTGTGCTTGCATTCTCTCTCAGAGGAATAAATTTTTAAAAATCTTTAAAAGCTATTGGGAGGTTTTGCCCTGGGATTGCTTGATACAGTATTAGACACGGGTTGTGAAGTTGCTACCCTTCTTGAATGTGAGTGACTTACTGAGGGAGGATGGGAGCAAGTAGGAGCTTGGCTCTTCAGGTCAGCGGAGCTCCTGTCCAGCTGCTCGCCTCTGTCTGACCTTCCTCTTAGTGCCCCTTTCCTCCCCCTCTAGGTTGCCCAAGTATGCCTGCCAGTTCATCGAGATGTGTCTGATGGTGACCGCGGATCATGGGCCAGCTGTGTCTGGGGCTCACAACACCATCATCTGTGCTCGGGCTGGGAAGGACCTGGTTTCCAGCCTCACCTCGGGGCTGCTCACTATTGTGAGTATTGGCATCCTGGGAAGGGAGAACTGCAGGGGATAAATGGCTTTGGCGACATGCACTTGGCTGCCACGGGGTCCTAAAAGGGACCTTGGAGTGTAAAACCCCGTGACAGGGCAATTCGGGGCATACCAAATTGGTCTGCGAAGCTGAAGGAGGCTCTTCCAGCTCAGGGCAACGTGGGCTTGCTTGTCCCACAGGGGGACCGGTTTGGGGGTGCCCTGGATGCCGCTGCCAAGATGTTCAGCAAAGCCTTTGACAGTGGTATTATCCCCATGGAGTTTGTGAACAAGATGAAGAAGGAAGGAAAGCTGATCATGGGCATCGGTCACCGAGTGAAATCGGTAAGTTGTGGCTCTCCTTAAGGACCGATCTGCAGGTGGATGGTGACGAGACAGCATTGTTCTAGTTGGGAACCTAGGCTCCTGACTCTTAACTCCAAAGCTTTGGCTGTGTTGACAGATGTCAAAGATAAGGCAGCTATTTTTCCATTATAATACAGAATGCCCTTAAACTGCATTAGAATCAGGGACCGTGTTCGTTCTGAGGAACATTCCATCCAGGCTTTGCAGCCACAGTGACCACCTCCCTTAGTGAAGAGACACGCTAGGTCAGTATAGACTCCAGAAAGGGAGGAACCAAAAAGCCTGAGTGTGGCGGCACAGATGTGACATTCTCTCCGAAAGAGGCCCTATGCTGTGGGCTGGAGCAGCGCTGTCTGCCTGAGAGCCGATAGGCGGTGGCTGAGGTCACTGTAGTATTGGAGTTCGCTGGTGCCTGAACTACCTCCCTGCCCCACTGACCCATTATTGCTTAGCGTGCGTCTCTTAACAGATGGTGTAACCCCATGCATGGCAGGTCCAGGGCTTTCCTTAAAATTTCAGGGGTGCTCTGCTGCCCCACACCAATAAGTGCTTGCCAGTTTAGAAATGAAGAACTCTGTCGAACTTTGTTACAGCTTGATGAGGCTGCTGAACTAGTGGGCAGCATGGTTAGAGGCCAGAACCTAAGACTTTTGGTTGGAGAGTAGGTGAGCCCCGGCCCCTTGCTGCTTAAACCGAGGCCTGTGGCCTGTGGCGAACGCAGTTAACATCTCCAGGTCTCAGTTCCTTGTTGGTGACATAAAAGACTTCAGAAACCTTAAGCCTCACAGCAGTGTCATCGTCTGTGCTGCACGGAATCAGACATGTGGATCAGGTCCCTGACACACACCTCCCGGATATGGTGCACTCCCATCTGTGGCAGGAGTGCAAACATGTCTCTTAATACCTGTGTTAGGGTAGGTTCCTCTGTAACTTTGGGTCACTTTCTAGATAAACAACCCAGACATGCGAGTGCAGATCCTCAAAGATTACGTCAAACAGCACTTCCCCGCCACCCCTCTGCTTGACTATGCGCTGGAAGTTGAGAAGATTACCACCTCGAAGGTAAAAGAGAAAATGTCCCTAATTCCCAAATCATAGCTTGTGGGTGCATTACTTGGGGAAAACAAGAGCCAGCCTACATTTTGATTATGCAGCCAAAATCAAACCTGGTTTTCTGGGAAATTCTATTTCTGTTGCACTGCTAAGTTCAACAGATACATACCACGTGTCAGTTAGGTGCTGGGTCCTCTGCTAGACATTGGGAATTGAACTGACACTTCCTTTTCTAACCAGCTGGGATGTTTTGGTGGGAGGTTTGTAAGTTGTGGTCAGAATTTGTAGTTAGGTTAGTAGTAGTAATTGTGGAAAATTACAAAGAAAAAATGAGAAATAATAAGTGCTTTTAATTTTTTGCCTTCCCAGAAACCAAATCTTATCCTGAATGTAGACGGTTTCATCGGAGTTGCATTTGTAGACATGCTTAGAAACTGTGGGTCCTTTACCCGGTGAGCTGTGCGGCCATTTTCTTTTTAACAATTATTGATGCTTGTTGTTTCCTTCCAGTTCTAAAAGCAGTGCATGCTCATTACAGAGGATTTAGAAAATATGGAGAGGTATAAGGAAAACAAAAATTATCTCTACTCTTAACCACCCAGAGCACCCTTTCTCTACTTTGAAACCAAAGAGAGCTAGCTTCTCATTCTAGGGCAGAAGTTGTACTGTCTGTGGGGAGGAGGGCAGTCACGTGAGCTGTTTTAAAACCACAGGTTGATTATGTGTTGCAGGGAGGAAGCTGATGAATATATTGACATTGGAGCCCTCAATGGCATCTTTGTGTTGGGAAGGAGTATGGGCTTCATTGGTGAGTTGGTAGTTGTTGTTATTAAGAATTCAGTTTGGGGTCACCTGGGTGGCTCAGTGGGTTAAGTGTCTGCCTTTGGCTCAGGTCATGATCCCAGGGTCCTGGGATTGAGCTGTATCAGGTCCCCTGCTCAGCGGGGAGCCTGCTTCTCCCTCTGCCCCTCCCCACCACTCTTGCTTGCACTCTCTCTCTCTCGCTCACTCACTCAAATAAATAAAATCTTAAAAAAAAAAAAAAAAAGAATTCAGTTTGGTTTCCTCCGATGGTTCAGCTCTAACACTTACCTATGTGGCAAGTTTCTACGTGTCACGTTATCTTCATCATTGTTCCTAATTCTTCCTTTCTTACTTTAAGTCCCCCTTTATCTTTGTTCCTTTGTTCTTGGAAATGACTGACTGCTAGCCCAGGAAAACAGAATGAAATCTAACAGTTGCCTTTTACCTAGGCTGCCATACACTTATGCAGTGGATCTGGATTTACTTTCTCATTTTTTTTGTATTAGAAAGATTTCTCCTCCTGGGGCGCCTGGGTGGCTCAGTTGGTTAAGCGACTGCCTTCGGCTCAGGTCATGATCCTGGAGTCCCGGGATCGAGTCCCGCATCGGGCTCCCAGCTCAGCAGGGAGTCTGCTTCTCCCTCTGACCCTCCTCCCTCTCATGCTCTCTGTCTCTCATTCTCTCTCTCTCAAATAAATAAATAAAAATCTTTAAAAAAAAAAAAAAAAAGAAAGAAAGATTTCTCCTCCTTATCCTCTCCCCCTCACCAGACTTTTAACAGACTCACCACCTCTTAATAAAAAGATGCCTTTGCTCCATATTTCAGGACACTATCTCGATCAGAAGAGGCTGAAGCAGGGGCTGTATCGTCACCCGTGGGATGATATTTCGTATGTTCTTCCGGAACACATGACCATGTAATGAGCCAGGAACCCTGTTGCAGTAAAGTGAAGACAAGAACCCCTCCCCTGGGAAACAAACAGCATGCAGACAGCTGGTATGGGAGTTTGCTCTAGGATGGGCCTGGAATGTAAACAGCCACTGGTGTGCAGGCACCGAAGACAGCCATGGGCTAACACTGTTCAGTATACGCAAAGAAGCTTAGTATTTTTTTTATAAGCATAGAAATAAAAACCAAGCCAATAAATTGTGACATTTGCTCTGCTACCTGCTGTATTTATTATATGGAAGCATCTAAGCACTGTAAGGATAGTGTTTTTCCTCATTGTAGGGTGTTATGATGTTGCTTTCTTTTTTCCATTAGTTAAAAAAAATTTTTTTTCCCCTTGGAGTAAGGGAATGAAACTTTTAAGATCTCAAGACACTATCAATTAAAAGCATCCCTAATGTCTTATTTTTCCACTTTCCCGTTCTTCCTTGTATAACCCGAAGGCATTGTGTTAATCTGATTTTTAAAGATCTTTTTATGTGTTATGTGTTAAGGGTTTGGTATCTTACTGAAATGTTGTATGTTGCAGACCAAACTCTGCTTATAGCAGGGGGATGGGACCATTGCATCCTTAGCCATTGTCACAAAATCCGTGGCGTGGTAATTTAAAATGTAAAATTGTAACATACATATGTTTAAAACAGAAATGGAAAGCGAAAAGCTATGAAATGTCTCGTGTCTTTCATTCTATTTATGCAACTGATTTATCAGTCTGTTACAGAAGTGTGGGCTCAAGGACCCGTCTCCAGCCAGTTTGCATCTGTAATCCACCAAGATTCTGGCAGCTGCCACCTCAGTCTCTTCTCTGTATTATCAGTTTGGTTTCAATAAACTATCCAGTAATAATGAAGACACACTACTGTCTCATGTCCTCCATATCCTTTCCTCTGTATTCCTTTGAACGTATATATACTTACGGTTTTACTACATGTCATTTTTTTAAATGTTCATTCGCCTCTTCATACACACACACAGAAAGAACTAACCAAAACACTGGCTTCAAAGAAAACCCCCTAAGGGGGGTCCTGGCTGGTTCAGTTAGTGGAGCATACGACTCAATCTCAGGGTTATGAGTTTGAGCCCCATCTTGGTTGTAGAGATTACTAAAAAATCAACTAAAAAAAATGGTGAACAAATAAAATTTAAAAACAAAACAAAAACCCTATCTTCTCCCCTAAATCTGTACCTCTCCCTTTCTCAGTGAAGAACCAAAGCTCTACCCAAAGAGAGTCCTCCTTTCTTCCACTTCTCTCTGGTTGCCACTTCCTATGGATTTATCCTTTCATTATCCCTCCGATCCATCCATATCTGGTCTAACGAGTACACCTAGTGCCACTTTTTCATTATTTCTAGAGCCACCAGTGCTATTTTAAAACACGAATCTAACTAAGCCACTCCCTTGCTTAAACCCGCAAAGTGGCTTCTATTGATCTTTTTGACAAGTATGTATGGAACAATAACTGCGGATCAAGCACTACGTAAAACACAAGAATCTCGTTTAATCCTCACAGCGATCTCCCAACATAGACACTATCTCATTTTTAGAAGATAGTAAATACTAAGTAACTTGCTCACCCTCATCTGCTTAGCTCGGTCTCGGTCTCAAACCTTTTCTCTTTTTTGTTTACTCCAAATTCATTTTAAATTTTAGGTAAAAGTCCACTGTTGCCACCCGAGACACTAACAATGGCTTGATGGTCCAGGTTGGCTTTTGTTGTACAAAATGACCGTGAAGAGCATGCTACTCTAAGGGGAAGGAGACAGGCCACTCTCCCACCGAGACTTGGGTGGGACGTCTGGGGAAGCAGCACCTTCCAGCCCTCTCCAAGGTAGGACGGCTCCGGGTGGGCGCGTGCGCGCGTGCGCACACCAGCGGCGCCCGGCTCCGCCCCGCGCCCACTATTTATTCCCAGAATCCCTCTGTGTCGCACCAGAACGGCTGGATCGTTCCGAGACTGCGGAGGTCGGGCGCGGCGGCGTCAAGATGGCGGCGGCGGCGGTGGCTGCGGCTGCGGCGGCGGCCGCGGCCGCATCTCTTCAGGTGCTAGAGATGGAGAGCATGGAGACGGCCGCCGCCGGCTCGGCAGGGCTGGCCGCCGAAGTCCGAGGCAGCGGCACGGTGGACTTCGGGTCTGGGCCCGGCATATCTGCAATGGAGGCGAGCGGGGGCGATCCGGGCCCGGAGGCCGAGGATTTCGAGTGCAGCTCTCACTGCTCGGAGCTGTCTTGGAGGCAGAACGAGCAGCGGCGCCAGGGCCTCTTCTGCGACATTACCTTATGCTTCGGCGGCGCGGGAGGCCGCGAGTTCCGGGCCCACCGCTCGGTGCTGGCCGCCGCCACCGAGTACTTCACGCCCCTACTCTCGGGCCAGTTCTCGGAGTCCCGCTCGGGCCGAGTGGAGATGCGCAAGTGGAGCTCCGAGCCTGGGCCCGAGCCCGACACGGTGGAAGCCGTTATCGAATACATGTACACCGGGCGCATCCGCGTCAGCACGGGCAGCGTGCACGAGGTGCTGGAGTTGGCCGACAGGTAGGCGGGATGCGGAGGGCCGCGCGCGGGGCGGTGGGGATGCTCGCCCACCGAGGGCCGCATCCAGGGAGGGGGCGGGGGAGGCAGGGAGGCAGTGCGACCCCGAGGAAATGCATTTGTTTGATACTTATTGAGCGCCTGCTGTGTGCTGTGGGGCACCACTGCTCTGGGTACTGAGGATGCAGCCGACCAGTCTGACGAGGGCGCCCTGCTCTTAGGGAGCTCAGATTCCAGGTGGAGGGACAAAGGCAGTGAAAAAGAAAGTCTGCGTGTAATCAGTGCTGTGTTGACATTTAAAAAGGATGAAAGGATAGTGATTGGGTAGAGGAAAGACCTTTCTGAGGAGGTGACGTTTAAACCGACCTCCAAACGGCAAGAAAGACCTACCGTGCAAAGATGGGAAATGAACATTCCAGGCAGATAGCGCAAAGGCCTTCTGGCGGGACCCAGTTTGGCTTAAAGAACTAAAAGAAATATCCAGTGGAGCTGGATCTCGTAGGTGAAGGGTGTGTGAAATGCACTGAAATAAGGAGTTTGTTGTTTTTTTTTTTTTTTTACTGTGCGATGGCAAGCTGGGTGAAGAAATCTCCTGATTTAATTATTTTAAAAGCCGATTCTGCTACTGTGAGAAATGGACTGTAAGGGGTAGGAATGGATGCTTCAGAGAATGGTTAGGAGGCAGGCGAATGCCATTTTTAGAGATATGGAGGAGTCTGTTTTGGCAGTATTGTGTTACAGGTACATTATTTTAACAAATACCTATTGAGTGCCTGTGATGCATCAGATCAGACACTGGGTTCTCAGGTGCTGGGAATTCAGTGGTGAACAAAACAGATAAAAGTCCCTTTCCTTGTTGCACTTACCTTGGTAGATGGACAATAAATAAGTAAAATAGCATGTCAGATGATTGTTATAGCTTTGATGAAAATACAGCATGGTAAGGACATATAGAAAGTGCTGGTGGTGGGCGCCTGGGTGGCTCAGTTGGTTAAGCGACTGCCTTCGGCTCAGGTCATGATCCTGGAGTCCCGGGATCGAGTCCCGCATCGGGCTCCCTGCTCGGCAGGGAGTCTGCTTCTCCCTCTGACCCTCCTCCCTCTCATGCTCTCTCTCATTCTCTCTGTCTCAAATAAATAAATAAAATCTTTAAAAAAAAAAAAAGAAAGTGCTGGTGGAGAGGAACTGTGTTTTTTAATTGGGTACATAGAGAATACCTAATGAAGAAGACATTTTGCAAAGAACCTAAGGAGATGGGGTAGAGTATTTCAGGTAGGGAACACAGGTGGAAAGGCCGTGAGGTGGAGCTTATCTGGATGTTAGAGAATAGCAGGATGCCAGTGTGGCTGGATCAAATGGATGCAGGTGGAGAGGGTGGGAGAGGCCCCTCAGGGTGGTGATGGGGATGGATCTAGTTTCCATGGAGCTTGGATTCCAAAGGCCTTGCAGCCTGTGGAAGGAGCTCTTACTCTGAATGAGTATGAGGTGGGAAGGTTTTGGGGGCAAAGGAATGATGCAATCTGATTTGAAGAATTTTGCTTTAGGAGCAGAGGAGCAATGCAGTCTGATTTGAAGAATCTGCTGTGTTGAAAACAGGATGGGGCTTCTGGGCAGAGCAGAGAGATTAGGAGGTTGGAATGGTGGTAGAGGCTTGGATCGAAGAAAAGTAAAGGTGATTAGCGCTTCAATTCTAGATATGTTTTGAAGGTAGAGGAGACGAATTTGCTGGTGGGTTTGATGTAGAGTATAAGGGAAAAGACTGCTAGTTTTTTGATCCGAGCAATTGGAAAGATAGGGTTATTTATTTATTAAGACGTGGAAGAATGTAGGAAAGCAAGTTTGGGAGGAAGATCAGGAGTTTGGTTTTGGTCCAGGGAATGTCTGAGGAGGCAGTTGGATATAAGAACATTGGGAGCTAGAGATTGGGAGGAATATGGCATATAGATGGTAATTAAAGCCATGGGACTGGATGAAATTACTTAGGAAGAGAGTGTAGACAGAGAAAGGGCAGGATTGAGCCCTGGGGTTCCAAAATGTTAAGGAACCAGCAGAGGAGATGGGTCTCACAGGGTGTAGAGGAGGGAGTGTAGAGGAGGGAGTAGCCTAATCACGTCAACTCCGTCAACCATAGTAGATTGCTGGATTTGGCAGTAATAGAGGTCCTTGATGGCATTAACAAGAGCCATTTAAATTTTTCCTATAAAGAGGGTCAGAATAATGATACACATGGAAATGTTTGGGAAGAGTCAGGGGAGGTCTTTTCCCCCACTCTAAGATAGGAGATGAGCTTGTTTGTGTGCTTGAAAAAAAAATCAGTGGAGGAGAAATTGATGTTACAGAAGTAGGGGAATAATTGCAGGAGCAAAGTCCTTAAAACCAAGAAGGGGATAGAATCCATATTTAAAATGGAAAAGTTGGACAGGGAAGGCAGAGTATAGGATAGAGCTGCAAGCAGATTGGGCGATGGGGAGATGGAGTTTCTTCTGCCTGATTTCTGTTTTCTCAAAGCCCAAGGTTGGGTCATTCATTAGAGGGTGAGAAAGGATGGGGGCAGGTACAGATCTGAGAGAGGGATGTTTGTAGAATGAAAATGTGTAGAGAAGGGTCATTGCAATCACTCAAGCTATGTTTGTGTCTGTCGTGTGGGCTTATTTTTCAAATTTGCCCCTGCTTTATAGGGGAATTGGAGGTGATGAGAGAACACCCCAGGCAGTTTACTTAAAACTTGTAACTTCTCTCCATCTGTCAGCTGCTTTAGCAGCTGCCTGGTGTTAGACACTGTTCTAAGTGCCTTGCAACCATCACATCTAATCTTACCCATCAGCTCTGAGGCAGCGTCCCTCTCCCTACCACCCATATACTGTCTGTTGATCATACCTTCCTTCAAGGGTACTTATAAGGAAATAATAGGAAGTGTCCAGCACACTGCCCAGCACACGGCAAATGCCTAGTGTATGATAGCTGTTGTTTTCGTAGAGCAGTGTTTCCAAACACCCTATCCAAGGGAATATGAGTCAGTGAGTTTAGGTGGGCAGACAACTTCTGGTCAGCTACATGCCAAACCACTTTCATATGTTTGTTATTGTTGTTTGAGTTTGCCTTGCCACCCCTGCTTTAATGAGAACCCAACTCAGGCTGCACCCGCCCAGCACCATCTCCTGCCCCCGTCATCTGCCGCCCAAGGAGAAAACTGGTGAAGAGGCGATTAAAACCTCTGACACGAGGCTTCCACTGCTGTTCCTTCTGATATTTGAGCAGACATAGCCTCCCAGGAGCCACAGTTCTTGTAGCATCTAGCCAAGGCTTAATAAAGTCTCTTCCCATTGAAGAAAAGGCTGGTGGTTGACAGAGGATTAGGACAGGAATGGCATAGACAAATTGGGATTGGGATTTGCCTTTGCCAATAAAAATAAAGTGTGGGACTATTGTATTTTATTTTTTTATTTTAAGTTTTTAATTTTAATTCCAGTATAGTTAACATACAGTGTTATATTAGTTTCAAGTGTACTACATAGTAATTCAACAATTCTTTTTTTTTTTTTTAAGATTTTTTATTTATTTATTTGACAGAGAGAGACACAGCGAGAGAGGGAACACAAGCAGGGGGAGTGGGAGAGGGAGAAGCAGGCTTCCCGCTGAGCAGAGAGCCCGATGTGGGGCTCCATCACAGGATCCCGGGATCATGACCTGAGCCGAAGGCAGAGGCTTAACGACTGAGCCACCCAGGCGCCCCAGTAATTCAACAATTCTATACATTACCCAGTGCTTACCATGATAAGTGCACTCCCCAATCCCCATCACCCATTTCAACCTCCCTCCTCCCCTTTGGTAGCCATCAGTTCTCTATAGTTAAGAGTCTGTTTCTTGGTTTGTCTCTCTTTTTTTCCTTTGCATGTTTGTTTTGTTTCTTAAATTCCACATATGAGTGAGATCATATGTATTTGTCTTTGACTCTTGTACTTTATTAAAGGATATATTTCAGGAAACCTTACATTATGAAGAACTCTCCATTGTGTGTGTGTTGTATGTATCATGTATAACTATATATAAACTATATAATACAAATAATTTAAAATATATCCTATATAAAGATGACTTTATGCTTTTAAATATACTTTTCAGCATAATCCTTTTTAATTTGGGGGGATTTGCCTTTTTTCAGATGTTAGGCATAAAGTGAGATGAAGCTTACTATTTTATTTATTTATTTATTTTATTTTTTTCTTTCTTTTTTTTTTTTTTAAAGATTTTATTTATTTGAGAGAGAGAGAATGAGAGACAGAGAGCACGAGAGGGAGGAGGGTCAGAGGGAGAAGCAGACTCCCTGCCGAGCAGGGAGCCCGATGCGGGACTCAATCCCGGGACTCCAGGATCATGACCTGAGCCGAAGGCAGTCGCTTAACCAACTGAGCCACCCAGGCGCCCCTATTTATTTATTTTAAAGATTTTATTTATTTATTCATGAGAGAGAGAGAGAGGTAGAGGGAGAAGCAGACTTCCCGCAGAGTGGGGAGCCCGATGCAGGACTCGATCCCAGGACTCCGGGACCATGACCTGAGCCGAAGGCAGACGCTTAACCATCTGAGCCACCCAGGCGCCCGAAGCTTACTATTTTAATTTGTATAATTCAGATGTTCTTAAAATGCAACCACAAAAAATATGCACATTTGAAAATTTCTTTTTCTTGATTTTAGGTTCCTTTTAATTCGTTTAAAAGAATTTTGTGGAGAATTTCTCAAGAAAAAACTTCATCTCTCTAATTGTGTGGCCATTCATAGCTTAGCTCACATGTATACCTTGAGCCAACTTGCTCTGAAAGCTGCCGATATGATACGGAGAAATTTCCACAAAGTAATTCAGGATGAAGAATTTTATACCTTACCTTTCCATCTCATTCGAGACTGGTTGTCGGACTTGGAAATTACGGTGGATTCTGAAGAGGTTCTCTTTGAAACAGTTTTGAAGTGGGTTCAGAGAAATGCTGAGGAGAGAGAAAGATACTTTGAAGAACTTTTTAAATTGCTCAGATTGTCCCAGATGAAACCTACTTACCTTACTCGGCATGTCAAACCAGAGAGGCTGGTGGCCAATAACGAAGTTTGCGTCAAGTTAGTGGCCGATGCAGTAGAGAGGCATGCTCTGAGGGCTGAAAACATACAGTCTGGCACCTTCCAGCATCCCGCCTCTCATGTCTCCTTATTACCTCGCTATGGGCAAAACATGGACGTGATCATGGTTATTGGAGGCGTGTCAGAAGGAGGGGATTATTTAAGTGAATGTGTGGGATATTTTGTCGATGAGGACAGATGGGTAAACCTGCCCCATATTCATAATCACCTTGATGGACATGCTGTTGCAGTAACAGAGTCCTATGTGTATGTTGCTGGATCAATGGAACCAGGGTTTGCTAAAACTGTGGAAAGATACAACCCAAATTTGAATACGTGGGAACATGTTTGTAGTCTGATGACAAGGAAGCATTCTTTTGGGTTAACAGAAGTCAAAGGGAAGCTCTACAGCATTGGAGGACATGGCAACTTTAGTCCTGGCTTCAAAGATGTGACTGTTTATAATCCTGAGCTTGATAAATGGCACAACTTGGAATCGGCACCAAAGATTCTTCGAGATGTCAAAGCGCTAGCCATTGAAGACCGGTTTGTGTACATTGCTGCCCGCACTCCGGTGGACCGGGACACGGAAGACGGATTAAAGGCTGTAATTACTTGCTATGATACGGAGACTCGACAGTGGCAAGATGTGGAATCTTTGCCACTTATTGACAATTACTGCTTTTTCCAAATGTCCGTGGTCAATTCAAACTTTTATCAGACAGCATCATGCTGTCCTAAGAGTTATTCTTTAGAAAATGAAGAGGCAGTAAGAAAAATTGCCAGCCAAGTTTCCGACGAGATCCTTGAAAGCTTACCTCCAGAAGTCCTAAGCATCGAAGGAGCAGCCATCTGCTATTACAAAGATGATGTTTTCATTATTGGAGGCTGGAAAAACAGTGACGATATTGACAAACAGTATCGGAAAGAAGCCTACCGGTATTGTGCGGAAAGAAAGCGGTGGATGCTTCTTCCCCCCATGCCACAGCCACGTTGTAGAGCCACTGCTTGCCATGTGAGAATCCCATACCGGTACTTGCATGGCACCCAGAGATATCCTATGCCTCAAAACTTAATGTGGCAGAAGGACCGGATCAGACAGATGCAAGAAATACATCGGCACGCCCTAAACATGCGACGAGTGCCGAGCTCTCAGATTGAATGCTAGGTTCTCTGATAGGTGCAGCTTCAAACAGTTGTACTGTTTCGTGAGGCTGAGGATACCCAGACTGTTACTTGAGAAAGTATGTCGATAACTTATTTTCTACCTAAACTGATTATTTCCCCATATAAAGGAAATAGAGTTAAAAAAACTGAAGAATGGGAAACTCGATTTACTATGTGGTAACTTTTGTTGGTTTGTAGTCTTTTTATGTCTTTGGTTTGTGTGGATGTGCCAGCTAAATGAGATCTTATTAATGACAAGTGGAAAACCCAGGGATAGTCACTTGGCTGTTTTTCCGCCAACAAGTTAAAACTCCTTTGTCTTAGGGACTTACTGTTTTGAACATGCTTTAAGCAACAGTTTATTTGCACATATACTTTGATATTCCTTTTGATTTTCTCCTGAATGGCTGGTTTTGAAAAGGGCAGAATTTATGCATTGAGCCCTCATCTGCAGGAAGTATGTGCAATAGTGACACTGAGATTTGAAGGGAAAAGCACAATATTTCAGCGAGATGATTTCAGAATATTTGCATTGATATTTTGTTGTATGTGCTTATCTAGAACTTCTGTTTTGCTTCTCTCTAGAAGAGATGACTGATGAGAAATTTGTGATTGGCTCACTGATTTTTGAATATTTTTCATTTCTTCAGCAACTGTTGGAAACTTGGAGCCATCGTTCTGAGATGATGGTGGTTGACAAGAGTATTGATCTTTGGCTGATTGATTTAATATAGAGGAAGGTATATATGCGAAATTTGTTTCTCTAAGAAGAAAAGTATTGTTAGTGTAGACTGAGCAATCAAAGGCATTAAAACATTTAAACACTTTTTTCAGGAGTTGCAGGCTTACTTGAGGATAAATTACTGAGTGTGTAAATAATGCCTATGACAATCGACACTCAGTGCCTTCAGTTTTAAATTTTGCTCTAATGTATATTGTATAGAATCCTCATACCTTTCTAAAAGAAACTTTTTCCAAAATGGGAAGGAAAGTGACAATTTAGAGAAATGTTGCTGAAGAGAAGCCTTATTGTTTCTCAGCCCTGGTTGTTCTACTATTTTATCCAGTTGCCCTAGGCTTTTATTGGAACTTTGAGCCTAGAATACCAAATTTAGGTACACAATTATGGCTCTTAAAAATGTATTGCTTTAGTTACCTTTTATTTATTTTATGCATTCTTCTGATTCTCTAACACACTCCCAAACTTTATATGAATTAGCACTCAGCTTAGAGGACTCCTGCCCTAATGGCTTGCAGAAGGGGTCCATTATATGTTTCTTATTTCTTTCAGAATGTCTATCTCCTTAGACATTCCAGAATATTGTTCTAGAAGTTGAATTCCAAGTGCAGTGATTATTTTTTTCCCTAGTCCATTATAATTAACCTCCTTATTGTATCAAACATCAAAAGAGAAAAAGCACAACTAGAAATTTTGGCTCTCAATTTGCTGCGAGACTATTAATATTTAGCCCTTGGACTCTATACCAAGAACTTCCCTGAAATTTCTAAATTAGTATCCCTGCCTAGGACAAAGTTTGTCAATAAATGTGTTGGAAATCTGCTTTAAAACCATTTCATTTAGATTGGGGTGGGGGTAGTAAACTTCAAGTCTTGTTTCTGTATGAGGACATATTATCCTGTGCCATCTCTACTGTCTTATCAATTTCCGTTTGTAGTTATTTTAAAAAAAGCCATTTCTGAGAAGTGCTAATTCTGAGTTGAGGTCTATGCAAGTGAGACAGAAAAGCTCATTGAGTGATGTTCTCCTCTCTGATAGACTATGCTGGCTAGCAAACTTCCTTTTCTTGGTGGTGGTGAAATAATTTAGTAGCTCACTACAATGGCAGTTTCTCTCTAGAAGGTGTGATGTAAAGTTTTGGGATCTTAGCGTTGTCTTCTGAGACCGTTGTTACCAAGTTATTTGGGGGGTGGTCTTTTTTCACGTATGTGACAAGTTCTAACTCCTCTAAGATTTAGGTATAATCTGGTTTTGAAAACTTGATTGAAACTGTTATTTTTTTTAACTCAGCAGGCAACCTAGGCCATGGCTGAAAAGAAGGGGTAAGTCCTTCCTTGCATGATGTGTGCAGGTTTTCCTGACAACTGAATTTCTAATTTTCATATTTGAATTCACACATGTGTGACTTCACATCAATAACTTGTGTTTCTGAAATATCCTAACTAACTTGTTAATAAGGAAGGAAACCAGATTTGCTTAAATCTGTTCAAGGCTGACATTCTGAAATCTAAACTGGAAATAACTTCCAGAGTATTTAGAAAGGTTCTGACTATGTTAACCAGCCTAAAATGGCTCTTTGGGAAAGAAATTTCCATTTTGATGAAAACTTAGAGTGTGTTTGGTAATTTAAGCAGTTAAAAATATAGCTTTAAAAAGGACAGCTTAACATATATTCAAGCAGACCTTTTGTTCTTGTTGTTGCTTTTGGTTTTGTTTTGTGGAAGGAAAAGAGAGGAATTGATTATACCAAAAAAATAATACCTATACATAATTTTGAGTGCTATTTATATCTTAGAATGGATATCCTTTACACCTACCCCACCATGGCTTTAAAAAAACAAACCTGTGGTATCTACTGAGAATGTCAGTCATGAGCTTAGTGTTTAAGTAATACATTTCACTTGCAGTTGTTTGCATGATGAGTCTTGTATATCTTGATATCCAACTTTGCTTTTGCTGTGCCAATTCAAAGATATTTTACTAAGGAAAAAATCTCAATTCATTGATACCAGTTTTGTTTTGATCACTTAGTTTTATATAGTATTGTTGGGACCAAAAACTTTTAAAACACTAATATATATAAAAAAACACAGGTTTGAAGCTGGAAAGGTAGTGTTTATCAAAGATTTGTGTGCTTTTGTTTTTTAAACTCTTCAGGTCGCTGGTAAGGCAGTTTCTAGGGCACACTTTTTTGTTTCTTGACTAGTGTAGCATGTGGTATGTTTAAATACTTCATTCTCTGCTTCATAATCCTAATAAGACACTATTCTATAGGTAGACAAGTAAGCTAAATTGTATATTTTAGTTACTTGGCCTAATCAAGCATAACTAAAGGGACTTTTTTTGTACTTTCGTCAAATTAAGCTTAAATAGAGAGGGTATGTTGGCCACACTTCCTGTCTTTTGAAAGTTCACAGAATTGTGAAGCAAGTTCCCTGCCTCCACTAGAAAAATAGGGTATTTATAGGTTGCCATTTAACTGTAGAATATTTGAGAAACAGTTCAGTCTCTCCTTTAATTGTCAAACATTTTGGCACGGTCGATCACTCCAGTTTGTTGCTTTCTTGAGAATAGTCCATTTTTGTTGCTGTTATAATGCCTACATAACGTGTTCTGGTCCTTGGAAACAAAACAGCTCATAGCTGAGTGAGTAATACAGTAACAATAACATAATATAGTAGTCATCTTGCTTCAAGGAATTTAATTAGACAGCCAAATAACAGCTTTGTTGATTACCTTGGTAGGGCTTTTGTCTTACTCTCTGAGCATCATTACGAATGTCTGACATTGAAGCACATACAGTAGAGCACTTGTTAACTTAATCCTCCTGCATAATGCACTTGTGAAAAATTACGCTTGTTAGATGTTTGAAGATTATGATCTGTGTGCTAGGGCTCATTGAGTTATTTGTAAAATACATATTTAGTTCAGTTGGTACACGGTGGGTTTTTTGGGCTATCGGTATCCAAGCCCCTACTCTACTGAAAGTATAATCTTGGCTCTCTCCCTTTAAGTCAGAGGAGATGTAGAATTTAGGATGCTTTGAGACATTACATTGTACAATAGCTTGTTTTATGTTCCTAAAGCTATCTTGTTCTGTGTTGAAGCTATTAATTGTCTCAATGTAAGTTTTAAATAAACATATTTCTTTAGAGCTGGTTTGTACTGTGTGATTTTTCTTTATTAATGATGCACTGTTGGTATAAATGCTTTCTTCCTTCCCTCTTACTCCCTTATTCATCCAACCCTTGGCTCCCTTAAGTTGAACATTTTCCAGTACTCTTACAAGTTTAAACACTGCATTTATTTAAAAAAAGAAGTAATTCTTATTGCTTAGACTCTTTATTAGCTAAATGAAGAGGCTCATACAGGTAGGGTACTTGTCGAAGCGGAGTACTTTACTTCATCTCGCAGGGCTAATCCTGTGAAGTTGTCCCGTCTAGCTGCATATTCCCCGACATTGGCCAGCCCTGGCACCACACAGCAACTCAGAGCGCTGCGGTAGATGCTCATGTCATGGGCGTCATACCACTCGTCCGTCTTCTCGTCATAGCACTCCACATTAAAGGTGGTAGTGAAGCCATTAAAGCCGCCCACCACAAACAAGAGGTCGTCTACCACCTCGATGCCAAAATTGCTACGGGGATTAAACATAGTGGGGATTGTGCGCCAAGTATTAGCCACTGGGCTGTAGGCTTCTGCACTCCTAAGTCGATTTGCTCCATCAAAGCCACCTACCTATGGACAGCAAGGGAAACATGGTTGACTGTTAGCCATGGCTTCTGTTCATGGAGGAAAAGGCCGCCTTTGGGGGTGGGGTGGGGGAACCAGTGATTTCATACCTCCCTCTTTCCACTATTTTCCACGGGAGAAAAAAAAAATTGCTTTTCAAATGCTTACCAATAATAGTGTAAACCTATTTGCGAACAAAAAATTGAGGGTTATTGTTTTTGTGCGGTATAAGATAAACTCACCGCATATACATGTTCTCCATAAGCAATTACGCCTATTCCACTCCTCCTGCTTCTCATGGGTGCTATGACTGTCCACTGATTACTCTCAGTGTTGTAAACTTCCGCTGTAAACAGACACTCATTTCCGTTAAAACCACCACATATGTAGACCTGTGTGAAGAGAGGCGCAAGGTTATTGAACTCATTCCCTCTGGGGAGTAGAAAGAACGGGTGTGTATATGGTGGTGGTGACAAGGGGACCCTTCTGATGCCAGTCCGTCCAGTTTCTTTTTTCCCATGTGTGCGTACATCGCTTTTTTTTTTTTTAAAGATTTATTTATTTATTTATTTGAGAGAGCGAGAATGAGAGAGAGTACATGAGAGGGGGGAGGGTCAGAGGGAGAAGCAGGCTCCTCGCTGAGCAGGGAGCCCGATGCGGGACTCGACCCCGGGACTCCAGGATCATGACCTGAGCCGAAGGCAGTTGCTTAACCAACTGAGCCACCCAGGCGCCCTACATCGCTTTTTAATGAGTAAAATTTTAAAGGACTGTTACAAAGGGCCACCTTGTCATTCGAGGACGGAGTTAGTCTTGCAAAGTGAGGACTGTCTCTTCTATTTTCCATCCGCCCGACGGAAAACAAAGAAGAGCATTACTTCTGGGCATGTTCTCCCCCCTCCCCATTCCTACCTTCCCGTAGAGTGTTGTGGCACTCGCGTCGCTCCTCTGCTCGTGCATAGGGGCAATGAGCGTCCACTGGTTGGTCTCCGGCTCGTATCGTTCAGCAGTGTTGAGACGCACATAGCCGTCAAATCCTCCCATGGCGTATATAAAATTACTGAGGACTGTCACGCTGACATAGCAACGTCGGGAGTGCATCGGGGCCACCTGATGCCACGTTTTCTTGACTGGGTCAAAACGCTTAACGCTATTGAAATAGTCTACACTGTCGAACCCCCCAATGATATAAACGTAGCCTTTCAAGTAGGCCGCCCCATGGTAGGCACGGGGACTCTCTTCCTCACAAGTGACATTCACCCATCTGTCTGCCCGAGCATCGTATGCCTCAATGGCATTGGTGGGGCTCCCACCGCTCCAGCCACCAATTGCAAATAGGATGGCATAGGGTAGGCGGGGCCTGGTGAGTGGGTTGGTGAAGTCAGAATTAGAGGGTCCATTCATGTTGAGGTCATACATGGCCTTTAGGGCATTAATGATGACTGGCTTGCATTCCTCACTGTCTTTGACATAGTCGTTCATCTTCACGTTGTTCATGAAGTACTCAGCATGCATTAGGGCCAGGCGAACCTAAGAAAGAAAGACAGAAAGTCAGATGAGGTGAGGGTACCTGGAAAACCCATATCCACAAGTCCCCGTTTACAGTCTGACTTTGAATGGCAGCAGGATCATATTTTGTGTTTGAGATTTACAGCTCACAGTTTAAACACTTGTTTTCTGGAGGTGGTATACATTTGGATGCTGAGAATGAGCTTGAAAAAAGGCACCTCAAATGATCACAGAGCTAGCCTCTTCCTTGGCCACTGGGCAGTATTGTTAGACCAGAGAAGGCTGGGGTGATTGTTCAGTCATTGAACATCTATGTTTCTCTGTATAAAATAACACAGATTAGCGCCAAATGGCTGTAATTGTGTATAGTACTGTTTGGTGTTCTATCCCACTTCTACCTGGGATTTGGGGAAACTCACAGAATAAAAATGGTTGAAAGGAGGGCCGTTTAAAATTCTTTTGAAGGCCTTGCCATCTCCTTCCCCCACTGCCAGGGAGAATTTTGGTCAAAGAATGTAAGTGGGGTAGAAGGGACTAGCAATGTCAAGAAAGAAAAACTGCAAAATTCCAAAGATTAGGAGATGCCTTCTATATAAGTGTATGTAAATACAGCCCCAGAAGCTGCCAAACATCTGAATATGGCTCTTCGCACAGTCCCTCCGGGGTAAGTGAACCGAACATGAGCAATTAAGCATCCCACAAAAAATAACTAAACTTGACCTTGGGAAGCAAAACTGAAATATGCTGCTTCCTATTTTGGGGGTCATGAGAAATCCATTTTAAAATGGCCTCAAATACAGCATCTTCTTGTTTGACGTTGAGCTCATCTTTCTCAATGATATCCTTCAGTTCAGTGACTGATAGCTCTAAAAACTCAGCCGAGACTTTCACCATCTCCTCAAAGTTGTGCAGTATGAACATGTAGGCCTTCTGCCTCAGCTTGGGACAGTAGTAGTAGTCCGTGAACTTGCAGATGCCGATACAATTATCCAAACACAGCTCCGACTTGAGGAACTCACAGCAACCCCTGACAATACCCATGATGTTGAATTGGTCTGCAGCAGCCAGCAGCTTCTCCACATTGTCCGGTGTGATAGGGACGGTCCGGGTGTATGCATATTCAATAATTAGCTTCATCATGTCAGGGGAAATGCCAGGAATGTTGTATACCTTCTTTTCAGTGTTGTTCCAGCCACTGGTAAACAAAGCTCTGGAAGAAAGAAAGAAACTAGCAGCCACTGAAACATTTCTCTCCAGTTTACCAGGTTCTCCCCCCGACCTTCTTTTGTCAAGGAGAGTCTGGACATTTCCCAAATAGTGCACGGTGAGTATGCTGGAAATAAATTGGCATGGGGAAGGGGAGGGGGAGGGTAGACTATGTGCTTTATACAGTGGGCAAGAGAACCTTGCCAAGAACTTTGACTTTGGTCACTCTTTTTCTTATCCTCATGATAACTAGAACTTTTCCCTGTTTGGTGGGTGGAAAAATTGGGATCTAGAGCCAGGAGTAAGACCTAGGTCTCTTCTATCTCAACCTTACTTAAGGAAGTTAAACTTGAGCAATACGCTTTTTTAAATAAGTACCGTTCAGTCAACGCACACCCAGAATCTGATCACTCCTCACCTCTTACTGCTACCTCTTTAGTCCAAGCCACCACCATCTCCAGCCTAGATGATTGGGAGTAACCTTCTGATGCCCCTGCTTCTGCCCTTGATACTGCCAGAGTTTACAGTCATACCCCAACCACCTTATTTATGAGTTTACGTACCCCTTCCACTCAAAACCTTCCACTGACATCCCTTCTTGCTCAGAGTAAAATATAAGGTGCTTACCAGGGAGTACAAAGTCCTCTGAGGTCTGGACCAGTAATACCTCTCTGGCCACTTCCTCCAATCATCCCCCTCATTCTGTTCCAGTCCCACCAGCCTTGCTTTCCTTGAATACACCAGAGGTGCTTCATTTTTGGTCCTTTGTACATGCTGTTGCCTCTGCCTGGAAGGCTCCCCGCTGCAGATCTCCATATTTCTCACTCCCACCTCCCCCTTAAAGTCTTTGCTCAGATGTCACTTTTGTCAGCAAACCATCTTATTTAAAATTGCCACCTTCCTGTTTAAAATCTCTCTACCCGGGGTGCCTGGGTGGCTCAGTTGGTTAAGCGTCTGCCTTTGGCTCAGGTCATGGTCCCAGCGTCCTAGGATTGAGTCCCGAATCAGGCTCCCTGCTCAGCTGGGAGTCTGCTTCTCCCTCTGCCTCTTCCCACCGCTTGTGCATGCTCGCTCTCTCTCATAAATAAATAAAATCTTTAAAAATAAATAAATAAAATCTCCCTACCTTCCTTCCCTGCCCCCCAGCACTTATGATCTGCTATGTTTTTATTTATTGAATACCTATTCCTCCTACTAGAAGGTAAACTTCATGAGAACACAAATGTTTATCTTTTTTTTTTTAATTTTTTTTTTTTAAGATTTTATTTATTTGCAAGAGAGAGAATGAGAGACAGAGAGCATGAGAGGGAGGAGGGTCAGAGGGAGAAGCAGACTCCCTGCCGAGCAGGGAGCCTGATGTGGGACTCGATCCCGGGACTCCAGGATCATGACCTGAGCCGAAGGCAGTCGCTTAACCAACTGAGCCACCCAGGCGCCCATAAATGTTTTTTTTACTCATTGTTTTATTTCTAGTACCTCGGATAGTGCCTGTCACAAAATAGGCACTCAATAAATAATTACTGACAGTGTACTATTCCAGAACTATTTATTGGGCTCCCACTGTATACCTAGGTACTTTTTTAGGTGTTGAAAAAGACAGAAGAACCTGCCCTAACAAATTTTTGCTTCCTTTTTCTAGATGGTTTAAGGGAATATGGGCTTGGAAATCAGATTCTTCTCTAGAGCAGGGGTCTGCAAGCCTACAGCCTCTGGGCCAGATTTGGCCCACCTGTTGTTTTTGTGCCACCTACAAGCTAAAAATGTTTTTACTTTTTTTTTTTTTTTTTTAGAGCGAGAGAGTGGGGAGGCGGGGAACAGAGGGAGAGGGAGAGAATCTTAAGTAGGCTCCACGCCTAGCGTGGAGCCCAAGGCAGGGCTCCATCTCACGACCCTGAGGTCATGACCTGAGCTGAAATCAAGAGTTTAACCGCTTAACTGACTGAGCCGCCCAGACGCCCCTGTTTTTTACATTTTTAAAAGTGGGGGGAAAATAGATTTTGTGACACCTGGATTATAATTCAAATTTCAGCATCCATGAATTATTTTATTGGAACACAGCCATGCCCTCTCATTTAGTATTGTCTACAGCTGCTTTCCCACTATAAAACAGGCAGCGTGCAGTCATTGTGGCAGAGGCTGTATGGCCTGCAAGGCTTAAAATATTCACTATCTGGTCTTTTGGTCTTTTTGTAGACCCTGTTGCAGGTCTAGATGAATGAAAATTTTTAGCAACAGATGGGACACATGTATCATATGTTTGTTGGAACTGATAACTCAAATATTTTCAGCTCATGAACAAAATAGCTCTGCCACTCCCTGGGTCACAGTGGTTGTGACCCAAACTCCCTTTATCTTCTGATAAACACTTTCTTGGTGCTTTCCCGCATCCTCCTTCCCACCTGCTCAATCCTTGTTAATTCATCACCCTGTTTGAGATAGTCTCTACTGGGATAGGGGCACAAGGGGCAGCTGAGGTGGCACTGTCATCTAGGTTTAAGTAGGAAATCCAGTATGGGTGTCCAACCTTCCTGAAGGTTGGTTTGGGTGAGAATCAAAGGAGAAAAGCACCTGGCCCACCAACAGTTGGTTGAAATCCAGTGGAAAAGCAGAGAGGCGGCTCCGGCCCTAGTTGTGCCTCTTCAGAAGACAAAGGAGCCAGGCTAGAGGAGCCCACAGATTTGACAGTGTCCCTAACTTACGATGATGGGGTGGGAAACATGAAATGAACCAAAATGTCTCAGAATGAGCCCAAGTCCCCCTTTGGCTTAGTTTGGCAACCCTGTTATACCTAAAGTAGGAACTGCAGCTACAGAGGATGTTCTTGTGGGCATTGAACTCAAAGCCATTGACCTTGATGACCACGTCGCAGAGCTTGCCCTCTAGCCTAAGCTCGTTGAAGATCTCACAGGTCATCGCACTCATCTTCCTCTCCATGTGAGGCTGGTGGAAACGTGTGGAGGCCGCCGCGTTCTCCATCTCCATGGCACCCTGGGACCAGCGGAGAGAGGCTGCTCTCCTAGGGTGTCGGGGAGGGTTGTGGGGGGCCCCTTTAGCCTGCTGTCGCTCCTTTTCCCTACTACATCTTTCATATAGGGCCCTTCAGGCAGCTCAAGTTCCAGAATCCTGGGCCCGCAGTGAGATCACTCTCCGGATTGTGCTCTCAGGTTCTGGAACTCTCTCCTGTCCCCGTCGTCCTTCCTTCTCCCCTCCCCCACCATTCAGGCTGAAGACCTCCCCACACCTTCCAAGCCCTTGAATCTGGAGCAGGACTGTGACCACCAACACCATATAAGAGTTTTTATCCATTCTAGCTTTTGTTGCCCACTTAATTTGCCCAGTTCTGTATCCGTGTAGCATCATCCACCTTCTTCCACTGCTGGGCACTTGGCTCCCCAGACACTGAATTCAAGGAAACCAAGTCAGAGAAGGCAGAAGGAAGGAAAGCCGATTAGAGTTCACGCTGGCCCAGCTGTCCAGGGCTTTCCTGCCCTGCGGACTTGTGTTAGTCGCTCATTTTCTTCTGTGATGAGGAGTGGGCCCAGTTAAGCCCCTTCTGGATGTTTTCCATATCCCTTCCCTTCCTGCGGCTTTTTTTGTCATGCTAACTTGACGTCTGGAAATGACCCCTCTGGCCAGGGCTTTTGCTCTCGACGGTGGCACCCGGTAACCCCAACTCTTGGGACCCTCACCCTCCTCAACACAGAGCCCGCAACCGGGGTCTTGCCCAGCGCGGGCGCCGCCCTCTCCCGGCCCCGCCCGCCGCCCGGTCCCCGGGCCCGCGGTCCACCCGGCCCCCTGGCTGCGGGCGACGCCTGCGCAGTGCGGCCGCGGGGAGGTCGTTGTCCCGGCGCCGTCGTCCCGGCCGCGAGCGCCATGGCGGAGGAGGTGAGGCGGGAGGAAGCGTCCGACGTGGGGCGGGCCCCGACCCCCGGGGCGCTCCGAGGCCCCCAGCGGGCCACCTGGGCCCCGCCGCGCCACCCCGGCCAGTAGGCGCCCCGGGCTGGCCCGGAGCGCCCCCCTGCGCGCCCCGCGCGCCCCGGCCCGGCCTCGCAGGGCTGCGGAGCCGGCCCCGGGCTCCCGCTGAGCCCAGCGCGGCGCCGGGGTCAGCGCTTCTCTCGGGTCTCGGGACAGGTGAGCACCCTGATGAAGGCCACGGTCCTGATGCGGCAGCCCGGGCGGGTGCAGGAGATCGTGGGCGCCCTCCGCCGGGGCGGGGGAGACCGCTTGCAGGTACGGCCGGGGCGAGGTGGGGCGGCTGGGGAGGTGACCCGCCCAAGGGGCCTGCCCGCGCTGCCGCGGACGCTGCCGGCCCTGAGCCCCTAGAAATGGCCAGCGGCCTGAGGGCAAGCAGGTTGCTCCGCCTGATTGCCCTGGGTTAGAGCCCACCTGCCGGAAAACCTACATTTCAAATTTGTCAGTCATGACCAGCTGCTGCTTCCTCTTACTAGGTAGAAAGCACCAGGCCCTGGGGCCTTGTTTCCACACTAGCCCGGTCAGCGGGCTCCCCAGGAAGTTGCAGATGTGGACATGGGTCACCTTGGAAGGGACCCAAGGCAATGAGATGGCAAGGCTAAGAGTCAAAGGGGGTCCTGATTCTTCAGTCCCCACTCTGCCAGCTACCCGCAAGAGGCTGGGCGTCCTCAGGCTTAGCACGCTACTACTAACTAGGATTCTACTAACTAGGATTCTCCTACCTAGGCTTCGTCCGTGTCGTGCCCCCCCCCCCCCCCCCCCCCCGCCGGCCTTTCCTAACTCCTGCACTGGCTAGCTACTGAGCTGGTTTGCCTTTCATAATCTTCCCCCCAGGCAGGGCCACACCGGAAGGAGCCTGTATGGATAGCATCTCTCTTTTGCCTTTTAGGTCATTTCTGATTTTGACATGACCTTGAGCAGGTTTGCATATAATGGAAAGCGATGCCCTTCTTCTTACAGTAAGTCACATACTAGCTTTGCTTTGTTACGCTTGACAAGATGGTGGCTTCTAAGTGGCAAATGAGAGGAGTTTTGTGTTTTTGCAGACATTCTGGATAACAGCAAGATCATCAGTGAGGAGTGTCAGAATGAGGTGGGTTACTCCCCTTCTTTGTTCAGAGATGGCCATTATGGACTACTTCAGATAGTTATTGGTTAGGATCAAAGATTCCAGGATAGAGACCTCAGAAGATTAGTATTTTAAAAAATTGTTGTTCTTATGTTCAGGTGGACCTAGTCTCACACACTGGGGCAGTGTTTCCTTTTTGTTCAAGACATGTGACGATTGGTGGTTAGAATATGGGTGTTATGCATACTGCCAGCTATAGAGTTTACAAGAGACTTCAACATTTGCTCTTTAACCCTCCAGCAACTCCCAGGGTTGGATAGAACCACTTGAAGAGGATAAGCAACTCCTTCAAGGGTCATACAGGCAAGACACAGAGAGCTTGGTTTTCCCATAGATTCGATTCTGTCCCAAACTCTTTTCATTACATTATGCTATTTCTTTAATAATATAATTTGGGGGGGGGGTGCACCTGGGTGGCTCAGTGGGGTGAGCATCTGACCCTTGGTTTTAGCTCAGGGTGGTGGGATCTGGGATTGAGCCCGGCGAGGGGCTCCTTGCTCATCAGGGAGTTTGCTTGAGATTCTTTCCCTCTCCCTCTGATCCTCCCCCTGCACACCTCCCCCCGCCAAAATGAATAAATAAGTCTTTTAAAAAATATGCAATTTTTTGGCAAGGTAACAGGTATCAAGAAAGACTTCTGAATTAATGTCAATATATGATAACGCCCATTTCCATGAGATACATACAAATATTATAAATCCTGCAGCCTTAGAGTTCATTTTACTTTGCTCCACGTTCCGTCCTCTTTGCCAGAGGAGAGCCCTGCTGGTTGCACGTTTCTCGGCAGTTTGCCGAGATTCACTAAATCACTAAATCACATACTACGCGGTCTGTCAGTCTGTCATCTTGGTCAGCTCTTTCAATACTCTGTCATGGTTACTTGTTATTAAGATGGGCAACAAATTAGGGTGCCTGGGTGGCTCAGTCGGTTGAGCGGCTGCCTTCGGCTCAGGTCATGATCCCGGGGTCCTGGGATCGAGTCCCGCATTGGGCTCCCTGCTCAGTGGAGAGCCTGCTTCTCCCTCTCCCTCTGCCTGCCGCTCTGCCTACCTGTGCTCTGTCTATCTCACTGTCAAATAAATAAATAAAATCTTAAAAAAAAAAAAAAAAAGATGGGCAACAAATTATAGATAGCTCTTATATCTCTAAAACCTGTCTCTCTGGAGATGCACTTTTAGCTTAATGTAAGTTCTGGCTCCAGGACTAATTAATTGCTTTTGGTAAGTCACTGTTAGTGGTTCCTCACATACCTGTCTTACCAGCTTCCAGAAAGCTGCATCCAGGTGTAAGACTGCAGGTTTGGGTGCCTGCTCTAGGATAATGAAGCTAGGGCAAACTAAGATTCTGGGTGTTGATGAGCTCCCGAAAAAAAAAAAAATTAATACAGCAAAGTTTATGCATGAAATCTTTTTAAAAAAGTATATTCTTGAGGTGCCTGGGTGGCTCAGTTAGTTAAGTGACTGCCTTCAGCTCAGGTCATGATCCTGGAGTCCTGGGATAAGTTCTGCATCAGGCTCCTGCTCAGCAGGGAGTCTGCTTCTCCCTCTGACCCTCCCCCCTATCATGTGCTCTCTCTCTCTCGCTCCCATTCTCTCTCAAATAAATAAAATCTTAAAAAAAAAGTATATTCTTCTGTTGAATTCTCTCATACTTTTTATAAAAATGTTCTCACCCCCCCCAAAACACACACATTGAGAAACACCCCCCCACACAAAACACACATTAATACATTTCAGGAGCTTTCTCCCTTTGTCAGTGTGTGATCTTTGCCTTTGACTCTCTTTTGGACCCATGGTCAGGGACTCCACATTTGATCTCATAATATTCTGAGACTGTGCATATATTAAAGTTAAAATTCTTTACCCAATCAGTTCCCATTTTTATTGGGCGCTGTTACTGACTGGCCCTGTGTGACACATGGTCCCTGAAGCGGTCTCCCCAGACGTGGAAGGAAATCTTAGCAGGAGGAGGTACATGCGGATGCTTGTGAAGTGGTTTACTCAATGTTGGTGTTGTGATGGTTATCCACTAACATGCTGGGTCCCAAACTCACTTCCATGATTTTTCTAACTTCCACTTTCATGATTTTTGCCATATCTACTAGGGTGATTTTTACTACATATTTTACTTAAAGTTGGGTTACTATTAAAAATCTGAATGCGGGGCGCCTGGGAGCTCAGTCAATTGAGCGTCTGCCTTCGGCTCAGGTCATGATCCCGGGGTCCTGGGATTGAGTCCCGCATCGGGCTCCTTGCTCCACGAGGAGTCTGCTTCTCCCTCTCCCTCTGCCTGCCGCTCCCCCTGCTTGTGTACTCTCTCTCTCTCTCTCTCTCTGTCAAATAAATAAGTAAAACATTAAAAAAAAATCTGAATGCAATTAGAAAAGAAGCAATCTTTGTGAAAGCATGAATTTGATGTGCTAGTTTTTTTTCTTTTTTTAAAAGATTTTATTTATTTATTTGACAGAGAGAGACACAGCGAGAGAGGGAACACAAGCAGGGGGAGTGGGAGAGGGAGAAGCAGGCTTCCCGCTGAGCAGGGAGCCCGATGTGGGGCTTGATCCCAGGACCCCGGGATCATGATCTGAGCCGAAGGCAGATGCTTAACGACTGAGCCACCCAGGTGCCCCTAGTTTTTTTTTTTTTTTCTTAATATGCATTAAAATGAATCCAAAGCTACTAAAATGAAAAGTGTTTATCCATGTGCCCCCTAAAGTTACTTTGCCTACCCCTGAGGAAAGTGTACCTCATTTTGGGAAATACAGCATTAATCCCTTCTTACTGGTTAAGCCCTGCTGACTGAACTAGTGAATAACAACAAAATCCTAGTAACTTATGACCTGATAGCGAAAGATCTTTATTGATTCTTAGACCTCACACTCCAAGGGTGCGTATGAAGGGCTGACCAGCTCTGCATGTCAGTCACTCCCTAACACAGAGTTGCATCTTCTAGGTGATTATTTGCTCACGCTAAACTGTGGGACTTCGCTGGGGAAAACTTGACGCGGACTAACAGCTTTTCTCTTCATTTGGATGTCCCAGCTCAAAGCGCTCCTTCACCACTATTACCCAATTGAGATTGACCCACACCGGACCATCAGAGAGAAGTTACCTCATATGGTGGAATGGTAAGTGACGGTGGTTTTTTTTTTTTTTTAAAGATTTTATTTATTTATTCATGAGAGACACAGAGAGAGAGAGAGAGAGAGAGAGAGAGGCGGAGGGAGAAGCAGGCTCCCCGCGGAGCAGGGAGCCCTATGCGGGACTCGATCCCAGGGCCCTGGGATCACGATCTGAGCCAAAGGCAGATGCTTAACCGACTGAGCCACCCAGGCGTCCCGTGACGGTGGTTTTGAACTGCTCCTGGCCCCCACAATGGACTGGTCCAGGAGCGGGTATTTTTTTCCTGAGCTTGAATGAGGTGGCAGGCCCCCTTACCTTACTGAATTCCCCTGGCCCACCTATTAGAACCAACTGTCTAGCCACGAAGGGGCTACTTGTGGCTGCTGCTGGAGTGGGGGCCCAGTGAGAATCCTTGGAAGGAGGCAGAAGCCCCTTGGTTTGGGGGAATAAATGCTTTGGGGAGCTAACTCTCCTATAGGAACCAGCATGTCCTATAGGGGACAGAGCCCCAGTTCTCCAGAACGTGGGGTCACCGAGGGAGAGATTCAGAAGAGCTTTAACTTCAGCGGTTATCTCACCCAGTTCTTGTTCCTGTGGCTGGGGTATGGCTTTCTCACCGTCTTCCTTTTAAGGACAGCCAGAGTTCTTCAGGAAGGGGTTTGGTGGAAAAGGATGAGGCCTCCATTAATCTTGCCAGAGAGGACTTGGCCCTAAAAAGGGAAAGGACACTTTCCTCCTTAGTGATTGGAATTTGGGCTTTTGTGGGGTGTCTGTTTCTAGGTGGACCAAAGCACACAATCTCCTGTGCCAACAGAAGATTCAGAAGGTTCAGATTGCCCAGGTGGTCAGAGAGTCCAATGCAATGCTTAGGTAAGCTTCTTGCTCTGGAAAACATTTGAAACTGGTTTGCTCACAAAAAGAGGCTGGGAAGGAGTGGAGGGGAGTTAGTTGCTAGGGGAGTCAGAAGAGACAAAGCACCGTAAGTGGCTGATGTGAAGAAGGTCTTGCTTTTCCTCTCTGAGTACAGCTAAAGGATTTCTCACCCTTGGGTGCTTCCTAGGAAGCTGCCTGCTGCTAGTGGATGTAGTATGAATATGACCAAGGCTTCATCTCCCAGAACAAACAGCGTCTAACTTATTTTCTCCAGTGGTAAAAAGACTTTGGGGTCACCATGATGACTGGTGTTCTGGATTAACCCAGACATGGGAGTTGGCTGGCCTGGGATCCTTGATCATCAGTGGCCTTCCCAGTGCTGCTCTCTCTGCTGCCATATTCTTCTTCTTCTTTTTTTAATTAACATATAATGTATTATTTCTTTCAGGGGTATAGGTCTGTGATTCATCAGTCTTATATAATACCTAGTGCTCATTATAACATATACCCTCCCCAACGTCCATCACCCAGCCACCCCATCCCTCCCACCCCCCTCCCCTCCGGCAACCCTCCGTTTGTTTCCTAAGGTTAAGAGTCTCTTATGGTTTGTCTCCCTCTCTGGTTTCATCTTGTTTTATTTTTTCCTCTCTTCTCCTATGATCCTCTGCCTTGTTTCTTAAATTCCGCATATCAGTGAGATCATATGATAATTGTCTTTCTCTGATTGACTTATTTCGCTTAGCATAATACCCTCTAGTTCCATCCACGTCATCCCAAAATGGCAAGATTTCATTCTTTTTAATGGCTAAGTAATATTCCATTGTATGTATATACTACATCTTTATCCATTCATCTGTTGATGGACATCTGGGCTCTTTTTTTTTTTTTTTAAGATTTTATTTATTTGAGAGAGAATGAGAGAGAGAGCATGAGGGGGGAGGGTCAGAGGGAGAAGCAGACTCCCCGCTGAGCAGGGAGCCCGATGCAGGACTCGATCCCAAGACTCCAGAATCATGACCTGAGCCGAAGGCAGTCGCTTAACCAGCTGAGCCACCCAGGCACCCATAGACATCTGGGCTCTTTCCATAGTTTGGCTATGTGGACATTGCTGCTATAAACATTGGGGTGCAGGTACCCCTTCAGATCACTACATTTATATCTTTGGGGTAAATACCCAGTAGTGCAATTGCTGGGTCATAGGGTTCTGCTGCCATATTCTTTACTGGAGGAGGGATAAGGTCACATAGAGAAAGGAGGCCACATGGTTGCCTGCTCTCAAGGATTGGGTTTCCTAACTGGGGAGAGCCATGAAAAGCCAAGAAAGTAGAGACACGTGCAGACCCAATAAGTACCAGGGTGGGGTTGGAGTGTTTCCTCAGTGAAGCTGCCCCGGATAGCTACCTGGTTGTATTTTGCTCCAGCAAAATAAGGCAGAAACAAACAAGCAAACAATAGCCCATTTGTATGAAGTTCAAGGGTGGGCAAAGCTGATCAGCAGTGATATGAAGTCACAACGGGAGAGGATGGCATTGGTTGGGAAGGGAACCTTGATCTGGTTAGTAATTACATGGGTGTATACGTATGTGAATATTAACTGAATTGAACACTTAAGATTAGTGCATGTTAATTGTGCAAGACTGTTGAATCACAGATCTGTACCTCTGAAACAAATAATGCAATATATGTTAAGAAAAAAAAAAAAGAAGATAGTAGGAGGGGAAGAATAAAGGGGGGGAAATCGGAGGGGCAGACGAACCATGAGAGACGATGGACTCTGAAAAACAAACTGAGGGTTCTAGAGGGGAGGGGGGTGGGAGGATGGGTTAGCCTGGTGGTGGGTATTAAAAAGGGCATGTTCTGCATGGAGCACTGGGTGTTATGCACAAACAATGAATCATGGAACACTACATCTAAAACTAATGATGTAATGTATGGTGATTAACATAACAATAAAAAATTTAAAAAAGATTAGTGCATGTTAACCATTTATTGTATGTATTTTATACCTCAATTTAAAATGTTTTTAGGGGCGCCTGTGTGGCTCAGTCATTAAGCATCTGCCTCCGGCTCAGGTCATGATCCCAGGGTCCTGGGATCGAGCCCCATGTCACGCTCTGTCCTGAGTGGGGAGGCTGCTTCTCCCTTTCCCTCAGTCCCTCCCCCTGCTTGCTCTCTCTCTCAAATAAATAAAAGATCTTAAAAGAAAAAAAGGAAAGAAATAAAAGAAAAAATTTAGGGGCACCTGGGTGGCTCAGTCGGTTAAGCCTCCGACTCTTGATGTTGGCTCAGGTTGTGATCTCAGGGTCCTGAGATCGAGCCTCATGTCAGGCTCTGTGCTCAGTGGGGAATCTGCTTAAGACTCTCTCTCCCTCTGCCCCTCCTTCCCTCCCCACCCACACACTCTCTTTCTCAAATAAATAAACAAACAAAACAATAAACTTATTTTTTTTAAAGATTTTATTTATTTATTTATTTGAAAGAAAGCGAGCATGTGAGAGAGAGTGGAGAGGGAGAGAAAGGGAGCAGGGGCAAAGGGAGAGGCAGAGGGAGAAGCAGGCTCCCCACTGAGCAGGGAGCCTGATGTGGGGTTTGATCCCAGGACCCTGGGACCATGACCTGAGCCAAAGGCAGACACTTAACCCACTGAGCCATCCGGGTGCCCCAAATAAATCTTTAAAAAGAAAAAATTTAAAAATACATCACCCCAATAGAAAATAAAGACCAGGAGCAGAGGCAGTGCCATTGTGGAATCCATCCATCTCTTTTCAGGGAGGGATACAAGACGTTCTTCAACACCCTCTACCAGAACAACATTCCCCTTTTCATCTTTTCCGCGGGCATTGGTGACATCCTGGAGGAGATTATCCGACAGATGAAAGTGTTCCACCCCAACATCCACATCGTGTCAAACTACATGGACTTTGATGAAGACGTGAGCCAGCTCTCCTTTAGGGTGGGAGTGGATGAGGGGTGGGGACCACCAGCCCCTCAGGTAGCACCCGAAACCCTGAAGTCTGACTTGGGGAGGAAAGGGAGGGAAAGCGCGCTGGCTTCTTGCCCTCGGGCAGTTATTTATTTCTTCATGCATGCTAGAGACTGTTACCTCTGAAGGACTCGCCCTTTGGTGTTTGACTGACAGCCCAGTGTCCTGGGGTACCTAATTTAGGGTTCACCCAGGCCCCGTGTCACCATCCCAGGTCATGTGCCATCCTAGGTACTCCAGGGCTTAGACTTGGAGTTGTCTTCCTGGAGCCAGAGGTGGGCCGCTGCGACTCACCCACACTCTGACTTCTTCCCCTCACACCAGTGGCTCCACTTCTCCGTTCACCTGGGGTGAGGTCGCGCCTGCCGCCGAGGGTGAGCACACGTGTGGTCTGAGCAGTGCTCATGTCACGGCTTCATGCTCCCACCAGAGTAGCTGATCAGTGATGTCTGAGGGTCCTTGTGAGTTTAAATCAGGGGTTACGTGCCTTTTTTGTAAAAGGCCAGGTAGTACATATTTTAGACGTTGTGGGATGGACTCTGATCGGTCACAACTACTCAGCTGTGCTGTGGAAAAAAAGCAACCGTGAACACAATGTGACAGACGAGGCTGGCTGTGTTCCGGTCAAACTGAATTTATAAAAATAGGCCACATTTGGCTACAGGACCTAGTTGGCCGGCCCCGAGTTTAGACTACAAGGAGGTGTTGGCATGTCTCTGGCTGTCGGGATTCCCTTTCCTCTGTGACAGAGACAGTGGACCCTGGCTCTGGATGGTCCCTGCAGCCCTTCTGTCTCTTGATTATTTAGGGTTTCCTCCAGGGATTCAAGGGCCAGCTCATACACACATACAACAAGAACAGCTCCGTTTGTGAGAACTCTGGGTACTTCCAGCAGCTTCAGGGCAAAACCAACATCCTCCTGCTGGGAGACTCCATGGGGGACCTCACTATGGCTGATGGGGTTCCTGGTGTGGAGAACATTCTCAAGATTGGCTTCTTAAATGACAAGGTAGGTGTGGGACCGGGGCTTCCCGTCTTAGTGGAGCTCTTTTGTTTCGCTGCCTGTTAACGAATGCCTATCGAACACTATGTGCCAGGCGCGGTCAGTGTCCAGGGCACAGAGGTGAGCCACAAGCTATATCCTCCTAGGGACACCGTGATGACGGCTGTGTTGGGCACACGGCACCACAGCAGAGTTCAGGGACACTTCCTCTGGGTGCTCACCACGTGCCAGGCCTATTGACCTGTTTAGTCCTTACAGCAGCCTTTTGAGGTGGTGCCTCTTATGCCTTGATTTACAGATGGGGACACCGAGGCAAGGAGGTTCATCTACCTATGGTACGTAGTGTAGGAAGTGGTGGGGCTGATTACAGTCCTCCTCAATCATACCTGTAAGGCATGATTGAAGTGGGAGATGTCAGTATTCAGGAGATGGGTTTACAATTCAGAGAAGGAAAACACAAGAACAGACCAGAGGCCAACGGGTGAAAACACCATAGTCATAAAGGGACACAGCATGGGGTCAAGTTAGAAGGCTACCAGTCCCTCGCCCTGCCCCAGCCAGCAGGTGCTGAAGACCTCCAGAATGCTTGAGCCTTGTGAAAATTCAGTCCAGATGGATTAGAAGTGACATCTGGTTTTTAAATTTTAATTCTCGTCCTTCCCTTTTGCCATTGACCCAAGGGTTAATGGTGGCACCCTGTGCCTGTTGCCATCCAAAGGGCGGGTCCCTGTAACCTGGAGCTGCTCTTGGGGAGCTGCAGCTCGAATGTTCTCCTCCCCCTGCCCCGGGTGCCTGAGAGGCAGAGGCAGAAGTCAGGGTGTTTTGGGGACTCTATCCCCCTTCCCTGGGCAGGTGGAAGAGCGGCGGGAGCGCTACATGGACTCCTACGACATTGTGCTGGAGAAGGACGAGACACTGGACGTGGTCAACGGGGTCCTGCAACACATCCTGCCCCGCAGGGACTGGAGAGAGACGCAGGGCTCCTGAGCGTGGGCGGGGGGCCAGGCGCTGTGGGCTGCGGGGAAGGGGGAGCTTCGCCAGGAGGCCACCCTGTGGGGAGCGTTGCTGCTCCCTGTGTGTGCGCGGAGTCCCAGGGGGTGCACCTGCCGAGCCCAGCCTCTCCCTGCTCCTCTCCCAGCGTCTTCTGTGGTGTTCTCTGGAGGCTGGCGGGAGGCCCTTGCCGGATGGGAGGGCCAGCCAGGTGAACACAGGACCTACAGAGTGTTAGCACTCTAGGGACCAGCTAGTCCAGGGGTTCTTCCCCCACCCCCAGTTTTTAAACACGGGAAGCTAGTCTTCAAACAAATCTAATGTGTTAAACAGATCAAAATAAAAAAAGGAAAAAACAGCTATTCTGATTTGGGGGGTGCAGGGTTGGCTGGCTCAGTCAGTGGGGTGTTTGATTCTTGATCTCTGGCTTATGAGTTCGAGCCCCACATTGGGTGTAGAGATTACTTAGAAAATAAAATCTTAAAACAAAACAAAACAAAACACCGAATTCACTCACAGGACCCTCTGAGCACGTCCTAAATGTGTCTGGGGACCGAGATGGGCAGGCGGGATTGGAAGGTGCGTTTCTGACCTGGAATGGTTTCACTTGATGCTGAGGTAGCCGTTAAACTTGAACTTCAGTTGGGGTCAGTTGGGTCTGGCCAGCCCTGTGTGCAGAGTTCCCTATTTATGGATCCCCAAAGGGATCCATTTGGTTGCAGATTTTCTCTTGTGCCCTTGGCTCCTGCCATGTCTTCTCTTCCTTATGTGGGCCCAGGGCCATGAAAATGGGTGACTTCAGGGGAGTCAAGACCAGGACCTGAAGGGAGAAGGCACTCAGTGACACAGTAAAGTAGAAGTGATTTCTGCTCTGTCGTCTTGCCTCACTGGGCTTCCTTCAGTTTCTTTCCTTCTCCCTCCCCTGTCGACTTGGATGGTCAAGAACTAGCTGAATTCTCTCTAGGGCACCTTTTGAAGAAAAAATGGAAACCCACCAGTTTCACCTGGCATTTTGTAGCCTGTCCGCAGAGAAACGCTCCCCTCATCCTCCCGCAGAGGGTGCCCCGCTGTGGCACATGCGTTTCCCTGCGGCTCTGAAGGGGACGGCAGTGCCTTCTTCACTAGGGCCCTGAAGGTAGGTGTAGTTCCCATCTATAGGTGGCTCGGAAAAGACCAGAAACTTGCTCCCACTCCATAGCTAGGAGCTAGCGCCAGATTTCAGTGTTTCTGACGGATGCCATCGCCTTTCTTCTGCTTCGCGCCTCCACCCCTGCTCGTGGGCTTTGGTCCTGAGCTGGCTGTTCGCTTCTGGGGGGCAGGTGGTGACCATCTGAGGCTGGTCCACAGACACTGTCAGACCCTGAGGTGCCTTCGGGATGCTTTGGGGCCAGGAGTGTCCGTGATTGGCCGTGGGGAAAAGCCGTGTCTCGGGATCCTGGGCAAGAAGCAGGTGCTCGTGGGGGATGGATCAGTTCGGGGAGTCCAGGACCATCAGTCTCTCTCCCAAGACTCCCCTGCTCTCCTGTCCTCTCCTGGCTTAGGTCATCTTTGTTGTCCTGGCCAGAGTCCCGGCCGGGCGGGTGCTGGCTGAAGCAACTCCTCCCTCAAGACCCCGGAGATTGGAGCCCTGTTACCTTTCCTTCAGACAGGAGGGAGGACCCGGCAGGAGGTAATGGCTGGCAGCCAGGAGCAGGGAGAGGTGGGGATGGCCTAGCATTGGAACAAGTCTACATGGAAGAGAGGAATCCGACCTGTGCAGCTTAATTTAATCCTTGAGTTTCTGATGTCATGTTTGAGGTCAGGGACCTCATCTTTCCATTCAGTTGGGATAGTTAGGAGACAGGGATCATCTCTCCACACCTCCCCGCAGGCCCCTCTGTAGACGCCCACTCCCCACCCTCCCTCCAGCAGATAGGGGCTCCCTTTCCATGGGGAGGGCCCTGATTAGGCCTCAGGGGGCAGAGGCAGAGACCTAGGGAGGGACACAGTATCTTGAGCGCCTGCTTTGTTTCCCTTTCTTCCCCAGTCCTTGGGTCTAAGGGCCTCCCCCTGTCCCCGGAAGAGCACATCCTGAGGCCTTTGGTTTAGTCTTTTATTTGGTACAAAGGAGAAAGGGATCTGACACCAATTTAGCCTTTTGAGTGTGTGGAGCTCTGCCCCCCTCCCTGCCCTCCGCGAGCCCTTCTTCCAAGTTTATCTCAGCCCAGAACCAAGAATTTCGTAGCCCCAAGACCCACCCAAGTAGTTATCCTCACCCCTGCCCCCTTGACATTCTTCCTCTTCTCTGTCCCTTAGAGAAAGCAGCCTTCTTTAGGGATGAAAGGCAACGCCAAGCCCAGCCCTAAATGTGGCACCCCAGGGTCACTTTAGCCACTATTGGCCGGAGTGAGGGGTGGACAGCATAGGTGTGGGGACACAGGGGAGGGGGGCGGGACAGAAGCCAGCCAGAGCGGAGAGGAAGGCTGAGCATCCAGTCAGTTTTGGTTCACGCTCCTGGGGAGCTGCCACGACACAGGAATAGGGACTGGAGCTGGGGGGGGAGGGGGACGACAAGGAAAAGCATGGACAGAAGGGAAGTTTGGGGAAATAAAGGACAAGCTTGGCCTTGTTCAGTGTCTGGTGATGTGGAGGGGAGGTGTGGGTGAAGCACCAGCAAGGGCCCCGTTCATCCCCAAGGCTCGGCCAATGGCCGGCTTGGCTTTGTGACTCCAAAACTTGTAAAGGAGGGGTTTGGGGTCAGAAGAGAAAAACTGAATAGAGGTCTGTGCTGTGGATTTTACTTGGGGGCTGGTGGGATGACCAGAGTTGTCTCCTCTGACCAAGTTCTAGATGTTTCTCGACATCCTGCCAGCACAGGGGAGGGTGACTCTTGGAAGGTCAGCCCCACTGCCCACTGTCCTCCCAGAATTGGGCCTTTGCATTCGGGCCCGGGCCCCTGGCCTTCAGAGCTCCTCGTGGACCCGCTCTTGGTCTTCGTCTGACTTCAGCTTGAGCTCCTCCACAGTGATCTTGCCATCCTGGTTGCGGTCCTGGTTCTGGAACATGTCTGCTATGGTTTTCTCCGGGTCCTGCCCAGGCATGAGGCGTCCTTTGCCTTCACTGACTTGAGCCTTGATGAAGGTGGAGAACTAGGAGCCAAGAGAGCCAAGGGGAGAGGGGAGTGAGGGTCTCACCTGAGCAGCTGTGGGTGGCCTGGGGAAGGGCCCCAGGCGGCGGCCAGCCAGCGGTAGGGGGGAGTGGGCTGCATGAGGAAGAGGCAGGGACAAGGGACCTAAGGCACAGGGACCCAGCACAGGGGCAGAAAGAGGTGCAGACGGAACGGCAGAAGGACTGCATTGCTCGATGCCACCACGCATGGTGGCTCCTATTGGGGGTGACAGTGGGGGACCGGTTCTTAGGACCCAACTCCTCACCCACCTCCTCCAGGGGGACCTCGCCATCCTTGTTGAGGTCCAGGCCTTCAAACAGGTTGGCAGGAGGGTCCTCGTGCCACACAAACAGGTAGCCTGTGGGCAGCCCCTCTTCCCGGGACACCAGCTCCACCGCAAACAGGAGCACCGCACTACCAGGGACACCCCGGGCTGCAGGCGGGGAGGGAGAAGAGAAGGAAGGCCTTGCCATTGGGCCCAGGTCTGGCCCGACTCGCAGCCTGCCCTGGGTGCTCCCCAGCCCAGAGGCCTCCGTTTCCCATGTTGGGCACATGGGATGTTTGCAGAACCCTTGGGAAGGCTTCCTGCACCCCTCTCGCCAGCCACCAAGGCCAGTCGGCCCCTCACCTCCGCTCTCTCCGTGGGCCAGGTGCGGGGGCACCACGAGCTGCCGCCTCTCTCCCACGCACATGCCCTGCAGGCCCTTGTCCAGGCCTTCGATCACCTTGTTGGCCCCCAGAGTAGCCTCCTGGGGGTCGCCATAGTCGTGGCTGGGGGCGGGGTCGGGGGAGAGCAGATTCCCAGGTCAGCGCCCATCCTTGTCCCAGGCCAGCTGGCATCCCATCGTCCACCCCCCGCCCCCCGCCCCCCCCCAGGCCCAGTTTCCCAGTCACTCCTCCTGGGGCCCGCCCCACACAGCCGAGGGCCGGGCCCAACAGTTCAGAGACAGCACGCCCTCCTCATGGTGCCACTGCCCCTGCTTTGGTGTCCCCTCCACAAGCGGAGCCCGCAGTTCCCCAAGACACTGGCTTCACCTTCCCTGTGCCCGCAAGTCAAGAACCTCAGCTCCTCGTGCTCCCCCACGCTCGCTGGATGGGAACTTATGGACGAAGCACCCGTCGGGGGGCTCTCAGGAGGACTCCCCGCACCTGGGCCCACCCACCTGCCCAGCCCCGGCCCAGCCCCGGACCCACGAGGAGAAGAGCTTGGTGCCATCCAGCAGGGAGCAGTTGTAATGGTAGCGAACGAAGTCCCCGGGTTTGGCCGTCTCATTGCAGGTCTCCGGGGGCGGGGACAGAATCTTGATTTCCACCGGGTCCCCAGGGTTGTGGAAGTCAATGACGTGGACGTCGAAGATCAGCACAGCGGAGCCAGGGATCTTGTCTCCTGGGGCCAGAACGGGGAGTGGATCGGCTTGGAATCCAGGAGGGGCTACTCAGGCCTCCATAGAGGCTCCTAGTTTTCAAACCAGGATGGGAGAGGGTATTTGTCCCCAGGGTCAGTTCTTCTAATACCCTCTTGCGGTTGGGGGGGGGGGGGCGGTGAGGGGCAGGGGAGGGAAGGGCCAGGCCAGTTAGAAAGCCCTTTATACACATCATCTTGCAACCTCCCAGCAACTTACCCTGCTGGTCAATGGGATTAGTCCCATTTTACAGGTGAGGACACTGAGGCTTCCAGCAAAGCTGGGGCTCAAGTCCAGGTCTCTTTGCTTCCTAGAGCTATGCTGTTTCTGTTCTTCCATGACCACCCCCCTTCCCCAAACTCAGGAGTCGGTTGCCCTTCTCCAGTATGGAAGGGAGAAGTTGGGGGGGGCTGCCCCTGGAGGCAAGGACAGAGTCTGTGTGGCAGGAGGTGGGTGGGTGATGGTTTTTGTGATGAGAGGGGCAGAGCAGGTGCTGGGATGGCCCTGCGGCGGGGAGGTCAGTGAACAGTGTGCAGAGGAGCTGAGGAGGTGAGTGGGAGCAAGGGGACACACCTACCAGTCCCGTTCTCCCCGTAGGCCAGGTGCGGGGGGATGGTGATCCTCCGGCGCTCCCCCATGCAGGCGCCCTGCAGCCCCTGGTCCATCCCGGGGATGATGTAACCCTGCCCCACATAGGTGTTGTAGGTGTGGTTGCGGGAGTAGCTGTAAGACAAGGCAGGGAGGGCCAGCAAGGGGTCAAAGGGGTCCCTGGCCCTTCCCGGCAGCTCAGAGCCAACCGCCCCCGGTTGCTGCTGGGGGGCCACCCCAGATCCTGCCTCAGCCTCTTCCACCTTCCTCCCAGCCCCCACCTTCCCTCCTCAGGAGTCCCCCGGACCTGGAGTCAAAGAGGGTGCCGTCCATCAGCGAGCCGTTGTAGTGGTAACGCATGAAGTCTCCAGCCACAGCTCTCCGGATGCAGCCAGGAGGTAGCTCCAGCGTCTCCAGCTGGACGGTGTCCTTGGGGTTATGGACGTCAATCAGCAGCACGTGGAAGACCAGGGAGGCCTGCGGGGGGATCACAGTCCCTGGGGAAGGGATAGGCTTGAACCATACAAGTGGAGAGCAAAGCAGGGCTCCTCCTCCACTCAGGAAGGCCCATGTGAGCACCCTGCAAAAAGGTGCTAATTCTGCTCTCCAGAGACCCTTCCCTACCCTCAGCAGCCCTGTTTCTTGCCCCCCCTGTGAGGTGTGAGCTGGATCTTCCCCAAGGCCATCACCAGCCCATACCAAATGCGTGTGTGAATCAGAATAAAGCACCCTTTCTTAGTGAGATCATCACCAAGATAGAGTTCATCTCTGATTTGCCTCCTTGGCTGAGTGCCCTTGTGCAGTACACAACCTGAACAACTGTATGTGGCAGCCCTCTTCTGGGGAATCTCCGAGTCCCTGTCTGCCCTCACCATAGCCTTTCTCGCCATAGGCCAGGAATGGCGGGATGATGATCTTCCTCCTCTCTCCAGGACACATGCCCAGCAGCCCCTGATCCATGCCCTTGATCAGCCAGCCCGAGCCGACGTAGGTGTCATAAGTGCCACCCCTACTGTAGCTGCAGAGAATGAGGCAGAGGTGATGTTGTGGAGATGAGAGAGGCAGGAAGGGCCCCGGACACCCTCCCCATCATACCACGGTCCCCAGGGCCCCAGGACTCCCTCCAGCCCTTACCTGGTGTCAAAGGCGGTGCCATCCAGCAATGTGCCGTTGTAGTGGTAGCGGACAAAGTCGCTGTCCTGGACCGTGCGGGGGCAGTGGGCTGGGTGCAGCAAGGTGCTCACCTGCACGGTGTCTGCCTTGTTCCACACATCCAGCAGGACCACATCGAAGTAGAGGGTGGCATCCGGGGGAATGAGCCCCGCTGTGAGAGTCCGGCAGCCCCAGCTCATGTTTGGTGCAGCCTCCAGGACCCCTCAGTGCGCCACAGTCCCCGGGGCCCCGGGACTCCCTCTAGCCTTACCTGGTATCAAAGCTGGTGCCGTGTTTGCCACAGTCCCAGCGTGGCGGGTTGAATGGACATTTGAACGTCCCGCTCGGCCACCCGCTCCACCGCCCCTAGGTCCCCTTCTCCCCAGTCAAGCTTTGATTCTACCCAGGGCCCTGTCATTTCCTTTCCTCCCACTCCAGGGGCAGGAGACTGAAACTCTAGTCCCAGACCTGCCCCGACTCACGCTGCATGTGCAGTGTGACCTTGGGCAAGTCACTCTCCCACTCTGAGCTTCAGGTTTTTGGACCTGGGGCCCTTGATTCTGCTTCCTGGTCTCCTCCATCCCCACGCCTGGGCCCCACCCCTTCTCACCCACACCGATGCTGCCATAGCCCAGGTGGGGGGGCACGATGAGGCGTCGCCGCTCGTTGACACACATGCCCATGAGGCCCCGGTCCATGCCAGTGATGAGGCGCCCCACGCCCACCACGATGGCCACTAAGGTGCTTCGGTCATAGCTGCGGGAGGGAGGAAACAGATGGGCCACGGGGGCCTCTGGGGGCCACATACACACGCAGGGGCACGCACACACTCAGTCCCCCTCCCGCTACACAGGTGTGCATCTACATGCTCCTGTCTCCTCTTCAAGCCTCCCTCCCCACTCAAGAGGAGGGGCTGTTACACAGGGAAGCCCCCGAGGGAGGCCAGGGGCTTTTATTTGCCTGGGACCGGGGTGGGGGAGTGCAGGGGGGCGGGGGTCTGCCCAGGGCTCTGTGCTACTAAGATCTGCGAGCAGCTGCGGAGGGCGAAGTATGGCACCAAGGGGCCGAGGACCACTGAGCTTGTACGATGGGCCAGATGAAATCCTCGGCCTTGTACATGCGCCACCTTACTGCGTTCTGTGAAGTGGGCGTTAGCGTTTTCCTTTTGCTCATGACAACGATTGGGACAAGAGACTAGCTGACTTGCCCAAGGTCACACGGCTAACACGTGGTCAACTGACCTCTGTGTTTGGGCCACCACACCATCAATTTCCCAGGAAAGGAGGGGGTAGCAGGGCTCCCTGAGAATAGGGATTGGTTTCCAATTTTGGAAAGCCCTGTTTTAAAATTGCCGTGGCCTTTATTTGTTTTTTTACTTTTATTTTTTTTATTGAAGTATAATTGACGTACAAGATGATATTAGTTTCAGGTGTACAACCTCGTGATTCGACATTCACATACATAACGAGAAGATCGGAATAATAAATCTAGTCAGCATCTGTCACCACACAAAGTTAATTCAATACTGTCATCTGTGCTCCCCATGCTTTCCCGTGATTGATTTATTTTATAATTGGAAGTTTGTACCTCTTGACTTTTATTTGCTTTTACTTACAGTTTTCAGAAGTTAAGGGAGGATGGGAGATTTTTATTTTATTTTTTTACTTATTTATTTTTAAGATTCCACTTATTTATTTGACAGAGAGAGAGAGCACAAGCAAGCTGAGTGGCAGGCAGAGGGAGAAGAAGCAGGATCCTCACTGAGCTCGATCCCAGGACCCTGGGATCATGACCTGAGCTGAAGGCAGGCACTTAACCGACTGAACCACCCAGGCGACCCTGGAGATTTTTATTTAAAAAAAATTTTTAAATCACTTTTTTTTTTTTAAGTTTATTTATTTTTTTTGAGTAATCTCTACCTCCAATGTGGGGTTCGAACTCATGACCCCAAGATCAAGAGTTGTATGCTCTTCCAACTGAGCCAGCCAGGTGCCCCGAGATTTTTATTTTGATCAAAGGGGTTAAGAACCATGGGTTAGGAAAGTTTTCCAAGCTCAGCACTGCATGAACTGGGGCCAGCTAGGCTTCCAGAGTCCCACCAAGGAAGTCATCCCCTGCTCCCCAGCCCTCCCTGACTTGGGCTGTACTCCTGGCCACAGGCCATACCTCATTCTGCCCACTGAGCTGCTTCCTTTACAGTGCTGTTGAGGGCCGAAGCCTGCACAAAATTTCTACCAGTTAAAAACAGAGCACCCAGGGGCGGCTGGGTGGCTCAGTCGTTAAGCATCTGCCTTCAGCTCAGGTCATGATCCTGGGGTCCTGGGATCGAGCCCCTCATCGGGCTCCCTGCTTGGCGGGAAGCCTTCTTCTCCCTCTCCCTCTCCCCCTGCTTGTGTTCCCTCTCTTGCTCTCTCTCTCTCTCTCTGTCAAACAAATAAATAAAATCTTAAAAAAAAAAAACAACACAGAGCACCCAGTCCTCCCCACAGTCAAGGCTAATAGGCCCTCAACTGGCTTTCGGATTGGCAGGCACTGCGCGAAGTTCGCTTTCATTCATCATCTTACTTGAGCCCTGTTATCAGCCTTAGGAAGGGAGGACTTAATTTTCCAGATTGTTTTTAACCTCCATTTTTCAGATTAGGAACATGAAGCTTAAAGTGGCAAAATTCCTTGTCCATGGTCACAGGCTGGATTGGAATCCAGTGTCTTGGACTCTGGAGTTCATGTTCTTACCCAACATACTGCCTGCCTTCCAAAGCCAAGGCCACTAACTTCCCGTGGGCTGAGTTGTGTGTTTTGGGAAGGGGTCTAAGAGGGACTGGCTTCTTGGGCTGTGGTACGTGCCTGGGACCTGAGGTTGAACCAGGTTGCTATGCAGTCCTGCCCTGCCTCCACCAACAAAAGTGACTTGCCAGAGCAGACCAAAGGCCTGATCAGACCAGAAACCCATCTCTCAAACCCCAAGGCTGGCAAGATGGGCGACAGCCCTGGCCTGGTAGAGCTAAGATGGAGGAAGGTGGGGGTGCAGGGAGACCCGGAGAGAGAGGTAAGAGAACCCTCCGAGGAGCCCAGGGGGTCAATGCCCGGCCAAATGACACGTAGACAGATAGGATCCCCACACAGAGCTATGCCCTACACTCCTGGATCCATCCTGCTGTCTTATTACAATGCTCCCTTGGCTTTACTATGCTAGCTTCTCCTAATCCCCACCGCCTCCAAAAAGGTTCGACTGCCTGTTCTCTGGTTACAAAGGCACTAGACCCTGGGGCTGGAACCAGAAGGGATTCAGGCTGCGTAGAAAGGGTGGGGGTCCCAGACTGAGACCCCTGGAGGATTCACATGCAGCAGGGGCCATGCCCTTCCCCCCAACACTGGGGACCAGAACCTCCTCCCTGCCAGGACTTTAAGTAAAGCACCCGTAAGTAAACAGAGCAGTTCACCTTGATCATCAAACACTTAGGGGAAAATGGGGAGCTTGCTGTAAAAGAAACTGGGGTCCTTTGAGAGGTGAGGGTTTGAAATCCAGGGCAAGGATGTCTTTGGGAAGATGGATGTCTGGGAGTCCCCATCCCCAAGGTGCTGTGTTAGGGGTTAGAAGACCATGGAGTAGGGGATACAGACACAGCCTAAGCGGCTACAAGGGATCCCCAGGATTAAGAGAGCCCGGCCCCAAGGGGAGTGGCGAGTCTGGGGGCACCCAACCCATTACCTCGAGTCAAACTTCTTGCCATCCTCGAAAGTTCCGTTGTAGTGGTAGCGCACAAAATCCCCCATCTGCACTTCCCGGGGACAGACCCTGGGGATGTGGTACCTCTCGATGACTACATCTTCCAGGGGGCCCCCGGCCGGACTGGCACGGCCCAGCCCCCTCCCCACGGCCTGCACCAGCAGCAGCAGCAACTGCAGCAGGGGGAGCCCGAGGAAGGTGTGGCTCGGGGACACCGCGCGGAACATGGTGCCTGGAGCTGGGACCGCCGGCAGTGAGGACAAGCGAGGGAGTCGCCGCCGCCAACCTTCTTCCCCCCTCCTCCCGGAGCAGGCTCCCCCCCTTCCTGTCCTCCGTCCCCACCCCCGCCCTGGCGGGTCCACGTGGAATGGGGGAAGGGGAGACGGAGCTGGCGCGGGGCGGGGGGCGGGAGACGGAGGGTGGGATAGGAGGAGGGGGCGAGGCTGAGCGTTGGAGTCACAGGAATGCACCACAAAGAACTGCAGCTTCCCCCCCTCCCGCTCCCCCGGGGCTCGGCGTCCAGGGGCCCGGCCAGGGAGGGAGGTTCGGGAAAGCCGAGAAGTCGGAGCTGACTCCCATTTAAAAAAAAGTTCAGAGTCTTTTTTCCGGAGCCCCCGGGTCCTAAAGCCGGGCTGAAGCATCCCTTGCTTCTTTCGCTGGCACCCCCCAAATCTAGGCCTCTCCAGGTGGCTGGTGGGGCTCCAGAATCTTGGTATTCCCCCAGCCCCACACCCCCCACTGTCCCAGGGATGGCCTCTCCAGGGACGAGCTGCGGCGGCTCGAAAAAGCCGGGCCGCCAAGCCTCTCCCGCGCGGGGGTGGAGATGGGTGTGCGGCGGCGAGGGTGCTGTGTGCGGGGTGAAGCCAGGTGTGCGCCTCCCCGTAGCGGACCGGGGGGGGGGGGGTGGGGGGGCGGGGAGGGGACACTAGGAGTGACTTCATCGGGGCTAGGGGCGGAGAAGAAGCAGAAGGGACCCTGTAATGGAAAGAAGACCGGGTGCCAGGGTTTAGGCAGAGTGGAGGAGGCGGCGCTCCCTCAGTTTCTTGATCTTAAAGTGGGGGACTGTCCTTGCGTGGGGTGGGGCTTCGCGGGCTCCCATCTCTGCGGGAAGCGTTCCTCCACCCACTTACCATCCGTCAAGCGGAAGACCCCCAAGAGCAGGAGGTCGGCCAACGTAGGGGACTCAGGACACCACTGGGCCCTCTGCCCCTCGGGGGAGCTGACCCAGACCGCGACCCGCTTTCCTGCTCCCCCCCGCCCCGGTGCCCGGCGCTAAGACCCAGCGGGCGCGCCCGCCCGGCCCCGGCTCCCGCCGCCCGGCCGGCCCTGACGCCTGCTCCGCCCGGGAGAGCCGGCCCGCGCGGCGCGGCCATGGGGCGGGCGGCGTGGGGGCTGCTGTGGCTGCTACTGGGCAGCGCCGCGGCGCAGTACGAAAAGTACAGCTTCCGGGGCTTCCCGCCCGAGGACCTGATGCCCCTGGCCGCGGCCTACGGGCACGCGCTCGAGCAGTACGAGGGGGAGAGCTGGCGCGAGAGCGCGCGCTACCTCGAGGCGGCGCTGCGGCTGCACCGGCTGCTGCGGGACAGCGAGGCCTTCTGCCACGCCAACTGCAGCGGCCCCGCGCCGCCCGCGGCCTCGCCCTCGGCGCCCGCGCTCGGTGCCGACGGCGGCCGCGGCGGCGACGAGTGGGCCCGCGAGCTGCAGCTCTTCGGCCACGTCCTGGAACGCGCCGCCTGCCTGCGGCGCTGCAAGCGGACGCTGCCCGCCTTCCAGGTGCCCTACCCGCCGCGGCAGCTGCTGCGCGACTTCCAGAGCCGCCTGCCCTACCAGTACCTGCACTACGCGCTGTTCAAGGTGGACCCCCGCCGCGCCCCCCCAGCCCCGCCGCGCCCCTCGTCCCGGAGTCCCCCTCACCGCGCCCCTCGTCCCGCCGCGCCCCCCCAGCCCCGCCGCGCCCCAAGTCCCACAGCCTCCCTCGCCTCGCCTCCCCCACCAACCATGCCCCCCCCGCCCCCAGCCGGGGTGCCTCTCACCCCCGGCGCCCCTGCCCTGCCTCGCCCCCGGGGCCCGGCTGGGACGCGTGGCTCGGAGCCGGCGTCGGGTTCTGTCCGGTCGGGAGCAGAGTCGCTCGCACAACCCGGGACAGCCCAGGCCGCGCGTGCGCTCCGGGCTGCAGGCTCTGGCCCTTCCGACCCCTCTGTCCCCGTCGCACAGGCTAACCGGCTGGAGAAGGCGGCAGCCGCGGCCTACACCTTCCTCCAGAGGAACCCGAAGCACGAGCTAACCGCCAAGTATCTCAGCTACTACCGGGGGCTGCTAGACGCCGCCGACGAGCCGCTCACAGACTTGGAGGCGCAGCCCTACGAGGTGGGGTGGAGGGGTAGGGCAGGCCCTGAGGCTTGTAGAGGAGGGGAGGTGTTGGGGCGTCTCCCTGACCCCTACCTGCTCCCCTCCAGGCCGTGTTCCTCAGGGCCGTGAAGCTCTACAACAGCGGGGACTTCCGCAGCAGCACGGAGGACATGGAGCGCGCCCTGGCCGAGTACCTGGCCGTCTTTGCCCGGTGTCTGGCCGGCTGCGAGGGGGCCCACGAGCAGGTGGACTTCAAGGACTTCTACCCGGCCATAGCAGGTATTCCCCGGTCCCTGCAGACCCATGTGGACGTCCTTCTCACCCACAGGGCCCTGCTTCCCAGAACGCCTAAGGCCCCTTAATACAAGTATGCCTCCCGTACACTTTGATGAAGCATGGAGGAAGTTCTTGGGTGGTGGACCGGAGTAAGGTGTTAACCCGCTCCGGGAGCCTTCAGTCCTCTGAGAGGGACAGGCCACGGTGCTGACTGGCCCAGGTGTGGGCAAGAAGGGTACAGAGAGGTGGTGACATCCCCAAAGGGTCTGGGGACATTGGGTTCACAGGCCTTCCAGGCAGAGGGCAAAGGTGCCAAGGTGGTGTGTGCAGAAGGCAGTTGGTGGCCAGAAATCACACCTAGTCTGGGGATCCCTAACTGTGGGGTCCCTCAGCAGGGGGGGCACAGAGGACTGTCCTGAGCTTCTCTATCTAGGCTTCAGTCCCACCTCCAAACCTCATCTGCCTCAGAATGCCCTGGCTCCCTCGGGTTTTGGGGTGGGGGTTGAGTCGAGGGGGTGATAAGTCCGCCCAGGCTGCCCCGGCCCGGTCGTCCTTAGCACTGCCCTTAGTATGCTGAGCGCAATCTTCACCAGCATTACCTCCTGTGATCGCACAGGCTGGCTGGGCACCAGCTCCTCACCACTGCCTCCCACCCCCTAGATCTCTTTGCAGAGTCCCTGCAGTGCAAGGTGGACTGTGAGGCCAACTTGACCCCCAACGTGGGGGGCTATTTCGTGGAGAAGTTCGTGGCTACCATGTATCACTACCTGCAGTTTGCCTACTACAAGTGTGAGCCTCCTACGGGGCTTGGGATGGGGGGCAGGGGGGAGAGAGAGCACTGTACTGGGAGCGTCAGAGTCGTGGTGAGCCGTTCCTCGGAAGTGAGGACCCTGGGTGACGGGAGGGAAGGCTGGGGCTGGCGGGCAGGTGAGAGGGTGGGAAGGAACAGAGAGCAGCCTTAGGAGAATTCAGGGACCTCTTGGGTAAATGACTGGGTAGCCAACAACTGCACAGCGCTTCACAGTTTACACACCCCTGCCACGTCTGTTTATCTCACCTGATGCTTTCACCAGCCCGCCGCCCCCCACCCCCGGCAGCTGACATGAATGGACCCATTTTTCAGATGAGAAACTGAGGCTCATACAGCGCAATGGGGCCATTAGTCACATGGCTAATGATAAGTAGCACCAGGACTTATGGCTCTTCTTGTCTGGGGGAGACCCTGAGCATCAGCTGGGGCTGGGATGGATGATCTCCAGTGTTCCTGCAATGCTAAGATGCCAAGATTCGTATGGAGGCTGGAGTCGGAGTGGAGGAGCTGAGGACCAAGGAGCCAGGAGACCCTTCATGGGTCCAGTTGGCAGAGCGGTTGAGGGCCAGGCTGCTGGGCTCTCATTCCCCAGTGCCATTGTTCTCCAGCTGTGTCAGCTTGAGAAATCTACCTAACCTCTCGGTGCCTTGGGTCTCTTGTCTATAAAATGGGGATGATAATAATGGTGAGGCTTAAATGAATTGCATGGGCCTGGCACATGGCAAGTTTCCAGTACATTCTAGCTTGCATTATTATTTGGGTGCGGTGAGGTGGCCAAAAGATCTTATGAGAGGCAGCTGGGGAGCCAGGAGCACTGGACTGAGTTGGGAGATAGGGATGGCCTAGGAAGGCATTGTCCCTGAAGGTGGGGAGGTGCCAGGACTAGTCCTCACTCCTGTCCTGCCCGCAGTGAACGACGTGCGCCAGGCCGCCCACAGTGCCGCCAGCTACATGCTCTTCGACCCCGGGGACAGCGTCATGCAGCAGAACCTGGTGTACTACCGCTTCCACCGGGCTCGCTGGGGCCTGGAGGAGGAGGACTTCCAGCCCCGGGAGGTGGGCACTGCCTTTGGAGGCACTCTCGGTTGAATAAAAAAAAATCCTGGCTTCTTTGGAAGGCAGGATGCGAAGGGAAAAGAAAGACTGTGGGTTGTGGTTGGAGTCCTGGGTTCAAAGCCAGCCCCACCAGCTGAATGGGCCTGGGAACATTACTGACCCTTTCTGAATATGTGGTCTCACCTGCAAAATGGGAGTGGTACCACCTCCTGGGACAGCACAGAGCCCGGGCTGTGGGAGGCCCAAAATACCTGTCCATCCCCGCCTGCTCCCTGCCCCACCCTGGTCACTCTCACCGCTGGCCTTTGCCCTTCTTCCCCAGGGACCCCCTAGCTTGGACCAACTAAGGAACCCCTGGGAATCTAGGGCAAGACTGGCAGTCATGGGGCACATGGTGCCACCCTCGATTTCCTTATGTGTGGCAGACATTGCTAATGGATTAGGGAACTCTTTCTAATAGAGCCCTCAGAATCCTCCTTAACCCAGGCACTCCAAGCAGCTGTGATTTTTTTCCACCAGCGTGTGACCTGATACCTGTTCCCTGCTCTTTGAGCTGAAAAAGGGTGGGAGGACCCAGATCCTAACAATGTGGCTCCTCCCCCACCTGGCAGCAGGGTCTGGCTTACCCCACGTTCCTCCCCTCCTCTCAGGAGGCCATGCTCTACCACAACCAGACCACTGAGCTTCGGGAGCTGCTGGAGTTTGCACATATGTACCTGCAGTCAGATGATGAGGTAAGCGACCCCCTGCTCTCTAGGCTGGGCCATGATGGAGACCTCTGATCTTCTTCCGGGGGGGGCCACTGTGCCAAAGCTCGGCCCCACCTCCTGGCACTCAACTACTGTGAAGCAGGAGAGATTCACTATCCCTCATCAATACCCGCCCTTCTCTCCCCGCTCAGTGTTCTTGTGCTCCCCTTCTCTATGTGTCTTGCCCAATAACTCTCCAGCCCAGCTCAAGGGGCAGCTCCTCCAGGAAGCCCTCCCTGCATGCCCTGGCTCTGTCTTCTGGGCTTGCAGTGCCAGTTCTGACCCTCTGCCTCCCCGGACCTGGAGTGATTTGCAGCCCTGGTCCCTCTCCCCCCCTGCCCAGCCCCCTTCTCTGTCCAGTCTCCCAGAGGGTTGTGCTCTGGGACGGGGGACCAGGTTATTCCCAGCTTTCCCACAGCACCTGCCACAGAGCTGGTGTGGGGAAACGGAGTTTGAATGAACCAGCGAATGAATGAACGCAGGATGCCAGGAAAGAAGGACTACAGTGTGGTACCTTGATTCTGAATGAGGGTTTGAGAGTCTGAATTTCAGTGAGGTGTTGTGCTCAGTGCTAATTTATTCATTACCCCCTTCGTTCACTCACCCATGCCCCTCCTTGTCACATATGGGCGCAGGGGGTACACCATTTGCACCCTGGCTTTGGCAACAGCCTGACTTGGCCTCGCCACTTACCGGGTGGGCAGCCTCCAGGCAAGTCTTAGGTAGCTCTCGAACTTCCGTTCCTGCATCTCAAATTCGGAGGATGATGCCCACGTCACACCATTGTGGTGGCAATGAAATGAGATCGAGTGTGGAAAGCACTTAGTACAGATGCTCAGTGAATGGTGCTGTTTTGATTACTGTTATTCATGGCCTGCTGTTTGCCAGACACTGTGGGGGCCCGGGGCAAGTTGATGAAAGGCAGAGTCCTTTTTCCAAGCAGCTCACAGTCTAGTGGGGAAGGCACGTGCTCAGGAGAGGTCAGCCAGGGCCAGCAGAGGAGGGCTCTAGGTCCAACAGGGCTCATTGGCCAGGGTCGCATCCTGGAGCTGACGCCTGGCGTCGGTGAGGTCAAAAAGAGCGGTCCAGGCATTACCCAGGCACGGGGTGGTGCGGGGGGAGGTAATCATGTTCCTGGCCAGGAAACTGCATGAGCACACACTACGTGGACTAGCAGCATTTGCTAGAGAATTCATACTTGGCGAGGGAACGCCTAGCTGACATTCACTCTCTGCTGGGGGAGCATCGGCCCTGGGAGCGGCAGTTTGGGAGTGGGACCTTGTGGGAGAAACCCTCAGATCAGTCCCTGGTGGGATCTTGAGACTGGGGAAGGAGGGGCTTTGGGGGCTGAGATGGGATGGGGGTGCTCATCCAGGAAGGGAGCCCGTCTGGGTTTGCACGTGCTGTGCCTCATTTCCCTCCCCACCCTGGGGCTGCTCTAGATGGAGCTTGAAGAGACAGTGCCTCCCGTGGAGCCCAAGGACCCGCCCTCCGACACCGAGTTCGAGGGGGAGGGGGACTACGAGGAGGGCATCTATGCTGACTGGTGGCAGGAGCCGGATGCCAAGGGTGACGAGGCAGAGGCCGGTCAGTGACTCCAGTGCTGGAGGGCGGGGCTGCCACCCTGGGTGGAGGTTGGCCACAGAAGGATCCTTGTACTGCACGGCAGAGGCAGTTGGGGTGTGGGGACCTCTCCTCTGGGGGTTTCTAGCCTGTTAGCCAACCCTGTCCCACCTTGTGTGTGAGGGGGTGGCATCCTCTCTGGAGCTGGGACCCCGCTGAGACCTGCCCCAGGGAGCCTCGTTCCTGCCTGCCCCTATGCCCCCAGGACAGTGCCCAGATGCTTGTTGGGAGCGGGTGCGGGGCTAACCCGGGGCTCCCTCCTTTCCCTTCCAGAGCTGGAGCCTGAACTAGCATGAGAGGGCCACCCTTGCACCCCTCAAGAGCTGGGGAAGCCTGAGCCCAGTGGTACCGCCCTCACCAGCCTGTGCAGCAGCAAGAACTATTTATTAAAAATGTACAACGGACATAGCTGACCAGGCCCCATCCCATCCCACCTGTGAGCGCTGCTCCCCAGGTCTCAGGGTCTCTGGGCCACAGGATGGTGGTGCTCCAGCGGCTGACGGCCCCCTCCTCCCCGGTGCTCTCCTCAGCTGGGCAGTCTCCTGGAGGAGAAGGTTCCTGCTCCTCCAAGCTGGGTCTCAGCCTGGATTTCAGAGACAGCAGAGGGGCCGCTGATGTTACGAAGAGCACTCGAGAGTCCAGTGGTTCCTGGCTCACTGGCAGTGGGTGCTCAATAAATGTTTCTTGTCGAATGAATTGCAGTACCTGGGGTCTGGTCTCCCCTGGGCTGAGGGTGCGGGTCGTTCCCTCCCTCCGCGTCCATCTCCCCTCCTGTGTAAATATGGGGTGGGCAAGGGGGCGGGCACAGTTTGGCCTCAGGAGACCTGGGCGGGTTTTTTTTTAGAGCAGAGGGCAGTTGCAGATCCGCCCGCCAGGGGGCGTGAGCACGCAGTTCCTTCTGCAGCCGCTGGAAGGCGGTTTCAGATTTCTAAGATGGGATGTCCTATATTTTCCTGGTTCAGCATTGCTTCCCTCGGGGAGTGTGGTGAGCATGCGGAGGGGGGCTAAGGATATTTCCGGTTGTTACTTTCTAGGCATTTCCTGAGCCAGGTTCTCGAGGGGCTGAGCAAGCATTCCCTGCCCTGCTCTCTGCCCCTTCTCCCATTCTTCGGCAGAGGTTGGGGCTCCATCTCAGCAGCCAGAGGGGCCCTAGGCATACAGTTTGATAACGAGACCTCGTGGTGGCAGTGGGACTGCCAGATCCTCCTGCCCAGTCTTCCATCAGCTCTAGGGGGCAGAGAGTCTGGAGGTGCAGAGGTGAGGGTAATGCCAGGTGGCTACTGTTCAGTGCCGTGATGCACCCGTGTCCTCCCCCGTGTTCCACGGGGGGAGGGGGGGGACTCTCTGGAGAGGGACCCTGGGCCAGGACGAGGCAGGTAACAGTTCTGCCCGACTCCCCAGGTTTCAGGCCTCCCAGGGGGCAGGGTGGTGTAGGAGGCTTCTCTTCCTATCCGAGGGTGGAGCGGATGCTGGGAAGCCCGCACCCCTGCCCTCCCCACAGACGTGCCAGGTGACCTGGCCTGGGCCCTCCCCCTCTCTGTGCCCAGGAGGACTCTCTGCCTCACCCCAAACCCCTCCCCTGGGTCTCTGGTGGGGACGAGGACAGGGAGGCCAGAGTCAGTCTGCAGCAGGGCTGGGTCAAGGCTGAGGGCACCGGTGACCTCATTCCCTTTCTCCCATAGGTGGGTCCGCAGCGGTAGCGTCTCGCAGGTGCCAGGGCCCCACCCCACCCCACCCCTTCCTAGCTGCTGTGTTGTCAGCTTCCACTGACGCCCCGCCCCGTTTCTGGGAGGGGCTGGGGAGCTGGGATGTGCCCGAGCGTGCCTGCTGTGAGTAGGAGCTTTGGAATCTGGACAGCTGGGTGGGTGAGTCTGACAGGGTGTGTGTGCAGGAGCAAGAAGGTCTGGGTGCGTGTGTCGGAGAATGTCTGTGGCAGTTGCACGGGTGGCCGAGCATGGTTCTGCACGTGGCTCCATGACCACGCAGGCCTTCGTGAATGTGTTTCTGGAGGGGTTCACTCACTCAGCACGTATTTATTGAGCACCTAGTATGTGCTAAGCACACTGTAGGTGCGGGCATACAATAGTGGGCAAAGCAGGCCAAGCACCTGCCTTCGTGGAGCTTGCGTCCCAGCAGAGAGACCTCCAATAAACAATAAATGTTGGGTTTTTTTAAGAGGATTTTATTTATTTATTAGAGAGAGCACAGGAACAGTGGGGAGGGGCAGAGGGAGAGGGAGAAGCAGACTCCCCGCTGAGCAGGGAGCCCGATGTGGGGCTGGATCCCAGGACCCTGGGATCATGACCTGAGCCGAAGGCAGATGCTTAACTGACTGAGCCACCTAGGTGCCCCGACAATAAATGTTATAATAAATTACATGGTTAGTCTGATAAATCAGACAGAAAAATAGAGCTGGGGAGGAGGGACGGGGAGAGCTGAGGGGATGCCATTTCAGAAGCGTGTGGTGTGTGTCTAAGTGTGCAGCTGAGAGGCGTCTCTGGGTGTGTGTGTGAGGGGGGGTATCCCCCGGGGGCGGAACACCAGCCCCGGCCTGGGCCCTCTCCCCACGGGCAGGCCCTCGCCCAGGCCCTGCAGCCCCGTGTCCCTTACTCAGCTCTTCTCTTCTAGGCAGCCACCACCACCCTCCCCCCTCCCTGATACCAGCGTCTCCCCAGTGCCAGGCCAGGTCCCCAAACCGGTGAGACCGAGTCCCAGCGTGGGCCCTCCAGCCCATTCTCCCAACCCCACCCACTGCAGACACCCTTGCCTCCTCCACTTCTCTCACCTGGTCCCTCCATACCCCGCCCCCCAACCCCACCCAGCACCTCATCAGTCATAGCATCTGTAGGATAATGGGTAGAAGGTTAGGGAAGGCCTAAAGACTGGGGATGGCAACCTCACACAATGGGGCCAGGCTCAGAAGCCACAGAGATGCCCGGACCCAGAAAGACCCCATCCTGAAGCAAGCTTCACTACTACAGTATACCGAGTACCTACCACACGCTGGGCACTTGGTCTTAAACATTCTTGTGACATAGGCCTCAGTTGCCTTCTGCTCCAGGTGAGGCTGAGGAATGAGAAGCAACTTGTCCCAGGTTCCTCACATTGGTGACTGAGCTGGGTTTGAAACTCTTCTCCCCCAGATCAATGCTGCTCAGAGAAAGGAGAGAAAGGTGCTGGCTTTGGGGCTAGATGTGTGGACAGAGCCCCCACATTGCCGCAGCCTACTGAGGGAGGCAAAGAGTTCTAGAAGGGAGGGAGGAGGGGTGCCTGGGTGGCTCGGTCGTTAAGCGTCTGCCTTCGGCTCGGGTCATGCTCCCAGGGTCTGGGGATCGAGCCCCACATCGGGCTCTCTGCTTGGCGGGAAGCCTGCTTCTCCCTCTCCCACTCCCCTTGCTTGTGTTCCCTCTCTCACTGTCTCTCTCTCTCTGTCAAATAAATAAATAAAATCTTTAAAAAAAAAAAAAGAAGAAGGGAGGGAAGAAGGGGGTAGGGAGGGGAAGGAAGAGCAGGCAGTCAGGTTCTGCATCTCGGCCCCATTCCAGAGCCTGCCCTCCCCCGCCTCCCGCCATTGTCCGCTCCGTGGAATTGGGCCCATGTTAGGGAGCCTGGGGACAGACTTGCCGGGGTCACTTACCAGCACCTTCTTTTTTTTTTTTTTTTAAAGATTTTATTTATTTATTTGAGAGAGAGAGAATGAGAGACAGAGAGCATGAGAGGGAGGAGGGTCGCAGGGAGAAGCAGACTCCCTGCCGAGCAGGGAGCCCGATGCGGGACTCGATCCCGGGACTCCAGGATCATGACCTGAGCTGAAGGCAGTCACTTAACCAACTGAGCCACCCAGGCGCCCCACCAGCACCTTCTTGAATCCTGAGAAGTGATGGCCAGTGGAGGGGGAAAGTCCTACAGGCTCTTCCAAAATTCCAGTAAATTCTAATGGAAGAAATCCCCCCTTAGGTTTGAGCAGTAGTTCTTAAAGTCTCACCCTGGTGTTCCCCTTCTCCAGGAGAGTAGGATCTCCCCTGGGGACAGAGAGGGACCCCTTCACTGGGTCAGAAGGCTGTGTCCAGTTGGCACCGACGCCCGCAGCATAACCTGACCGCAGAAGTTCTAGCAGCTGCAGGGCCCACGCCCCCTGCCGCTTCCCCACTCTGGGGTCTTCATCCAGCTCTCCCACTCCTCCCCAAGGACAGCCCTGGCAGATGGCCCCACCTTCATGGATGGGGAAACTGAGGCCCAGAGAGTGCAGAAGGCTGGCTTAGCCCCAAAATGACTCAGGGATTAGGTGGGAGTATGTGGGGGCCTGGAACTGCCCACCAGAGCCAGCCCCAGGCCGACCTGTGGACGCATCACCTGTAATCACCACCTGCCTGGGTCCCACTTGGCGCCAGGGCACCTGGATAGCATCTCTTCTGTCCCCCAAACAGCCGTTGGGGTGGGAGCACCTCTCACAACCCATGACTCAGGTGGGGAAACTGAGGTAAGGGGGAGAACGTGCCTGCTTTTTTACCGGCCCCTCCCCACACACATATACTTAATCCTCTCAATCTGGGGAAGAACTCACTAAGGTAAGTCACTCCCAGAGTCAAGGAGAGTCAAGGAGAACTTGACATTTTCCATTTGGGTCACCTTTTTCATCTCTCCTTTTAGGAGAAGAGTGGGATATTACATTCTTGGAGTACAGTAAAGAGTAGCCACATGAGATGCCTGCCTTTTCCCTTGACCCCTTGGCTCAATCCTGGTGGCCTTCCTGGAGGGAGCTAGGAAGGAGAGCAGTTCAGCCAGTCTGAGTGGCAAGTCTGGCCTCTCTCCCTGGCCCTGGTGGGTGTAGGGAGCAGGGGGCCTTTTAGAGACCTCACAGCCATGAAGGACATTCCATTAAAAGCTTTTGGGTGGGCGCCTGACTGGCTTAATTGGAGGACAAGGTGACTCGATCTCTGGGTTGTAAATCTGAGCCCCACATTGCATGTAGAGATTACTCAAAAGTAAAATCTTAAAAAAAAATAAAAGCTTTTGGTATCTCCAAATGAGGTTACGCTCACAGTTACAGAGACATGGGGATAGGAATGGAGTCAGAAAATGCTTGTCTCATGACTTTAACCTTTAGTACAATTATTTTGACAAACCTGGTTGGTGGTGGTGGTTGTGGGTTTTTGCCTTTTTTTTTTTTTGGTAATCCATTGGTATCCTCAAAAATGGAAATGTCCCAGGCCTTGGAGCGCCCCCCCCCCCCATAAGCACACACACATTTCGGATGGACCTGGCCTCTCTCCAGCACCCTCCGCGTGGCCCTGGCCAGGCTTCACCCGGCCCCACGCCCCCTGCTCCTCCCCTCACCACTTCCGGGTGCTCTGCCAGGGCCATAAATTATCCATGAGCTCGAAGTTGGCTGTTGCTTTCAACTCAGGGCTGAGGTGACGATGAAATATTCAGGGATCTCAACTCTCAAATTCCCTGGTGGCCGCAGGATGGGACTGGGGAACAAGGGATTCACGTAGCAGGGCGGGGGGCGGAGGAGGGGGGCTCCAGGCCCCGGAGGTGGGGGAAAGGTCCCTATGACATCCAGGACTGTGGCTCTGGGTGGTGCCCTCTTGGTGCGGAGGCTTGCGCGGCAGTGAGCAGAGGTGACCGATTTCCACCCCTGGGGAGGGCCGGCCAGCCCAGCAAGGCCCCAGTGGCCCCCCAGCCCTGGCTCTCAAATCCCGAAGTTTTCCTCCCGAAGTCCCAACACGAGGTGACTTCCCACAAATTGGTTCTCCTCTCCCCCTAACACATACACCGCACCCCACCTTTGCTGAGATAGAAAAGACCTAGATTGGTGAGACCGGTGGGCTGGGGGGGGGGGGGCGGGGAAGGCAGGAGACAAGGTTCAAGTCTCAGGCCTGCCAGGAATTTGCTTGTGTGACCTTGGGGACGTTCCTTTCCTGGTTCTAGCCTCAGTTTCCCCATATATACAAGGAAGGACTCTGATGTTTCTTCTTCCTTTTCCCAAGGACTCTCCACAGGTGCGGGAGAAATCCTGTCATCGGGTTGTGCGTGTGTGCACACGCGTGCAAGCATTCTCACGCTTGCACACGCGTGTGCCAGGGGAGGGGCAGCCTCTCCGTGGGAAGGGCACCTGTCAGGGTAGGCATCTCTCCAGGATTGTTGGGAGCAGGAGGGGCAGGCGGGCTGGCAGGTGGGTGGGGCCTCAGCTGCGTCAGCCTGTTCCAGGCCAGGAGCAGCAAGAGGGGTGACTCAGGTGGCAGGGTTCCCCCTGCTGCTTCCCCCCACCCAAACTCTCAGCAGGGGGAGGGGATTGCTCAGAAAACCAGGGGGACAGAGCTCAAGAATACAGTCCCAATGCTTGGAGCCCGTCCTGTTGAGTTCCTGAAATTCTGGAATCGCACCTTCTTGGGGGGTTGGGGTAGGTAAGGGGGTACCTACTGGGGGATCGTCATGCTCTGGAGAGGTCCTGACCCTCTTCCAGCCTCTCCCTATCCACCACCACCTCCAGCCCCTGGTATCTCCCCCTGGCCTGTGCTATTTCTGGCTGTCCTATCTCTGTTTTCTTGTCTCCCTGTTTTCTTTTTGACATTCCATCCCCGCCCACACGCCTTGCAGTGAAGTGTCTTGGGAGCTACCTCTATAATTAAGAGCCCTCCCCTGGCCGGCTGGGCACGCACCCTCAGGACCAGGCTGTGGCCATCTGTCTCTGGCCTCCAGGCTCCTCCCCCCTGACAGAGGGCAGCACAAAAAGCAGGAGCACCCCCCCCCCCACACACACACAGGGCCCTTGCACCATCCTGTATGCTCCTGCTCCCAGCAAGGCCTGGCCCCGCTCCCGCCAGGAGAGCTTGGGAGCCAGAGGCCCTTCTGCAGCCAACTCCCCAGCCCCGAAGGGATCCCACTGAGCAATCCCCCCACCCCGACACCCGCAGGCAGGGGCCAGAGTGCAAATGGAGGCCCGCATACAGAGATCTAAGTTGGGCACAAATCAAGCCAACAAACTGTTAAGTAAGGTGTACCTTGACAAGTATACCCCTACAGCGACCTGAAGGGCCAGGATGGAACTGAGAGGTCTGATTCCTTCTCAGAGCCCAGCAGCCTGGGGTAACTGTTCCCTGACCCCCAGTGCCTGGGCCATCTCCCCTTCCCTTTGCACCCCTGGCTCCCCACTCACTAGCACATGACCAAGGGCTTCCAGCATGTGTGTGTGGATACCCCAGCAGCATGTCCTCTGTGTCCATCCCTCCCCCATCCCTGCCCCTGTCACCCCTTGGACCAAGTGTGCACGTAACACGCATGCTGCTTCTGTCCATTCTCAGGAGAAAGAGCCAGAACAAGAGAACTACAGGCCACCCAAGCAGGGTCAGCTCTGGGCAGGGAATTCCGGTTTCTCGTCCGTCCAGAGTGTGGTCTCAAAGGGGAGAGGGATGAACACTGTGTAGGCTCCTCCCCTTGTTCCTGTGTGGAGGGGTGCTGTCCCTCGCCCCCTCCATGGGAGGACCAGGGCTGAGGCCCCTTCCCCACGCCTGTGGATGGCTCTGCCCCAGGGCTGAGAGAAGGCCGGCGCTCAAGATGCCCTTCGCTCTGTGCATTGCCTCTGATTCCAGTCTGCTCCTCCAGGAGTAACTTGCAATTGTCTGTGTTTTTCCTGCTGTGGAAAGGCAGCGTCATCAGCCTGAAGTTTAGCCACCCATCTGTTCACCCCATCTTCTTCTATAAGATTTTTAAAAAAAATTCAGGGAGCCTGCTGTGGGGCTCGATCCCAGGACCCCGAGTTCATGACCTGCTGAAGTCAGCTGCTTAACCGACTGAGCCACCCAGGTGCCCCCCATCTTCTTTTGTAGAGGTGGCCATCCCTGCGGCCACCTTGGGTCAGAGGAGGGAAGAAGGGTGTGTGTGTGTGTGTGTGTGTGTGTGTGTGTGTGTGTGTGTGCTGGGGGAGAGTGCTGACGTGCCCAGTGTTTGTATGTGTGAATCTAGGCCCGTCAGTGTATATCCCGGAGGTATGAGTGCAGATGGTTGTGTGTGTGGCTTTTGCACATCTAAATCCCTGACAGAGAGGGGGCCGAGATGGAAGACAACAGCATCTGTCCCAGCTCCTTATATGGCCCAGAGGCCTGCGGAGGATGAGCTGAGGAGAGCAGCCTGGCTGTTGTTCACCTTCCTCCAGGGAAGCACCTCCCTGGCCCCCACCCTCCCAACTCCCCCACCCCAACATTGGACCCTCATCATACCCCTCTTTGCTGGTAACTTCCACCTCTGGGGAAGTTTGGGATGAGCCCCTTGATGCCCTTTCCTTCTTTGCTCTGAGAACCCAGACAGCTGCAAGGTTGCATTAACCATTTGTGTTCTTCATGGCCCAAGGACTCTGCTTCCATTGAGCTCTGGGCAAGAGAAATGAGCTTAAAATTCAGGAATACGAAGTGAAGCTAGACATAAGGAACTTACAATAAAAGGAGACAAGGGTATTCATATAATATCTGGAGACTCTCCTTTCCTGGAGATTTGTCAAACAGAGAAACCCCTGCCTTGAAAGGCTTGGAGGAAGGGGACTGGGTAAGATGTTCCTGTGGCCTGTCCTTCAAGTTCAAGCTACCGGGGAGTCTGTGGCCACAGAGACTCTCATCCCTGTCCCTAGGCACCTCCTCGCCCCTTGAGACCAAATCCTCTACACAGGCAGCTCATTGTAGTAAACATCATTTTCTGATTCTTTTCTGTATCCTACAGATGAATCCTCAGTGCCTGGCAGGCACACAGTAGGTGCTTAATAAATGTGCCAAAAATCCCTTGATCTGGGAGGAGTCACAGCTCTTATTCCAGTCTTTCCTGCTGCTGTGGGTGGTACCTCCACCCAGTCCCAGCCTGATGCTTAGCTGTGGGGCCAGCATGTTGCAGCTTGTTCCAGGCTGACATGCAGGGAATATTCTGGGAAGATACACACACACAGACACAGAGGCTTTATTCTGAAGCCCTATTTGTGCCCCCCTTCTCCACCAGGTTCTTCCACCTCTCTGTCATCAACCAGCCTGTATGCAGAGAGAGGAAGACAGGAAGGAAAGAGTGAAGTCAGGCTCCAGTCTGGGAAGTATGTGTGTCTATGGGCAGGGCTGGGGGTGGGGAAATGGGCAGGGGATGGGGAGAGTAGGGAGAGGGAGGAAGTGAAACCCTAGGGCTGGGAGCTCTATTCCTCCTAAGCTGAGGGCTGGCCACTGTACAGCCTGGCTGGGGGTTGGGGGGAGCAGGTGGAGGGGTGGGCAAGGATAAGGTAGGGAGGAAGATACTCAGAAAAGCAAGAGGAGGGGGAGTCAAGGAAACTAAGTGAAGGGCAGTGGCCCTGGCATGTGGGATGGTACCTGGTTAAGGATGTTGATGTCTCCCTGGCCCCCTCCAGGAAAGCTTCCTGGATGGCACAAGCCTCAGAAGTGAGACTGTTTTGGCCATCATTCCTTTCTCTGGTGGGAAAGTGGTCAAGTATACTGCTGGGGTGCTAGCTTTGGGACTATAGATCTTGTTTGAGGGAGGACCTTTTCATGACAACCACTCCCCCAATTACCACACACTCAGAGTGGCTAAGATGACCTGTTTACACTTAGCTCTCCGGGAACCCTTTGAGGGTTGGGATCCTTGTGGTTTTCTGTGTTACCAGAGTCCAATCTGGTGCCTTGAATGAATGTCTGTAGTAAGCTCAGTAGACTGTACAACCACGAGAGCGGGCACCCATTTCATTAACCACAGGACGGAAAGACCCTTGTCTTCTTAACTTGCTTGCCTATTGGGAAGTTCTTTTTGATTACTAACCCACAATCTTCCACCACTGAGGGGGCTGCTGCCCCATTTCTTTATGCTAGTGTTGATTTCCTTTAGATCTGATGCCTGTTTTTTTCCCAAACCCACCACTACTTTCTCTTTGTCCCAAATCTTTGTTCTTCTGTCTCTGCCCAGAATATTTGCTTTTGCCTTTCCCCCCACCCCTCCCCGCTGCTTTTGACATTTTATGTCTAAGCTATTATTCCACCAGGGGCGCATGCGTTTGGTGGGCCTTGAAATTAGAAGAAAGGGGTGCTAGTGGAGGATATGCCACTTTGTAGGTTTGTGACTTCTCTGAATTTCAGCTTCCCCATCGTTGAAATGAGGCTCGTTTTGTTGTCCTAAATTTTTTTTCAGAATTGTCATGAGAATTAAAAAAAAAACCAAAACCCCTCCATATCTTTAAATTCTAACATTTAGCGGTTGTCCAAATGATTTCACAAACCTTAATTTTATTCCCGCACCCCCCATGAGACATACAGCTAATGTACCCATTTTACAGATGAAGAAAAACAGGATGAAAGATGAAGTAACTGGCTGAGATCATACAGCTACTAAGTGGCAGAACCCAAACCCAGGCCTTCTAATTCGAAATCTCATGAGCACTCTTGTCTTTGGGGAAAAAAATCCCAACCTAGAAAAAAAAGCCTATGAAATGATATACAAATATGTTGTTATCCCTCTGTGGCAAGGGTGAATAAGCGCAAAGAAGCATCATGCCTGACGCTGAGTTGGCTGGCCTGTAAAGGCGTCTGTCCTTTCCCATGGCGCCTCCTGACTCACCTGTTGGACAGGTAGGGGGAAGGGGAGAGTAATGAGTCTCACCTGCTCAGAGCTAGGGTGGGGCAAGACACACCCCATCCTTCCCATTGGTTCTTTCCTTAGTCTTACTGACAATCCCTTGCCCAATCAGGAGGAAGTAACCTTCTATCTGCCAATAGGTGCGGAGTGAGGATGGAACCTCAAGTTGGAGGCCGTCCCCAGAGCCGACTAGCAGTCCCTGGGGCCAATGGCCAGCGGATAAACAGAGGCGGCGGTGGAAGAGGACTGAGCGCGAGGCTCCGCCCCTCGATGGGACAGTCAGGAGAGGCAGCCAGTGAACCCTCATCGGCGGGTGGGCGTTTCCCTCGGGGGCGGAGCTTCGAGGGGGCGAGAGGCGTGGCTTGGCTGTCAGGTCCTTTCGCCTTTTGTTCGGTTACTGAGTTGCTGCCTTGGCCAGAGTTCGGAGCAGCCGCCGCCCGAGCGCGCCGAGCTCAGTTCGCTGCCCGCGCTGGCCCGACCCCTACACCCAGCCCGGCCAGGCTCCACAAGCAGGTGCGGACGATCGGGGCGGGGATCGCTGGGGCGAGGGAAGGGCGGCGAGCGGCCGAGAGGCCGATCCCCGCCGTCTCCGGGCAGGTGAGGGAGCGAGCCAGGGAGCGCCACCCTGCACCGGCGGCAGGGGGCGCGCTGGGGTCCTTGGGCGCGGCGACTCCGGGGGCGCGAGGTGGTGGCCTTGTGTGCCGGGGGCTGCGTGAGCTGGAGATCAGAGAAGGGCGGGGAGGGATGAGGGCAGGTGCCTCTGGGGTCGCGCCTGACCTGCGGCCGGTGGAGCTCGCCCGACGCCGCATCCCCGACTCTTCGCCGTGACTCTTGTGAGGGAGACTTTGCCCTGCTCCTCTGCGTCCCAGGGCTCACTCTGTAGTCAGGAATGTACAGTTCGGGAAACTTGCTGCCGCTGGTGTCTTTGGGGCCACCCTCACCCCACCTCACGCGTCATCTTCGCTTTCCCTCCCTCTCTACTCCCCCAGGCTTGGGTGGGGCCCTATTGTCTGCGCCCAGCTTGCCCGACCGTGGGGGCCGAGCGCACATTTTCCCAGCGTCGCGGGCCCCACCTGCGGAGCAGGTGAGCACTCAGTGCAGAGGCCCAGCCCTCCAGCGCCCTCGTCGGTACTGTACCTGCGGCGCCTCCCTCCGCCCCGGTGGGTGCCGGGCTAGGGCTCCGCCATCGGAGGTGGGATGGGATGACAGCGGGACTGGCGCAGGGCCCGGCTGCGCGCCCAGCTGGTGTCTGGCACCCGTGGCTCGGACTGGGGTCTGAGCGGAGGGGTCGTGCCTGGTTGGAGAATTCCCTGGCCCAGTTTCCAGTAGCTGCTGCTTCCAGAACGTCGACAGGGGAACAGGACTACTCTTCTTCTCTAACCTCTTATTGTCGAAAAAATCACCCCAAACAAACTTTCTAGGAGGAAGTATTCACGGCAGCTTTCTCTGCGGGTTTAACTGCCTCCTTGCCCAAGGGCTTTCCCCCCCAGGCTTAGGGGGGTCCGTCTTGGGACAAAGCCCCCTCCCCCAGTTGGCCCGGCTGAGCCCGGGCCAGTGCCTGCGCTCTGACCCTATCCTCCCTGCCCCCACCTCCATCCTGTTTGCTGGGCCCCTGGGGCCCGAGGTGGGGGCAGGGGTTGGGGGGTGGGCCAAAGGGGAAGCAGCTTCTTCCTTCTCTTCCTGCCTCCGGGGACCACCACACCCCCTCGCTTGAGGCCAGTGGCTTTCTCCCAAGCTTTGCCCCCTCCCCAGGAATGGGGGTGGGGCGGCCAAACTGAAGAGGGTGGGGGGAGCGATTGTTCTGGCCTTTTTCCCCCCTCTACCCCATCCCCCACCTTATATAGCTGGCTAGTCTTTGAGGCCGGAGAGTGTGGAGCTTGGGGTTTGGTTTCCATTTGATTTCTGGGTTTTGAAGGTGCATTCCTTCGGGAGGCTTTTGCAGTCAGTCTCCCAGCCACCTCTTTCTGAGAGAGCTGGGTGGGGTGAGTGGGACAGGCTATGCGGCACAAGGTTTCGGGAGAGCTGCATGAGGGCTCCCTTCACCCCAATTTCCTGAGAGCCCCTTCCCTGGGCAGAGTTGGAGATCACCAGGCTTTCAGCACTGGTTTTTAAAAATCTGAAGTGTGGTCTTTCTGCAGGGATTTGGACGCCAGCCTCCTTGGGGACCAGAGGGGAAATATAAGAGCCAGGCTCTCCCTTAGTTCGGGGGTGAAGGGAGTATGGAGGGAATCAGGGTTGCTTGGCCTGACTCAGTTGGGAAGACCCTACCACCTCTTTCCTGGTTGTAGTTGGGGGAGTGGGCAGGGGTCAGACCCGTCCCCGTGGAGTGCCCTGAGTTAGGGGGAGGCTGAGGAGGAAACCCCATCCTTCTTCTCTAATGGGTAGTGTACCTCTGGGGAGCCAAAAGGTCATGGAATTTGGGCAAAAATAACCTGTTTTCCCTCTGCTGTGTGCCAAAGTGGAGGAGGGGAAGGCATTGTAATTACATTGGTAAAATGATTAGTTTAGCTAATCTGGTCTGTGACTGTGATCAAAAGATAATACTGAGGAAGTATTGCTAGGAGGTGCCTGGTGGCAACTGGTGGTTCTCGGTCGGGAGGTAGAAGGGGGAAAAGGTAGGATCCAATGAGTCATTTCTTGCTAGATCAAGCACCGGCTTGGGTGACAGGAGCCCTCTCCACCCTGCCCCACCCCCATTCCCTCTGGAACCTCTGTTCTGGCTGCCAGCGCTGAGGCTCCCCGCTGAGGCTCCCCGCTGGAGGCTCAAGGGGCAGGTCCTGATGAGGGGCTGGGGAGAAGAGCCACCTGAGAATGAGATGGGGTGATTGACTGTCAGTGGAAGGGCCGTGGGCCAATTCTGAGCACAGTGAAATGGGCGTGGACTGAGCTGGGTTTGAATCTCAGCTCTGCCACTCATTACCTGTGTGGCCTTGGTCAGGTCCCTTCATCTCTCTGAGCCTCAGTGACCTCTGCAAAATGGGAGTAATACCCACGACCCAATAAGTACTTGACAAATGGTAACTAAAAATGTACGGGAGGACTTTACAGATACCAGCACTTTCCTTTGAGTGTTTTCACTTATTCCTGACGACAATCCCTAGAGGCAGGTATCATTACCCCATTTGGCAGATGAGGAAACTGAAACTCAGGGGAGTTAAGTAACTTGCCCAAAGTTGCACATCGAGACCCAAGCAGGGTCAAGACTAGCCTTTGGGTCCTCTGGTTCCAAGCTCAGAGCCCATCCTGCTGTATCATGTATGACCCAACTGCAGCTCTGGGAAGAACCTGCTCCTGCTCTTTGAGAGCCTCTGCCTGGGAGTTTGGGGAGAAGAGAATTCTAAATGACCCAGCCAGGTTTGTGTGGGTGGTGAAGGTGGGGGCAGGTTGGTCAGGAGGGGGTGACTCATGTCCTAGCCTCCAGCCCTCTGAAACTTCCATGGCTTGGTTTTTAGTTCCTGGGGGAGGGGGCCATCTCCCCAGGGCCAGGGGCTGTGGCCATGTGTGGAGGAGGCTGGTGGGGCAGAGGAGGGCAGGAGTCAAAGCTGCTGCTGCCTCCTGGCTTGCGCCGGGCCAGATCCTGGGCTGTTCTGGGCTTGTCCCTGTATAGGGAGTGGGGCTTCCTGCTTTGCCTGGGGCTGGGGCTGTGCCAACATAAAGGGGAGCCTGGTCCCTGGGGAGGAGAGAGAAATGAGAGTCAGATTTAGGACTGGGCCACTGGGCTATAGGATTGTGCCAGTCAGTACTGCTTGGCTGCTCTGGGGCCGAGAGCTGGCTGTCCTCTGCTTGGGAGCCTGGGAGCCCTGGAGCCTGGGAGCCTGCAAGCCTGGGAGACTAGGAGACTGGGAGCCCGGGAGCCTGGGAGCCTGGGAACCTGGGAGCCTGGGAGACTGGGAACCCGGGAGCCTGGGAGGGCCTTTCTGGTGATGGGGTGGGGTCATCCAGAGCCTTGGTCCCTGAGGGAGGGGCTGGTGTCACTGCCTTCTGAGACCTGTCACCTCTGCCAACCGGGCACCTGACACCAGATGGGCCTGGAAAATGGGGCTTCTCTCTGGGTGCAGCCTGGGCACTGAGCCTGTCTGCACTGGGCTTTTGGATCCCTTGAGGTCAAGAGGGGCCCCTGGGCATGGGGATTATTGATCCTGGAGAAGAGAAGGCTGAGGGGACTTGATGTGACAGAGAAGGAAAGAGAATGATGTCAGTCCTGACTGATGCTATAAAGAGGGTGTTGGGCTTGTGGTTTTCCATCACCCTTGGGGATACAAGGGCCATGGAGACTGATGCTCTTAGGGAAGGAATGGAGGCTAGACAGGAGGAAGGACTTCCTGTCTGTTAGAGATGAGCTCTTGCATTGCTGAGTAAGAGGGAGAGATGGAAGGTCAGAGGTGACTCTTCTCTAAAAAGGAGGAAGCAGGGTTCTGTCTGAGGGAGTTGGAGGAGGGCCATCGTGCCCGAGAGAGAGGGCAGGCAGGAATCAGTACCTTTGGTGCCAGTCTGAGGTTTGTTGGGGTCCCTGGGGAAACACGCAGGGTGGTGTCTTCTGGGAGAAGAGAGTCCTGGCGGTAAGAGGGACAGGTATCTGTGAGCCGGCTGGCCCAGTGACCCTTGTGAAGAGAAAGAGAGGTGTGGCTGGAGCAGGCCATCCAGCTTTGTGTCCCTGTAAGTGACATTTTGAGGCCTCTCTCCTGGGACATGGTTGAATCTGATGGCGGTCTGGGGGCATGGACTGCCCCAATTTCTAGCAACTTCCTGGCCAGGCCTGAAGAAAAAGCTCTTTGCTCAGCCTCCTGGCACCTCAGCCTTTGGGGGCCTCAGGACAAGAAGCTCAGCTCTCTGTGACCTGCAGAGTGTGGGTTCACAGGTCTGCTTTCCTTCTCCACTGTAGGGACACTGGGCTGAGTGTCTGGGACAGGCAGAGTTGGGATGGGGCTGGGCAATCAGTATGCTTATTTGGGGGATGCTGAGGAGGCTGGACTCTGTGACACCTCCTCCCTCTTGATTGAAAAAGTAACATCTGATCATTGTAAAAAAATAACTGGAAAGTTTAGAAAAGTTTACAAGAGAAGAAAAAAAAAAATCATCCATGATCCCAACACTAACGTTTCTTTCCCTCTCTTTTCTTGTTTCTTTCTTTCTTTCTTTTTCTTTTTTTTTTTAAAGATTTTATTTATTTGACAGAGACACAGCGAGAGAGGGAACACAAGCAGGGGGAGTGGGAGAGGGAGAAGCAGGCTTCCCGCTGAGCGGGGAGCCCGATGCGGGGCTCGATCCCAGAACCCTGGGATCAGGGCCTGAGCCGAAGGCAGACGCTTAACGACTGAGCCACCCAGGCGCCCCTCTTTTCTTGTTTCTTAGCCTCTATCTTGATGATCTCACGCTCTGTAGACAATAACAAATTTTAACCAAACCTTTATCCAAATCCTAGTTTTCTCCAGCAAATGCAGAACAGGGAACTCAGGGTTGGTTCTTCCCTGTACTTCCCGGAGAAGGTCAGGCAGATCCCTGCAGAATGAAACCCTGGGGGATCACCCCCTAAGGAGAGGATGCCAGCTGGGGTCAGGGCTGCCCAGCCCCCCAGAGGCCCTGGTATGTGAGGCCCCACTTGCTCAAGTCACCCTTTGCTGTTTCTTGAGGCTGGGTGCGGTGTGTTTCCACTCTCAGGAGCCCTGGTGTGGGGTGATCCGCCAGTTTGGGTTTTTGCCCACAGAGGGTCACCAGCAGAGACGGGAGCTCCAGCTGGAGTCCTCCGCAGGGGAGCCGGGAGGTCCTCAGGGTCGAGCCACCTGGCCCTGCATTTCCCTCTCCTCCAAGTCCCCTTCATTTTCCCACCCTGGTTTGTTTGCTTTGGGAAGGAGCCCAGAAGGAAGAAAACAAACAGCAGCTGGGATGGCCTGATCTGAGCCTCCCCCACCCCCAGCCAGTCCTGGGCCGCAGCTTGGGCTGTCCTCCAGACCGGAAGTGAGGGTTTTCCTCTGGAAGCATCCAGGAGGATGGGCTCCTCTGTCTTCTCCTGTCCCCAGGGCCCTGGCCATATGTGGTGCCCATTTCAGTCTCTGTCTGCTCGGGATGACCATTCTGAAAGGAGAGACTACGGAATTCTGTCAAGGAACCTCTCGTCTGTGGGGTGTTTGCTGCTGAGGCCACCAGTCTGAGGGGAGAGGCCTAGCTGGGAAGCCCCAGCCTGATGGGGGAGACAGGGCCCTCAAGGGAAGCAGTCACGTCTGTCTCTACTTTTCTAGGGTCTGTTTTTGTCTGTTCTTGGGACCGCTGGCCAAAGCTCTGCTGGAGTCAGAGGCAGTGGGGAAGGGTGGGGGCTGGTGACCCTGCTCAGCCCAGCCTCTCTCCTGGGACTGCTATGTGGGGAATGTCCCGGCCTGACTGGCCTGGCCACCCCTGGATGCAGGAAGCAGCTCATGTGACTGGGGAGAGAGGAGAGAGCAGAGGGCAGTGGGAGAGCAGTGTCTTCCCTCCTGGACCGGACATAACTCCTTCTCCCCAGCCACACCCCACCCCAGTCCTGGGGCTCGGGCCTGGGACTGGGAGGCAGACACCCTCCCTGGTCCTGGGTCCCAAAAAGCAGACCGGCTGCTCGCCCCCTTGCCAGGCCCGACTCTGCTGGCCTCCTCCTCTGCCATGTCTTGGCTTGGCTAATAGAAGAGAGCTGGCCTGGGCCTTTACTGTGGACAGAGGGCTTCCGCGGTCCCGGCTGTGTGAGATCCACGAACCACACGTGGTCTCAAGAAAGGAGTGCTTGTTGATCATCTCTACTTTGCAGATGAGGAACATGAGGCTTAAGGAAATCGGGTGACTTGTCCGAGAGCACATAGCCAGTGGGTGGCGGGCCTGGAAGGATCCTCTCCCCTGACTCCCAGGCTTTCCTGCCCTGCCCACAGGCCCCCTCCTCTGTCACTGAGCCTGTATCACTGAGCGTCTGCATGGCTGCTGGCCTCTGGCCCAGGGAACTTCTGGAGGGCCCTGCCTGCTCTTCTAGCTCCCTCATGCAGTGTGTCTAAGCCTCCTTCCAGCAGGCCTCCTGGGCGGCCCATTCCGGCCCTTGTTTCTAGGTGTTTTACTGATAGTGGTGCTGGTGGGGGCAGGGGCCTGCAGTAGGTTGGTGGCAGGGTGTTTTTTTTTTTGTTTATTTAGTTTTTAAAAAAGATTTTATTTTTAAGCAATGGCTACACCCGACATGGGGTTAGAAGCTACAACCCCGGGGTCAAGAGTTGCTCGCTCCTCCGACTGAGCCGGCCAGCCCGCCCCGCCCCACGCCGTGGCAGTTATTTTGAGTGTCAGGACTGGACCACACTGTCCCAGGACCATCTTGGACTTAGGGTGCCCAGGGGCAGCCTGCTGAGGTGGCCACACTGGGGAGGAAGCAGGAATGAAGGGCAGGGTGTGTCCGAAGCTCGCCTGCACACTCCTACCCAGTTGGGGACCTCTGTGGGGAGGCTCCTTGGCGCGCCTTCTCCAGGGCCCAGGCTCCTCTTCCTGTCGCCGGTGCTGTCCCCACCCCACGCTGTGATCTTGTTGCCCACAGTAGAGCATGCTGCTAAACAAAGGCCCCCGGTGTCTGGCTCTGCCCGGCTCTGGCCGGAGCGCGTGGGCAGGGCCCGTGCCTGTCTCGCCTGCTTCCACCCTGGCTCTTTCCGGGGGGCATTGGGGCAGGTCCCGCGCCGGGTCCAGGGTGGAGAGGGGTGAGACCAAGCTGGGCGCGGCCCGCTCCACCCTGGGAACTGCCCAAACAGCACTTTTGTTTCTTGGTGATAGAATTCCCCTGGTTCTCCTGGGAGCTGGTGAGGAGGAAGGTGGGGTGGCCTGACAGTCCTGCCTGAGGTCTGACTCCTAGCCTTCCTGCTGCAGGAGGAGCTCACCCCGGGATCCTTTCTTCGAGAAGCGTTCTGGTGTGTGTCCTCTCTGAACTCTGTGCGGTCCCTCCCCTGGCCCACCCTCAGCCTTCTCTTGTCTGTCGTGGGAAGCCTGAGTCTTAGATAATCAACGTTCCTCTGAGATCAGCTGGGCCACTCTTTCTGTGGATGAAGCACAGAGGGCAAGTAATCGTCTAAGGACACCAGTAAGCTTGTGGCGAGCTGGGACGCCTGATTTCGTAGCCAGTGCTCTGCCTCCAGCTGGGAGTCCCCTTGGCCTCCCCAGCCTCTCCGCCCACTCGTAGGGGCTCCGCTCTACCCACGCCCCAGCCGCCCGCTCCCCTTGACCGCAGGGCGTCCCCTGTTAGGAGCCAGGGGAGCAGCCCTGTTTAGCGGGCTGGAGGCCGATGTGCAGCGAGGCTGACCCAATCTGGGCAGAGCACTGCCCTGTTCTCAGGGTGGTGTCTCAGTCTTCTCAACTGGAAATTGGACGTGGATAAATGCCCGCCAGGGTGGCTTTGAGGGAAGCGTGAGATTCATTTGACAGTAAAAGCAGCTGAGTGTCCCTTCCCCCATGGATCCTTTGACCTCCCTGTGGCTTCTGTCTCGCCCTGGGCAGCCGCCAGCCCTCAGCTTCTCTTGGCTCCAGGCCTGCGGCTGGCGGGGGTAGGGGGTGGTGGTGGTGAGGGGCCTGCTGGGAAAATGCCCCTCCTGTGGCCAGCCTTGACCTCGGTGGTCCCCGTGGATACGGGGCTGGCAAGTGGTGGTGTGGGGGGGTGATCTCTGAGGTTCAGGGTGAGGCCTGAGCCCCTCTGGCTGGGCTGAGAAGCCCCAGGGGTAGGCGGCGGTCTCTGCTGGGGAGGGGCTCTTCCTGGCTCAGATGGAGCATTCTTATGATCCGGGCTGGAGATTTCCAGTTTGTCCTGAGCAGATCTGACTCTACGGCTCAGCGCCCAGATGGGGGCTCCGCCCTCTGCCTGGCGTAGTGGCATTTACAGGGTCAGTGCAGCTGTATATCGTGATGGAGTTTTACCTCCCTTCGGCAGCGCTGGGATGTCCAAGGCCTCCTCCCCAGGGTCTTTTCCTCCCCGGGGGCGGCTCTGTGACAGGCTTGCTTCTCCAAACTACTCCATTCTTTCTCTCTCCCACCTCCAGTGTGTGGTTAGGGCGGGGGCGGGGGGCTCCTCCTGAAATAGCCGGTGCCTGGGAAGCAGCTGGGTGCAGCTGGTGGCACCCAGCCTGCTGTCTGGTGCGTTCTGGGCCTGCTTCTGTTTATCAGCTCGAAACTCTGAGTCACTTGGGGTGAAGGGAGGAGAGGAAGGAGGCGGCTGGGAGCCAGTCTGGCTCCTGCCTCTGCCTGTTCAGGTATGCTCACAGGCAGGGAAGGAACCCGTGTCAGGTAAAAGGCAGGGAGGCCTGAGGATCATTCGTCCTCCTCCTTGAGGGTGGCCCTGGGAAGACATACCCTGCTGATCTTTGTTCCCGGGGTGGGGCCTGCCTGAGCCAGCCCAACCACCCTGGGCCTTACCCAGTTCCCCGTCACGATGGGGACAGTAGGTTTGAGGGGCTGCGTCGCATCCGCCTTCGTGGATGGACCGGCCTGTGGTCTGTTTGCTGTCTGAGGCCACACTGCGTGTGCAGAGGCCACAGACTGGGCTATCCCTCACGCCTCTGCCTGGTCCCAGCTCTGCCATTTCTCTGCTGTGCCACCTCCCCTGGTGGAGCCTCAGTTTCCCTGTCCGTAAAGCGGGGAGCACCTGCTTGTGCGGATGACGGCGTTCGTGAACGCTCTGGCACGGGGCAGGCCCTCCCTGGAGCACAGCTTCCCTTGCCTTTCCTCCCAGGGGTTGGACTCTGGAGGTCAGCTCCCGAGACAGGGAAGCCCAACAGACCAAGTGAGAATTCACCAGGGGTCCGCATTAGGGCCCAACAATTCGTGAACCTCAAGTGCCCCCAAGTCTCTGCAGGGGGAGGAAGGGGTACCTGAATAGCAGTGACCCCCCTTCGGGGCCTGCCCCACCCCTTATCTCTAGTCTGGGTTCTAGGAGGCCAGGAAGTGAGAAAACCCCTCCGAGGGAGAGACAGTGTTGCTATATGGCCACGGCCACGTGCATGGCTGTGGCCACCAAGACTGAGCACCTACTATGTGCCTGGCACCAGGCTGGGTCTTCTACAAATCCAGCCTTCACGACAGCCTGTGAGGGACGTGGTGTTACCCCATTTTGCAAATGAGGGTTGGGCTCTGCAGAGAGGTGAATTTGCCCAGTAGTATGTGGCTGATACTGGAACTGGTCAGTGGGGCTCAGAATTCTGGAAAAGGCTTCTAGGAGCTGGGGTGCTAGAGAGACAGGGATCTCAGGGCTTGGGCCTCTGGGGTCACTTGTGATCCTTGCCCCATCTTCAGGAAAGATCCTGAGATCCTGGAGTCTCCAAGGGAGCTTTTGACGGCTCCCAGCAGCCTCCGGGGCTCTCCAGAGAAACCTGTCAGACTGCCTCCCTGCCCCACCCAGTTTCCTGTCCAATGCCTGGGGTGTAGGTGCCTCACCAGAGACTTTCCCAGAGAGCCCCATGCATGGGGGTGGGTGTGCAGGACCCCAGAAGCTGCTGGAGGTCCTGAGTGCCTTTTGCTCTGGGAGTGTTGGGCGGGGACAGCAAGGTGAGCGAGCCCAGGGCTGGGTTGGGGCATCTGGCTCTTTACTGCCCCACTGCTCACGTGGGCTGTCTACAAGGCCTGCCCTGCTCCCCAGTGTCGCCCCACCATCGCTCCACCCTGGGCTGGAGGTTAGAGGTCTAAGCCCAGGACTCACACTTGGGTATCCCATTGTGGGCAGTCCCTCCCTGGGCCTGGGGATGGGCTGAAGCTGGGGGCTGGGCCAGATCATGGGATGCCTCCCTGGAACCAGCTGATTTCCTGTCCCTCCTTTGTGTCCCCAGCAGCCGCCATGGAAGTGATGAACCTGATCGAACAACCCATCAAGGTGACTGAGTGGCAGCAGACATACACCTATGACTCTGGCATCCACTCGGGTGCCAACACCTGTGTGCCCTCGGTCAGTAGCAAGGGCATCATGGAAGACGATGAGGCCTGTGGGTGCCAGTACACGCTCAAGAAGACCACCACCTACACCCAGGTGCCCCAGAGCCAAGGTCAGGATCCCCGGGACTCTTGCATGGAAACTATCCCACGGAAATACTTCAGCAAAAAATCAGCCTCGGCCCTGTCGGGGCAGAGGGAGGCCGACTTTAGGGGGCTCCTGTCTGAGGGAGGAGGTGCAGCTACTTCAGGGTGCCCCCATCTGAGAGGGCGGCGGATTCCTCTTCCTTGAACCTCTCGTATGGAGAGGAAGCAAGACCCTTCCTGCCAGACTGGAGGCACGGTCCTGGTCCTCGATGAACTTATAGTATAATGTCGAGGCATCACTATTGCCCTCAGGGGACCCATGGACTATCAGGAAAGATGGTCCTTTTGCTCCAGGAGCCTCAAATTTGATGGGGAGGCAGGGCTCCCAATGGGGGTAGGAGGAGACCTACAGATAGCCTGAGGCCGGGTGGTGGCGTGACAACCCAGCTGCTGGCTCCTGGCCCTGAGGCTTCCGGCCGGGGCACTGGTCTCTCTGGGGGGAGAGGAGTATGTGGGCCCTAGACCACTGTCCACAGGTGCTTCCAGGGAGCCGAACACTGAGCCGGATGAGCTGTGGGTGCTGGGACAGGTGCGGGGTGGGCTGGCACAGGTGGAGGCCCAGCAGAGCTCAGCCTCAGCGCCCGGGGCTCTCCTCCCTGACAGCAGGCAAGGGCCCCTTGGCAGGCCAGTCACTGTGTTGGTAGCTCAAAGCCCAGCATTCAGGTGGGAAAGGTCTGTGAGTGTCTCCTCCTTCCCGACTAATTGGAGGGTGGAACCTCTGCCTCTCTGTGTGTCTGTCCCCCAGGGCATCGGGCTGCCTGGGAAGCTTGGGCACCTATATGTGGGACTCTGGACCCATCCAGGGGGTGGAACACGGAGTCTGAGCTGAGAACCCACCTCCTGCTTTCTGAAACCCACACTCCCGCCTTTCTCTCTGATCTGCTGTATGATACTGGGTGGCCCTCTGGGCCTCTATTTGCTTGCCTGTGTAATGGGAGAGTTGCCTCCTTTGGAGATGATGAGGATATAATTAGAATCATGAGATTTCAGAGTTGAAAGGAGACCTAGGTTGTCTGCTGCTACCTCAACCTGATTGTTAAGGGAGGGGCGTAGGGTTGGGGTTTGGGCTCTGGAGTCAGGCTGTCTGAATTCAGACCCCAGCTTGGGCTCCTAGAATCTCACCATGCCTCAGTTTCCCCATCTGTAAAATGGAGATAATAATAGTACTTATAGGGTTATTATGAGATAAATGAGAAAATATAAGAAAAGCATTTAATTCACTGCTAAGTACATAGTTAAATACTCAAAAAATGTTAACTATTCTTATGAATAGTAACATTCACTAACACTTTTGTAGGGATGTGTGTACTACTACATCCTTTTTTTCAGAGCGATTTACAACTAGTATTTAATTCCCGTAAGAATTCCCTGTGATGGACAGAATAGGTGGGGCCCCATTTTACAGCTGATGTAACTGAGGCAGTGGTGACCTCCCCTGGTTAGAGGCAGAACCGTGCGAGGGTTGTCACTGGGGCCTTGGGGTGGGAGCTAGCCCCAAGAACCCACGTGGGCTGTCTACAAGGCCTGCCCTGCTCCCCAGTGTCCCCCCACCATTGCCCCTCCCATGCACCTCCTATGGCTCAGTCCGTGCCCGTTGCCCCCTGCCCCCCCCCAGGCGACCTGGAGTACCAGATGTCCACGACGGCCAGAGCCAAGCGGGTGCGGGAGGCCATGTGTCCTGGTGTGACAGGGGAAGACAGCTCGCTACTGCTGGCCACCCAGGTGGAGGGCCAGAGCACCAACCTGCAGCGGCTGGCCGAGCCGTCCCAGCTACTCAAGTCAGCCATCGTGCATCTCATCAACTACCAGGATGATGCCGAGCTGGCCACCCGGGCCCTGCCTGAACTCACCAAACTGCTCAACGATGAGGACCCGGTCTGGGAGGGGTCTGGCCAGGGCGGGGGCGGGGCAGAGAGGGGAGAGGTCAGGTGTCTACAGGGGACCCCCTACCCCGGGCCACATCAGCGGGGGAGAGTTTGAGCTGGGTCCGTCTGAACTCTGTGGACGGGCTCACCGGGCCCCTTCATCTCACAGTGGCAGCTGGCCCGGCCCATCTGCTCACTTTTTCCCATCCCTCCCCCTCCCCCTCAGGTGGTAGTGACCAAGGCAGCCATGATTGTGAACCAGCTGTCCAAGAAAGAGGCGTCGCGGCGGGCGCTGATGGGCTCGCCCCAGCTGGTGGCAGCCGTGGTGCGCACCATGCAGAACACCAGTGACCTGGACACGGCCCGCTGCACCACCAGCATCCTGCACAACCTCTCCCACCACCGCGAGGGGCTGCTTGCCATCTTCAAGTCAGGCGGCATCCCTGCCCTGGTCCGCATGCTCAGGTATGCACCCCTACTCACTGTGGGATCCTGGGGACTCCCCTCCCTTGGGCTTCCATACAACATTTATCGAGGACCTACTGTGTGCCAGGTGCAGCCCCATGCCCAGTCCTGGGGCTCAGCTTCTCACGGCCTAGCCGGGGAGACGGCATGTAAGAAACTAGCAGGTTAGTTCCCAGGATCCGGTATAGGCTAGGGAGCGGTCTGCCCACGATTGCTCAGAGCTCTGTGCACTCTAACAGCAGGGTGCCGACGGATGCGTGGGGTTTGGCCCGGGTAGATGAAGGGAAGAGTATCCCAGGCAGAGGGAACAGCAGAGAGAGTTCCTTGCCTCCCATATCTTTCCCAGCTTGCAAGGTTCATTGGTCTTTCTCCTTATATCCACCCTTATGCCAGGCTGTGAGTTCCTTGAGGTTGGAGATACTCTGATCCCCTCACAGGACCGCTCTAGCACATGGCCTGCCATGTGGTAGTTCCTTAGTAGACCTACTGTGCGCTCAGCCCTGGGCACAGGGGGAGTCGTGGTCCTGGTGGAGAGAGGAGCGGTGCGCACTGTGCGCTCCGTGCGTAAGAGCGGGGCCGAGTGGGGCTGAGTGGGGCCGAGTGGGGCCGGGCTCAAGGGACAATGATGTTTTCGTCAAGGGCTGTTTCCACAGGGGTGTTGGTATGGGGAAGGCTTCCTGGGGAGGAGGGTAGCCCACATTCACGCCAGGCCCTTGGGACCCGACTCGCATTAACGCCCTGCCTGTCGTCCCAGCTCCCCCGTGGAGTCGGTCCTGTTCTACGCCATCACCACGCTGCACAACCTGCTACTGTACCAGGAGGGCGCCAAGATGGCGGTGCGCCTGGCAGATGGGCTGCAGAAGATGGTGCCCCTGCTCAACAAGAACAACCCCAAGTTCCTGGCCATCACCACCGACTGCCTGCAGCTCCTGGCTTACGGCAACCAGGAGAGCAAGGTGGGCTGTGCGCCGCCCCCAGCCCAGCCCCGCAGTCCTGCGGAGCATCACCTTCTGTCCAGCTGCAGCTTCCGGCCACTTTTTAGGTTACCTCCTTACCCTTTTTAGGTTAAATGTATGAGTATACGCAGCTGTACATCTTTCATCATATAGCTGAATATTTTGAGGAAAAGGAAAAGGAAAAGGAAAAAATGTCACCATCCTCACACAACCACCGCTATCTCCATGTGCGTCCTGCAGGGCCGTCCTGTGGGTGTATTTGTATGTGGTTGTAGCCTTGGCAAATGTACAACTTTGCATCTGTTTTCTGTGTGTTTCTTTGAAAGAATTTATTTATTATTTGAGAGAGAGAGTGAGTGAGAGAGAGCACACAAGAAGGGTCAGAGGGAGAGGGAAAAGCAGACTCCCCCTGAGCAGGGAGCCCGATGCAGGGCTCAATCCCAGAATCCTGGGATCATGACCCGAGCTGAAGGCAGAGGCTCGACCTACTGAGCCACCCAGGCGCCCCTGTTTTCTATGTATTTAAAATTTTTTTTCCTGTATCTTCAGAATCACCCTCTATCGTGGCAAATAGCACCATATTCATGAAGTGGGGGCCCCAGACGTTATTCTTAGGGAGGGCATTTAGAGTGCTCTTGATTTTTTACCTTTATAAACAATGCTGTAATGAGCATCTTTGGGCACACAGCTTTTCCCAAAGAGTGGACAATTCTTTCAACAGTGGGGCTGAGGGTTTTTAATATTTCTGGGCTTTTACCCAGATTGCCAAATGCCTTCCAGAAGGATTATATCACTTACAGCGTTGGTAGTGGTGGTGTCTGTTAGTACAGTTTCACCTCATCCTTGTCAGCGTTGTGTATTATCCTTTTTTCAAAATTTTGGCATTTTTAGTTGTCACAAAAGCTATTCAGGTTTTCGCTGAAGTTCAGTAGTGACAGCTCTGTCGCCCCCTCTCCTTTCCTTGTTCCTTGTCATACTTCCTGTCTGTCTCACATTCGTTCTCCACCGTCTCCCCACTCAGCTCATCATCCTGGCCAACGGAGGACCCCAGGCCCTCGTGCAGATCATGCGTAACTACAGTTATGAGAAGCTGCTCTGGACCACCAGCCGTGTGCTCAAGGTGCTGTCTGTGTGTCCCAGCAATAAGCCTGCCATTGTGGAGGCTGGTGAGTATGGTCTGCAAGGATAGCCCACGTGGTCAGGACGGCTGGGGTGGGGGCCTTGTCCAGCAGCCAGGCTTGGTGAGCCATGCTCCCCGTGGCCGACGTGCTCCCTGTCCCTTGCCCCAGGTGGGATGCAGGCCTTGGGCAAACACCTGACAAGCAACAGCCCCCGCCTCGTACAGAACTGCCTCTGGACCCTGCGCAACCTCTCGGACGTGGCCACCAAACAGGTGAGGGAAGCATTTGGGCCTGGGTCCACCTCTCCAGCCACCTCGTCCTCCCCTCTTGCCGCACGCAGGCTCCTGTCTGCAACTCTGACCTTAGGAGCCGTGGGAGGCCTGAGGCCAATAAATCTTGCCCCGTTGTGGCTGAGGCTGGAAATACCCTGAAATCCCTCCTCCCTTTAGCTTAAGGCTCTAATGGCTGTTAAGGATTCAGGAAGGGGAATAGAAGAAGGGGCTGATGTTCCTAAGCTGCAGTTCAGGTGGTCCCTGGGGAACAGTTTTGACCTAGATCCTGCGGCGAGCAGCAGTAATGTACCAAGAGATAGCTTGGGGGCTCTGGTGACTAAACACACAGTTTAAGGAAAAATGCAGTTTTAGGACAAGACTCCTGGTCCCTCCTTCCAACCCGACTACCATTCCTAAGAGGCCCCTTGCACCCCATCAATAGGCTGTTTATTCAGCCCCGGCCATGTGCTGGATGGACCCTGCTAGGCACTTGTGGACATTGGCTTGCTTACCCCTTTCAACAGCTAGAGGTGGAATAGGGGACCCAGGTGGTTAGGTGAAGAAACAGGGGCCCAGGGGATTATGTAATGGCCCTTGGTCACAGCTAGTAAACGGCAGAGCTGGGACTCAGCAGTGTCATCCCAGAGCCTGGAGTCTTCCTGTTCTACCACAAGGCCCCTGGGGCTCCCCCTGGGAGAAGTGGGGCTTCTGGGTCAGTGATGTTCCCTGAAACTGCATTTGGCCTGGGGACCCCTGAGAGGGCAGCACGAAGGCCCAGAAAGATGAGAAGCCGGGAAGAGCAGGCCAGCCGGGCCACGGAAGCACATGGCCTCAACAGTTTCCTCCCGGCCCTGCCTGGGTCTGAGGACACAGAGGGGCAGGGGGTGGGAGGGAAGAGCACAAGCTTAGAGACAGGCCTGGGTTCACAGCCGGCCCGCTGGCTGTGGGTATGTGGGCAAGCCGCTCTGAGCGGCAGCTGCCCGGTGGGATAGCCACACGGGGATGGGGGCTCCGAGGCACGCGGGCAGGGCCCATTAACTGTCAGCTGAGCGGGCTTCAGACCCTGTCAGGCCATCCCCCCGCCGCCGGCGGACAGATTTGGGAAGACTCCTGGGAGCGGGGAGTCTCCCTCACTCTCCGCTGCCTCCCCCATTACCCACAGGAGGGCCTGGAGAGCGTGCTGAAGATTCTGGTGAACCAGCTGAGTGTGGACGACGTCAACGTCCTTACCTGTGCTACGGGCACTCTGTCCAACCTGACGTGCAACAACAGCAAGAACAAGACGCTGGTGACCCAGAACAGCGGCGTGGAGGCGCTCATCCACGCCATCCTGCGTGCCGGCGACAAGGATGACATCACGGAGCCTGCCATCTGTGCCCTGCGCCACCTCACCAGCCGCCACCCCGAGGCTGAGATGGCCCAGAACTCCGTGCGCCTCAACTATGGCATCCCGGCCATCGTCAAGCTGCTCAACCAGCCCAACCAGTGGCCGCTGGTCAAGGTGCGGACTGTGGCCGCAGGAGGGCTTCGGCAAGGGGAAGGCGCTCTCTGCGGGCGGGATTAGGAGCTGTTATGGCTACAGGCAAAGCTGCTGTGACGGAGAGGCCCTGAGTCCTGAAGGCTGGGCTCGAGACGCTGCATTTCTTTTTTTTTTTTAAGATTTTATTTATTCATTTATTTGAGAGAGAGAGAGAGAGAGCACACGAGAAGGGGGAGGGTCAGAGGGAGAAGCAGACTCCCCGCCGAGCAGGGAGCCCGATGCGGGACTCGATCCCGGGACTCCAGGATCATGACCTGAGCTGAAGGCAGTCGCTTAACCAACTGAGCCACCCAGGCGCCCCGAGACGCTGCATTTCTAACAGGTTCCAAGGCGATGTGGCTGGTCTATGGGACACATCACTTCCGCTCACACTTCGGGTCTTGGTCACGTTACCACATCTAGATACAAGGAGGCTAGCAAAGTGTCCTGCATCAGAAGGCCATGTGTCCCGCTACAGTTCAGGGGGGACGCTAACAAGACAAAAAATAGAAAGGGTTCTGGGGGGACATTTAGTGTCTGCCATACGGAGTTAAGGGTGTGAAGGGGGCTGCCTGGGTCGAGGAGAGCCAGCTGGTGGGGCTCCCGTTGGTGAAATTTTAGACAGTTGGACAGTACAGATAAGAATGGCTCTAAGGAGTTATACATTGAATTTTTTTTTTTTTAAGGTTTTATTTATTTGACAGAGAGAAAGACAGCCAGAGAGGGAACACAAACAGGGGGAGTGGGAGAGGGAGAAGCAGGCTTCCCGTGGAGCAGGGAGCCTGATGCGGGGCTCGATCCCAGGACACTGGGATCATGACCTGAGCCGAAGGCAGACTCTGCTCAACGACTGAGCCACCCAGCCGCCCCTGTACATTGAATTTTTAAAATCCATAGTGAGAAAACAAAAACATGTGGTCCCTCCTCGAGGTTGGTCCCTACTGCAAGCCCGAGGTGGGGGGAGGGTTTGACCTAGCAGCTAAGTGACAAATGACCATGGCAGGTCATCTACCTTGTGCTCATGTCCTCATCTCTCATGACTTTTGTCCCCGCCTTCCTGGCTTCTTGTTTTGAGGGTCAGGTGAGATGAGAGCTTGCTTTGCAAGAGCCTGAGGGACCGTGGCAGGCCAGAGTGGCCCCTGGGAGATGGGGTGCCCTGGGGAGGAGGCTTCTTCCCAGAGCTGCCTTGCTGGGGATTGATTGTAATATGAGTATCACTAAAGCAGGAAGCTTTGGGGTCAGCCATAGCAAGGACTCCCTGATAATCAGGGTTTGGGAATTATCAGAAAAGCAAGTAAGACTCTGGTGTCTGGGGGCAGGGGGAGGTTGTTAAGAGAAAGGATGGGTGGGGGCAGGGCACGGGGCTGGTAGAATGTTCTGGAATGGGATATCATTTTAGCAGGGGCTATTAGAGTTGAACATGAGGACCCACAGATCCTATGGAATAAGGGACATGGGCTGGGAGTGGTCTCATGGTCTGGAGATCTTCCAGCATGCCTGTGTCTGGCCTGGGGGATGGAGAGATGACAAGAGAAGGAGGAGATGATGCTGGGAAGTTGGGATTCTTCAGATGTCCACGAAATGTCCCTATTATTGTCCTTTTTCTTATCAGGCAACCATCGGCCTGATCAGGAATCTGGCCCTGTGCCCAGCAAACCACGCCCCGCTGCAGGAGGCGGCGGTTATCCCCCGCCTTGTCCAGTTGCTGGTCAAGGCTCACCAGGATGCCCAGCGCCATGTGGCTGCAGGCACACAGCAGCCCTACACGGTGAGCGAGCCCTCCCTGGGGGTCGGGGTTGTCCTGTTTGTGCACGTGTGCGTGCGCGAGTGTGTAAGCGGGGAGGCAAGTTGTCACGGAGGCGGACTCTGAGGACCCGTGAGGTTTGTCAGATTGTCATGCTGGGGGTGTGTGGCCAGGTCCAAGGGCCATTGGTTGCCACGTCTCCAATGCCTCGTCTTGTGCAGGACGGTGTGAGGATGGAGGAGATTGTGGAGGGCTGCACCGGAGCCCTGCACATCCTCGCCCGGGATCCCATGAACCGCATGGAGATCTTCCGACTCAACACCATCCCCCTGTTTGTACAGGTGAGCCTGGGGCAGGTGGACAGGAGAGGACCCTCCAACCCCTGCTCATCCTCATTACTGAAAGGGGAAGCTTGGCAGCCATGGGTTTGGTGGGTCTGGGCCACGCAGCAAGAGGTCTTTGGAGGAGTGTGGAGAAAAGTGGCCACACCAGGAGTGACCACTTAGCAAATCCCTGCATGGGAATGGCTTTCCAAGCTCAAAACCAAGGAAAGCGGGGCGCCTGGGTGATTGAGTCGGTTAAGCGTCTGCCTTTGGCTCAGGTCATGATCCAGGGGTCCTGGGATCGAGCCCCATGTCAGGCTCCCTGCTCAGTGGGGAGCCTGCTTCTCCCTCACTTCCCCGCTCATGCTATCTCTGTCTCTCTCTCAAATAAATAAAATCTTAAAAGAAATAAAAAAAAAAAAGCAAGGAAAGAGATCACAAATAAGAAAAATATCTCCAGATTCAACCACATAAACATTAAAATCATCTGTACATCAGAAACAGCCTAGGGGCACCTGGGTGGCTTAGTTGTTGGGCGTCTGCCTTTGGCTCAGGTCATGATCCCAGGGTTCTGGGATCGAGTCCCTGCATCGGGCTCCCTCCTCAGCGGGAAGCCTGCTTCTCCCTCTCCTACTCCCCCTGCTTGCATTCCCTCTCTCGCTGTGTCTCTCTCTGTCAAGTAAATAAATAAAATCTTAAAAGAAAAACAAAACAACAGCCTAAAAAGCATGAAAAAGTCAGTAGCAAACTGGGAACATGTTTGCCAAGTATCAAAATAGACAAGAGTTTAATATCTTTCATATGAAAGAGCTCACTAAGGCTAGACCCCAGTGGTTAGATGGGCAGAGGCAGAAGCAATCCCCAGGTCGCTCATAAACAAGCAGTGCTCAACCCCAGGAGTTTAAAGAAATGAAGCTGATGCTCCCAGTGAGATCCCACTCTCCACTATCAAATTAGGGGGAAAAGAGGGGGGGTGGGTAGTGCCCTGGGCTGGCAAAGATGTGATGAAATAGCCCCAGAAGGCGATTCTGCCGTCTATATGGAGAGCCTTGGAGATATTCATGTCCAGGGCTCGTGGGTGGCACCTCCGACTCTTGATTTCCGTTCAGGTCATGATCTCAGGGTCGTGGGATTAAGCCCTTCGTCGGGCTCCACGCAAGTCTGGGACTTTTTCCTTGTGACATCATTTTAACATAATTTAAAACATGGCAAAAATTTATACCTACAGTCAACAATCACAATGCTACTTACAATAATTGAAAACAAAATGAGTGGCCAATGATAAGGGAGTGGTTAAAAAAAAAAAAGAATGATCTGTTACATCATATGGCTGTATACTGTGAGTTGAAGAATTTTTTGCTTTTGAAATCTTTTCCCTTTAAGTACTAGAGTTCAGAGTAAGGGATCATCGGTGCCATTGTAACCTCCAGTTGTGACCCATGAGGGGTTTTGTTTGTTTGTTTTTGTTGTTCTTATTGTTTGGCTTTTTAGTACTCTCTTTTTACCAGTATGGACTCATAGATTTCTAGGAAAAGTTTTTTAATAACGTAGGAAAATGCCTTATGTTACAGTATGAGGTTAAAAAAAAGAAAACCAGGAATCAAAATATCAAAATCTATGCTGCAGGGCACCTGACTGGTTCTGTTGACGGAGTGTGCGACTCTTGATCTTGGGGTTGTGAGTTTGAGTCCCATGTTGGGTGTACAGATTACTTAAAAATAAAATCTTTTTTGTTGGCTTGGGTTTTTTTTTTTAAGATTTATTTATTTATCTGAGCAAGAGAGAGAGAGAGAGAGGTGCGCGCTAGTGAGCACGTGGGGGGAGGGGCAGAGAGAGTCTTAAGCAGGCACCGCGCTGAGGGCAGAGCCCACTGCGGGCTCGACCTCACGACCCCGAGATCATGACCTGAGCCAAAACCAAGAGTCAGATGCTCAACCGTCTGCACCATGCCGGCGCCTCTACTTAAAAATAAAATCTTTAGGGACGCCTGGGTGGCTCAGTTGGTTAAGCGACTGCCTTCGGCTCAGGTCATGATCCTGGAGTCCTGGGATCGAGTCCCACGTCGGGCTCCCTGCTCAGCAGGGAGTCTGCTTCTCCCTCTGACCCTCTTCCCTCTCGTGCTCTCTCTCATTCTCTCTCACTCGAATAAATAAATAAAATCTTAAAATAAATAAATAAATAAATAAATAAATCTTAAAAAAAAATGCTAAAAAAAAAGCAGGGATCAAAATTTATATAGATAGGCATAAAACAGGACTATGATAAAAACCTGATGGAAACTCGCCAGAGGCCGTAGGTGGGTAAGGGAGTTGTGGCTGGTTTTCTTTCCTTTTTCTTTATACTTCCCTTAGACTTTTCCACACTTTCTAGTAGGAGCCTTGTGTTAAATCCAGAAGAGGGAGGTGGAGATGGACAGGGCTGGGTGGTGGGCTGCCCTCCTGCCCTACACCTCGCCCACCTGCACCCCTTGCCCACCCCCTGCGCCCTCCCCCCAGCTCCTGTACTCGTCAGTGGAGAACATCCAGCGTGTGGCCACTGGGGTCCTGTGTGAGCTGGCCCAGGACAAGGAGGCTGCTGATGCCATTGATGCTGAGGGCGCCTCGTCCCCCCTCATGGAGCTCCTGCACTCCCACAACGAGGGCACCGGTGAGGGGCTGTGCTCTGGGCGAGGGGGTGGCAGAGGAGGGCTGGGTCTTGGTCCTCCAGCCTGGGTGGAGGCAGGCGCCTGAACTGGTTTTTCCTTTTCTCTCTGTTCAGCCACCTACGCTGCTGCTGTCTTGTTCCGCATCTCCGAGGACAAGAACCCAGATTACCGTAAGCGCGTGTCTGTGGAGCTCACCAACTCCCTCTTCAAGCATGACCCTGCTGCCTGGGAGGCTGTGAGTATCCTGGGCTGGACTGCAGTGTATGGTTGTGCAAGTTGCACACTGCACAAGGACAGCACTTTTAAGGGGGCTCCTACTGCACTATCAACTTTGTAGATTTTTGTTTTATAACTGGATCATTGATGACAATTTCTAGCAGGTGGAAGTAGTAGGTTAAACTATCTGTTTTTGACCTGCCAGAGTGGCAATTTTATGTTGTCTGATCCTGGTGCGGGGGTGGGGGGCAGCTCCTGGTACCTGCTCTCAAGACATCCCATGCACTGCTGTCCCCAGGGCTGCTCTAGTTCTGTGGGTGCCCCCAAGCATGAATGGTGGGACCTTCCCTAGGGGGGGTGCCTGAGGAGAGGAGCCCATTGGGGCACTGTGTAACTCCATTTCATCCTCTGTTCCTTTGAGGGGTCATTGCTTTTCCGTGGCCCCCTTTCTAGCAGCCTCTCTAGCTGCCCACCCCCAGCCCAGAGCCTACATTTTCCACCCTTCCCCCCTCCCCCAATGTTTCTCTGTGTCTTTCCTTAGGCCCAGAGCATGATCCCCATCAATGAACCCTATGCAGATGGTAAGTGTGTGCAGAGTTCCTCAGGGACCACCTAGTGCCTAAGGTGTGGGGTCTCTCTGGACGTGAGCGAAGGAGCGAAGGAAGGATGTGAGCTCCAGGGCCAAAGGACCCATGGCAGCCACTGTGTAGTATCCACACATATTCCTGTCTAGGCCCGCTGATGTGGGAGTTTAGAGAGGGGGTCAGGCCCTCTGCAGATGGACCGAGGACTGTCCAGCAGGGTGGTCTGCCAGACCGTAGAAGGTCCTCTTGCCTTCTTCTCCTCCCCAGACATGGATGCCACCTACCGCCCCATGTACTCGAGCGATGTGCCCCTGGACCCCCTGGACATGCACATGGACATGGACGGGGACTATCCCATCGACACCTACAGCGACGGCCTGAGGCCCCCCTACCCCACGGCGGACCACATGCTGGCCTAGCCGGCTCCACTCCAGTAGGCTTCACAGCCCTCCCTCATGCCCGCGGGCTGTTGAGACAGGCTTTTCCTCCCCTCTAGAACCTGCTTCGCACGGAGGCCCTGTCATGTTTCCTCTGAAACCCTGGCTCTTTTCGGGGGGGATCGAGTGTGGGGCCTTTTGCTGTTGAGCTTCCCCAAGGAAGGGGTGCGCCTTGGCCTGCCTTAGTCCCGTATCTTGCTGGGGGCAGGGAGTCCTGCCCCTCCTGTGGGTAGTGGGTAGGTGACGAGCTCCTAGGGGCCACAGGCCTGCCCTGACCCCTCTGTGTCTGCCTCACCCCCAGGTGCGGTTCCTCATCTGAGAGGCTCTCCGTGCAGGCGATGGGGCGAGACAGAAAAGTGCCTGAGCCCAGGGGAGCAGGGCTGCGACTTCTCGCCGAACCCCACGCCTCCAGAGGTCCTCTGTAGGGTCTTTCTTGGGATGATGATCTGCTCCTGCTTTTCTGTCTTGGGCTGTGGGTCCAGGGCCAAACACCCCCTCCCCACCTCTGTGGCCCCGGCACTAAAGCTTTAGACTCAACCACCTGCTCTCTTCCCCCACCAGCAATCACCCCCCACCCCCACCCCAGGTGGCCTGACTCCAGCGGCCCGGGCCCCACAGAGCTTTGATTCCTTCTCTGGGCCTGATTGTCTCACTGAACGCCAACCAACCAGCTGTTCTGAGCCCCTGGGGTGTCCAGGACCCAGGTTCAAGGCCCAAAGCCCAGAATCCAAAGCTTGTTTTGAAAAGTTCAGGGACGGACCACAGAGATGGGACAGAGATGCAGAGAGTGAATCCTCCACTCCAGGACCCTCCTGCTCCTCTCTCCAGGACATTCAACTGGCTTTGGCCCCTTCCTGGGAGCTCTGGGGATGACGCCCTCACACCCCGTCCCACCCACAACCGCCCTAGCTGACTCCTGAGAAGTGCTCTTGGCTGACCCTTCTGGTGTGCGGTGAGGGGCTTTCTCTTCCCCTTCCTGTTTCGAACCCTCCACCATCTCCTGCACGTGCGTGTGGGGGGCTGGGGGAGGTCCCAGCAGAGAGTTTTATTATTCTGGCTTTATGTTTTTGGTTATTGGTTTTTTTGTATAGACCAAAGCGAAGAAAATAAAACTAACACACAGATCTAATGGAGGCTGTGCAGTGGGGCGGGGAGGGGGGGTTTAGGGGTGGGATGGGGAGTTGGGAGCTCCCTTAGCAGCCCGATGCCTCCTTGGCTGGGTCTCACATGCACTCATGGCCACCTTGTGTGTAGCAAAGACACAGAGGGGAGTCAGGGAGAAAGGAGTGTTTAAGGATCTGGAGTAGATTTAATTCAATGCACAAACACACTCACAGGCCTCCAGCTTGGAACCTTGGAACCCTAGGAGGTGGGAGGGGTGAAGAGATGGCTGGGCATGAGTCCCCTCTTCAGGGACACCAGGCCTCATGTGTCTGTCCAAGGGGTGGCCTCCTTGCCAGCCTCAGCCTCCAGCCCTGCCCCGTCCAGCCTTAGCGTACATGTGTTGGATTTCTCCTGGGCGGAACATTCCCTGTGGCCTATGGCTTGGCGTCCAGACCCCTTTTTGGTCTGGGGTGGGCCACCCCAGCCCCTGCCTATCCCTTCTGTCCCCTCAGCCAGCATCCTCCTTGCTGGCTCTTGCCTCCTGATCTTTGTCCATGCTGTTCCCTCTGCCCAGGATGCCTTCACCTGCTCACTCACTGGGACCCTGCTCAGACCTCCCTCCAGGAACACTTCCTCCATGACTTCCCACTGCTCCCAGCCAGGCCGAACTGGGGCCCCTTCTCTGCTCTGTAATGCCCCATGCACACCATCATTTCACCCATCCCGATGTCGTGACTGTCCGCTTACGTGACGGTTCCCCACGTGCATCCCCCATCTCTCTACCCGGGGGGCCCAGCTGCAACGCGCCTGCCAAGCCTGAGGACCTGTGGCACCTGTGGGCCTGCTATGGCTTCATTTCCTCACCTGCCTGAGGCCGGGCGGTGGAGGGAGGCCGTGGCCTAGTCTGCGCAGGATCTCTGACACTGGCATGGATGTTCTGGGGGCAGGCGCACGGAGCCCAGTTGAGAGGCAGGTGTGGGGTGCAGGCAAGAGGTGATGAGATGCAGGATGCTAAGCTGACCTCTGCTGAGGGGAGGGGACAGGACAGAGTGTTCAGAATCACAAGGGCTTTTAACAGTGCACTTGCTCTGCACTCTGTGTTCGGGGCTGTCTTGTTCTGCCCGGGCTGCTGTAACAGAATACCATAGGCTGGGACCTTAAATGTCGGACATTTATTTCTCACAGTTCTGGGGGTTGGAAGTCTAAGATCAAGGTCCCAGCGGATGCCACACCTGGCGAAAGCCCACTCCTTGGCCTGTAGACAGCCACCTCCTCCCTGAGTTCTTGGTGCAAGCCCAGGGGGAGATCTCTCCCTCTTAGAAGGGCACTAATCCCATCACGGGGCCCCACCCTCATAGCCTCATCTAAACCTAAATACATCCCAAAGGCCCCACCTCTAAATATCACCTTGGGGGCTAGGACTTCAACATGTGAATTTGGGGGGAAACAGACATTCAGCCCATGACAGGGCCCTGGCAAAATCCACTCAACTTGGGTAATTTGAGAATTCAGTCAAGGGACAGTTTACAGAGGCGTGGGCAGGGGAAGGGACCACAAGTCTCATTAAGAGGCAATGAGGACAAGGGATGGGAGAGGGCAATGAAGCACCAGTGTTAAGGGTTAATACTAGTCATGATTGAGCTTCACATGAGGCGCTGAGCTTCCTGGCAGCCTGGACAAAAAGGGAAAGCTTAAGCTGGTTCATGAAGTGAGTTGACACTTCAGGTTTTCGTGTAGGAGCTAACTGAGCCTCAACCTTGGGAAAAAAAAATCAATTCATGTCTCTGAACCTCAGTTTCTTCCTCTGTAAAATGGGGATAATGCCTGCTCTGCCTCCTGCACATGAAGACGGAATGAGAGCACAGTGATTCCAGGCAGGAGGAAGGGCGAATGGCAAAAGGCTTTTTCCCAGAGGAGTTTTGCCTTTCTGTTTTCCAGAAGGGACATCTACCCCCAGGGACATTGGCAGGAAACTGTCACATGACCCTACCTTGCTGCAAGGGAAGCTGGGAAATTGAGGATATTTTATTGCACACGTTGCCCCCTTGATAAAATCAGGGTCCTGATGGTAAGAAAGGAAGGAGGCGTGGAAGACGGGGTAGATCTCCCGACGTGTCTGCTGTGACTCGGAACTAGTCTCCCCGGCTAATCTCTTCCACTTAGGTAGGCTTATTCCAGGGAGGCAGCCGAATTGCTGAGTGCCTGGGTTTCCGCAAAGGAGGCGACCAGAGGGGGAAGTGCAGGCTTAGGTGATGTGGGCAGACCTGACTGAGCGGCCACACCCAAGGAACAGGAAACCCGGCCCTGGTGGTCTGGGCCAATGTCAGTGTCGGCCACCCACCACAGACAACAGGTCTACCTCCATGTCACCAGTACCAATGGAGAGCGACACCCACCTATCACAATGGCAGGTGCCACGCTGAAGACAAGGGAGGCAGCACCAAGCGCCCCCAGAAATGGCGATGAGCCAGAAGGAGGGGCAGAATCCGACAAGGTGGTGGTGGGCAGAAGACCTTCCTCTGCCCTACGTCCTGCCAGCTGGACTTAGAATCAAATTGACCCGAGAAAGATTAACAGAGGAAAATCAAATTTAATAGGTGTACCTATGGGGAATCCATGCAGACATGAACTTCCAAAGACAGTGAGGCAATGGGAAGCTTATCTGAGCTAAGGAGAGGGGAAGGGTCTGAGGATACAAAGGGGAGAAAGCTCACTAGCCGGAAAGTGAGAGGAGAGGTTTGGAAAAACAGGAAAAATTTTGGTAGCTGGAGGGGAGGCAGAGAGCTTTTCCTGCATCTGCTGGGTTTTGATTATTTTTACCTTGAAATAATCTTTATGCCCAAGTGGTGCATCTTGGGGCAGCCTGCCCTTGGCCCCTACATTGGGATTTCTTTTTTTTTTTTTAAGATTTTATTTATTTGACAGAGACACAGTGAGAGAAGGAACACAAGCAGGGGGAGTGGGAGAGGGAGAAGCAGGCGCCCAATGACTGAGCCACCCAGGCGCCCTACATTGGGATTTCAATATCAAGTTATCAGGGGGCACCTGGCTGGCTCAGTCGGTAGCGTATGCGACTGTTGATCTCGGAGTTATGAGTTTGAGCTCCACGTTGGGCATAGAGATTACTTAAAAAAAAAAAAATCAAGTTATCAAAATAAATCCAAAGTAATTATCATTTGTGAACCTAAAAGTACTGTTAAAGATGCAGTTTGTCAATTTAAAACGTTCTTAAAAAATTAAAAATGTTTTTAGGGCGCCTGGGTGGCTCAGTTGGTTAAGCGACTGCCTTCGGCTCAGGTCATGATCCTGGGGTCCCGGGATCGAGTCCCGCATCGGGCTCCCTGCTCGGCGGGGAGCCTGCTTCTCCCTCTGACCCTCCTCCCTCTCATGCTCTCTGTCTCTCATTCTGTCTCTCTCAAATAAATAAATAAAATCTTTAAAATAAATAATAAAATAAATATGTTTTTAAAGTATTAACAGGGCGACTCGCTGGCTTAGTCAGTGGAGGATATGACTCTTGATCTCAGGGTTCTAAGTTGAAGCCCCACATTGCGTGTAGAGAGGACTTAAAATCTCTAGGGGGCGCCTAGGTAGCTCAGTTGGTTAAATGTCTGACTCTTGATCTCAGCTTGGGCCTTAATCTCAGGGTCATGAGTTCAGGCCCCCACATTGGGCTCTATGAGTGTGGAGCCTACTTAAATAAATAAATAAATAGGGCGCCTGGGTGGCTCAGTTGGTTAAGCGACAGCCTTCGGCTCAGGTCATGATCCCGGAGTCCCAGGATCGAGTCCCACATCGGGCTCCTGGCTCAGCGGGGAGCCTGCTTCTCCCTCTGACCCTCTCCTCTCTCGTGCTGTTTCTCTCTCTCTCTCAAATAAATAAAATCTTAAAAATAAATAAATAAAATCTTTTAAAAAATCAATTAAAAATGAAAAATAAATTGTCTTACACTAAAAAACTTTGAAAACATGTCTATACAACCTCATCTAAAAAGCATGTAAGTTGGCTAAAAAGATACACTCAACAAGATAACATAAAGAAGTAGGAAATAATTAGATGGAATCCTAAATCCTATGCTTGATCCAAAACATCTATGCACATTTAGAGAACATGGGGAAATTTGGTAACACCCAAGACACGTGGGAAAGATTTGAGAAATTCAGTTAGTTGACCCCAGTTCCCAATAATTACTAGTACAATGAAGCTGTGGAAAATGTGTCCAAATGCAGTCCCGGTCTCTGGAAGGAACAGGGGCACTCTTCATGGGCTAGATTCGTGGGTCATTTGTTCCTTCAATCACCAAAAGCTTCCTAAGGACCTTTTCTGCCAGGCTTTGCTCACAACCCTAGGGATAGAGATGCCCCACATTCTTGTCTTCCGGGTGTGAAACAGACAAGAAAGTAATGGTAGCAGGAGAGTGCGCATGTGCTTAGGAGTCTCAGTGGGTTCAGCAAGCCCATGGAGGGAGTGGATGACATTTGAGTCGCCTTTCAAATAAGGAAGTGTTCAATGGAAATCATGGAATGTACCTGGGACTTCCTGGCAGTGGGAGCAGCAAAGATGTGAGGATGGGAAAATGAGCACAGAGTTAGGAGAAATGACACCCCGTCTGGGAGCAAGGAGGGCTTCTCAGAGGAGGAGGCCAGCCTCAGCAGGAGAGTCAGGAGCAGGAGTGAGCCAGCAGGCTCGCCTGCTGACCCCCACCATCACCCCAGGTACTTTGCCTCTGCCTTCTCTCCTTCCCCTCTCCTGACCAGCAGGGGGCCTAGAAAACCAGAAGACACCAGGCTGAGGGGCTCAGGCCCCCAGCATCCCCCACTTCCTCAGCCCAGGCCCTGGAGAGGTTCAGAGTGTTCAGTGCCCAAGAGTCTGACCAGGGCCTGGGAAGAAGGAATAAAGGAAAGGGGGCCTTACGTTGTGGAGGGGCCTGGGCACTGGTGGGGAGAGGGATGAGGGGTCCCAGGAGTCCCACAGGAGGGGAGCAGGAGTGGGGGTGGTGAGGCGGTTCCCCTGGCCCATGTCCAAGGCACTCCCTTCTGCCCTGTTCCCAGTCTGATGCAGAAAGTGGTCCTGGTGTCTGACCCCACCCGGATCCTTGGCACTGACCCTCAGTGGCTCTTGCCATGGGGTAGCCTGTCCTAGGTTCATTTTCCAGGATCAGGCCAGGCAAGGAGGCCTGAGCCGGGGGCGCACTGAGGCTGGGTTTGGAGTGACTATGCTTGGCCCCAAGTTCATGGCTGTGGTGGGTCGCAAGCCCCTTCCTGTCTTCTCTAGTTCAGCAGGGTGCATACTGGGAGGGAAGGAGGAGGTCTACGGTTTCTGTTCTGCCAACCTCTCTGGTTAGAGCAGCAGAACTGGGCTGAAGGACTCCACTGGAGAGGGGCCCACGGGGTCTCTTGGGCTGTCATGGGCTTATCAGCCAGGCCAAAATGCTTACTTGTGGAGTGACCAGGGGTCTGAGCTTTGGCTTCTCCAACCGTCCAATGAAGTTGCCATCCTTACTCTGCCTCTTCTGTGGGGTCACTGATCCCATGGGTGAGGGCTGGCTGGGTGAGGGTAGGGGGTATGCGGGCTGGCACCGCCCTCTGGTGGCTATAGCTAGAGTTGCCTTGCAAGGTGTGGGGGGAGGGGGTAGAGGGTGTAGTCTACTGGGAGCCTGAGGGTCCCCTTCAGCTCTGTCTTCTCCACTCCACTTTCTTCTTCTTCACCGCAAACTTCCCAGGGTCCTCAGGGCTGCTTTCTCATGGAATAATTCAATTCAGCAAACATCCATTCAGCAGGAATAGAATGGGCCCCTATTGTATGTCCTGTTCTGTGCACGCCCTGTATCTCAAACAAATAAATAAATCTTAAAAAAAAATAAAGGTACACAGGGGAAAAAAGACAAATTACATTCAGGGAAATAAAGAGAAGAATGAGTTGAAATGTGCTTTAAGAATAAAATGCCCAGGGTGCCTGGGTGGCTCAGTCAGTTAAGCATCTGCCTTCTCTCGCTCTCAAATAAATAAATAAATAAAATCTTTTTTTTTTTTAAGATTTTATTTATTTATTTGAGAAAGAGTGCGTGAAAGAGCACCAGCAGGGGGAGCAGCAGAGGGAGAGGGGGAGAGAGAGGGAGAGAGAGAGAGAGAGAGAGAGAAGCAGGCTCCCTGCTGAGCAGGGAGCCCAGACCCTGGGATAATGACTTGAGCCGAAGGCAGATGCTTAACCATCTGAGCCACCCAGGCACCCAATAAATAAAATCTTAAAAAAATAAAATGCACAGTCAGCTTAGTATAAAGAATGTAAAAATATAATCTCATTAATAATTTTTTATGTTGATTACATGTTGAAGTGATAATATTTTGGAGATACTGGATTAAATAAAATATATTATTAAAACTAATTTTAGAGCACCTCACTGGCTCAGTCTTGATCTCGGGGTCATGAGTTTGAGCCCCAGGATGGGCGTGGAGTTTACTTAGAATTAAAAAGAAAAAAGTTTCAAAAATGAAATAAAATAGGGGGCACCTGGGTGGCTCCGTTGGTTGAGCATCTGCCTTTGGCTCAGGTCATGATCCCAGGGTCCTGGGATAGAGTCCTGCATAGGGCTTCCTGCTCAGCGGGGAGCCTGCTTCTCCCTCTCCTCCCCCTGTTTGTGCGTGCTCTCTCTGTGTGTTAAATAATCTTTTTTTAAAGGATTTTATTTATTTATTTATTTTATATTTGTATATCGTAGGGACTCAGTAAATATTTGTCAAATGAATGAATGGACCCAGATGGAAGGAAACATTCTTACCACAATGCTTCTCCATGGGAAAGCTGGTGGACAGGGCAGTCTGATCCTCGTTCCTGGGTTTTGTCTCTTGTTCCATGCTGTATCCCGGACACCTGGCCCGCAAGGCACGTTGTCAGCACTAGAAACCTCTGTCCCAGGTGTAGCCCTTGGGCAGTAGCCCCTGTCCTGGGCTCAGGCTTAGCGTGATGGCTGTGGGGAAGAGGCTCCTGGAATTCCTTAGAAATGGATTCATGTGGAGGGGGCAGGGAGGTTATCACAAAAATCTAGAAGAGAGGATGAGGCCTCAACAGCAGAGAGACTGACGAGGAGACTGGTCATTTGAGAAATATTTAGGAGGTAAATCAAGCAGGACAGGTGATTGATGGGTTATTGAAGGGAAGAAAATTTGCGCACTAAGAATGATTCTAAGGCTTTAAAAGAATTAGTGCCACAACCATCTCTTTCTGGCTGGCAGGTTCTTCCAGTTTAAAGGGACAGAAATGGCCACCGACCGACTCCTCTGCCGCCCCATCCAACTCATTGTAGGTACCGCCTCCCATTGCGCACTCTGAGGGACACGCTCAGGGGCCATGCGGGACGAGGTCCGAGGGGTCTTCACCCGGGAGACCTCTAAGCGCAGTCTCCAGGAAGAACAGGTGTCTGCCAGGGTGGGAGGAGGTGGGCAAAGCCAATGAGGGCTGGAGGTAAAGCACAAGCAAAGGTAATAAGACGAAGTAAGAAATAAGGAAGACGGCTGTCGAGCGGCTGGAGCACAAGGGTGTGAGCGCAGGGACCAGTGTGACGCGCCAGACTTGTCAGCGCGTTGAGACCATACTGGAGTTTGGATTCATGTCCCAGCTACCGGAGAAAGCACAAAACTGCCCTAACTCCCAGGTCATACCCAGGGTGGGCAGCAGCCGGCAACCCTGGCCGGAGCGGACGGAGGGGGTGTCCCCAGCTAGGGACCTCGAAGTCTCTGTACTCGAATTCCAGGGAAGCGGCGACTTGGGGCAGAACCATTCTCGGGAGGTGGAGAGGGGAGGAGAAGCCCTGCACTCGGAACCCGAGCCCACGGAACCGGCTGGAACCGCCATTCGACTCTGCCCCTTATTCTGATTTCTGCGCTCAGCTTCGCCACCAAGAGCTCCCCTCGCGCGCGACCCCCAGTCCGGGGCCTCACTGGTTGCTCCCGGCCGCCCACTCCCGCGCGTGGTATGGCCCGGCGGGCGCCCACTCGGGGCGCTGGTTATAAAGGCCCGGCTGCGGCAGCCGACTGCGGACTCAAGATGCGTCCTAAAGAGTCGGGGTCCGGCTACGCGAGGCACCGGTTCAGACCCCGGGATCCGGCGGGAATCACCCTCGCACCCCCACTCGCAGCCAATCCCGCTCCAGAGCCCTCTGCGCAGTTTGCAGCCGCCCCTGCGCGGGCACCCGCGGCCGGACAGGGAGCAGGATCCAGATCCCCTTCCGTCTCGGGACGCCCAGCCGGAGCTCGCCCGACCTCCGAGGCTGGATCGGCGGCAGGAGCCCCACGCGCGTCCGCATTCTCAGCCGCCCAGCGGCATGCCCAGTCCGTGCCCGGCACCTCGGACGCCCCATGGACCCGCTTCATATTCCAGGAGCCCTTTGGTCCCCCGGCCACTGGCCTGGGGACTGGAAAGGCGGCGGGCATCTGGAAGACGCCGGCCGCCTACATCGGCCGTCGGCCTGGGGTGTCGGGCCCCGAGCGTGCCGCCTTTATTCGGGAGCTGGAGGAAGGTAACCCGGGTCCCCGGAACCCCAGAGCCGGTGGGACGTAGGCACTTCCGTGGAGAAGGGGGCCCCGTCGGCTCGGAGCGCCCCGCCCCCTCTGGCATTCAGTCTTATCGCTCTATCGACTTGGCGATGTCACTGTCTGCGGTCCCTGTCGGGTCGCCTCTTGCCCATCTCCTCCTCCCTTCTGTGGTCTCCTGATCGTTGTCGGGGGCAGGTCCGGGGGCTGTGCGCGCCCGTTGCTCCGCAGCTCTGCGCGCTCTCAGGGCACCCCTCCCCAGGCTACCGCAGTGCCAGGAGAGGGGCGGGGGGCTGCGGGAGGGCGCTGCCCCGTGCGCTCTGAGCCTGCGCTGGCCCGCCGCGCGGCGCTGGGGAGGTGGATGGGCGGAGGGGAGGTTTTGTCAACCGTTTGGCTGCGGGGGGTCAAAGCCCTGTTTTCCCCAGCCTAGAGATGGGCGGGGGGCTCCGGTTTCGTCCCCTCGTAGCTTCTCCTGGGTGGCAGGAGATCTCTGGATTTGGGTTTAGAGGCTCACGGCCCCCCTCCTGCAGTGCTGGAAAAGTCTCTTCCTGCTCTCCACACGCAACAGGTGCAGGGTGGGTGACTGTGTCTGTTTTATGACCCACGAGGCTCCAATGAGGCGGCCAAGGCTGCCCTCTGGGTAAGGGGTGATGAGCCAGTCTGTGGCTGCTTCCACTAGCCGCCTGCATTCTCCTAGGTGCCAGGGACCCAGGCGGCGGAGAACTCAGTTCCACCTGAGCTTGGAGGACTGGGATCCTTTGCCTCGCCCAGGCCCCTCCAGAACAAAAGAGTCCAGTTGGTCCTGGGAGCAGGGAAGGGAATGCTGGGACCAGGGGGTGTGTGTGGAGAGGATATTGGGGGCAGGGATGGAGCTCAGTCTTCTCCTGCCTTGTCCCTGACTCCTGTTCCTGGAGGATAACTGGGGATAGGGCAGGAAACAGTGGGATGTGGGGTAGGATATGCCCCCCTTTTCCTGACCCAGGTGCATCACTTGTTTTTGCAGCGCTGTGTCCTGACCGAACCCCACCAGTCAAGATCACCCAAGAAGATGTCAGACTGATGTTAAATCTGCTAGAGGAGGTGTGTACTGCCTTCCCTAGGGCCATCCTGAGCCTTAGCCAGGCCTCCGTTTTAATTCTGCCTGGGAGGGGTAGAAGTCCTGTCTGTTCCCTGCTTGACTATTTTTCTGGGAGCCAAGCTGGGGGTCCCTCTTATGATGTCTAGGCTGGAATTGCTGTTAGAGCCATCTGGTCTGACCTGCTCTTTTCTATAAGGGGAAACTGAGGCCCCCACAGTGGGTTGATGGCAGACTCTTTTCCAGTACCCTGGAACACTAGGGTGTGGAAGGGTTTCCCTTAGTGGCCTTGCTTCCCTTTGACCCCTGTGTACTCCCTAGCTTCTCCCAGCTGTCTGGGAGGTCCCAGAAAACAGGAAAGTATTCCCCATGGATGGGGATCCCCTCTGCAGAGAGAGCGGGACCTAAATACGGTGGCTCGCATTGGCCAGTCCCTGGCGAAACGGAACAGTGTTCTGATGGAGGAGAACAGCAAGCTGGAAGCCATGCTGGGCTCAGCCAGGGAGGAGGTAACTGGGCAAGGAGGAGGGGTAGGGCGTGCGCCATCTCAGACCTTCCTACATCCCCTTCGTGCCAGGACCTGTGCCTGCCCCCATCCCCCCCGCCCGCCTTCCAACAGGGATCCTCTCCCCCACTGGCAGATTTTACACCTCAGACACCAGGTGAGCTTGCGAGATGATCTCCTCCAGCTCTACTCAGACTCTGAGGAGGAGGAAGAGGAGGAGGAGGATGAAGAAGAGGAAGAGGGAGAGGAAGGAGAGGAAGAGCAGCAGCATGATCATCCCTATGGAGCCTCTGAGCCGTGAGTGTCCTGCCTTTTCACCGGGGCAGCTCCTTCTCTGTGCCTCAGTTTCCCCATTTGCAAACAGGGACACACACGGTGTACCTGCCAGCAGGGTTGCTGGGGCTACATGAGACCACCACAGTGAGCCCGGGTGGGCTAACCCTGGGTGGGCTGGGACCTGGGTTCCCCCCCTCCCGCCCCCGTGCTGGGCCCTGACCGCCATCGCTCCCACCGCTAGGACTTCCGTGCAGGAGTCCGAGTCGCCGCACTACTGCCCGAAGCTGGAAACCCTGCAGGAGCAGCTGAGGCGGCTGGAGGAGGAGAACGAGCAGCTGCGAGAGGAGGTGAGGCTGCGGCAGGAGGGCGCAGCTGCAGGCAGGGGCTGTTGACACTCCTGCTCCTTCTTCTCTCCCTCCCTCCCTCCAGGCCTCTCATCTCGATGCCCTTGAGGAGGAGGAGCAGATGCTCATCCTGGATTGTGTGGAGCAGTTTTGTACGTGCAGCTGTAACTTGGGGGTAGAGGGCTGTCCCAAGGAGCCGAGGGAAGAACTCAGAACTCACAGTCTTGGGACCTGAGTTCGAGGCCCACCCTGGCACTTCCCAGCTGTGGGAACTTGGACAAGTTCCTTGAGGTCTCTGAAACTTCATCTTTAGAATGGGGAGGAATAATGTCAGCCCTGCAGACCTCTCCAGAGGCACAGCTGAGAACGTGCTTTGCACACACTGGAGAGAGCTGTGCAGAAGCTGTGGGGCCCCTCTCAGCCTGTTTCATTTTGTAATTTGGGGCTTGGGAAGGAGGGGCCTGGAAGCAAGGAAGAGAAGGAGCCGTGAGCGGCCAGACACCAGGCGAGGCACTGGGTCTGGGGCAGTGGCGGGTACCGTGTGTTGATGAAGATGAGGGAGGCCCAGGGTTTGTCCCTGAGAAGCTCAAGTCTAGCTTTGAGATGCAGGTGCAAGATGGGAGCGGCTGAACTCATGCTGCTTGCCTCCCTGCAGGCCTGACCTTCCTTCCCTCTGGGTTCCCCAACTCCCCGAATGGCCAGGCCCCTGGCATAGGAGCTGGGCCCCAAGTTCGGTTGCTTCCACCTCCTAAGGAAGGCTAAGTCTCTTTTCTCCTCCTCACCCCCCTGACTCTAGCCCAGGCCGGGTCTTAACTGGTCTCCCCTCCTGTACTGCTGTCTTTCCAGGTCCTTCTGCACACAGCCCAAAATCAGTTTTCTAAAACCAGATCTGACCCATGTCATCCTCTGCCTAAAACCCCAAGCTTCCCACTGGCCAAAGGGTAACCTCAGCCCTCTCCCCCAGCCCCTGTGATCTGGGCCCTGCCCAGATCCTGAGCCCTCCCTCCCAGGGTCTTGTGATTGGCCCCTCCACACCCTGTCTGGGAGGCTTGTTTACCCTTCTTGGCCTGGCTGGGTCCCACTTACCCTGCAGAGGCCTTAGCTTCGCAGACCGCAGACCGTGTAAGGCAGGACCGGGTGCCACTGTGACCCCCGGTGCACCCTTTACATGTGTTCCATCCTAGCCCAGAGTAGGCCCTGGTGGGATTTCCTTGCCCATCAGTGTCCCCACTAGACTTGAGCTCTGTGTGCGCTGGGACCAGGTCTCGACGGCCGCTCACCCAGGGCCGTGCTCCGTGTCAGTCAACAGACATTTATTGGGATGAAGAGCCAGTGAGGAATATGAAGTCCTGCAAACCCAGAGTCCCCCGCCCCAGCTGAAGGGTGGGGTGGACAGAGGCCTCGGGAGGGCCAGACCGGTCCCCAGAGGCCGGGCGAGCCAGCGCTGACCTTCTGTCCCCGCGTCCCCCCAGCTGAGGCCAGCCAGCAGATGGCCGAGCTGTCGGACGTGCTGGCGCTCAGGATGGAGACCCACAGCCAGCAGCGGAGGGAGGTGGCCCAGCTGCGGACCCAGGTCCTGATGCTGCGGCAGTGCTGTCAGACGGTGCGTCGGGCTGTGTGCAGGGCTCCCCGCTCCTGCCAAGGCCCCCGGGGCCCCCACGCCCCCTCCTCCCTGCCCTTGCCTCTCGGAGCCCTCGGCTCAGCCAGGCCCCAGGCCCCGCTGTGCGGCAGTCAGAGTCGGAGGAGATGTCGGAGAGCATCTCGTTCTGCCCCCTCGTTGTCCCAGGGAGGGGGCGCAGGCCCAGAGAGGGTCACGGGGTGTCCTAGGATGCATGACTCTCCCACCTGATGGGGCCTCATTCCATGTGACTTCTTTTTTTTTTTTTTAAAGATTTTATTTATTTATTTGAGAGAGAGAATGAGAGAGAGCACATGAGAGGGGGGAGGGTCAGAGGGAGAAGCAGGCTCCCTGCCGAGCAGGGAGCCCGATGAGGGACTCGATCCAGGGACTCCAGGATCATGACCTGAGCCGAAGGCAGTCGCTTAACCAACTGAGCCACCCAGGCGCCCTAGCATGTCTCTTCTAACACTAAGAACATTTTCCTAAAGAATCACAATACCTTAATCACCCAAAAAACTTCTTATTGATTTTTTTTTTTTAAGATTTTATTTATTTGAGAGAGAGAGCACATGAGAGGGGAGGGTCAGAGGGAGAAGCAGGCTCCCTGCCGAGCAGGGAGCCCGATGCAGGACTCGATCCTGGGACTCCAGGATCATGACCTGAGCCGAAGGCTGTCGCTTAACCAACTGAGCCACCCAGGCGCCCTCCATGTGACTTCTTGCTTCAGGGGTTGCCAAAGGCTCAGCTATGTGCCTGGGAAGATTTGCTGGAGGTGGTAGGGAGGCCTCGGGTGAGGCTGACTGGTCTCGGGTCTGGCTGACCAGTCTCGGTCCTTCCAGTATGGAGCCCAGACGGAGAAGTTGCAACGGCAGCTGGCTTCGGAGAAGGAAATCCAGATGCAGCTCCAGGATGAGGTGAAGCTCCCCCTGGCCCAGAGCTGGGAACTCAAGGCCCTTGGTCAGCTGGCTGACTCTCCTGGGAGGACGAGCTCCTTGAGCAGGCTCTGGGTCTGTCCCTTTGCACACCCTGGGTGTTTGGCGAGGGGCCTGGCAGGTTCAGTTGGGGTCTGAGTGGAGTAGAGTCCAGGGACCTGCCGGGGGCACCCTGCATGTCATTATGTGGGTCTAGAGACTGGGCCGCTTGCCTCTTAGCCCAGGCTTCCTGGCACGCTGGGGAGAGGGTGGGCAGGGTGTGCTGGGCGGGTGCGCCTGGGTCCCAACAGAACCTGCAGGTGGCTTCCCAGCTGCAGGACCTGTGGAAGAGGTACACGGAGTGTGGGGGCATGCTGACTGAGGCCCAGGAGGAGGCGAAGACCCTCCGCCAGCCAGCCCCGGTGTCCACTGGCCCTGTCACCCACTACACATACATTGTACCCGTGGTGAGGACCCCCAGCCGCCCGCCTCCTGCCCTCTGTGTGCTCATGCCTCAGCCCTGCTGGCTGATTTCCATCCCCCGTCCCTTTCTGTCCCTGGAAGTAGAGGGGTTGGAGTTCTAGGGCATGCCCTGGAAGTAGGGGTTGGAGTTCCAGGGCATGCCCTGTGGGCATGCCCTGCTAATATCCACCTCTCCACCACAGGAGGCCCTTCCTGGTTTCCAGGAGACCCTGGCCGAGGAGCTCAGAATGTCTATAAGGAGGATTATCTCAGACCCTGTGTTTTTTATCGAAAGGTGTGGTGCTGGGGCCCCCAGGCCCTCGCCTGACGCACACTCACCTGCCCGGAGCGTGGAGGGGGTTTGCTTCTGACTTCTTCCTTCACTTGTGACGCCCCCTTGTTAGCTGCCCCGTCCCCTCCCCCCACACCCTTTTTTCTGTCCACATGTGTGGGCCCCTCATTTTTCCCTGGGATTTTTTCCATGCTGGGGCCCCAGGGACTTTGCAGTTTCAGCTAATGTTGCCTTGGGAAGGTGATGGCCCTTTTCTCTGTTGAAGGAATCACGGAACTGCTGCAGAGGAGATGTCACACCTGGGGTAAGCTGGCCAGGGGCTCCCCCATCACCGCCCTCACTTTCAGCAGCCAGACAACCGTCTATGACCCTGCCACCCTGGAGAACGCCCCACTCTCTGGGCTGGCTGGGCTGAGGTGTTCTGGGAAGGGGCGGCCCCCTTTTCCTTCTGATCTTGCCCCATAGTTGGCCATCTGACTTAGGCTGTTCCCAGTGGGGACTGAAGCCTTCCCTTCACCTCACCAGAGACTGAGAGGAGAATGAGCACTGGCCCAGGAGCTGGGAATGTCTGGGACTTGAGTCCCCACTTGATCCCTTTAATTGGCTGTGTGTCCTTGGGCAAACTGCTTGACCAGTCTGAGCCTTACTAAAATGGATTTGTTCCTATGGGGCAACTAGCTGTGGGCTGGGCTGTGAAGGTTAGATCACGGAGAAGAATATTATCCTTGCGGCTCTGGGTTGTGCACGGGGCGGGGGGGTGGGGGGGGTGGTGGCGGGGAGGTGTACCAGGGGAAGGCAGGGCTTGTGCAGTGTGGGTGACCATTCTCCCTCCTTCTTACCTGGGAGAAGGTAAGCCTGGGCTGGGTGTCTGAAGCCTGGAGGCTGGTACCCAGCTCCCCTTTCCCCTGGCTGGGACAGAAGTGGGGAGTAGCCGTCGGGTCTTATGGGTAGACTGGGGCAGAGAGCAGGGGAGCTCCTCAGCCCTGGTGGCTGGAGGTGTCCCCGGGGAGCGGAAGAATGGGGCCGGGGGCCCTGGCTGCGCTTGGCTTTCAGGGGCACAGAAGGACGTTCCTGTCTCCCTGGCCAGGTACAAGCTGTGCTGCGGTGAGGCACGAGAGCAGGAACGGGGGTTCGAGGCTGAGAAGGGGTTAATGACAGCAGAGGACTTTGTGCCTTCGGAGGAGGAGGAGCGGGGGGCCACAGAAGAGGGGGTGTCAGCTGAGGAGGGGTTGACAGAAGAGGCGGAGCTGGTGTCGGAGGAGGCTGAGGCCTGGGAGGAGGTAGAGCCGGAGCTGGATGAGGCAACGCAGACGAACGCAGTGACCTCAACCCGGGCAGCCAGCGGCTTGGGCCCCTCTCACCTCAGCATGAGGCGTGTCCTCCGGCAGCTGGCTAACTGGCAGGACTCGGGGTACAGGTGGCAGCTGAGGCAGAAGATGCTCCAGGAAGGTGAGTGCTCCCGCAGGGGCCTCCCTCTGGCCAGCCGGACAAGCTGCAGATCATCAAGCCGATGAAAGGGGAGGGTAGGTGAGCCCCCCAGGTGCTCACTTACCCCGGCCAGGCCCCACCCAGCGTGCTGATTTGCATGGACTTTGCATATCATTTCCATAGGCAGCGGGGATCTGTGGCCCCCCGGGCTCATTTATGTGGAATTGGCATAAGATTCCAGAGCTCTACCCCCTTTTCTCCTGGGAGGCTGGGCTGGGGGTCAAGACCGGGACTGCTGCCCTCCGTTCCACCTGAGCTTCCTGTCTCTGCCGCCCCCAGCCCCAAGGCTCCCCAACCCTGCACCAGTGGCAGCAACAGGCCAAGACAATGTGGGGGGTGGGGCGGCAGAGCAGCAGCCTGGGGTGCTGACCCAGGACTTCCAGAGACTGGAGGAGGACAGGGCCAACCACTCTCCCAGGGCCTGGGAGGAAGACGGGGGTGTTCTGGGGCCACCCAGGCCATTGGGACAAAGGCCTCTGCCAGCAAGGGTGGTCGGACCAGTCCCCTGGGTGAGTCTGAAGATGGGCTAGGGTCTCCTCCAGGGTGGTGGGGGGTGGGTCAGGGTCTCCTTTCCCCAGCTAGAAACCCCAAGGTTTGGGGAGCCACACCTACTGAATGCAGGCTGCCTTCAGGGAGCTCACAGAGACGCATTTTTTCCTTTAGTTGTCACACCCTGTAGGTAGGAGTTCTTGTCCCCCTTTGTTAGGTGAGAACAGAGCTAAAGTAACTCGCTGGAGGTCGCACAGCTGGAGTGGATCTGAGCCTGTTCTGTTCACTGCTATGCCATAATGACTTTCCTGGCCTATCCCTCCCCTCCGACCCTGTCCTGGTGCCTGCCTAGCCCGCTCAGTCAGCTGTGAAATTTAGAGCCTGTTGCTAGCCTCACCATCGTAGGTGGCCTGCCCCCACTCTGAGGGCGCTTTGGTCACTGCTGGGCAGCCTCATCAGGGTCACCATGGAAGGTTGTGCAGTTTGTATACTGAACAGTGACCTCTATGGCGGGCCGGTGGGCAGCCTGCACAACGATCAGTCGTGGCTGTCTTTCTCATATAGCTGACAAGGCCTCAGCCCCTGCCCACTCTCCAGGCCCCCAGTTCACCTCCACTCCCCTTCTCTTCCAGGCTTTGCTGTGTCCCAGCAGCCTGCAGAGGCCCCACAGACAGCCTGAGGCCCCTCCTTCAGCCACCTGGCCAAGTCCCACCTGCCCCAGAAACCTCCTTCCTGTCCTCCCAAACGGGACCCTCCTGTCTGTCACCAGTGCACCTTCCGTCCTGATGAACCTGGGCTGGGGCTTGAGGACTTTTCTGAGCTAGGGGACCCCGGCCCTTGCTCTGCAGCGGGTGCAAAATCTGTGGCGGCTGGGGCTGGAGTCACATGCTAGCCCAGGGGCTGGTGGAAGCCCCAGGGGGAGGCCTGTCAGCTGCCTGACCAGGCTCTGAGCTGGGCTGGGGGTGGGGCTCGGGCCCTGGTGCAGGAAGGTGTTCTGATGACCCTCCTGACAACATGCCCTTGACCCCCAAGTTAAAGGTGGCCCCTGAGTCCTTGCTGACTTTCAGGGACCTGGCCCTCTTCCTCCATTCTTGGCCCTTCCTTCTTAGTCCCTCACTATTGTTGGTAACCAAGAGTGTCTCTACGTGTGGGTGAGGGGTCCCTCTGTCCCCTGGGGGCCTCCTCCCCACCTCCCTGCCTGTGGCCCTTGAGTGTCCAGGCTCCCCGCCCAAGTCACTCCCTCCCTGCTGTCCTCCCCTCAGTGCTCCGCGTTTCTTCATTCCAGATGTCCTGCCCTTTCCCACTCTTTACTCGTAAACAGCTGGAGTCTGGGGCTTAGGACCCCCGTTGGTCTGGCCCTGCCCCCTGTTGTGCTACTCGCTCTTCTGTTCTTCTGTTGCTTGTCGGCCGTACACCTGCCAGTGCAGGAAATAAAGGACCTGTGCACTACCTGGCCCGCGCTCCGGTGTCCTTCTCTGGGAGTATGCGTGCGTGACTGCAGCTCTGCTGGGGCAAAGCTGTGGAGAGACGATGGGCTCCAATACGATGGGCATCATGTGCCACGGGCTTTTGTTAAATACATGACCTGGTCACATCAACAACCCCTGTGGAGTGGTGGGTGATCTGATAAACAGTTGTCGGAGGAGAAAACAAGCCCAGGCAGGTTAAGTGACCCTCCCAAGGGTCTGAGAGCGAGCTGCGGAACTGGGATGTGAACCCAAGCTCTCAGACCTCCTGAGTCTGTGCTCAGAGAGACTCCCTTCCCTATTTTTCTGCTCCAGGGATTCTGGCCCAGTGCCCTGGCTGTGAGGGGTAAGGCATGGGCGAGAGTCCCCCACTGTCTTAGGTAGAGGGCCCTCAGACCTGCAACAGCATTTGAAAACAAGTGGTTTGTTTGGGAGCTCATCCAGAAAGCATTCCTGGGGGGAGTGTGGGTGAGGGGTCCCTCTGTCCCCTGGGGGCCTCCTCCCCGCCTCCCTGCCTGTGGAGGAATTGAGAAGGAAAAGGGTGTGCTAGTCACTGGGGCTTAATCCTACTGGGGAACTCTGGGAAGAAGTATAGCCCTTTGGTACACGGGTGTGGTCTGGGTGGACCAGCGTCATCGGCATCTCCTGGGAGTTTGTCAGAAATGCAGATTCTCAGGTCCCACCCCAGACTTAACAGAGTCAGAATCTGTATGGTCACAAGGACCCCAGGGAGTGCACGTGCATGGTAAAGTTTGGGACCCACTGAGATGGAGCCGTCTCAGTTATCCCACTCAAGGGGTGAGGAAGCTGGGCATGCACCGCCCAGCTGACATTTGTCACTGAAAGCCTTGGGCATTAACATCACACTCTGTGCCCCATGTGTGGGTAAGGAAAAGCCCCCTGGCAGAGAATTTTTTAAAAATATTTAATCATTTATTTTAGAGAGAGAGAGTGTGAGCAGGGAGAGGGGCAGAGGGAGAGAGAGAGAGAGAGAAGCAGACTCCCTGCTGAACGCAGAACCCGATGACTGCTGAATCAGTCAGATGCTTAACCGACTGAGCCACCAGGGGCCCCAAGACTATTGATGCTTCTAGTGGACCATGGACAGCACATGTGGGAATGGATATTTTTAAATGGTTACACTTTATGTATGTATGCATGTAGTCTCCATGCCCAGCATGGAGCCCAATGTGGGGCTTGAACTCACGACCCTGAGATCAAGAGTCCCATGCTGTACTGACTGAGCCAGCCAGGCGAGGCGCCAAAATGCACTCTCTCTTGAATGTGGGTGGAGGCGTGATGGCATTTGGGGTTCTCTGGTGTGGCAGCTCAGGCCCCGTACACAACGGCTTTTTTTTTTTTTTTAATTTATTTGACAGAGAGAGACAGTGAGAGAGGCAACATAAGCAGGGGGAGTGGAAGAGGGAGAAGCAGGCTTCTCGCTGAGCGGGGAGCCCGATGTGGGGCTCGATCCCAGGACCCTGGGACCATGACCCGAGCTGAAGGCAGACACTTAGGATTGAGCCACCCAGGTGCCCCTACACGACGGCTTTTGAAATATCTGGGTGTGCCTCCTTCCCCAGTGTACAATTACACTGATAAATGGCAACTTCTGAGAATTGATACAGATTTGTAAACCAGGCAATGGATCATGATTTTCCATTTTGGCAGCTGACATCAGCCTTGGGCTCATTTGCTCTTGATCCATTCTCCTTGTATAAGGCAAACAGTGCCCTTCTTGGCCACCCGTAGATCACAAGGTTTTTTTATTTTTTATTTTTTAAAGATTTTATTTATTTATTTTGACAGAGAGACAGCGAGAGAGGGAACACAAGCAGGGGGAGCGGGAGAGGGAGAAGCAGGCTTCCTGCTGAGCCGGGAGCCCGATGTGGGGCTCGAACCCAGGACCCTGGGATCATGACCTAAGCCGACGGCAGACGCTTAACGACTGAGCCACCCAGGTGCCCCAGATCTCAAGTTTAGGGGCACCATGGTCTGAGCCACCGCTGCAAACCCTGTGGGTTAAGGCCCCCTGGTAATTATGTCCACCTTGCCTCCGAGGGTTAAGTGCTGCCGCCGGGTCCCCTCTGTCCTGCAATCCTCTCATCCCCACTGACACTTAAGTAGCCTGCGGCCACACGAGTGTCTCCTACATCAACCCCGGCCCACAGAGGACAACCTCTGCTGAGCTCAACAATGCTTACTTGTCCTCACTAACAGGTTCCTTATGTCCTCCGGGAAAGGGCTGTTCTCTGGACCCTTGCAGGGACTGTAATCATGTGGTGGATGCTCTTGTCTGACTCGACAACTCATTCTAACATGCCTACCCGTCTTTTGACTCCTTCCCCGGTCCTCTGCTGGGGAAGTTCGGGCACTTCACTTGCTACAGACTTTCAGGGAGTCGCTCCCCGCAAGGCATTAGGACTGGCTGTGTGTGTCCTTGCCAGGAGCTGAAAGCCTGAGTAATGGGAGACTGTCTCCCTCTCCCATATCAACAAACTCTCCCTATCCAGTCTCCAGCCCGCCTCCTTGGTCTGCCAGCCTTGAAAATCCCCTCCTGTGTGCTCTCCCGGTTCCTGCTGCGACATGTTATCCGGCTTATTCAGGTCCTGCAGTATTTCGGTTGAATAATCCCTTTTCCCCCATGTTTGGGACAGTGCTTCTGCACATCCTAAGACTTGACCCTAGTTTTTAGTGTGGAAACCCTGAAGGGAGGCAGGGGCAGATTTTGAGAAGCGAGAAAGGGAAGGGAGGGCAGTCAACAAAGGATGTCCTCGAGCAGGTACCTGCTGTGGGTAAGTGGGGCTCAGTCCTGCGGGGGAATTCTGGGAGACAGAGCTGAATACATGTCCGAGTCACCCCGCCCGAGGGGTGAGGGAGCTGGGGTATTGATTCTCCCGCTCTCATCTGTCACTGACTCATAGCTGCTTCTGGAGGTGCTAACTCTGCAGCATCTGAAGCCTGTCTTGCACTAGGAAGGCCCTCGGAGGAACAGTGGCATGTGCTTGTGGAAGGATGCTGCTGACAGGCAGAGAACTAGGAGGGAATATGGGTGAAGCATCAACAGTGCCCGTGCTGGCCACTCACCCGGCCATCTGACGAATATTTTATTGGATACCTCCTGTTCTTGGAACCAGGGATACAGCAGGGAAGAGGGACGTGTGGTCCCCACTCTTACAGAGTTGCCCTTCTAACCGGGGAGGCGGACAGTAAAGTAGCTAACGAGACAATGACAGGGTGTGAAATGTGCTCTAGAGAGCAACGTCAGAGACTCTGGGGCCGTTAGAGAGAACCGGGTGCTGTGTATGAAGCAGAAGGAGAAGAGCAGGTGGGTCTCTCAGGAAGAGGCATTTCAGCCAGGGCCCCAGGGAGAAAAAGGGGAGCCAGCCATGTTTGTGCCTGGGAAAAGCCTTCGGGGCACAGGGAATGGCGAGGACAAATGTTCTGAGCAGGACCAAGCGCAGGTGCATTTGTGTAAGGGAAAAGGGAGAGAGGAGGAAGGAACATGGCACCTGCCCTGAGGACAGCAGGGCTAGTTTAGGGCTTTGGCAAGGAGTTTAGGTCTTATTCTAAGTGTGACAGGAAGTATTGGAGGGTTAAAACCTGGAGTGGCACCGTTTGATTTATCTTTTAGAAAGCCGACTCTGCTTGTGACCCCACCACCATTTGCCACCTGCACTAGTAGATTCGGGGTCAGTGTTAGGCTCTGGGGACACCCAGAAGAATGAGTCATGGTCCCTGCCCCCAGGAGAGTGCTCAGTTCTCCCCACTGCCTCAGCCCTGTCCCCACTAACTCCCCTCTCCTGCCCCACACTTGACACAATGTGATCCATTGGAAGCTAATTTATTTTGAGTGGTTTTTCATGGGGCTGGGCTGGGCTGGGAGACGGCTGGGCTCTGAAGCTCCGTTCTAGGGACGCTGGTCCCCTTCCTCAGCACTGCGGCGGCCGAAGTCCATCCATCCGTAAGCTGCTTCTTCTTCCTCCACCCACGGTCCCTGCTTCTTGGACAGGTCTGAGGGTCAGAGCGGGGAGAGGACATGAGGATATGGGAAGGACATCTAGCCGCTGGAGACCAAGGCCAGGGTCAACCTTGGCTGGGCGAGACAAGCAGGGACAGCTGTCATAGCTCCTACCTGCCACCAGCTGTGGGGGACCCTGGAGCCCTAGCTGCCTTCGCTGGTGAGAGGCTGCACCCAGCCGGTCCACCCAGCGTGGCTCCAGGCCCCTATTTGCCCCTGGATCCGAGGGAGCCTCCTGCAGCTGGGAGCGGGGCCTCCAAGAAGCTTCAGAGGGGGTGGCCAGAGCCAGCGCAAAGATCAGCACGTACACACACAGTCGCTGCATCTTGTCTGCAAAGGAAAGAGGGGCAGAGCTGAAAGATGGGGCCATCCAGACACCCAAAGGCGGGGGCCTGGACCAGGTGGACTCTGGGTCCCTTGCTGTTGGCAGGTGCAACACTGTGTGGGGTTGTGGACTGTTCCTCAGCTCGCTTCTCCAATTCCTGCCAACTCCCCCGGCTCCCAGGCCTGCCCCACTTTCCTCCTCACCTACCTTAGGTACAACAGGGGCTTCTCTTGGAGGAGGAATTTACAACCGAGAGTGCTGGTTTCCAAATTTCTGCAGAATTTGAGGCTACGTGAGCTGCTCTGTAGATGTTTAATTCTTTGTAATTTAAAGTGAGCTTTTAAATAGTCATACCAAAGGGCACGTTACAGACGGCCCGGTACCTCTGTGGAGACCACCAGCGTATTCACCGTGTGGTCGGGTCCCACAGTTTCTGCACGGCCCCTGGAGGGAAGCTTCTCCCACCAGTTTTGCTTAACTGAGGAATATCCTGTGATTGTAGTTAAGCAGTTAAAAATTAAGCTGTTACCATTTGCACCTGTGTGTCAGGGTGACCTGAGTTTGGGGACGCCATAATACAGAAATGAACTGGATACTCAAATGAAACTAAAATTCAAATCTAAAATTCTATTCTCAGCACTTATGTTCTTTGAGCCTCATTATTCTGATTGGCTTTACCTTTCAGGAACACATTCATATTAATAAAATACTACCTTTTTTTTTTTAAAGATTTATTTATTTGACAGTGAGAGACACAGCGAGAGAGGAAACACAAGCAGAGGAAGTGAGAGAGGGAGAAGCAGGCTTCCCGCTGAGCAGGGAGCCCGATGTGGGGCTCGATCCCAGGACCCTGGGATCACGACCTGAGCCGAAGGCAGACGCTTAACGACTGAGCCACCCGGGCGCCCCAGTACAATACTACTTTTATCTGTTTTTCATAGTGGGGTTCTCTCTTAGATTTCCTTTGGAAGAGAAAGGGTTCTTGGTGCTAAAGAAACAAGGTTGAAAAATCAGTGATCAAGAGCTACGGTGGGGGCGCCTGAGTGGCTCAGTTGGTTAAGCACTGCCTTCGGCTCAGGTCATGATCCTGGAGTCCCGGGATCGAGTCCCGCATCGGGCTGCCTGCTTGGCAGGGAGTCTGCTTCTCCCTCTCCCACTCCCCCTGCTTGTGTTCCCTCTCTCGCTGTGTCTTTCTATGTCAAATAAATAAATAAAATCTTTAAAAAAAAAAAAGAGCTACGGTGGCCCATAGGAGCCACGCATATTGTCCACCGTGGTAGCTACGGGCCTCATGTGGCTCTTTACATTTAAATTAATTAAAATTAAAAACTCCTCCCCCAGGCTAGCCACCTTCCCAGTGCACCCGTGGCTGGTGGCTACCATATTGAACGGTGCAGATAGAGACCCCATCATCGTGGAAAGTTCTTTCAGACTGCGCTGGTCTAGGAAAAAGCTCGAGATGGGATCCAGAAGCCTTGGATTCCAGTTCCAACCCTTCCTTTGTCCTTCTCACCTCGCAGGACTGGGGTGAACATGGAGTAAGGGGGGTGAAGCAGCAAGTCAGCTCAAGGTTTGGGAATGCCAGGGTGGGTTCTAGGCCGAGACCTAGTCTGGCCCTGAGCTAAGAGAAGGGTGGCAGCCCTGGAGACACCGAGGGGTGAGCCTGGTACCTTGATGCAGGGAGTCGTCCCATCAACCCTCTTCCCCGCCTCTCCACTCCCCTCCTGGGTGCTCTCACCTGCAGAGCCGGGATGTGGGCGGTGCTGTAGCCGGCCTGGTGCCTTTCCAGTGCCTGCACTGCTTGGTGCTCCTGCCCTGCCTTATAAAGCCCTCAAGGCCCCTCCCAAACGCCCATGTGGCCAGCGAGACAAAAGGGGGTGGGCACAGGTACATCACCGGTGCCCTGCCCTGTCACTCATTCAGTCAGTCATCCACATGGGGGGGAGGGGCGTTGACCTTCATGGCAGTGAGGGGCTGGTGTGGGGTCGGGGCAGGTCTTCAGCTGGGTATGAGGGCAGGCAGGAGACAGGCTCCCCGGGATCAGAACAGTGCCCCCCACCCAGTCCTTGGGGTCAGAATCCTGGTGTGCCCTCCGACTACGTCCCGTTGGGGGGCTGGGGAAGGGGGTGCACCGAATAACCCTGGATTCAGAGGAAGCATGTTTCGTCATACATTGGTGTTTGAAGAGCAGGGAGTGTGTGGATGTGGAGAGCTGTATTGATCCCCTGTCCCCTCTGCTCGGCTCTGCAAACAGGACGTGAGGTAGTTATCGGGGGCAATGGGCCATGGGCTGATGGCCCCACTCTCTCTGCCTGGTTGCCTCTTCACCTCCCTTGCCTGGAAAACCCTGAGCGTCCCCCGCCTCCTTGTGCCCTCTGTGCTGGTTGGGTTCTGCTTGCAGCTCCCCTCCACCTCGGGTCTGCTTTTACCCCCTGCCTCTTGCAAACCCCCCACCCAGGGCTCCCTGCACTTGGAGGCTCTCTCCTTTTGTTTTCCATGGGAGAAAGGGATCCGCGTGACGCATTCACCACTTTCCAATATAAAAATACATCTTAAAATTGTAAGCAAAGAGACTAAAGGTCTTGCCCAAGATGTGCCAGAAAACCAAATAGTGCGCTTGTTGACTGATTTGATAAATTGCCATCTCGAGCTGGTTTTGATTTTTCCACGGTTGGCATTAGAGATTTTGCTCTTGTTCACACATCATCAGGCCCCCTCCTTGTCTGGGGGAGTTTTGATACCCCTTGGGTCCTGGATAAAGGGCAGTGGTACCCATGCTCACAGCCAGCCGTGCTGAGAATTAACAGGTGATGCAGCAGGCTGTGAGTGTCCATGGCAACCAGCAGCCGAATGTTCTGGTGAATAACCACTCTAATCCAGGGCAGGGCTCAGTGACACAGCAAATGGAATTAAGTGAAAACGACAAAACCAGTGCAGGCATTGGTGATAATGAATCGAATCCATAATCTTTGAGGGGGCTTGGGAGACGGTGGTGTGGGGAGCAGCTCCATTCATGTGTTAGAGGAATAGAGATGTTCGTGTTACCATGGTGATGGGAAATGATAAGCTTTCTGTGGAGCCTGAGTTGCGCCAGAACCCAAGATTTCTGCTGTGGAGGGGGTTATGAACCGCTCTCCCCTGGCCACCTTGGCTGTTCTTGGCAGGCTGGTCACACCAGGGCTGGTGATAACAGCAAACAGAAGCGGGTACCCACTCAACAGGTGATGAGGGGACCCTTGTCGGGTGGGAAAGGGAAGGGTTTCCGGGCCTTGCCCTTTTCCAGATGTTGAACTTGGAGCAGATCTCTCCTCTTCTCTGAGCTATTTTCTTCTTCAAGGAATGAGGAAAATAACTGGGACTGGGAGGGGGGGAGTCTTGTGAAGGTGATGTACATAAAGCACCACGCACTGTGCCCAGAACATCGCAAGTCCCTAATTTGTTTGCACCTTCTCCCTTATCCTCTTTGGGCCTCAGTTAGCCTCAGCTGTGAAATGGGAATCATTCATTCCTACCTCACTGGGCTGCTGTGAAGGGAAAATGTAACAAGGTCTGCGCACACACTTGGCACACATCAGAGTTTCTCCTTTCCCAAGACTTAGGAGGGTAATTCCCTAAAAAGCATCATCTGTGAATCTAAGCCTTTCCCTCCGGCTGGCCATGACTCAGAGGGACACTTGTCCTGGGTTGCCACTGAAAGAGGTGGCAGAGATGGAGCCTATGGAGGTTGGACCTCTCAGAGGCCAGCACCGACTGGTATACAGAGGATTTGGGAACTGGTGAGGCCAGGAGAGACTCCCGGCTCCAATACTTTGACTCGCTGGGTGACCAGAAATTTCAGTCTACCAAATTGAAGACCAGATCCCAGACCCTGGGGCCAGCCCCCTCCCTCCCTCTGTGGACCCTGCCCTTGTTCTCACAATAGTGACCATGCTTTGTGCCAGGCTTTTTGCATGAATAAATGTAGTTGCTCTTCACCATGGTCCTTGGACATAAGTACTAGTGTGTCCCTATTCCACAGATGAAGAACCTGAGGCTCACACAGGTGAGCAATCCCTGTCCTGAGTTTACAGGACCAAGGAGTCTTGGACCTGAAATCCTGGTTCTGGGATCTTTTTCCTCCCAGGAGAGTTGTGGTGGGCAGAATAATGGTGCCCCAAAGATGTCCATACCCCAATTCCTGGGACCTGTGAATATATGAGGTTACATGGCAAAAGGGACTTTGCAGATGTAATTATAGACTTTAAAGTAGGGAGCTTATCCTGGATTATCTGAGTGGGCCGCATTTAATCAGATGAGCCCTTAAAACATTCTTTGGCAGGACGCCTGAGTGTGAGGTCATGATCCCGGGGTCTTGGAATCGAGTCCCGAGTTGGGCTCCTTGCTCAGCAGTGAGCCTGCTTCTCCCTCTGCCTCTCCCCCTGCTGTGTGCTTTCTCTCTCTCTAACAAAGAAACAAAAAAAACCAAAAAAGTTCTTTGGCTAGAACGTCCTTTGGCTAAAGGCGGAAGTGATATGGCTGAAGGATGAATCAGAGATTTGAAGAATGAGGAGGATTCCACCTGCCGTTGCTGGTTTGAAGATGGGAGAGGGAGGGCAGCAGGCCGAATGCAGGTGGCCTTCAGGAGCTGAGAGAGGCCCCCAGCTGAGGCCCTGGACCGCAAAAAACTGAATTCAGCCAACAATCTGGATGAGCTTGGAAGCAGGTTCATCCCCAGAGCCTTTAGAAAGGAGCACAGCCCTGGTGACGCCTTCATTTTGGCCCAGGGACCCACGCTGTAATTGGGACTCCTGACCTACGGAACTGTCAGAGAATGAATTGGTGTTGTGTTGTAAAGTTTGTGGTAATTTATTATGGCTGGAACAGAGTACAGATACAAGGGGTTCTGGCCTCATGAAGGTTTCTGTCCGTAAGAACTGGCCCTGTGTGAATTTGCATGTGATTTTTCTTTTTTTTTTTTTTTTAAGATTTTATTTATTTATTTGACAGAGACACAGCGAGAGGGAACACAAGCAGGGGGAGTGGGAGAGGGAGAAGCAGGTTCTTCGCAGAGCAGGGAGCCCGTTGCGGGGCTCGATTCCAGGACTCCGAGATCATGACCTGAGCCGAAGGCAGAGACACTTGACGACTGAGCCATCCAGGCACCCCTGCATGTGATTTTTCAAATACAGGTAAGGCGGATGTTGGTTAAAGTATTGGGCCATTCATCCATTCCATTTTCCTTCTAGTTAGTGAGCACCTGCTGTAAGCTGGGGGTAGAATGAGGCCCCGGGGATAAGAGGTGAATATGATTGGCCCTTTCATGGCTTGCTGGTATTTGGATTCCAGGGGAGGAGGGCACAAACACTAGACATAATAACAACAGTGGGGAGCGCATTCCCTGGGGAGGGAGACTCCCCGGGGGCAGCTCTGCACGCCTGGCCACACTCCCACTGGCCAGGGCTGGCCCTGGCAGGCGGCGGTCCCGGGGAGCTGCAAACCGCCGTCAGAGGCCTTCCGGGCCTCCTCATTGGTTATTGATGGCGGACAAGGGGGAGGCTGGGGATGCGTCTCTGCCCCAGGCAGCGCGGCCTGTGGGGGGGTGAACGTGCTGGGACAAACAGGGACACCTGGGAGGCGTTCATGTCAGCATGGGCATCCGTGGTCCCTCCCGGGGTGGGGGGCTGCAGAGGAGGAAGTGGGTCCACGACTCTGCTCTCCCAGGGTGGTCAGGTAGCAGGACCACAGGGACGGTCGGCGGGCTGCTCTCGGGCTGAGCCGGAGAGGGTGCCCTGGGATGAGCTCAGGGGCCATGTGACCCACCCGACTGCCCAGGAGGGAGAGCAGAGGGCACCCCCCCCCGTTCCAGACTCCGCCTCCTCTCCCCTTCTCCTCTGATGCCCACCTGTGCCTTAGGAGCGGTGGCTCTGGATCCACACCTCCTGTCGGGATCTTGTGTGGAGCTCTAAATGCACCTGCATGCCCAGGGCACTAATCAGAAGTCTTCTCAAATCAGAAGCAGGGGTGAGACCCAGGGAGTAGCTGGAAGTCTGTGCACGGGCCTGGCCTTTGTGTATGTGGGAGGCCAGGACAAGGAGGTTTTGCTGCCCTGGGCTGAATCCCAGCTTTGACACTTCCTAGCTGTGATCTGAGGCAAGTCACAGACGGAGTATGCGCCCCATACTTACCTGGGAGGGCCACAGTGAGGGATGAGACACCTGTAGCATTCACTTGGTCTCTGCCGCATGGGAAGTTCTCCGTAAGGGTCTGCGGTTCTCATTGGTATTTTCAGCACCACAGCCTTACCTGCTCCTCATCTGTGCTGCTGCATCCTGCTGACTTCCAGAATATTCTACCCCACTTTCCTTGATTATTTTCTTCTCCACTCTTCCCTGTAATAGTCCCTGGAGCCTTCCCTCACAGGTTAACGCCGCCTCCTCCATGCAGGCCTCACCCTAGCCCCTCAGGTACACCTACCTTCTGCTTCCCGCAGCCTTGGCTCACAGCCTGGCTCCCCCCCTGGGGATTGTTTTGCCTCCCATATCTTAACAGCAACACCTTCCGCGGTTGCATGAGTGCTGACAGGGCCTATTATCTCACTTAACAATCAAAATCAAGCCCAGAACCCTGTTTGCAGACTGTCAAAACTCATTGAATGCACACGTTTGTCAAAACCCATTGAGGGCACTTAGGATTGTGCATTCCATTGTACATAAATTTTATTAAAAAAAAAAAGAACCATAATGAAGTTGAACTCTAGTTAATACAGTATTTAGGGCAAAGTGCATTCTATTTTTTATTTTATTTTATTTTATTTTAAGATTTTTGTTTATTTATTGAGAGAGAGAATGATAGAGAGCATGAGATGGAGGAGGGTCAGAGGGAGAAGCAGACTCCCTGCTGAGCAGGGAGCCCAATGCAGGACTCGATCCCGGGACTCCAGGATCATGACCTGAGCCGAAGGCAGTCGCTTAACCAACTGAGCCACCCAGGCGCCCCCATTGTATTTATTTTAAAATGCATAAAAGTAAGATGGATAGATAGGAGATAGACAATAATAAAATTATAGAATCTAGGTGGTGGGCATATGAGTCTTCACTTGAAAATTCAACTTTTCTGTGTATTTGAATATTTTTTTTTTTTTAATTTTTTTATTCTTATGTTAATCCCCTTACATTACAACATTAGTTTTAGATGAAGTGTTCCATGATTCATTGTTTGTGCACAACACCCAGTGCTCCATGCAGAATGTGCCCTCCTAAATACCCACCACCAGGCTAACCCATCCTCCCACCCCCCTCCCCTCTAGAACCCTGTTTGTTTTTCAGAGTCCATCGTCTCTCATGGTTCGTCTACCCCTCCGATTTCCCCCGCTTCATTCTTCCCCTCCCGCTACCTTCTTCTTCTTCTTCTTCTTTTTTTTTTTCTTAACATATATTGCATTATTTGTTTCGGAGGTACAGATCTGAGATTCAACAGTCTTGCACAATTCACAGCGCTTACCAGAGCACATACACTCCCCAGTGTCTATCACCCAGTCCCCCCATCCCTCCCACCCCACCCCCCACTCCAACAACACTCAGTTTGTTTCCTGCGATTAAGAATTCCTCATATCAGTGAGATCATATGATACATGTCTTTCTCTGTTTGACTTATTTCACTCAACATAATACCCTCCAGTTCCATCCACGTCGTTGCAAATGGCAAGATCTCATTCCTTTTGATGGCTGCATAATATTCCATTGTATATATATACCACATCTTCTTTATCCATTCATCTGTCGATGGACATCTTGGCTCTTTCCACAGTTTGGCTATTGTGGACATTGCTGCTATAAACATCGGGGTGCACGTAGCCCTTCGGATCCCTACTTTTGTATCTTTGGGGTAAATACCCAGTTGAATATTTTTATAATAAAATATTAGAAAGTATTTTGTTTAGCTCTATCAGTGGTTTTAAGATGGGAAAAGGATCCTAAAAGCACCAGTGTGAGTGGAGTCTTTACTCAGGGGCATTTTAGAGTTGAGGGTTGGCCAGGTGAAGCTGCTTGCCCATGCCTGACAGCTGAGGGAGTGGAGCTGCACGCCTGGCCGGTCCTCTCCAGACTCTGTGCTACTACCACTCCTGGGCCCCAGCCTCTGTCCCACCCTCCCTCCAGAAGCCCAGCTCCTGCTGAATCTGCCTTTGCTGTGACTGCCGGTTCCTCCACCTGCCTTGGTTCTTACAACCCACCTACCCCTCCTGGTCTCACTTGCCTCCCTCCCCAGCCTGGCCCCATGGTTTTTTTACTTCATTTATGGGCCATGTACCTAGATCGCTACCCCTGTCCTGCTTCAGAACCTGCCAGGCTAGTCCCCAGCCACCACCCCTTCCTCAGCTCCTGCCTCCCCATCCCTGCAAAACAGGGAAGTTCCTGAAAGTGGCCAGTTGATTCAATTGTAAATTAATATTCTCAGCTGGATGGTTGCCTGGCAACCTAGTGAGTCAGGTTCCCTTCACTCCCAAGGCCATCTGACGTCAGCCCCCTTCTCCCTGCCGAGTGACCACAGTGGTCTGGGTCGACCTTCTGCTCTTTTCTCACTGGAGGGTATGCAGCCTTATCAAGTTCAGCGCCCCCACGATGGACCTTCATCCCAGACCCTCCTGCCTGCTCAGAGACCTAATGCCTTCCCTTTCCGTTCATTCATTCCTAAGTACCCACTTTGTGCCAGGCACGGTGTTGACCCTGAGAATACAATATTGATCAAGACGGTCTTTGTTCCTTTTCTCTTGGGGAGAGACAGTGTGATGATGAACTTAAGGTACCATGGATGGTTGGGGGAGGGAGGAGGTGGGTGGGGAAGGCTTCTCTTTGGCATGGCCCTTGAAATTCTCTTAAATGCAAGCTTTCTGATGTCTATAACATGTTTTCACCTCCCTCTTCCCCTAATAATGGTGATTTTTAAAATTTACGGAGCCCTTCCATGGCAGACCTCCATGCTAAGCACTTTAAGGGCATTATGTCTTTTTTTTAAAAAATATTTTATTTATTTATTTGAGAGAAAGAGAGAGCACAAATGAGTGGGTGGGGAGGGGCAGAGGGAGAGGGAGAAGCAGACTCCCCGCTGAGCAGGAAGCCTGACGTGGGGCTCGATCCCAGGACCCCGCGATCAAGACCTGAGCCAAGGCAGATGCTTAACTGACTGAGAGACCCAGGTGCCCCGGGTATTATGTCTTTGGAGTCCTTACCACAACACCACGAGGAGGGTAATGCGATTGCCCCTAGCTGAGGAAACTGAGGCACAGAGAAATTGGTGAAGCAATGAAGCAGTTCACCATGTGCTTTGAGCATCCCTGAGTCTTGCTGAGTATGCCAAGAGGGTAAGGTCACAGCAGCTCTTTACTCGGGCCATTTCTCAGGGTTGTATTTTCAGTGAGTGACCTTGAGGGACGAGGTCATGTCTCCCTAGGGGACATACAGCAGCCTTGCTTACTACTTCCTACAGAAGCAGTAGCTTCCCAGGGTCTGTGTCCTTGTCTGCCTCCCAACTATGGCCTGTGTAGCCTCTGTGTGGGTCTGTAATGTGTTACCACCAAGGGCAAGGGGGATTGATGCAAAGTATACTGCTAGCTGGATTGTGAGTAATAACGTTACTTGTCTCTGATCCAAGGGTCTTGTGTCTTCTGCCTGCGTTGATGAAAGAGTAATAGGATAGCTTATCTGCTCGTGAGTAGGGCGAAGTCAAAATCCCACACTCAACCCAGTGACTAGCTCGGGGCACAGAGCCCATCAGATGTATAGTTGAGGCTTGAACCTAGACAGTTGGATTCTATAAGCATAAAGAAAAGCCTTTCCTTGTTGAGGGCTGCGTCCTCTATAGCGAACCTTCTCTTCCCTGCACGCTGTAATCTGTTGAGCCAGTGAGTGGGGTTGCTTGGGGTGGCAGACGGGGGCCGGAGAAACGAGGGAGGTTTCGGTAGCTGAATTCACCTGTAGTCTTGCTTGGCTATTAAGAAAAGCTGTTTCAGCGAAGGGAGAAGGGGAGGTGCGTTTCTTTAGGCTTTACTGAAGTTCCTCCTGTTTTATAAACCTGCCTAATTCCGAACTCTCCCTGGCAGAGGGTAAGGACATTTTTGTTCACCAGCCCAAAGTGGTACTTCCATGTGGTAAGGGCAAAACCCCTGCTCATAATTTGCCTACCCAGCCAGCTCTGGCATGATACAATTAAAAATACATATATAAGGGGCGCCTGGGTGGCTCAGTTGGTTAAGCATCTGCCTTCGGCTCAGGTCATGATCCCGGGGTCCTGGGATCGAGCCCCGCTTCGGGCTCCCTGCTCAGTGGGGGGTCTGCTTCTCCCTCTGCCCCTCCCACCCCACTCATGCGCACTCTCTCTCTCTGTCTCAAATAAATAAAAAATCTTTAAAAAATATATAAGATCTATTTATCGAGATATAGTGCACACATCACACCATTCACTCCTTTAAAGTACACAAGCCAGTGGCTTTCAGCACATCCACAAAGTGGCACAACCATGACCTTTATCTAGTTCCAGAATATTTGCATCACCCCAAAAGGAAAGCCCCCATACCCATTTGCAGTCACTCCTCATTCCTCCCCACCCCACTCCAGGGAATGACTAGGAAATGAAAAGAGGTTTGTGAGTAACTGTTCGGGGAACTGGCAGCACCGAGATCACCTTACAAGGAACTCCCTCCTCATCGACTGTTTGAAATTTAAAGTTGCTCTCTCAAATAGCACGTAAAAAGGAAACCCAAACCACAGGGTACTAGAACATTACAGCCACGAGAATTCTTTTTTTTTTTTTAAAGATTTTATTTATTTATTTGAAAGAGAGAATGAGATAGAGAGAGAGCATGAGAGGGGGGAGGGAGGGAGAAGCAGACTCCCCGCCGAGCAGGGAGCCCGATGCGGGACTCGATCCTGGGACTCCAGGATCATGACCCGAGCCGAAGGCAGTCACCCAACCAACTGAGCCACCCAGGTGCCCCAGCCACGAGAATTCTAAGAGATGGGAGTAGATGGTCAAAATCAAACAAAGATAATTTATAGGCTTGTCCAGATGGTCCCTGTCATAGGCTGACTGTGACCCCTTGCCTAAGTATGGCTGAAATAATTTAGGTGTTTGTACCCTGGTTTAGTATCTGACTCCCCGGCTAGAGTATAGACTCCAGGAGGAGGAAGGTGGGCTTTGACTTGTTTGTTGCTGATCTGTACTGAGTGAGTCCTCCAGAAATGGGAATGAATGAGTGAACACGGCCAGAGAGTGGGCAGTGGGTTCTGGGCTTGAAAGGGAAGTTGAGGCTGGAAACAGTGTTAGGATCATGACCCAGGGTGAGGCTGCCAAGAGAGAGGCACTGAAGGCCAAGACTGTCTTTATCCCTTTGGAACTCCTACACTTGGAGAATGGAGGGATGGAAGGTCCAAGCAGGTGGAGAGGTCACAGGGTGCCGAGTGGGAGACCTTATTGGATAATCAAAGAGGGCTGGTGTATGGTGCCCAATGCTGCAGGAAACATTGTAGGACACGAGGACATCCGAGGCCCTGTCCGTCTTCCCCTACTGGAACATAGTGTCCATATGGGCAGGGATCTCTGTTCAGTGCTACATCCCCAGCGCCTCAAAGGGTGGCTGGTCCATACGCAATGCTGAATAGATGTTTACTGAATGAATGAATGACTCATGCTATGAGAAGTTTAAAATTAGCAGGCTTAGCTTTTGTAACATCATGATTTTCTCTCTTTCCTTTGCGTTTCTACTTGGTAGAGCAGGAGGGAAAGAGTGAATTAAACCAGTGGTCTTGGGGGGATGTGGTTTTGCCTCCCAGGGGCATTTGACAATGTCTGGAGATAATTTTGGTTGTTGGGCGTTTGTGGGAAGGCGTGCTATCACCAAGTAGTGGGTGGAGGTCCGAGATACTGTTAAACATCCTATGATACACAGGTCAGCCCCCTCTTCCCCAACACATAATTATCTGGGCCCAAATATTAATAGTGCTGAGTTAAGTGAAGCCCCCGGTTACACAAACCCATGGGAATTATCATAAGCCTGGGCAAGCGCTTTGTGAAGCTGTCCACATGAATGTCTTCTGTCCTACATCCAACAGTAAAGCAACTAAAGCTCTGTCTCAGCGAGTCTGGATTCCTTTGAACTCAAAATCCCTGTCATATCAATCAATAATCTAGAGGACCAACTTGGGAACTTTAGATCTTTTTCATCATATGCCAGGTGTATGTCTGGCATTTTAAGCAAAAAATAATTTGAAGTTGGTAAATTATGATCGGTTCCTTTAAAGTTCAATTTATAATCTGTAATAATCATACCAGGCAAAGACAGCTTTTGACTTTCCCCAGTAAAGAAGTGACAAAACACTGTTTAGATTTAATTAGAAGGAAAAGCATGATTTCAGACAAATTAAAAAGGGATACTGCATCACGTTTGGTTCTGAGAACAAATGTATATTAAAATGTAGATTTAGGTTTCATTATGTACTTAAAAAACAATCTAATGTTCATTGGGATCCCCTTATATTTGTTATAGCTTTTGTATTATTTTTCCTAGGGGGCGACAGAAGAGAGTTTCAGGCTACTCACATGCAGGCACATTACAAATGGCACTTGAGAGATGCAAGCTGCCTTCAGTTCCAATGAAGGAAAAGTCAAATTAGTTCTAGCTGTCACTGTATTTTCTCCTTTGGCATTGTTTTTGACATCCTGGAGACCTCTTAATCAGATGGATGGGACCTGCAGGTCTGGTGGGCTTCGATGGAGGTGAATGGCTAGATTATCATCACTTATGGGCCACCCCCAGGGGTTCTGTCCTGAGGCTCTGGGTACCACGCTTGGTACCACTGCAGGGCTCCCCAGCTGATCCCGGTCACAGCCAGGTCTCTGTACTTCTTAGCTAGTGCAATGAACTCTGTCCATATGCAGCTCATATGGTTGCTTTCCACACTTCAACAATTTTTGTGTGTTTTAAATGCACATCTAAAACCATAATGGAGGGGCGCCTGGGTGGCTCAGTCGTTAAGCATCTGCCTTCGGCTCAGGTCATGGTTCCAGGGTCCTGGGATCGAGCCCCACATCAGGCTCCCTGCTTAGCGGGAAGCCTGCTTCTCCCTCTCCCACTCCCCCTGCTTGTGTTCCCTCTCTCTCTGTGTCTCTCTCTGTCAAATAAATAAATAAAATCTTTAAAAAAAAAACCATAATGGAAAATGCACTTATAAAAATTAGAAGTCCATAAGGCACCCAGCTGGCTCAGTCGGTAGACTCTGTGACTCTTGATCTCGGGGTTGTGAGTTCAAGCCCCACGTTGGGTGTAGAGATTACTTAAACATAAGATCTTAAAAAAATAAAAGTCATGTTACTGTCTTTTTTAACCAGCTTGCGGACCTCAATATGAGGTCTCCTCATTTTATGGTTCAAACCGGTGCTTCTCAAGCTTTGTTAAATGCCGATTGTTAAAATGAAGATGGCTTTATGGGGTCTGGGGTTGGGCTTGAAATTCTGTCCTTCCAACGAGCTCCCAGGGGACACTGAGCTGCAGGAGTCTATAGTTCTGTCTCTAAGGTGGACCATGGAACCTACGTAGGTCACGTCTCTCTGCATTGGCCTTGTCCTTGGGCTTGTTTTCTCCTGTTGCACAGAAATGGAGAATCAATTACTTGACACACACAGAATGATGGTCATGTTTATGCTCCACGTTAACACTTTCAACCTCTGTGCTCCCTGTGCTTCCTGTTTTTAGTCAATTGCCCATTCTGGGTATAAATTGGCCATCAAGGACTAAGATTAAAGACAATTTAAACCGGGCAACGGCCCTGGCTGCTGACGCGGGGTGGTGGCTGGCGACAGTGGCTAGGGAACAAGGGAGTCACGCACAGGCTTCTGAGGCTGTGGTCCGGCTGCTGTGTGTGTCCCTTCTGCCCAACACACACTCGGTTTTGGAGCTGTTTAGAAATATCTTTAAATAGTTATTCATTTTCAAAGTCGATATTGGAACAGGCACGTTTCTGCTTGCGATGCTGTACCTGGAAGAACTTCGTTAATCCTGAGGCTTTGTAAGCCTGGGAGGAAACCACAGACCCGTGATTCTTAGCTGGTTTGGGTAGTGGGCTCTTTTAAGAATCTGATACAAGCTGTGGACGGTCTTGCCAGAAAATAACCAAATGTACGTTACACACAAAACCTCAGGGGTTGGTTTCTCAGATGCTGGTAACCAAGTTCTGACCCTTGGCCACCCCCTTCTCAAACCATCTTAAATACAGTACTCCTGATTGCTTTCTCTGAAGCTTAGCTCTGGTAATGCTCTCTCCACCGCATGTTTCCTCAATAGCTCCCCATCAGTCACAGTAGTGTTCCCCCAGTGTGGTTTGTGGCCCTCCCATATGAATTGGCCGATGCTGATGCTGGTTAAAATAGCAGGTGCCTGGGCCCCACATCAGAAGAACCTCTGGATCAGAGTCTCTGGCTCTAGAGGGGGGCATTTCCTGGAGCACTGTGGGCCAGGCATTCTGACCTCAGAGGCTCTGTTGTACCTCATACCAAGTGAATAAAATGCATCCATGGGTCAAATAGACATTTTCTGTAGTTTTTTGTGAAAGACATAAATTTTATAAATCTGAGTTTTGTTAAAAATAATATCGTTCTTGGGGCGCCTGGGTGGCTCAGTCTGTTAAACATCTGCCTTCGACTCAGGTCATTGTCCTGGGGTCCTGGGATGGGGCCCCGCATCCAGCTCCCTGCTCAGTAGGGGGCCTGCTTCTCCCTCTGCCTGTGTTCTGTCAAATAAATGAATAAAATCTAAAAAAAAAATATTGTTCTTGGGGCACGTGGGTGCTGTCGGTTAAGCATCCGACTCTTGATCTCAACTGAGGCCTTGATCTCAAGGTTTTGAGTTCAAGCCCTGCATTGGGCTCCATGCTGAGCATGGAGCCTACTTAAAAAGTGTTCTTTCTCTAGAAAATTTTATTATATTTACATATACAAGAATTATATTGCAGCGATAGCCAGTGTTACCTCTTATAGTGTTAAACACTTACCCATTCTGAGTTTTGCAATTTTTGGGTCAAATTTTGTAGGCCCTTGAAAAACAGGTGGGATTGTTCCACTAACACCCGGTTGAGCCTAACTATCCTGGGGTGGGGGGGGGCTAGAATCTGAAATTTTTTTTTTTAAGATTTTTATTTATTTGACAGAGAGAGACACAGTGAGAGAGGGAACACAAGCAGGGGGAGTGGGAGAGGGAGAAGCAGGCTTCCCGCCAAGCAGGGAGCCTGATGTGGGGCTCGATCCCAGGACCCTGGAACCATGACCTGAGCCGAAGGCAGACGCTTAATGACTGAGCCACCCAGGCGCCCTAGAATCTGAATTTTTAACAACCTTCCCCAGAACAGTGTTTCATGAATATTTGAATTAGGAGGATTTAAGAGAGTCCAAGCGAAGAAATGGCCAAAGCCTCACACTACTTGCTAATTCTGAAATAATGTGTACCTCCTGAAAAGTTAAAGATTAGTCAGGGAGCTCTTCATTTCAAAGCCTTATGAACAGTAAACTGTGTTTTGAGACTCACGCCACAAGGGGGCAGCATCCAGGACGGTAAACAAGGAAGCGGGTCAATTCCAGAGCTAGTTGGTAGAATGTTTAGTTACCAAATATATCGTGTTTCTTTGTTTTATTTATAGGTAAACTTTGAATAGGCTTTAAAGCAGTTTTTGTGGATTCCTGTGCAGTTTTAGCTGACCAGTATTCATTTTGTCTTGCTAACACATTTTTTTTTTTTTTTAAAGATTTTATTTACTTGACAGACACGAGAGAGAGGGAACACAAGCAGGGGGAGAGGGAGAGGGAGAAGCTGGCTTCCCACCGAGCAGGGAGCCCGATGCGGGGCTGGGATCATGACCTGAGCCAAAGGCAGATGGTTGACGACTGAGCCACCCAGGCCCCCTAACGCAGTTTTAAGGACCTTTGAGTCTGTGTCTGCTTGTCCCTGTGGCAGAGGGGTGCGCCTGGGTCGGGGCAGGGAGAGTGAGCAGAGAGAGGGGGGAAGTAGGAGAGGGAAGGGGAGAAGGGCAGCCAGAAGAGTGAGGAGGCAGAGAGGAGACTGGGGCGGGAGAGAGGAACCAACAGCCCAGGGCTGGGAGACCCTCCTCACCATCTGCTCTTCGCTGTGACTCTTACGCAGACTAACCTCTGAATGTTTTCAGCTTGGGGCGCAGCCCACTGCGACCTCACACCAGCCTTCCAGCCCTCCTTCCCCTCTGCTGCCTTCTCATTGCCTCTGTGCGGGCTCAGCTGCATCACTTCTCTGAATCCGTCTTATAACGGGGCTGAGTTCCTACTGTTTAGAGGCCAGTGTGCACTGTAGGCACTTAGCACAGGCCTGACATACAGTGGGAGACAATACGGAGTCATTTCTGCTCTATGTAAGGCCTTTGTTCCAGCCAAACGGTCCTACCTCAGGGCCCTCATAGACACTGGGTGCTCCCACCTCTGGGTCTTGACTCCTCCGACCCGAATGCCCTGCTTCATTTGGCACCTCTTTTATGAAGCTTTTCCTGGCCCCCTTGGGTGTGGATGGGGTGAGGAAGATTTGCCAGTCCCAGAAACCTGTGGCTGCTTTCTGCCTCATGTTCAAAGCTCTCTGCGGGTCCTTCCTATCAGGCCATTTGCTTCCCGAACACAGGGTGTTGTCCTGATTGCTTTTGTGTGCCCCGTGATTCTCCACTCTACACTGCATGTACCATCTCTGTAAAATGGTAGAGCTATTTAAATTGTGAATGTGTAGGTTATCTGGTGGGAAGGGCAGAAGGCAGAGATCCTGGGTTCTGGATGAAACTCTTACCACTGATTGGCCCTGCAGATTTCACCCATCAAATGGGCACAACCATGCTTTATTTCAGGCCTGAGATACTGAATTAGGGTGTTCACAAACCCGCCATGCTCACAGGGAGTTGCTTTGATTGGTTCTACAGATGATTGGTTGATTTAAAACCGATGTTGCTAGCTTAACTCAGAATCATGTCATTCTAGAAAACTTAATTCCTTAAAAGGCAAGAGTTTTCTCATAGCCTAGCACAGGACCTACCCATCTACATGATTCCGTTTTGTCTTCTGATTGTGGTCTTCTGTGGGTTTGGCCAACAAGGTTGCTTCTAGAAGTTTTTGAAGAATAGCCCTTCTGCTCTACAGTCAAATCTTAGATTTACAACCATCACCAAATGTTACAATGCCATTATGTTTGGTGCCAACTGGTGAAGTTGTTTGCTAAACAGATGTTTTTGTAGGACCTTGTGTTACACCATGTCTACCTCCCAGATTACAGTCCTCTCTTCTCAGGGCAGCTGCCACATCTCAGCCTTCCATCTCCTCTCCTTCCATGTCGGCCTCTGTACAGACTCATAAAGCTGCCCATCTACAGGAGGATGGTGATTCAAGTGTCGATTCCTCAGACTACTCTCTGCAGTTTGAAGCCTGTGTTTTATGATCTGAAATTGGTACCAATTCATGATCCACATGCTAGAATTTTAGAATGAATGGAGCCAGGAACAGATGTCCACATATTCATTGTCCTGTCGAAAGAAGGCCTCTGGACAGTTTATTTCAGCAATACTTCTAGTCACTGAACTTTGTTGCACTATAAACCTACTCCCGGGGCACCTGGGTGGCTCAGATCATGATCCCAGCATCCTGGGATCGAGCCCCAATTCGGGCTCTCTGCTCCGCAGGAAGCCTGCTTCTCCCTCTTCCCCTGTGTTCCTGCTCTCGCTGTCAAATAAAAATTAAAAAAAAAAACACCTACTCCCTGGAAAAGGCACTTTTGTATACCTCCTAGGGGTGTGAGGATTAGATCAAGTCCCACACCAGGTCTGTCCCTTTGTTACAGCATTTAAGCCAAGATCCTGTCACTGAGGGGACTCGAGGGTTTCCAACCAAACTGCTCCATCAACTCACAAGGCAAGTTCCTCCAGAGCCACCAAGCAGGGACAGCCATCACCACTACATCTTTCCACCATGCCTGCAACACAACTGACCTGTGGGCAACTTGGGAAGGACAAGCTCACTAAAGGTTTTCTTGGCCAAGAGGTGGAGGCCCCAGGTGAAGTTGAGCTGTGGGTGTAGACTATCCTTCACTGCCCATTTCTGTGGTTCCTTCACACATACGAGCCTGATTATACATAAAATACAATCTGCAAGTCAGGTGTTTCTGAAAACAAGTTTTATTTAAATAAGGGTTTAAATACATTACATAACATTAAAACTGAAGGAAAAAATAAACCAAAACCAGTCTGTTACTTCACATGGCATTGGGCAGCTGTTGCTAGGAAGTTGCAAGCTCTACAGCTAGCTACATGACTGATACATCAGTTTGAAGTTTGTTCCCTTGTCAAAAGTTTAACTCCTATGAAGGCTGGCCTCACATTCTGGTGTTTGGACATCGATTAGCTAGGACAGGTCTGGTCAAAAAGACCTTGGTGGCAAGTCAGATGTCCTATCACGCCTCACTAGAGGGAAGGTGGCCGCTCTAAGCTCTGCCCACCTGGTCAGGTTGGAGACACCAGGGATCTTTCTTTGACTACCAGTGACTCCCTGTAGCAGCACAGCTGCGGTTGCGGTCTTACCCCATCCTGTCCTCTCAGCTTCACCGTGGGCTGTTCAGGTGGTGACATTCTCTTAGGGCAGGGAACTCTGAAGAGGGAGAGCCGAGGAGCTTCTGGCCAGACATAGCCATCTGTGATCTTGGGGCTCTGTGCTGGACCGAAACATCACATTACTGCTTGGTTTCAGGCCGGACACTGCCAGGCGCCTACTGCTTGACCTCTGTTTAAATGAGGGACTTCAAGACTAGACAGCATGGCTCTTTTCAGTTTATTGCATGAAGGAGTTACACTAGTCCAAGTTAAAAGCAGACCCCAAATGGTTACATTATACAAGCCGTGAGGTTTTTAAACTTGTGACAAGGGACAGAAGGGAAATTCTACTCATTGCAAGGAAATCCTCACTTAAGCTTCAGTGAGCCAAAAGCACTTAAAACCCATGAACCTTCAGCTGGTCGTCCTTAGCCAGTCCAATCTGCAAAGAAAAAAGGACAAAGTTATAATAGGGGATATGAAGAGAATTAAAGTCCCCATTTCTGATGGCAGCAACTTTGCTTGCTTCTACAATAGGCAAGAAAACTCCAAGAGCCTAGGCACACACTTTGACCACTATGAGCACAATGGTTCTTAACTCAGGTTATACCGTTAAGAACCAATGATGTAACAGGATTTTAGCACTTAGGAATAGCCAGCCAGACATCCTCTTTTTGTGTGTAATTTAAAATGGCATCTTTAAAGTAGATCCACGTACAGGGCATCTGGCTGGCTCAGTTGTAGAGCATGCAACTCTTCACCTTGGGGTTTTGAGTTCAGACCCCACATTGGGTTTAAGTAGAGATTACTTAAAAAAAACAAACAAAAAAAAAACAGTAACAAAAAAAACAGATCCATGTAAAGGGTGATTTAAGGCAGGTAAGTCCTTAAAAAAAGAAATACTCGTGTATATATTTCGAAACTCAACTGTTGTCTTGTAGAGCTTTAACAGACTAGGCACGATCTGATAGTGGCCAGGACAGAGGCACAAATGAATTATGAAGAAGTGACTGAACTCACCTCTACCAGGAACTGGCATATGTTCTTGCGCTGGTCACCCTGTAGCTGAATTACTTCTCCATATTCTGGATGCTCAATCACAGTACCATTGCAGGCAAATTTCTGCAAACACCAACAAAGCAAAACAAATTAGGCCAAGCAACAGTCCGAGTGCACTAACAACCTCTAACGAGAAGCAATACAAGTCAGCACCCCTACCAGAGCAAGTTAAATGTGATTTTCCTACAATCTCATTGAAGACCTACCTTCTTAAACGCCTTCACTAGTTTCTTTTTATCGTAATCATCAGCGATCCCTTGGACAGTAGTAAGGGTCTTCCTGCCGTTTCTCTGTTGAATTCTTATATGGATATAATCCTCAGTGCCAGCAGGAAGCAGATCATCACCCTTACTTGCATCAGCAAAGGGGTCTGGGAAGAAACATCAAGCTCGTTTAGAGCTGCTGGGGCTTAAGTGCCACTGCCACTCTCCCAATGGATCATTTTTGCACGCGCGGAAACTAACACTGAAATCGCCAGGGCCTAGGTCACGTCAGATCTGTCCTTGCTGGCTGACCGCGAACGGGTCAGTCCGGGCCGGCCGGCTTCCCCAGCGCCGGGAAAAGCCTGGGCCTTCTGCCCCAGGCCCGCCCTCGGAAGACGATCACGTGCCGGGGGAGCCTGGGCGGGCGGGCGGACAGCGCCCCACCCGGCTGATGCAACCGGCCGGAACCCGACCACCAAGGCGGGGCCGAGCTTCCCGCCCCATTGGCGGGAGCGTTTGTCACTTAGGAAGACGCCGCCTCTCACTCCCGGCTCCGTGACAACGGCGATTACGTAACGGATGTGACGCAGGGGTGGCGGGAGGGGGCGGGTGTGGCCCAAGGCGGCCTGGGAGCCATTAGTAAATGCGCCACCCGCGACGCCGGGCCGCCCAAGGGCTGCCTCCCTGGCCGCTCCTTCCGGTCGCGCTTTAAGGGCAGATCCCAGGGCCCGGGTCAAAGCCGCTTCCTACGAGCCCGGACACCTTCCCTCAGCCTATGTTTACGAAAGCCCGGAACACCGGCAGGTTTCCGGGCCCCGTCTCCGGGCCCGAAGCACTTCGCCGCCCCACCCAGGCCTTTCTCCCCACGGGACCTTTCCGCAGTTTACCGAAAGAGTGGAGGTTCTGGATAGCGGACATACGATACGATTCCTTTTCCTCGGTGGAAACGGCCTGCGGAAGGCGGCGGCGGGAGAAGGCGGGCGGGGGGGACGGAGCGTCGGGAAGCGAGGGGGCTCAAGGGGGAGGCTGCTGAGTCCTCGGCGGCGGCTCAGTGACTGGGGCGGAGGGGCGGTGCCTGTATTCACTTATATAGCCGCCCCTGTGACGCCAGCGCGCTGCCCTCACGTCCCGGCCCCACCCACGGCGTCGTGGCCTCAGCGCCCGGACGCCGGCGCTTCCGATTGGTTCGGGGCGGGGACGCGGGACGGCGCTTGCGCAGGAAGTCTGCGCTGCGGGAGGGCGTCCTCTCGGTTCCGGGAGAGGTGGAAGGGGGAGGGAAAGGGTGGTCCGTCTAGGCGCTTGCGCAGTGCAGGAGGAAGGTGTCGGTGGCGCAGAAAATTGGCGGAGGTTTCGGAAGCGCCTTACCACTCTTGTTCTCTGTCTTGACACTATTGCAGCCCTACCTGCTTGGAAGAGCGCGTTTTCATGGGATAGATCGGCACTCCGTAAATGAGACTTAGATGCTGAACCTCCCAAACGCGACGAATTCCCGCTATCTCATACTCCGTTACCCACGTAGTCTTACGGATTTAGGGCAGCACTTTCATTTAATCAACACACGGCTGTTAATCAACACACAATAATATAATGCAAGCCTTAACTTCATCCTTTAGGTTAAGTTACTATTTAGATGAATCTAATCCAAAAATGGATTAATCTACTTTAAAGAAAAAATGCCCTGCTCCTTAGCCTGGGTTCGAGGGAGAGTGACGCCGGTTCTCGGGGCTAAGAATAATTCAGGTACCCGAAGGGTGTCCTGTGTGTCCTCCAAATTGTGTGGGGTGGAACCTTACCAGAGAGGAGTGAAAATATTTTCTTCAAAGCAGTCAACCTTTCTTGCTCTTTCAATATATAAATTTGAAATGTTCTCAGTTGCAAGGGTGAATAGAGTGGATTTAGACACCAAAGGCTTCCAGGAGCCAGACAGGTAAGATAAAGGAGTGCAGACAGCCAAGTGTGACGTGACGGGGTGTGGAGGGGGCCCAGGGTGAGGACTAGAGGATATAGCAGCGATGGGCGATGTGAGCCCCAGCTGACACGGAGGGTGGGAAAGAGCCTATTTATGGGGCAGGGGAGAGCCTACCAGATGAGAAACCCCAAGGAAGGAAAAGTTAGGTGTACTTGATAGTTTGTTTTGATTGCATATTTACTAAGTAACCTTTTGATTAATAATTTGGCTTCCTTGATACCAGGAAGGGGGTAACCATGGCTAGAAGTCATGGGCATCTCAGTCTGATGTCCATCCCAACCTGCCCTCCACCTGGGAGCCTCTACCCTCATAGATGTGGCTGTGCTTGAAAGGGGTTTGCAGAGAGAGAGTGTGAGTGAGTCAGAGCCAACCTTCCCAGTGTGCACACATATTTTGTTATACAAATTTTTAAATTAACAATATGGTCTTGCTTATCATTCTTCCCTTGTAGGAAAAGACCCTTTCTGTGCCATTTTAAAGAAATCCTTTCTCTCCTTTGAGTTTTTAAAGATACTCTTTTTGTTGTTGTTTGTTTCAAAAGCTTTATTTTTATATATTTTTTAAATCTTTTTTTTTAAAAGATTTTATTTATTTATTTGACAGAGAGAGAGATAGTGAGAGCAGGAACACAAGCAGTGGGAGTGGGAGAGGGAGAAGCAGGCTTCCTGCTGAGCAGGGAGCCCGATGCGGGGCTCGATCCCAGGACCCTGGGATCATGACCTGCAGAAGGCAGACACTTGACGACTGAGCCACTCAGGCACCCTTTTATATTGTTATTTATTATTATTTTTAAAAGATTTATTTCTTTGAGAGAGAGAGAGAAAGAGAGAGAGGCATGAGAGGGGAGGGGCAGAGGCGGAGGGAGAAAGAATCTGAAGCAGATTCTGCACTGAGCTCAGAGCCCAATGCAGGGCTCCATCCCTTGACCCTGATATCATGACCTGAGCCGAAACCAAGAGTCAGTGGCTTAACTGACTGAGCCACCCAGGCGCCCCTATTTTATTATTTAGAGAGAGAGAGAGCTTGAGTGGGGGGCAGAGCAGAGGGAGAGAGAGAATCTTAAACAGGCTCCACACTCAGCGTGGGGCTTGATCTCAAGACCTTGAAATAATGACCTGAGCTGAAATTAAGAGTCAGACACTTAACTGGCTGAGCCACCCAGGCACTCCTGTTTGCTTTGAAAATTTTAAAGCTTTACTTTTACCTTTTATTTACTTTTATTTTTAATATTTTAAATATTATTTATTATTTGAGAGAGAGAGCACAAGGGTGGGGACAGGGAGAGGGAGAAGCAAACTCCCTGCTGAGCGGGGAGCCAGACACAGGGCTCGATCCCAGGACCCTGAGATCACGACCTGAGCCGAAGGCAGACGCTTAACTGACTAAGCACCCAGGCACCCCTACTTTTACCTTTTAGGTCTTTAAGCCACCCAGAATTGATTTGTGTGTGTGGTGTGAGACAGGGATCTGATTTTTTCCCTATATGGATAGACCCTTGTTCCAGCACCATTTATTGAATAACATATAATTTCCCCACTGATTCATGCCTTTTTTGTCATACTCAGGTTTCCATTTGTGTGTGGGCTTGTTTTTGGAGTTTCTGTTCTGTTGCACTCATCTGTTTATCCCAAAGCCACACTCCCTTAATGATAGGACATCTGCCAAAAGTCTTGATGTCCAATAGGATGAGCTCCTCCATTTGGTCCTAGTTCCCCTTTCAGCCTTGTGGCCTATCACCACTCCCCACATTCCACACCACCGCAGTTCTTTTTTTAAGATTTTATTTATTTATTTGACAGAGAGAGACACAGCGAGAGAGGGAACACAAGCAGGGGGAGTGGGAGAGGGAGAAGCAGGCTTCCCGCGGAGCAGGGAGCCCGATGTGGGGCTCGATCCCAGGACCCTGGGATCATGACCTGAGCCGAAGGCAGACGCTCAATGACTGAGCCACCCAGGTGCCCCCACATCACCACAGTTCTATGAAGCACCCTGAACTTTCTCACCTCAGGGGGTTTGTACAAAGACTCTCCCTTTGCTTGCTACATTCTTTTGTCTTTTTTTGTGGGATGTCTCCCACTCATCCATCAGGACTCAGCTGGGACTATCAGTTCTTTTGAGAAGACTGCGTTTGGAGCCTTTTCTGTGCCCCCACCTCCTCTATTTGGCATTTATCACACTGCATTTGGCTCGCCTGTTCCTTGAACTGGCTACATAATTTGCTGGGCCCAGTACAAAATAAAAAATGTGAGGCCCTTTGCTCAAAAATGGTTAAGAATTTCAAGACAGTGACAGCAGAGCATTAAACCAAACATGCGATGCTTCCAAGCATGGGGCCCCATGTGACTGTGCAGGTTGCATGCCCTTGAATCGGGCTCTGCCCCTTCCCTTATTTGTCTCCTGCTGGGCTGTGAGCTCAAAGAGCAAGGTGCATGCCTATCTCCTCTGTGGCCTATGTGCAGTAAATTCCTGGCATACAGTGGGTGCCCAATGCTTGTTGAATGAACATGCGGACATACATTGTAGGTGCTCAATTACTTGGAATGGCCAATCCCTGACTCCTGGCTGTAACCTCTGCTATCCTATTAGAGAGTCCTGGCGTGGAGCACTGAGAAAAAATCCTTTTGAGAAGTCTGACTCTGGTCTCCAAAGAAAGCTTCTAATCTGGCCTCCTGGCTTAGGGCAGAGAGGATAGCCCTCAGTCAGCCACACCCCCCAGCTTCTCTTGCAAGGACGCAGTGCCCGGTGCCAGACCTGACCTCAGTGCTCTGTAAACAGCTATCACTACAAACACACACAGGCTTTGCCCCAGGCAGGAGGCAGTGCAGAGGGCAGGCCTGGAGCGAGTGGTCGGGGAAGCAGGAGACCCAGTTCGTGATGACCGCCCGTTTCCTGGGTGATCCTGTTCACCTCTCAGGGCTTTCATTTTATCCCCATAAGAGGAGGAGCGGGTGACTTCTAAGGCTTTTGCGAGCTCTAAAGTCCAAAGCTCTGTGTTTCCAGGCTGGGAGCATTTCCAAGGAGGGTCTGCAAGAGTCCACAGTCCAATGCAGAGGTTGTCCCAGCCCTGGGAGCTTGGGGAGTAATGATGGGGCTAGGGCATACTTGTCTGAAGGTGACAGCTGAGCCTACTGTGAACACTAGCTTATTGGTTACCGTCCTCCCATGTCCTGGCCCAGCAGCCAGGGGCAGGGGACAGCGCATGGGTTCTGGAGTACCTGACCCTGAGTATCACCCGCCACCTCTTCCTGCTGGTGGGTGGGGGGTGTTCCGTCCCTCCCAGCCTCCATTCTCTTATCTGTACAAAGGGATAAAGATGTCTTTCTCTTGCCCTCTCTTTTCAGAGGATTTCAAGAGGAGAATATGTGTGATGGGGTAACATGTAGCGTTAGAAATCACTGAATAGTTTACTCCAGAGTCCCAGAAATGAAAGGGGAGAGAGAGAGCCCCTGAGAACAGCAGGAGACAGGAGCAAGTCCCTCAGAATGGGATGGGACAGAGGTGGGTGCTTCTTCGTGGTGATCTCCTTAGGCTGTGTGGCAAGGGTACGGCTGTGTGGGACCCCTGAGGACCCTCAGTCCCAAGAAGAATTCCCCAGGGCCCCAAACTTGGCATAGAAGCAGCAGAGTCTCCCACCAGGAATGAGTCACATCCTCTGGGGCAATGGGTGTCTTCTTGATAACTCGGGCAGATGGATGGTCTGGTCCAAGGGGCCTTCCTATAGCTCTTTATCCTGCCCCCAAGCGGCTCCTGAGTCTGTAGTTTGGCCATCCAGGTGGCCCTGCCCAGGGGAGGGGAACCAGGGGCTCTGGCTCTATCCCCCTGCCCAAGCAAGGCCACCTCTCCCTCATCCCATCTATAGGGGACTCCCCAGAGGCAGGGGAGGAGGAAGAGGAGGAGGGAGAAGAGGAGAAGGAGCAGAAGATGAGGTAGAAGGGAAGATGCTCTGAACTGAGTGGGGGTTCCCACCTTGGATTGGCAGAAGTGAGTCCCTGGCAAGGGCAGGAAACACAAGAGCAATGGGAAACCCTGTTACCCAGAGAGAATCCTGGGGCATCCGAGAGCCCTCGTCCCATCCAAGATCAGTTTTCTGGGCAGCTTGGTGGGATGTTCACTGGCATGGGACTTACCTCGATTTGAAGAAAGTCAAATAAATGGGATATTCCTTGCATTTCTTGCTCCCTATTCAGGAGCCACCACCCACGCATGTAAATGGCTGGAATGGTGTCACCCCCCCCCAACTCCCCATTGAATGAAGTCTGCTCTTGTTACCACTTGGGAATGGAGGCAGGGCTGGGCTTGCTGCAACTCTGACCTGGATCGCGTGTGATTATTGGAAGATGTGCATGCTAGGAGTAGGCTGGGGTTCTGTGGACAACATAGCTCCCCTCTCCCCTCCCCCCTTTGCGCCCAGGGTGATAACTGGGAAGAGACGGGAGAGAAACTTATGGGGTGCTGGAAATGATCTCCATCTTGATCCAGGTGGTAAAAACTCATTGAGCTGGACGCTTAGAGCTAACATGCTTTTGTATATATGTCAGGTCAGCTTTATTCCGCTCCAACCTGCCTCCCCAGCCCAGCCCAGTTTTCTTCTTGCTCTCGTGTTTCCTGCCCTTGCCAGGGACTCACTTCTGCCAATCCAAGGTGGGAACCCCCACTCAATTCAGAGCATCTTCCCTTCTACCTCATCTTCTGCTCCTTCTCCTCTTCTCCCTTCTCCTCTTCCTCCTCCCCTGCCTCTGGGGAGTCCCCTGTAGATGGGATGAGGGAGAGGTGGCCTTGCTTGGGCAGGGGGATAGAGCCAGAGCCCCTGGTTCCCCTCCCCTGGGCAGGGCCACCTGGATGGCCAAACTACAGACTCAGGAGCCGCTGGGGGGCAGGATAAAGAGCAGCCTGGGCTCGTGGAGGAAGCGAAGGGCCAAACCTGGCACCTGTCCTCAAGGAACTGACAGCCCAGCAAGGCTTCTGCTTTCTGCTTTCTGACTGGGCACTGGAGTAGGAATCCCCTGGGGGTGGGGGGCGAGGCAGGGTGAACAATCCAGACCAAGGGAAATGGACATGTTGTAATGGAAATCAGCTCAGACCTGGCTTCCTCTGAGACCACAGCTCCTCCAACCTCCTCCTATTTTATTTTGATTATTTTTAAAGCTAATATAACTCACATAAGGGCCATCTCCAGAAAGGCCTCTGTGTTTACCCGGCAGCAAATCTGCAATAAGACTCCTCAAGTCCTTCCCATGGGCTTGGAGAACCGTCTTGTCAACTGGGAGAGAGCTGAGGATCCAGGAGGAAACACAGAGAGGGCTGACAGAGCACGGCCGGGTGCCCCCCCCCCTGCCATGCCACTTGCCCTCTTTCAGCCACACCTCTGCGCCCTGCCTCCAGCACCCAACTCTCCTCCATGCATCACCTGGAGGTGCCCGGGCCACTCTGGGTGGACTCTATTCTCCCCTACACCCACCCACCTTCCCCAAATTAAATCCAACTCACAAAGGGCCATAGCAGCCACGGGCCACATGTGGCTCATGAGCCCTGGAAATGGGGCTGGTCTGAACGCAGATGTGCTAGAAGTGTAAAACACACATGGAGTGTTTTTTTTTTTAATTTTTAATTTAAATTCAATTTAACATATACTGTATTATTAGTTTCAAAGGTAGAATTTAGTGATTCATCAGTTGCATATAACACCCAGTGCTCATTCCATTAAGTGCCCTCCTTAATGCCCATCACCGTTACCCCATCCCCCCACCTCCCCTCTAGCCACTCTCAGTTTGTTTCCTAGAGTTAAGAGTCTCTCATGGGGGGCGCCTGGGTGGCTCAGTTGGTTAAGCGACTGCCTTCGGCTCAGGTCATGATCCTGGAGTCCCGGGATCGAGTCCCGCATCGGGCTCCCTGCTCGGCAGGGAGTCTGCTTCTCCCTCTGACCCTCCCCCCTCTCATGTGCTTTCTCTCTCTCATTCAATAAATAAATAAAATCTTTAAAAAAAAAAAAAGAGTCTCTCATGGTTTGTCTCCCTCTCTGTTTTCATCTTATTTTATTTTTCCTTCCCTTCCCCTATGTTCATCTGTTTTGTTTCTTAAATTCCATATATGAGTGAAATCATATGATATTTGTCTTTCTCTGACTGGCTTATTTCACTTAACATAATACCCTCTAGTTCCATCGACGTCATTGCAAATGGCAAGATTGCATTCTTTTTGATGGCTGAGTAATATTCCATCGTATGTATATTCTACATCTTCTTTATCCATTCATCTGTCGATGGACATCTGGGCTTTTCTCATAGTTTGGCTATTGAGGACATTGCTGCTATAAACATTGGGGTGCAGGTGCCCCTCCGAATCACTATGTTTGTATCCTTTGGATAAATACCCAATAGTGCAATTGCTGAGTCGTAGGGTAGCTCTGTTTTTAACTTTTTGAGGAACCTCCATACTGTTTTCCAGAGTGGCTGCACCAGTTTGCATTCCCACCAAGTTTGCATTCTGCACACATGGGGTTTTGAAGGCTTAGCATGAAAAAACAATTGTAAAATATCTCAGTAATTTCTATCTCAACTCCTTATTGAGATAATAATATTCTGGATATATTGAATTAAATAAAATATATTATTAAAATTAATTTTGCCTGTCTCTTTTTACTTTTTGAAAAAATGTGGCTACTAGGACATTTAAAGTTATATAGCTGGCGGGCGCCTGGGTGGCTCAGTTGGTTAAGCGACTGCCTTCGGCTCAGGTCGTGATCCTGGAGTCACGGGATTGAGTCCCACATTGGGCTCCCTGCTCAGCACGGAGTCTGCTTCTCCCTCTGACCCTCCTCCCTCTCATGCTCTCTGTCTCTCATTCTCTTTCTCGCAAATAAATAAAATCTTAAAAAAAAAAAATTAAAAAAAAAGTTATATAGATGGCATGTACTATATTTCCACTGGGCGGCGCTGCTCTAGATAATTCCAGACGGAAGAGAGGGTCCGTGGCCCAGCACATGCAAACCCGTCCTCATACACAGGGCTCGCCACAGTCTTCTCACCAGCATCAGCCTTATTTCTGTCTCCTACTCCCTCCCCCAGCCTCTCTGGTTCTCTCTGCCACGAGCTTGCAAACTGCGTTCTGCTCAGTGATGGTCATGTACTATTGAGGCTCACCAGGGGTGTCCCGGGATCTTTCCCCTCCCTGAAGGGCCCAGCGAAACTGGGTCTCCTCTTGGGAGGGGGGGAGAGTTCCACCACCAAGAAGGTGATGTCCTTCCCTTTCTTTCTCACTTGCCTAGCCCAAGCCGACCCTCCAATTTGCTAGTGTCCAAGGGTGTCTGGGAACGTCCCAGGGTGGTGGGGGTGCCGACCTCAACTTTTGCCCCCAAAACTCAGCAGTTGTCCTCTGTACCTATAGAGAGGACTCTTCCAGAGAGGAGTTCCGGACAGTAACTAAAACAATTTCTTTTTCATCAACTACCCACTGCATCCTGGGTGATGTGCTGAGTCTCCCACTGTACCTATAGAGAGGACTCTTCCAGAGAGGAGTTTCAGACAGTAACTAAAACAATTTCTTTTTCATCGACTACCCACTACATCCTGGGTGATGTGCTGAGTCTCCCACTCACGTCCCACAGAATCCTGACAGCAGATGTCACTGTCTTCTGCAGGTGAGGTGCCTGGGCTTGGACAAGGACATAGGCTGGGGTGGCGACAGCCTTCCTGATGGGCTGCATGGCCACCCGGAGGGGCTGGGGTGCAAGGAGGAACCTCTGGCTTACTTCTGGCCTTGTAAGGGGGTTAGCCTTTCCCTCAATGGGGCCGGTACCTGGGAGCACACCCCAATTCTGTGTCAGAGCTGGGGGGTGTGACTACATGTTTGGAGAGTGAGTCTGGGTGACTGGAGAGGCAGGCAGCCATTGTAGTACACAGACTCGGATTTAAAAAAAAAACAAAGGGGCGCCTGGGTGACTCAGATGGTTAAGCAGCTGCCTTCAGCTCAGGTCATGATCCCGGGGTCCTGGGATCGAGCCCCACGTCGGGCTCCCTGCTCAGTGGGGAGTCTGCTTCTCCCTCTCCCTCTGCCTGCCGCTTCCCCTGCTTGTGCTCTCTCTCTCTCTAATAAAAAATAAAAAATCTTTAAAAAAACAAACAAAAAACAACAGATACTTAATTTTGTTCTCTACACAATGGCTGAGCTCCCGCTCTGACCGGCGCAGAGATGGGTGCATGCCTGGCCCCCGAGGTGTCGGGGAGATGGACAGAGACCAAGTGTGGTTCTGAGAAGAGTGGGCGTGGTGGGAACAGAGACGTGTGAGAGATCGTATGCCAATGTGTGGGTGGTGGATGAGCGCACACGCTGCGCATGTTTGCAGATCTGAGCCAGTGGGAGTGTGTATATATGCGGATGGTCCTTTTGTCCTTCCCGGAGGCTCCGGAGGATCTGAGAGCTTCCTGGGGAGAGCCAGGCCTAGGGGAGGGATCTCAGTCCCTACATGGAGTCCTTGCTGGCATGATTGGGGTTTTGGGTCAAGGGACTCTTTGAGATGCTGTCCTGTTACCTGACTGCTCTGTGTGCAGGCAACTTGCATAATCTCTCTGAGCCTGTATCCTTTCCTTTAGGTATCAGGACTTATTAACTATACTCCCCAGCTCACCTTCTAAGGAGCGTGGCTCCAGGTGCCCCGGGGGGCTTTCCTTGTCACATGGGGGAGGCTGGAAGGAGCTAAGGTGCTGGGGGGAGGATGGAGACCTCAGGGGAGACTTGAGAGGATGAGAAGTGCAGCCAAGGGCAGCTGGGGGCAATGAAGTGAAGCTCGGGTGGATGGTAGGGCCAGGAGAGATGAACGATCTCTGGGGGCCTTGTGGGGGAAGCCTGGTGCCCAGTGATCTATCTGCCCCATCCACATTGCTCCTGCAGTATCTTTAGTAAACTATCCTTTGCTCACTGGTGCTTCTGCAGAGGGGATTTTCTCTTGGGGACAGAGTGAGGTTTTGGGTTCTGCTTCACCACTGGCCTGGGCTGTGTGTGGGGGGAAACTGTGATGCCTTGGTTAGGTTATAGAAAGTCCATGGCTCATTGTAGAGCCTCTGTTTATTACCTGCTTCCAAGTGCCTGGCGTTAAGCACTTTATATTTATTGTCTCCTTGAATCCTCCTGACACCCCAGCAACCGGGAGGAGCCATTCCCTTTTACAGATGTGCACACTAAAGTTTAGAATGGTTGCATTGCTTTTGCAAGATCATAGCTGGGAAGTTGCAGGGCTGGCTTCAGGCCCAGTCTGTGACCTTGACTGTGAAGGTGCCCCTGCCCTGAAGGGCTGTCTGTTCTGGCCCCCCCACCCCCCACCCCAGGCACTGCTGGCTTCCCCTCCCAGAGCTGGGAGGAGACACTCTTGCCCAGGGGTGGGGTGGCCTGGTGTGGCCTTGAGTGAACTCACTTCCTTCAGTTTTATTTTATTCAAAAATAATGATTCTATTTCTCCCGTTGTAAAATATTATATTCTTGTTTTTTTACTTAAAATTTTGCAAACCCTGATCAATGAATGTATCTGGGCATTGATCATCAACCTCTAAAGCCACCAAAGGAGAAACAACACAGCTCTCCAGCACCACCTATGAATTGCCCCTGCTGGGAAGGAAGAGGAAACCCTGAATCTGAGAAAGTCTTTAGATCTAACTAGCAAGTTTCAGGCAATGCAGAGGACAGAGGAACATGTCAAACTACATTATGGGAATGCAACTCCAGATGGGGAAACTCTACAGGGGAATGCAATCCTAAAGTCCAGATGGGAAACTCTACAAGATAAATGATGTTTTCTACAATGAATTAATAGGGAGGGGGAAAGTGAAGAGATGGAAGAGGTGCTTAGAATTCGAAAGATTTAAGATACACACAACCGGGGCGCCTAGGTGGCTCAGTCGGCTAAGCGGCTGCCTTCGGCTCAGGTCACGATCCTAGGGTCCTGGGATCGAGCCCCACATCGGGCTCCCTGCTCAGCGGGAAGCCTGCTTCTCCCTCTCCCTCTGCCTGCCACTCTGCCTACTTGTGCTGTCTCTCTATCTCTCTGTCAAATAAATAAATAAAATCTTAAAAAAAAAAGATACAACCATGGGTTGTGAGTTTTATGTGGATCCCATTTTTTTAAAAAAGATTTATTTATTTATTTAGGGGGGAGGGGCAGAGGGAGAGAATTTCTAGTAGACTCCTTGCTGAGCATGAGCCCAATGCAGTGTTCCATCCTAAGACTTATGATAGATCCCACAATTTTTTTTCTCTCTTAAAGATCTTATCCATTTATTTTAGAGAGTGAGCAAGAGAGAAAGTACATGAGCAGGGGCAGAGGGAGAGGAAGAGGGAGAAGCATACTCCCCTGCTGAGCAGGGAGCCTGACTTGGGTCTCCATCCAAGGACCCCGGAATCATGACCTAAGCCGAAGGCAGACACTCAACCGACTGAGCCATCCAGGCACCCCTAGATTCCCAAATTTTTTTAAATTGTCATTTATCAAACAGGAAAGAATATCCAATGGAAAAAAGACAGTCTCTTCAACAAACGGTTTTGGGAAAATAGGAGAGTCACACGCAAAAGAATGAAAGTGGACCATTTTCTTACACCATACACAAAAATGGATGAGAGACCTAAATGTGAGACAACAATCCATCCAAATCCTAGAGGAGAACACAGGCAACAACCTCTGTGACTGCGGCTGCAGCAACTTCTTGCTAGACACGTCTCCAAAGGCAAGGGAAATGGGCAAAAACAAACTACTGGGACTTCCAACAAGATAAAAAGCTTTTTGCACAGCAAAGGACAGATGACAAAACCAAAAGACAACTGACAGAATGGGAGAAGGTATTTGCAAATGTCTTGTCAGATAAAAGGTTAGTCTTCAAAATCTATAAAGAACTTATCAAACTCTACACCCAAAGAACAAATAATCCAATCAAGAAATGGGCAGAAGACATGAACAGACATTTCTCCAAAGAAGACATCCAAATGGCCAACAGACATATGAAGAAATGCTCAACATCACTCGGCATCCGGGAAATACAAATTAAAACCACAATGAGGTATCACCTCACACCAGGCAGAATGGCTAAAATTAACAAGTCAGGAAATGACAGATGTTGGCGAGGATGCGGAGAAAGGGGAACCCTCCTACACTGTTGGTGGGAATGCAGGCTGGTGCAGCCACTCTGGAGAACAGTATGGAGTTTCTTCAGAAAGTTGAAAATAGAGCTACCCTACGACCCAGCAATTGCACTACTGAGTATTTACCCCAAAGATACAGATGTGGTGATCTCAAGGGGTACCTGCACCCCAATGTTTATAGCAGCAATGTCCACAATAGCCAAACTATGGAAAGAGCCCAGATGTCCATCAACAGATGAATGGGTAAAGAAGATGTGGTATATATATACAATGGAATACTACTCAGTCATCAAAAACCCAACAAAATCTTGCCATTTGCAATGATGTTGATGGAACTAGAGGGTATTATGCTAAGCGAAATAAGTCAGTCAGAGAAGGACAAATACCATATGATTTCACTTGTATGTGGAATTTAAGAAAAAAAACAGAGGAACATAGGGGAAGGGAAGGAAAACTAAAATAAGACAAAAACAGAGGAGATAAACCATAAGAGACTCTTAACTCTAGGGAACAAACTGAGGGTTGTTGGAGGGGAGGTGGATGGGGGGATGGGGTAACTGGGTGATGGGCATTAAGGAGGTCACTTGATGGAATGAGCACTGGGTGTTATATACAGCTGATGAATCACTGAACTCTACCTCTGAAACTAATAATACAGTATATGTTAATTAATTGAATTTAAATGAAAAGAAAAAGAATTTAAAAACTATCAAGCTATAAGCAGATAGGAAAAAAAAATCAAACCAAAGAAATGAAGAAGGCATTCTGTCATATTGGATAAAAATTGGGAAATCCAGCATTCACTCATGATTTTATTTTTTTTTTATTTTAAGATTTTATTTATTTATTTGACAGAGAGAGACACAGCGAGAGAGGGAACACAAGCAGGGGGAGTGAGAGAGGGAGAAGCAGGCTTCTGCAGAGCAGGAAGCCTGATGCGGGGCTCAATCCCAGGACCCCGGGATCATGACCTGAGCCGAAGGCAGACGCTCAATGACTGAGCCACCCAGGTGCCCCTCAATCATGATTTTAAAATAATATGAATCTTTCTAGATCTGTACAATAAAATTACCTAGTAAAGATATCATTTTACCAGCATTAAAAAAAATTGTCATTTGTGAGACTTATTTGATCTCTGCCGCTGGGTCCTGGCACAGAGATCCTAAAATCCCCCTAATTCCCTGAGTGATAAGGGTGCTAGGGCAGAGGGCTGGAGGTTGAATTACCAGTGGCCAGTGAGCTAATCCATCACGCCTATAAACGGAGGAACTTTCATAAAAACTTTTTAAACAATGGAGTTTGGGAGAACTTGCAGGTGGGTGAACACAACCATGTGCTGGGAGGGAGGTGTACCCCAACTCCACGAGGGCAGAAACTCCTGAGCGTGGGGATACTTCCAGATTTTGTGCCCTGTACGTCTTTAGCTAGCCGTTCATCTCTGTCCTTTATAAGAAACAGGTCATAGTTAAGTGTTTCTCTGAGTTCCGTGAGCCATTATAGCAAATTATCGAACCCTAGGAGGAGCTTGTGAGAACCCCTGATTTGTATGTAGCTAGATGGGACAACTGGGTAACTGTGGGGCACTCCATTTGGATGGGGGGGCCACCAAAAGGGGGGTGTTCCAATTGGGTGGGGGCTGACGGCGCTGGTCGTGAAAGAATTCACCCAAGGCAGAACAAAAGAGATACAAGTTTATTGGATGCCCCACAAGGGAGTGGTGGGCAGGACAGTGGCAGAGGACAGCAGAGGACTGTCCGGGAGAAGGAGGAGGAAGGGGAGGAGTGAGGGGGAAGGGGAGGAGGACGACGAGGAGGCAGTGGTGAGGGCCCACAGTTACAGGGCAGAGTGAGGGAGTATGGGGACATATGGCATTTCCCCTTTTTTGGCAATCTGAGGAACTGTGCCTGGTTGTAATTGGTCAGTTACGGCCTATGGTTATTTCGCGGTTGGGTTCCTTCATGAGCCCGTTTACATTGCAAGGCTGGGGTCCTTTTACCTTATTCAGGTTTCCAGTGCTCCATCATGTGGCCTAAAAGCGGCCTCTACAGTAATCTTAGGACCCACCGCTTGGGATCGAAGTCTGCAATGGGGGGCAGTGGGACTATGTGGGACTAGATCCCTTAGCCTGTGCGGTCTGTGCTAACTCTGGGTAGTTAGCATCAGAATTGCTTGGCGTGGAAAATCCACTCATTTGGTGTCAGAAGTATTGTGAGCAGAGACATAATTTTCCTTCATTAAGGAATTATTACTCATTATTTTAGGTGTGATAATTGTATGTGGTTATGTTAAAGAAAAAGAGCTCTTTTCTGCTGACTACATACTGAAATATTTATGAATGAAATGCTATGATGTTTGGGATTTGTGTGAAAATGGTGAGGGAGCCTGGGTGGCTCAGTCGGTTAAGCGTCTGCCTTCGGCTTAGGTCATGATCCCAGAGTCCCAGGATGGAGTCCCAGGATGGAGTCCCTTGTCTGGTTCCCCGCTCAGCTGGGAGTGTGCTTCTTCCTCTGACCCTCCTCCTTCTCCTCTTCTCTATTTATAAATAAATAGAATCTTTTAAAAGAAAGAAAGAAAATAATGTGGGAGAAGGGAGGGGGAACGTGGGGGTGTAGATCAAAACTATGAGTTGATAATTGTTGTCTTTGTGAATGGGTGCACGGGGGGATGTTACATCATTTTTTTTTTTTCTACTTTGGTGCATGTTTTAAAATTTCCATAATAAAATATATGTTTTGAGTCTCTTTCTGTGCTGATAAACAGAATTCTACCACATTTAAAATTTTTTTATTGTTATGTTAATCACCATACATTACATCATTAGTTCTAGATGAAGTGTTCCATGATTCATTGTTTGTGCATAACACCAGTGCTCCATGCAGAACGTGCCCTCTTTAATACTCATCAGCAGGCTAACCCATCCCCCCACCCCCCTCCCCTCTAGAACTCTCAGTTTGTTTTTCAGAGTCCATCGTCTCTCATGGTTCGTCTCCCCCTCCGATTTCCCCCCCTTCATTCTTCTCCTGCTACCTTCTTCTTTTTTTTTTTCTCTTAACATATATTGCATTATTTGTTTCAGAGGTACAGATCTGGGATTCAACAATCTTGCACAATTGACAGCGCTTACCAGAGCACATACCCTCCCCAGTGTCTATCACCCAGTCACCCCATCCCTCCCACCCCACCCCCCACTCCAGCAACCCTCAGTTTGTTTCCTGAGATTAAGAATTCCTCATATCAGTGAGGTCATATGATACATGTCTTTCTCTGATTGACTTATTTCGCTCAGCATAACACCCTCCAGTTCCATCCACGTCATTGCAGATGGCAAGATCTCATTCCTTTTGATGGCTGCATAATATTCCATTGTATATATATACCACATCTTCTTTATCCATTCATCTGTCGATGGACATCTTGGCTCTTTCCACAGTTTGGCTATTGTACCACAACATTTTTAATGGCGATGTAACCTTCCTATGGATGTAGCAAAAATAATGTAACTCGTCCCCTTTTGTTGAGCATCCAAATCGTCTCCAATCCTCTGTTCTCATCAGCCCTGGACGAACAACTTTGTGGATAATTCAACGTGCACCTCTCAGTATTTCTTAGGATAAATTCCTCTAAGTAGATTTTCTGGGTCAATAGAAAAGTGTATCTTTAATGTGTTTGCAAAATTACCCTCCAGAGACAAATTGTTTATATTCTCTCCAACAGCCCACAAGAGGGAGGCCCTTACTTTGCTCTCTCTCAGCAACTTGTCAAACTTTTCTCAAACTTCTGTGACCCAATCTCAGTCCTTGTTACCTCTCTCAGTTCATCTCGATACACTACCCTGCACTCCCCATTCCAGCCACACCAACTCCTTTGCTGGGCCTACAATGTGGCAGAAATTCTCCCACCCTGGGGTCTGGAGGCTTCTCCCCAGATAGTCAAATGGCTTTCTTTCCCAAAGCGTTATAGGGGAGGAAATCATAATTTTCCCTCTACCCTTCTAGGTTCTTGGATGAGACCCCTGTAAGTAAAAGACAGGTTAACAACAGAAAAAAAAGCAGAAGTGTGTATACTAAGGGATAGTGTGTATACTAACATGTATACTTCATGGATAAACAGGAAGAATGAATACTCCCCAAGGTGGCTTAGAATGCAAGCTTGTAGACCATCTTAATAGGGAAAGGGAGGGTGTGGATAAGCCTCCTAGGGGGAAATAAAGGGTTTTTAGGAAAGCTGAATGGGCACTTAGAAGAACAGCTAGGAGGAATGATAGGACAAATCTGTCTGGGTGTGGTCAACTTCTAGTCTCTTCTCCCCTGTGGCAGGAGACAGTCTTCCCTGCCTGATGACTCTCCCTTCTAGGAAGGGGACTGATGATGACCCTTGAGTCTCTTTTGGAAACTCTGTCTTTAGATAGTTTAAAGGGAGTTTAGAAAAAGTCTATCCCTGCATTTGCTGCTTTTCAAGTGCTGACAGCTCAGAATAATCACGACAGCAACCCCGCACATTTTGGGTGGCCACATCCCACTACCCTTCAGTCTCGAGGTGTTGTTTGAATGTCTCCTTTGTACTGGGGCCCTTCCTGACTGTCCTGCTTTTTATTTTATTTTATTTTTAAGATTTTATTTATTTATTTGACAGAGAGGGAGCGAGAGTGAGAGAGAGCGAGCGAGCACAAGTAGGGGGAGAGGCAGAGGGACAGGGAGAAGCAGACTCACCATGAGCAGGGAGCCCGATGCGGGGCTCGATCCCAGGACCCTGGGATCATGACCTGAGCCGAAGGCAGACTCTCAACTGACTGAGCCACCCAGGCATCCCCCTGACTGTCCTCTTTAAATTGCAGCCCTCCACCCAGTCAGTCCTCCCATACTCCTTTCCCTGCGTTCCTCCTCCTTTTTCTCTGTAGCACCTTCTAGTACACCATGTACAACACTTACTCATCAGCGCCATTAGTTAATGCCTGTCTCCCCCACTGGAATCTAACCCTGCTGACTGATGAATCTCAAACCACGTAGCACAGGACCTGGCACATAGTAGGGGCTCAGTAAAGACTAGTCAAGACATGTTTGAGCTAAAGTGCTTTCTTTACTATGAAGTCCGAACACATGTGAGCTATTACTTCTACTTTTATTCATGTATTATTTCTAGTTGCCTGTCTTCACTGGGATTCCTTTTTTTTTTTTTTTAAGATTTTATTTTTAAGTAATCTCTACACCCACCGTGGGGCCCCATCTCACAACCGTGCGACCAAGAGTTGCATGCTCCACTGACTGAGCCAGATGGGTGCCCCTTCACTGGGATTCCTGATAGCAGCTCAAAGCCAAGTCCTCGCCTCTCCTGCTTGGCCCTGACTTGTCTAGCTGTTGGTCGTACCCTCTTTAGCACTGAATGTCCTCCCTGCTCTTTTTCCAGCACTGTCTCGGTTGCCCTGAAACCTCTTCCATTTGCCCTGTTCACTCCTGTCCCCTGCAGCTACTATTTTTTTTTTCCTGAAGAGACCCCTGCTCAAACTCCACCCTTGCTCTAAGACCTTTGTTGGCTCCCCAGTGCCTAAAATCCTTAGTACAAACTCTCTAGACTGCCATCCAAAGACTGGCCCCTTCAGCTCTCAAATGACTTTTCTCTCCCCTCTCCACAAACTGGATTCTTAGAACTGATGTTTTCCTGCCTCCATGACTTTGCTCAGGCCGGCGCCTCCACCTGGAGTGCCTCCCTCACATCTGCCTTGTCAAATCCTACCTGCTGCCCACAGCCTCTCCTGGTGCCTCCTCTGACCATGCTTCCTCCATTTTTCAGAACCTTTTGCATGACCTATTCTGGTGGGTATCTGGCGCTGAGTTCAGTTTTGGACACGTCATTTGGAGGCTCCCCTGCCAGACCGTGAGCTTCAGGGCACGGGCTGTGCTTCGTTCCATTCTACATGCCATGAAGTCCCAGAACAACGTTCAGTTTTGCTCAACCCAAGAGTGACTTCCAATTTAGGGCGGAACAGGCGCACTTCCTGAAGTGGCCACAAGATGGCAGCATAGACCGGGCATCGGGAAAGACGTGAGGCCCCAAGTTCCAACTCCCCAGGGGTCAAAGCCCTGACAGGTGATCCGGTCCCCTTGAGGTGCTGGAAGAGGGTCCTCTCTCTAGGGCTGGGGGCTGTAGGTCTGAGGTGGGGGGCACCAGCTGGTGGCTTGCACTGAGTGTGTGCCTGTGTTTCCTGTGCCTGCCCCCCCCAAGGTTTACTCTGCAGTTCCTTTTCCAGGGGAGATCCTGGTAGGGAGGAAGGAGCACTGGGTGGGGAGTCGGCAGGTTTGGGTCCTGGGCCTCCACTGCAGCCTTGGGCAAGTATCATCTGTGTGCCAGGAAAAGGCCAATCACAGAGTCCAAATGGACATAAAGCTTCCTCTTTCTGTTCTCTCCCAGACTCCCTGCAGTTTTCCCGAGAGGTTGCGCTGGTGATGAGAGGCTCACCACGTTGTCTCTCGTCCTGGGATTCAGTGTGGCCCAGAGGAGAGGCAAGGTGTGGGTCGTGGGGCCCCAGAGGGCCCTGCCCCCATCTCAAGGCCCACTTATCCCCCTTACCGAGGCAGGACGAGCCCCATCCAGGCTGATGAAAAACACCAGGTTTCTGAAAACTCTTGCGCTGTGACCTTGAGTAAAGCCTCCCAACTCTAGAGGGACCGACTGCCCTTCCTGGACGGCGGGAGGCTGTATGGTAACAGGGCCTGGCAAATTACAAGTGCCTAGTCAATGGTTGCTGCAATTAATAATTATAATACAACAATAATAAATGTCCCTTCCTGCGCCAACATTTGACTATTCTGAGACCAACTGAGATAGCAGGAGGGGATGGTGGGGATTTAGGGATGCCTGAAGTATGTTTGCTGCAGAGCAAGGGAGAGGAGACAGGAAGGACAGAGACGTCCGTGGAGGGTCAGGGATGGTTTGCGGCTTCCCTGGGCGCGGGGTGGGGGGTGTGGGGAAACGGGGGCGCCGCGAGGTCGAGCCTCTCTCCCTGGCGGGGCTCGGCGTCTGGGGCGGCGGGGAGGTGGCGGCCGTGGGGAAGAGAGGGAGAGGCGGCGCCGGGCCCGCCCAGCAGAGGGCGCCGCGAGCGCGCAGGGCTCGGTCTGGGTTTCCTCCAGCTCCCTATCCGAGTGGATTTGTCTTCCTGAGCTGTGGGCTGGTGGGGGATGCGGTGGGGGTGAGGGTACTGCTGGCCAAGTTGGGGAGCTGTGGGTATTGTCACCACCCGTGATCGTCGGCCTGTGTCCCGAGTGGCCGTGTTTGCTTGTAATCACCTCAGTCCTCGCTCATGCATTCCGCTAACGCTGTTGGGCACCCGCCAAGTATCGGGCACTGGACGGAGAGTAAAGTGGCAAATAAGGAGCACGCCCTGGGCACCCCCCCACCCCCCATGATCCAGGTGACAGAGGTCAGCCTAGGGCGCTGGGGGAGCACGGAGGAGGGGCTGAGCACTTCCGACCGCCATCCCTCTCACCCGCAGCCGCATCTCTGAGGTGTGAATTCTGAGCAGTGTTCCACGGATCTTACGGAGGAGAGAGTCGAGGTTCAGACAGGTTAAGGAACCAGCCCAAGGTCACACAGCCAGTAAAGGGATGAGTGGGATTGCTCCCAGAGCCCAGTTCCAGTCCTTGCACTCGCCCTGGGGCTGACCAGGGGAGGGGCTGGGCCGGGGGCAGGGAGACTACTCCGTCTGTGCCTGCCCCCAGCAGGACAGGAGCTTGTGGGCAGGGGAGGTTCCAGGGGGTCTGATTTCATCCCAGAAAGAGGGAGAACTTGCCAGCAACCAGAGCTGCCCACTCATAGAATGGGTGAGCCCAAGGAACAGAAGTGGCCTGCGCTTCCCAGATGTTGCAGGGGCTCCCCTGTTGAACTTGGCATTCACTCAGCGCTGCAGCTCTGCTGGCCCGGTCCCTGTCTCCCTCCAGCCTCCTCTTGCCACCCCCCCCCCATTACCTTCTGTGTTCCCGCCTCTCAGGCTTCTTTCAGCAACTTGCTGGGCATACTGGGCCTTTGCACATGCCTATCCCCTCTCTGTCTGGCAAGCTCACCCATTCCAGGCACTGGAAGCCTTTCCCCATGCCCCACAAGATCAGGTCGCCTTAGGAGTTGTTCATTTAGGCTTCTCTGCTACCCCTAAATGTGCCTCTTCACGCCATATTGAAATTACTGGTCCCTTCCACTACACTGGCAGCTCGGTGGCAGGGACCACACTGTCTTGTTCTCAGGTGTTTCTCCAGCGTCCAGCAGTCCACCCAAGTGCCTCCCTTGGTGCTCAAGAAAAGCTTGTTGGAAGAATAAATGAGTAAGGGGCGAAGGTAAGAAAGAATGAAGGGTGCACGCAAAGGCAAATGCATAGGCGGGGGGACTTGGGTCAGCAGACCTTCCTGTCCTCTCCTATCACCCTGTGGGGGCAGCTCATATTCTTTGCTCCCCTCCCCAGGACCTGGTGATTCAGAGTCACAGTCCGCAAACATTTGGTAAGCATCTAGGCACCCCGCTGGGCACTGTCACCTGTATTCTCACCCATCAGATAAGCAGGGGCAAGGTGAAACGTTTTCAGCAGACACTAGCTTGTAGGCTTCAATCCCTGCCTGGAATAGTTTACACCTTGGTCCGCGAACTTCCCGCCGGGCCCCGCCCTCTCTCAGACCCCACGCTGGCCGCCCTCCTGGGTGCGCTTCCGAAGAAGGCCACCAGATGGCGGCAGACGCTAAGAGTCGGGGCTCGGCGCGGGCCGGCCAGCCCCCGACCGCCGGCAGGGGGCGCTACTGCTCGGCCAAATGAGAGGCTGAGGTCGCTCAGGTTTCTCAGCTGGGAGAGGGAGGCGCGGTCAGCCGGGAGTGGGTCCAAACCGCAGCCGGGGAGTAAGGCTGTATGGCGCCCTCGTTCTTCCTCATCCGTACAGTGTGTTCTTTTTTTTTTTTTTTTTAAGATATTTTAATTTATTTTTTGACAGAGAGAGAGACAGCGAGAGAGGAAACACAAACAGGGAGAGTGGGAGAGGGAGAAGTAGGCCTCCCGCGGAGCAGGGACCCTGGTGCGGGGCTCGATCCCAGGACCCCGGGATCAGGACCTGAGCTGAAGGCAGACGCTTAACGACTGAGCCACCCAGGCGCCTCCAGTGCGTTCTTAACCTCTGCTTTATAGCCTTTGTAGGCAAACTTCGTTTGGAAAGGGCCAGATGGCAAATATTTTAGGTTTCGCTGGCCATCTGGTCTCTGTTGCAAGTCCTCAACTTTGTCCTTGAAGTGTGAAACAACTCATTGACAAGTGGGCGTGGTCGTATTCCGATCAATCTTTGACATGGAAGTTTGAATTTCATGCAGTTTTCACGTGTCATGAAATACTGTGCTTTTAAAATATTTTTTATAAAGCTACTTAAAAATGTAAAAACCATTCTTTGCTCTTAGGCGGGGCCACCCCTGGTCTCCGTAAAGTCCCAAACCAGTGTCTGGCATATAGGAGGTGCTCAATTAGTGCTAATTGGCATCAACCATTCAGGAGCACTCAGCAGGCGGTCCATGGGCCCCTGCGTCCAGCAGCTCTTGGAGTGGGGCGGGACACTCTCCCTCCAGTTTTGGTCCCTGAATCTCTTCACGCCTCACAGAAGCACTCAGTGAAGGGTGTTGGTCACCTCTCTTCCTTGGCAATATACTGGTACCATTTTCACACCCGTGCCTCTGCTGTGACCTTTCTGTCCTCTTAAGGAAACCCCAGTCCTTTTCATCTAACAATGCCCACTCTCATTGGTCACTTTGTAAAAATTCCACTTTATTGAGGTATTGAGGTGTTCACCTGTTTTAAGTGTGAAGTTCATGAGTCTGACAAATGTATGTGCCCAAGGAGCTACCACTCCAGTCCAGATAGAGAACATTTCCTTCACCCCCAAAACTTCCCTTTGGCCCCTTCCTAATCAATGCTGGCTTTAAAAAAAAAGTCTCCCAGTTATCAGTGTGCTCCCCTGGGAGCTGGCCAGAAATGGAGCCTCCAGATCCCATCCGTCTCTTACTGGGGAGCGGTGCTGCATTTGTGTTCACTTCCCTGCCGTACTGTGAGCTCCTTGGAAGTCAGGGGCTGAGCCCACCTCACGACCTCCACCCTGCAGCCCCCACTGAGTTGAATTAGTAAGAGCAGGAGGCCAGCCCTCAGGGTGAGGGTTTGGGAGTGGGAGCTGTGTGTCTCAGGAATAGTGGGAGGAGTGAAGTCAGCAAGCAGGGGGTGATCTCTTCCCCTGGAGTTCGGACATCTGGCTCTCCACTCAGTCTGGCCACTGTCCAAGTTGACTCAGGGAGCCTGGGTCTATTTGCATACATTTGCATATCATCAGCACATCTCTGGTCCGTTTCCTCCTCTCCTTATGGGGAAGGAGCAGGCTGGATTTGGGGAGTGGGTAGACAGGACAGAGGACTCGGGGTGTTGGGGGAGGCCATGGGCTGCAGAGCTCGGCCCAGCTCCATGCTGATGCCCATCCTGGGAGCAGGTCTGAAGTTAAGCTCTGACCCTTTTTGGATGAGGAGGAGGGGCTGCTAAATTCTCCAAATCTGGATACTTGTTATGGGAGCAAGTCTGGGCTGGGCTCCCCAAGTTTCCCTGCCTGGAATGTGCTAGTCGTTCAGCAGAATCTTCTATAGCAATGAGAGAATCTTGCAGTTCTAAGATTGAGCAAGAAGACAGAGAAGAAGCCATATTGTATGAGCCAGTTAATAAAGCACAAAGTGTGCCAAATGAATCTATGCTCCCAGGAATAATAGCCAGCCCTGGAACGGAGCACCCCGGGGCGGGGGACGCTCAAATTGTTTTGTGATCTGGGTGCTGGTCACACGGGTGTGTTCACTCCGTGAAGACTCATTGAGTTGTATATTCGTGAATTATTTGTGCATTTTTCTGGATACAAATAAAAAGTTGAAATTCTGCGAAGAACCCCACTTGCATTCCACTGCTAGGAGCCCCTCCCAGTCTGTTTCCCTGCCTCCTGCCCACCCTTTGTGGCTCTGAAGGCCCCGCTGCTCCTGACTTGCCCAGCCTCCCACTGGGCTGTGGACTCTACCGGAAGGCAGGCCCATGTCCTGTTCATCCTGTGTCCCCTGACATGGGATTGGCACAGAGCTCAAAACATGGGTGACTCCTCAACAGCTCTGGGTGGCCCAAGAGGCTCTGGGGCCCCAACCAACCTAGAAGGGGGTGCTTCTCCTTACTACATGTCTCCCCCCAAAGGCTGGCATTAAAACCACTTAGCTGTGGCCTAGGACTAGAAGTGGGCTAAGGGATGGGACAGCAGAACATGCCAGAGGAGAGAGAGGTGGGACTCAGGGGTCCCCAGGTGGGCCTGGGTGTGGGGGCTGCTGACATTCTGGGTCCTCTGCCTCCTGGCCTCTCGCTGATACTCCTTTTCACATGGTTGTGTTCACTCCTGACCCTGAGGCCACCTGGGCCCCTGCTGAGCCCCCACTTCAGACTCAGGGAGGCGGAGGCTGAGGCCTGGCTTCTCTGGCCTCGGCCCCGCACTGGGGCTGCTCTGAACCTACCAGGCCCCATGCCTGACTCACCACTGCGCTCCCTGCCTTGCAACCTGGGTCCTCCCTGCTCCTTCTGAATTACAGGGACCTGCAAGCAGGCACAGAGGCCCCCCCCACCTTCTAGAACTTGTCACAGAAGGACTTTGGGCAATGGCCTGGCCTTTCTGGCCTCGGTTTCCCTTTTCTGTAGAGCGGGAGAACAATTCTGGCCGCCATGAGGTCAGCTAGGCTGGAGGGTACGGGACCCATAGGTGCGGGGAGCAAAGGCCTGTTGGTGGGCAGGGGGGATGGTCAGGGAGGGGCCACGCAGCCCATCCCCTCCAGCTGTGTTGCAGTCTGTATGGTGGGGGCAGGTGAGGGGGTGGTGCTGTTCTGGGGTTCCCTGGGAGCTGGTGGGGTGCTGGGGGGAGCATGGGAGGGTCAGGGGCCCAAGTTTTGGTCTGACTTGATCCTGTCTACAGGCCTGTTGCCCCTCTGGGCCTCAGTTTACTCTTTTGTGAAGGGAACTGTTGCGCTCAGGCCCCCCACAAGCTCCAAGGCTCTCCCACTTCCACGTTCTGTTTGGCTTGCATGGGTGTTATTTTGGAATCAGTTTCTAAATCTTAAAGATTGAGAGGCTTCCCAATCAAATCCAGAGTTCCAGCTTCCTGAGTACAAATGAGATCTGGCCATTCTGGGATTCCCACATTTGCAGGTATAAAGTGGGGCAGCTCCTCAGGAAGGGACCTCATTCCCCCTGGGGGCACAGCTCTTCTCACCGTGGACACAGGGGGCGCTGTTCCCACACTGTCAGTCCCACGCACGCGCCCCCCCCCCCCCCCCCCCCCCCCCCGGCCCAGGGCCTAGCCCCAGCACTTGCGCAGACAGGCCTCTTTTCTCTTTTGTTTTGCCTACTTAAGGCTTTGGAGGGCAGGTCTGGATTGGATTGGCATTATTAGCTCATGTGTTTATCCAAAGCAGAGACCTAGGCCTTGGGATTTCCGGGGAGGTGTCCAGAGCCCCAGTCGGGGCCAAGGAACAATGTCTGCTTGTGCGGAAATGGCTTTCTCCCACCCGGGGCCACGTCCTTCCCTCCCCTGGTGAGGGCCCCTATTTCCAGTGGCTCATCCTGGCCACAAGGCCCTTAAAGACTAGCTCCTTGCCGTCTTGGCCTTACCTCCAGGTCCCCCCACCCCCAAACGCCCACCCTCATTGTGTTCTTTGTGGCGTGACCTGTTCACATGCTCCAGTCCCTTCCCCTTCTTCTCCTGGCAAACCCCCCGGCCCAAAGACTCAGCTTCTCCACCCGCCCTGGAAACCTTCCCTGCTCTGTCTTCTTGGGGCTGTCTCTGGCCTCCTGCACAGTGCCCCTGACACTGGAATGGGGCCCCAGTCCTGCCCCCCAGCCTTCAGCAGAGAGCCAGGCACACAGACAGGGGACTGAGGCTGTGACAGGTTGCTGGTGAGAAGTCACCAGGGGTCAGGCACAGGTATTTTGGCTATTGCTTGGCCATTGCTGGGAGAGGGAGAAAGGGTAGTCCCCTTCTCAGGGCCAGCAGAAAAGGGGGATACCTCCTCTCTAATACCATTCCTGGCCACAGCCCTGGGCCCCTGCGCTCAGCCACCCCTTAGCACTCATGGGTGCCAGTCCCGGGCTGGGCAGTGGGCCTGCAAAGATGTGGGAGGAGCCCTCAGGGCCAGGGGGTCCCAGCTGGTCACGATTCCCAGCCCGTATGGCCTGACTCCTCAATCTCTCAGCTCGTGAAGGGAGAGCAGAACTAGGGGGGCCCCTCAGGGACTACCTAGGCTAGGTCCTGTCACTTTCCAGATGGGGAAACTGAAGTCCAAGTGATTTGACCTGGTCTTGGGACTGTCTCCTGGGTTGCCTGAGCCAGGCTGTGGTGTGGTCCGTCCTGGGGGTCGGAACCTTGCAGTGCCTGCTTTGTTGGGGCTCCAGCCCCCCAGCCCCAAATCTGAGCTTTAGAGGAGCCTGCCCTACCCCCAGCATGCTTTACCTGGCCTGGCGTGTCCCAGAGCCAGCAGAAAGGTGGGCCAGGAGCAAGTCTGAGTCTGCCCAGCGAGCTGCGAGTCTCAGCGGGCCCTCCCTGCCCGCAGGCCCCGGGAGCAGAAAGTGAGGGCTCCACACCCCAAATCCTCTGCCTTCCCTCCCCACCCACACATTCAGCCTGGGGCCCAAACACGGCAGGGAGCCAGCCTCCCTCCTTGGTAACCGAGGCACAACACCCAACCCTAGAGACTGCGTGTCCTGCCAATGCCACACCCCAACCCGGGCCTGCACACTGGGCTGAAGCCTGGCTGGGAGGGAGGGGCATGGGAGGTAGGCGGGAGGTAGCAGGGCCTCGTGGGCCTGGAGACCCCCGCACCCCCTGCCCCAAGCCCAGGCCAGCCAGGGCTGTTGTTCCAGCAGCCTTTGACTGTGTGGCCCCCAACCCCAGCCCCCTCTGCTGGCCCTGAACTTAGCAGGCCTCAGGAGGAGAAGGGTCAGGGACTGTGCCTGAATCACAGGAGAGAAGTGTAGGTCCGAGGAAGAAAGCCCTCCTGGGCCAGCAGGGTTGTGGGAAGGGTTTAGGGGAGGGAGGGTCTGATGGCGTCCCTCTGTCCCAGCGCAGGCCTCCTCTCTGGCATGGGAAGGGTGGGAGGTTGGCTGGTCCCCAGATTGAGGCGGGGGGGGGTGCTCTGAGGCAGGTCCAGCATCGTGTTTGGGGGCTGGCTGGGGGGCTAAGCAGAGGGCCTAGGGAAGTGGGGGTGGCGTTGGGAAGGGAAGAACAGTTTTCCTGGCCTTCACTGGACTTTGGTCTTCGTGGTCCAGGTCAAAGAATGTGGGGATATAGTGAAAGGGAGACAGAGTCTCAGTCCTAGGGGACCCCCTGTCTGAGGGAGAAATGTGGCCGCAGCTGTTGGGGATCTCCTAGCTGAGGGAGGGACCCAGCCCCTGTCCCAGGGAGTTCAGGGAGTTCGGCATATCTGGGTTGGATGACAGGGACAGAGCACGGGTAGGATCACTCAGCTCTGCGGGGAGCACCAGCCAAACCAGGCTCCCTGGGGGCTTGGCAGACTTCTGTGACTTGGGGAGAGGTGGAACCCCGGGGTCTTTCTGCTTCTCCTCCCTGAGTGGAAGCATCCTCCTGGAGCTGGGGGACCCTCCCCCAAGTTCCCAGGCCTGGTTAAAGCTGCCATTCATTTGCCACTGCTTGTCAGATGCTTCCTGGTCCAGCGTAGCTTCCCCACCACCTTAGCCCAGCCCTGTGGGGAAGAACCATCACTGGCCCCTTTCACAGAGAGGAGATTGAGGCTCAGGAAAATTATGGGTCTCATGTTGGAGTCACATGGGGGCAGACCGTGAAGCTTAGAGCTCCCGGCTTTCCTGACAGCTGGGGGAATCTGAAGTGGGCAGACCCCCTGGGCCATGCAGGAGAGGGGCGAGTCTGACGGCATCCCTGCTGTTCCTCTCCATCCTGAGGCTTGGTGGGTGCTGTCTTGGCCCCTCTCTCAGGCCCCGTCTCCCCACTTTGGTCCCCAGGGGGCCGGTGGGGAGGGTGGGGTGAGAGAGACTCGGGGCCTGCTGAGCCTGCAGCTTCCCAGGCCACCCAGGCTGAGTCAGGGCTGGGCAGGAGCCAGGGGGGTGGCAACTTTCCCAGGGCCGGCCTGGGCGGTGTCCACATTCCTCACAAGTGGGGTGCATCCAGGCTTGGGCAAGCCAGCCAGGTGTTCTGTGCCCCGCCCGGGGCCCCCGCCTGCCTGAGCCAACTCAGCTCCATAGCCTTGTAAGGAACACATCTGGCCCCCACTTGGAATGGGGTGTGGGAACTGCTTGCCTTGCATGTCCTTGCTGGGTGGGGTGCAGGCCTGCAGGGGCAGCCTGTGACAGCCCAGAGCCTACAGTGGCCTGGGCTACTGGGGTGTCCCTACTCATGTCTTCCTTTTGCCCCTATACTTGGAGAGTTGGAGGCTAAGGCTTAAGACCGTCTCTGGTTTGGGCCTTGGTCTTGCTGGTCGCTCAGCAAATGTTGGTGGAACAGTGAAGGGCATCTGAGAGCTGGGGGTGACCAGGGGCCCCCAAAACCCAGGAAGCAGCAGACTCACATTCTGTTTGTTGTCCCCAGTTTCTCAGGGAGGGCTTTGTCCTCACCAGCTTGGAACTCTGGGTGCCCGGTGGGGGCCTGGGGCAGAGGCTCGGAGTGGAGTCCCATGCCCACGGGGGCCCTGTTTCCTCTGCACTCCCCCTGCTCCCTTGGGCTCTTGGTGGGCGGAATGTGACCTTGAGACCAAGGAAGTGCTTTGGGACCCTAGATGGGCTCTGCTGAGATCCCACCTCTTTCCCACCAGGGCCCCCCCAGCTCAGCCCAGCCCAGCCCAGCCCAGCTCTGCAGCTTCCCCATTAGTCTCTGCAAGTCAGGCCAGGCCTCTGATGGGGAGGTGGGGGGATGGGTAGCTTCAGGTCTGAGATCTGGGGACCTGCCCACTGTTCCCCCTCTTCCCCTGAGGTCTGCTGGTGGAGATGGAATTTCAGTCCCTCCAGTGAACGGCTGAGGCTCACCCCTTGCCTGCCTGTCACCCTGTCCTGCAGCCCTCAGCAGTTTTGAGCTCGGCCTGTGGGACCTGGGCTGGTCTCCTCTGTCATGCCCCGGCAGCGGGCAGGGCCTGGCTGTTCCTTGGGTGGGTCTAGGGCAGCTTGGGCTGCAGAAATCACTTCCCAGGCTTCGGTGGGAACAAACGGGCCCTGGCCCTGGGCCTGGGTAGGGGGGCGTGGGAATTCCGTCCTGCATGCAAAGTCAGGACGGGTGACACCAGGGCTGTGGGAGGAGAGGCCGGGGGATAAGCCGAGATGTCACTCCTGCACCTGTAAAGGGCAGCAGGCTGAGCTCTAGGCAGCCGGGGGACCTGGGCCGGGAGCGGGGGGTGGGGTAGGTGCAGCCGTGGTTCCAGTTAGCCCACAGCTGAGCAGTGGTGGGCAGGCCTGGCCTGGGATGTGTCAGGCTGGGGCAGGGACCCCTTGGCACCCCCCTCCCTAGCTTCTTTTGGCTGAGCCCTTGGGCTGGTGTTGTGGGGTGACCTTGTTCTCGGGGACTTTCTAGGGACTTTGGCTGCCATCTGTCCTCCTCTGTCCAGGGCCTTGTGGCAGGATGGCAGCGCTTTGTCCCGGGGGTGGTGCTGTTTGCAGTGGAAAGGGGGGCCTCAGCTCCCTGAAAGCCCCGTCTGTGTCCTGGGGCTGAGGATGGTTCTGTGTGTGTGCGTGTGTGTGTGTGTGTGTGCGCATGTGTGCATGCATGTGTATATGTTGAGGGGAGGCAGTTGTCCCAGTGGAAGTGGGCTTCTGGGCATTTGCACCAGAATCCCTGTAGTTGGATCGTGAACCCTGAAGGATTCTGGGAGTTGGCACTGAGAGCTGGGCCCAGGGCAGCCTGGGAAATCGTGGGAACCAGTGAGAACAGGCTGGAAGGGTGTGGTAGCCGCTGGAATCTGTGGACTGGAGCAGCCCCACCCTCGCTCATCCAGGAATGGGTTCTGGCTGGGGAATCAACACGGGGCCCTCCCTGAGCTGTCCCCTGCTCTGCTCTGCCAGGCCCCCAGCCCCCACTCCCTGCTGTGGGGTGCCCCCACACCCCCTCACTTCTGGCTGGGCTAGAGCCAGTGGCTTGGCTGGGGCAGGCTATTTGGGAGAAATGGGTGACTTTTCCTGAAGATTGCCAGGTTCTTGGTGCTGTGTGTTTGTTTCTGACCCTTTGTATAGACAGACCCTCTGTCACTCACAAGTTAGGGAAGCATCTGTGGGGGTTCCATGGACCAGTGGACGTGGTGTGGGGGCCAGCTCTGTTTCTGGGATGGGGGCTGAGAGCTCCTGCCCATCCTGGAGTTTCTGGACACACCGTCAGCTTCTGCAGAGCATTTGGTCCTCTCCTGTTCTGCACAGCTGGTCAGGGCTCCCTGTGGCCTTTAAGAGAAAGGCCACGCTCCTTCGCATGGCACCCAGGGCCTTCCACACGTGGGCCCCTGCCCGACTCTCCAGGCCCAGCCCCCCGTCTCTGTCTCCCTGGCTAACTCCCCTTGTCCGGAATGTCTCACTCTTTCCCGACGGCGCCAGGCCCCTGCCTGGGAAGCCAGTGTCTACCTGTCACCCCTATGTGTACAGGTCCTGCTCAGATGCCATCTCCAGCTGTCCTGCCCCTTGAGCTGTGACAGGGGCCCCTCCAGTTGCTTCCACAGCTCCACCTGCTCAGGCCTCCGTAATGCCCTTGCTCAGTCAGCTCATGAGGTCCAGGTATCTCCCCTGGAGACAGAGCTCCCCAAGATCAGGGCCCATTGTGTGTCCTCTGTCATGTCCCCACGCCCTCCCTCATGTAGGTCAGGGAGTGAGACAATGAACTAAGGAACGGGTGCAGGAAGTTTGGGGACTCCCTCTGAGGTGTGTGGACTTGCAAAGGGCTGTCACTTGAACTACTTCGTTCAGTCTGAGGAGAAACATCTCTCTACCTAGGGATTGGGTCTCCTGGAAAGATCCCAGAAATCTCTCTTGAGAGCAAAGAGGGTCCAAGCTCCTTCTCCCTGCCTGTGACGACTCAAGGTTAATGGGCCAGAGTGTGAGTGGCAACTGGCTGCCTTGTGTGAGTGTGTGAAAGAGTGTGTAAAGCAAAGCAGGGAGAGGCTGTGTGAGTGTACCCAAGTGTGAAAGCACACAGGCGTGCCTTGAATGTGTGACAATGTGAGTGTGGGAGTCTGTGAATGTGTGTGAGTGTGTAAGGCTGTGAAAGGCCGCCTGGATGTGTGAGCGTGGATATGAGTGAGTGTGCGTGTGCATGTGTGTCTGTGGGTGGGAATGCATGTGAGTCTGGGTGATGTGTGTGTAAGCTGACTGGAAGTGTGAGTGTGGGAGTCTGTAAGTGTGTATATAAGGTGTGTGTGTATGAATCTATGTTTGTGTGTGTGTATGTCTGTGATATGAATATGTGAGTCTATGAGCGTATGTGAGTGTGATTATGTTAAAGCTGTGGGTGAGTGTGTGAATGTGGGAGTCTGGGTGCATGTATGTGAATGCATGAGTGTGTAAGTGTGAGCTTGTGAGTGTGATTTGTGTGAGAAGGAAAGTGAATATGTGTGAGCTGTGTGTAAATGTGAGTGTGAATGTGTGAGTGTGCAAGAGCCTGAGTGGATATGCCAGTCTGTGAGCATGTGACCATGTGTGTGTTAGCTGAGAGTGTGTGTGAGTCTGCTGAGTGTGTGAATGTGTGTGTGAGCTGTGTGTAGATGCTTATCCTGGAGGGAGACCCAGGGCAGTAGGAGAAGCTTGGTTCTCCCCTCCCTCAAGGCCATGGTCAACCCCAGGGAAACTCAGAGCCTCCATAGGAGATCTGGGGAGATCCCCAGGGAGCTGGAAGGCTCAATTTTGCCCTCGGGGGTTTATTTACTCAGAGGAGGGGTCTTTCCCCGTCCTAGAGAAAGCCCGGAGATGATTATTTAAAAAAAAAAAAAGTACTTCTGAATAGATTCAAATAATATCTACAAAATACGGGTAGGGTTTAAGAATTCAGGTACAACAAACACCTGTGAACCCACCACTCAAGTTTGGAAACGTTGCCGAGTGCCCCTTCCCATGCCATCCCTTCGCCCAGCAGTCTTTCGTTGCTTTCTTCGTAGATCTGAAACCAGTCTCCGCTCGCCAGTCCTTAGGGCTCCGGGGCCAGCGAGGCCCGGACTCCTCCAGATCCAGTACCCGGCGGGGCCAGAGCAGCTCAGTGCTGCCCTCTGGGGGTGCGAGACGCCAGCTTCTTCCTGCTCGGAACCAGCTGGCAGCCCCGCGAGCAGCCCCACCCAGGTCCCTTGCAGAGACCCCACGGGCGGGGGGGGGGGGGGGCGCACTCATTGTGCCACACGCGTAGGGCGCGCCTGGACACGGATGCGCACACGGGGCACTCACAGAGTATTGCATATAGACGCATTCCACCTGTTGTGAAGGGCATGGGTGACACATTGAGTGGGGTATTCCGATGACAGCCAGCCAATGGCAGCTGCTGTCCTTAGGGAGTTGGCTGCAGGAAGGGGGGGGGGGTCCCCACCGAGTGGAGCATGGCCTAGAGAACCTCACACTCGGGGCTGGGGGAGGCTGGGTAGGAATGTTGACTTTGGGGTAAGTGGTTTAATAGAGGGACCTAAGCTGGGGGTAGGGAGGAGGGCTTTGGGCCAGATGCAGGGAAGTTTTTTGAGATGGAGAATGGAGGGAGAGGCAGGACGTAACGTACAGGTCAGCTTTAGAAAGGAATTTCGTGTCCATTGGCCTAGAGGCAGGGGGATGGACTCAGTGGCCCAGCCTGGGCGCCTGGTGCTATGGGGGTCAGGGGACTAGAAAGGGAGGAGCCGAAGATGGTGAGTAGGCGCGGGTGTGAAGCGCATGTGGAGGACGTCTCCAGTCTGCCCTCCTGCCGCGCCGCACCTCCCAGGACTGCGGAACTGAGGTGCGCGACCCAGGACGGCCAGCAGAGGGCGCTCCCGGTACAGATTTGAGGCTCCAGACGGTTCTGGGTTTCATCGGGGATGGTTCTTGGAAAGCCCCAGGCCTGGAGTCCTGATAGAAGCATTCTGGCTTCTCCTTTGGGAGCAACCAAGCATAGGGGCGAGAAGAGACGGTCTCATGAGGTGGGAGCCCCATAGTGTCCTCTTTCTTCCTTCCCCCTGCTCCCTGGTCAGGCACTGTGTCTCCAGCCCCTGACCAGTGTCTCCTGGTGGTGAGCTTGAAACCAGCCCCAGAAATGTGACTGGCCCACCTAATCTGCCCTGGAGGTCTTCCTCTGGGCCACTTTGGTCTGCCAGGGCAGCCAGTCTTTCTAGAAGGTTCTCCAGAAGGAGAACCAGAGGTCTTTCCAGAAGGTTCTAGAGGCTCAGCCTCTGCAGTCTCCCTGGTGACCTCACTAGTTTCCTGCTTCCCTGGTTCACCTCCAGGTGGAGGACTTCCTGGCCTGGGGTCCAGCCAGGTCTCTCAGCCGGTTCTATCCAAGTAGCCGGTGGAGTCTAGAGTCCTCAGGACCAGATGCAGCCACTTGTCTTTTGGCACGGGCTGGTGGGCACAGCCAGGTCTGGCTGGCTCAGATGAGGTGTGGCCAGCCCCATCAACTCCCTGGGGCGGGGTGCATGATGGAAGAGAAAGTCCCTTGGGTTGTGAATGCCTCCTTCCACTTCCTGACATCTCTGCTCATGCAGAGGCACCTCCCACTCAGGTCATTCATTTATTCATTAACTTCTATAGTTATCAAGCACCACCTGCTGTTTCCATTTCTGGAGACAGAGAAAAGGAGGCAGGGGAGGGTCCCTGCCCGTGTCTAGAGGAGGAGACAGGTAAATAGGTGTGACCACACGGGGTGGTAAATGCTTAGAGAGCAGTGAATTGTTTTCTTCCTCTGAACCTTGCTTTTCCCTCTGACTATCCCAGTCAGTAGCATCATCACCCTCCCACCTGCTCAACCCGGAAAGTGCGGAGTCATCCTGCTGCCTCCCCCGCTCAGGCCTGTCTCCCTTTTGGCCACCGTTTCCTGTCCTCATGCTCACCATCTCTCTCCCGGGGCCATCGCTTCAGCCCCAGGGCTGGCCCTTGCCCCCATCCAGCTTTCACACTGCCCCCAAAGTGAGTCCCTTCTTCAAACTACCTGATGTCTAGAAGCATCCAAAAACAACGATCGAATGTGATCTGAAGGAAATCATCTATCTGGAAAAAGACACTGGGTTAAGCGTCTCCCTTTGGCTCAGGTCATGGTCCTGGCGTCCTGGGATTGAGCCCCGAGTCAGCCTCCCTGCTCAGCAAGAGAGGACTTCAACCATCAAAAAGACAAAAATCAGAAAAACAACAGCAACAGACAAAGCTTCGAAACTTGATGAGACCCAGTGCTGGTGGACGTGTGGGGAAATGCTCTCAACATGGATGGCAGGAGTGAGAATTTGTAGAACTTTCACAAGGAGATTTTTTTTTTTTTACTGTGGAAAATTTGAAATATACACAAAAGTAGGGAGAAGAGCAAAACCAACCACCGTGGGGCACCTGGGGGGCTCAGTCCATTGAGTGTCTGCCTTCGGCTTAGGTCCTGATCCCAGGGTCCTAGGATTGAGCCCCACATCGGACTCCCACCCGCTCTTCCTGGAAGTGGCTCCCTGGGTGAATAAGTTTGAGAAACACTTAGCGCTTCCCCCCCTCCCCCACTTCCCCTCCTTGGACAGTCACAATGCACATTAGCTTGTTAAGGACTTTGGGAAGTCTGCAGTAAAACAAACAAACAAAAAACTGACAAGGATGTGCCCTGCCCTGGCCTACTGGGTTCTCAGCCCACATATCTCTCATGAGCACCAGCCAGGCCCAGCTCCGGTGCACCAGGGATGAGAACCACTGCTCTGTGGGATTGGCTCTGCCCCTTTCTGGCATTAGGTAGCTCCATTCTCGCTTGCCCACCCCACCCCAGCCACCCTGGTCTTTCTTTCCAGTCCCCAAAGAGGTGTACCTTGATGACAGTGGGCTCAACCACTAGATCAGGTAATCTAGCCCTTACCTCGGCCTAGAATGCCTTTCCTGTACATGGCTGGCTCCTTCCTTAATTCAGTTTCCTGCTTGAATGTCACCCAGAAGAGACCCTCCTTGGCCCCCCGAAACTCTCCTATCCCTTTGTGCTTCCCTGGAGAACATATCATTCTCTGGTTTGATGATGGCCCATGTCTCTCGCTAGAATGTCTGCTCCACGAGAGAGCAAAGATGTTGTCTGTTGTGCTGATCGTCATACCCCCGGAGCCTGGAACAATGGCCGGCATACAGTAGGTGCTCAACTAAGAGCAGCCGAACAAAGGCATTTCCTTACGAGATGCATCTTCTTTCTGGTTCCTATGGCACCTTCCTGGAAGTGTGGATGCAGCCGTGGCCTCCCGGGGATCCCCAGATCCCCAGCCCACTAGCTGCATTCCCACCTGTGCCTGGACGATTTCCCCCCTTGTCCTCTCCGCCTGCAAAGCCCTTCCCTGGCTTCGAAACCCAGCTTTGTTGTCCCTCCCTGTGAAACTGTCTTGAGCGGCCTGGTCTGGATGAGTCGTTTCCTCCCACTCCTCCCAAGGTGCTTGAACATACATACTTTTATCACCACACAAAAAGCACTGCACCTAGATGGGCTATTTGTGCGTCTGTCTCTCCATCAGCGGCCTGAGCTCATTAAGGGCAGGGCTTGGCTGACTCAGTGCGGAATTCTCAGCACCCAGCCCGGTGACTGCCACACAATGAATGCAGTCAATGGTGCTGAATGAAGTCCAAGTTTGGGCTCTTACTGCCTGCACCCATTCAGCAAGCAGCAACTGGGCACCTGCTGTGTATACAAAGTGCTGAGTTAGGCCTCGTATTGGGCCCGGAGATGAACAGAGAGCCATCTTTTGGCCATAAAGGATTATAATTCTAGAAAGGGAACAAGTCCACCTCCAAATAATTCTAACACAAGTGAGAGTGGCTAGGGCCCGTTGGCGCTCGCATGGGCTAGGGGAGTGTCTTAGTTGCCTGGTGCTGCTATAACAAATTACCACAGACTTAGGGGCTTAAAGCAACACGAATTTGTTAGCTTACAATTCTGGAAGTCGGAGATCCGAAATGGGTCCTACGAGGTGTCAGTCAGAAGGGCTGTGCTCCTTCTGGAGGCTCCAGGGGAGAATTTATTCCTTGCCTTCTCCCGCTGTTAGTGTCTGCCCATGTTCCCTGGCTCATGGCCGCATGCTCCTGTTGTCACGTCCGCTCTGACTCCGACCCTCCTGCCTCCCTCTTAGAATGGCCCTCGCGATGATAGTGGGCTCAACCGGATAATCTAGAATGATCTTCCTGTTGCCATTTCTTTAAAACCTTTACATGCACATATTATCTATTTTTTAAAAAGATTTTATTTATTTATTATGAGAGAGAGAGCATCCACATGAGAGAGAGAGAGAGAGAAAGATCGAGCAGGAGTAGAGGGAGAGGGAGAGGCAGGCTCTTTGCTGAGCAGGGAGCCCGATGCGGGGCTCACTTCCAGGACCCTGGGATCATGACCTGAGCCGAAGGCAGATGCTTAACCGACTGAGCCACCCAGGCGACCCTCCATTGCAGGTTTCTTAACCACATCTGCCAAGTCCCTTTTGCCATGTTCCGTACATATTCCCAGGTTCTGGGGATTAGGATGTGGGCATGTTTGGGGTACGCTGTTCTGCCTGGCACAGGGAGGGGAGGGTTACATTCCACTGCTAGGAGGCTTCACTAGCCAGCTTTGGAGTCATTGACCCCTTACTGAGTCCCCCATATGACCGAGGCCAACTGCTGTGACATACTACCTCATCTCATCTCAGCCTCACTAGTTTGTCATGGAAGCCTTGTGGCCTCATTTTATAGATGAGGGAGGGAGCTGAGGTTGGGAGAAGAGACGTGAGTTGCCCGAGGCTACAGAGTCTCCAATGACCTTAGGCCCTTGGACTTGGGCTTCTTCTTCTTCTTCTTTTTTTTTTAAGATTTTATTTATTTATTTGTCAGAGAGAGAGAGAGCACAAGCAGGGGGAGTGGCAGGCAGAGAGAGGGGGAGAAGCGGGCTCCCCGCTGAGCAGGGAGACCGATGCGGGACTCGATCCCAGGACCCTGAGATCATGACCTGAGCCAAAGGCAGACACCCAACTGAGTGAGCCACCCAGGTGTCCCATGGACTTGGGTTTCTGATCACAGATAATGTGTGTGATCAGACCCTGGGTCTGACGATTAGGAGCTGCGGCTCCTCCTTGACAGCGCCTTGCTGGGGAAAGCGTGTCACCCCTGGAATGTTAAATAACAAGCCTCCAGGGCCCCAGGTCCCGAGGCAAAGCAGCAGGACAAGGGGGCTGTGAGGTTTAGCAGAGGGAGCTGGCTTCTGGCCAGCAGGTTGGGGCAGCTCTGGGACAGGCAGGCCTTGATGGGGAGGAGTTGGTGGGACATGGGGGGCGGGTTGGGCAGAGTATTCCATGGAGCCCAGGCCTCTGCACAGCTGTACTCCTGCTCTGTCCTCCTGTTTTGCCCTTGGGAAGGACAGATAACCTCCCTTCCCAGTGTGGACCTCCTCAGTTGGGAACACTAGGATTGAAGGCCCCCTCTGCCTCCTCCCGCCTGCCTTTTATCTGCCATTCCATGATTCTGTCTCCTCTGCTCCTATCCTGCTTTTCTCTCCCTTAGTTCTCCTTCCTTCATCCTCCCTCCCCTAATCCTCCTCATCCTCCTCCCTGGTCCTCCTCCCCTCATTCTCCTTCCCCTCGTCCTCCTCCCCCCTGATCCTCTTCGCCTCCTCCTCTCTCCCCTAGTCCTCCTCATCCTCCTCTGGTCCTCCTCCCTCCCCTGGGCCTCCTCCTCCTCCTCCCTGTCTCTTCTCCCTGATCTTCCTCTGTGGTCCTCCTCCCCTCATTCTCTCTCCCCTGGTCCTCAACATCCATCTCTGTGATCCTCCCTCCACTGGTCCTCCTCCCTGATCCTCTCTCCCCTAATCCTCCTCCCTGATCCTCCCCATTCTCTTCTTATTTTCTTCCCCTGTTCCTTTTCCTATGAGCCTCCCTCCCCTGGTCCTCCCACCCAGGTCATCTTCTACCCCCTTCCCCCCACTGTTCCTCTTCCCTTGTTGGTCAGGGTCATAGTGTGGTGGACTGGGTGGTCAGCACCAAGACAAAGAGCCAAGAGACCCCCCCCCCCCCCCGTCGTGTTAAGTGAAGGAAGAAGGGGGCAGGCCATGCTCAGAGCATACCTGGGCTCACACAGGGGGGACACAGCCCCCAGCCCAGGCGAGCTCCCAGTCTCACGGGGGAGACACAGCTGCTTCTGTGAGGAAGTGCCCAATATGAGGGGAGAGACAAAGCCTCTCCCTGGGAGACTGGGCCACACTCACCCCTGGAGGAGATCACTCTAGAGCATTAAAGATTAGGTACAGGGCTCCCTGCTTAGCGGGGAGCCTGCTTCTCCCTCTGACCCTATCCCCTCTCATGCCGTTTCTTGCTCTCTCTCTCAAATAAATAAATAAATAAATAAAATCTTAAAAAAAAAAAAAGATTAGGTACAAACGGGTGTGGATTGATAGGGAGTGACTGGCCTCTCAGGTAAAGAACAGAGTGGTGAGGTGGGGCAGGGCCTGAGGGCCCTGGAAGGTGGGTCTGGAAGGCGGGAAGGAGCCTGGAGCCCTTTCAGGATCTGACTTCTGTTCCCTCAGGCTCTAGGGCCCCCTCAGCCAGTTTGCAAGGTAAAGTGGGGAGGAGGAGTGAGCCTCAGGCTGCTGCCTTCAGGCCAGGGAAGGGGGAATGGAAAGAGGGAAGGAGAAGAGGACGGAAGGACAGGGAGGGAGGAAAAGGGAAGGAAGGAGAGAAGGGCAGAGGGGAGAAGTCGGTCCTGTCAGGCTGGAGCTTTCTAGCCCATGGGAAGCAGCAAGAGTCCCCACACATGCCTCTCTCAAGCCCAGGGTTCCCCTCCCCAGACTTCCTCTCCGCCCATTCCCTCCTCCCTTGCCCTGTCTTCCTGCCTGGGTCCCATCTGGGCCACTTGGGCCTCTGGGTCCTTTTTGGGTAAGGGCCCCGGGTAGCTCATGTGGCTCTTCCGGGAAAGGGGAGGTGTTCTGGGTGCTGTGATGGGTCCATCCCAGGCTGGAGGTTCCTGGAAACCAGTCAGAGGGAGGTGGCTGAGTCTGCTTGTCCCTGAGGAGAGAGCACCCAGAGACCCCTGGTGTGTAAGGGGACACTGGGGCTCCCCCCACCTCTGACTCTCCTAACTGGGAGGAGACTCTCAGGAGCCTCGAGAATGTTCCCCATCTCCCACAGCCCCTGGAGTGGAGGGTGGGGCTCTCTTTGGAGCTAGACAAAAACCCTCCGTGGGTGGATCTGGGTGGGGTGGTCCTGGGGCCTCGGGTCCTGGAACAAAGGCTGAGGAAAGGCTAGAGGAAGAAGAGGATTCCACCTGAGGGCAGGTGAGGCTGAGGCCATGCTGGACAGGCAGGGGCCTGTGGGCTCCTCAGTGGCCCCTCTCCCATCCCAGGCCAGGTTCCCACAGGGGAGAGGTGAGAAGGTCTCCGAGTCTGTAGTACGTGGAGAGGAGCGGACAGGTATCCTAATGGCAGGGGTCTGCGGGTCGAGTGAAGGTCTTCGGGACCCCTGAAGGATTTGGGGGCCCTCTCCTCATCAGCTAAGCCAAGGTCCCAGCAGGGAGCCTACCCCCGGACTCCTGGGCCTCTCACTTTCCTGACCTCACCTGATATGGATCCTTTTCCTTGGTGGAGAGGGGAGGTGGCCATGTTTCCTATTCGGGTCCCTGTCTCCACCCTAGTCACCACTGCCCAGCCTCCATCTTCCGAACGATTCAACAAGCACTTTAGAGCACCTGCTGCGACCAGGCAGTGCCCTGGGTTCTGGATGGGGTGGGGGGTGGGCACTGTCCAAGGGGGTGACAGTTAATGCTTGCGGGGGGAGCTCTAGGAGCCAAGGTCAGCTGGGCTGATGTGGTATGATCTTTGTCAGTATTAATATGCATCTATTTTTTTAAGTGTATTTATTTATTTAAGTAATCTCTACACCCAATGTGAAGCTCGAACTCATGACCTGGATATTGAGAGTCAAACGCTCTTCCGACTGAGCCAGTCAGGTGCCCCTTAACATGCATTTATTGAACATCAACTGTATACCAGGGCCCCCAGGTTACTCTACACTCTGAGGCTTCCATCAACATCACAGAATCCTCTCCCCACACCCTGGTTCTGCTCAAATCTGAGGCAAGGCCTGTCTCTGGGGTTAGCCAAGTCTTGGTTGGCATGAAGGCACTCTCGGGGATTCTGGGGGTTATCCCAGCCACGCCCTAGCTTCCTCCTCTGGCTCCCTCCATCACTGTGCTCGACTCTCAGCAGCGTCTGGGGCTGGAGCTCTTCCTCTTTCCTTCTCATCCTCCGTGTGGGCCAAGCAGCTGACGATTGCGGGGGCTGTGGGTCTGGTGCTTGGCTGCCAGGGGCCTCTCCCTGCCGGGGGTGGAGGACAAGCCCGGGCAGGAGGCGTCATGGCTGAGAGGACCTCTGTGCAGCCCTCCGGCGGGCTCCTGTCAGACCTTCCCCCCTCTTTGCAGGGAGAGTGGGAGCTGCTGGGGCCCTGGCTCTGCTGTTAAAGCCCAGCCGCCTCACCTGCCTGCTCGCCACTCAAGTGCCGTGTGCCTCAGTTTCCTCTCCACACTGCTGGGAAGACGTGGTGAGGGCTGTCCCTGAACTGTGTAGGAGGAATATCCAGGTCTTCTTAGGCCAGATATAGTCATGCGCTCTAGAGGGCCAGGGAGGCCTTCTGGGGTCTAACTCTGCCCTTTCACTCAGCATGGGAGGCCTTTCTGGGTTGGGGTGCCCTCGGGGATCTCTCTCCAAAGAGCAGAGACAGAGGGCCTGGGAGTTGCCATTGTGGGGGAACAAGCCCAGACCGTGGCATGCAGTCTGACGTCGGGGGGAGGGAGCTTGAGGGGGGCCAGATAGATGGTGGTGATGGTAGGTGAGGCCTTGGTGATTTTGGAGGGAGGAAGGAAGCTTCCTGAAACTGGGGCTCAAGACTAAGGTCTGGGAGCTTTGGAGGTAGGGTGAGGCCTGAGCTCTGGGCTCTAGGAAGAGGCACCGTGGTGCCCCTGGCTGTGCTCCAGGTTCAGTGTGGAAGGCAGACACCCAGTGAGGCCTGCCTCAGGGGAGCAGGTCAGTCAGCTCTTGGGGGAGGGGTCCCCAGGAGTGTGGCTCCAGCAGGGATGGGGAGGGCGTGCACTGGGTGCCGTTCTGTGACAGGCTGATAAGCTGGTACACGGCCTGTCTCTGGCCCACTCTGGTGACCCCGGGTCCTCCCCGGAGACCATCCCGGATGGCCAGGAAGTCCTCCCTGATGTCTCACCTCACGAGAGAACCCTGGTGGTCTGACCTTGCTCCCTCACCTTGGCTTCGAGCCCCCTCTCCATCCTCCCACCCTAGCAACCCTGGGGACCCCCAGAATTCACAGGCAGGGCTGGAGCAGGGTTAGGTTGGGGTTCATCCCCTCTCTCCCAGATAGTTTGCACTGTCCCCACTTCCCAAGCGAGGAGACATCTTCGCCTGAGAGGCCCCCCACTTTCTTCTTCTTTTTTTTTTTTTAAGATTTTATTTATTTATTTAATTGACAGGGGGAGAGAGAGAGAGAGAGAGAGACAGCGTGAGAGGGAACACAAGCAGGGGGAGAGGGAGAGGGAGAAGCAGGCTTCCCACTGAGCAGGGAGCCTGATGCGGGGCTCGATCCCAGAACCCTGGGATCATGACCTGAGCTGAAGGCAGTTGCTTAACCAACTGAGCCACCCAGGTGCCCCGGCCCCCCACTTTCTAAGCAGGAAGTCCTTCTCGCGGGCTAGCCTCGGCATAGGTGCTCAGGCCCGCACGGTCCCTCCTTCCCTGTCCCCGTGTGTGGGCTGAGAGCCTAGGCCACCCGCACAGGAGGCAGGTTCGCCCTCCCCTGCTGTCCCTCAGGCCCTGGCCACCCCTGGAAGCTCCCCATTCAGACAGGCCTGGTGCCAGAGCCAGTGGCCTGGCAGCACCTAAGTCGTTAGCGCCGAGGAGATTAGGCTGTAATCTCTTGTTGGGCGCGGGCGGGTGCCGGTTGCCAGGATGTGGGGTGGCGCTGCTCCCTCGCTGGGCTGGCCCTTCCCCGGGGCGCAGCAGGCTAGCCGAGGTACCGCGCTGCACGGATCCCGCTTCACCTCCTCCAGGGGGCCCCTGGAGAGTGGCTTTCCTTCTCTGCTTCATTCTTTCCCCTCTGGTCTCAGACCCCTGTCCCCAGCTTCCCCGATGCCCCCACCTCTCCAGATTCCCTCAAAGACCACGGGAGGCAGGAATTACCCCCATTTTACAAATGAGGAAACTGAGGCTTGTGAACTGACTTCCTGTAAGGCTTGGATCCAGAGCTCCCTCAGGCCAGCGGCAGTGTCCATTGCCCTCAGATCCCGATCCCCCAGGCCAGGGGCTGTGTCCCCTCCCACAGATGTGGACTCATCAGCTGGGGGGTAGAGGTGGATTTCCCCCACCCCCTCTCGGCCTGGGGGTGCTCTCTCAGGGCCACATTCTACCTGGGAGAGGGTGTCACTCCGAATCTCTCCACCCTCTCCCTGGGGCCCAGGAATGCTGGTTGGGGGGTCAGACCAGCCTCCGGGCTCCAGGCCTGTGGAGCCTTGTTCCAGGCCCCGTCTGGCTCCCAGGGCTGGGTTCTCCGGACTGACCTCAGGAATGAGCTCAGCTGCCTAATTTGGCTGAGGACGGAGGTTCACCCTACCCCGGGGCTGTGACTCCAACACCACCTTTGTTTCTGAACGGACAATGGGCTGCTAAGAGGCCACCTGCCCAGGCCAGGAACAGGCAGGGGAGGGAGCCCCGGGGGATGCACTCCGCATGTCCGGCCTGAGCCCCAGGCCCTGGGCAGCTGGTATAGAAGCAAATTACATGGCTGGGGTTTTGGCTCTGACTTCAAGGGCCGGGGGCCGAGCCCCCCTTTAGCCTGGCTATGAAGGGCTGCCTGGGGTCTCTGTCCAGACCAGACCCTGCTCCTGACCTGTGGACATCATGGCTGCCACCACCACCAGCATCCGCCAGTTCTCCGCCTCCGGCTCCATCAAGGGCCTGTGTGTGCCCTGTGGGGGCTTCTCTCGGATGTCCTCCATTCATGTTGGGGGCGCCTGCCGGGCCCCCAGCCTCCTGGGAGGCGGCAGCTATGGCAACATGTCGGTCGCCTCGTCCCGCTTCTCGGCGGGGGCTACACCTGGAGCCTGGGTGGGGGCTTCGGCTCCAGTTTCGGCGTGGGCTTCGGCTCCGGCTTTGGCGCCTCGGACGCCCTGCTGGGGGGCAGCGAGAAGGAGACCATGCAGAACCTCAGCGACCGCCTGGCCTCCTACCTGGACAAGGTGCGCGCCCTGGAGGAGGCCAACGGCGACCTGGAGGTGAAGATCCACGACTGGTACCAGAAGCAGGGGCCCGGGCCCGCCCGCAACTACAGCCACTTCTTCAAGACCATGGAGGAGCTGTGGGACAAGGTGTGTGGGTCAGGCAGCTCCCTGCCCTCTGCCCTCTGTCCTTAGTATCTGCTTCAGAGTTGGGATCCCTCCCAACTTTGAACCTTTTGGAACATTTCTTCTCTGCCCTGGGTCTCCATCATTCATTTGTTCATTCATTCTGTCACTCTTCTCTCACTCGCTGGGGAACCCAGTCCTGTGCCAGTCCCAGGTCCCAGGCGTGGAGAGCATCCCATATGCAGGGAGACTGGAGTTCTCCCTTTGTGTGTGGGGGGTGTATTTGGGGTGAGTGATGGAGGAGTGGGTGGGGAGGCTTCAGAACCCTGAAGGCCGCAGAAGGCAATCCCGGTACAGAGAACAGTGTGGGCTAAGGCACAGAGGTGGGTGAGTTTGGCGTGGCTGAGAGGGCTGGATATCTCCTTCTTACTATTCCATTCTGGCTCTCTGCCTGTCTCACCTCCTCCAGGCAGCCCTCCTGAATGGGTAGCACTTGCCTTTTATCCCCAGATCTTGGGGTCCCTTCAACACTTTGTGGCTCAGTCTATGCCCTGTTCACTGCGCTGATTTCACAGAGTCTGGCATATTCTCGCCAGTGGTTTCATTGTGGGTCCTCCTCACTCTCTCCATAATGGTCACTCTGGGGGTCCCTGAGGGAAGGAGCTATGTCTTCCTACTCAGACTGGAAGCTTCCACGGGAAGGCATTTCTCTCAGTTAGTCCGAAGAACACAACATGCACCCACATGCTCATGACCTCTAAGCACAGGGCCTTGGCATTCTGTGAACGTGGCATCTGGGTCTTCTGCACAAGCCTTGCCCTTAGAGGGTCCTCTGGTGCCGTAGCCCCCAGACGCAGGTGAGCGTTCGAAGAAATGTGGAGATGTTTAGGGGAGGCCAGGCTGGGGCCTGCTCTTTCCTGGTGGAGGAACCAGGTCTGGTGCTGCCCTGTGAGGGGCTTTGCCTGCTCCTGCCCAGGACCTCAGCCAGGAAGGGAATTCCTGCAATTGCCCCCTGGAAGCAGAGCTCCCGGGAGTGCCAGATCAGATACCGGGCTTGGTCTGAGCAGTGGGGAACCCAGGGGAGCCCTGGTGAGTCAGCGTTCTGAGCTTTGGGGTCAACCAGCTGCTCACCACCAACCCCCAGTGCACGGAGCATCAGGCCTCTGCCCCTCTGAGTCACCGCATGTGTGGGGGTTTTCACAAGGGCCCCTGCTAGGCCCAATCAGCCTCCTGAGCAGAGAAGTGGGTGGGAGGCAGGTCTGTAGGCCACTGAGGCCAGGGATGGGTAACAAACTGGCCCTTGGGCTCGCTCTGGAAACAGGACCTGACCGAGGTCAAGGGGGCTCAGATGCCCAGAATGAGGCTATTGGGGCGACTTTTGCCTGCTGGGGCTGCCTCCTCTTACTTCTTTCTGCACGTCAGCCCGGAGCCTTAAAAATGTCCTGATTCTTCCTAGCGCATCTGCCACCTCCACTGAGATCTCCTCTCTCCTCCCTCTGGGCAGCATTTAGGGGCCTCCCTCTCCCCTCCCCCCTCCCCGCCGCCCAACCGCTCTTTAGTGGAGCCTCTTGGCATTTCTCACACAATGACAGCAGTAGTCATAATAACCGACCCTCTGCTCCCTCCAGAGCCCCTTCCCTGTTCTCGTTTAAACCTCTCAGATGACCCTGTGGTGAAAGAAAACTTTGCTCCAGGTTTCAGGTGGGGCTGGTCATAATCTTATTAATTAATTAATTGGTTTCTTAATTAAACTAATGTTTCCTGGGGGCTGAATGTGGGCCAGCTACTTTGCCCAGGGCTAGGGATTCCGAAGAGAATGGTCACGGATGAGGCCTTGTCCCCCTGGAGTGCAGAGTCCATTGGAGGAAATAACTGAAGAAATCATGGAAAAATCACAGTTGGGAGAAGTGCCGTGAAAGAGATGGGCAGGGAAGGAGGTGTGACCGAAGGAGGGACCCAGATGGGGAGTCAAGGAGGGCTTCCTGGAGGAGGTGGCAACTGAGCCTAGAGGTCAGTTTAGTTGGGGAGGAGACAGTGAGTCCATGCAGCTTGGGCAGGAGAGGGGTGAATATCGCATGGGTCTCTCTCCTGGCCTCACGTACCGGCAGGGTGCACAGAGGGGGAGATCTCCTCTATTTGGCCCATTCTCCAAAGGGCTGCAAGGAGGGTGTTGCAGGGTCTTCCCACGATGCTTGCTCACCTAGCCCACTATGCCCCCCAGATCCTGGCGGCTACCATCGACAACGCCAGCTTGGTGCTGCAGATTGACAACGCCCGCCTGGCAGCCTATGACTTCCGCACCAAATGAGTCTGGGCTTCGGGGCTGCCCCCCGGGGGCTGGTGGTGGGTCGGGCGCAGCACGCCAGAGCTCTCTGTGTGTCCAAGGGGCTGTCCCGGGGCGCTCCTTGGCTCATGCCTCCACTCTTCTCAGGTACGAGACGGAGCTGACCCTGCGCATGAGCGTGGAGGCCGACACCAATGGCCTGCGCCGGGTGCTGGACGAGCTGACCCTGGCCAGAGCCGACCTGGAGATGCAGATCGAGACCCTGAAGGAGGAGCTGGCCTACCTGAAGAAGAACCATGAGGAGGTGAGGCGGGCCCTGGGGAATGCAGGACAAACTCCTACAAGGAGCAAGGCCAGGGCCCCCAAATCCTCCTGGGCAAGGGCCACGCCCTCAGTCCAGCGCCCATCTCTGGTGGGTTCCTGGCTCTGACCCTGGGAGACCCTCGGAGGGCCCTGCATGAAGCCTGGAGGGCCCTCTCCCTGCAAAGATACTGCCCTTGTCCCTCAAGGCACAGTCTATTGAGTGGTGGCAGTTAATTATCTAATGAGCAAATCAGCCTAAGACCATGTATGCTAATTACTTCAATTAATTGTAATAGTGATAGTCATAACAACAACCAGAATCTGCTCAGCACATTACAAGTGATTCATGGCAATTATCTCAGCTGATACCCACAGTGGTGCTGGGGGTAGGGTGCTCTTTCCTCCTTTTACTGGTAAAGAAACAAGCTCAGAGAGGTTAAAGGATTTATCCAAAGCCAATCTGACCCGTATCCACACCCAAGTCTGATGCCACCACTTTGCCACCTCTCCCAGCTCCCTTTTTCAGAGAGTCTTGGGGTCATAGGGACCTTAAGGCTCAACCCAAGGATGGGGATCCCAGACCCTGTAGGAGGACTGATTAACCCGCTGCTTCCTTCTCAGCTGACCTCTGGGCTGGCCTGCGCTAGGGGAGCCCAGAGAGTGTTTCCGCTTGGCTTTGAGGCTGGTCATAGGGATTGCATCCCCCCAGCAGAGTAACATTTCCTAATGAGGGCTGGCTTCGCGCTGATACCAACATGGGGCTGCTTTCTCTGTGCCCGCACTGTGTGGTTGGTGGTGGGGGTAAGGCAGGCAGTCAGGGCGGTGAGTGAGGCTGTCCTGGCTTATCCCCTGACATGTTGGGGAGTTAGCATCTCTCCTTACCCAGCACACATCGGAACTGGGTAAAGTCCATCCCCGAGTGCGTGTTGGGGGAGATGGTCCATATTCACAGCCCTGCGTGTTTGAGACAAGTCACATCTGCCTCTGTCTTCAAGGGGAGGAACCATTGGGCTGTCTGTGTCTGTCTGTCTGCCATCTGTACCTGTCTCCCGGAGGCAGAGAAAGTAGGCCCCGGGCTCTCTCTGGAACGGCCCTGGTTGAGCTCCTGCTCTCCTCTTGCCCAGGAAATGAATGCCCTGCGGGGTCAGACTGGCGGGGACGTCAGTGTGGAGATGGATGCCGCCCCCAGTGTGGACCTGAGCCGCATCCTGAACGAGATGCGTGACCCGTAGGAGAAGATGGTGGAGAAGAACTGCAAGGACGCAGAGGACTGGTTCTTCAGCAAGGTGGGTGGGCGTGCGTGAGCAAGTGTGCACACGTGTGCATACGTGTGCTGGGTGTCGGGTACGGGCTGGAAAACTTGTAGATCCACAGGCTGTCCCAGCTGGAAGGAACTTTGGAAACCAGCTGGACCCACTGCTCATGTCTAGATGCAGAATGGGAGGCTCAGAGAGGCCTCAAGCTCACACAAGCCACACGGTGGCTTGGGAACGGATCCAGATCTCGTCATCCCTGTCTAGGACTTCTCCCAGCACATTTGTAGGTGTGTGTGCGTTTGGATGAATAACTCATGCCCGTAGTAGACACACACTGAGCAGCTACAGCGCCCAGGACAGTAACAGGCACAAAGAATAAAATCTAGTTCCTGTCTTTGAGCAGTGCCCAGTAGGAGTATCGAATGCAAAGCAAGGTGCATCTGCTAAGTGCCAGGTGGGCACAGAGGGTGTCTGTGGGCAGGTGTGTCTGCAGCCCCACAGAGGCCTGGGAGAGTGGGTCTGGGAGGTCAGGGCTCGGGGGTGGACCCTGTCCTCTGCTTCACCTCTGCAAGCCTTCTCCAGCCCCCTCACCCGCCCTGCCTTTCAGACGAAGGAGCTGAACTGGGGGGAGGTGGCCACCAACACCGAGGCCCTGCAGAGCAGCCAGACGGAGATCACGGAGCTCCGCCGCTCTGTGCAGAATCTGGAGATTGAGCTGCAGTCCCAGCTCAGCAAGGTAGGGCCCCTGACCCCCTCCCTGGCTTGTACAAGTCACCCCAGGGTGGGCCCAGCCTCGCAGACTTCCACTCGGAGAACCCGAATTCCCCACCCAGCCTGTCCCTTCACACTCAGCGACATGGGCCCTCTCTACCCCCGTTACTGCCCCGGGACGCTGGCCGCACCCACAACCCCACACAGGGGGTCCCCCTTCTGGGCCCTCGCCCTGGAGAAGGGTTGCACTTGGTCTCACCCGGCCACCTCTACTTTGGCCCACAGAAAGCCTCGCTGGAGGGCAGCCTGGCGGAGACCGAGGCCCGCTACGGGGCCCAGCTGGCCCAGTTGCAGGGGCTCATCGGCAGCATCGAGCAGCAGCTGTGTGAGCTGCGCTGTGACATGGAGCGCCAGAACCAGGAGTACCAGGTGCTGCTGGACGTGAAGATGCGGCTGGAGCAGGAGATCGCCACCTACCGCCGCCTGCTGGAGGGTGAGGACGCCCAGTGAGCGGGGGGGCCCTGGGGCACGCGCTTGCTTTGGCGGGGGCCGCTGCATCCAGGCAGGGACGTTTGTGCGGAGGGGACAGCCCTGGCAAAGGCCAGGAGGCGCAGAGGTTTGCAGGAGGTGAAAATGAGAATGCTGGCTCGGGTCCCACTGTTGAGGAGCATTGAAGACCAAATGAAAGCATCTGGACTAGGTCGTGTGGGAAGTGGGGAGCCATGGAGGGATTTTGCAGAGGAGTGGTACTATCATCAAGATGTCTTAGAATATTCACTCCGGCTGCATAGGGAGAAATGCATCAGAGGGGCCCCGATGGGGTTAGGGAGACCTGCCAGGAGGCTGGAGCGGGGAGTCCGGCCAGAACAGCCCCACTGCAAGGCGGCGGTGGAAGACAGGGAGAGGAAGGCAATGTGTGAAGAGGATGTGTTGTAGTTAAAAACAGCAGGGCTAGTTGCCTGAATGTGGGGGCGAGCATGGCTCGCTGGCGGGATGCAATACGTGGTGAGTGACCACACGCAGGAGTGGAGGACGATGACCCTGGGTTTCTGGTTCTGATGACTGTGTGGTTGGTGACGCCATTACCCGGCATGGGAGAAAGAGCAGGGTGGGTGGTGATCTGGTTTGGAGCTGGGAGGGTAGATCAGGGCCCTGCTGTGAAGTGGCTGAGAATGTCCTGGAGCCTCCGCGCTAAGTCACGCATTCCAGCTTTTTGCTTCCTGATGATAGTGAGGTCCACCTATAGTCTAACCACAGTCTCTCAAGCTTTAATAGTCTATTTGTTGGGCCCTTTGGGATATGGAAAAACTTCTTGCTCAGCTTCTCCTTGTAACTCTGTGGTTAGCCACTAAATGTCCCTGGGTCCTCTTTTGGGGTGTCCCCTTTCTTTTGTCCTGCCTACGAGTCCTGTGCCCTTTGACCCTGTGGTTGCTAATCTTTTCTGTGTATTCTCAGCTGTGATTTCTCTCTGGTTTGCCGGGACCTCTCTCCCCTTGCTCCACACCTCCCCAGCTGCTCCTCCTTCAGGGGGCTGGGCTCTGTGCCGGCACCCCTGCCCTGAGAGGCCCCCCTCTCCCTCTCTGCAGCCTGGCCACCCAGTACTCCTCTTCCCTGATCTCACAGCCCACCCGGGAAGGTAAGAGCCTGCCCTATCTGGCCTGGAGGGAGTGGGGAGATGCCGAGGACCCTTCTATGTGGGAGACTGGGGGAGGGGCTCCGGCCTGAGGTTCCCTGTGTTCCCTTCTCTATGGCCCACAGCCACAGTGACCACCCGCCAGGTGCGCACCATAATGGAAGAAGTCCAGGACGGCAAGGTGGTCTCCTCCCGAGAGCAGGTCCACCGCTCCACCCACTAAGGCCCCTTTCCACCTGTGACATGGGGTATCCATCGCCTCGGGCTCCCAGCATGCTACTTCCGCACCCCGAGTGCCCATCTGGGCCACCACCCAAATGCAGTTGCCTTTCTGTATCTGCTTTCTGCAGCCCCTCCCCGAGGGGGCCTCCTGGAATTGCCCCAGTGACTGCTATTAAAGCTTTGCCTGAAGTTCAATGCCTCGTGTGATCTGGTCTGGTCATTGGTGTAGGGCAGTGTGTGCTGAGGGACTGGGGAGGGAGGATGGTTTGTGGAGTGGTTGGATGCCCCTTGTCACCTGCCAATCTGTTCTGCCCACCTCCTCCAGGCCTGGGGCTCCCAGGAGGGCCAGAGAGAAGGCAGCAGAGTGAGGGCAGAGGGATGGGACAGCCCATCAAGCTGGGAAAGTTTCTAAGAATCACTCCGTGGGTCCCTGTGGGTACCCATGGGCTGGTCCCTAGGAGGGCCGCACGGACTTTCTGGGGAGCCATGCCTGTTACAGGGAACTCCCTGCCTCAGCCTGGGGCAGGTCTGGGTTCAAGATCAGAGGGAGGGGGGCCGGGCAGGGGTTTTTCCCAAGGTGTGGTCCAAGGTGCTGATGGACGAGAGGGGGTGGCAGGGGCTGAGCCAGCCCCGGAAACCAGCTCGGCCCCACTCGGGGTGTATGTGGGGCGGGGTGGCCACTCTGTATGTGAGCGTGGGGGGCGTCCTGTTTGCTTTGGTGGCTTGGCAGCGGCTGGGCTGTGGGGGGACCTCTCTCAGGGGCTGGCAGGGGCTCTCTGGGCCTGTCCGGGACGTGGAAGCCATCAGCAGTCTGAGACATGACCACATTCCATCCAGCAGGCCTGCGGGGACCCTGGGACCCAGGGCCAGGCTGGGAGTGGTGGGCAGGGCAGCGCGGGGCTGTGGGTGATGCAGGGCCCATATTGAGGGGCCCCATCAGGGGCCTGGGTGGGCCTCTGGGGGAGGCTTCGGGGGAGGAGACCGGCTGGGGGTTCTCAGGAAGACCCTTAGTCCGTGTCCTTTGCATTTCCAGGTGGCCAGGACTTTAGGTATATGCCCCTCACCTCACCCCGAGGCCTCTTCGGGCACAGGAGGGGTAAGGAGGGTGGCAGATGACATGGCCCTCACCGTTTTTCCAGTCCCCTTTTACCAAGATGCTCTCCTCCCAGCCTGCTGGGTCTTCAACTACAGCCACACTCTTCTTTGCCTGCCCTGGCCCAGGACACTCCCCTACAGCAGGGTGGTGGGGAAAGGTTAGAGGCAGAGGCTGGGTCACCGGGGTTTTTGGGGATAGGGGCAGTGTCAGAAAACTGGGCGTATGGAATCCTAACTCCTGGCGTGTTTCGCTGGGGTCAGGGCTCTGCAGAGGGCGGGGGCAGTGTGCCGGGCCCCGGGGGAGTGCTGGGTGCTAGGGCAGAGTGGGGGATGAAGGAGGCCGTAGCCCCACCAGCCCCGTTCTGCAGTTAGGTGGGGGCAGCGGGGCCCTATCCGTCTCTAAGCCCCAGTTTCCTTATCTGTAAAATGGGGTGGTAACCTGAGAGGCACTGTATTGTGTGGTGAGCCCAGTGGGTTTAGGTCCAGTTTCCAAGGTGGGACAGGGTCTCGGTCCTCCCTTCCTTCCCCGGCCGCAGGCCCAGGGCCAGGACTGCGTGTGGTGCGTGGTGGAGGAGAGTGGCCTCAGGCTGGGGGCTGCCTGGTTCCCCAACCGGTTTCCCCACCAGACACAGGGGCCAGGTGGGCCGGGCTAGGGTGGCAGCTGCCTGGGAGGGCCTGGTGACGGTGACGTCCTGCCTCTCCTCTTCTCCGTATTAGGTCATGGGAAAGCATAGCTGGAGGGCCTGCCTGACTCACAGGTGACAGGCCTGAGACCAGAGACACGCAGCCTCACGTGCAGACACCCAGCACCAGGGTTCGGAGAAGTGAGGCCAAGGCCCGATGGTGGGAGGGGGGGGGGGCCCACAGCCACCCGGGAGCTGGCGGGCAGCCAGGGGTGATGAAAGCTCAGGGGAATGGAAACAGAGGAGCAAGCCTGTTGTGATCGCTACGCCCACCTGGCGGCCTATAAAGGAGGCGGGCGGGTGCCCGCTGCAACTCGCACCTCGGGCCTCGCTCCTCGCTAGCCCTCCTGCTCCGTGCCGGCTGCCGCCACCATGACCACCATGACCACCACCAGCCGCCAGTTCACCTCCTCCAGCTCCATCAAGGGCTCCTCCGGCCTGGGGGGTGGCTCGTCCCACACCTCCTGCCGGCTGTCGGGCGGCCTGGGGACCGGCTCCTGCAGGCTGGGGTCCGCGGGGTGCCTGGGCGGCGGCTTCGGGGGAGGCAGCTATTCCAGCTGCTACAACTTCGGCTCTGGCAGTGGCTTTGGGGGCGGCTTTGGGGCTGTCGACGGGCTGCTGGGGGGCGGGGAGAAGGCCACCATGCAGAACCTCAACGACCGCCTGGCCTCCTACCTGGACAAGGTGCGCGCCCTGGAGGAGGCCAACACCGAGCTGGAGGTGAAGATCCGCGACTGGTACCAGAGGCAGGCCCCGGGGCCTGCCCGTGACTACAGCCCCTACTACCAGACCATCGAGGACCTGAAGAACAAGGTAGGGCCTGCTGGTGGGACAGGGCCTGTGGGGGGAGCACGCCTTCTCCTCTGCCATCTCGGGCCCTTGACCACGGCCTGGAGTCAGCCCGGGGGGAGGGCTGCCACAGGGTCTCAGGGAGCCGAAGACAGCATGGCTCTGGCTGGTTTGGCCTCTGGGAGCCCACGTTGGAGTCACCGTGTGGTCCACATTCCTCTTTTTGGGGTGCAGCAGCTGGGCCAGGGACAAGCAGGCCTCATGGAGCTCCTTTGAGCCTCAATTTCCTCATCGTGGGGCTTGTTGCCACCCCCTCATGTAATTGTAGGATAAGATGAGTGGATGCACGTAGAGGCTGGGCCCATGGGGCGGCCAGATTTGTGGGTACCTCTCTTCTTGAAGCAAGAGAGGGATGGTGGGGTGAGGCGTCTAGTGAATTCCTGATGGCACCTGCTGGGAGGAGGAGGTGGAGAGAGGGGGCGGGAACTCAGGAAGGCCTCTGTGTGCCTTATTTAGGGATTTTTGTGGCTTCCCCATCCCTCCCACTGCGCCCTCAAGAATGGGGCTCAGCAAACCTCCAAGGGCAGAGCTGCTTGCTGGAGTCTGGGGTTAGGGCCTAGCAGGGGTCATGACTTCTGATTTAGAACTATTCTTTGGTGAGGGGTCTTGTAGGGTCCCTTCTGGAGGATTCTCTCGGGCACCATCTCCCCAACTGTAAAATGAGGGGGTTGTTCACCTCCCCGTCTCTGTCTGGGATTCTGGGACAACTTCTGCCCCTGGGGGCCTTTCTTCTCTTCCTAGCTGGGCACCCCAGCCGGTTGCCTGCTCTAGTTGAGGGGTCCGTGTTGGGGGGAGGCAGGTCCTGGGGGGAGAAAAGGCAAATTTCAGCCCATCAGACTCAGGTTGGCTCCACCTCTGCCAACGATTAACTCCTGGTAGAAGTGAGAGGCTGGGCAGGAAAGGAGTCCTCCTGGAGAAGGCAGCCACATCCTGGTCTCCTGGCAGGAAGCTCCATCTCATATCCCTGGTCTGGGCTGAGCTACTCCCTTCCAGTGACCTTACCGCTTTCACATCTCCCCAGATCCTCACGGCCACTGTGGACAATGCCAACATCCTCCTGCAGATTGACAATGCCCGCCTGGCCGCTGATGACTTCCGGACCAAGTGAGCCTAGCCAGCGGGCTGGGAGGAACTGGGGTACCCCTCCCCACCCCGGGACCACAGTTGCTGTGGCAAGGGCTAGGAGCTAGGGGTGGGGGAGTCCACCTCTTAGTCATGCATGTGGCAAATGCAGCAGATTCTGAAGGTCATGGGCTTAGGCAGGGAGGTGGATGGGAGGCGGATGGGAGGCAGGAGGCAGAGGAGAGATGCAGGAAGCTGGGTGGGGGTGGGGCCTTGCCCTGCGTGGTCCCAGGGCCATGGGGCTGCAATATGCTTCCACTCCACAACCCCCCTCTCCACCCCCTATCAACCCTCCCAAGCTCTTAGAGCCCTGGCAGAGGCCGGGTGCTGGCCAGGACATGGACCTGCACGTCCTAGCATCAAGACGAAGTCTCTGGTTCCTTTTGCAGGTTTGAGACAGAGCAGGCCCTGCGGGTGAGCGTGGAAGCCGACACTAATGGCCTGCGCAGGGTGCTGGATGAGCTGACCTTGGCCAGAGCCGACCTGGAGATGCAAATTGAGAACCTCAAGGAAGAGTTGGCCTACCTGAAGAAGAACCATGAGGAGGTGAGGCGGTGGGGCAGTAGGTCAAAGAGGCTGCGGAGGGGGTGGCAGGGCTCTGGGGCTGCACCAGGGCTGAGACCGTGGGAAGAGCACAGAGCAGGTGCTCCAGGGTTGGTTGCCTTACAGGGCTACCCTGTCTGCGGAGCCTTGGTCCCCATGCAGGGTAGCCTCCTCCATGTACCACCTTGCTGCCCTGCCTCTGGGGACCCTCCCAGGGTCCACAGGGACCTCTTCTGCCCATCCTGGCCTCCCTCATGAGGACAAGGGATAAGTGAGGAGGTCTCTGTTCCAGGTCAAACCTTTGGACCTGGACCCTATGTAGAAGTTTGGGAATTAGAGGGGATATTTTAGGGGTACAGGCCTAAGAATTAGATTTTATCTTTGGAGAGCCCTTGGCCTAATGGGGGAGACATGAACCTCTCCTCAGGGAACCCCCAGACTGATGGTGGGGGCAGAGCCCATACAGAGCAAATGAACAAGAGTCAACAAGAGGGGCAGAGGGCAGAGGATAGGCAGAGCGAAGGAGGGCTCCTTGGGAGGGGTCTGGAGAGCTTGCCTGGGAAGGGTTGGAAGTAAGAGATCAGGACAGGCCTGAATGCCCACACCCATAACCCCCTCCCCCATAGGAGATGAATGCCCTGCGAGGCCAGATGGGTGGTGAGATCAACGTGGAGATGGACGCTGCCCCCGGCGTGGACCTGAGCCGCATCCTGTCTGAGATGCGTGACCAGTACGAGAAGATGGCAGAGAAGAACCGCAAGGATGCCGAGGACTGGTTCTTCAGCAAGGTGGGGGCTGCTGCAGGCCAGAGGCCTCTCCCAGGGTATAGGGGGCAAGGACTGAGTCCTGACTGATGCCTAGTACCTGGCATCTTGGGGTGCCCTATCTCAGTGAGCCACATGGACCTCACAGGATCACCTATTGCATTAACAGGCCAGGAGCTTGGCCAAAGCTGGGATCTGGGGGTGGGTGGAGAGTAAAGGACTAAAGGAATAAAGCCAGAGGGTAAAGACCCCAAGAGCTTCCACCTCTCTAAGAGGTTAGGAACTGGCACCAAGGGACTGGTTGATATCCTGGCTGGTCCTCAAGTTGCCTGTTCTAATGCCTTCTACTTAGAGGAACTAAAGATAAAGCTTCACATCATTTCAAAGATTTCTGAGCTTTGGGAAGTGGGATGCTGGTGAGAAGGCACTGCTCCCACAGTCAGGTTTGGGAGGAGGCCTAAGAGGCTCAGGGGAGGTCAGGAAGGTGACCACGTCCAGGGGGGTTGTGGGGAGTGAGGAGAGCCCCAGGTGCCTGTCTGGGCACAGAATGGGCCCTGGGCTGACCGTATGGAGGCCACGGGGTCGTTTGACTTGGAGAAGGGATCCCAAGCTAACGCTGCAGTATCCTACATCCTGTCTGCAGACGGAGGAGCTGAACCGCGAGGTGGCCACCAACAGTGAACTGGTGCAGAGTGGCAAGAGCGAGATCTCCGAGCTCCGGCGCACTGTGCAGGCCTTGGAGATCGAGCTGCAGTCCCAGCTCAGCATGGTAGGGGGGCTGCCAGGCTCGGGGTGCACCTGGGACCCTGGAGGGGGCACTGACTACTCTCGCTGACCCCTGATCCTCCTGCCTCCTTGCAGAAAGCATCCCTGGAGGGTAGCCTGGCTGAGACAGAGAACCGCTACTGCATGCAGCTGGCCCAGATCCAGGGGCTGATCGGCAACGTGGAGGAGCAGCTGTCCCAGCTGCGCTGCGAGATGGAGCAGCAGAACCAGGAATACAAGATCCTGCTGGATGTGAAGACGCGGCTGGAGCAGGAGATCGCCACCTACCGCCGCCTGCTGGAGGGCGAGGACGCCCAGTGAGTTGGGGGCCAGGGCCGGGGGCCGGGGCTGGGGGCCTGGGGTGGAGGTGGAGCTCTCAGACCCAAATCTAATCTCTTCTCTTTTTTTTTTTTTCCAGCCTGATTCAGTACAAGCCCAAAGAATGTAAGGATCTCGGTAGCTGAGGTTGGGGGTGCACGGGGCAGGCAACCCATCTGCGGATTGCTGGGGAGGGTCCCCAGGAGCTCCAGGAAATGATGGTTGATCCTCAGCAGGGGCGGGGGAAAGGACCTGTTAGGGCTCAGGGTTGATGCTCAGGGGAATTGGATGAGGGGGCAGGGCAGAGAGATGGTCCTTATCCTAGAGATCCTAGTCTAATGGGGACTCATGGTGCTAGCTCTGGAGACCCTCTTCTGATGGGGAGATTAGGGAAACAGTCTCATGGTCTTTGTTCTTGAGACCCTACAGATGAGCAAAAGCAGTCTTGTCCCTGGGATCTCTAGTCTGATGGGAGAAAGGACGTGGTCCTTGTCCTCCAGATCTCAGTCTGATGGGGAAGATAAGATCCTGGCCCTGGGTATCTAGTCTAACGGGGGTGATGCATACCTGGAGATCCCAGTCTGGGGGTGGGGGAGACAGGAGACAGACTCCGTTGGGCAGTGCCCAGTCTTGCAGAAGGACACAGTGAGTCAGGATCAAACCAGCCATCTGGGAGGCCAGACTCATCCAGGGGCACAGGGATAGGATGGAAGAGGGAGTGGCAAGAGCAGGAGGGACACATGTCTGGATGTGATATTGAGAGGTGAGCAGAAACGTAGACAGCAAGTGGCTGTGGGAAAGAGAGCTGACTCCACTCAGGGGGCTGGGGGCTGAGCCAGGGTCTCTGGGCCCCTGCCCACCTCCGATGGTCTGTCTCCTGCAGCCGTGACCACCCGCCAGGTGCGCACCATTGTGGAAGAGGTCCAGGATGGCAAGGTCATCTCCTCCCGCGAGCAGGTCCACCAGACCACCCACTGAGAACTCTGCTCCCCCTGGCCAGCGCCCCAGAGTTCCCCATTGGCCCTGCAGCCTCAGCTCCTGGCTTCAGTCCCTTTCCCATACCCCTCTGCCTGACCAATAAAGCTTGTTGATTCAGATATGGAATGTGTCCTACTTGTGGCCACTGAGGTGGGCCCTAGTGAGCAATGGGTGAACTGGGGAGAAACTGAGGGTGGGGGAGGAGTCTGCAGACACCAACTATTGTTGACTTGGAGGTCAAGGGTCATCTAGGATCATGGTAAAAAGTAGGTCTGGGCAGAGCTTGGGGAGCCATTTTGTATCTCCAAAGGGTCAGAGATCCTTGGGAGGGTGGTCCAGGCAGTGCCAGACTTTGGGTGGGGCCAGCATACCTGGGAAGGTCTCAGGTGACCTTCTCTTGCCCTGTAAGTAGGTCCATGACCTTGGGCAGTGGCTCTGCCTTGCTGAGCTTCATTTTCTCATCCATAAATGGCCGAGGAGATGTCGTGGGAGCCAGAGTCCTAAAGGATGACACATCCAGTCACTTGCTTCTGAGGTCCTGTGGGACATGCCCTTCTTCAAGAGGGGGCAGGGGGTGGGCAAAGACCGGAGTCAGGATCCTTCTGGAAGAGGCATGAGCACAGGGAAGGTGGGGAGGCAGGCTGGGTGGTTAGGGCCCACGTTCCTTTGTGAGTCTCAGGAAACCCCCCAAAGGGGTTTGTGGGCCCCCAGGGGTACTCCCATTGCCTCACCCCAGGAGTATGAACTGCAGACCTTGCTTCTAGAGAAGGTTGGCCCCAGGCAGGTGTGGGAGAAAGGGTGGGGCCTCTCTCAGGGATATTTCCTCAAATGCCCAGCCGCTGCTCAGGATGGGGGCACTGGGGGTGTGCCAGGGTGGGGCGGGGAGCCGCACACCCTCCCGGGTAGCCTGGAGGTGGGGGAGGGTGGGAAACTGCATCCCGGGAAAGCCGGAGGGTCGGTCCTGCCCTAGACCCTCCCAGGACCCCCTGGGCCCCAGCCCCTTTCACTCTGGTGGCAGGCGATGAGCCAGCTGGGGAGGAGCCCCAATACCTGGAAGTCTTCCTTTGAGTAAATCTGGAAACCACTGGGCAGGGTGAGGCTTCCTGGTTTTCTTCAGGAAGTGGGGGTGGGAGGAAGGGGTTAACGAGAGGAGGGGTACCCCCACCCCAATTCACCGACAGGCTTAGGGCTCTCTTCTGTTGCAGAATCGGACCAGGACCCTCCTGTTGCCTGGAGACTGATCTGGGCAGGATCGGCCAGAGCCCCTGCTGCCTGGGGGGCGGGGTGGTGCAGGGCTGGGGACTAGTGGTGATAAGAGCATGGTCTGTGAGGTGAGCAGGTGGGTGTGGGACTTTGGACAGGTCCCAGGCCTGCTCCGTACCTCAGAGGCTACAGTAACTGAGGCGAGAGATGAGCCCCAGCTGTTGGTCCTTCCAGCCCTGATCCCGGGGACAACGAGGACAGCGAGTTCCTTGTTGTGGCAGGGACGACCGGCTGTGACCGGCTAGAGTCCGGAGCCCGGGTCTGCAGAGGCGACCGCAGGGCTCAGAGCAGGCTGGGAGTGCGGACTCCGCTCCATCAGAGGCCGGTGTCTCCCAGCAGTGAAGGAGGGCAGGCAGGGAGAGGTATTGTTCCCACCAGGCCCCACTGCACTTCCAGCCCCAACCAGAAGAACCAGCCCCAGGTTGAGGATGGCTCATTTGGAGGTGATCTCATTTATCTGAACAACAGTCCCAGGAAGCAGGGAGGGTCTGGGAAGAAGTGCCCCATTGTGTGGACAGGGACACTGAGGCTCCAAGCATCCATGACTCAGCCCTTTCTGGGTTGTGCTGGGAAGAGTAGAGGAGAGCCCCCACCCCCTGCCCTGCCCCAGGCTCCCAGGCAGGGGCCTTCTCTCCCTGCAGATTCTGGGGGCCCACCCCTACTGATGGGTTGAGTGGGGAGGGGTCACAGTGGGGGAGTGGTCAGAGATAGCCCTGGACTGCGCCCTTCTGCTGGGGAAGAAGGCCTTGTCCACAAAGTGGTTCAGGGTGGGGCTCAGGACGATGGGGGTCCCCAGGGGATGGTCCTGGGTCCAGAGAGTGGAAGCCCCACTCTTTCTAGGAATGCTCAGCCACACCTGGGCAGGTAGGGCCACAGGAGGGAGTGACTGGGGGCTGAGACCTGTAGTCCCCTTGGGGACCCTTGGGGATGGTGTGGGGAATTTTGGTGGCTGGAATTTTTTGTCCAGGCACCCCGAGCCAACCCAGGCTGCTGGGGACGTGTGCCTGTGGCTGGACTGGGGGACCCAGCTGTGGGACTCCACAGTTCAGCCACGTCCACCCATCGCCCTCCACGAAATATTTCAGCCCCATCAGTGAGGTCTGTAACCGCCCTCAGCGCGGCCTTACCCACCCTCATGTGATGGACACACACACCTGATTTCCAGGCCCAGGGCCAGCCGGAGCCAGACCCTGTGACTCTTCCTCTGCCACGCCCACACCCTGACAGTGTGAGCCGGCAGCGCCTTCTGCAAGGAGACCATGTGGCAGTAACACTCTGTCCAGGACACGGCGTCACTCTGTGCTTCCGCACTGGGTCTGGGCACAAGGAGACACATGCCCTGGCCTGGAGGGACCCTGGAGGACCTCAGTTTAGAGGTGGTGGGGCTGACAATACTCCTGCTGTCCTTATGCAGGGTGGGTGGGAGGTTGAGAACGGAGAGACTGTGACCGAGCTCGATCTGGTTCTGCTGAGGGTTCCCCTGAGGGAACAGTTTCCCCTGAGGGCCCCTTGGTTTTGCAGACCAGTGTGATGGGCTGTGATAGCCCCTACCTTTGGAAGGGGGGCATGAAACACGGGGGGAGTTGACAGGACCACCTGCCATCTGGCACTCACAGATTCACCCAGATCCTGGGACCGATCGTGGGGCCAGAGCCCGGACTGGGGACACTTGTTCACTCCCAGGGAGCCTGCTCCCTCCCTGCAGGCCCCCTGAACCCCATCATGGCCTGGCCACACAGTATTGGGGTTGTCCATAAGTACGCCCTGAGGGCCTCTCTGCTTGGTTCTTTGTATCTGAGTGTCCAGCCCAGATCTGGCTCCTGCTTGCCGCTCTGTTCTGGCTCATTGCGGATCTTCTCTTTCCTCACCCTGCCCTGAAGCCCCATGGGCTGGGGACCCTGCAGCAGCCCCCTCTCTCCCCTCAGTCTCCTTAGGGCCTCCCCCTCTTTCCCTCCTCCCCCCAGGCTGCCTCCTGCTTCCCAGCCTGGCTGGTCAGCAGAATTCCCCTGGAGCTTGTAAAATGTCCCCACGATTAGGCTTGTCCTGGGCAATGCTGAAACAGTGGGGCAGAGCAGGTCGGGAATTGGTATGGGGATCCTGGTGATCAGTCAGGTTGGGGAATCACTGCATGTTGAGGCATGCCTGTAATAGTTCCCAGACAACTCAGGTATGAGATGACCTCACATCTGAGATGGGGCAGGTGAAGGAGAGAGGAAAGAGGCCCGGGTGGGGGAAAGAACCCACAGCCCGGAGGGCTGACAGTTTGGTGGGAGTCCCTGTGCCCGCAGACCTAGTGATCCTGGCTCTCAGCAACCCTGGGCAGGCTCGCCTCTCTGGCATGGAATAAATGCCCCTGCTCCTTCTCTGCCGGCTCAGATCTTCTGAGGCCCAGCTGGAGCCTCTCCCGATTACTCCTTCCTTTCCTGCTGAGCCTCAGGGTCGGGGAACGATTATCCAGCTGCGTTCCGTGGGCCAAGCACACTGGGGTTTCCTGCCACACAGTGCTCTATTCCCGGCCTCAGCTTTCTCTCCAGGGTCACATGGTGGGTTCCAAGGTCAGAGACTGTGTCATCATCTTCCCCGCCCCCCATGCCCTGGGTGCCAGGCACACGGTGGGTGCTGGGTCTGTGGTGTTGTCTGAGTGGTTTGATGGGTTGGTCGGCAACTTCCTGTAGCTTCTGAGCCCACGTGGATCCCCAGCCATCAGCGCTGGGCCTGTGCGTAATGCCACCCGGACTCCAGGAGCGGTGGAAGGGGCAGGGCACTAATCGGAAGGGAGGGAGGTGGAGAGCGTGCTGAGGCAGAGAGGGAGGAGCTCCCAGAGACCCCGGGGATAGTCCGTGTGAACCTCAGGAACCGTGCTGGAGCCAGGTTCATGTTGCTGCTCTCGTTTCCGTGCTATTTAACCCGGGACAAGTCTTTCACTCTCTCTGCCTGGGGCTTGGTTGCCTTTGGTGGCCTCAAAGGTCATTTTTCGTTCCGAGGGTGATGAGTCTGGTTGGACCTGAACTCCAGGTCTTGACACCTGGGATGGCAGGGGTTTTGTCCAAGATTCTAGGACCCATTTGGCCCATTTTGGGGGTTGGGAAGGGGAGTATCGGGTCCTGTCTCCCAAACCTGGCCCTGGAGGTGTGTGTTGGGCACCAGCTCTGCTCAGACCGCTGGGCCCTGTTCCTACAAGCTGAATGACTGACACGGCGTGAATTTCCTGTCCCTTGGTTCCCGTAGTATCACCCAGCAGCGCCCAGGCTGAGGCAAGCCCACAGAGGCACTTTAGAGCAAGGACAGTGGCCAGTTCTGTGGGTCACCCTCCAGAGCACCCCGACTGAGGACGCTTCTGTTTTGGGATTTAGATCCTCCCCCCCAATCCTGCCTCCAGCCTTCAGGCCAAGGCCATGCCCACCGTGGGCAGAGCTCACTCCAGGCACTGTGGGGAGGTAAATGAGAACGGACTTACCTGGTCCCAGCCTGCAAAGCATCATGGATGAGTGGAGACATCCTGAGCCCGGGGTTCTTAAAGCCGAATGACTTTGGGCGAATCACCCCCTCCCTCCGGTTCTCCCTCTCTCCTCCCCGCTTCACAGGGCTAATTCAAGACAATCATGCATATTGGCGGCACATAGAGAGAGAGGTGGCTCAGGATGGTGGGAAGGGCTCGGACTGAACAAGCAGACAGGCAGGGGTCCAAACCTCAGCTCCCCCTTGACTGGGGTCTTGGGAAGCCCCCTTAACCTCCCAGCTGCCTCATCTATGAATCTGTGGCAGGAATATTGCCCTTCATGGAATTGTGTGGTACACACAGAGCACTCCAGACAATACCCCAGCATGGTATACAATGACCCTCTCTTCCACTGAACGACCAGCCTGGAATCTGTGGATCCTCAAAAGAAAACTTGGGAATGGAGCCCTGGATCCAGTGTGGGAACTCGGGGGTCCCTGGTGGGGTCAGGGGTCACACATGGCACTACTGGCGGGGGGGGGGACTCCCTCCCACCGCAGTTTATGGTGGGCATCCATGATTAAGTAGGGCAATGCATTGGGGATGGACTGCTCAAAAGGTGGGAGTATTAGGGTACAGAGGAGAGGGCAGGGTTGTGGGAGGGAGGTGCCAGAGTGCAGAGGTGGGTGTGAGGAGGCAGGAGGGGGCAGCTGGTTGCAAAGGAAGGATGGGGAACCTGGGGGCAGGGCCACCGTTGGGGAGTTGCCGGTGTGGTCCTGTGTGCATGTTCTTCTGTGGTGTGTCATCCCCTTTTACAGATGAGAAAACTGAGGCCCAAGACTGACTGCCTATGCTGCATGGCTTGTAAGGGGCACAGTGGGACGCTCAATGGTACATGCTGGGTCCATGGTACCCAACACTTCTGAGGACACTGGGGGTTCAAAGGCAGCCTCTGAAACTGGGATTGGATCCAATAAGGGAAAGAGAGTCGGAGAATTTTTAGAACGAGAAAGGACTCCGAGATCACCCAGTCCAGCCTTTGTCACTTCACTGAGGGGAAACCGAGGCCCAGAGAGGGGAGGCAAGGGGTCTCAGGCCGCAGAGCGCGCAAAGCAGAGTGAAACGATGACCCCAGCTCTCCTGTCCAGCGCCGGGCACGTAGGACCCCACCGCACAGCCCGAGACAGCCCCGGGCTGGCATGATTGCTGCGGCCTTTTGTCGCCAAGGCTGTCCCGTGGGGCAGGGAGTCCGTCATGGGCTGACTCACTGCCTGGGGACGCGGCTGCCACAGACTGCCTGTGCCAAGGCCCCGCTGGCCCCTGAGGCTCCAGGAACGGAGAGCCAGGTTCCCGCCGCCCAGCCTGAGTCACGACCGACTCGCATTTGTGTTTTTCTCTCGGCCCACACCCCCAGACCTGGGTGGGAACTCAAGTGGCACCCAGTGAAGTGAGTCGACCCCAGGCTGAATAATCCTGATCCGGAGTGGGGAGTTGGACGGGACCTGGAGTGACGAAATCCGCAGGGGAGCCCGCAAGTCAGCAGTTGGGAGGCCCCGCCTGCCCAGTGCCTATAAAAGGTTCCTGGGGTTTGAGCAGCCCCAGCATCTTCCCAGCCTTCCTGAGCACCTTTCTCTTCTCTGCTGACTTGCTCGCTCGCTCACTCACTCACTCACTCACCTCCCTCCTCTACCATGACCACCTGCAGCCGCCAGTTCACCTCCTCCAGCTCCATGAAGGGCTCCTGCATCGGCGGTGGCTCCAGCCGCATGTCCTCTGTCCTGGCCGGAGGGTCCTGCCGGGCCCCCAGCGCCTACGGGGGCCTGTCGGTCTCCACCTCCTGCTACTCCTCCGGGGGGGCCTGCGGCCTGGGGGGCGGCTATGGCGGCGGCTTCAGCAGCAGCAGCAGCTTCGGGGGGGGCCTGGGTAGCGGCTTTGGTGGAGGATACGGTGGTGGCCTTGGAGGTGGCTTCGGCGGGGGCTTCGGCGGGGGCTTCGGCGGTGGCGATGGCAGCCTCCTCTCCGGCAACGAGAAGGTGACCATGCAGAACCTCAACGACCGCCTGGCCTCCTACCTGGACAAGGTGCGCGCCCTGGAGGAGGCCAACACCGACCTGGAGGTGAAGATCCACGACTGGTACCAGAGGCAGCGGCCCAGTGAGACCAAGGACTACAGCCCCTACTTCAAGACCATCGAGGAGCTGCGGAGCAAGGTGTGTGGGCCTGGTGGGCGGCGCAGGTGGGCAGAGCATTGAGAGAGGTCATGGCTGCAGCGGCCCTTAGAAAACCACTTTCTAGCATCTTTATTTTACAAACAGGGGGACTGAGCCCACCTTGGGGGAGAGGCCACACAGGCCACTCAGAATTGGTGGCAGAGGGTCCCTTTTCAGCATTGAGGTATCTGAGCTGGGACTGGAGCCCTGACTCTCTTATTCCCTGCCAGTGTGCATTGCACCCTCAGCTTCTCTCAGCCTGGGATGGAGGATGGGGTGGCAGGAGACTTGGGGGCATCCCTCCACACACCCTGAGCTGGGTGGAAAAGACACCCAGGCTGGCCGGAGGGCCTGACCTGCCAGCTAGGAGACCCTCAAGTTTGGGGAGCTACCTTTCTTCCCTCTCTGCTCTTCCCCCCTGAGCAGTGGAGTCTTGGCTAACAGGCCTGTCCTTCCACCCTCTCTGTAGATCATTGCTGCCACCATCGAGAACGCTCAGCCCATCCTGCAGATCGACAATGCCAGGCTGGCAGCTGATGACTTCAGGACCAAGTGAGCAACCACCGTGGCGGTCTGCGTGCGGGGCAGAGGGCAGGAGGCAAGCAGTGGGACCGTTGGTCTTGAGCCTCAGAAGCCTCCCAGGTGGAGCCTGATGCCCCGACTTCTGTCCTGCCAGGTATGAGCATGAGCTGACCCTGCGCCAGAGCGTGGAGGCCGACATCAACGGCCTGCGCCGGGTGCTGGATGAGCTGACCCTGGCCAGGACCGACCTGGAGATGCAGATCGAGGGCCTGAAGGAGGAGCTGGCCTACCTGAAGAAGAACCACGAGGAGGTGAGGCCGCTGCTGACCCCTGGCTGCGAGAGGCTGGTTCAGGAACCAGGAAAGGGGTCAGGTGAGCTGACCACCTCCTGCCATCCCTTCCTAGGAGATGCTTGCCCTGCGGGGTCAGACTGGCGGGGACGTCAGTGTGGAGATGGACGCTGCCCCTGGCGTGGACCTGAGCCGCATCCTGAACGAGATGCGCGACCAGTACGAGCAGATGGCAGAGAAGAACCGCAGAGACGCGGAGGCCTGGTTCCTGAGCAAGGTGGGGCTCAGGTCCTCAGCCCTCCTGCAGGACTGCCCAGCCAGGGAGCACCTCTGGAGCGTCTCACACCTGCTCTTCATTCTTCTCGCAGACTGAGGAACTGAACAAAGAAGTGGTCTCTAACAGCGAGTTGGTGCAGAGTGGCCGCAGTGAAGTGACCGAGCTCCGGAGGGTGCTCCAGGGCCTGGAGATTGAACTACAGTCCCAGCTCAGCATGGTATGAAGGACCCCGCCCAGCCCCAGTCCCCAAGTCCCCAGTAAGGGCCACCAGGCCCTTAACACTGCCACAAGACAGTTCTGCCTCACTTATTCCAGGAGTGGGACTGGAGGGATCATTATATCCATTATATAGACACAGAAATTAAGGCCCAGAACAATGGAATACCTTTCCTCCACATTGTCTGGCCCACCAGTAGCCCAGGTGGAGTCACAATCCATATACCTCTCAAGAAACATGCCCAGAGGCCTGGGGGGGCAAGAGTGACCACCTCTGTTGACTTTCTTTCTCCCGCTCACAGAGAGCATCCCTGGAGAGCAGCCTGGAGGAGACCAAAGGCCGCTACTGCATGCAGCTGGCCCAGATCCAGGACCTGATTGGCAACGTGGAGGAGCAGCTGGCCCAGCTGCGCTGCGAGATGGAGCAGCAGAGCCAAGAGTACCAGATCCTGCTGGACGTGAAGACGCGGCTGGAGCAAGAGATCGCCACCTACCGCCGCCTGCTGGAGGGCGAGGACGCCCAGTGAGTGCCCAGCCCCCTCCACCTCCCTCCAGCCCCTCTGCGATCCCAGCACATCTAACCGCTTTGCCTTTTCTCCCCACAGCCTTTCCTCCCAGCAAGCGTCCAGCCATTCCTATTCTTCCCACAATGGTAAGGCTCCTGAGGGTCCTGGGCGCCCCAGAGACCCCAGCCCTCCCTGTGTGGGGCCTCTTAGCTCCCAATGCCCTTCTCACCCCCACCCCTCTCTCCCACAGTCTTCTCCTCCTCCTCCTCCTCCTCCTCCGGCCACCAGACCCGGCCCATCCTCAAGGAGCAGGGCTCATCCAGCTTCAACCAGGGCCAGAGCTCCAAGCACTGAGCTGCCTCTTCTAGAGCCTCCTGCCCACCCGCCGGCCCCAACCTCCTGAAGGCCTGGGCCAGGGCCCTGTTCTCCCAGCGCGGTTTCCAGCTGTCTCCCCTTCCCCTCCACTGGTGGTGGGCTAATAAAGCTGACTTTCTGGTTGATGCAAACCTGTGTGGTCTCTGTTCTTGAACTAATGGGAGGGGGTTGAAGGTGTCTCCCAGGGACCTCCTGGGACCTCACAGCCAGAGGAGTCCAGGAAACAGCAAAGCTCAGAAGCCCTGGTAGGGTCATCCTAGAAGAACCCTCTATTAGCAAGGGCGTGGGAGGTGGGACACAGGATGGGAAGGAGCTTCCCTGTGTTGACAGCTACCCTGGGAAGTGGGTGTGGTCAGGCCTGTTTCGGAATGGAGACAACCCTGCCATTCAGAGGTTGAGTAACTTGGAAAAGGTCACGCAAGATAGTAAGAGGTGTGACTGTGGTTCACACTGGGTCTGTCTCCCTTCTTCTTTTCTTCCCTCTTCATTTTAGTGAAACACATCCTCTGGCGATTTCCTGAGACAGGATGCATAGACTTTTCATGTCTGAAAACATCATTAGTCTACTCCCATTCTTGATGGATAATTTGGCTGGGTATGGAATTCCAGGTTGCAAATAATTTTCCCTCAGCACTTTGAAGGTATTGTGTCACTATTTCCTGGTTTCCAGTGTTGCTACTGAGAAGTCTAATGCTGTTTTGATTCTGGATATTGGATGCTATTTGATTCCTACCCCTTCCCCCAGAGCTTTTAGGCTCTTCTCTTGCTCTCTAGCAGGCTACAATATCACATGTTCTGCCTCCATGTGGCTGTGTTGGATCTGTTGGATTGGGCATGTGGCAGCATCTTTCAGCATAGAAATTCATGTTCTTCAGAAAATTTCCAGGAAATTTTCTATTTATTTCATGATTTCCTCCCCTCCATTTTTTCTCTTTCTGGAACTCTTCTTTTTCCTATGTATTTCATTCTATTTTTCATCTGACTTCTGTCTCTCTCTCTCTCTTTTTTTTTTTGACTTTCTGAGATTTTCCTAAACTTTGCTATCCAATCTTATTATTTAGTTTTTTAAAAATTGCATACATTTTAGTAACTCTGGATACTTTTTAAAAAAATATTTTATTTATTCATTTGAGACACAGAGATACAGAGAGAGAGAGAGAGAAAGCACAAGCAGGGAGAGAGGCAGAGGGAGAGGGAGAAGCAGGCCCCTCGCTGAGCCAGGAACCCGATGTGGGGCTTGATCCCAGGACCCTGGGATCATGACCTTGAGCCGAAGGCAGACGCTTAACCATCTGAGCCACCCAGGCGCCCCACTCTGGATACTTTTTAAAAGAATAGTCTCTTGTTCTTGTTTCAAGACACAATATTTCATGGCTTTAACAATTCTTCCATTTCCATCATCATTTCTGTTTCCTCTCAGCTGCATTTTTCCTGGTTTGTCTTATCTCTGTCCTTTATGCCAGAGGCTTCCCTCAAATGTCTGTGGTTCTTGATCTTTGGTTAATATTTAAGAGTAAGTCACTAAGAAGCTGATTGGAAAGTGAGTGTGTGTGTGTACAGCAGGGGGTTTTTCCCCTGCTGAGTCTCACTATAGAATAATCTGGTGAATATGCTGTTTTTATTGGGGGACCTCAAATGTCAGTATCTTTAGGCCTTTTTTCTTGGGTAGGGTCTTCCTCAGGAAGGATGCCTCTAATTTCCTGCCTGGCCTATGAAAAGCTACCAACTTTCAGGAAACTATGTGGAGGAAGGGGACTGAGAGTGTTCCAATCTGTTAATCTGACTTAAGTCGGTTTATTACCCCACCCTTACCCAAGCTGTGCTTGGTCCCTCAGGGTTTAGTCCCTCTGGTAAATTCTCCAGAGTACACCTCCAGTTTCTCCTGAGGTAAAGGAGGAGTGGTTGGCATTAGGTGGGGTTGGGATAGAAAGGGGCTATGGAGGTATCCTTGCTTTTTATACAGACTTTTGACCCATTTATCCTCCTGTTTCTAGCTCACCTGCCCTCCACCTTCAGAAGTGCCTAGTGGCTCCTATTCCAGAGGCTTCCAGGGTCCTGCTGTGTGAATCTGCTTGCTTCTTGGCTTCTCCCTGGGAAAGTACCAAGATTACTTTTTTGTCTATTTTCTAGATTCCGAGATTTTGTTACTGTAATCCCTTCTCCTGTTCTCTTCATCCAATACAGGTTTTATCCATTAACACTAATTTTAGGGTGCTTAGAGGGGTGGTGATAAATGACACATTTAACCTCTGAAGTCCCTGCTTTACATGGCAAAATATTTTTCATCTTTCAAGGCTGCTGAGCTTGATTCATCACTCTGTAACGCATGATTATTTTTGGTTGTTGAGCAAACATGTCTCCTTATTTATGGTCAACGATCCTGTCTTCTGGGCCATAAGTGAGGTTATGATTCAGATTGAACCCTAAATCCCAATACCCAAAGGCAACCACTAATAACATTTTGGTGAGTTTCTTTCATATATATATATATTACAGGTCTGTCTATCATCTATCTATCTAACTAACTATATCTATCTATCTATCTATCTATCTATCATCTATCTATTTAATCTATCTAATCATCTATCTACCTATCTACAATCACACTGTATCATTTTGCATTCAGTTTTTATTAATATTTTAAGAGAAACACTTCCTTGTGTTATTAAAAGTGTTATACATTTCAGTGCTGTTTCCACTGTTTTTTTTTTTGTTGTTGCAATTAAAATATTACAGCAATAACATCGTTCTGCATAAAGCTTTTATAAATATTTTGCATTATTTTCTTAGGCTTGATTCCCAGAAGTATAATTACTAGGTGAGAAGATAATGAATGTTTTAAGGGTCTTGACTTGTACTGTCCAATTGATTTCAAGAGAAGTGGTACCAATTTACATATTTTACCAGCAGGGAACGAGAGTGCCTATTTCAAAACCTGCTCACCAATTTTGAGTATTATCTTTTAAAAATCTCTGTTGTTAATGAATTCACCTGGCACTTTTATTTTTATTTTTTAAATTTTACTTTATTATGTTATGTTAATCACCATACATTACATCATTAGTTTTTGATGTAGTGTTCCATGATTCATTGTTTGCGTATAACACCCAGTGCTCCATTCAATACATGCCCTCTTCAATACCCAACACCAGGCTAACCCATCCCCCCACCCCCCCTCCCCTCTAGAACCCTCAGTTTGTTTTTCAGAGTCCATACATAGTCTCTCATGGTTCATCTTCCCCTCCGATTTCCCCCCCTTCATTTTTCCCTTCCTACTATCTTCTTTTCTTTTTAACATATAATATATTATTTGTTTCAGAGGTACAGGTCTGTGATTCATCAGTCTTACACAATTCACAGCGCTCACCATAGCACATACCCTCCCCAATGTCTATCACCCAGCTACCCTAACCCTCCCCCCCCATCACTCCAGCAACCCTCAGTTTGTTTCCTGAGATTAAGAATTCCTCGTATCAGTGAGATCATATGATACATGTCTTTCTCGGATTGACTTATTTGCTCAGCATAATACCCTCTAGTTCCATCCACGTCGTTGCAAATGGCAAGATCTTGTTTTTTTTTGTTTTTTGTTTTTTTTTTTTGATGGCTGCATAATATTCCATTGTATATATATACCACATCTTCTTTATCCATTCATCTGTTGATGGACATCTGGGCTCTTTCCACAGTTTGGCTATTGTGGACATTGCTGCTATAAACATTGGGGTGCACGTACCCCTTTGGATCACTACATTTGTATCTTTGGGGTAAATACCCAGTAGTGCAATTGCTGGGTTGTATGGTAGCTCTATTTTCAACTTTCTGAGGAAACTCCATACTGTTTCCCAGAGTGGCTGCGCCAGCTTGCATTCCCACCAACAGTGTAGGAGGGTTCCCCTTTCTCCACATCCTCGCCAACATCTGTCGTTTCCTGAATTGTTAACTTTAGCCATTCTGCCTGGTGTGAGGTGATACCTCATTGTGGTTTTGATTTGTATTTCCTGGATGCCGAGTGATGTTGAGCATTTCTTCATATGTCTGTTGGCCATTTGGATGTCTTCTTTGGAGAAATGTCTGTTCATGTCTTCTGCCCATTTCTTGATTGGATTAGTTGTTCTTTGGGTGTTGCGTTTGATAAGCTCTTTATAGATTTTGGATACTAGCCCTTTATCTGATATGTCATTTGCAAATATCTTCTCCCATTCTGTCCGTTGTCTTTTGGTTTTGTTGACTGTTTCCTTTGCTGTGCAAAAGCTTTTTATCTTGATGAAGTCCCAATAGTTCATTGTTGCCCTTGCTTCCCTTGCCTTTGGTGATGTTTCTAGGAAGAAGTTGCTGCAGCTGAGGTCGAAGAGGTTGCTGCTTGTGTTCTCTAGGATTTTGATGGACTTCTGTCTCACATTTAGGTCTTTCATCCATTTTGAGTCTATTTTTGTGTGTGGTGTAAGAAAATGGTCCAGTTTCATTATTCTGCATGTGACTCTCCTATTTTCCCAAAACCATTTGTTGAAGAGACTGTCTTTTTTCCATTGGACATTCTTTCCTGCTTTGTCGAAGATGAGTTGACCATAGAGTTGAGGGTCCATTTCTGGGCTCTCTATTCTGTTCCATTGATCTATGTGTCTGTTTTTGTGCCAGTACCATACTGTCTTGATGATGACAGCTTTGTAATAGAGCTGGAAGTCCAGAATTGTGATGCCACCAGCTTTGCTTTTCTTTTTCAACATTCCTTTGTCTATTCGGGATCTTTTCTGGTTCCATAGAAATTTTAGGATTATTTGTTCCATTTCTTTGAAAAAAGTTGATGGTATTTTGATAGGGATTGCATTAAATGTGTAGATTGCTCTAGGTAGCATTGACATCTTCACAATATTTGTTCTTCCAATCCACGAGCATGGAACGTTTTTCCATTTCTTTGTATCTTCCTCAATTTCTTTCATGACTGTTTTATAGTTTTCTGAGTACAGATTCTTTGCCTCTTTGGTTAGATTTATTCCTAGGTATCTTATGGTTTTGGGTGCAATTGTAAATGGGATTGACTCCTTAATTTCTCTTTCTTCTGTCTTGTTGTTGGTGTATAGAAATGCAACTGATTTCTGTGCATTAATTTTATATCCTGCCACTTTACTGAATTCCTACATGAGTTCTAGCAGTTTTGGGGTGGAGTCTTTTGGGTTTTCCATATAAAGTGTCATATCATCTGCAAAGAGTGAGAGTTTGACTTCTTCTTTGCTGATTCGGATGCTTTTTATTTCTTTTTGTTGTCTGGTTGCTGTGGCTAGGACTTCTAGTACTATGTTGAATAGCAGTGGTGATAGTTCACCTGTGGCTTCTAAAGCTGACCTTATGGAAGGACCCTCACACAGAGATAGAGTCCTGGCCTGGGTTGCAAAAACTCCTGAGCTGGATCACATGCTTATGAGTTGTTCAGTAACAAGAGGTCAGAGCAGAGGATGCAGAATGCCCTCTACCTAACAAAGCTGTCTGTGCCCACATCTTCAAGGGGCATATCGCCCATCGGTGAATCTTCTGGAAAAAAAGGTCTCCACTTGACTGATGGGGAAACTGAGGGCTCAACTAATTTAGGGAAAAAAAAAACTTTTTTAGGGTCTCCTAGCTAGTTAGTAAAACTACCTGAGAGCAGGAAGCATGTTTTTCCCTTTCATTGTCATATCCTGTGGAAACAAAACATGAACCCCTTTTAAAGATGATATCAAGGCAGAAATGTGAGCTTCCCCTTCAATCAGGGGGACTAGCTTTTCCATTCAGAAATGTCTTGTTGCTTGGATTCCCCAAGCTAAGATTCAAGTCCCAAATCAGACAGCATTTTGCTCTTGCCTGGCCTTTCCTATTTCCTAAGATCCTGGCACCTGAGATGAGGAGGTTGCGTGCTCCCGAATGTTCCTTGTAACTTTATTTTGAACACACCCTCAGATTCTTTATGCTTGAGTTAGTGTCAAAGTTTGTGAAATATTGTTTTAGATAATTGCATAAAGAACTAAAACAATGGCTGGAGTGAGAATTAATGATAGCCCATAAACTGTATCTGCTGAGGTAAATAAATGAGTGGTAAGCTAGTCAGGTTTTGCCTTCTTTGGGCCCATTGTTTCTGAGGGCTATAAAAAGCACAGTGTCCCTCCTAGCATCTGAGATAAGCCATTTCTTATGTTTGCCTTCCCACCTCTGCGGGGTTTTTTTTTTTTAAAGATTTTATTTATTTATTTGAGAGAGAGATAGCAAGAGCAGGAGCACAAGCAGGGGGAGTAGGAGAGGGAGAAGCAGGCTCCCACTGAGCAGGGAGCCCGATGCGGGGCTCGATCCCAGGACCCTGGGATCATGACCTGAGCCGAAGGCAGACGCTCAACGACTGAGCCACCCAGGCGCCCCTGAGGGTTGTTGTTTTAAGACCTTCTGACAGCTCCCTGAGACATAAACAGGAATGAAGCTTTTTGTTTTGCTGATCCCCACAACTCTCAGCACATAGCGCCTCTGGGACACTCAGTAAGGATTTGTGGAGTCTGGTCTTGGGTTTGGGCTACAGACCTCTGCTCTTTCAGGTTTCCATGGAATCAGAAACAAGTTTCTTTCTTTCTTTTTTTTTAAGATTTTATTTATTAGAGAGAGAGAGAGCGCGCGCATGCGCATGAGCAGGGGAAGGGGCCGAGGGTGTAGGGCTTGATCCCAGGACTCTGAGATCATGACCTGAGCAGAGGGCAGATGCTTAACTGACTGAGCCACCCAGGTGCCCCAGAAACAAGTTTCTTGAGGACAGGCTTCTCTGGATTCCATGTGCCCCTTGTCATGTTGGTACGAGGCAGCCACCATGGTAAGGGTTGATGAGCTGCATGGAAGAGAAAGCAAGTTTCTTCCTGAGCTGTGGGAGGGTGGGAGCCTGGTCTTGCAAGAGCTGAGGCATCAAGACAGTAGAGCCCTTTATGTGGCCCTTCTCCTGATGTGCTGTGTGGTCACTGCCATGCACGGATGTAGCTCTGCACCCCTCTTTCCCTAACAGTCTAGGGTTGTTAAAGCAAAGATGTCAGCTGTTTAGTAAAAGAGTCCATCTCTGGCTTGACTCCCTGTGGACACATCACTGGGGCCCCATGTCCCTTTCTGTCCTACGATTATAGGATCGTTACACATAAAACAGGTAGCCTTTATCTGCCATATGAATAGTGTGACAACGTAAACAGAAATATAAAAAACAAACACATTCATCTATTGTTCTGTCCCCAGAGTTTTTCTTCTCTCAGTCTCCTTTCTGGGTTCATTATGTGTGAGTACACATCCAAGATGATTTTCAAATGATCAAAGGGCTTCATTATTTAATGAAAAAAGAAATAGAAACAAAAGGACATAGGTGTAGGGCTATTTATTGCTGCATTATTTACAGTGACCAAAAAAGGAAAACCAAGTGACTACCCATCAGTAGTGTATAGCTGAGTAAATAGGGGTCTACTCATACTATGGAATATTAAGCAGTCACCACAGTCAATAAATTGGAGCTGTGTCGGATGGCAAGAAGAGATTCTTCAAGGTATTGGGGAAAGGGAAATAAACACACGATGCAGAAAAACACAGGTAGTATATTGATCTCACTTGTGTGAATAAACAAACCCAGCCCCCCATTTATGTAAGTGCATATGTGTGTGTGTGTATATATGAGGTGGGTGTAGGGGATAGGAGAGGGAAAGAAGAGATCCAAGAAAATAGGAAAGAAAAAAAAAGAGTGCGTTCACTTTTATACATATCCATAACATTGTGTCTGTGTGTATATGAACAAAGAAAGTAAATTAAAAATTTAAAAACCATAAAATCAGTTCATTTGTTGAATACCACATCAACTTCCTAGTTAAAAACATGGGCGCCTGGCCGGCTCCGTAGGGAGAGCCTGCAACTCTTGATCTCGGGGTTGTGAATTTGGGCCCCACATTGGGTGTAGAGATTACTTAAAATAACTTTTAAAAAAAGAATAAAAAAACCAGATTGCACACACCAATAGCCTAGATTGTCAATTTTACATTACCATGTAATAGATTTTTTTACAATTTTAATAATTTTTAAATACAGAGTTCAGTAGTGTTAAATATATTCACAATGTTGTACAACAGATCCAAGCTCTATACTCACTAAACCCCAATTCCCTTTTCTTCCTTGCCCCAGCCTTTGCTAACAAACTTTCTACTTTCTGTTTCTATACTTCTGACTAGTTTAGGTACTTCGTGAGTGGAATCATATAATATTAATCCTTTCCTTATTTCACATAGCATAATGTCCTTAGGGTTCATCTGTGTTGTAGCCTGTGATACCATCTAATATATTTTATTTTATTATTTATTTATTTATTTATTTAAAAGATTTTATTTATTTATTTGAGACAGAGAGAATGAGAGAGACAGAGAGCACACGAAAGGCGGGAGGGTCAGAGGGAGAAGCAGGCTCCCTGCCGAGCAGGGAGCCCGATGCGGGACTCGATCCCGGGACTCCAGGATCATGACCTGAGCTGAAGGCAGTCGCTTAACCAACTGAGCCACCCAGGTGCCCCCCATCTAATATATTTTAAATTAGCTTTGTATTTAGATAATAATATGACTACACAAATCAAAAGTATAACCAAAAGGGAAAAAAACCTTAAAGTTAGACTATAGTCCCTCGCAGAAGGTAATGTGGAATAGTGGAAGGAGGCAAGAGCTCAACCTGGGGTTGAACCTGGAGTGTGTCCCTGGCTGATCCTTTCACCTCTAAATTTCGGTTCCTTCTTCTATGAATTTAGGGTATTAGTATCTACCTGAAGAGGACCCGTTATTACATTTGATTTTCGCAGCAAGGCTGGGGACAGGCAGTTGTGTCCTGCCTCCTAAGGCTGAGTTGGAGCAAATGTCTCCTTCCTGCCTGCTCTCTGCCAAGACTCCTTGCTATGTCCCTGCACCATATTCATCCCCTTTTGCAGGTGAGGAAACTGAGGCTCAGGGAGGATGAGCAACCTGTTTAAGGGTGCATGACTGGTAGGTAGGCTATCAGGGAGGCTGCCACCTCTGTGTTGATCTTCCAGATGAGCAGACCCCTGGCCTCGCTGGACTTGATCAAGTTTGCAGAGAGAGCGAGTTCCTGCAGGAGCCAAGTGAACTCAGTCTGCAGCCACAAGGGGCTATTCCGGGCCAGGATTTGTGCTGAGCTCAGGGTGGGTGGTGCCTATGCCTAAGGTGGCCAAGCTCTTCCACGGCAGCCCCTCCCCTACCCCTCCTTCTCCTTCTCCTCCCCTAGATGAGGCGTTGGGGTATTTACACCATGGAAATGGTATATACTACAAACCAGGGCTAGATTTGTTGTGTTTTCTTAATTGTCTAGACTTAAATATTTTAAGGAAAAATGTTAAAAATAATGCAGACTAATCTTAAAAGTGTGTCATGTCTCTAGTTGTTGCATTGTTAATAGCAAAAACTATAAGAAAATATGCTTTCTGTATTTGATGTCTGCAATCCAGTTCAGCAAAGAAGTCACTTGCGTCATTGATGAATGGCTCAAGTTAGGGCATATGTCTATGTTGTTTCTCTTTGATCTTCCTCCTCAACATAAACAAAAATTTCAACTAGTCTTTATGTCAGAACTATACTTGTTTGTTGATTGCCACTACAGGTCGCAAGAGCTTGAAATCAAATCAATGAAAGCATCCTATGAAGATCAATGGACTATGTGGAATTTATAATAAAGAGTACTCTTCTTATTTGTAAGTTAAGTGCTACACATCCCTTATATCAGTACAATTTATAATATTTATTGTGTTATTAGAATGTGTATAATATATTTTATATATTAGTAAAATATATTCTGTATAATATATATATTTCCCTTCTCAGGTGCCTTGGTTTGGGTTCCAGAAGCAGATCCTTAAACAAGAACTCAAGTACAGGAAGTATTTTTGAGTGGAGTCTCATGAAACACCATTAGGGAGTGGTGGGTGGGACAGGGAAGGAGAGGAAACTAATAAGAGGTGTGTGATCCAGCAAGTGAACCCTGTGGGCCACTGTAGCGTCATTCTTAGGGACAGTGAGGAATAAGTACCTCAGAATTCCTCCCAGAGGACGAGGGAGCTGGGGTATTTATCCTCCCATCTTGATAGGTTGAGGGGGCTCTCAGGCAGGGGAGTGGTGTTAACTCTCCAGCACTACAGCTTACCCTGTGCACAGGCAGAATGGGCTCTGGTGGCCAGAGAAGGCCCTCAGGCAGAGGTCTCTGGTGCTGACAGTTGGAAGTCTGGCCAGTAAGTATCCAGGAGAAGTGGCCAGAGCTTGGTGCTTATAGGAGGCAGGCCGCCATGCTGCCAGGGTTAGGGTACCTAGCTTTATGGAGCACATTGGCACCTTTGGGGCACCTACATATTCATGGGAGGTGCTTGGACATTGGGGACTGAGGCCCAGTGGAGCTTCCCTGCCTTTACCTCTCTATGTCTACAACATGGACACAGTAACACCTTCCCCAAAGGGGTTTGCAAGGTTAAATGAAAGTATCAGTGGCAACGTCTAGCATAGTGCTTGACAGATTGGGACTCAGCAAATAGAACCTCTTCGCATCCCTTAGAATCTCTGAAGATCGATTCTTCTCAGACCTCAGAACTCAGAAGACATTTGTGTCTCTGGACAATCAGATATGCCTCCTTCTTAGTGAAGTTTCATATTCCATTATGTTTCCCTTTTTGTCTGGGCTGCCAGGAAACCCAGAGACACATGTCAGGGATAACAGTCTCTTCCGTACAGTTTGGCGATGGACACACACTGGGGTACCTGCTTAGCTTGTAAAGGTTGGGGCCAAGTCTGTGCCTTCCTTCTGATGCCAGATCCCTTTTTCTTGGTCCAGGACACAGGGCAGGTTGCCTGCTGGGCTGGTCGTGTAAGATCCTGGCCACTGGCTGTATCAGCCCTCCCGGCCCTCCCTGGGGTTTGTCACATTTGAGCTGAGCCTCTCTGGCTGTGAGGCTGAAGGGTGAGTTGAAGGCTGCCTCAGCTGTGGTTGCAGCCTCATGGGGGTGGCTGGCCTGTGAAGGGAAGCCAGGAGGCAGATCAAGGCCGGGGGTGTGCGTGTATGCGTGTGTTTGTATGCATGTGTTGGGGCAGGAGGGGAGAGTGGGAGAGAACAATGAGTCCGTGAATTGCCTCTTTTTGAAACGAATTCAAGTTCCTGTGCTTGCAACCAAAACATGTTTATCAGTGTACCCTATTACCTAATTTTGATTTGCCTTCGACACTTGCTGGATATTTTCAGTTTGATTATACATGTGTCTTTTATCATAAGCTGACCCAGCCCCCTCTTTTGGAAGTGAGTGACACAGAAATGGTGTGGGGTATGTGTGTGTGTGTGGAGGGGGGGTATATGTGTGTGTGTGCGCGCGTGCGTGCGCGCCCCCACTTACCGATCGCCAGGGCTGGGAGGAAAAGAAGCAGGCTCTCGGTGGTGTTCAGTGGCCGGTGGGGCTTCCTCGGGGCCTCATTGGAGCACCTGAGCTGCTGCTTCCCTGTCCCCTTCTCTCCCAGGCAGGGGAGGCAGTGCTGGGCCTCCATCCTCAGAAGTGGGCCTCGCGGCAGCTCCCATACCTTCTCCCCGCACACCCAAACCGTCCTGCTGACTCTTCCCCGGCAGGGCTTCTGGGCCTGCCCATTCCCATAGACTCCACCCTGGCTGGGCCCTCACAGACTCAGCAGCTCATCACCTGGGCCTGCTGGCCTCAGCAGCTCTCCCAAGGCCTCCCACCTCCTGCCCCTCCACTGCCCAGCACTATCCTGGACCCCTCTTTGTACTTTGTGGCTTTGCCTGAGTTTCGACACCTGTTCTCCATTTGAGCTTAGCCCCTGCCCCCCACTGGTCAAACTCTAGGGTTGACTTTAAGGGAGCTATCTGCCAAACGTTTGCTCTGTGCCAAGCACCATGCTGGCCACTCGCCATGAATAATCTAGTCCTCTCAATAATCCTGCGAGGTAGAAGCTGCTATGCTCATTGGATAAGAAACTCGCTGGGAGGGCTGCAGTGACTGGTCCAAGGTCGCATGGCTGGTCAGTGGGGGAGGCCTGCCTGGAACGCTGGTCTGACTGATTTGGGAGGCCCCAGGCCTTCCCCAGTCCCACAGGATGGCTCCGTCTGGGGGAGGGCAGCAGCAGACTGAGATTGCTACCCAGCCTCTGTCTGGTGGAGGGCCTATTCTTTCTACTCATGAGGCTGGAACTCCTGGGGAGTCACTGTCCTTTCCCTCCCTTGCCCTTTGTTCTGCTGGCCCCGTAGCCCGGGACTCCTGACACAGCCATTCCGGCTCAGGTGCTGACGTTCCTCTCGACTCACCGCCGGGCACTGGAGTTCCCACAGCCACACCCCTGCCTGGGAATGCCCTCTTCCCACTCCACCCATGCAGGGCTCTTCCTTCTTTCAAAACCTAAGTCAAACGCACCCTTTCCAAGAAGTCTTCCATGTACCACCCACCCCACCTGGTGGTTCCTCGGCTCTGGCTACCCTCAGAGAGTAGAGAAAGCTCTCCGCTCATTTGCCCTCCCCCATCAGACTGGACACCCCCAAGAACAAGGGCTGTGTCTCCCCCATCAGGCAGGAGTAATTATGGTAAATTAACATGCCAAGCACCTACTATGTGAGAGAAACTTTGTGGCCCCCTCAGCCACTGTAGTAAGCTCTCCTGGGGGGTGGCACACCTCCCAGAGGCAGTGGGAAGGCTGAGAAGGGGAAAGCCTGGTGGTCCAAGGTGATGGGGTGGGCCGTCCTGCCAGAGGAGAAGTCTGAGCCGACCCCATCCCTTACCTGGATGATGGCAAGGCCAACATCCTCCTGGTTTTCCCTTTTCTGTCCCTTCTCCCAAAGTATGTTCCATGTGGACCCCGAAAGGGCCTTTGTGAAACACACCTGATGGTGTCACTCCCGTGTGTAGAACCTTCGGTCCCCCCAGTATGATGTCTGCGATCCTCAGCTCCATGTGTATCCCCCGACCTCTGTTCTCAGTTCCGTCAGGCAGTTCAGCTCTGTGGCAAGGCTTAGGTGTTGCACTTTCCTCAGACCAGTGTTTCATGCCACTGAGTCTTTGCTCAGGTGAGCGAATGGGATGTCCTTTCTCACTTTCTCTCTTGCTCAGCATCTATTCATCGTCAAGGTTCAGCTAAGTGGAGAACTCCTGTAGGATGCTTGCCCACCCTGGGATCGGTGGGATGACTGCCTTTTTTCTGTTTTCCATCCATCCTTTACTCACCTACCCACCCACTATCTATCCACCTTCCATTCTTCTATTTCCATCCATTGTCCTTCCTTTTAATCATCCATCCATCCATCTTCTCACTTACTTGCCAATTCATCTATTTATCCATCCATCCATCTATCCATCCACCCATCCATCTGCCCATCTACCTGCCCATCCACTTATCCATCCATCCATCCATCCATCCATCCATCCATCCATCCATCCATCCACTTATCCAACCATCCCTCTGCCCATCCTTTTATCCATCCATCCATTCCATGCATTCTTTCACAGTCCCTTACCATCTTCCTGTTTCCCTCTCTCTCCTTTCCTCCCTCCCTTTTGTTCATCTTTCATCTATTTTATGCCACACAATCTTCAGAAACCATATCTTAAATCTGTGTGTTTAACTGAAGCTTGGCCTTAAAGATCATGAAGAATTTGGGCAGGAAGAGAGGACAGAAGTGGAAATTCAGGCAGAGGCTGGAAAATGGGTAGGGATATAGGGGTTGGTGAGGGGACTGGGCTGTAGGGGCTGGAGCTTAGTTCTCGGTGAGCATTATGGGTAATTGGCTAGAAAAGGTAAGTCTTACTTTCCCTGAATAAGTAGCTAATAGATGGTTAGTTGAGCCCATCTGTTGCTGGGCTTTGGCTACCTAACCCTTCATATTCTTAACAACTTAAATGTGATTCTGGGGTGCAAGCACAACTCTTTTCACCCCACTTATTCTCAACCTACCTAGCTCAGGGAGGTCCTTGTTAAACATTTTGCACTTGCAAAGAAGGCTCTGTGTGACTTTGGGCATGACCCTTTCCCTCTTGGGGCCTCAGTTTTCCCATCTGTAAAGTTAGGAGGCTGGCTTATGTGACCCCTGAGGCCCGTTTTGGCTCTGACTTTCGGGGACCCTTTATCAGGGGGTCCTGTCATTGAAAAGTGAGGCTCAGAGCCAGGCAGAGCTGGGACCGAATCTTGGCTGAGCGGCTTCCTCTCTGTGGACCTTGGGAATTACCTCAATCTCTGAGCCTCCTGCATCTATAATGTGGGGCAGCCGATTTCTGTCCTGTCATCTTTAGTGGCTGGCAGGTACAGGCAAGGCCATGGACACTGAAACACTTGGCTCGGTCCATCTGTTGTGTCAGCTCAGGCTCTCACAAGGACAAGGCCCAGATGGGCAGGCTGGCCTGGGAAACCAGTGGGTGGCAGACTTTTCTAGGGGAACGGGGACACAGGGCCTCGAGGAGGTGCTCCAGGCTCCCAGTTGCCTCCTGTGCCTGTGATCCTGCCTACCAGCCTGTTCCCTGTCCCCATGCTAGTCCAGCCTTTCTGGAGGCAGAAATTGAGCTTCAGGTCAGCTCAGGTGCCAGTATGTCATTCTTAGAAGTGACAGCCCTCTAGGAGACTTTACCCTTGCTACAGGCAGACAGATGGCTGGGACTTGGTGGGGAAAAGGATAGGCCAAGTGAAAGGGGTGGACAGGAAAGAAGGGCAGGGGATATGGACTTCTGCTAAGAGGAGAGGAGAAGCCCGGATGTCTGAGAATCACAAGGAGGACTCCAACTAGTCACTTGACTATGAGCCTCTCTGGACCTCATACTTCCTACCTGTGACACCGGGAAGACCCTGACTGTCCCCTTCTTCCTCCAGGCTGGTGGGGACCTAGAAAAAGACTCTGGACATCAATTACTACAGAAATAGCTGGTATGTCTTCAAGGGCAGTGGCCTGGGAGCGTCTTAGGGTACAGAGAAGGTCTGGGGAGGCCCAGTCTGGCTTTGGGACTAGACGAGAGAGGAAGAAACTTTTTTTTGGGCCTGGACCTCCTTCCCCAAAGTGTTTCTTTCTTTTTTTTTTTTAAAATATTTTATTTATTTATTTGACAGAGAGAGACACAGCGAGAGAGGGAACACAAGCAGGGGGAGTGGGAGAGGGAAAAGCAGGCTTCCCACGGAGCAGGGAGCCCGATGCGGGGCTCGATCCCAGGACCCCGGGATCATGACCTGAGCTGAAGGCAGAGGCTTAACGACTGAGCCACCCAGGCGCCCCCCCAAAGTGTTTCTTAAAAGTCACAGTCCCTCAAGGAATCCAAGGCAAATGAGGCTCTCAAGCTCACTGGGTATCAAGAGCTCTTTCCCACTGCTAATGGATGCAAAATTAGAGAAAAAAAAAAGTTGAAGGAGAAACAGTATGGTTGCACAGTCTCAAAGTATCTTCTTCAAGGTATTTATTAATTTCAGTGGGAAAAATAGTAATGCTACAACAGAGAAATCCAGCAAACACTACCTTAGCCAATGGACAGCAGTAAACCCATTCAATACATGTCTTCTATACCTGAGGTGATGCGCTGACAAGGACACATCATTTCTGTGGTTTTCTTGCCAAAACGCATAACCTCAATCTGGTGATGAGAAAAATATCAGGAAAACCCAGACTGAGGGATATCCTACAAAATAACTGCCTAGGCCTCTTCTAAACTGTCAGGGTCACGAAAGACAAGGATGGACTGAGGAGCTATCACAGGCCGGAAGAGACCAAGCTGATCTGACAACCAATGGAATGTGCCATCCTGCAACAGAAAAGGGACATTAGTAGAAAAGTCAGAAATTCGAATAAAGTCTGTAGTTAATTAACAGCATTGGGTCGATGTTTATTTGTTTTGATAATTGTGCAATGTTTATGTAACATGACCCTGTTGGGGAAGCTGGGTGAAGGGTGCACGTGAACTCTTTGTACTATTTTTGCAACTTTTTATGATTTCAAAATAAAAATTTAGAAACAGGGACACCTGGGTGGCTCAGTTGGTTAAGTATCTGCCTTCGGCTCAGGTCCTCTGTCCCTCCCTCTGCTCTCTCCCAGAGCAGTTGTCTATGTGTAAAGGGCCCAGAGAAATTGGGGGGTGGGAAGTGTGGCCCAGACACCTGGGAATTCTGTCTCTCTGCTGCCCCCTCCCTAGCGCCCTTCTATGCTGAGCTCCCAGCTGCCCCCAGAAGCCTTCCAGACTGGCCCTGCCTACATCCCATTACAGTCATGGCTCCACCAAGTGTTCACCCCCGCCCCTGAAATATGGAGAGCTCCTGGTCTGTCATACATGTAGTGGGTCCTTTGAACAGTGTCCCCTGCAAAGTCACATCCACTGGAACCTTGGAATGTGTGACCTTATTTAGAAATAGGGTCTTTGCAGATGTCATTATGGTAAGAATTAAGGTGAGATCATACTGGGTTAGGGTGAACGCCAAACCCAATGAGCATCCTTTTTTTTTTTTTAAGATTTTATTTATTTATTTGACAGAGAGAGCCAGAGAGCAGAAGCAGGGGGAGCGGGAAAAAGAGAAGCAGGCTCCCCTCGAGCAGGGAGCCCGATGTGGGGCTCGATCCCAAGACCCTGGGATCATGACCTGAGCCGAAGGCAGATGCTTAACCGACTGAGCCACCCAGGTACCAGCTGTGTGACTGTCCTTAGAAGAGACAGAAAAGGACATAGAGAGGCACAGACATAAAGGGCCATGTGAAGATGGGGAGGCAGAGATTGGGGTTTTGTTGCCACAAACCAAGGAATGCAAGGAGCCACCAGAAGCTGGAAGAGGTAAGTAAGGGCACTCCCTCCTGCAGAGGGAGTGTGGCCCAGCTGACACCTTGATTTTGGACTTCTGGCCTCCAGAACAGTGAAAGAATACACCTCTGTTGTTTTAACCCACAACATTTGTGGTGATTTGTTACGGCAGTCCCGGGAAACTAATACATACGGATTGCACTTTTCTTATCTTTGTCCATATCTTAAGTAATTTTGATGTGTATCCTCTTTTTCTTCGCAGGCTGAGGGCTTCCTAATGACAAGGACAGTCTCTTCCATTAGACTGGGCTCTGAGGACAGGGGCCGTGCCTCTCTCCTCGGACTGGGATGTCATGAGGTCTCCTCCTTCCTTAGGAACCCATCCCCTAGGTGCCCAGCCCATCCTGAGCACACAATGCGGGCTCTGTGGGGGGCTGCCTGGCTCTGCCGCCTCACCTGTTTGGATTGGCATTGGTTCCCCCTGCAGGCTGGCAGGGAGACTCACCAACCACAAGAGACAGCACCCTAGGCTCCTCTTTTGCCCCCTCCTTCTTGGGGCAGCTGGAGTGAGGGTCAGGTACTGTTGTCCACACAAAGCCTGTCCAGGAGTCCAGGGCTCAGCAGAAAAGCCCCCATCCCATGAATCCCTGCTGCTCCAGCAAGCTGCCTCTCTAAAAGCCGTGAGCACCAGACTAGACCATTTGTGCCTGGTTCCATGTCTGCAGGGCTTAGTCTCAGGATCTGGGCCAAGGTTCTCATCCTGGGTGCTGGCAGGGTGGGGGCAGGGGAGATCAGACTTATACTCCATGCTGGGGTTCTAGGGTCTGCAGGGGCAAGGAGGGCTGGCAAAGTTCTCTTCTTAGATTGTGTGCATGAGCTTATATGTCATTGGTTCCCTACTCTCTTTACTTTTAGATTTCCCTTGGAAAAGAAGGAGCCTCTTTTGGGTTCCACTGAATCAGGTGTAAGGGTGAGGGAGGAGAGATTTTCCTCTGTCCTGTGCTCTAGGGATTTTATCCGCGGTTCCCTGCAGTGGAGGGAGAGAGGGTGGTGGGCAGCACAGAGAAAGCTGGTGTTGGGCTCTGCACCCCCTCTCGCTCCCCAGGTCCCTGTGGATGCTGCATTTTTCTCTGGTAAGTGCCCCCCTGCCCCATCCAACAGCAGTATGCCTCCTAACGAATACATCTGTCCCTCAGCCAAAATCCCTGCTGCCTCTCACTGGGGAAGTTGTAGGGCTGGGCCAGGGTGGGGGACCATTCCCTGGAAGGAGATTAGAGTGTCTGTCAGGGGTGGGTGGGGCGAGGTGGGGCCCTTACTTACTCACATCCTTGCAAGTCCTTGGGCAGCAGATTTGGGGAGCCCACAGCCTCAAGTGTCTGTCTCAGCATTGTCTGCCCCAGTGAGGGGGTGCTCTCTGGCATCTGCTTTGGTGGCAGTCGGGATTGGGGGAAGAGGGTGGTTTTGCTTTCCTTCTGGGAGCAGTTGATCCTAGGAAGAGAGTTGGAGCCTCCAGCGGGGGCTGTTGGGGCCTGTCTGGGAAGATGGGACGCGTCAGGCAGCCCCAGACACGACTGCATTCCTCCCAACATGCCTGCTGGGGTCCGTGGAGCTGAGGGGCTGGCGGGAGGGTGGGGCGTGGCTGGAGGGGTGCCTTTGGAAGTTGTCTGGGAGATGCGGGGCAGCTGAGGTCCCCATCTATGAACCTCCAAGGCAGAGCCAAATGGACCCCTGGAAATGTCCCCTGAGCCTCAGGGGTTTAAGGAGTCAGGGTCCCTCAGGCCCACTCCCAGTGTCTGCATTGCCTCCCACCCCCAAATCCCTTGGGCCAGCCCCACAAGGGGCTCCAATAAGGGTGCCCGAGCCAGCCTCTCCCACTGCAGCAGCCCTGGGTGGGGGCTGAGAGACATCTGGGGCTAGAAGGAAAAAGGCTTTCCTGTCCTGTTCCAGGGGTGTGGCTCCACCCTCTCTGGGCCCAGACTAGGCTACAACAATGCTCACCAGACTTTGCACCACGCTTGGCTTACCAAACCCCATTCGCGTACACTACCACGTTGGATTCTCAGAGCTTACCCTGCATTAGGCAGGGCAGATGATATTTACCCCCACTTTACAGACGAGCAAACTGAGGCTCAGAGAAATATCAGGTCCTGGGTGGCGCCGGGGTACAGAGCCAGGACGCCGTCTGACTCCATGCTCTTTCACCCCGGCTCTGGCTGTGCCTGAGATGCCACCTGCCCTTGGCCGCCTGCTCAGGGCCAGCCAATGCCATGGGCCCACCCACAGGTGTGTGGAGGATCTCGGAGCCTGTGCCCAGGTCTGGGGAAGGCTGCGTGCATTTCCCTTCAAGGAGGGTGTCAGGGTGGAAGCCTGAGCCACCGGACTGGATGTGACAGGTTTCTTAGCACAGCCTAGCAGGTCAGATCTGGGAAGACCCCCAGGAACTTCTTGTCTCTTTTTATAGATGGTGATGCTGAGAGGGCATCGCTGTGCCTCACGTAACCTTGCCAGGATGGCCCTTCTCCAGCCAGGTACCCCCTGGGGTGATGGGCTTCCTCTTGGTGGATGTCAGAGGCCCACCTGGTTAATGGGAGACTCACAGGTCACCACGTTTATGGTGCAGAGGCCCTCTTCCCTGCCACCTGGCCGAGCTCCTGAGGGCCTCGGCTCCCAAGGCCAGATGTGAAAGTGTAGCCTGCAGGCCCACACCTCCTGTGTGAATCACGCCTGGCGGGACAAGAAACCAAAAACACCCCAAACAATGAGTTTCCAGTAAAATATGACAGACGTGATGAGGCGGGGGAGGGGAGGGATCTGACTGGGAATTGGCACTGGCCTGTGGGTGATGAAAGCCAAGGGGAATGGAAAATGCCAGTCCCGCCCCCTACTCAGGAGTATAAAGCACCCACATCCTATTCCAACTTACCTGAGCACCTTTCTCTCCTCTGCTGACTCACTCGCTCGCTCGCTCGCTCACTCACTCACCTCCCTCCTCTACCATGACCACCTGCAGCCGCCAGTTCACCTCCTCCAGCTCCATGAAGGGCTCCTGCATCGGCGGTGGCTCCAGCCGCATGTCCTCTGTCCTGGCCGGAGGGTCCTGCCGGGCCCCCAGCGCCTACGGGGGCCTGTCGGTCTCCACCTCCCGCTACTCCTCCGGGGGGGCCTGCGGCCTGGGGGGCGGCTATGGCGGCGGCTTCAGCAGCAGCAGCAGCTTCGGGGGGGGCCTGGGTAGCGGCTTTGGTGGAGGATACGGTGGTGGCCTCGGGGCTGGCTTTGGTGGCGGCCTTGGAGGTGGCTTCGGCGGGGGCTTCGGCGGTGGCGATGGCAGCCTCCTCTCTGGCAGCGAGAAGGTGACCATGCAGAACCTCAACGACCGCCTGGCCTCCTACCTGGACAAGGTGCGCGCCCTGGAGGAGGCTAACACCGACCTGGAGGTGAAGATCCGCGACTGGTACCAGAGGCAGCGGCCGACTGAGACCAAGGACTACAGCCCCTACTTCAAGACTATTGAGGAGCTGCGGAACAAGGTGTGTGGATTGCGCAGCAGGACTTGCCATCCCAGCGACCTCACTCTGGAGCAATAGATGCCTCAGGCTGCTGAAATCTTTAGATTCCAAGACAGGGCAGGCTCCAACCCCAGATCCCTTCTTCTGGCTCCAGACACCTCCGGCAGAGCGGGTCCATGTCTCTCTGGCCTAGCTCAGGTCCAGACTCCAGGCCATGTGAGACTGGGGATTCCTACCCTTACATTTTATAGAGGAAGAAGACAAAGCTTTGAGAGGTGCTGGGACCTGCTCAAGGCCACCCAACAAATCAATGGCAGGGCTGAGTCTAGAACCCTTGTGCCCACTTGCTAGTACAGGAGGCAGCTGCCTGTTGCCCAGCACAGGGGAGGAGCGAGGCTGTAACGGGACCGGGCTAGACACCCAAACCACTCATTAGCTCATTAGTCTGGGCTGTGGCGGCTGCCGCCCATGAGCCCTGGCACTGGCCCCTCCCCACAGCCGGGGTGGGGGGGCACACAAAAACCCCACAGAGACAATCAGTGGTGACCCACCTTACATGCCCTGCACAGGAGGGAGCCTGGGGGACTTGTGTCACCTGATTCCAGCCCCACCCCTACCCCCTGCTCCAACCTCACCCTGGGAGCCCTCTCCACTGATCCTGCTTCTTGGTGTCTGGCTCGATGCCTTGTGTGGATTAGGTAAATTAGATGATGAGGGAGGGAACTCCATCCAATCCAGGGTTCAATCTTTGCTCTTGTTCTTCTGCCTCTTCTTTTCTCATCCCCTGTGCTAGCTGGGGAAAGCCCCACCTGAGGTCCCATGCTCTTGCAGGCTTGAAAAGGAATGTTGAAGACTGGCAGGGCTGGCTGATGCAGAAAGAGGAGAATCCTTAGGTCACTCCTTTCCTCCGTAGAAATTGAGGCCCTGCAATCCATTAGTGGTAGAACCAGGACCACAACTCAAGGGCTTTTGGTTCCGAGGCCAGGGCTGTTTCTGTCCATTCTTCTGATCAGGAGTCAGCAAAGTCCTGGGTCAAAGCCGGACCACTGCGGCTTATCCTTAGGCTGCTGTGGCAAAGGCTTTGGGAGAAGGGGAGACTCAGGTGAGAGCAGGAAAGCAAAGGCCTGATGTATGCAGGCTTCAGTGACGTCTGGCTAGTGATGGCCGTTTGACCAACGACCTCTGTCCTCTCCACCTGTAGATCCTCACGGCCACTGTGGACAATGCTAATGTCCTCCTGCAGATTGACAATGCCCGCCTGGCTGCTGACGACTTCCGTACCAAGTAAGTTTGCAGTGGTGGCTTAGGATGTGCAATTTCCCCAGGGTGGTCCCTAAACAAAGCGGACAAGTTGCCAGGATGGCCACGTGAAAACCCCTTGGGGTGTTTGTAAAAATACAAGATTCTTGGGCCCTACCCTTGGAGTTCTCATTCAGTTATTTTTAACAGACTACCTGAGTGATTCTGATCCACAGCCAGGTTTGGGTGCCATTGCTTTAGGGAGAGGTGTTCCTTACTTCCCCACCTGCTCTTGAAGTGCAGGAGGCAGTCACATTTGGAGGCCTGCGTGCTATTGGTTGTGAGGCCAGAAGCATCTCCCCTCCCTGAATTCTACAGAATGATGAACGGCCTTACTCCCTGCCCCCATGAATGTTCAGATCTGAGCCATCAATGGGTGCTGTGTCCAACCATGCCATTTTCAAGACTGACTCCCTAAACCACCCACAGGGTGCCGGCTATGGGAAGAAGCTGCAGGGGGCAAAGAACAAAGCCTTCAGTGTGGCCAGGATGGGTGTCTCATTCCTTTTCTCTCGGGTCATTCCAGGTACGAGACGGAGCTGAACCTGCGCATGAGTGTGGAGGCCGACACCAACGGCCTGCGCCGGGTGCTGGACGAGCTGACCCTGTCCAGAGCTGATCTGGAGATGCAGATCGAGAGCCTGAAGGAAGAGCTGGCCTACCTGAGGAAGAACCACGAGGAGGTGAGGGCCAGCTTAGAAGATGAGCTGGGAGGGAAGGGATGGAATTGAGATGGGGGAGGGCAATGCTCAGGCCAGGAACACCTCTGACTGGGGAACCCCAACTGGCTGCCAGAGTGAGGCTCCTGACTGTGGACTGTGCTTTGGTTGTGCAGGAGATGAACGCTCTAAGAGGCCAGGTGGGCGGAGATGTCAACGTGGAGATGGATGCTGCCCCCGGTGTGGACCTGAGCCGCATCCTGAATGAGATGCGCGACCAGTACGAGAAGATGGCGGAGAAGAACCGCAAGGATGCCGAAGACTGGTTCTTCAGCAAGGTGGGTGTCATCCTGGGTGGAAGGGACCCAGGAGACCCGCTTTCTAGGAACTTCTAGTGTGAATGATTTTTTTCTTTTCTGCAGACAGAGGAGCTGAACCGTGAGGTGGCCACCAACAGTGAACTGGTGCAGAGTGGCAAGAGCGAGATCTCCGAGCTCCGGCGCTCTGTGCAGAACCTAGAGATCGAGCTGCAGTCCCAGCTCAGCATGGTAGGGGAGCTGCCAGGCGTGGATTGGACTCAGGACTAGGAGGAAAGGGAGTGACTACCCTCATTGATCCCTGATCTTTCCCTCCCTCACAGAAAGCATCCTTGGAGAGCAGCCTGGAGGAGACCAAAGGCCGCTATTGCATGCAGCTGGCCCAGATCCAGGACCTGATTGGCAACGTGGAGGAGCAGCTGTCCCAGCTGCGCTGCGAGATGGAGCAGCAGAACCACGAATACAATATCCTGCTGGACGTGAAGACACGGCTGGAGCAGGAGATCGCCACCTACCGCCGCCTGCTGGAGGGCGAGGATGCCCAGTGAGTGCCCAGCACCCCCATCCCAGTCCTGCCCCCCCACAATTATTCACCTGCTCTACTCCATGTGTCTAATGATCTTGCCCTTTTCTGTCTTCATAGCCTCTCCTCCTCCCAGTTCTCCTCTGGCTCTCAGTCCTCCAGAGATGGTAAGACCTTCCTCCTCCTCAAGCCTGGACTCATCACCACTTCCTGTCTCCCAGCAGGTCTAGGGAGTTGGCTTTTTGAGGGGTTGAGCTAGAGTTTTCTCACCCAGGATCCCTTATAAATCTCCTTGGGTAGAAGAAGGCATTTTCTAAATCTTCCTTAGAGTTAGGAGCTAGTGGCCTCCACTTTTTACTTCTGTCACATGGTGTCTGTGGCAGACCCCACGGTTCTGGTGGTCAGCACCAAGGACAGGCCCCCCCCCATGTGACTCTTCCTGCCGAGACCAGTTCACTTGGGTTGATCTGGACTGAACCAGCCCGGTTTGAGTTCTTAGGAACCTCCAGTCTGAGGACACAGACTCTGCTCCTGACCTTAGGGAGCTCTAGTCTGAAAAAAATGTGTTGATGGTATCAGTGCTGGGATAAGAGCTGTGAGCGAAGTGATAATCAGGGCGGAGGGCAGCAGGGAGATAGTCCATTTAAGTCCCATCAACTTCCTGGTCTCCCTGCTCCTGATTTCTCCATTGCCTGTCCACTGCTTGTAACACCCTCTGTCCCCTCTTCCCCAGTGACCTCCTCCAGTCGCCAGATCCGCACCAAGGTCATGGATGTGCACGATGGCAAGGTGGTGTCCACTCATGAGCAGGTTCTTCGCACCAAGAACTGAGGCTGCTCAGCATTGCTCAGGCCTAGAAGGCCCCCCCATGTGGACACAGATCTCGCTGGGGGATACCCCTCTTGCCCCCCAAGCACTTCACACTTGAGTCCTGCCTTACCCTTGCCCCTTCCTGGCAATCAATAAAGCTTCATTATTTGAGTTGCACAACTCCCGCCTCTGCCTGGTCATTGTCAGGAGCGGAGGTGGGGAGAAAGCGGGGGAAGCATCTCTTTGGAGCTTATAGCATCTGGCTGTGGCCTCTGGGACTGGGAGAAAGGGCCTGAGGGTGAACTAAGCTCAGGTCCCGGGATGGCTTTCACCATCTCGAAAGATACAGATAGAAGTGTGTCCTAGGTCATTTGTGGTGTCTCCTATCATGGAGAAACGTTCATTCACTCACTCCTCATTCGTTTACTCACTTATTCATTAGTTTGTTTATTCATATACCAATACTACTGAATGCCTTTTGTGTGCCAGGCACAGTGGCAGGTTAAAGATTTTTTTTTTTTTTAACAATTTTGTCATGAGGGATTTCTTTGAGAATATATTGAAAGCTATAGATCTTCTCTCATCCCCCAGCCCAATAAGCACACACACATTTGCACATAACTCATGAGGTTCATGGGTCCCCTAAAGCTTATCAGTGGAGGTCCACAAACCCAGTAAGAACTCATGCTTTACTGAGAAGTTGTCTCCCTCCATTCCACCTGCTCTTGCCTCTAGAGCTGGGACTGAACCTGCCTGCTCTCAGCTGACATAGCACAGGTTGATTATCACCTCCAAGCCTCAGTTTCCATGTCAGTAAAGTGGGTACAATGACACTACCTACCTCATGGGATTTTTGTGAGGATTTGCTGGAAGAATGCATGAAGGCCACTAGCACAGGGCCTGGCACTGTGCAAGCTCAGGGTACGACTGTGAGCAATACTGGGTGAGCTACCTCTCATATGTGGTGATTCTCCATCTATGATGAGGGCAGTTTTAGAGGCTTTGGGAACAAATTGACTGGATTCTAACCCTGGCTCTATTCTGTATTAGCTCTGTGATCTCGGAGAGTCTCAGTTTCCCCACTTACCTAGTAAGCATGGTGAACTCAGCTTCTTAGAGTTAATATGGGAATCCAGTAAGTGAATGCACATTAAGAACCAGGTTGTAGGTTGTAGGAGATCTTCCTGGTGGAAAAGTGTCTTTTTCTTTCTGTAGGGGGCTCAAAAGGAGGAGGAAGGGGAGGATCTCACCTGTGTGTGTAGTGAAGATTCCAGAGGTGGGTAGGGCTCATCGCCCGAAGGTAGGAAAGAGTTGACTAGTCACTGTGTCAGTTTCTGTGAACTCAGCTTCTTAGAGTTAATATGGGAATCCAGTAAGTGAATGCACATTAAGAACCAGGTTGTAGGTTGTAGGAGATCTTCCTGGTGGAAAAGTGTCTTTTTCTTTCTGTAGGGGGCTCAAAAGGAGGAGGAAGGGGAGGATCTCACCTGTGCGTGTAGTGAAGATTCCAGAGGTGGGTAGGGCTCATCGCCTGGAGGTAGGAAAGAGTTGACTAGTCACTGTGTCAATTTCAAGAGCTTATTCATTTGGCTGTGTGAATGAAACTTCTAGGGACTGGGGTTAAAGAAAGACTTAGTTCTTGAAAGCAAGGGATCTAAAAGCCTAGGCTTTGGAATTAGACATTCTGGGTTGGAGTCCTGGCTCCCACACTGACTAGCCTGGAAGAATTTGGAAATTTTACAAAATAGGGAATGAAAACCCTTACCACATAAGGCCAGTGGTAGATTGGATGATCTCATACAGGCAAAGAGTTTAGCATTGTGGTTGGCACCTAGTTGGTGCTCTATAAATGGTAGAGTAAGAGGGTGAGTTATTAGGAATTGGAATGAAGGGATGTTGGTTTCTCTTCGCCTCATCTTCACCCCAGGGAAGAGAGGCCTGCTTTGTGTTCCTGAAACTCTGGGATGTCTTTTTACCTGAGTTTTGGCATTAAGAAGGGTTTATCTGGGGTGATGTCTGGGGGAGGGTGCTCCATTCTGGAGATGAATGATTAATTTCAGAGGTATGAGGGGATAACTCAGAGAGGAGGGCATTTGAAGGAGTTTCCTTGGAAGCTCCTGGGAAGGATGGTTTTGTGGCCCTAAGAGTGATAGGACCCACATGATATCCCTAAGGATGCTGGACCGTAGGGACTAGTGTTCTCAGCTGGGCAATGAACTCATGCGTGGCAGGAATCTGAGGAGTGGCTCACATTTGGGAGGCCACATGGACCTGGACAAAGAGCCAAACCTATTAGCAGTCACCCATGAGGACTGAAGCCTAGAATGTTCCAGACTTTGTAAGGATTCCCAGACATCACTCTGCTGTGGAGGTGGTGGGAGATTAAAGCTTCTACCTCCAAAAGAGATCTGCTTGGAGGAATATAGAATGTGAGATATTTTAGACTTGCGTGTGGTGTGGTGAGCTTCCCCTCCTCTTGACTGGCTGCCATTACTGTTTGGAGGGAATGTAGGGGGAGTGGGCTTGCTTCATGGTAAGGATGGCGGTTGGAGGTCACCTGGCTGAAAACAGGTTCAGTAGTGGGGGGTGGGGGAGGGAAGGAACTTAAACAGTGGGCCTTGAGGGGCTTCCACCTTGTCTGGGCCCCAGAGGAAAAGAACAGGCAGAGCTGCCATACCAGAGTCCCACTTGGAGTCCACCCCTCTCTGGGGTCCCCTACCACCATACTCCCCTGGGAAGAGCGGAGTCAACACTTTGGGTCCTGCTGCTGACCAGTGCTCTTGTTCACAAGGCCTGGCACCACAAGAACCCACCTAAAGACCCGGGCCAGACTCTCTGACCATGGCAAGACTGCCTCCCCCACCGCCACCCCAGATCTGAATGATAGGAAACCAGGAAAGTGACTCCACAGCACAGTCTAGCGGAGGCAGAAGGAATTGCCTCTCGGAGGCCTGGGGCAGGTCACAGGGCCTCTCTGGCTCCTTTCCGGCCTATGCATTTTGGTAGGATTGATCCTCTCTCCCCGCCCTCTCAGAGCATAGAAGGGCAGCGCCTGAGGAGTGTGGGAGACGGCTCCTCCAACCTTGTCAACTTAGGGGGACGGCGGCCTTTTCTGGGTCATACAGACTGAAAGTGGACCAGGTGCTCAGGCCTCTGGTCCTGGACCAGGCTTGTGCTTCCTTCCTGCTGGGTTCTCTCTCAGGGATGGGACGAGGCTGAGAGCCCCACGGGACCAGTATGAATTTTTTCCTAGCTGACTCTAGGGTTTTTGTCTTATGGATGGGCCTGCCTTGAAATACTGGGTCCTCTTTAGTTTTGGGGGCCCTTTTTATTGTGAGAGGAACTCAACTGTGTCCGGGGAACTTGATGGGCCCGAGCGGCATATAGTCCTGTGGTTACCTGATCTGGTGAAAGGCTCTTCCTCAAGGCCACAGATGACCTGGTTTGGGTAATGTAGCCAAACCAGGTCATACAGCCGAGCGTCAGAGGGGGCAGCCCTAAGGACGCCTGAGGCCCAGGAGGCCGGAGGTCCTGATGTCCTGGCCTGGCCCACCTCATTGAGCTTGGATGCTGCCACAGAGGGGACAAGGGGATGCTAGGGACTTCCCAGGCAAGGGCCTCGCCTCGGGCAGACAGGACATGCACCAGCAGTTCCTCCTTTGCCTTTTGCTGGGCCAGCACTTTCCTGCTGGGGCTTCCCTGTGTGGCACCATCAGCTGTAGGGCCAGGCCTGGGCCCTACATCTCCAGAGGGAGATGAGAGTGAAGGCCTTGGGCTAGGACTAGGCAGTGAGGACCATTCATTCGTTCATTCGTTCACTCACTCACACATATTTGTTGAAATTTGCTCTTTCATGTGTGGAGGAATATGGGGGTACATTGAGACAGACTGAAAGAAGGAGAGCGGCAAAGTGAGGAGGAAGGCAGAGGGGACCCCAGAAGGTGTGTGAGGCTGGGGGTGGAGAGAGGGAGCCTGGAGCCTTGTGCCCATCTTAGCTCCTTCTCACTGCAGGACAAGCCCTGTTCTACCTTCTGTTCATTTAGCTCCTAGGCTGTGGCCAAGACACTTAACCTCTCTAAGCCTCAATTTAGTCAGTGGTAAAATGATCTAAGAATTGGTATGTACCTCATTAAACAATTGTGATGATTAAATACAACAGGGCAGGCAAAGCAATGGGGGTCTTGTCTGGAGCCCTGGAGGTTCCTTGATGGAAGAAATTATGGTCCTCCAACCTTTGTGTGCCCTCCTCCCCAGCCCCCACTGAACACAGGTCCTTGATCTTACTAGGGGCTCAACAGACCAGAGGGGTAGACTGATAACAAAAGAGATGGCTGAGACCCAAGTTGTCCACAGGGTTCCAGGGGAAGTTAGCGGGGAGGCACAATGCCACCGACAGGAAAATGTCTCACTAGGTGCTGGACCCACACAAGTAGCTTTACATTAGCTCTTTTAAGCCTCACCATCAACCCTTTAGCCACATTGGTCTTCTGCCTTTGCAGTCATGATGCTCCTTCCCACCTCAGGACATTTGCACATGCTGCCTATGCTTTCCCGAGGATGCTCCTCTCCTGGCTCACTCCTACTCACCCTTCACTGAAGTGTCTCTTTCTCAGGGGGGCCTGATCTCTCAGATGGGGCCACACTTTCCTTATGTGCTCCCCATTTCCCCACCAATAGCCCTCACCCCTGTTTTGAGTTATACATTTATTCTGAGGGTCTGTTTTATCCCGTAAGTGTCCAAGAAGGTAGGGGCTAATGTCTGGCTTGCTCACCACTTTATCCCAAGTCCTCAGGACAATGCCTGGAATGTAGTAAGTACTCAAGAAAAGATGAATCCCAACGTACAGTGAGGAAATCGAGAGTCAGCGAGGGGAAGCAACTTTCCCCAAATGAGTGGAAGAACTTGGCTTTGGACTCAGACCTGTCTGGCTCCAAAAGCTGGTGCTCTGAACCTCCTTGCTAGGTATGTCCTCGCACCCTTGCCCAGGGCCCCTGCTGTCATGGGGTCTGCCTACGTCGGGTGGTGGCAGGCGCCTAAGATGTGAAGAAAGAAGCATTGACCCCGAGCCAGCGGGCAGTCACTGCCTTGATGGATAATGGAGATGCTGGCCGTAGGCCCACGCCTGCCTCCCCGAACAACCACGCACGACGACTCAGGGCGCTCCTTGGGCCCCACCTGGGGCCCAGTGACACAGCAAGCGTGGGGTGTGAGCGGCTGGTTCCAGCAAGCAGCAGGGCCCCTGTGGTCCGAGGAAGGCTGTCCTTGTCCCCTCACGCCCCAGTCCTCTTACCCCTGCCCTCTGGGGACACCTCATAGGTGGCATCTGGTTTCCTCTCTGCTCTTCTGTTCACCTGAGTCCTAGCAGCCCCTTGTGTCCCACTCCTTCCCCTTCTGTGAGCAGGGCCTGCACTGTGGGTACTGGCTTGGTGGGTGCGGGCTGCAGCCTTGCCCAGCGGGCTGCAAAGGCAGCGCAGATCCGCCCTGGGTCTCAGGTGCCAGGGTGCCCTGAGCTGAGTGTGCGATATTTCTCACCTGTGCTCTGGAGGTTTCCTGCGGGAGGGGTTTCAGGTGGGACTCTGAGGGCAGCCCCCGAGCCCTGAGAGGGTAGGGGAGCGAGCCAGAAGAAATCGCTCACCCAGGCCAGGGCTCTGCGAGCCTCCCGCATCCCTGAACCCATCTTCCGGAGTCTAGATCCCTGTGCCAGACAGGGAGAACTTGGGGGGGGGGAGGGAAGGGACGGCGCCCAGGGACTACAGGAGGAGGGTCTCATTTCCCGGCCGCAGGACTGTCCAGCGCAGCAAGCTCCTCTTGACACTGGAGGTAGATGTGGAGGGGACTGTCCGATGTGGGGAGCAGGGCCGCAGTTGGAAATTCATCCAGAGACCCCTCCAGACAAGGCCTAATGCGTGCACTGTATTTATGGCCCCTGACAACCGTGTATGGAAGGGCTTCTCATGAGGAAACTGAGGCCAAGGCCCCAGGGCAGGGAAGGTGGGGCTGGGAGGCAGCCCCTTCTCTCTTCGCTCCACTGCTTCCCTGAGCCCCAGTGAGGGGTGCCAGATGGAGAGAGCAGAGAGACACAGAGAGAGCTCAGGAGAGGGTGACAAGCCCCGGAGCAGATGTGCAGGGACAGCCCAGAGGTGGGAGAAAGGCCTGGACCCCTTAGCACTCAGGGAAGGGAGGGGGGCTGGCAGTGACCAGTGTTTCCTCAGTGCATGTAGGAAATTGGCCAGCCAAGTCCAAAATTTAGGGAGAGCCAGCTGTGACCGTCGACCCGGAGTACATGAACTGTTAGGTCCTCGCCTCGCTGTCCCCCTGGGACATGGGTGTCCCCACCGGCAGCCCAGCCTTCCCTGGTAGCTGCCATGGAATTCGGAGGGTTACCACCTGCTGTTCAGAGCTGTGTGTGGGTTAGGGCCAGCCCTGATGGTGGAGGGAGGAGGTGGCTGAGGGCAGAGTTTGGAGGGCTCTGGACCCGGGCTGGAAATGGGCTCTCTCACGAAAGTCAGCTGGGTAGGGGTACCCCAGCTGGAAGCTTCTGGTCAGTCAGGCAGGTCCCGATTGCCCCAACACAGTCAGGCCTAGACTTTTAGGACCACCCCCTACCCCAACACGAATGCATTTGCAGAGAATGCACGTGCAGGGCCCGAGAGGGGCTGCTCTTCTGGCTCTGGCCTCCCCTGCTTACCCCAACTCTGCCAACCCCTCCTGCATCCAGCTCGGGCATCCAAGACCTGGGGGGTACATCCCGGGGTGGCAGCATCACATGGGGATCAGGGGAGGAGGTAAAAAAAGGCTAGGGCCTTCCCAGGGCTCCAATCACATTGCAGGCAGCCTGGGAAAGGTTTACAAACAACATGCTTGCCCCCAACCGTGGTGTAAGTTCCCGTGTGTTAGGCATTCACAAAATGCCTTCAAGATTTTTTTGTACTCCCTGTTTAATTTTTTATTTGATATTTAATATTTTATATTAATATTTTGTACGACCCATTTAAATAATTACTGCATTTTGGTACATCAGTTTACCTGTCATTTTAACGAATAGATGTTTATGAAAGAAATCTGTTACTACCAAAAAATGAAAATCAGAATCACTTGCCAGAAATAGATGGAAATGACATAAATAAATACTTAACTTCTAACTAGATGCTGTTGCTTCCTACAGGCTCTGAGCCCAAGGCCAGTTTTGGGTTGTGAAACTGCGATTGGCAACTAGGGAAGTGTGTTGAAGGGGCTGTAGGGTCTGATTGAGATTTTCTCTTTGACTGATTGGAAGGTTGAAAAATAAAAAAAGGAATGTTCTTCTCACCAAGTGACTCAAAATTATTTCACAGAGTCTCCGTGTGTTGCCTAAAAGCATCTCAAGAAACATTGGTCCTTTATGAAGCCTGAGCATCCTGTAGCTACAGCCCAGAGGTCATTGCCTTTTCCAGAAGCTGTTGCTAACCACCTGGAGTCTCTCTTCTCATCTTTAGTTCTTAGCATCTCCTACCTGGAATGACCGGTTATCCTTCTTTTATTCCATATGTGTTGGGATCTTAGTTGGATGAGACATGATGCTGGGTACCGGGACAAGTACAAGATTGAACAATGGAGCAAAGTGCAAGGCCAAAGGGAGAGGACACAGGAGGGCGTCAAGAAGGAGGGGGCACAGAGATGGGTCACCAAAGATGAGTAGGAGTCTCTGGGTAGAAAAGATGGAGGGATATTTGAATTGGAGCAAACTGCAAGCTCTGAGCATTATCTGAGGTTTGAAGGGCGTTCGGGAGGATTGCAGGATTGGGTTAGGGGGTCTGGGCAATGACAGCAGATGGGGCTGGAATGGAAAGATCGGTATGGGCCTTGAGTGCCAGGAAGGTGGACCTTATCTTGGAGGCGAAGGGAAGTGCCTGGAGTGATGGGGTCGCACCCGGGTGTGGAAAGGAAGAGTCAGGCCTGAGAGAGGCCAGGAGAGCAGCAACGAGCTGATGGCAAAGATGCAGGTGAGGGCAGGGTCCAGAGGGCTGCTGTGGTTGAATGATCAGAGGCAGTCAAACTGTTTCTCGAGCACTTCTCATGCTTCTCTTCCTAAGAGATGGACATACCATTAATACCATCTTTTTACAGAGGAAGGAACAGAGGCACCGAGTACTTACATAACTTGCTGAAGTCACGCAGCTCAACCCAGCTCCCTGCTGGGGTTGACTCAGGTAGTCTGGCACCAGAGCCCCCTGCCTTCCTTACCTCTGTCTTCTGGCCTTGCTCACCAGAACATACTTCCGACTTTCTGCCCAGAGCAGGGGGCTTGCAAATTCCAGGAGGGCTGGAAAAGCCACACATCTCTGGATCCCCCTCCCAGGGCTCAGTACAGGCTGGACAGTCAACCAAGGTCAATTCCATACCCATTGCTGGGCCCTGATGAAGGACCAGGACAGTCGAGCCTCTTGCCTTCCTGCTCAAAGGTCAGCCAACATCAGCACCGCCTTATTTCTCCTGCATCCTTTGTGTGAGCCCGGCTTGCTGGGTCCGAGTGCTGGTGGGCATATGCTGCTTTGTCACCGTCTCAGCCTCTCTGCCATGGATTGTCTCCTTCATCAGACTGGAGTCTCTGAGAGCAAGGACTGGGCTCCCCATCAGACTGGGGCTCTGAGAGGGTGGGGGCTGGGCTCCTCACTCTACTGGCAGCTCTCTGTGGGCAGGGACTCCCCCGTCCTCTATGGTAACTCCTTGGTACCCCAGCCCTAGCTCCCCCACAGTGGGCACATGGTGGGAGCAGGGAGGGGGACAGATGGTGATAATCATCAGTGGGGGAGGTGACTCTACTCCTGGGAGTTTCTATCCCAGAGGGGCTAAGTCAGACTGGCAGTCGGGCCAGCTAGAGACCAAACTCTAGGATCTGGGTCACCCCCTTGGCAGCAGAGCTGATTTATGGTGCCCCTGACAGCCTAATATCACTAAATTACCCCACACAATGGAGAGAGGCTGGGCTGCCTCCTGGCAGTCACCAAAGGATGCTGAGCCCGGGGCAGCCCTGCCGCCTCCCAATCCCAGACCTCCTTCAGGTCTGTGGGGGGAGGCTGGTGCAGACAGAGGGCACATCTAGGTGTGCCACCTTCAGCTGGGGGTATAAGTAGCAAGCCTTGGGGACGGCTCTGTACCCTGCACTCAGGAGCTAGCAACACTCTGACGACTGCTTCCTAGCCCACGAGCAGCAGCAGGGCCAGCCATGAGCTGCAGACAGTTCATGTCCTCCCCGTGGGGCTGCAACAGCTCTGAGGGCAGCATGATGTCCTCATTCAGCCGCATGAGCTGCTCAGGGGCTGGTGGAGGAGGGGGCCGATTCAGCTCTTCCAGTAGCTACGGAGCCGGGAGCTCTGGGGCCTGTGGGAGGGGAGGTGGTGGCAGTTTCGGCTCCAGCTACGGTGGAGGATCTGGGGGTGGTTTTAGTGCTGGTAGCTTTGGTGGACGTTCTAGGAGTTTCGGTGGTGGTTCTGGAGGATGCTTTGGGGATGGATCTGGAGGAGGCTTTGGGGGGCCTGGGGGCTTTGGCAGTGGCTTTGACAGTGGTGCTGGTGGTATTCTGGGTGCTGATGAGAAGACCACCATGCAGGACCTCAATTTCCGGCTGGCCTCCTACTTGGATAAAGTGCAAGCACTGGAGAATGCCAGCAAGGAACTGGAGAATAAGATCCGAGAATGGTATGACAAGCAGGGACCCAGGGCCTTCCACAGGGATTACTCCTCCTACTATGACACTATCGAAGACCTCAAGAACCAGGTAAGTGGGGAAACTCTGTTCCTTCTCTCCTGGTCTCTCTGTCTCTCTCTCTCACACTCACACTCACGCACACATACACACACACTCACATGCCTTATCTTCCAAAAAATGTCAGATGCTAGACTCTAAGCTTAGGTAACAGTCAGGGGGTCCATTTTTTGGAAACATACTTTCATCAGAAGCAAACTGTGTTTGGTTCTTGATGGCACCAGGGCTGGGACTTTGGCCTGTGCTCTGGGCTTTCATCACCATGTTCCTAACTTTCAGAGTCTGAGCAGAGCAGAGAAGAGGCTTAGATTAACGTGGGGAAGCCTGGGACTGGATGTGGGGGGTCTCCTCTTGGCCTGGTCCCAGGATGGGAATGAAGAAGCAGTGTGGAGGGAGCATAGAGATGGAGGCACTCCCCTGAGAGCCAGTGATGCAGTCCTGGGTCTGCCATCAATTCACTGTGTGATCTTGGGAAACCTGATGCCTCTCTGCACCTGTTCTCCTGTGCATTTAATGCAGAAGATGGGCAGACCAGCTCTTAGGTCCCTTTTGGTTTGAAACTTCTGTAATCCTATGAAAAAGAGTTAAGAGTGCTACTGCCCTAAACAGGTAGATCATATGGCTCAAGAGAGGAGAAAATCTGTGCCTGTCTCTCCTCTCACACCCTAAGAATTTAGAGCTTTCTAGTTTGGAAAATTAGAAGCTGTGTTTTTCCTTCCTACTTCTCCGGGGCTTCTACAGAGGCCTGTCTTGATATTTCCAGGTACACATGCTAGTTGTTTAGGTGATGAACAGAATCTAGAACTCTGGGGATGGAAGTAATATATCCACTCTTCCATTCCTCCCACATGCTCCCCCCATCTACCCATCCTCCCACCATCCATCCATCTATCCAGTCATCCATCCATCCACATGTCCATCTATCCATTTATTTATTCACTCAATTTAGTGAATGACTACCCTCAATGTTGCCCTTGGCAGACATGGTGATGTACCAGACTTGGTCTCTGTCTTGAGGAGCTCACAGTCTAGCTAATTTGCTGTTCCCACCTGTTCCTCTTGCCTTTACAACTTCTGATAAACAACCTCTAGATATCCTGTTTCTTCTACCCCAAACCTCTTCGATCTCTTTATCCATGTGCAATCTTAGCTATCCTTCAGGGACCAATTCAGTTGTTACCTCCTCCCTGAAGTCTTTCTTGATCTCCTATAGCCATATGTCATCTCTCCTTTCCTTGATCTCTTCTATGATAATTTTGGATGTGGTAGTTGATTGTGGGCTCCTTGAGTAGCAATATCTCATTGATCTCTAAACTCCACAGTGTCTTTTGTAGTAAATCTTCAAATATTTGTTGAATGAATGAATGAATGAATGCCATACTGGACATCCTTGCTGAAGCCTGTGAGGGGTCTGTGCCTTGTAGCAGCTGTTGGAAGCTCCTCTTACCTCTTAATCATCTTTCTGGATGGGGTCCTCATCTCTTATGGCTTTGCCTGGCTTCTTGCCCTCCCAGCAGTGAGTCATAGCAGGGAAGCATGAGTTCCATGCCATCTCCTCTTTTTTTTAGATTGTGAACATCACAGTGAACAGCAATAAGACTCTCCTGGATCTTGACAACACTTGCATGACGTTTGGATGACTTCAGGATGAAGTGAGTCCTGCTCCCACTCCCTCTGCTGTCATAAATCTTTCTCTACCCCCTAGTGCTCTGAAGGTCCCAATAGGGACTGGTGCCCTCTTGCTCATTTCCTACCTGTGGATGGTCTGCAGGTATGAGATGGAGAACAGCCTGCGACAAGGAGTGGATGCTGACATTAATGGCTTGCGGAAGGTGCTAGATGATCTGACCATGCAAAAGTCTGACCTGGAGATGCAGTATGAGTCTCTGCAGGATGAATTGGTTGCCCTCAAGAAGAATCATCAGGAGGTACAGTCCTGGCTACTTGTGGCTTATTGAGGATAAGGAGGAACAGAAGTGCAGAGACAGTGAGGGGACAGCTATGGGGCACTGCCTGGGAGACATCCTTTCCCTGACTCTTAAGGACACTCTCAGTGCCTCCTTTGCAATGCCTATGGTGGTGGTTGGGCTTTGCCTTCACAGCTGTGCCTCTTTTTTGTACCTCTGGGGAGGGAGGGGTGAGGGCTAAAAGTTGGTGGAGAGGATCCCACCCCTTGACCTCACATCTCCTTTGTTCCTGGCAGGAGATGAACCAGCTGACTGGGCAGAACTCTGGAGATGTCAGTGTGGAGATAAATGCTGCTCCTGGCAAATATCTCACCAAGATCCTCAATGACATGCGTGAGGAGTATGAGCAGATCAGTGCTAAGAACCGTAGGGACATTGAGGAGCAATATGAGACTCAGGTCAGCAGAATGGGCTACCCATTCAACCTTCTCTCTCTTTTCCATGGATCCCTCCACTCCTCCACCCCATCTCTCTATTCTCCCACCCCTCTATCTCTTAGTCCAGCTATCATCTGTCCATCTTCCTTCATTAAACCGCAAACACAATTATTGAGTAGCTTGTCAGTACCAGGTTTTATGTGAAATCCTGATGTCTCAGAGATGAGCCAAATAAGACTGCTGCCCTCAAGAAGCTTACAGTTTATTACATATGTGAACAAGGCAGAGCATGAACAACTCGTGTAAGGCTATGTGCCATCAGAATCTAGTAGAGGTACATGGTGTGCCTCTCATGCCACACTGAGCTCTCTGATGGGCCTCCAGTGCCTAGCATAGACCCTGGCACATGAGGGCATATCTGTAGTGTGTGTGTGTGTTTGGGGTCAGTTTGAAATAAGGTTAGAAAGGTGGTTTGGGGAAGGTATGAAGAGTCTTGAAGCCTTGCTGAGAGGGAATGTTAAGTTGAGAGGATTGGATTACCTTGGCTTACTAGCAGACCCAGAACTCAGGATGACTTGTCTTTGTTTTTGGCTCACTCTTGGCCCTGGAGGCAAATGTCCTGATAAGTGGGGCAGAGCCTTGCCCATGGTAGTCTCTGATACAGCCTGGTTCTCATTGAGCTCTTGGGTTTTCAGATGAGCCAGATGGAGCAGGAGGTGATGAATAGTGGCCGGGGAGATGGAGTCTAACCACAAGGAGGTGACCCAGCTCCGGCACAGCATCCAGGAGATGGAGATTGAGCTGCAGTCTCAGCTCAGCAGGGTTGGTAGTTCTGTTCTAGATCCTCTGCCAGAGTGAGGCACTGAAGGCTTGGCATGATCACTGGAGTGGGAAGGGGAGGAGCTATGATGTAGCATCCGTCTTATAGCCTCCTCCTGCCTCCTAGAAATCAGCCCTGGAGAAGTCCTTGGAAGACACCAAGAACCGCTACTGTGGCCAGCTGCAGCAGTTGCAGGAGCAGATCAGTAACCTCGAGGGCGAGATCACTGAGATCTGGGAAGAGATTGAATGCCAGAATCAGGAATACAGCCTTCTGCTCAACACCAAGACACGGCTGGAGCAGGAAATTAAGACCTACCACAGCCTCCTTGAGGGTGGCCAGGAGGACCTGTAGGTTCCCCAGGACTCTGTGGAATCCCTAGGAATTTCTAAGCTCCTGACACTACATCTGTCCCTCTGGATAGAGGCAGCTGGGGAAGTTCCTGTACACAAGGGTCTGATGGGTTGAGGACTTCTTCATCCTATAAGGGAACCTCAAGGCATTTGGGCTTTGGGAAAGGAGGTTGGTAACAATGAGAGAAGGGACTAGTCCTTGCTCCAGGGAGAGGGAGGCTCTCCCTTCAAGCTGTGGTGCCAGTCCAGCCTGTCCTCTACCTTGCAAAAGGAAACCTTAGGAAGATTCACATTTGGGTCCTGACTCTGTCCAGGTCCATCCTTGAATATGTATGTGGGGTCACTAATTTTTCTCTCTGTGTTATCTTTCCTTCTCAGTGAACCTCATGAATCTGGACGAAGTCACTTTGGAGGTAGCAGAAGTAGATATCAAGGTGGAGTGGAGGCAGTCACGGAAGAGGATCCTGGGGAGGAAGTGGAGGCAGCTATGGTGGAGGAAGTAGTTCTGGAGGAAGAACTGGAGGCAGCCACGGAGGAGGAAGTGGTGGCAGTTTGGTGGAGGAAGTAGTTCTGGAGGAAGAAGTGGAGGCAGCCACAGAGGAGGAAGTGGAGGCAGCTATGGTGGAGGAAGTAGTTCTGGAGGAGGAAGTGGAGGCAGCTACGGAGGAGGAAGTAGTTCTGGAGGAGGAAGTGGAGGCAGGGGAGGAAGTGGAGGCAGCTCTGGGGGAAGAAGTAGTTTTGTAGGAAGAAGTGGTGGTGGCTATGAAGAAGGAAGTGGGTCCAAAGGAGGAAGTGGAAGACCAGCTCAGTCCCAGTCCTCTTCCTCCAAATCTGGTGAATGTGATGATAAACAAGGTAAGGAACAACTCTAGCTTTTGGGGTCAGGGAGGCACAGGTGTTAAGCTGTCAAGGTACCACCCCTTTTTGAGTATCTTTGAGCTTTCTGGAGAATGCATATTCTGAACAGAACTAGATTTTAGGGAGGTCTCTAGTGAGGGGTCATACACTTGCCCATGTTTCTGAATTATCATTAATTTTGACAGAACTTTGGGTGAGGCTAGGACCAAATCTACACATGTCCTGAGTCTCAATAGCATAGGAGATGGGTTGGAAATTGTGCATTATCTTATATATTTCCCACCACACCCTATGAGGTTGGTATTGTTATACCCGTTTTAGAGATAAGGAAAATGAGGTTCAGAGAAGATATGCAGCTTATTCAAGGTCATACAACTAATAAATGAGGGACTCAGCTCTGTGGGTCTCCACAGCCAGTACTTTTAATCATCATGAGAATGGGTATAAAAGATGTTCAGGTGTTGTAGTCAGTGGTTGGCTCATACAAGTCAGTTATATGGTGCAACCATCTAAAGGGACATATACTGAACATAATAATCTGAATGTAGAAGAGTCACACAGTGAAGTGGTCTCCAGGTCAGAGAAAGTTTCTCCTTATGCATATGGAATTTCATAAAATAAAAATTTAATATGAAATTGTAGTAAAAGCCTGGGTAACACAAGTGGGAATGCTTAGCTCAGAGAAGTCTTGAGGTGCATGGGAGCTGTCCTTCTCTAGGGTGTCTGGTGTGGTTTTGTGTGTTAAGTGGCATTGCAGGGCCATGGATGTATGGGTTGGGGCCACCCTTGCCTCAATATCCAAGAATTTTACTAACAAACCTGTTGAGTGGAGGAGGGGCCAGGCTCATGAGCCTTCATCCTCAGAAATGGAAGAGTATCGGGGCACCTGGGTGGCTCAGTCAGTTAAGTGTCTGTCTTTGGCTCAGGTCATGATCCCAGGGTCCTGAGATTGAGCCCCACATTGGGCTCCCTGCTCAGTGGGGGCCTGTTTCTCCCTCTCCCTCTGCTGCTCTCCCTGCTTGTGTTCTCTCTCTTTCTGTCAAATAAATAAATAAAATCTTAAAAAAAAAAAAAGGAAAGAAATGGGAGAGTATATGTTAGGGCTGCTGCAGGAGAGCTTTAGGAATTAGATGGGGGCCACTGGGACCCCAAGGTCCTTCTAGCTCTATGAGCTTCAGTCTCCTTGCTCCCAGTGTGCCCATCTTTCTTTAAGTCCCAGTATCTCTTTCTCCTGTTCTAAGTTCTCTCTTCATACTCTTACGTCTCTTCCATCTCTCCACAGGCTACCAGAATCGATACTAGAGCACCTGTAAACTCTCCTGGCCCTGCCCTAGCTGAGTGTCCTCCAGACAGGCAGTCCCCCAACGAATCCTGCTCATTGTCTTCTGGCATCAGGAATAGCTGGCAACGAGCCCCAGAGCTCATTTGGGACTGGGCTGAGTGGGCATGTATACCTCTGGCTGCCCACTGACTCCCTCTCTTGGGAAGGTTCGGGAGACCTCTCTTCCACTGTCTGGTCTAGGGGTGACCCCACTCCCTGCCTGATCTCATGTTCCTAATAAAGCTTTCCTACTGCAAATAAAACTTGGACTTTGACCCATTTGTTCTTTGGGATTAAGAAGGAACAGAAAGGAGGTGAAGGGAGAACCTATTGAGTGTTGGTTAGGTTTTCTATCAGTTGACTTTTGCTTGTAACAAAGCAACCCATAGTTTAGTGAATTCAAATGACAACCATTTATTTAGCTCATTATTTTGCAGTTGGCAGTTTAGACTGGGCAGTTCTATTTTCCTTCATGCATCTATGGTCAGCTGCAAGTTGGCTAGTGGCTCTGCCTCTGGGGCTTGGCTACATGCTGTTTGGGGGTGCTGGGGGTGAATGAGACACATGACTCTCATCCTCCAGCTGGCTAGCTCAAGCAAGTGTCCAAAGAGAGTGAGTGGAAGACACAAGGCCTCTTGAGGCTTAGGCTCTGAGTAATCACTTGGGCTGCACCTTACTGTCCAAAGCAAGTCCCAGCTTTGGCCAGATTCAAGAACAGGGGAAATAGACTCTTCTTGAAGGTGGGAGCTACAAAGTCACATGGCAAGGACATGGATATAGGGAGGGCCATAACTGAGGCCAGTTTGTGCAAACAGTCTGCCATAGTCTATTAGCAGGTCATGTGTTAGGTACAGAGGGAAACAGGACAAAAACAATGTGGTTTTGCTTTGGGAGATTTCATAGATGGCAAAAAATATAACACAAATAAAGTGCTCCAAGGCACAGTGAGGAATATTCCACAAGACACCTGCCAACAATTTTCTTCAAGGATTCTGACTGGGCCTGATACAAAACTCCTTGTCCTAACTAGTGACAGACGGCCCCTCAGCCTATGTTCCAGATATTATAGCTGCTTATCAAACCTTCCCAAAGCTTGGAGGCTTAAAAGAATGACATTGGTTTGGGGGCTTGGTGGGGACAGCTCACCTCTTATCCATTTGTTGTCACTGTGGCTCATAGGCTCGGGGCTGGAGTCATTTGAAGTCTTGCTCGTATGCCTGGCCCCTGGGCTGGAAAGACTCAGATGTGGGGGCTGGCCCTGCAGGGGCTCCTTAGCAGCTCTGTATGGAGATTCTCAATGTGATCCCTCCAGCAGGGCAGCTTCAGGGTAGCCATACTTCTTATATGCTAGAGCCAGGAAGAAACTGTTTTGCTTTACTATCTAGACTTGGAAGTCATGCAGTGTCCCTTCCACTGTAGTCAATGGGCCTGCTTAGATTCAAGAGAGGAAGCACCGACCTTGCAGTGGGAAGGATTCAAAGATGACTCCAGTTATTCAGTCAAACACCAATCTAGGTATTACTGTGAAGGGATTTTGGAGAAGTAATTAAGGTCTCTAATGTGTTGACCTTAAGACAGGAAGATTACCTGGTGGGCCTGACATAATCACATAAGCTCTTTAAAAGAAAAGAGTTTTCTTTGGCTGGTCATAGAAGAGGAAGTCTGAGATTTGAAGTGCAAGATTTTGATATGCCACTGCTGGCTTGAAGATGAAAGGTGTATGTGGCAAGAAATGTGGGTGGCCTCTAGGAGCTGAAAGCCACCAAGAAAAAGGGGATCTCAGCTCTCTAGTTGCAAGAACTGAACTTTTCCAAGAACAAGAAAGAGTTTGGAAGCAGATTTCTCGCCTGAGTCTCCAGATGAGAACTCAGACCTTGATTTCAGCCTTGTGATACCCTTCATAGAGAACCCCTGCAGAACTGTGAGCTAATACATGGGTGCTGCTTTAAGCTTCTACATTTGCAGTAATTTGTTAAGCAGAAATAGAAAACAAGTACAAACCCCATCTCAAGATGGAGGAGTGTTAATGTCACATTGAAGATCAGCATGTGGAATGGGATATACTGATCTTTGGAAAACAATTTGCCATAGATTGGCCAAATTATTGGGGGAGAGGTTACATAAAGGTAAACGTAGGACAGGAGTGGCACAGAAGCTCAGGAAAACTCAAGATCTGGGGATTTATGAAGATGGAAGCTGAATGATGTCCCTGGGTCCAAGATGGCTCTAGTAGGTTGCTGGAGCAGTGAGAGTTTGTGATTCTTTCGCTAGTGGTACAGCCCTGACTATGCAACGGGTTACTCTGTTCCCTGGTTCTCTTCCTGCTACTAGCTGTCTTCTTCTCTTACCACTTTATATCTTCTCTCTACCTTTACTTGGAGAACTGCCCATCTTCAGTCTAAGGCTCCCCAAGGGAGAAGCCAGAAACTTGCTTTTCCAACCTCCCTTGCAGCAAGGGCATGAACATGTGACACAGCTCTCCCAATCAGGTGCTCCCACACAAGACTGATTTGAATGTGAAGGAAGCACTGGGTGGGATCTAATGTGGCATGAACAGAGCTGGGGCAGAGACCCACAGTTTACTGAGGCCACAGAAATGGTGGCTCTGCAGAGATATGCAGTGCCCAACATCAACAGTTTGAGCTACAATTCTGTGCCCAGGAGCAATGGCAGTGGTGTCTTCTTGACACAATCCTTTAGAGTGATTAAGTAAATTAAAACTCACATGGTGCAGAACCTCATTTCCCAGCAAAGAAGGCTGGGAAATGTAGTTTTTGGATGTACCTGGAAAAGAATAGTAATCAAAAATGACAGATATAACATATACCCACATAAGCTTCCAGTCTAACTGGTAAACCACAGTGTTGTTATGTTAACCTCCAATTTTCAAAGATTAGAGTTAGTGTGGAGTCAGTGTCCAATAATCCATGAAGGTCTGGGTGTTTCTCTTCCCCCAGTATATAGTTACTCTTGTAAATGCCCACAGGTTCCTATGGGGAAGATTGGAGGTAGACATACACTATGTGCTTATGATGTTATTGCAAAGTCCTTCCTCAAGGATACCTGGACTTCCCTTTATTCAAAGTCCTCTGCATCTCTGAGCTAGTTATGGTTTTGGGATTAGATGAGTCTGTCATTCTCTATCATGGGGCTTGAGACAGGCCTCTTTTTGACCTAAAGTTTTCTTTTTGGAGTGCGGGATAGGGAGTTGGGGCACATATGGAAGACCGACTTGCTCATATCAGCCCCACATCCTTCTAGTGAGCATTCCTGTACTCTAAAGGTGGATAATCTCAGACCTAGCTTTCCCAGATTCCCTTATAGCTATGGCTGTAGATGCAATTTAGATTTTCCCAGTCACTTACACTTCTGTGGGACATGAGTCGAGTGGGGAGAGGTCTACAGTGGGGAATGTTTTTGCTGGTATAGATCTAGTAGGTACTATATGGTCCTGGGGTCAATAGATCTGGTTCTGGCTTACAGATTCCCAAGCTTTCTGATTGTGACAGACCAGGAGTTCCCTTGGGGCTGGTTCTGTGGTGTTAATCTGGAAGCTATTCCTAGATGCCCAATCTAGAGTCTGCTCATCCAGTCTTCTTATGATTTTGTAAGCACCTAATGCTCTGTATTAAATTCCTTTCTGTTAAAAAAGTGAGGTTTGTTCTGTTATTTAAAATGGAATCCTGACTGAATCAGGACCTTGGTGGGCTGCTGATATATTTTGGTTTTATTTTTTTTCTAAAGATTTTATTTATTTATTTGACAGAGAGAGAGAGAAAGACAGCGAGAGAGGGAACACAAGCAGGGGGAATGGGAGAGGGAGAAGCAGGCTTCTTGCTGAGCAGGGAGCACGATGTGGAGCTCGATCCCAGGACCCTGGGATCATGACCTGAGCTGAAGGCAGACGCTTAACCGACTGAGCCACCCAGGCGCCCCTATATTTTGGTTTTAGAGACCCATGACCAATTGACCATAATAATCATAGATCCCTACAGATTTTATCATTCTACCTACTTTTCTAGCCCTCCAGCATTAAAATGCCCCTACTTGTCCTCTGCCACGTAGAATCTCATTGTTATTGAAATAGGGATTCTCATTCAGTGGTAGCATCTCTCACCCACATTCTCATAGAACACTGCTACTGTGCTTTTCAGATGCTGTGTTCCCTCTTTTCTAGGTATATCTTAATTGCCAGAGCCTACACAGTGTCTTCTGGGCTCTCATAGTTGGAGAATCGTTGAATGGGTTTCATATGATAACTCCACTCCAACATTCCCATTTCCTTAACTGGTTGCATTCCTTCTTTATTACAACAGGAATTTTCTGGAAACTCAATTTTATTTTGTATAAGCCACACTGAGTTCAGTATCTGCCACCCAATTGAGCAAATATTTAGACCCACTCCCAGATACTCAAGCTAGTAGCTAGCTGAACTGTGACTCTCTGGTGAATGCCTCCATATTGATTAATTCAGCCTGATCAAAAATTAGAATGAATTCTCAAACCCAGTCTTCTCATTTCTGCTGATACAGATTAGCAACATCTTGAAATTCTCCTGGTGGGTAACCCTTTCTCTCTAAGCTTTGACTTTATAATGTACCTTCTCTTCCAGAGATCTGACTTATTTCTAATTTTGGAGGCAGTAAAGGGTGGTAAGGTGGAGTGTGAGGATAATTTGGAGTTTGGGGTATTGTAAGTCAAGGAAATCCTTGCATATATTTCCATTCCAATTTTGTGAGTGCCCCGTTTCCAGATCAACTGTTTAATTTTTACATAGGAGACTTGGCAAGGTTGTGATTTCAACTGATGCTGTGACTTGGCAACTTGGGAAATTCCTTTGGGATGAACTCTTAGCTACTTCAGCCTGGTAAATGCAGGAAATAAGAGACCTTTTCAGTGTAGCCATGGAAAGTCCCTGGTCTTCTGACTGCCCATAAAAAGCCCAGAACTTAAGAATTTGAGTACACTACTCTTTCTCTAAGCTCTCCAGTGCTGTTAGAAGAAACTAGACAACACATATCTCATCACTGCCTACCTTGGGCTTCCAGAACTACATATTTTAATAATAGTTGGATTTACACTGGCCCATGTAGGACAGATAACCATTCTGATTCTTTTTTTAGTATATGTGCTGCCGAAGCGAGCACAACCATTCTGATTCTTATGTCATTCCTTCAACAACCCTTATGGGGTAAAAATGTATCATGTTCCTTCTATGCCAGGCACTGTTCAATGAACAGAAGAGGCAAAGATCCCTGCCTCTCCAGACCTTACATTATAGGTAGGGGGAGGGGAAAACAACAAATGTAATACACAAATAAATTATCGTGATGTATTCTAAGGTAGTAAGTGCCGAGAGAAGTAGGGAATGGTGAGGGGGGTTGGAATGCTGTGGTAGGGAGGGAAGGATGGCAAGGTTGAATAGGGTGGCCAAGATTGGGGTCATTGAGAGGCTGAAATATAAGCAATGACCTGACAGAGTAAGGGAGACAGGTAAGCAGGTACGAGGTAGGAGATCAATCTGGGAACAGGGCATGGGTGTGTGAAGATCCTAAGGTCAGAAGGGAACATATTTGGTGTGTTTAAAGACAAGTAAGGAGGCCAATGTAGTTGGAGCAGAGCAAGTGAGGAAAAAGCAGTGGGGGTCAGAGAGGTAAGGCATGGCTGTATCACACAGGGCTTTGTGGGGCACTCTAAAGAACTTGGTTTTGATGCTCAGTGAAATGGGGAGCCACTAAAGGTGGAGTTGAAAGCAAAGGACTCCAGGGGTGCCTGGGTGGTTCAGTCGGTTGAGTGTCTGCCTTTGGTTCAGGTCATGATCATACGGATCTAGCCTCACATTGGGCTCCCTGCTCAGTGGAGAGTCTGCTTCTCCCTCTGCCCTGCCCCCTGCTCGTGCTTTCTCTCTCTCTCCCTCAAATAAATAAAATCTTAAAAAAGAAAAAAAAAAAAGAAAGAAAGCAAAGGACTCCAAGATGGTAGACGGCAGAGGATAGAAGGAGCCTGGATGCCTGAGTTCATTGTTTGGAGGGGCGTTTTCAGGAGAGCTGCCCAAACAGGTTGTTCCTTATGTGAGCAAGTGACAGTCATCACATTAAGCCAGGGAGATTTTTGAGGTCCTTACAGCAGCTAGCGTTGATGAGCATGACTAACACATGGGGCTTCCAGCAGAGGTGTAGCACCATCTAAGTGATGTCTTAAAAGGATCTCTTCAGCTATAGTTTGGTAAGAGGTCAAGGGACCAGGGGTAGAAGCAGAGAGACCAGTTTGGAGGGAGGTGATGTAGGCGAGAGACTGGGGCACTCACAGTGGAGATGGTCAGGTCCGTCGGCTCTGGACGTAATTTGAAGGTCTCCAAGAGGATTTTTGAGTGATTGCATGTTGGTATAAAAGAAGGGAATCTAGGATGTCTCTGAATCTTTGGTCTGAGCAACTGGATGAGAGGAGTCGTCACCCACTGAGATGAGAAGGCACTGAGTGGAGGCAGTTGGGGTGGGAGATGAGTCACTTGGGGACACGCTGAATTACAAGGTCTGTTGACACCATTATGGGATGAGTTGTAGCTCCTCAAATCTGTATGCTGAAGCCTTGTCCCCTATTACCTCAGAAGGTGACTGAACTTGGAGATAGGGTCTTTAAAATGATGATTAAGTTAAAGCGAGACCATTACGGTGGGCCCTAATCCACTCTGACTGGCGTCCTTATATGAAGAGGAAATCTGGACACCAAGGGAGACAGCAGGGGTGTGCTCTCACAGAGGAAAGACCGTGGGAGGACACAGCGACAAGGTGGCCATCTGCAAGCCAAGGAGAGAGGCTTCAGAAGAAACCAAACCTGTGACACCTTAATTTTGGACGTCTATCTTCCAGAACTGTGAGAAAATAAATTTCTGTTGTGGAGGCTGCCCACTGTCGTATTTGTGTATGGCAGCCTGAGCAGGCTAAGTAAGTCAGACACCCAAGCAGAGATTTCTTAGTAATCTTTTGCCGGCCTCTCCCCCCCCCCCCTTTTTTTTCTTACTAAATTCTGAATCGGTCAGGGTTTTTACCTGCACAGATTGGAAGCCACACTCTGAAGCCAGTTTGTTAAGGGATGTTAGGTGTGTCATAGAATCCCCGGGAAGAACTCCCAGAGAAGGAAGCTTGCAGGCCATGCAGCTGGAGGAAGCCCCATGCTTGCCCCTGTCTGTGGGCATAGATTCAGTGGCATGTTCCACCCGATGCTGCCACTAAGGCTCTGGCATTGCTGCTCCGTTGTCCCTGTGGGCACACCTGCCAGAATGGACCCCACAGGGCACCTCCTTCGTTATATCAGTAGCTCTCAGTTTGCAGGCTTATGCCTTGGGTTTGGCTGGGGGGAGATTCGGGTCACGTGTCTGTGTTCCAGCTGTCAGGGAGCCTGGAAGGCTAATTCTGGCTTCTACACTGGGGAGGCACAGCCACCCCGTGGAGAATTCCTTTGCAAAGGAGCTGGGCGACCAAGGACAAGAACAGGAGAAAGAGGAGGGAGAAACATTTATCAAGCACTTACTATATGCAAGGTGCCATGCTAAGCGCTTTATATATATTACCTTCCTTAGTCCTCATAGCAACCTCATGATGCTGTTCATATTTTTGTTTCATGCATGAGGAAACATGTTTCAAGGGATTCAGTGACTTGCCAAAAAGATTGCACAGCTCCTAAGCGGTGGAGCCAGGATGTGAATCTAGACTCTGTTCCAACAAAGTGGAGAGGATTATGCCCATTTTACAGAAGAAGAAACTCCAGCTCAGAGACGTCAGGTAACTTGTCTGAGGCGACACAGCTTATAAGTGACTGAGCAAAGACTCAAATCCAGTTTGGCCTGGCTCCAAAGCTGGTGCTCTTCCTGCCCTGTCTGACCTCAAACAATTATTGAGCCCCCTATGAATACAGAGACAAGCAGTGCCCGTAAGCAGAAGCTTGTCGGAAATGCCCTATGTGGGAAGCCATGATGGCACAAAGAACTGAGAAGAAGATGGGTAACCTCGAACATGTAGGTTCTTTGCTGGGACCTCAGTTTCCCCCACGAGAAGACCCTGGGTCTGTGCTTGCCAAAGGGAAGAATGGGTAAAGGAACGGATAGTGGAGGAATGAAGAATGACAGCTGGATGGCCTTGGAAAACCCTCTTGGCTCCAACAGCTCTTGTTCCAAGACTCATAAACCTCCAGTGCTTTGATCTCACTGAGCCCCACACCCCTGCGAGTCTCTTCCACGGCTGGAGGCTGCTGCTGGCCCTCCTGGCCTGGGGCTCTGGTGCTCTCTCCCCACCTCAGGCCCAGACAGGAGGATCCTTCTCTTCTCTGCTCCTCTTACTAGGCTGGGAACCACTGGGACTGTCTGGGGGTTCTCATGAAACCAAAGGGAAGTTCAAGGAGATGGACACCTCCACCAAGTACAAGCCAGGAGACACAGTACAGTGTGAGGTTAGAAGTTAGTGAGGAAAGGGGCACCTGGGTGGCTCAGTTGGTTAAGCATTGGATTCATGATTTTGGCTCAGGTCATGATCTCAGGGTCGTGAGATTGAGCCCCGCGTTGGGCTCCATGCTCAGCGTCGGGCTCTGCACTCAGCGGAGAGTCTGCTTGGGATTCTCTCTCCCTCTCCCTCTGCCCCTCCCCACTGTGCTCACTCACTCTCTCTCAAATAAATAAACATATCTTAAAAAAAAAGAAAAGTTCGTGAGGAAAGGCGGGGTGGGGGGGGCGGTAGGAGTCTCAACGCTGGCTCTTTATGAAACTCTCACTGGAGCTTCTGTTTTCATCCACTCTTCAGATCATTTCAGTCATCTGTTCCTTCATTCAACAAATATTTATTGGTGACCTTTCTGCATCGGGGCTGGAAAGAAAGAAAACTGGAGGGAAAACAGATGAAGCGTCCTTCCCCGTGGGGCTCTCGGTCCCGTGCCTGAGGTAAGATGTGCGGGTTGGTAATTGCGGGATGGTGCCGTGAGCACGGTCCACGGCGGGATGAGCCCCGGGGCCTTGAAAGTGCGGCCTCCTGACCCGGCCATGGCAGCTGGGGAGGGTCCTATGACAGGTGTGGGACAGGGATGTTCCATGTGTCATTGCTTCTCAGAACACCTTGCTTCTCACAACAGCCATGGGAGGTAGATACTGTTGCTTCCACTTGCCAATGAGCAGACAGGCTCAGAGAAGGGGAGTCACTTGCCCAAGTCACATATGCCAAGGTTGGCCTGGCCCCAAATCTTGCCCTCCCTGCACTGCCCACCTGGCCTCTAACAATTTTCAGAACTTTCTAAGGTCAGGGATGGGCTTCCGATGAGCAGAGCTGTTTTGAGACAACTGTGCAAGCAACCAAGAGCGAGCCCTGCAGTCTCTGGCCTCACTTTCCCCCTGAAGGCACTTTGTCTGAGCTTGCTAAAGGAATGAGTGAGTGAACAACTAAGGAGGGGATGAGGGCATTGGACCAGATGGTGCCTAAGGACCCTCGGCCCCAACAGTACCTGCTTCTGACCTTCATACATTGTCAGATGGCTTTGATCCTCCTGAGCTTCCTGGAATCTCTCCACCAGGAATCTCTCAATCCATCTTTGCTGCCCCCAGCACCTTCAGTCTTAGGAACATGCCATTCTTACTTGGACTCAGACCAAACCCAGTGGAACACGATCCCTTTCATGTGTCCCCCTCAGCATGGCTAAGATGTGTTGGGAACTTTTGTCAAGACAGAGGGAAACCTCAGGGAAATGAAGCACAAAGACACAAAACCCACAGGAGTGTGTCGAGTTTGAGACAGACCCAAAGGATTTAGGGCTGTTTCTAGGTCTCATTGGATATATGCCCTGCTTGCCATAGCTTGATCTCCAAGGGTCCCGATGAACTCCACTCCCAATCAACTGAATTAAGAGGATTGTCCTATTCCTGGAAGTTTTTAACCATTCGGGTTGCACTGTGATTCCAGCAGGTCTGGAAGGCATTGGGAGGCAAGAGACTGGGCTGAAGCCACAGGGGCATGATGGGGACAGGTCATTGGGCTGGGACGATGCGGGTGCTAGCTTCCTTCACAGCTGTGGCTGCAGCGGCCCCTTGTGGCCATTTAAAAACGGGGAAACTGAGTGTTAGGGGGAAGTACCTTTCCTTAGAGAGATGGCCTCCTGCACGCCTTTGTTGCCGGGAGAAGGAAAGACACACGCCCCGGGTCACACAGCTAGAATCCAGGTCCTTGGACTTCTAGCCCTTCTGGGACTCTTTCTCTTGTACCACTCCCAGCTCATTGCCCTTCTTTTGTGCGCAGGAAGGCCAGGGAGTAGCCTGGAGTGTAGGGCCTGCCTTTGCCCACACAGACCCTCTCTGATCCTTCTTCTCGCTTTAGAACTGAGCAGGGTCAGGGGTCCAGAAAGGGGTCCAGGAAGGAACACTCCTGGTGGCAGGACAGTGTTCCCATGTGGCCTCTAGGGGGCGCTGTGGCACCGAGTTGGCGGGGCCCCGGGTGCCCGCTGCAGGGGCGGAGCCAGCTGGGCTCGGGGAGGACGGAGGGAACAGCAGGCAGCCTGCGGAGCGTGTGGGGAGCCCCGTGGCCCGCAGCCTGCCCTGTCCGAAGCTGTGGCCGGCTCCAGAGTGGACACCAGCACCTCTTTCCGTGGTTCAAGACGCCAGGCCTCTAATCCACCTCGCAACGCCCCCCTCGAAACTACACTTTCCAGACGTTACCTCTCCTTGTTGAGTTTCCCCATGCTCAGGAAGGTGGGCCAGCAGGATCCCTGTCCCTGTTACTATGGGGAACAGATTCAGAGAGGCCGAGGGATTGGCCCGGTCCAGCCAGCTGCTAAAGGCGGAGCCTGGCCTCGGACCAGAGCTTCAGACTCGAAATCCAGCCCCGTTTCCTACACACTCAGGTTCCCGTGAGTTTGGCTCAAGGTTAATGGGGAGATGTGCTGTGGCAGGCAGGGGGCTTTGGAGTCACCTCCACTACCACCTGCTAAGGGGGCCTTTGGCAAGTCACTCAACCTTTCTGTACCTCCTCTTCTCATCTGTAAAATGGGCGGTAATTAGTTCCCTTGGGAGGTGGCCGTAAGAAATGGACGTGAGGATGGACAGAGACAGCCAGGCACCTGGTCTAGGGTGGCTAGTGTTGTAAATGCGGGCGCTGCCAGGCCCTGTCCTCTTGTGTAGCCTTCTCCCCAGGGATCCAGGCTGGGGACGTCAGAGCCCTGCTGTGCCTCCCCGAGGCCGGGGTGCGCTGCTCTGGACTCTGGGGTGCAGAGTGTGCGGCAGGCACTGCTCACATCACTGGAGCTAGTGCAGAGATGGAGCTGAGAGGGGCCAGGTCTGCTGGGGTCAGGGGCAGGGCAGGGTGTGAGGGAGGCAGGGTGAGTCACTCACCAGCCCAGATGCTGCAGAGTGAAGGGGAAGGAGTGTGGGGGCTGGCCAGGCCTGGCGGCACCAGGCACCAGGATCCCAGGCAGGGAGGCCGCCTGCAGCGGGAGCCGAGGGTGTGGCCCCGTGCCTGCCCCACACTGCCAGTTTCTGGTGCACCCCAGGAGCGGGGCGGGCCAGAGGAGAAATCTGGTCTGGGGCTTCTCAGGGTGGGCCTGTGTGGCGAGGGGGGTCTCCCGCTGAGCGTGAGGTTCAGGACGCTTTCCTCCCCCAACTCCCTGCCCTCTCCAGCTCTCCACCCTTGCTGAGGCCTTTCTTCCTGCCCCTGTGGCTGGGGCTGGAGGAGAATGCTCTGTGGGCCTCTCCCAGCCCCCAGAGGGTCCCCATCTAAGACAGACAGACCGAGACAGTGTCCACATCTGCGTCAGGCCCGTTGCAGCAGACTTTAGCCACACCTGCCTGGGTCAGGGGTTCTGCAGGATACTGTGGACTCTCAGCATCAACTGAAAGGACTTTAGAGAAAGAACAAGTTTTGGAAGTGTGAACGGGAGCAGGGAGGGGCCTAAACCTGGGGCATGGAGGGTGGGAAGGGGAGTGGGATGAGCAGCAGGAGGCTGAAGGGACAGGTGAAGGAGCGGTGTGTTGGTAGCTGGTGAGGGTGGTGGTGGGGAGGGCTGCCCAGGGCGCTTAACTGATACCCCCCACCACCTGCAGCTGCCTCCCATTGGCTGATCAGCCTTCTTTCATCAGAGCAGGGCACAGAAGGGAGGGGAATGTATCTGGAAGGACCCGGGAGAATGATCAGGATGATGAGGACATAAGATGAATAAGCCAGACCCTGCCCTCAAGTTGCTCACTGGCTAGAGGAAATAAGAGCCAACTAAGCTCACCAGGTGGGAAGAGGACAGTCCCAGGAGAGACAAAGCACCGGACAGGCCTGGAGGAGGGATGGAGCTGGGCCGGGCGGGGCCGGGGAACACAGTGGCTTTAAGGAAGAAGCTTCCTTTTGTTGCTGTTACAGGTTGCCACAAACTCAGTGGCTTAAAACGACACCAACTTGGTGTCTTATCGTTGTAGAGGTCAGAAGTCTGAAATGGGTCTTATGGGCCAAAGTCAAGGTGTCCGCAGAACCATGTTCCTTCTGGAGGTTCTAGGGGAGAGTCTGTTTCCTTGCCTTTCCAGCTCTTAGAGGCTGCTGCATGCCTTGGCTCATGGCCCCTTCCTCCTTCAAAGTGCATCGTTCTGCCCTGTTTCCATGGTCCCATCTCCTCTCTCTGACCTTGACCACCTTGCCTCCCTCTTATGAGGACCCTGGCGATTACACTGAGCTCACTCAGATAATCCAGGATAATCTCTCCATCACAAGACCCTTAACTTCATCCCATCTACAGAGTCCCTTTTTGCCATATAAGGTGCGTGTTTGGGTATTCTGGGGACATGCATCTCTGGAGGGTCATTATTTTGCCAACCGCTGGTGGCACGGCAGGTGGGGTGGGGCTTAGACATGTGAGGGCCGAGGGAGAGGATGCTGCAGGAGGAGGGGACGACCTGAGCAGAGGCCAGGGCCTGAGGACGGAGGCAACATCAGCCAGCTCCTGGTGTGTGATTGCAGGAAGGTGTGGTTTGGGGGAACAGCCTGGGGAAGCTGAAAGGCCAGTGCCCACTCCATGTCTAAATGAACCCAGTTAGCCTCCGGGGTGATGAGGCAGACTAGTCCCCTGAGGGATGGTGGGGCTGGGGCGGGACTGTTCCTTCAGGACTTAGAGCTGCTCTTTTCGGGTATGGTGGCCAGAATACCCTTGTAATTGTTTCCCAGGGGTGTCCTCCATTTAGCCCTGCCCCCTCCCACCCATGTGACTCCCACTGCAGACTTCCTCAGAATCAGTATCACCCTCCCCTCCTCTCCTCTCCCCTCCTCCCTTCCTGCTCCGAATGGCTGATCTGGGCTTGTTTCCCCTCCGTGGTCTATGCCAGCCTCCAGCTTCCGATTCCTTCCTCCAGCTTGACTCCCCAGCCACTCTGAACGGTTCCCTGCTCCTGAACTCCCCGCATCTGCTCACCGGTTAGGCCCAGCCCGTTCCAGGAGCCCCCTACCCCCTTCCCCACTACTCAGCCTCGAAGCCTCAGCTCTTGGGAAGGCTGCCTTCCCCTTGCCTCCTCTCCACCAAGCATGGAAGCAGTGAGTGGCCTCCACGGGATCTTTTATGATAGCCCGTGCCTGCTGAGTGGCCGTCCAGTGCCAGGATGATGGACACATCACCTTCAATCCTCCTACTGGGGGTAAGGGCTATCGACTCTTGAAGGCTTACTGTGTGCTGGACACTGTTTTTTTTTTTTTAAGATTTTATTTATTTACTTGTCAGAGAGAGAGAGAGAGCACAGGCAGGGCCAGCGGCAGGCAGAGGCAGAGGGAGAAGCAAGCTCTCTGCTGAGCGAGGATCCCAGTGCGGGACTCGATCTCAGAACCCCGGGATCAGGACCTGAGCCAAAGGCAGCCGCTTAACCGACTTCCCGTTGGAACCACCCACGCGTCCCCCGGGCACTGTTCTTGATCTTACCGGCTCCACTTCGGAGATGAGGGAGCTGAGGCTCTGAGAGGTAGGTAAGTGCCACGGCTTTAAAATAAATAGTGGATCCATGAATTAAACCCAGGTCTCATTTTATAGGGGAGGAAACTGAAGCTTGGGGAGATTCAGTAACTGGTCCGGGCTAAGGAGTAGCTCCCAAACCAAGGTGTGGCTCCTTTCAAAGGCCAAGCTTGTCCCTGTCTCACTACGTGGTCACTCATTAACCTTAATCTGCCACACGATGCCCCTTAGCCTCTGCCTTGTAGTTGTTTGTACAGATCTCTCCTACCCACCTCCCCCTTGGCCACTATCGGGGAGCTGGTGGGCACTGGGCCTGGGTCTCTCATCTCTGTGTTCTGCACCCGGCACAGGTCCGGCTCAGAGCACAAGCCTGGCCAGATGAGCGAATGGAGGAGTAAATGATGCTTCCCCGGGCGTGGCTCTGAGCGGAGGCCATCAGCAGCCACTGAGATCCAGAGGGGCTGCAGGCTTGAGGCCGTGTGAGGTGCAGACCTGGGATTCCAGCCCCTCCAAATTTCTTGGCAGATCCAAACATTCAAGTTTTTTTTTTTTTTTACAAGTATATTTTATGCATAGTTTGGGGAAGAGGTAATACACGCCCAATAGAGTACGAAATTGTAAAAGGACAAAGGATCTACAACAAAATGGTCGTCTTCTTACTTCCTGTGAATCCAGTCTTCCAGCTCCAGCTCCAAGCAGCAGCCTGTGCGTCACTTTCTTGTGCATCTTTCTAAAGATATCTCTGCATTTACAAACCTGGTCGTGTCTATGTTCTCCCCGGGAGCACATGTATAAGGTGTAGCCAATGATGCACATTGCTCTTTCTTACCAATCCTCTGGACACATTCTTTCTGAAGGTTGCACAGTAACCTGCTGTACCAAAGGTATCATATAATGGATATTTAGGTGTTTTCACTCTTTTGCTACTATGAATAACGCGGCAATGAATATCCTAGCACATGATGTCCTTTTGCATGTGTGCAAAACTACACCAGAAAGATAAAATACCTGTAAGAGAGGTTGATAGGACAAAGAATTAGATTTAAGATCTTGATAGATATTGGCAATCACTGTTCGTACAGTTTATCCTGATTTTACCTCTACCAACAACGTGTGGGAGTCTTGTTCTCAACAAACAGTAAGATATGAACCCTTTTCATCCTTGCCAATGTGACACCTGTAAAAAATGAGATTTTATGATAGTCTAAATTTACATTTCTCTTACTGTGAGGCTGAACATTTTCATATATCTAAATGCAATTTGCATATTCTTTTCTAGGAACTCTTTGCCTATATTCTTTGCTCTTTTTCTCCCTCCTGGGTTATCGATCTATTATTCAATTATCTGTAGGAACTCTTTATATGTGTTAAGGATATTGGTCCTTGGCCCATGATATAGGTTGCAAATATTTTCCCTGTTGTCATTTCCACAAGGTCTGTTGTGAAAGGCTCCCTGCTTATCACTTTCCATCTTTGACTCTGGTTACTTGCCTCCTTGTCTTACCTCCTCCTTAATTATCTCTCATATGCTGGGTGTCTTTCACTTATGTGATCTGGTTTACAGCTTATAAGCTCCATGCAAGATGAATTCCCATTTATGTTGGGAGACAATTATCCACGGATCTGTTGCATGTATTCTGCACATCTTGCAACCAGAGGTGCTGAATGGCTTTCAATGTGGTCTGTCTTTTCAAGGATTTTTTAGGAGTCAACTGCCTTGGAGGGTAGAAATAACATCTCCCACTTGAGCAGAGGCAGGTTATTTTTTCCTGTTCTGTATAATAATGATGATGCTTCCCGTTGGAGCAAAGACCACACAGGTTTGCTTGCTGCTCATTATAAAAGATTTGGTTTCCCAAAGCTTAGAGTTTCTCAGCTGTAATTCAAAACCCATTGCATATGGAGCACCCAGCTGGGTCAAGCTTTGCATCACCACATAGTCTTTGATGGACAGGGTGAGAGGAATCAATGCAAACCTGAAACTTTAACTGCTTGCTGTGCCTTGAATAATCATTTCCTTTGTCTCTGACCCAGGAATCTCTGGTCTGCCAGCATCCATAAAACTGTGGCAGGCTAACTCATTAGCTTGCCAAAAAGAGTAAATCTCAGACCCTTACGGTTCTCGTTCTCGACAATTTGGCAGCTGGACAAGGTGAGGCTTTGTTCACCTGAGCCAAGGTCACCCAGATAGAAAGCAGCAAAGCTGGGCCTGGAATTGGATCTCTTACTTCCCACCCTGGGTTTTGGCTATGCATAGCCTTCCCGTGCTGGCAGGTAAGCTGGCCACAGCTAGGCTCTTGAGGCTGATTTATCTTTGTGTCTCTCCCACACCTCCTACATGGTTCCAATACGGGGGTTCGATGAATCTCATTCTGATGCCAGTGATTCTCAAGCTGCAGTGAGCCTCAGAACCATGAGCACAGAGACGATGCGGACTTATTAAAAATGTAGGCTCACCCCCAGAGATTTGATTCAGTAACCCTGGGGGGAGGGCACCCAGGCATCAGCATTTTAAATAAGCTCCTCATGTGATGTTGATGCAGGGGGTCTAAGGACCACAGGCGGGGAGTCACTGCTGTGAGCAGGTGGCCACTGCAAGTTCGTGGGCCGAGTGACTTGATCGAAGCTGGCTGGAGACGGAAGAGCCTGGTACTGGGAGAGGCACTGGAGATCAGCTCTGAGGGAGGCACCGCTGTTGTTAGGTCTTGAGGTGATAAGGCTTGGATTAGGGGTGGCGGCAGAGGGAAGGAATGAAGGGGTTGTTGGGACGCCCAGCTGTGACAATAGCCCTGTGTTCCCAGCTTCAGGGCGTCCTGCAGCCGGGCTGTCTGACTCATCTGCCACTTTGCGTGGGTCACCTTTTGACGCAAAAGCCATTGTTGCTTTTGCAGGGAAAAAAAAAAGAAGAAGAAGAAGAAATCCAGTGGCCTGGTCTGCAAGGCCCTTCCTTGTCTGAGTCTGGCCAGCTCGGCAGCCTCTACTGCCCTGATCCTTCTTTGGCACAGAGGTTAGACCATGAGGCACAGGGCCAGACCTCCTGGGTTAAAATCTCAGCTCTGCCACTTACCAAACTTTAAGCTTAAGCCAGTTGCTCTCAGTTTCCTAGTCAGTGAAATGGGGAGTTGCTATTGGCCCCAGTGTCTACAGCATAGGAGCTTTGATGTGCAAGTCATGCACTTAGGGAGTCAGGCCTATAGTAAGGACTCAGTAGATACGGACCACGGACTGTTCTTTCAAGATCCTTTGCTCCTGGGACTTTCCGCCCATCGGCCACCTGTGTGTCCTCACTCCCTTCACTGCTTATGGTGGTTCACCCCGGGCTCTGCTCAGAGCCCCCCTCCTCCAGGAGGCCCTCCCTGCTCACCCCAGGCCTCATTGCAGGTGCTGTCCTTCCCTGAGCTCCAGCAGCCCTCTGATTTGCATCCCTCTTCTGACCCTGGCCTGCCACCTGCTCTTGTCAGGAGCCTGTGGTGTTTACCTTACTCTCCTGAAAGCACAGATCTTCCCCTAGGGGCCAACAGCCTGGATCCAGGACACCTGCCTGTGGGGCTCGGTTCAGCAGGAAACCAGCTGTGTGCCCTGGGGCCCTGGGGCAGGTGGAGCATCCACCCCTGTCTCAGTTTTCTGATCTACAGATGGATGGAGTTGGGCTAAAGAGCCAGCTCCTGAGCTTTAAAAGAGGGGGACGTTCAGCTTAAGCAAAGATCCTACCGGAAGCAGTGTGGGTAACACCAGTGAGGGCGGAGCTGCTCTGGGCAAGTGCGTGTGCACATGTGGGTGTGAGTAAGCGTTGTGAGCATGTGAACACGCACCTGTGAGTGTGGAGGGTATGTGAGGGTGTGCGGTGCGTGTGCGAACGCGCGTGTCTAAGTGACTGCACGTGTGTGTGAGTGGGGGGGTCCGCCGCGCTGAGGGCTCTGCTGCGCATGAAAACCTCTGGGTGAGGACGTTTCTACCCTCACAACCTACAAGGGTGGGAGTTCGTCTGATTCATCTCGCTAGGCTCCTCCTAGATGCTTAATGTTTCTTAGTGGTCAGGAGGAGGATAAGGACAAGGGAAAACAGGCCTGGCAAAACTGGCAAGTTCTGGGTTCCTGAAGCCTCTCCGCCTCCCCTTCCTGAGCTCAAACCCTTCCTTCAGAAACCGCAGATACAGATCTCTCCGTGTGAAGGCGTTTGTTTGGTTTCTGTGTGCCAGGGGCCCTCGCTGTGCGTCTGCGGAGCTCGGACTGATGTCTTCGCTGCATGTTCTGGTCTCCACAGGCCCCTGCCCTAATCCCAGACGAGACCTGCGGAGGAAGTAGCCCCTCCCCAACTCCAGCACATTCTGCTGGAGGGGGGCTGGGGCTCTGGTAGGACTGGAGGGCTTCCTAGCTGCTTCCCCTTTGCCTCTCTGGTGTTGGCCGGGCGGGAGGCCTCAGGCTGGTGCTCAGGCACCTTGGTGACGGCTGGGCCTGAGAGGTCCTGCCTGCAATAGCCGTGAGGTGCCCACGGGAGCCAGTGAGGTTTTGTCCTCCGGTGAGGCCGTGTGTGTGTGTGTGTGTGTGTGTGTGTGTGTGTGTGTGTGTGTGTCTTGGCTGGGGTGTATAGTCCCTTTCTCTCCCAATCAACTGTCCACGGATACCAGGCCCCTGGCAGAGGGTGGGGCCCCAGCTGTTCTTTCTCTGGGTAAAGGGCATCTCACCCATGAGACCCCAGACCTGGGCACTCCTGGCGTTCGTTCCCAGCTTCCGGCAGCCTACCTTGTTATGGGATTCTTTGCGGTATCTGCTAATGAATGTTTACCCTGCAGCCCGGCGGGAGCCAGGAGGAGCCCGAAGGGGCCAGGAGAGGGGGGGCTCAGTGTTCTGTCTCTAGAGCAGCTCTGAATTGCCTCTGCTCTCAAGAATGCCCCTCCCCCTCTCTGCCTGTCTTCCTCTCTGGCCAAGAAGCAGCTTTTCCAGAAACTCAGCTAACCTGACCATCCCCACCCCAAGCCTGCCCAGCCCTACTTGCCAGCTTGAAGCCAGTGGAACCTGGGACAAGTCAGAATTGAAAATATATAAACCCCCCTCAACTCCGATTATAAAGGGGATACCCGTTCAGTGTAGCTTTGTTGAAAATTTAGAAAGCCACAGGTCAGAAGTCACCTCCCTATTCCCTCCCCCATCTGTGGGCTTGTGAGGGCAGGGCCTGGGTGGGCACAGCCTTTGTCCTCCCTCCTCCCTCAGTGGGTGTCAGCGCTGCCAGGCTTGGGCACAGTGAGTGCTTGGTGAGCAGAACCCAATGAGAACAGAAGGCTGCTTGATGATCCAGATCTGGCGATGACCCTGGGGTGACCACTGTCTATCTGGAGGCGGATTAGGTAAACCATGGCCCCCCCGCCGACCAGTTCTCTGACTGCAATGCAAATGCCAAGCTCAGGCCTCAAGCTAGGAGTCACCTGGATGCCTCTTCTTCCCTCTGCTCCAGGCGAATCCACCAGCTCCCCCTGTTCAGAAGTCTCTGCTTTCAGAACTCCCCCCAGGCCACTTCTCACTCGCAGGCCCTCCCACAGGGCCCCAGAATGAGCTCTCAGCATCTCTAACTTTATGAGAGCCTCTTATCAGATTTCCAGCTTCCACCCTTGCGCCCATCTAGCTCCAGAGAGTAGCCCCAGGGCTCCCAGGGCTGCTCTGACCAAAGCTCTCAGAAAAAAGCCCAGCCCTTGAGAACAGGACTGCAACCCCTCCTCGTGCAGTGCTCTGGCCTGGCCTCCTCTCCTGCACACCCCTCCCCTGGCCTACCCCTCCCAGCCAGGGGGTGCCTGGCGTTCCTGGGACACACCCGGCTCATTCTTCCTCGGGGAGCTTGCCTCTGCCTTGCCCTTGGCCTGGCTCCCCCAGGGGCCTGCAGGCTCCTTTGCCTCATTGAGGTCTCTCTGTCCAAGTGCCACCTCCTCTGTTCCCAGCCCTCCCTCGATGGCCTCTCTCCACTAGTGGCTCTTCACCCCTTCCCCAATGATTAGCTCCTCCCCAGGCACGACTCCCTGCTAGAATTACCATGTGTTTGCCTCAGCCAGATTGAAAGCTCAGGAGGGCAGGGAGTTTTTGACCATTTTGTTCCTGAAGCCCAGAATCCAAAAGGTGCCTGGCACATAGAGGGTGGTCCGTAATTATTGGTTGAATGAAAAAAAAGGGCTTCTTCCTGTCCTCCTTCCCAGCAAATACTCATTAATCATTCACTAGGGTGTCAGCCCTGGGGCCAGATGCAGTGGGGAAGCTCCGACCGGGAGACAGGGCTGTGCATCTAATGTGGAGAGCCCAGGGGGTTGTTGGGGGTGGGGAGCAATAGTGGGAAAAACTGGCCCAGCCTGAGTGCATCAGGAAGGACGTCCCAGAGGAGGTGATGCCCAAGCTGAGCGCTGGGCTTGAAAGAGGAGCTAGAGCTCCTGACATCTAGGGAAAGGGAGGAGGCAGGTGAGGAGGGAGGATTCTCCAGGCCTGAGGAAGGTCCTGGTCCCTCCTGGAGGGCAGGGATGTCGCCTCTGGGACACAGTAGGTGCTCAGTGAAACTGCTGAGGTAGCCAGTGTCCCGGAGCTACACCTGATTTTGAAGACGACCATTTCGGTTGCTGGACTGGAGCCTTGTGGGGGTGAGGGTAGTGTGGGCTCTGAGGAGCTCACTAGGGATTCACAGGATCCGATGAGTTTTGAAATGGAAAGAGCCCCAAGTCCTAGAGTCTCTGTCCCTGAGGGAGGGAGGCAGCACTGCTTCCCTGGTGGGAAGGAAGTGAGCTGGCTGGAAAGGGAGCCGAGGACCGTCCAGATGGAATCAGGGCAGACACCAGACATTCTTCTTTCTCGCTGTCTGTCCTGCGTCTGGCCCTCCCGGCGTCCCAGCCCAGGTGGGACGGGCTGAGGCTTGGCACGGGGCTCCCAAATGGGGCCCTGAGAGCCCTGGGGCCAGGGCAGAGGCAGAGAAGGCACCCCTCTTTGTGTGCAGAGAAGCCTGAGCCTGGTCACGTACACCGAGCCCCTCTCGGGAGGGGTAGGGTGGGAGGGAGAGACACCCGGTCTTCCCAGAGTGTGGAATGTGGCACCTGGGGGGAAGCTGACCCTCTCCCTTCCCCATGCCCCGACAAGGGGCAGTTCCCTAGGACTCCGAGCTTCTTCCCCTCCCCCCAGGATTGGCTCTGGTTCCTGTCAGGCTGGTTTTTCTCCCCTGGGGCTTGAAGAGGAACACCAGGGGCCATCCTGACCCGGCCTGCCCTGCCCCACCTTTCCTGGGTTCCCACCAGTGGAAAGTGACCGAGATGAGCTGCCATAGAGGCAGCTGGATCTGGGCTGCTGGCCTTGGGTCCCTATGACACCACGCACCTGGCTGGAGCAAGGTCTTGAGCTCCTCGCAGCGTGGCCAGTATTTCTTGTCTCTGTCCTTTTACAACCCATGCTCCCTGCTAGGACTTAATTCAGGCCCTCTTTATCTGTAACGCGGACTATATCAGCAGACCCTAAACTGGTCTCCCTACCCCAGACCATGTCTACCCTCCTGTCCCACCAGCCCCTTCACCACATGGAACCCACAGCAATTTCTAAAGTATGGGTTTGGCCACATCACATCTCTGGTTAAAATAACTTCCCATTGTGGGGCGCCTGGGTGGCTCAGTCGGTTAAGCGTCTGCCTTCGGCTCAGGTCATGATCCCAGGGTCCTGGGATCGAGTCCCGCATCGGGCTCCCTGCTCTGTGGGGAGCCTGCGTCTCCCTCTCCTCCCCACTTGTGCTCTCTATCTCTGTCTCTCTCAAATAAATTAAAAAAAAAAATCTAAAAAAAACCCAACTTCCTATTGTCTTCCGGATAAAGTCCAACTCTTTGGCTGAGCTGACAGCCCCCTTTCCCATCCCTTCCCTGATCCCTGCCCTCCCCCCAACGGACCCCAACCAGACCGAATTACCAGTGGTTTCCCAAGCTGGCCCCAGTGATGCTACTTTTCCAGGCCCCTGTCCCCTTGCCCCTCTGTCTGATAAACACCTACTGGTCTTTTAGCCTCTTGCTCAAGGGTCGCACCCTCTATGAAACATCTGTCCATGCTCCTAGGCAGAAATGAAGGCTCTTTCCCTTTGCCCCCCACTTTGCTCCTGTGCAGATCCAATTCCCAGCACCTACACACTTGATTCTACTGATCTGTTTGAGGCCTAAATGCCTACTGGCTCAATAGTTCTAGAAAGGTGGCCCTCATAGTTGCGACTCGCTCCAGCCCCTCTAGAAATCCTCCAGTTATTTCAGAAAGTCCCCAGAGGAATGACCCCCATGTGCCGACAAGGTGCCTGCTGGCTGTAGGCTCGTGTGGGGTACACTCTGCTTCCTTCCAGCTCCAGCCGCCCGCCCCCCTCATGGTCCACGTGCACTACCCATGTCCCTGCTGGTGGGCCGACTCTGGATGTTCCTAAAACTTCCGGTCCTTGGGGAGCCAGAGCACGGGTCTCCTCACCGCATCCCCCCCATTCCACATCATCAGGCCTGGAGGAGCCCTCCTGCACCCAGACTCTTTCCAAGTCCCTCCTGCAAAGTTCTGCCATCTCTTCCCTTCTACCCTCTTGCTTCATGAAGAGGGAAAACCAGTGCAAGGGACCCAGGGGTGGAGGCAGGAGCCTAGAAAGCTCTTTGGGGGCTCTCTTTTCCCCACATCTGCTGCTCCCCTTTCCAAAGCTTCCTCTCTGGTATATGAGTGAGAAAAGGACGTCAGTGGTGCAGCGATGGAGAGGAAGAGGTATTATTATATCAGATGCAGTTGGTTCTCAATGTCCATCATACAGTGTTTCTTAAGAAAATATTACCTTTTAATACATAACATGAAACAGGTTCTATGTAAATACATCCTTGTAAAAATTAGAACAGCAGAGATAAGTGTGGGTTCCCCTCGACTACAAGCCTCCCCTTGACTACGAGCCTTCACTCGGTTTCTCTCAGAGGAAACCCTTGTCTTCAGGCTGGTGCATTTCCTCTCGTATCTATGTGCTCACGTGCATAATCACATGTACATCGTATGTGCTTACGTGCACAATCATATGTACATCCTATGTGCTCACGTGCACAATCACATGCACATCGTATGTGCCCGCGTGCATAATCATATGTACATTAATGTCGGCATTAATTTATCATATGTATTGCCCTCTTGCCACTTTTATCTAAGACCTCATTCTTTAGGGATTTTTGTGTCACCGTATATTGACATTACTCATTCTGCTTATGTTACCCCTGTGCTCCCAAGCTCTGGTCTCAGCTTCCTCCAGTCTGTTGTTAGTTACCATTTTTGAGCTTTCAATATTTTGTTGGAGTTAATAATTTTCTCTTGCCTGTTGTTTTATTCTCTCCAATATTCCTTAACTGTCAGCTTAACAGGGTTTTAGGAAGGAGTGGAAATTAATGTGAGTATTCAACCTAACACATTTCATCAAAACTAATACATCTCTATAGTCCCCTGCCGGACTGTTAGTTTTTTAGAGGCAGCAAAAACTTGTATATCCTTCTGTATCCCAGCACCTAGTACTATGCCCGGTAGATAGGGGACAGGGACAGATACAGGGTTGATGAATGGAGGCACAGGTCAGAAAGTACCTTTAGCATCCTTGATGAAGGGCCCTGGAGAAGGGGATGGTGTCTAGGGAAGGGTTACCGATTTATACAATAAGCAAGTTCATGAAATCTCCACACTTTTATCCTTCTTTCCTCCAGCTTATGAATTCTGTTGTGTTCATGTGCACAAGTCCACCTCCTCTGCGGTGGCTGAACTTAGTTAGAGCTTTGCTTGCATGATCCACCAACTGACCAAATAAATAATTGTATATTGGAGCAGGGAGGACAAGTTAGGATCTTAACAGGTGACCCTATGCCTTTCCCAGCTTGATGAGGCCAGTGGAGGAAGGTACCCTGACCTCCATCCTGTGAGGGGAACACAGCATTCCTGGTTGGTGCTGTGGCTTTAGGGCATTAAATATCTGGGCTTGAGGGGCACCAGCGTGGCTCAGTCGGTTAAGCGTCTGCCTTTGGCTCAGGTCATGATCCCAGGGTCCTGGGATCGAGTCCCACATTGGGCTCCTTGCTTGGCGGGGAGCCTGCTTCTCCTTCTGTCTGCCACTCTCCCTGCTTGTGCTCTCTCCCTCTCTCTGCCTGACAGATACATAAATAAAATCTTAAAAAAAAGATTAAAAAAAAAAAAGATCTGGGCTTGAATCCTGGGTCCACTACTTACTTGTGTGACCTTGGTCAAATTATTAAACTCTCTGAGCCTCAGCTGATCTTTGGAGTGGATCAGCTTTTCTTGTGACATATGGATTATTAATAGATGTTACCTGACAAAAGATTCCATGGTCCAGTGTAGTTGATAAATGTTGGTTGGACCAAGTTAAAGAATACTTATTGTATGTATATAATAATACTTATAATGATAATATAACAAATATGTGTATTTATTATATATTATTGTAAAATATTGTGATATTACTATTCCACAGTTACATAATAACATATTTTGAGTGCTCACGATGCGTCAGGCACCCTTACGAGCCCCTCATTTAACCCTCAAAACAACCCATGAACCAGGTTGTTACTATTATTAATATTTTAATCTCTATTTTACAAATGACTCAGGGTATCAGACACTGGGCTACCATGCACTGTAACTCTCTAACAAGCAGTGTTTCTGATCTTATTGGACAGAGCCCCCCTTTCCCGCAGGGATCTCACGATGCTGGGGCTCTGCAGACATGAGCTGGGGGCCGCTGGGCAGGATCTGCTGTGCTTTAATATTCCCTTCCCAATCCTGACCCTGTGTGCACCTCCCCTGGGGACGACAGAACCCCGGCTCGGGGACCAGAGCTTGGGAAGGGAGCTCCTCCGGTCAGGTTTTGCCCTCAAGCAGCCAGGAGCGGATCCGAGACTCCTGGTTGTGGGCAGTCCTTTCCTGACCCCTCAGTTCCATCTCTGGGGAAGGCAGCCTGTACAGATGCTCTTCTGAGTTCTTGATGTACCAGAGGAATGGTCAGAAGCCACATAGCTCATGGTGGAAGGTGCTGGGCACTGTTCTGGCCAGAGAGCGGGAGTGGGGGATTCTTCCTGACTCCACCTGCATTTCAGTCTGGGGTTTACTGCCCTTGGAGTTGGTATAAGATTTTGGAAACGGGACCCAAAGGAGTTGTTCTGGAGCTGGGACCTCCTCGGAAGGGAAAGCAGAGCCTCTGTCACACGCAGGAACCTAGGCCACGGGGCTGAAGGTTGAGAGGCTGGAAGCCAGACTCTGACACCCCTGGATGGGGACCCGGCCGGTCATTGGCCCCCTTGGAGCCTCTGTATTGTCCTGTGTGAAATGGGTTGGGCTGCCGAGAGGACCCAATGAGACCCACAAAGACTGTAAGCTGTACTACCCTCAGTCAGGTGTTCTTAGGACTGTGGCCCTGGGGTGTGCACTGGGACCCAAAGGTCCTCTGGAGTTCAGGAGCTCACAACCCCTTAATATCTGGGGGGGATTGTGGTTCTGTTATTTTGTTTCCTAACACAAAGTCCCTTCCCAAAGCCTCCTATCAGGCCAGAAAACCAGAGTTTCCAGCTGGGGCTTGGTGTGTGTAGCAACTATCTGGCCCATAAGGAGCAGGCCTCCTTCTCAGGGTCAAATAAAGAGTGACTCACCTCAGACCAGCCCTGGCGGCTACAACCATTGTGAAGGCCCAGCCACACCCTGCTTTCATGGGCTGCCTTGGGTCATGCCCGCCTCCTTTCCCTTTTGGGCACCTTGGGTCCACTTGCAGATCTGGTTCACTAGTTTAAACAGCCTCAGGCTGGCCTTCCTGAGTGGCTCAGGGCTACTCCTGGTGGGTTACGGGGTGTGTGGGCGGTTTCCTGCCCTCCCCCCCCCCCCGCCCCGCCCCACCGCTCCTGGATAAGTGGGTAGCTGGAAGGCAGTTTATTGGGGACTGGTGTCAGAGGCTGGGACAAGTCTTCCTTTAGCTACAGGTGACCCAGGTAATGATGTGCAGAAAGGAGGGCTGAGATTTCACTGGGGGAAACAGGCCTGTTGCTGCCTCACCTCCCTAACACCATCTCAAAAGGGCTTAGGGCCCCTGTCTTGTGACTGGGTGACTGCTCCGACCTAAGGAACCATGGGGACAGTTCTGGGGAGGGGTGAGGTCCTTGGGGACAGGAACTGGGGTGAGGCACAGGCAGTGTCTGGCAGGGGGCCTGGCCCTCCCAAGTGCAAAAAAAGAAGAAAGGGTGGGTGGAATTGTTGAGCGGGGTGAAGAGCAAGGCTGGGCCTGTGTGCAGAGAGGGAAGCTCCTTCGTCTTATTATTGAAGCTCTTCACTTTGTCTGAGAGCACCCTGTAGGGCCTAGCAGTCCACTCATTGATCCAGGTACTAGGACAGGACCCTGTCAGGCTCCAGGATTCAGTCTCACACCCTCCTTCCAGATGCTCACAAGGAGGGAGGGATCCCATCCCATTTTCGTCTCTGGGTGGCAGGGGCTAAATGTCTCATGGGCAAGTTATTTGCCTCCTTCAGGCTCAGATTCCCCATCATAATTTCAGTAAATCTGTGTTGAATGAATGCATGATTTGGGGGCTGGAGGTTGGGGTTGTCCTGGAGGGGCTGGGCGGTAAGAGGCCCCCAGTGGGGCCCTGCCCCAGGTGGGGTCAGGCTTGAGCTTGGAGTTACCTGGAAGTCTTCTACAGTCCAGCCGCAGAAGCCTGCAGAAGCCTCCCTGCAGCTGTTCTCAGGAGCCTGTGGTCATCCCAGGGCTTTGTATGGCTCCAGAAGGGTGGGGCAGCTTTGTCTCAGGAGGCCAGTGGCCAGATCACCCTCCTCTGGGGGACTGAGAGGAAGTCAGGGTGTGGGTGATCCCCAAGGGGCAGGCTCTGAGAGGTTGTAATTCCAAGTGGGGTGTAGGAATCTCCTGAAGGTATTGGAGGGAAGTGTTTAACTCTGACTCCCAGCAAGGGGCTTCAGAACATAATTCCAGAGGGGATGGGGGGTTGAAGGGAGGACAGGGTGTAGGAGTCTACTCCCAGGAGGACTTAATTCCTGGGGGGTTTCAAGCCTGGGTTAATCTTAACAGCTTCACAGGGGAGGGTCAGAATGTGAATGAGGGTGTCTGTGTGTGTGATGGGGGTGAAGAAAGGAAGGAGTGTGCTAGGAGGTGAGGAGGTGTGCAGTCGAGGCTCCGGGACTCCCGACTGGGCTGGGGTGGGGCAGTTCCCCGCAGGGCCGCAGCAAGGAAGAGCTGGAGGTAGAGCCACCAGGAACTGACCAATGGGGACAGTGCCCGTATTTGCACCCAGGAGCCTGCAAATTCCTCGGGGCTCAGATATCCGCCCCATCTCCTCCCACCTCTCCCCTTCTCCCTCCCCCTCCCCCGCCCGCCCCAGGCATAAAAGGCGCCAGGTGAGGCTCTCGCCACTCCTGTCGCCCACCGCTGCTCCTCTGACCAGTGTCGTCCGAGTCCTCCTTCGCCATGACTTCCTACAGCTATCTTCATTCGTCCGCCACCTCGTCCTTCGGGGCCCTGGGCGGCGGCTCCCTGCGCCTCGGGGCGGGAGGTGCCTTCCGCGCGCCCAGCATCCATGGGGGCTCGGGCGGCCGCGGCGTGTCTGTGTCCTCCGCCCGCTTCGTGTCCTCGTCCTCCGGGGGCTACGGCGGGGGCTACGGCGGGGGCTACGGCGGCAGCGTTGCCGGCGGCCTGGCCGGGTCCGACGGGCTGCTGGCGGGCAATGAGAAGCTCACCATGCAGAACCTCAACGACCGCCTGGCCTCCTACCTGGACAAGGTGCGCGCCCTGGAGGAGGCCAACGGCGACCTGGAGGTGAAGATCCGCGACTGGTACCAGAAGCAGGGGCCCGGGCCCGCCCGCAACTACAGCCACTACTTCAAGACCATCGAGGAGCTGCGGGACAAGGTGCGCGGCGGCCCAGCTGCGGGAGGTGCACCTGCCGCGCAAACCCAGAGTAAACCCAGGCCCGCGGGCCGGGCGAGGCCGGGGGAGGGACGGCAGCCACCCGAGCCACCACTTGGCGGGGCGGGAGCTAGCCCGTTAGGACGTGGGAGGGCCGCAGCGTGGGGCAGAGAGCTGTGGGCAGGTGAGGAGGGGCAGGGCGGTGGGGCAGGAAGTGGATGCCCGGGTATCGGGAAGGGGGCAGGCTAGTGGGTGGGGTGTGCAGAGGCGGCCGGGGCGGGGCTGGTGGGCGGGGAGGCCTGGGAGAGGGAGTCCGAAGGAGTGGGAGGAGATGGGACAAGGCTGTGGGCTGCCCAGAGGCCTTGGCCCGGGGCCGCGGTGGCAGCAGGGAGACAAGCAAGAATTTGGCCTGAGAGGAATGCAGTCCACCCCGGGCCAAACCTACCCTCCGCTGCCCCCAGCATGGGCCCCTCCGCATTCCTTTTCTCTGGTGGGGCAGGTCTGGTTTCCATCACGCTCAGGCTGAAACCCCTCCTGCCTGCCACACCGTACTTAGGAACTTCTAGGAAGAATGAGAAGGGACATATGCTAATGGCCTAAGGACCTGGTAAAGGCGGGACATAGACGCAGAGGACCGGCCCCCCGCCCCCCCCCCCCCCCCCCCCGTCCTTTTCGGCAATAGTTCTCTGTGGGTGGAGAGTCCTGGGGTTGGGGGTGCTGGAGCCATAGGTCTAACAGGGAGCCCCTAAGGGCATGCAGGGTGGGGCTTGGTCTCCACCCTCAGGGAAAAGCTGGGAGCTCTGCCGGGAAGAAATGTTATCGGAAGCCAGTGGGACATTTAACACGCAGCTCCCCACAACGTTGCCCAGTGCCTGCCATGTGGCCCGCACGGTGCTGGGTGCCAGGGGCATAGAGTAGAAAGACCAGACCTGTGGACAAGGAGGGACAGCTAGAGTTGTAAACAACAAAATAGAATACTGCTTACACACTTTTAAAAAAATTGTAACCTAACAAGAAATACATTTTACCATGTACCTTCACCCATTCTCTTTCTGTTATATACACACCCAAAACGGAAGCAAAACTTTATTTATTTATTTAAAGATTTATTTATTTATTTGAGAGAGAGAGAGAGAGAGAGAGAGAGAGAGAGAGTGCAGGGTGGGGGGAGGGAGAGAGGGAGAGGGAGAGAGAGAATCAGTCCTCAAGCAGATTCCCGCTGAGTGTGAAGCCCTATGCAGGGCTCCATCCCAGGACCCTGAGATTGTGACCTGAGCAAAAAATCAAGAGTCAGCCATTTAACCAACTGAGCCGTCCAGGCGCCCCACCAAAACTTTCTTGAAATAATTCTTACCGTACTGTGGGTGATCTCTTCTCATATTTTATATTCTGTTCAGGTTCATTAAAAAACTATGCAAATTATCTCCCAGTACAATGACTAATGAGTCATGACTTGCTCTTTGAAAAACATAAACCCAAGTACCTTAATCAATGGTGTGAATATGCCCGTCACAGCAGAGGGACCTCAGATGGGGGTGAACTTGGACAAGAAATCCTGAGCTTCATTTCCCGCCTCTATAAAATAGGCATACCCACTGACCTGGCATGAAAGATGAGGGGCAAAGTGCTTGTCACATAATTGATGCTCAAAAATGGGAATTCCCTGTCCTGAGGCAAAATGTGCTTTGAATGGGGCTACGGACAAAAGTACCCCAACACGTCATCTGGTTTGCAGATCACTAGAGTCTGCCTCCCCTAAGACCATTTAGAGTTTCCCTGGGTACAGGTCTCAGACACTTTCCTTCCAGACTTACCTCCATGCCCTCCCACACCCATGCCCTACCCCCTGTCTCAGCGTCCCTGACGATGGTTTCTCCTGCTCCAGCTCCTGGGCATGGACTGATTCCAAGACCTCCCAGAGAGCAGGCCAATGGACAGCTGAGACATGGCTGGGGCTTTGGTCTCTAGGGGGTAGAGGCATACTCATTTGCTCTCCTCTCTCTTCTAGGAAGAAAGGGGGTGGGCAGTGCCAAACTAAACTGGTGCCAACTTCCTGCCTCTTATCTTCCAGATTCTTGGTGCCACCATCGAGAACTCCAAGATTGTCCTGCAGATCGACAATGCCCGTCTGGCTGCAGATGACTTCCGAACTAAGTGAGTATGTGTTTGCCTCAGAGGGCTGCGGAAGCCAGGACAGGGAAGGAGGGGCAATCCCAGACCCTTTGGGGGCTCAGTGCAGTGGGGGGACTAGACTCTGTCCTCACTTACCCCAGCTGGCCCGAAGCAACCCCCTCATGGACTCCTGAACCCTGGGGGAGATGGGGGAAGTCTTCAGGGGTTCAGAGGAAATTCTGGTCTGACTACACCTATTTCCTCTGAAAGGTTTGAGACGGAGCAGGCCCTGCGCCAGAGCGTGGAGGCCGACATCAACGGCCTGCGCCGGGTGCTGGATGAGCTGACCCTGGCCAGGACCGACCTGGAGATGCAGATCGAGGGCCTGAAGGAGGAACTGGCCTACCTGAAGAAGAACCATGAAGAGGTGGGTTTCAGGCTGGGCCTTCTGTTCATCCCACCCCAACTTCCCAGGGCTAAGGACACTTTTAATTTTTTTTTTTTATTCTTATGTTAATCCCCATACATTACATCATTAGTTTTAGATGAAGTGTTCCATGATTCATTGTTTGTGCATAACACTCAGTGCTCCATGCAGAATGTGCCCTCCTCAATACCCACCACCAGGCTAACCCATCCTCCCACCCCCCTCCCCTCTAGAACCCTCAGTTTGTTTTTCAGAGTCCATCGTCTCTCATGGTTCATCTATCCCTCTGATTTCCCCCGCTTAAGGACACTTTTATTTTTTTTATTTTTTATTTTTTTTAAAGATTTTATTTATTTATTTGACAGAGAGAGACACAGCGAGAGAGGGAACACAAGCAGGGGGAGTGGGAGAGGGAGAAGCAGGCTTCCCGCAGAGCAGGGAGCCCGATGCGGGACTCGATCCCAGGACCCCGGGACCATGACCTGAGCCCAAGGCAGTCGCCCAACCAACTGAGCCACCCAGGCGCCCTTAAGGACACTTTTATATCCTGTATCCTCTTGACTGTGACCACACTTGCTGTACCCTTGATATGGCCCTGGGTGTGGAGCAGGGCTCCCAGGGCTCCAGCAGGGGATGGTGGCCACCTGGTCTATCTCTCGGTGCTGGCTCCGAGGTCTGCACCTGAACCAGCCCCTTTCCCGTCTGGGGGGTGGGGGAGTGACCTGGCCCAGGCCCAGCAGGCTCTGGGCTCTGACATGCCCATCTCTGCTGTGTCTTTCCAGGAAATCAGTGCCCTGAGGGGCCAGGTGGGTGGCCAGGTCAGTGTGGAGGTGGATTCCGCTCCGGGCGTCGACCTTGCCAAGATCCTGGGTGACATGAGAAGCCAATATGAGGTCATGGCTGAGAAGAACCGAAAGGATGCTGAAGCCTGGTTCACCAGCCGGGTACGTAGGGGGAAGTCCTTTGGAGAGGTGGCAGGGAGAGAGAGCTTCATGCCCTCAGGCAGAGGTCTGCCTCACTGCTTATTCCTTCTGCCTGCTCTCTTCTTGCAGACCGAGGAGCTGAATCGGGAGGTGGCTGGCCACACAGAACAGCTGCAGATGAGCAAGTCGGAAGTCACTGACCTGCGGCGCACCCTCCAGGGTCTGGAGATCGAGCTGCAGTCTCAGCTAAGCATGGTCTGTACCCCCGCCCTGTGGGGCGCACCCTGGTGCCCTCGCAACCTTGCGCAGCCTGGGCCGTGGCTGTGCCCTTGCCCTCTCAGGAACCAGTCTCCACTGAGTCTCTTTCCCTCTCCCTGCCCTCAGAAAGCTGCCCTGGAAGGCACATTGGCGGAAACAGAGGCCCGCTTTGGAGCCCAGCTGGCCCAGATCCAGGCTCTGATCAGCAGCATGGAAGCCCAGCTGAGCGAGGTGCGTGCCGACACTGAGCGGCAGAACCAGGAGTACCAGCAGCTCATGGACATCAAGTCACGGCTGGAGCAGGAGATTGCCACTTACCGCAGCCTGCTGGAGGGCCAGGATGCCCACTACAACAACCTGCCCACCGCCAAGGCTCTCTGAGTCCAGCAGCCTCCTGGGCTTCCTGCTCTCCTGCAGAGGGAATCCCCTGGGTAGGGCCATGGAGGGGAGGGACCCTACCCCTGTCTCTTCCCCCTGACCTGCCAATAAAGTTTTATGGCTCGAGGAAGGATGTTGGGTTTGTTTTTTCGGCCCATAGAGATGGTTCTGTTTGGGTTTTATTTGGATCAGAGTGCACCCTGTCCCAGGAGAAGGAAGAGAGGGTGCTCCCCACTCCTACTGGTAGGCTAATTCCTGTTTGCAGAACTCTTCGTTTATCTAACCTCTTCCTTAAAATAAGCTTGTGAAACAAGCATTGCTCCCCCCTCCTTTCTTTTAAAGATTTATTTATTTATTTGAATGAGAGAGAGGGAGAGCTCGAGAACAAGCGTGCACAAGTGGGGGGAGGGGCAGAGGGAGAGAATCCCCAAGCAGACGCCCCGCTGAGCGTGGAGCCCAACGCAGGGCCAGATCCCAGGACCCATGAGATCATGACCTGAGCTGAAACCAAGAATCGGAAGCTGTTGAGCCACCCAGGCGCCCCGCATTGCTCCCTTTTTACCGAGGGGTAAACTAAGGGTCAGACAGGTGAGGTGGTTTGTTGTAGATTTAACTCTTCTAACATGGCAAGGATGGGATTTGAAACTGTGGGTTTTTATTTTTTTTTCAGATTTAGTTTTCTCTCCACTTTACTCCCTCAAGGGTTGAAGTGTATTTGTGTGTCCGAAATTAATGTTTACTTGAGCACCTAGTATGCACCATTTGATCAAACAACCTTAAAAGCTAGTTAGTGTGAGTAACATCTTATAGAGCAAGAAACAGGTTCAGAGAGGTTGAGTAACTTGTCCGAGGTCACACAGTGACTTCATGGCAGAGCCAGGACCAGAAACTAGGTTTCCTGAAGGTGCCACCCTGTATGTACCCCATTCTCCTGGGATTGCTGCTTCTTTTTTTTTTTTTTAAGATTTTATTTATTTATTTGACAGAGAGAGACCCAGCGAGAGAGGGAACACAAGCAGGGGGAGTGGGAGAGGGAGAAGCAGGCTTCCCGCTGAGCAGGGAGCCCGATGCAGGGCTTGATCCCAGGACCCTGGGATCATGATCCGAGCTGAAGGCAGTCGCTTAATGACCGAGCCACCCAGGCACCCCAGGATTGATGCTTCTTATGCCAGGTCCTCAGTACCTGTCAGTCTTGCTCCAGGTGAGGGCTCAGGACTAGGATCCCCTGCGGCAGTTCCTTTCGATGCATTTCTCCACCTAACTGAAGGAGAGCCTGGGGCTTTGGGGGTCAGAGCCTGAGTAATGGGGGCAGGCATCCCACTCAGAAGGCTGAAGAGGGTATACCGGTCATTGTCAGTGTGTGTGCATGCACTAACACATTCATCCATCCCCGGGCAGCCCCACATAAGCCCCTTACGCCCACCAGCTCATACCTGGGCCCAGAGCCTGGAATGGGACCCAGCGGTGACCTGGACCTCCCGTACGGACCCCCAACCTGGCTTACCAGAGGCTGGTCCTAGGCCAGCAAAGGAATGTAAGTCCCAGCTTCCTGGTCTAACTCTGCCCTTGTGTGGGTATGGTCTTGCCCCTGTGGTTTACAGTTCAGCTGCCAAGAACTGAGGCCAATTAAAGATAAATAAGTAGTCCCACTTCCCCTTGGCTGAGAGGTGCAGGCTGAGTGGGTCTGTTAGGTCCCACGGATCTGCCTGATCCTGTGCTGGAGGGGGGCCAGCGAGGAGCACTCTACCCTGTGCCCCCAGAAGGACTGGAGGGGAACACGTGGCCGCCATGAGTGCCCAGCGCTGTGTGAAGGAGGCTGTGACCCAGTCATACCCTGTGCTAAGAATCCTGAAGGAGGTGCTCTTTCTGCCAGTTTCCTGTGGGTCTTAGAAACCTTCCTTAACTTGCTTCAGGTCACAGAACTGGGGAGCCCAGAGCACAGCGCTTCCTCCTCTCCCTGGGCTGGGAGCCCCTTCTGCCACCTCCCGAGCTATTCTGCTGTGGCCTCCAGCACCCACAGCCCCCCTCTCCCACTTAAATTTAGAGGCCTGGCTCACCCTCAGGCTGAGACTGCCCAGGGATTTTTGTCCCCTGTTCATGAAAGCCTCTGTTGTCACAGCTGAAACCCTCCCCTATGCCCCAGAGGCCCCTGGAAATGTGGCCATGGGGTGGGGTCTGGGCCCAAACAGGTGGGGCAGGTGATTGGGTCGCAGGTCTGGGTGTCAGGAAGGGAGCCTTCCTTTGTGTGTGTGTGTGTGGCATGGGGAGGCAAGGGCAGGGACAATTTTCTGTCTCAGGGAGCTGAAACCAGGGGTACTGTGTTAACAGAGAGGCTGGGATGGAGGAGAGGGAGAGGGAGGGAAGGAGAGAGAAGGGGAGAGGATTCACGGGGTGAGTCTTACCCTCCCTGCTGGTCCTTGTGACCACTTCAGTTCGCAGAGCATTTCCTGTCAGTCATAGGCACAGCTCCATCCCTGGGCGGCAGGCTGGGCAGGGGTTATTTCCATTTTCCGGATTGGTAGACTGAGGCTGAGAGAGGCGGCTGGATTACTAAGAGAGCCACATACCTAATAGAGGAGGAATTATCCAGGCCCCAGGGCTTGTGCTCGCTCCGCTCTGTCCCTAGCATCTCCCTGGGGAGCGGGGAGGTGAGGGGTGGATGTAGGGAGACCACACCCCCATGTGTCATCGGATGCTGTCCGGGACCCTGTAACAGGACTCAGTGTTAATGGCTCCATTTTTTTCTTTTTGTGTCTTCTGGTAAAATACACACATAATTTACCATCTTAGCCGTGTTTAAGTGGACCGTTCTGTGGCATTAATTCCGTTCACCTTATGGTGCCATGAGCATCACCACGCGTGCTCAGGACTGTTTCCATCTTGTAAAACCGAGACTCTAAATCTGTTAAACGGTAACTCCTTCTGTGATTCTGACTACTCTAAGTACCTCATGTGAGTGGAAAAATGGCCCAATGTTAAGTTGGGAACCTGGCTCAGAGAGGTCGAGTCACATCCAGAGGTGGAGTCCAGCCCAGGCTTTTCCACTGGGCCGCACATCCCATCCCATCCCAAGGAGAGAAGGCCCCGGGGACAGCCTGTCTGCAGCAGGCAAAGGACAGAAAATGGCACAGCGTCATGGGTGTGCTGCCCGGGGCAGGGCCCTGGGCTGCAGCCTGGGCCGGAGCCAAACAGAGCTGGGTCCCCCCCCTTGCCCTGCCTCCCCACCTGGTGCTAATGAGCAGGCACCAAGTGGCCCAGACCTTGAGCTCACAGGAGCTGTTTGCACTTGAGCTCACAGGAGCTGTTTGCTCACAGGAGCAGGGATTTGTGACTGGGGCAGCTGCTGCGCCTGCATGGGCCTGATAGCATATGAAAGCCACCCCTCGAGGGGCGCTGCAGGGGAGTCAGGGTGCAGAAGAGGGGCTGGCTGGGGCCCAGGCCTCCCTCAGCCTGGGGTGATGGCGTGCGATTGTTCCCCTGTTAACTGCTGGGGCCGTGATGTCTGCAGAGATTTTAATGAGCTGTGGCTGATCTGAGTTTGATTATTTTTCTTTCGGAAGAAAAGACAATACCCTCCTACCCACGAGCCGATCCCGCACTGTCTGTGCCCAGCACTCAGAGGCCCGGCTCATCCACCCCCATCCACCTAGGCCTTTGGTCCTTCTCGCACCACCCTGGCTCAGTGGGGAACCTCAGGTACTGAGCCCCACTGTCTGCTTCCTTAGAAGATGGGGAGGCAGGAGGAAGCAGGCTGGGGGCTCTCGGGCCTCGGGTGGAAGCTGAAAGTGCCCCTCGCCACGGGAACACGTCCAGGGTTTCATAGGCAGTAATTGACGGAGCCAGGATTTGAACCCGAGCCTGAGGGACTCCGGAGCTCCATTACCTCACTGTGATTCAGCCCTGGACTAGATATCCTTCTGACTCTCCAGATTGGCCTTGCTTCCCTTCCCAACCCCCCCGCTCTCCCGAAACCCTGGAGCCGGGGCGGAGGGCCAGTCTGTGTCTCCAAATGGCACTGCCTGCATGTATTACGTATCCCCAGAAGCCGGCCCCTGGGTTGGCGGCTGAGAGAAGGGCTCTCCTGAGTGTTCAGCTCCCCTCTCTGGCCTCAGCATCCTGCTCGAGAAGAGGTGTCTTCCCGTCTGTCTGCCAGGCCTCCCTGAATCCTCCTTCCCAACACTCGGGCTTGGGTCCCTCCCCGGCCCCAAAGCACTTGACAGGACAAATCGAGTTACTCTGGCCCTGCTCTGCAGGGACATGCCCTCTCTCTGGAGAAGGCAGGGGCTTTCTGGACTGTGCTCTGTTCTTATCTGCAGACGTTTGCCCCGACGTGTCCCAGGAGCAAGCAAAGGTCCAGTGACATGTGCATTCGGCGGCTGGTGGGATTATCAATCAGCCCCTTGTCAGCCCAGAGCCTCCTGGCCTTTGTGAGAGCGCCAGTGCAATGGGGCTGGGGGCTGGGAGGGAGCTGGGGGGAGGGGACAGTTGGGGGGACGGGGAGGCATGGAGGAGGAGGGTCCTGCCGCGTCAGGGAAGAGACAGACGTAGGCTTCTCTGATCACCTTAGCTGGAACTTGACTCATGACCCCCCTCTCCTGTCTTCAGCCTGTCCCCTGTGGGCCCTGCATGCCTCCCTGTGCCTCCGCCCCCTCCCCTCCCCTCCCCCCTGCCGAGCCATGGCTCTCCCCGGGCCCTGCAGGCTCACACGTGGGGTCTGTGAGTGGGACAACACAGAGCAGTGATGGGGAGTGGACTCTCAAACTGAGAGTGGGGAGCAGGCCGCCTTGGGGTGAGGGCCCTGGGCCGGTGGCAGCAGAGAAGTCCAGCGAGGGCAGATCTGTCTCGAGCTGCGCCCACCCTGCAGGCGGAGGCCTGGGAGCTGCGGAGTGATTGGGGTTTGCTCCCTGCTACTCTTGGTATTCTCCCAGAGCCAGAGATGAGCCTGCATTGGAAGTGTTAAAACCATGGCCCTGGGGCAAAACACCATTCATTCGGAATCATCTCTTTTGTTGCACTGAAAAAAAAAAAGAAAGAAAAGAGAAACTCCACACCAACCACGCAGAGGTGTGCAGGCAGTTGCGTTTGAACACAGGAGTTGGCTTCCCTGGTGGGGGGGGGGGTGGGGAGGAGGAGACGTGGTCCCACAACACCCTCGGAGGGGTATATAAGGAGCCCCAGGCTGGGGGATGACCGGCGTGCTAAGCGCTCAGCCCAGCCTGCGCTGCCCACCAGCACCTCTGTGCTTGCGGAGAACTCACCCGCTGCCCGGCCATGAGCACCACGTTTCTGCAGACCTCTTCCTCCACCTTTGGGGGTGGCTCTACCCGGGGGGGTTCCCTCCGGGTTGGAGGAGGCGGCTTTGGTGGGGGGAGTCTCTGTGGGGGCGGTGGAAGCCGCAGTAGTTTGGCTTCTTCTGCTAGGTTTGTGTCCTCCGGGTCAGGAGGGGGCTATGGGGGCGGCATGAGCTGCAGCTTCGGTGGAGGGGCTGGTAGTGGTTTCAGCGGTGGGGGCTTTGGAGGTGGCTTTGGAGGTGGCCTTGGAAGTGGCTTTGGTGGGGGTTTCGGCGGTGGCTTTGGTGACCACAGTGGTGGCGATGGCAGCCTCCTCTCCGGCAACGAGAAGCTCACCATGCAGAACCTCAACGACCGCCTGGCCTCCTACCTGGACAAGGTGCGCGCCCTGGAGGAGGCCAACGGCGACCTGGAGGTGAAGATCCACGACTGGTACCAGAAGCAGAGGGCCAGCAGCCCCGAGCGGGACTACAGCCCCTACTTCAAGACCATCGAGGAGCTGCGGGACAAGGTGAGTCCTCGGGTGTCAGAGAGACGGAGCAGGCGGCTGGTCCTGCACACGTCTGTAACATCAGTGCTCCAGCTGCCGCAAGGAGACCCTTTCCTGCCCCGGGCCGCGACTGCCGGTGTGTAGCTCGGAGAGCAGGGAATGCTTTCCAGGTGTGATGCCAGCACATATCCGGTCAACTTGGCAGTGTGGGAGGATCCTGAGATTCTGGTCAGGACGGGGCGGGGGGGGGGCGGGGAGGCGGGGGTTCCGAGGTGGGGGCAGTGACACACGCCTTGCAGGGCTCTGCATCAGGTGCCCCTTTGCTTCTTTTGCAAGAACGGTAAGTGTCACCTCAGGAGCCCTGAGTGCCAGGACCACCTGCCTCACCCTTTGAGGGTATCTTTGGTGCCAAAAGCAGTATTGGGACTCAGGACACCTCGAACTCATGATGTGCTCTGCCAGCCACTTACCCTCTCAACTTACCTGGACCGCTTTCCTCAGCCGTAGCGTGCCTTCCTGACCGGCCCTCCAGGTTCCTCCTGGCTGTAGGAGGTTCTGTGGGTCCATGGCTGTGTCCAGGTGTGCTGGAGGCCAGTGACCAGGGCAGGCTGGTGGACTATCCCCGGGAGGGCTGTTGACAGAGTTCACCAAACCCCAGCCCAACCCCTTCTGGCAATTCCCACAGGGGAGTCCAGGCACTCCGGGCTCCTTGGTCTTTCACGCCCTGGAGCCAGGAAGGGTGGCATGGGGGCAGACCTCACGTGGGCACTTGAGGGGGCGCTGAACTCTGCCCTGGGGAGCCTACAGGCTTCTGTTGCTGGTGTCAGCCAGGGGTCTGACCTGGGGCACAGGGTGGGGAGAGTAGCAGGGAGGACGGAACACTGCTCTAGGGGCTGACTCCCTGACTCCTGCAGATCCTGGCGGCCACCATCGACAACTCCCGTGTCATCCTGGAGATTGACAACGCCCGGCTGGCGGTGGACGACCTCAGACTCAAGTGCGCTCCTGCCTCCCTCTCCCCTTCTGGATTCCCCACCTTTTCTGGGCCTTTCTCTCCCTCCTCCATCTCCAACAGACCAGACCTCTTGCCCGTCCTTACTCTGGGCTCCCTCTCTCTTCCCAGGTATGAGAACGAGCTGGCCCTGCGCCAGAGCGTGGAGGCCGACATCAACGGCCTGCGCCGGGTGCTGGACGAGCTGACCCTGGCCAAGACTGACCTGGAGATGCAGATCGAGAGCCTGAAGGAGGAGCTGGCCTACCTGAAGAAGAACCACGAGGAGGTGAGGGCCGGCAGGGGCTGCTGGTGGCGGGAGGCAGAATAGGGCCACTGGCACCTCCTCCTAGTTGGCTGAAGGGCTTAGTGGTTCAGATATGCTCCCCTCCACCAAAACAGGGGTCCCCATGGAGAGCAAGGGGTACTATCCTTTGGGGACCCAGACTCCTTTCCTTCTCAGATCCATAGCCAGGCCAGGTGGTCAGTGTGACCTGCTGTCCTGATTTGTTTCATGAGCTCAGACAAGGCCCTACTGTCTTGAAGTCCTCCTGTAGCACCTGGCAAGGAAGAGAGGCCCTCAGAGCCAAGGGGCCCATGTGATTGAACCTCTTCATGTTCAGTGGGGAACAGAGGCTGGGGTGGGTGTGCAGGAACGTGAAGCCAGGATGGGCCTGTGGGAGCCCAGGCTCTCAGCTCTCTCTTCTGCCCTCTGTCCCTAAATGGGCCTGCCCACCCTGCAGGAGATGAAGGAGTATGGCAGCCAGCTGGCAGGCCAGGTCAACGTGGAGATGGACGCGGCACCAGGCGTGGACCTGACCCGCGTGCTGGCCGAGATGAGGGAGCAGTACGAGGCCATGGCGGAGAAGAACCGGCGGGACGCCGAGGCCTGGTTCTTCAGCAAGGTGGGCCTGACCTCGCAGCCCCGCCCCAGCTCCCCAGGTTTCCCAGGACGCCTGTGGGCCTCACTTGCCTTGTGTGTGACCTACAGACAGAGGAGCTGAACAAGGAGGTGGCCTCCAACACAGAGATGATCCAGACCAGCAAGACGGAGATCACAGACCTGAGGCGCACGATGCAGGGGCTGGAGATCGAGCTGCAGTCCCAGCTCAGCATGGTAGGGCCACCTGCCCCCCAGCCCACCCCAGCCCACCCCAGCGTGGCCCGGCCTTTCCCACCAACCAGGGCTGGTTAAGTCTTGGGTTCCCAAGCCCCGTCCGAGGGGTTCTCTGCCCTCCATTCAACGTCGGTCCGCATGCCCGCGACAGCTTCCTTCCTGGCCTGACGGGGTGTCTCTTGATCTGTTGCCCCTCCAGAAAGCAGGGCTGGAGGGTTCACTGGCGGAGACTGAGTGCCGCTACGCCATGCAGCTGCAGCAGATCCAGGGGCTCATCAGCGGCCTGGAGGCTCAGCTGAGCGAGCTCCGTAGTGAGATGGAGCGTCGGAACCAGGAGTACAAGACTCTGCTGGACATCAAGACGCGGCTGGAGCAGGAGATCGCCACCTACCGCAGCCTGCTGGAGGGCCAGGACGCCAGGCAGGGGCGAGGGTGCAGGGGGAGGAATGAGGGAGGGGCCGGTTGGGGTTGGGGTGGAGAGTCATCTTACCCGGACAGCAGTGGGACAGCATAAAGGAAGCAGATGGGGTGTTACTGTGTATCAGAATCTGTCTGCTTAGGGGTGGCAGGTCTGGACAGGCTCTCAGGATGTCCCAGCCTCTAGAGAAATCAGATGTGCGGCTGGTGGTGGGGGGCTCTGGAGAGGATTGCTTAGCCAGCCACCGGGGCCTCCCTTAAGGAGCTCTGGGCTCACGCCCTTCTCTTATATCTGCTTCCCCTCTCTTTTAGGGTGGCTGGCATGGGCACCAGAGGAGGTAAGAAGGCTTCACTCTTCCTTCGTGGGGTGGCAAGGGGAGCTATTGATGCCACCATTCCCCCGGAATGGGCTGGAAGGAGAAAGATGCCAAACAAGCCAGTAGGGAGGGGACACACCCATTCTAGGCAATACCTCTTTCGCAGGGACCCTCTATCAGCCCCCGTAGAGTGGGGGCTGAAGATTTATTGAGAACCTTCCAGGTTGAGCAGGCTTTGTCCGGGGAATAGCTTACCCCAGGCCCCACCTTCCTGCACTTAATGGTAAGGAGCCCCCCATCACTTCCCGTTCACCTGCCGTTAAATCCCTGACTCTCTTGCTTGCTGCGGGGCGTAACTGTTGCTACCACCGCCCACCTCTATGATGAGTGATTCAGCACCAGACCTCCTGGCCAGTGGCCATTCTCAGGGGTGCTGTCCAGTTCTCCCCGAGCTCAGCCAAGGTCCTGGCTGCCTTGGGAGGGAGAACAGCGAGGGCCCCCCGCTCTAAAGTCTGCTCCTTCTTTCTACAGCTTCCCTGGGAGGTGGTGGTGGCAAAGTTCGAATCAACGTCGAGGAGGCAGTGGAGGGGAAGGTGGTTTCTTCTCGCAAGAGAGAGGTCTGAGTGCCCGGTGCAGGAGAGACGTCCCTCGTCTCCTCCTCTCTCCCCAGGCTGGGTGGAGGACTGGCCAGAGGGGCCAGAAGAGCAAACCCCAGTCCCTGCTTTCAGAGGATCCAGATCTCCTTGTTGGGTGCTTGGCATGCTCCCCTTCGTGCTCCCCTCCAGCTCTCCCCATCCGCTTTTGAGCAGGGACGGGCAAGAAGCTGCTGGATCGTGTAACAAGCTCGTTTGTACCGTGTCTGTCTGTGCAATAAAGAATTGCTTTTCCTTTTGCAAATATCTCTTGGTAGTATGTCCAGTTTTTCTTGTTGGGGGCCTCTGTAGGCCTAGGACCCACAGGTTGGCATCTCTTCTTACTTTGGCCCTTTTCTCTGCTTTCTCTTTGGGGTGCCCAGGGCACTGAGGACCAACTCAAGCTGCTCAGGTAACTTGCTGTTCTGGCTTATTCCATTCAGTGATCATGGAAGCAGGAGATGGGGATCTTCCTCAGAGCATTTTGTGTGCACCCAGCACAGTACTTGTCGCATTGAACAGTTATTTACCCAACAATTGACTGTATAGATATTATTGGTTCACCCTTGTGTGGCTTGGCACTGTGCTAGGCAACCCCACCCATGGGTCTTGTTTAATGTGACTGTGGGCGGTCAGGATTTATGATTCCCATCTGAGAGATGAGGAAGTCAGGGAGGTGAATGACTTGCCAGGGATAGGTAATGAACAACAGGGCTGGGACTGGGCCCCACATCTGCATGATTCAAAGTCCAGTGCTTGTTCCGGGAGCCCAGGCCCTGGCCCTTCACAGCTCATTGCCAGGACCTTCCTCCTTATTTCTGGTCCTCCCATATGTGTCCCTAGAACTTCCCCTTTTTTCCAGTCCGGCACACCTGACCTCCAGAGTGGCTGAGCCAGGTAACATCTCGGCCTCCTGCAAAGAGGGACCTTATCCACCCCCTTATCCCCTGAAGCCACCATCTCCTTTCCAGAAGGCAATTAAAGTGCTCAGAGGGACAGACACCAACTCCAGGAAGCCCTCCCTGATTTCTGTAAGCTTAAATCCAAAGAAACATCAACCCCTGTTGCCCTCCTCACTCTAAACCCTGCTCCTGCTCCCCTGTCCCCAGCATCTCTGCCCTTGGGCTCATTAGGGCAGAAATATCCACACACACTTAATTTGTTGCCTCTGCTCTGAGGCTGGTTCTTCTGGGATTCATAACCCCAGACAGAGGGCAAGGAATGAGGAAGCAGAGAACTCTGGGTTCTGTGGCTGGACTGGGCTCTGGTGAGGCCTGGGGGGAGAGGGAAAACCGGTTTCTTAGTCCTGCTGGGAAGAGGAGGTTGGAGGTGCCTCTGTTCTCCTGAGAATCAGATCATTTGCGGGGGGAGAATCAAGCCCCCTTGAGGCACCTCCATGAGTCTTGCTGGATGAAGCTCCTTGCCCAGCAATCCTGGTTGGACAGAGGGTGGCGCCTGTTTTTTCTGAGGGAGATTTAATCTAGAATGTGTCTCCTGAGTACACACTTTGAAGCCAGACTTCTCTGGGGCTGGAGGAATGAAACAGAATTTATTAAGTGTCTATACTTTGCAGGGCTCTGGGCAGGGCATTCAGTGGATGGTCTCTCATTTACTCTCCCAGAGGCTTTGTAAAGGTGGGATCAGCCTACAGCATCAGTTTTCAGAGAGGAAACTGAGGCTCAGGAAAGTTCAGTAACTTGAATGGAGTCGCCAGCCGGGAAGCAGTGAGGTTGGGCCCGGGACTGGTCTCTCTGGTTTCAGACCCTTGCTTTTCCCTTGATGTCTCGAGGGTGACGGAAACCAGCAACACCTTTCTGAAGAGGGTGTGTTAATCTGAAACCCCTTTCTTAACCTCTGTGGGAAACCTGTTCAAATGGCATCCAGCCATTACTGTCAGCAAGAGTATTCTCATGTCTAACCATAGTCGCTCATACCAGGGCTTGAGCTCATGCTGAAGCCCAGGGCACAGGGACATCCTGAGAACAGCCAGGCCCCTTCCTCAGTCTCCCAGGCCCAACGGCCTGACTGCCACTCTTGCTTCACTGGCCTCCGGGTCTCTGTCGAGGAGTCTCAGGTCTTCAGAGCAACCCACAAAGGGTTTTCTCAGCCCACAGTTTGTCACAGTAATGTCTGCAAAGGTGCAGAGAAGTAAGGTGGGGCCCCCTCCTCATCCAGTGGGCCTTCTCTCAGGGCCAGACCCTGGGCTGGAGAGGGAATGAGCCCATTTCTGCTCTCCTGGAATTCTGGGGTCCGAGAGAGGTCCTTGGACTTGCCAAATCCTGTTTCCTGCCTGACCCTAGAGTGAGAAGCTCACACCCAGGGATCACTTGTTCCGGGCTCTGAGCCCTTTAAATAGTCTTTGGGCAGAGATGGCCCACCTTCTGCCTGCCCCTGGGCTGAGGCGGGGCTTGGTTTCCAACCAATCTGGGAGGCAGGCAGCAGGCCTCCCTTATCCTTTAGAGACAGGCTAGCTTTGGGACCAGGGATTAGGGACTTGGGCTAGTCTTGGGTGAGGCTGGGCTTCCCAGAGCAGGCACGGGGCATGCCTACCCATCTCCCTGAGGACTTTGGCTGGACCCTGTCCCTCTCTGGGTCTCAGTGTCCTCACCTTTAAACTGGGGAACCTGGCTGGACCAGACTCAAGGTTCTCTATGAGTTCATCTGTATCCTGGGACTTCAGAGGGGAACCTGGCCTGTGAGATCGGTGACACCACGGGCTGTGTCTCCTCCTTGAACTGCTGAGCCCTCAGAGTGGGAGCTACATAAATATTCATTGAATTAATGCATGACCTTGCTTCTCCTTTGCTTTCCCCCGCCTTAGACATGGCTCCGGACATTCACTAGTACTTTGGGTGAGTATGCGCCTGGTGGTCACCTGTCCCTTGGCGGGCAGCAGGCAGCAGAGGGGGAGATCTGGAGCTGGAAGCTTTTCCCGTGAGATTTGCAGCTGGGATGACCCCATTGGATACTCCTCCTGGTCGTCATCCCCTCTCGCCTAAAGCCAGCAGACAGAGCATCCCTGAAACTGCTTCTCAGGCATTTGACAGCGTGCCAGGAGTAGTACTTGGGGGTACTCAAAGGCCTTTTCCTCAGGGAATGTAGAGCTGAGTTGGGGAAATAAGATAGGAATGCCACCGGGCGCCTGGGTGGCTCAGTCGGTTAAGCGACTGCCTTCGGCTCAGGTCATGATCCCAGGGTCCTGGGATCAAGTCCCACATCGGGCTCCCTGCTCTGCGGGGAGCCTGCTTCTCCTTCTCCTCCTCCCCCTGCTGGCGTTCCCTCTCTCGCTGTGTCTCTCTCTGTCAAATAAATAAATAAAATCTTTAAAAAAAAAAAAAAGATAGGAATGCCACCAACTGTCACTTGTCTGGTCCTTGTGGGTACCATGCTGGCTGCAGGGACCAGAGATGGAAGCACAACAAACTGGCACAGAATGGAGGCCCAGGACAGGTCAGACCCAAGGATGAGCTTGAATTTCCTCATTTGTAAAAGGGAGGGCCTAGCAACCTCCTGCTTGCCAAGTTTTCCCGCATATCAGGCGCTTTTCACATGCTAACTCATCTAATGCCTGGTGTTCAGTTGTGGCCACCAAACCACTGAAATGCTGAGTAACTTTCCCGGGGTCACAGAGCCAGTCGATGGCAGATAGGGGGTTGAAACTCAGTTCCACCTAATTCAAAGCCTTTGCCGACCTCCCTGGGTTTCTGTGAAGCCCGGGCGGTATAAAGGATTTTAGAAAGCTGGGGACTATAGCCATGTAAGGACTCGGGGCATTGACACTGGGCAGAAGAAGGCTCCTGACTACTGCTTATGTGAAGCAGGGGTCTCTGAGGGTGAGGGGGGCTGACCAGACAGCCCAGGTCCACTGTCTGGGGAAGGTCTGCTTTTCATGAGAGGCTCCTTCCCCGTGGGGGAGCCTCAAAACCCTTTGGGAGGTGGGTCAGCTGTCCTGGGCTCCAGCCCCCATGTGGTCCAGGGAAAGAGAGAAGGAGAGAGGAGCCTGATCCAAGAGCCAAGCGAGGATCCCTGAATTCGGAGCTGGGGGACAGGATTTACGCCTCAGCTGTGCAGGCGAACAATCTGGCAACTCTGGACAAATCCTTGAGAATCAGAGCCTCAGAAAGGCATTGCTGAAGGAAACTCAGAAGTCACTCAACGTAAGGCCTACAGTGAGTTGGTGGTAGAGCGGGAAAACCATGCATTTCTCTTTGCTTCCCACTGCCTTGGGCCTTGGCATTCTGGGTCTCATTTTCGCCACATGTGAATGAGGGCGTTGGATGGGAAAGTTCCTAGGACAACTCTGGCTTTGACATTCTGCACTGAGCACCCTCGCAAGTTTCCAAGCTTTGGTGCTCACACCAGGACAGACAGCAACCAGGCTGTGCCGTCAGACCATCAGCTGCACAGGCCCAGCCGCTGTTGGAAACAGGACCATCTACCGGCTGGGTCTGCAGTGGTGGGGAGCCTGGGAGCATGGAGGGCAACCGAGGACGCCCGTGCTTGGGCAGGGTGGTGCTGACACTGGCCTAAAGGGGCTTTGGCAGGCAGTAGCCAGGGTGCTGATCCTGGAGCCAGAGGTTTGGATCTTGGGCAAGGAATTTAACTTTTCTGGGCTTCAGTGTCCTCAGGTGAAAAGGGGATGTGACCAAAAGAGTAGTTCTTTTGCAGTGACACACGCAGAGTGTTTAACACTGCGTTCAAGAAATGTTAGCTCGTGTTAATATATTATCTTTAATAAATACAGAATGGAACACTCAGAGATCATATACTGAGCTCATGGTGAGACTCCAAGGCATCATCAGTTGGGGTAGAGAGAGCCAGAGATGAGGTTTGAATCTTGCCTTCATGGTGACCTTGAGCAAGTAACTCAGCCTCCCTGAACCTCAGCTGTAAAATGGGGCCAAGAAAACCCCTCTCCCGTTGTCGTGGGCACTCAGTGACAGTGTGTGAAGCCCAGCCTTGTTTGCGGGGGCTACTCAGAAATGTGGCTTTCCCTCCCCTTACTGAAGTCGGTGTGATTTTGTCAGAAAGCAAAGAAGGAAGCTGAAGACGTGTGAGCCGTAGAGCCTCCGCCCCAGCACTCTGTCCTGCCCCATCAGGAGCAAGGCCAGGAGAGGTGAAACTGGGGCCCCAGGATGGGTCTCTGCCCAGCTTCCTCAAGGAGGGCCCTGGGGTTCACCATGGGTCAGGGGAAGGCATTCCTGTGTTAAGGCACCATAAGCACCTGCTCAGGGAGGGGAGGGGCGTGGAGGGGACGGGCCGGGCCCTGACCCTGCGAGGGGAGGCATGTCATGGCCACCCTGTGTTTGTACTCCTGGGACTTTGGAGGATCTGTGGCATTGTTCTTCTAAGAGGCGTTGGTCTCAACCTGCTGTCAGCCCTGGGGGGGGGTGGGGGGTGGGGGGAGGATCGTCACTCCAGGCTTGGCAGGTTTTATTAATCACCTTTTTGTCAGTTTTGATCCTCTACTGAGAGAGAGAAGAGAAAGAGAGCTTGAGAGCTCTTGCTTTGGGCTGAATCACACAGCTTTTCAGAGAGAGAGAGAGAGCAAGAGCGCTGAGCTATCAATTTGGGGCAGGAGGGCTGGGCAGGGTCGGAAGTCAGCCTGAACCCCTGGCCTCCCCATGAGACCTCAAGCACACCCTGGCTCTCTCCCTGGTGCTGACACCCACTGGGTGAAACACAGGCCTCCTTCCCAACCTGCAGAAAACGAAGGGCAGGAAAGCCCTGACTCAGAGCCCTCTTTCCTGGCTTGCTGAGTCTGCGAAGGGGTTCTCAGGATAACCTCAAGTCTGGGTCACCCCACCCTAGTCCTTAGCTTGGTCCAACCCCCCTGGCTGCTGTGGGCCAGCAGGCTCACCCTGAGAGGCCCCTCATGGTAACCCTGGCCCCCTTGGTGAGTGGGAGTCAGAGCCTAAGTCCCGAGTCCTCCATTCTTAGCCCTGGAAACTTCTCCTTCTGCCTTGGGCTCTGAGGGGCCACCTCTAGGCCCTTTGATTCTGGCCTGAGGCCTTCTCTGGCAGGGTGACTAAGCAGTCCCCGAGTTTTAGCTATGTCCCAGGCTGCTCGGCAGAGACCCTAGCCCCAGGCCCTGGGTCCCATCCTCCTATGTGGCCTCTTGGTCAAACGCTCACAAGCTGAGACAGGCATCCTGTGACCGGGGGTGCTAGAAGGAGCCATCAGGCCTTGAAGGCAGCTGGTATGATGGTATGATTGACCACAGGGGTCAGGCGGATCCAGCGCTTCTCAACCTCTACACTATTGACCTTTTGGGCTGGAGAGTTCTTTGTTGTGGGGGCTGTCCTGTGCATGCTAGGGTGTTTAGCAGCATCCCTGCTCTCTGTCCTCTCTCTCTGCAGCATCCCCCTGTTGTGACAACCAAAATGTCTCCAGATATTGTCAAATGTTCTCTAGGGAGAAAAAGAGCCCCTAGCTGAGATCTCTGAATCAATCTAGGGGGACAGAAGTGGGAATCGTGGTCTCGTTCGGGGCATAGGGTGTGGGTAATTGACTGGGAAAAGGTACGGAGCTTTATGGAGTGCTGGTAATGCTCTGGGTGCTGGGTGCACAGGCGAACACGTGCTTGAAGCTTCCTACATAGGTAAACATGCATTAAGCTGTTCACTAATAGCTTGTACAATTTACTGTACGAATTACATACCTACCAGACTTGGGTTTCAGTCCTGACTACCCTCAAGCCTCAGTTTCTCCGTGTGTAAAGTGGGGTGACTAGTAGGACCTACCTCACTGGGCGGCTGCAAAGATTGAGTGACACAGGGCGTATACTTACAGCGAGGGATCTGAGTGTGTTAGCTATTATGATGTGCAGGGTTGTTTGTTTCCATATTCTGTGCCTCAGTTTCCCCAGCTGTGTTAGATGGTCCCCAAGGTCCCCGCCACTGTGACTTTATCTGATGGTCTTGGAGCTTCCCCACCCCAACTCCCCAGCCTATACACTTTCAGGGTGGTCGATTCTACAGGACCAAGCCAAGTTTCTCATCAGAGTCGCTGGGAGCACTAGAGTAGGGGAAATGCTAACAAGGATGCAGAACATTCTAGTCCGAGGTTTTAGAAATAGAAAGAAGGGAGCTGAGGTCTGCGGTGACTTTGCAAAGCACAGGGCCACCTTGCAGCTCCGTCCCCCTTCTGGTACTGGGTGGAGCTGAGAGCCTGTGGAGTGAGCTCCCTAAGTGCAGAGCTGAAATGGAATTCAGCTGTCAAAAGGGCAGAACACTGTGCCCTCTGAATCATCCCTTTTGTTAAGGATTAAAAAAAAAAGCCACCCCCAAAGGCACAACCCACCTTGGAGAGCAGAGGTAACTGGGCTTGTGGGAAACAGCAGCGCAGTTGGCACCAGTCGGAGGGTGGGGTGGGGAGGAGAGAAGATGGGGCGATTGTCCGACCTCGTGGAGGGCAGTATAAAAGGGCACCGCTGTGGGGAAGAGCCGCAGTCTTCGGCCCAGGCCAAGCCCAGCTCCTGTGCACACCTGCTCCTCACCTTGCTCTCACCATGAGCTGTCGCCTGCAGAGCTCCTCCGCCAGCTATGGAGGTGGTTTTGGGGGTGGCTCCTGCCAGCTGGGAGGAGGCCGCAGTATCTCTGCCTGTTCAACCCGCTTTGTCTCTGGGGCATCAGCTGGGGGCTACGGGGGCAGCATGAGCTACGGCTTCGGTGGAGGGGCTGGTAGTGGTTTTGGGGGCGGCTTTGGAGGTGGCTTTGGAGGTGGCTTTGGTGGGGGTTTCGGCGGTGGCTTTGGTGACCACAGTGGTGGCGATGGCAGCCTCCTCTCCGGCAACGAGAAGTTCACCATGCAGAACCTCAACGACCGCCTGGCCTCCTACCTGGACAAGGTGCGCGCCCTGGAGGAGGCCAATACTGAGCTGGAGGTGAAGATCCGAGACTGGCACCTGAAGCAGAGCCCCAGCAGCCCCGAGCGGGACTACAGCCCCTACTTCAAGACCATCGAGGAGCTGCGGGACAAGGTGAGTCCTCGGGTGTTGGCGAGCTCTCTTTGGTGCAGGGCAGAGCTAGCTGCAAAGGCCAGGGAGCACGGTATCCCAAAGGACCAGAAGATGCAGCGTGGTGGAACCCTCACCCCGCCTGCAGAGGGAAATTCTCGTCTTTTACTACCAAGCAACTCTACTTCTGATAAGCTTTCTTATGCCACTGCTCCCCAAACACGTTCTTTCTCGCTATCCACTTTTACTGTTCTTACTACTCACGTCAACATTTTTACTGCTTCCCAAACAGTTATGTTATTAATGACTTGATCCCTAGAATTCCAATCCATGGAGCTGTTTGGAAACCATGACAGTTTTAAAAGCCGCTAAGAATGATTAAAATCAGCCGAGAAAGGGATACATGTTCATACACTGGTCTGGGAATACTAGTTGATTTTGTAGGGGTCCCATTTAAACTGTTATTCTCAACTGGCTATGACGTGCGGGAGGAAGCTCAGGCAGTGCTAAGCTGAGCTGAGACTCCTTCTTCAAGGCCTGTCTGTCATGCTGGGGTCCCAGCTTGTTGGAACAGAAATCCACCTGCCTGGGCTGGGTCCCAGCTATGTGGGGTGGATTTTAACTGCTTCGGAATATGAGAGTTTAGATGAGAAGTTCAAATGGATGGGAATATTTATTGGCTCTTCCTTCTGCTCAGCCAGGAGGCCAGCTCCAGTGAGGTTACTATGAGCTACGTGGACCCAGGCTGACCCCCTCCTGACCTTAAGGAGAAGGCTGTCACGACGGTGACCTAGAGAGGTTGCTAGTCTGAGGCCGTGAAGACATGACTAACCAAAGATGTCCTGGGCAGGGTCATTCCCCTGAAATGTACATTCCGATCTTCCCCATCACAACCAGGCACAGATAGGATGCCAGGGAGACAGAACCAGAGGAAGGACCTGCCCTGCCCCTCACTTCACCGAGGCCCGGAGAGCAGGGCCTTATCTGCTCACAGGGACAGTGTGGAGGCAGCCTGATGTCTAATGACAACAGTCCAGCCCATGTTTTCTCTTCCTCCTCCCCAAGCTCGTGGACCCTCCAGTGGTTACCCTTTGTATTTTGCAGATCCTGGCGGCCACCATCGACAACAACCAGGTCATTCTGGAGATTGACAACGCCCGGCTGGCTGCGGACGACTTCAGGCTCAAGTGAGTTCATTGTCCTCACTGGCCTTTCCAAACCGTCTTATATTTGAGAGCAATGCTCATCTGAACAGTGAAATCGGAGCATCCCAGGAGTGAAGGTCTTGGAGAAGTAGCAGAGTCCAGTGCAGAAGTAGGGGAGGGTCTAATATCATTTCTGTGTTGCTTCTCCAATAATAATAATAAAAAAACCTTTAGGTATGAGAATGAGCTGACCCTGCGCCAGAGCGTGGAGGCCGACATCAACGGCCTGCGCCGGGTGCTGGACGAGCTGACCCTGTCCAAGGCCGACCTGGAGATGCAGATCGAGAGCCTGAAGGAGGAGCTGGCCTACCTGAAGAAGAACCATGAGGAGGTGAGGGCCGGCAGGGGCCTGCCAGGGCTGAATCACCTCCAGCGAGAAAGGGGAGCAGCCAGACCCAGCCCTCTGCTGTGGGACCTGGAAGCGCTTCCCAGAACATGCTCGTGGCCCTCAGAGCCAAGGCGGGGGTGGGGTGCGGGGGGAGGATGAGGAGCATCACACATCTTCCTCTTCCATCCTTATAGGAGATGAAGGAGTTCAGCAGCCAGGTGGTAGGTCAGGTCAACGTGGAGATGGACGCAACCCCCGGCATTGACCTGACCCGCGTGCTGGCCGAGATGAGGGAACAGTACGAGGCTATGGCGGAGAAGAACCGGCGGGACGCCGAGGAATGGTTCCACGGCAAGGTGTCCGGCCTTCTTACCCCGTGGAGCTGGGGGCTGCCAGGGCCTTCCACGGGGCTCCTCCATAACCTTCTTCCTCCTCTAATTTCAGAGTGCAGAGCTGAGCAAGGAGGTGTCCTCTAGCACCGCCATGATCCAGACCAGCAAGACGGAGATCACGGAGCTGAGGCACACGCTCCAGGCCCTGGAGATCGAGCTGCAGTCCCAGCTCAGCATGGTACACCCGCTGCCCTCTGCCCGGCGGCCCCACCACCCCTAGGCCTCTGCCTGGCCTGGCTCCCTTCATCACTTCTTTGTTGCCCCACCAGAAAGCCGGGCTGGAGAGCACGGTGGCGGAGACTGAGTGCCGCTACGCCATGCAGCTGCAGCAGATCCAGGGGCTCATCAGCGGCCTGGAGGCTCAGCTGAGCGAGCTCCGTAGTGAGATGGAGTGCCAGAACCAGGAGTACAAGACTCTGCTGGACATCAAGACGCGGCTGGAGCAGGAGATCGCCACCTACCGCAGCCTGCTGGAGGGCCAGGATGCCAGGTAAGGCCTCTCAAGTCTCTTGGGAAAGTGACCACAGGACCCTTGGACAGCCGAGCAGGTGGGGCCTTAGGGATCAGGTCCTCATGGCCCACACGGAAGGGGACCTTCTGAGCTTAAACAGACTGGATGCAGATCCAGGATCAGAGCTCCCTGTTTTCTAGAATCAGATTGTGGGGGCATTTCCTCAAGCAGGCTGCAGAGTCCGTCCCTTTAAGCTTTCTGGTTTGGGCCTCTGGATTAGACGGGCAGGAATCGGGGCCATGGACAGAACATCTCATATTGGAAAAACTATTACCTTGGGTTCAGGTCAGCTGACCAAAGCTATAAACGTGGTGATTTAACTCCCTTCAGACCATTTGCAGGGACCAGGCCACCCTTGTGGGCTCAGGGGGAGTAGAGGTGGCGGGGGAGAGTACCAAATGGACCAGAGGGAGGACAAAACTTCTGGCAAACGTCCTGGATTTGGGGCGAATATTATCTCCTCCTGAGGCCTCACAGACAGCAGACAGACCTGGCAGGCACCAGGTGCTGCCCCTTGGGCTTGGGGCAGAGTTGGTAAAAAACCCAACTCAGGGGCTCTGAGTGATGATCTGAGTAGCTCCCTCCGCAGACAGGTGAGCAACTGTCCTCAGGGGGCCTTCTGCTCACATGACCTCTCTTCTCTCTCCCAGGATGACTGACATACCCTCCTCGGGAGGTAAGGAAACAACCTGGGGAGAGGGGCGAGTCCGGCTCCTGTTTGGCGCCCTGGGGGGCTGGGAGAGAGACTGTGCTGGACTCCCCAGTGTAGGGAGGGAGGGAGGGGGCTCTGGTGGACGTGGTCATTTGCTCGTCTGTTTTCTTTGCAAAATAGCTGGCTCTGTCCCACTGAGCCACTGGGATACTTTGGAGAGAGAGAGCCACCTTTGGGGACAATAACCTGAGTCCTTATCAACTAACCTCCAACCTGCGCCGTGGGGGCGAGGGGCGTGGGGCCCTCCCAGGGGACCCTGACCTGCCGAGGTTGGTCTTCTCCAGCTTGAGTATGTCTTGCCCCATCCATTTCTCAGGAAGCACCAGCACCGCGGTCACCACCACCACCTCCACTTTGGGTCGCCGCACTTCAGACACCCGTAGGCTTTAAATCCACTCAGCATCCTCTTCCTCTGTCTTCAGCATCCAGAGGAGAGAGCTGATGGGTCCCCGCAGGAGAGGGAGAGACCACAGGATGCTCCCCCGCCCCACGCTTTCCAGAGGGCGGGCGCTCCGTGCTTCTTTCCTTGTGCGCTTCCTCTTCTCCCTTACCTGGCTACTCTGCCTTCCCAGCTTCTCTACTAACAAGAAAAGATAATTCAATAAAGTTTCCTGCCTTTTTGCAAATGTATTTTTGATTCTGGCCTGGTTTCTGAGGGCAGCACCTGCCAAGACCCTGATTTGGGACGGTGGGAGAATGGGTGCCATTGGGTCAAGTGGCTCCCCCTGACAAGGTCTGGCCCAGGGAGCTCCCAGCTGGGAAGGACACAAGGCACCTGGGTCAACCATCAGGGCACAGACATGGGTGGCTCATGGATGAGGGTGCTCAGCAAACACGGACAAATGGAGCAAACTGGAGACGTGGGGGGACGCATGAGCCAGTTCAACACCCTGTAGGATGTATGGCAGCAACAGGGTTCTTGTAGCATCAGGTGATGGAAAGAGGTACAGAGGGCTCTGGGGCAGGCTTTGAGGGGTCAGTGCAGGGCTGGTTTAAGGGGGAGACCCAGGACAATTACCCCAGGCCCAACCTGCTGCCTCCCTGCTTTCTGCAGAGCACCCCCCCTTTTTTTTTTGCGAATGTCTTTTTTTAAATTTTTAAATTTTTTTATTCTTATGTTAATCCCCATACATTACATCATTAGTTTTAGATGTAGTGTTCCATGATTCATTGTTTGTGCATAACACCCAGTGCTCCATGCAGAACGTGCCCTCTTTAATACCCATCAGCAGGCTAACCCATCCCCCCACCCCCCTCCCCTCTAGAACTCTCAGTTTGTTTTTCAGAGTCCATCGTCTCTCATGGTTCGTCTACCCCTCCGATTTCCCCCCCTTCATTCTTCCCCTCCTGCTACCTTCTTCTTCTTCTTTTTTTTTTTCTTAACATATATTGCATTATTTGTTTCAGAGGTACAGATCTGAGATTCAATAGTCTGGCACAATTCACAGCGCTTACCAGAGCACATACCCTGCCCAGTGTCTATCACCCAGTCACCCCATCCCTCCCACCCCACCCCCCACTCCAGCAACCTTCAGTTTGTTTCCTGCGATTAAGAATTCCTCATATCAGTGAGATCATATGATACATGTCTTTCTCTGTTTGACTTATTTCGCTCAACATAATACCCTCCAGTTCCATCCACGTTGTTGCAAATGGCAAGATCTCCTTCCTTTTGATGGCTGCATAATATTCCATTGTATATATATACCACATCTTCTTTATCCATTCATCTGTCGATGGACATCTTGGCTCTTTCCACAGTTTGGCTATTGTGGACAATGCGCTATAAACATCGGGAGCACCCCCTTTTTTTAAAAAAGATTTTTTATTTACTTATTTGACAGAGAGAGACACAGCGAGAGAGGGAACACAAGCAGGGGGAGCGGGAGAGGGAGAATCAGGCCTCCCGCTGAGCAAGGAGCCCGACGTGAGGCCCGATCCCAGGACCCTGAGATCATGACCTGAGCCGAAGGCAGATGCTTAACCGACCGAGCCACCCAGGCGCCCCCAGAGCCTTTCCTTTCAAGATGATGGACATCCAGACCTTCAGTTGCCCCTAGCCCCCGGCCTACCCTAAGATCCTGCCATTCCAACCCACTCAAAGTGAGCTGACCTTCTTCCCCAATTCCCCTCTGCACCCCTGTGCCCCCTGCCTCTCTCTGTGTCCCAGCTCAGACTTACAACCTCCTCTTGCTTGGCTCGCTCCTTCCATGGAGTCTGGCACAGGCACACTTCTCTTTCTCCTTTTTACAACCCCCTTGGCTCGTCTGGGACATGTCCTTGTTCACAAGTGCCAATACATTCTGATGACACTCCAGGGAGGCCCCTCTCCTCCACACCAGACTCTCGTGCCCAAATGCACTGGCCATTGCCTCCTCAAATCTACTTGTCGGAAGGAGTGCCCCTCATTCTCCCAGATCTGTGCCTTCCTGACTCCCCATTCCAGAGGACCTGGAAACCCAAGCCAGGAGCCCAGGAGTCCCCTTGGCCTGCTCACTCCCTACTCCCCTTCCCGTCTATCCCATGGATGCTGTTAGCTATAATGTCCTCACAGCCTCCCTGGCCTTCCTGCCTCCAGTTTGAGCTTCCTCTGCATCCTTGCTCCACACTCCAGTGGGGACGATTGCTGGGAATGGAAAGTCTTCCTCCTGGCCTAGCGATGCTTTCAAAGCTACCCCCGGCCACTGAGGAAAACACCGACTCCTCCCTGGCAGAGGGGACCCTGGGCCTCTTCCTGCCTCTCTCCAGCCCTGAATTCTATAATCACTTCCTCTCACCCCCTGCAGTCTTGCCACTGCAAACCACTCTCGGTGACCCAGCCATGTGGCCGGGAACCTCCGGCCTTTGTTCAGTGAGCGACCTCAGTCTGACCTTCCTCCTCTCTTTCTCTCTGCACCCCCATCTTTGTGTTATTGCAGACTACCAGGTTTTAGTTCAACATTCAGACTGAGATGAACACGCCCCCTCTGTGGCCCTCGGGTAGTGTGGGTGTGTTCATGTGTGTGCAGGTCCGCGCCGCACAGCATTGACCATGTGCTTGGAGGGCGGGGCTGTCTTTCTGTCTCCGGGCCAGCCTGCCCCTGGGCTCAGCCCCGCGTACCGGAGGCAGAGATGGATGAATGAACTGGGCAGTGCCTGTCTGATGCTATCTAGTTTCTGCCACGGGGTTTAGGCCAGAGCATAGGTGGGCTCTGCCGCCCCTGCCAGCTTCCCTCTTTTCTGCCTCCTCATTTTCCCCCTCTCCCCCTCCCCAGGCCCCTGCACAGTTTGTTCCCCTCATTCTTTGTCCTCCTTCTCCTCCTCCAATCACAAGCCTGCTGTGGGCTCAGCTGGCTGGCTTAGTCCCACAGGGGTCACTCAGACATGGCCCACCTGGCTGACTAAGCCAGATGGTTCCAGATCACACCCCACGGCAGAATAGGCGGGGCTGGGTTCTAGCTCCCGCGCCCAGAACTGTGCTCGAGCTGAGGCGTCAAAGGGAAACAGGACCTGGCCTCCTCTCCCGAAAGCTTTGTACCTGTCTGTGGTTTGGTTTTGTCAGCAGCTGTTTGTTGAGTGCCCGCTGTGTGACAGGCATTGTGTGGGGGACCTGGACAGAAGGGCAAAAGGTGGCGTCTGTCTTCAAGGCGCTCACGGATGGACTGACGGACGGGGCAGAGGGAGGAGACACCCCCAACAATAAGTGATTGCAACCTTCAAAGCTCAGCTCATGCTTCACCCTCTCTGGTCTCCCCCCACCACTCCCAGCATTCCCAATCTGTCCCCAAAGCCTCCAGTGCCTCCATCTGTCCCCATGTGTTGATGACCATCACAGCAATTATTGGAGAGCAGGGCGTGAGGGCCCCATGCTCTGGAGCAACATCTGTGTGTCCGGCTCTGCCACATGCTCTGTTCCTAACCCTGGCCAAGAGACTTAGCTCCTGGGCTCACTTTTGTCACCTGCCCAGCCCTGCCTCCCTGGGAGGCTAGAAAAGCAGTCCTCGGCATATAGCAAGGACTCAGTAAGAGAGCTTTCTGACTCTCTTCCCTAACCGTGAGTTCTTGCAGGGCAGTTCTTTGTAGTCCTCATCCTCATACCCAGAATGTTCTAGGAGCTCAATAAACCTGCTGGATGGAGGACGAGAGAGTGGATAAAGGCCAGCCATGGGGCTGAAAGAAGTAAGGAGGCACATTGCACTGAGATCACCCAGAGAAGGGGTGTCCCCCAGGCTGAGGGAGGGACCCGGGCCAGAGGAGCTCCTCAGAGCTGAGCCCTGTGGCCGGTCCAAGGCTTCCAGGGTCCATATCCCAGGCTTGCTGGGCCAGGAGCAGCTCCTCTCCCAGAGACCCAGGCCAAGGCTCTTTAGGGGGCAGCCCCCTCCTTTTCTGAGCTTGTGTTGAAGAGCCTAGTGGGGTTTGAGGTTAGTGGTCCATGTGGAGCAGTGAAACGAGCTGGACCCTGGGACCAGTGGGGGCTCTGGTCTGGGACCCTTTCACCCAGACCCCAGGGAGGACACTGAGAAAGCTGGGCTCCACCCAAGGGCTTCTGTGGCCCTATTGGGTGTCCCAGGGAAGCTGGGAGGGAAGCCCAGGAGGGGCTGCGCAAGCCAACCCAGGAGCCTTCCCGAACTGGGAGCAGGTGGTCACCTCAGTAGTGCTGTCTGAGGGGTGGGACTTTCCATCCGGGACTCAATTTTCTCCCCTGTCATCTGCAGGGGGTGGCCACTGGAGGGGGGACAGCTTTATCAGGGCTGCTGGGTCCATATTTCCCTCCCTGGTTCGCTAGGTGCCCCCCCCCCCCCCCCGGCTCACACCCCTGCTTCCCAGCGCTGCGGCTACGAGCGTCCGGCTAGGCTCTCTGTCATGATTGCCACTGAGCACACGTGAAGGCAAGAGATGCCACACAGAGGGGGTAAAAATAAAGGGGGGAGGAACAATATGGCTAGCACTTGACTCTTTACAGAGCTCCTTTTCATTCTTTATTTCATCTTTCTAACAAGCCCATGAGTTGGCACCGTTGTGTCCATTTTACACATCTGAAGACTGAGGACCAGACTGGTGAAGTGGCCTATCGTGAGAGCGGGGATCCGTGTGCCAGTGTGCTTTCCAAGACTGTGGTTGGCCTTCTTTCAAAGTCAGGCAATCAGCCCTGGGAATCTAGGGAAAGAAATGAGGCTCTCTTCTAAGCCCCGATGCTCAGGGGACAAAGGCATCAACCTTGGAATGTTCCTGTGGCGTCCCAATGCCCCAGAGCTGCTCAGGCTCTGGAGGCAAGCACCACCACACGGTAGGAGCTGCACAAGGGTGGCTAATTGCTGTGTTGCCTCTGTGGTTCCAGGGTCCCTGGGCCACCTTGCTCCTTACCTGCAGCAAGAGGTGCCTCCCTCTCCCTCAGGCTCCACCCCTTGGATGCGGCAGTGAACTTCTGCCCCTCCCTGATGGGGTTGCATGTCCTGCCTGGGCCCTGCAGGGGGCAGGCTCACCCCAGGAAGCAGATCAGCTCGTCTTCGGCCGCCTGCTGGGACCCACGGTGGAGGAACAGAGCCCCAGACCTGATCCTATCTGGGCTTGGTCTTGACACATGGCCCTGGCCAGTCCCCAGCCTCATGTTGGGCAGGTGGGCACTCTGGTGAACAGGGCATAGCTCAGGCTAGAACTGTAGCCCCGAGGCCCCTTGGAGGCCTCTTGTCTCTCTGCTTTGGGTGGCAACCTTTGAGGGTCCACAAAAGACCCAGAGTGTGAGACTAAGTGCCTGGGGCTTTCTGGGAAGGGGAATCTCAAGGTCCCTCCCAAGGGAAGCTTGAGGGAAGAGAAGGAAGGGGTGTCACAGGAAGGCTGTGGTCAAGGACGTGTGAATATGCACAGTTTCATCTTTCCCATGTCAGCCGCTGGGGCCCTTCTTGTTTCTCTGCCTGGGTCAGCACATCTCAGGGCTGCCGGGGGACCTGGCTCCTATTGGATGGTGTTCCTGGGCTGTTAGTGGCTGGAGTGGAGCAGGGTATGTGGGTGGCATCCCTTTGAGCAGTTCCTCTGGGAGGTTCTGCAAGAGCCGAGCACGCATCAGACTCCATCCTCCATCCTACAGAGGTTGGGAGGGATCAGGTTGGTGGGCGGGTGCTGAGACCCATACAGGCACCTGTCGGGAGTGCGAATAGGGGGCAGTTGGCAAAGAGCTGGTATTCACTCTTCTGGCCCATTTTTATGAACAGCCATAACGACTCTGTGGCTTCTTTCATCCAAGGATCTCAGACTAGTTTGAAAGTGGAATCCACAGTATAAAGCATAGTTAATTACAACCTGGAGCCCACTGTCTGGTTTGCAGACGTGCTGTCGTGAGGAGGAGATACTGAGACCAAGTGCACACCAGGCCCTGTAAATTCGGACAATGGAATCCAATTAAAGAGGGTGTTTGGGAAATTTGCTTTGTAGTTCAGTTAAGTGGCACCTGAACCAAGGGGACACGGAGACTGAGGTACCACTTCCTTCTCTCAGTGGGCTTGGCTGCGCATCTCCCACAAACCACAGGTTTCCTAGGCACATCGGGGAGAGCAGTGACAGCGCTGGAATTTTCCATAAAAGCTGGGTGGGGGGAGTTAGGGGCTGAGTGGATCTGAGCAGGAGGCCCTGGACTCTTTCAGATGGGAGCCGTCAGCCGACGCAGCTGTGCAGGAAAAGCTGGCTCCAGGTGAGGGAAGTGGGCCCTGGGATGCAAGAGGCAGAGCCTGGCGAGAGAGAACTGGAGAGGTATGGCTGAAGATGGGGGTCAGGGTGGCTCTCTGGGCCTCCTCCAAGGCCGCAGCCATTTGGAGCAGAATCCTGACGCCCCGGGCAATTGCCAACATTATACCCCAGGGGGAGAGAAAGTACCTTTGTATCTTGGGGGGGAATGAGAGTTTTGGAAGCATTCTAGGGCTGGTGAAGTGGGAATTTCAAGGCCTAATCTGGGTGAGGTCAGGGCCATGCAAAGAGCAGCAGGCTGGGAAGCCACATCCCCAGGAACCCTGGCAAGCCCTTGAGTCTCTGGAGGAGCTACCGCTCATCAGCTCTCCCGAGGCCTCTGAGCATGGGCTCTGGGCCCTTTAGAGGGCAGTCAGGGAGTGGGGAAAGACCCCCTTGATCACTTAGGGTGTGTCCAGACTGTCCTGAGCCTGGTGAGGGTAGGCAGCTGCAGAGGGTAGGTGGAGGTTTGGGACTCAGGCCGGGGGAGTGGAAATGAGCAGGGAGGGACTTGCCAAATCTTGCCTAAGAAGATCTGAGTCACCTTGCTCAAGGCAGCTGCTCTGAGGGTGGAATGTCACTGAGGTGGCCAGGACGAGAGAGAGGACAACCCAGCAGGATACATTTGAGTCCTGCTCGCTGTTGCCTGTGAGGACAAAAATGGCAGCCCTGCCCAGTTAATTTGGAATTGCAGATAGACGATGAATAATTTTTTTTTTAAAGATTTATTTATTTATTTGAGAGAGCGAGAATGAGAGAGAGAGTACATGAGAGGGGGGAGGGTTAGAGGGAGAAGCAGGCTCCTCGCCGAGCAGGGAGCCCGATGCGGGACTCGATCCCGGGACTCCAGGATCATGACCTGAGCCGAAGGCAGTCGCTCAACCAACTGAGCCACCCAGGCGCCCCACGATGAATAATTTTTAGTACAAGTATGTCCCAATATTTTTATGCATTTTTATTTGCTAAATCTGGCAAAGATATCCTTAGCAGGTCTGGAAAAAGCTCTGAGTCTCCTATCATCAAGACTAAAGAAGCGAGACCTTTCTCTGATTCTTTGGACAAGTCAAATTGGTGGCTCAAAATGTCTTAATTGAAGTTTTTTTTTTTTTTTTTCCCTCCCATAATGCTGCCTTCAACTTTGTGTACCTGTTACTGCATGTCTGCCCTAGAACCCAACAGCTGGAGGCAGATTTGGCATGAGCTTTTGATCTGGTTATTAGACACAGAATATATAGTAACTGTGCTTTTCGGGGGTGGGGGCAGGAATCCCAGGCACTTCGTTGCTTGAATAAATGGAAAAAGCAGTTGTGTGGGGGGAAGATATGAAGATCAGTGTGGGTCTCCCCATTTCTGGGTGGGTGGGTGCTGTTGTAGGGTCTAAAGAGTTGAAGCCTTGGGATCAGTATTTTTTTTAAAATTATTTTTATTGAAAATTTTTTCTTTAGAAATTTTTATTTATTTAAGTCATCTCTAAACCCAACGTGGGGCTCGAACTCACGACCCCGAGGTCAAGAGTCACGTGCTCTTCTGACTGAGCCAGCCAGGTGCTCTTAGATGCCTCTTATAGTGGGAAATTCTGCAGGACCTGTGTGTATGTGCATCAGAGATCAAGTAGGTACCAGGAGAAAGCCAGGAAGCTCAAGCTTAAGCCAGTAGGCCAGTCAGAGAAAGAGAGAGAGAGAGTGAGACATTGTGCTTCTGGAATGATCTTATTCCTTTGGGCGCCTATTTGTAGGTGACCTGGCTGCCCCATGGTCCATTGTCTTCTTCCCCTGATGTCTTTGGGGCACTGTGTGGTGGTGGCGATGGGCACCTTTTAACCACAGCCCCGAGAAGCAGGAAAAGAGGGACTCTGCTTTTGTCCTTGGGCACACTGTGATGGGCTGTGCCTGGTCCCTTCCGTTCTGAAAGGACTGGTCCACCGGGAAGGAGACTCAGGCTTGATTTCTTGGGTTGTTGCCCACGGAGAACCCTGGCTTTCAGATGGAAGCTCATTTGGGAATGGAAAAACGTCTTTTTACCAAAAAAGGACCCACAAACTCAGTGGTTGATTTTGAGCTTGGTGGCCTTCCAAGGTGGGCTTGGGAAAAGCCAGGGTGTTTTATGCTCCTGCAGCAGCATCTCCACTTCTCCTCTTGCCCCTGAAGCTGGGGCCACGGTGGGCAGAGAGCATCTTGTCAGCTCTGTAGCTCTAAAACCAGCACTTTGTGCCAGCAGGAAGTGGGGGTGGCTTTGGAAGCTGCTAGAATAAGGGTCAGAGGCCTCATCTGGGGGGGGGTCCCTGCTGCTCTGGACATAGTCCCAGCCACTGTCTTTCCTTGCACGACTGGGCTAGGCCAGTGTCCCATGAAACCAGGGCGAGTGGTTTGTGCCCTTGGTTATCGCATTTGACTGGGGCTGGACTAGATGGGTTCTTTTTTTTTTTTTTTTTTTTTTTTAAAGATTTTATTTATTTATTTGACAGATAGAGAGACAGCGAGAGCAGGAACACAAGCAGGGGGAGTGGGAGAGGGAGAAGCAGGCTTCCTGCCGAGCAGGGAGCCTGATGTGGGACTCGATCCCAGGACCCTGGGATCATGACCTGAGCCGAAGGCAGACGCTTAACGACTGAGCCACCCAGGCGCCCTCGACTAGATGGGTTCTAAGAACAGTTTTGATCTCTTAAATCCATGACACCCATTCCTATTTATCAAGCATGTGTCCATTTACTTCTTACGATCCCGTAAATGTGGTGCCTCTTGGGGAAATCTGAGGCTCAGAGTGACTGAGTAGCTTGAACTGAGGTCTGGCTGAATTCAGGCCCAGGACCCCCACTGTCCAGTCTGACACTATCCAAGCCCCTTCTTTTGCAAAGCGATGTCCTGGCTCAGTTGGCCAGAGATGTCGTTTCAGCTTGGACATGCTGGGATGCCCGCTCAACATCCTGGTGATGCTGTACCTCTGAATGGGGGCTTCTGGGGAACAGCCCCGGGAGGTGACTTAATGTGGCTTCTGCCTATGAGGGAAGGTCAGAAGGAAGCCCATGCCATAGCTCTTGTGGTGTGTAGGTGTGGAGGCAAACGGTGACCTGGGGTCCAAGGGAGTTTGCAGAGACAAAACAACAACGAGAAAAGAAACTGTGTAATGACTTGACAATCTGTAACTCTTCTTTACTCCTTTATTCTGTAGGTCAGTGGCAAAGAAGGGATGGTGGCTGTGGGGGATGATGAATGAGTCACAGACATGTCCAGGTGACTCCTGGCTCCCTGCACAGGAAATGCGTATAATGTCTGAGATGGAAGGACCTCAAGCTGGCCTTGTCTAGGCCCTTCCTGTTCAGACTGGGGCTCTGGAGCCCAGAGTGGACAGGGCTCACTCAGGGAGTTTGGGGCTGAGTTAGCCTGGAGTCCAGGCCCTCCATCCTTAGCCCAGTGTATTTTAGATTAACCTTAGAAAGAATGGTCTCGGAATAGGGACTCTATTTTGAAATAAAACCTGATGAGTGGGCACTCCTAGTTTCCTTAACACTGAACAGGTGGATTTTCTCCAGGGTTGGGCCACCAGGGGGAGTGGGGTGGGCAGATCCTTGGACCTATGCTGGGAGAGGAGCAGCTCTGTGAGTCCCGGCTTCTCTTCCCTGATACAGGTAGAGCATCTGTTCATCCTGTGGGCCTCACTTCATCCTGCGATGGTCCCGGCTCCTGTGTGGAAGAAAGTAGAGGAATTCCTCCCATGAGGCCCCCTTCACTTTTCCCTCTGAGAGAGTGGCCTTGCAGTCTACACCATGGAGAAAAGGCAGGGGACCAAGAGGGACCAAAAGCCCTTCTCTGGCCCTCTTGTCACCTGCTCCAGGAGAGGTATGTGCCTCTCTTCATAGCTTGGAAGACCCCTGCCTGGACTCTGATCCATGGTGGTCCTCCTGATGCACAGGCTGAGAGTGATGGGACATCCAGAGCAGCAGTTGCCCTGAAAGAAAACTAGCCTCATCTTCAGATATGGATGGCACAGTGGAAGGGCTTAAGAAGCCCAGAAAATGAGAACATTCATTTCCGATGCCCAGCAGCTCGACACCCCAGAGAAGAGCTGCGCCAGGGCTTAGTGATGGCAGCCCTAAGAATGAGCACCCTGTGTCATCAATGAGGTAAATCGAAGCCTGGGCGCCTTAAGGACTTGCCCAAGGGGGCCCCGGAAGGACAGGCAGACTCAGTACTAGTTTTCCTAGAAAGTAAAGGGGGTGTCTCTAGGAGGTCTGGTCAGAGCCCCATTCCCTGTCCTGATGGTCCAGTGGTTCTTAAGCGAGGGTGGTTTTGCCTCCCAGACATTTGGCAATGTCTGGAGACAGTTTGGGGTTCACACCTGGGGGAGGAGGTTGCTACTGGCATCCGGTGGTGGAATCCAGAGATGTTGAAAACATCTTACAATGCACACAAAGCCCCCACCACAAAGAATTCTGTAGTCTACGATGTTAACAGTGCTGAGGTTGAGAAACCTGGAGGCTCTGCTGGGAGAGCAGGGATGATGGGGCTGCTCTAAGAGCCTGAGGTCCCCGCTCTCGCTCCCAGGAGGGGCTGCTCTCAGGCACCCCGTCGAGGTGTCCCCTGCACTGGGCGAGGCGTGTGCATCACCGCCAACCCTCCTGAGTAATTCCAGAGAGAAGCTTATAAAGAGTTTTAAGAGGTTGCTAAATTACAACTTCAGAAGCACATAAATGCTTCCATAAACGCCAGCCTTGCAAACCAAGTCTGTGTGGGAGAAGAGCGAGCAGGTTGCCCGAGCCTTGGGAAATCCCACTTTGTGAGGCGGAAGAAGGAATTTACCTGTGGTGGTGAATTCTCAGGTGCTCCTCCCAGCTTGCTTAACTACAGTGCTTCGTTTGTTCTTATTCCTTCCCTGTCCAAAGAGTCTGCATGAGCCATCTCTGGTCTTCTGCATCGACCCATTTCTCAGGGACTGGGGGGTCAGTGTAGGCTGCCTCAGGATCCTGATTCTACTCTCCTAGGCTCAGAGACCTGCAGGTCACAAAGGAAACCACCCTCCAAAGCAGCCCCTTTGGGGGCTCACATTCATGATCCTCTGCTGGCCACAACCATAAACCATCATCAAAGACTGTCCCGTGTAAGCAGTATAGTGCACAATGGCTTTCAAAAACACTTTGACTTCTATTCTGTTTGATTCTCCTCGTATCTGTGTGAGGCAGGCAGGGTAGGCTGATGACCTCCGCTGTCCTGATGAGGACACTGAGGCATGCCAGAGAGTGACATATACTCACATCACAGGGCAGATGAGCCACAGAGCCACCATTTGGACCTAGGTCTCGGGTCCCTAAATTCTGTGTGCCTGCACTTGCCCTTGGTTTTATGAGAGAAGCGGTGGGACAAGAGTGTAGGATTTGGGGTCTGAGAGCCCTGGTCTCAGTTCCAGGCTCTGTCACTCAACTGCCTGTTCACCTTGAGCAAGCTTGTTTTTAGCCATTCGGCGTCTCTGTTTCCATGTCGGTGGAATGGAGACAGATTGGCCACCTCCCAGGATTACTGTGAGGTGTAAAGGACGTAACCAGGACTCTGGCACACAGTAGCCCCATGAATCGTAGCCCTCTTTGCTCCCTTTTAACCATCCCAGGGGCCCAGGCGTCCCTGAGCACCTGTGAGCACTGGGGAAGTGGATGGGGGTGACAAGTGGATGGGGGTGACAAGTGGGCAGACCGGGATGCTCAGGGGAAGGCACAGCAGAGAGAGCAGGAACCAAATGTCATTTGTGAGGCCACTCCCGATTTATGGGATCTGGTGCAAGGACTTTGAAGAGGCAATAAAATTCATATTCTGCCAGGAAATGACAATAGACAAGAGTCCTGACTTAGCAAACAAAATTAAAAAAAATTTTTAATAAGGTAAGAAATTCTGGATAGGTACCAAAAATCACATTCTAATGAGATTAGCTTTCCCAAGAGTAACATGCCAACACCCCATGGAGAGTGTATATAAATACTCCAGAGAGGCCTTGAGAGCCTAGAACCTGAGCTCCTTGCTAAGCTGCAACCTTCCTCTGCTAGGATCATGGCCACCCAGGTCTGCTCCCCCGTCTTCTCCTCTGGATCTGCCAAAGGCCTGTGCGGCCCAGCAGGTGGCCTCTCTTGGGTGTCCTCCGTCCGCTCTGTGGGCTCCTGCAGGGTACCCAGTCTTGCTGGTACTATGGGGTCCGCCTCCTCCGTCAGGCTGGGCCTGTCCAGCCACGGGAGCTGCTTCCCTGGCTCCTACCTGTCCGCTGGGTGCCACCCCTCTGGCTTTGTTGGGAGTGGGGGCTGGTTCTGTGAGGGCTCCTTCAATGGCAGCGAGAAGGAGACCATGCAGTTCCTGAACGACCGCCTGGCCAACTACCTGGAGAAGGTGCGCCAGCTGGAGCGCGAGAACGCGGAGCTGGAGAAACGCATCCGGGAGTGGTACGAGTCTCAGATCCCATACATCTGCCCAGACTACCAGTCCTATTTCAAAACCATCGAGGAGCTCCAGCAGAAGGTAACGGGGACCCGGCCCCTCTCCAGCATCCCCAGCCCTGGGTGGGGGGGTTGTCATCCCAAGGGACTACCCACTGATGGTAGCTCTTGGGGAATTCTCTGTCCAGGGCAAGCTCTTCTGTCTGGGGTTCTGGTTTCCTGGGGGACCCAGACCTCTGTGTGAGTCTTTTGCTTGCTTATAACTATGCCAGCCATCCTTCTCCTCCCCTCACTGTCTCAGCTGTAGGAAGAGCAATAACCTATACTCAGCCCCTACTGGATGCAGGCACTGTGCCTGATGCTTTGTATCCATTGGATTATTTATTCCTCATCTTGGAGAGATGGGTATTACTGGACCCATTCAACAGATACAGAAGTTAAATATCAGGGAGATTCAGCCACTTGCCCAAGATTGCACAGCCTCTGAGTGCTAGATGCAGAATCTGAATCCGGGTTGACCTGTTCTTTCCGCCTTGCTCTGAGACAGCCCACTGTGTCACTCTGGGGCCTACTTCTAGGGATGCCCCTCCTGGACTGATGCTCCCTCCATACCTGGGCTCAGGGCTGGGGCTGCTGAGGGTACTGGTGGTTCTTAGATACATGGCCTCTGTGAGCTGGGTGATTCCCTCCCACCCACTCCACACTGCTGGGCCTTTCCTAGCTCATGGGTTGCCCCTTGTTCCTCAGATCCTGCTGACCAAGGCTGAGAACACCAGGCTAGTCCTGCAGATCGACAACGCCAAGCTGGCTGCTGACGACTTTCGGACCAAGTGAGTTTGGCCGGGGGATGCGGGCGCCTCCTCTCCCTGCACATCTTTGGGGGCAGCTCTCCGTTAGTTTCAGAGAGGCCTGGAGAAGCCCCCGCATTTCCAGGGCTTCCCCGATTTCTGTGCTCAGCACCAGCGCTCAGCTGCTGACCGTGCCCTTGCACAGGTATGAGATGGAGCTGTCCATGCGGCAGCTGGTGGAGGCCGACATGAGTGGCCTGCGCCGGATCCTGGACGAGCTGACCCTGTGCAAGGCTGACCTGGAGGCCCAGGTGGAGTCCCTGAAGGAGGAGCTGCTGTGCCTCCAGAAGAACCACGAGCAGGTGAGGCTGGTGCCGTGCGACCTTCCAGTGTTTCGCATCCAGCAGGGAGCCCCTGGTGACCCTTGGGCACAATGACGGTGACCACTGCTCCCGCAGGAACTCCAGCTGGCATTTGTTGACGATGGCGTACTGCATGCCAGGAGCTATCTGAAACACTTTGCATTTTGTTCTCACTTCATTTCATCCTCACACCCGTCCCATTTCACAGATGAGAAAAATGAGGCACAGAGAAGTTAAGTCACTTGCCTAAGGTCACACAGATCCCACACTCCTGCCCATGACACTAAATCTCCCTCTGGATGCTAGTGCCTGATAACACTTATTCTATTTGCCTGACATTTGCATCATCTCATTTTACTCTCCTGAATCTGCAGAGGAGGTAGGTATATGTCCATGAGGGGACCGAGGCTCAGAGAAGTTAAGATCCTGTCTGAGGTTACACAGCCGGCCCCTGAGGGAGGAGGATTTGAACCCAGCCACCTGAACCCTCAATCCAGCTTCCTTTCCACAACCTTATGCCATCGTGCCTCCTCTCTGCAGGAAGTCAACGTACTCCGTTGCCAACTCGGGGATCGACTGAATGTGGAGGTGGATGCCGCCCCCCCAGTGGATCTCAACAAGATTCTAGATGATATGAGATGCCAGTATGAGGCCCTGGTGGAGAATAACCGTAGAGACGTGGAGGCTTGGTTCAACACCCAGGTGGGGCTGGGGCCACTCGGGACCACAGGCTCCTGGAGCAGGGGCTCTCCTTGAAAGGAGCTTCACTCGGTCTGACCGTGCTCTGGGCCCTCTTGTGTTTCAGACCGAGGAGCTGAACCAGCAGGTGGTGTCCAGCTCGGAGCAGCTGCAGTCCTGCCAGGCGGAGATCATCGAGCTGAGACGCACGGTCAACGCCCTGGAGATCGAGCTGCAGGCCCAGCACAGCATGGTGAGTCGCCTCTGCCTGAGGGACCGGCCACAGCCCCTGGCAAGCCCTGACCCACCAGCCTCAGCACAGGGCTTATCCTGGGGCGTGATCACGAGGGATATGCAGACACCCAGAGCTACCGGGCTCTGGGTGGGACTCCTTCCCATGAACAGCTCTTCCTCTTTTCCCCTTACAGAGGAATTCCCTGGAATCCACCCTGGCAGAGACCGAGGCCCGCTACGGCTCCCAGCTGGGCCAGATGCAGTGCTTGATCAGCAACGTGGAGGCCCAGCTGGCTGAGATCAGGTGTGACCTGGAGCGGCAGAACCAGGAGTACCAGGTGCTGCTGGACGTCAAGGCCCGGCTGGAGTCAGAGATCGCCACCTACCGCCGCCTGCTGGAGAGTGAGGACTGCAAGTGAGTGGCTGTGCGCCCCGGAGAGCGAGGTGTGGGGACAGGGCTTCCTGGACCAGCCCTTGGGGCCTCGGAGAGGGTGTCAGTCCCTGCAGAGGCTTTTGCGCAGATGACAGGGATTGATCCAAAGCCTTTCTCTAGAGATCCTTTCTTGTCCCAGCTTGGTCATCACAGGGTCACAAGCCACCCCCCCCCCCCATAGTGTTTCCCCAACCATCGTGCTTGGCTGGGGGTTCCTCGTCCTCCTCCCTGCAGCCCTTGGGGGTTTCAGAGGCACTGAAGCCATTCGTTGTTGTCACCCACCTGTAATCACTCTATCCCCTAAATCTGTTGAACAGGAATCTCAGTCCCATGCCCCGATGCCAGATGCACTCTGATCTGATTTCATTTCCTCAGGCTGCCTGTGCACCCTTGTGCCACGGAATGCAAGCCTTTGGTTAGGGGACCTTACGTCTCAACTGGGCCCTGTGCTCCAGCTGGGCCCAGCGGCCCGGCTCCCCAGGTCAGCACCCAGATCCGCACCATCACCGAGGAAATCAGAGACGGGAAAGTCATTTCCTCCAGGGAGCACCTGCAGCCCTGCCCGCTGTAGCCAGCACACTGCAAGGACATGCCTATGGCTCTCGGCTCTAAACGACCCTCCATTCCCTAGAGGGGCTCCCCGCTCAGCAGATTTTTTTCTACCAAAATACTTCTTATATTGTGTTTCTGGACTTAACTGCTTTTATGCTATGCAAAACTAGGTTCCCCTGGACATAGACCCAATAAAGTGTGTTCTCTTGGTATTGCAAACTTGACTGTCTATTCTCGTGAGGTTAGTTAGTGGGGATGTTTGATCAAGCGTCACAGTAAAGCTACGGGTTTGGGTTTCAGGTCTGTCTTCTTTGGGTCTGAGTGGTAGGAAGTGACAGGATGATAACATATTTAAAAATAGGGATACCTTGGGCCCTGGCCCTCAGGAAGAGATGGACATTGTCATTACCCACAGGCTCAGCCCTGCCCATGGGTACCCACCTGGGGCGGCCCCGCAAGGGGCAAAGGCTCCCAAGCCAGGCCTCCTTCGTTGCCCTGCCTGGATCTGGGGGTTCCCTCTCCTTCCCTTCAGCTTCTCCTCCTTTGTCCCGCTTCCACCACCCTGCTGCCTCACCCCCAGGCCTGACACTGGTGACAGTTCAGGAGAGGGGTTTCCAGGACCAACCAGGGAGAGGCAAACCGCAGGCTGCCAGCCTGGGCTGACCACCTCTGGGAGGGGAGCTGGGCAATGAAGGCAGGAGGGCCAGGTGACTCCCTGTCCCCAGTGCCGGGTACAGGGCTGAAGTGAAGGGCGGCAGGGACAATGACGTGTGGGGGGGGTCAGACATGGAGCAGGGGGAGGGAAGCTCACTGTAGGGCAGAGGTCAGAGTGCCCCGAATTCTACTGGCCGAGCTGTGACCTTCCAGGCGTCCAGCCTAACTGCGCCGGGCCCCGGACACCCCTCTGAGCAGAGAACCATGGCCTGTGAGAAGTCTGAGGGCCCCACGCCTTCTTTGTCCCCCTGATTTATTCTTTAGTGGAGACCACAGACCCAGAGAGGACAGCAGCTTGCTCCAGGCCATACAGCAGTGAGTGGCAGAGAAGAGGCCATTGTCCGGCCATTCTGATTCTGACGCTGGTGCTCTTCCCAGCACATCATGTCTCACCCCACCCCGCCAACCCGAATCATTACTACCTGCTGGACAAAGTCAGAGGGGCAGCCCTACCCGGCCCTGCTTCTCTCTGTGCTCCACACTCCTGCTCTGGGGCTTGAGGTCTGCCTCTCCCCATTCTGGCCTGAGGCTCCGGAGGGGAGGGGTGGGCGGCCGGGGCTGCACAGAGCGCGTCCCACCCGTTTGCTGGTGCATGGAGACCAGCCAGGGATGGGGCCGTGACTGAGCCTTCCGACTACCACTCAAGCTGCCCTCCTCCTGCTGTTGTAGGCAGACAGACCGCGCAGGGTTGTGTCCCGACAAATAGTCACAGTCAACTCCTCCCACTGCCCAGCGCGTTCCCTTTGTGGGCGCACTCGACAGTGTATGGGGTGCCTCATCTCTGCCCCGTGGGATTGTGGGTGCTTTCTTTATGCAGCTTTGTCTAGGTTTTTATGAAATTTTTAGAGTATCTGCGCTGGTTAAGGAAGCCCTCCTATTCTCAACCTCGCACCCACCCTTGACTGGGTTCCAGCTTAAATCGCTCACTGCTGTGCAGACCAGACCTTAGCGCTGCTGGGGGCCTGCACTTGGCACCGTGAGTGGCAGGCTTAGGACGCCCTCTCAAGCCTTTTGATGCCCATGTCATTGCTCTTTTCTTGAAGGCAAGAGAGAGATGATATAAAACATTACATTTTATCAAATTTCTCCAGAGTGAACATAATCCTTTCTTTCAAGGTGGTTCTGATCTTGTTTATATACTTTGCCAAGATGCCATCTGGCTCATTGACACACACTCAGATCAATTAGTCAGTCAACAGATATGTACCGAGCACCCCATGCATGAAAAACCCTGTGCTAACGCAGGGGCACGTCTAGGGAGAAGTGGGGGTGCCCGGGAAGCAGCTGGACCCAATGTGGGATCACAGGACTTGTCCTCAAGAAACTGATGGCCCAGCTGGCCCAGGCATGGCAGGTGTGGGTATGGCGCAGGCTCTCAGGTTCTCAGGACAGGGAAAGGTCACTGAGAGCTAGGGATTTCGGGGAGATTTGGAATTAATGGGGGCCTTGAAGGATGGGCAGAGCAGGAAGGAGGAAGGCAAAGGGTATTTTAGAGCATGGCCATGGCATGTTCTGGGGACAGTGCAGACCCCATCTCAGCAGAGTGCACAGGTCCTGGAGGGAAAGTAATTCGGATACTTACTAAGCAAGATTGGTTCCTGCCGATAAGGGGTTCCAGGTAATTATTTCATCCTAATAAAAAGAGTGCTAAGGAAGAATGGAAATAGCCCAGAATGATTTAGAGGCTACTTCATAGCTTTAAAAATATTACTTATATGTTTTTTTAAAAGATTTTTTTATGAGAGAGAGAGCACGAGCAGGGGGATGAGCAGAGGGAGAGGGAGCAGAGAGAGAATCTCCAGCAGACTCCCCGCTGAGCACGGATTCAGATATGGGGTTCGATCTCAGGACCCTGAGATCATGACCTGAGCTGAAACCGTGAGTTGGATGCTCAACTGACTGAGCCACCCAAGTGCCCCTAAAAATATTACTTATATGTTTTATAAAATTACCTAAAAAAACTTACCAAGAATTTTTACCTATGCCCTCAGCATAGAATCGGCTTATGGGCCTCTCTCCCTCTGGCAGAATTGCTTTTGGCCCAGAGAACAGTTTGTTAGTGTTAGTGTGGTTGGGCACCGCTCCCCTACACAGAGCTGCCTAATCTCTTTCCATCTCTGAGCCTCAGTTTCCGCATCTATAGCAGTAGGGATAGTAAGACTGACTTTGGAAGTGTCTTTCTCTTCCAGCTCCCTACCCACTTTTTTTCTCCTTCCTTCCTTATTCCCTTGTTTTTTAAATATGTTTCCCTTCTCTGAAAATCCTTTCTTTGCTTTCTTACTTAGCACAATTCACCACAGGTGAGGCATTCATTCATTTGCCCTTTCCTTCTGAGACATCTGGAAGCCAGAACTGTGCTTGAATGATAGAGATTTCCAGAGAAATAGGAGGTCTGTCCTTGCCCCCAAGAATGTACAAGTCTTCCTGGGAAGATAGGGCTCAAACACCAGACAATCTGAGGACATCAGTGAAGGGAGGGCCAACAGATCAACCACCAGTCATTGCCATGGGCGTTCAGAGCCAGGAGGGCAAAGCAGGCCTGGAGCAGGGGTAGGCTCCAGAAACATTCCAAGCCTCAGTTTACTCATCTACTAAATGGGGCTATTGGCAATGCTAGTCTCATGAGATTGTTGTGAGCAGTGAATGAGAGAATGCCTAGAGAGAGCTCAGCTCGGGGCCTGGCAGTCCTAAGTACTTAGTGACTGATGGCTAGTACCATTAGCCTTGTCCTTAATTGGGCTGTGTAGGGGAGAAAATACCGTTCTGGTCAGCACAGGTGTGGAGCCCTGCCTAGGAACCCATGTGACCCCCCAGGGCTGTATAAACAGCATGAGGCTTCCCAGGCCCTGGCTGCTGTGGCTTTTCTGGGTCCTATGGATCCAGGGTAGCCCTCACTGAGCCCAGAGCACAGGAGGCTGCGACTTAGCAGGGCTTGGGTGGAGCCCTGTACTCGTATGGATGGGAAACATGAACACCAAAGGAGGCTCATCCAGGCTCTCAGCTCAGCTGCGTCCTTTGCACTGGGGCATGGGTTTCCAGAGAGAAGGTGAGGCAGCCAGTGGGCCCTGGGATTGTGTTGGGTGGGTGCTGGTCACACCAGGCTCCCGGGTATGGGAAGGGCATGGTGACTCATGAGAGCTCTAGATCTGAGGGCCCCCAAACACAGGCACCTGGCCTGGGGGATGGTGGCCTAGGTGCTCAGAGCCCATCTACGCTCCCCAGTGACAGCTGCTTAGCCTTGTCAGCTTGAGTACGGCTACATTCCGCCCATGTGGGGACTGGTAATCCTAGTTGTTGCCGTTCCTGAGCACTCACCATGAGCAGGTGCTGTTCTAGACGTTTCCTCAGCTCTGAGGTGGGGGTGACAAGCCTGGGCTCACAGGGCAACATGAAGGTGAAGAGACCATGCATGGCAGAGCAGTGAGGCCCACACCGGGAAGGTTGCTGGCACTCAGCTCACAGCTGTTCTCCTGACGGGAAGGTAAAACCCGTCTCTAGAAGAGTAAGCAGGACCCCAAACGGCAGGGCTGACTGGAAAGCAAGTCGCACGGGGCTCCAGCTGATGAGGCCCCATCTGCAGCACCACCTGCCCTCTGGCTCAGCTCTCGGCCCTTCTCCCAGGCCTCCTCCCTTGGCACATTGGGTTTTCAGGAAAAATAACCCACCCTTGTCAAGCTTTCTGGACATCAGCCCGGACAACTCTGGTAGCAGAGATGAAACGGAAGTTCAGACTGTGTCTTCTGAGGAGGCCTGTGATCATGCCCCCATACTCGGCCTCAGCCCCCAGGCAGCCGGCAGGAAGGGCTGCCCCACTTCTCAGCCAGGGCCTGGGGAGACATACCTTCCTACACATGGTACGTGTCACCACGGGCAGGTGCTCAGGTAGCTGACCTCTAGTCGTTTTGGCTGATGTTGGGGCTATACAACCAGCTAGATTTCCTGGTGAGGGAGGGAGTTGGGGGAGGTCTGTCCACCAGGGCTCTGCTCTGTCTGGGGCAACCAACTTTCCCATTTTGTGTGGGACTGAGAGGTTCCCAGGGTTAGGGGGCTTTTGCCACTAACACCAGAGCAGTACTGCAGAAACTGGGATCGTTGGCCACCATGGCCCTATTTCCAGGGCCATTCTAGAGCCTTCTGTGTCTCCTTGGGCATGAGGTCTCTGCTTCTTGCAACAACCGGGCTTGCTCTTCCATCGCCCAGGGGCCAACCTGGAGGCCTCCTCTACTCCCCTGAGCCCATAAAAGGAGATGATGCTAGAGAACGTCAAGACTGGGGCTGTGGGTTCCCACACCTCCTAAGGCGGAGGCTGAGATCTGGGCTTGGATGACAAGCCCCTTTGAAGAACTGATGGATACTTGGTCTTCTCGGCAACACGGGGCGGAGGAGACGTCTCGATGTAGCCATCAGTTCAACGGGGCTCCTGTTTTACGAGGCCAGGAAATGTTCATGGGAAGCTAAATAACAGGGTAATGAGGGGTTCCTATAGAAAGCGGTATTAACTTTAATGAGGAGAAAACCCTTTGTAAAGGGCAACGCCCACTGGGGCAGAGATATAAACCCGGGGTGAAGAGCTGCTTCTCCGCATTGGGGGGCGCCTAGCCTCGAAGACCCATCACTTGTGTCTGGGCTGCCGAGGCCATGGCTTCCAAGGGCCTCAAGGCCAGCTTCTCTTCGGGGTCTCTCAAGGGCCTGGGAGGGGCCGGTGGGGGCTCTGCTCGAGGGTCCATGATGTACTCCAGCAGCTCTTGCAAGCTCCCGAGCCTCTCCCGCGGGGCCCGGAGTTTCTCTGCGTCCTCCGTCGGGCTGGGCAGGAGCAGCTGCAGGGCGGCCAGCTGCCTTCCTGCTCTCTGCCTCCCGTCCGGAGGCTTTGCCACCAGCTACAGCCTGGGCGGGGGCTGGTTTGGGGAGGGCATCCTCACCGGCAGCGAGAAGGAGACCATGCAGTCCCTGAACGACCGCCTGGCCAGCTACCTGGAGAAGGTGCGCCAGCTGGAGCGCGAGAACGCCAGCCTGGAGTGCCGCATCCAGGAGTGGTGTGAGCAGCAGGTGCCCTACCTGTGCCCCGACTACCAGTCCTACTTCCGGACCATCGAGGAGCTCCAGAAGAAGGTAGGAGGTTCGGAGAGGCTCTGGCTGCCCAGGAGTCTGATGCCATGAGCCCTGGACTGGAAGCTGGAATACCTGTGCCAGAAGGCCTGCTCCCATGGGGCACGTCAGAGGTCATGGAGCGTGTTCACATCTCTGGCCTCGTCTGCTCCTCCCAACGAGGGAGATATCGTTAGCCCATTTCACAGATGAGAACACCGAAGCTCAGGCTGGTTAAGTGACTTATTCTAGCTGGTCCAGCTGGCAGCTGCGGGAGCCAGAGCCGGGCTCTATGAACTCACTGGCTGCTAGCATGGTCTATCTCTATGAGTTTTAATTTCTTCATTTCTTTTTTTAAGGTGAGGGGATTGAGCTTGACTTGTTTGGTGCAGATCAGGTTTTCTGTAAAGAACTCAGGGAAGGAGAAGCCCATAGCCCACATCCCCTGAGGGTCCCTGCTGGTTCCTGGGAGGGACCATTTGCGACCAAGGAATCACAGAGTACTCTTGTTCATGACCTGCCCTGAGCCCCCAGTGGCCTGGGAGACGGGAAGACAAGAGTTAGCCACCATGCCAGTTTTTGCTACAGCATTTCCACACTCCCCCATTCTATGCCAGGTTACGGGTCCCAGAGGCACTGCACTGGGAGGGGCTATAGAGGCTTCCTGGTCTGATCCCTACTTTGTGCCCGTAAGCCTCATGGAGCCTCAGATGCCAGGAATCCAGGGATGGTTGACTCCCTCTCTCAGGAGGTGGCCCTTGCCAGCTTTGGGGAGCTCCAGCCAGCAGATTGTCCTTCCTTTCACTGATGTCACTTCTTTATTTCCCCAGACCCTGTGCACCAAGGCAGAGAATGCCAGCCTGGTGGTGCAGATCGACAACGCCAAGCTGGCCGCAGATGACTTCAGAACTAAGTGAGTGTCCTGCTCGCTCCTTGGTTAGGGGCTGGTAGAACTGGACATTGGTGATGCCAGGACGCAGGGTTTTGGCTGCACTAAGTCCCTGAGGTATTAAGGTGGGACACACAGAACCAGGGCAGCCTGGGGTGGGATCTGACTTGGATGTAAAAAGGAAACGGAGCTTCAAGCATCCTGTTATGTACCTGCCAGATACGAGATGGAGCTGTCCATGCGGCAGCTGGTGGAGTCGGACATGAACGGCCTGCGCAGGATCCTGGATGATCTGACCCTGTGCAAGTCCGACCTGGAGGCCCAGGTGGAGTCCCTGAAGGAGGAGCTGCTATGCCTCAAGAAGAACCATGAGGAGGTGAGCATGGGAAGGAGGTGAACATGGGGAAGGAGGTGAACATGGGGAAGGAGGTGAGCATGGCGAAGAAGGTGAGCATGGGGGAACAGGTGCACATGGGGGAGCAGGTGGACATGGGGAGCAGGTAGGCATAGGGGAGGAGGGTGAGTGAGGCAGCCAGCTGGGACAGTTAGCGCTGACCCTGATCTGTGCCACAGGAAGTGAACTCGCTGCGCTCCCAGCTTGGTGACCGGCTCAATGTTGAGGTGGACGCTGCCCCACCTGTTGACCTGAACCGTGTTCTGGATGAGATGAGGTGTCAATATGAGACCCTGGTGGAGAATAACCGCCGGGATGCTGAAGAATGGTTCAACACTCAGGTAGGTAGCTGGAGAGAGTCAGTGTAATAGAGACACAGGGTGGGTCAGACAGAATTGACCTTGGGGCTCTGAATCAGGAAACTGAGTTTGAGCCTCAGCTCTGTTTTGACCTTGCTGCGCACCTTGGGCAGGTTGCTGTCCTCTAAGCAATAATGTCCTCAAAGATGAAATGAATGGGTTGGACTGGGTGTTCTGGAAGGTCCTTCTTGGCTCATGATTCTGTGCGGCCTCTGTAGACCTCTGAAGCTGAATCCCGGTGTTCCTGACCAGGTCCTGTGTGTGTATGTTTCAGACCGAGGAGCTGAACCAGCAGGTGGTATCCAGCTCAGAGCAACTGCAGTCCTGCCAGGCGGAGATCATCGAGCTGAGACGCACGGTCAATGCCCTGGAGATCGAGCTGCAGGCCCAGCAGAGCATGGTGAGCCCGAGGCTTGAGGAGGGCTCCTGGGGGACCAAACCCAGCAGCACATGAGCCCCCTGGGCCTCCATGCTCTGACCACACAGGCAGGCTTCAGGGGTTCAAGTTCTTGAGCATCAGGGACTTTTTGTGTAGGGTGGAATGAGGTCCCAGCCCCCATTCACAAGTGTCCCAGGGGTAAAAGACAGGAGACCTGTGGCAACCGACATGTCCCAGGGCAGCAGCTCTGTGTACTTGTGTAAGTACATTCATTCTGAGTAATTATCACGTCCTCAGGGATATCCTTAGTAGGGGAGATACTCTCTAGATCAGGGAGGCTATAGGGGCTAATTGGCTATCTCAAATGAGATGTCCGATTGTGGTTCATCTGGGTTCAAAGTGATTCTCTGAGCTTCTGTTCTTGGATTCTGAGGACTCGCTGCAACCCAGATGGATTAAGTGCATCTTCTCCGACTTCTCACCTTCATCTTTTGCTGTCACAGCGAGATGCTTTGGAATCTACCCTGGCGGAGACTGAGGCCCGCTACGGCTCCCAGCTGGGCCAGATGCAGTGCCTGATCAGCAACGTGGAGTCCCAGCTGGCTGAGATCAGGAGTGACCTGGAGCGGCAGAACCAGGAGTACCAGGTGCTGCTGGACGTGCGGGCCCGGCTGGAGTGCGAGATCAACACGTACCGAGGCCTGCTGGAGAGCGAGGAGGGCAAGTGAGTGGCATTGCACGCTCGCTCGTCCTCCTGATGCAGTCTACAAAGTTCTGGGGAGACCCCATGGTGCCTGGGAAGAGCCCAGCATTTGGAGTCAGGAGCCCTGGGGTTTAAGTTCTGGTCTTATTACAAATTCATCATGCAACCCCAGCAAGTCCTTTTTCTCTCTGGACCTCTGTTTTCCCATTGGTAAAACAAGGGGGCAGGACTGGGTGATTTTTAAGGTGCTCTGAGTTATTGAAAACAGTAACTGGAAAATCACAGTAATCTGAACTTTCTCTTTCTCTTAGGCTTCCCTGTAACCCATGTGCTCCTGACCACTCGTCTGCCAAGTCGTGCCTCCCCTGCCTTCCTGCGGTCTCCTGCGGTCCTGGTGTGGTCCACACCACCTGCAGCCCCCGCCCTATGTGCGTGCCCTGCCCGGGGGGCCGGTTCTGAGAGTGACTGGCCCAGAAAGTCCAGGCCAGTATCCAGGGCCTGGACTTGGCCTCTATTCAACCCTAACCCTAGAGCCTGATCCCCTCTCTCTGTGCAGAGCGTGCTGGGGCCTGGCTCTGAGAGGGCTCACTGCAGATGCATCCCTCCAAGTCTCTCCAAGCCTGTCACGAAGGCTGGCCATCCCTGAAAGCCTTAACTCCTCATCATTTCAGTGGGTGCCAGCCAGACTCTCTGTTTTCAGGCTGCCTCTGGGGTCAGGTTTTCCTTCCAGGTGCTGTTTTAGTGGGTTCTGGAATGCAGTAGAAGTCTTCTGTGGGCAGAATAATAAAGTGCATTTGGCTTTGGCTCTCTATGCCTAATGGCACTGTTCTGGTGTCCCTGTTGTATGTCTCTGTTGGGTGAAGAGAGGGGTGACTCCTGGTCAGATGGATAGGGATGTTTGACTGCGTATGACAAGGGGATGACAGGGTCCCTGTGGCCCTGTTTGGGGTGACTAAGGGCCTCCAATGGGGCTTTTTGCTCAGCAGCTCAGCTTTCCTGATGAAGACGCTTCTCCAAGATTCCCATGTGGTGACCCGTATTACCAGACCTCTTCTACTTTGCTCCTTAGTCTATATGGCCACCCTGGGATCCCAGAGGAGGGTGGATAAAGCCAGGGCCAGTACAAGGTGAAGCATTTTAGGCTCCTTTTCAATTCATGCCTCTGGTTCTCATAAGAGAAGCAATGCGGACATCCCACACCGGGGTATTTTCATTTCATTCCTTCCACTGCGATACTTTCACACAGCCCTCCAACTCGGCAGATCTCCCCAAAACCTACACCCCTGCAGGTGCAAGAGTGAGCCCACCATTGTGACCTCCACCTACAATTCAGATATTCTTTTTTTTTTTTTTTTTTTTTAATTTTTTTATTCTTATGTTAATCCCCTTACATTACAACATTAGTTTTAGATGAAGTGTCAATTCAGATATTCTTGTCTGTAAGAGACTCATCATGTTCTCTGTGCCTTTGGCATCTGATGCTGCACACAGAGCCTTTGGGTACCAGAGCATTTCCGCATGGAAGTGGGAGCTCCCAGCCTCTTGGCCCAAAGATTCTGGTTTATGTCCAGACTGTCCTCCCCCAGTAGACCAGGAAAATGCCAAGCTCCATGGATTCCAATGGGAAATGGTGATGAAGATAAAACTTTCTCAGGTAGAAAGGAAGGCAGGTTGTCTCCAGATAGCCCTGTGCTCCTTATAAGATGCCAAGAGCACCACTATGGAATTTTAGTGATGTTAGGGGAGTTGTAACAGCACACAAGGTGGAGAACAGATTGGGGAAGGACAGGTGACCAAGTGGGCCTGAGACCCCCACCCCTTAAGGGGGCCTGGTATCATTCACCCTGATTCAACTTTAGAGTTGTCCCTTTAATAACCCCCCATAAAGGAGAGCCTGGGGCTTTGGTTTCTCCCAGCCCCCTTGCTCCTGGCATCCTGCACTGCCTTGGCTTTGGTCTTCTTGGAACACCTTGGCTGGTTTTGTTGAGGCTCAGTCACTGGAAGAAGATGATAGTCTCATGATCATTCACTTCATTCAACAAACCTTTGCCGAGCACCTTCCTGGGCCAGACAGTGTGTCAGGTGCCAGGAGCAGGATTGACCCTTGTCAGAGGGAGGCCTTGGGGTGGGAAAAGAAGGGCACCCACTCCCTGCCTCAGTGGTAGGAGGAGGCCTGCTGAAGGGGCCGTGGCGTTAGCGTGATGAAGACGGGCTCCGAATGTAGAGTCAGACTGACCTGGGTTCAAATCCTGTCCCCAGCACTTACCGCCTGTGGGAGCTTTAGCAGGGGGTGCCCCATTGCTGAGTCTCACTTTCCTCATCAGTAAAACAGAAGCCATGACACTAAACGTACTCTGAGGTCCGTACTGCTTTCCCGAGCATTTGCTGGGCCTTTGAAAATGGCTCAATATTGTTGACCGTCTATCCTAGCTGGAGGCCTGGATTGCCCTGAGGCTGGGCATCTGCCTCTTCCCTGTCCAGACTTTCATTTCTGAGCTTTCCTTCCAGACAGCAATGCCTAGCAGCCAAAGTAGAGATGCCGTTCTGTGGCTTATCTTTTCTGATTCGGAGAAAAGTCAGGCTTGGGGGACCTGCAGTCAGCAAGCCGTGCAAGGGTTGAGCACACAGCTCTAGTTAACTCCATGTCCCATCAGCCACACTTCCTCCTTATGACATCCTTTGTGGTCCAAACCCCTTCCAAACCCATCCTACTTCCCTCCAAGATGCAGCGAACCAGATCCTGCAGAGCCTTGCCTCTTACTATTATTTACGTCATCTGCTTGTGCTCTTTGAATGTAATGCTGTTCCCATTAAGTCAGAGATTCTCAACCTTGGCCGCACTTTGGAATGACGAGCATATAGATCACTGGTCTGACGCCCAGCAACCCTGACTTAGTTGGTCTCGGATATGGCCTGGGGTTGGGGGTTTAAAAAGCTCCCCAAGTGATTCCAGTGCACAGCCAGGGTTGGGGGTTCCTTTGTCGGTGGGGAGGACCTTCCGGCTTGGCAGCTGGGGCCTCAGGCAGCTCTGCCGTCGCCATCATGCTGGCGGATCCCTGACGGGTGCTTTTGACTATCTCTCAGCTCTGGCTTTTTTCTCTCCTTTAATCTCAAACATCCGCACTGAACTTGAAATTTCAGTTATCATATTTTTAATTCCAGGGAGTTATTTTTTTGTTCTCTGTTCCTCTTTTATAATATCTATCATGACTGCCGGTTCTTAACTCTGAGGTCATTATAAAATACACACACATGTATATATATTAGTGTATTAATAGATTGTTTTAGAGTCCGCGTTGTTTCCGTTTCCCCCAGTTTCCTCTTAACTGTTTTGTTTATTTGCTTGTTTTGTTGTGTCTCTGTCTGTGATGCTGGAAACTTCTCTCAAATGTCTGGGGATCCTTCTGCTTATGTTTGATGACACAACACTATGGACGGGTTGGCAAACTGGCTTTTGGATGGTAGAACTACCTAAATTCAGCTTTGATAAATCTTTTGTTTGGGGTCGGTCTGGTTTTTCAAAGAATGGAAGGAAGGAGACAGTCTGGGGCCAGGCCCCTGCTTGCAACCTACCTATCCTTGTTTATTTTTATTTTTTAAAAGGATTTTATTTATTTGAGAGAGAGAGAGCGCGGGAGAGAGAGCACAAGCAGGGGGAGCGGCAGGCAGAGGGAGAAGCAGGCTCCCTGCTGGGCAGGGAGCCCAACGCAGGACTTGATCCCAGGACCCTGAGATCATGACCTGAGCTGGAAGCAGACGCTTAACCGACTGAGCCACTCAGGCACCCCCTACCTACCCTTGTTTATTTTATTTTTATTATTATTATTTTTTAAAGATTTTATTTATTTATTTGAGAGAGAGAGACTGAGAGAGAGAGAGCATGAAAGGGGGGAGGGTCGGAGGGAGAAGCAGACTCCCTGCCAAGCAGGGAGCCCGATGCGGGACTCGATCCAGGGACTCCAGGATCATGACCTGAGCCGAAGGCAGTCGCTTAACCAACTGAGCCACCCAGGCGCCCCCTACCCTTGTTTAAATGGGCCCTCCACCCTGGACACAGTCAGCCCCCAGTTCTCACTGGTGTTTCTTCCGCGTTTGCTTCCACTTCCTTGCCCTTCTCTGAGTGACTTTCCCTTCTCTCCCTTTTTCAAATACACTTCTTTGCCCAGTAGCTGGCTTTGGCCTCAGAGGTGTTGGGGTACAGTGGATAGGCTTTGGACTCAGACAGAACTGAGTTTGAGAACAGGCTGCACATGCTCCTGCGCTGGGTCCACCTGTCCCTGTCCCCATCCTTCACCCGGCCGGGGCTTTGAACAATGCCGTTTTCCTTTTTCACACACACTCTCACGTGAGACCCAGTCCTTCCTCTGTCATGTGAACTGATGCTCATGCCAAGAGTTTGAATTTAGTGGATTTTGCTGAAGGTCTCGCAAACACCACAGAGTGGGACTGCACTCCACAGCATGGCCCCTCAGCTCCTTCCTGGTATCTGTCCTCCTCGCTCCTGCAACCCTCTCCCCTTCACCCCTTGCTTCCATGATTGTCCTGGGAACTTCCAATTCTTCTCCCTTTTCTCCCTCTGATGTCTTGTCAGCCAACATCCAGGCACTTGGGGTCCCATCTTCTACCCCAAGAACTTAGTGTATTTTTTCAAGTAAAGACAGCTCTGGGACGCCTGGGTGGCTCAGGTGGTTAAGTGTCTGCCTTCGGCTCAGGTCATGATCCCAGGGTCCTGGGATCGAGTCCCTGATCAGGCTCCTTGCTCAGCGGGAAGCCTGCTTCTCCCTCTCCCACTCCCTCTGCTTGTGCGTGTTCTCGCTCTCTCTCTCTCTGGCAAATAAATAAAATCTTTAAAAAAAAAGACCGCTCAAATAAGTCAAACAGAGAAAGACATGTATCATATGACCTCACTGATATGAGGAATTCTTAATCGCAGGAAACAAGCTGAGGGTTGCTGGAGTGGGGGGTGGGGTGGGAGGGAGGGGGTGACTGGGTGATACACACTGGGGAGGGTATGTGCTCTGGTAAGCACTGTGAATTGTGCAAGACTGTTGAATCTCAGATCTGTACCTCTGAAACAAATAATGCAATATATGTTAAGAAAAAAAAAAAAGAAGAAGAAGAAGGTAGCAGGAGGGGAAGAATGAAGGGGGGGAAATCGGAGGGGTAGACGAACCATGAGAGACGATGGACTCTGAAAAATAAACTGAGGGTTCTAGAGGGGAGAGGGGTGGGAGGATGGGTTAGCCTGGTGATGGGTATTGAGGAGGGCACATTCTGCATGGAGCACTGGGTGTTATGCACAAACAATGAATCATGGAACACTACATCTAAAACTAATGATGTAATGTATGGGGATTAACATAAGAATAATAAAAAAAAAAAAGACCGCTCTTTCTGCAAGAGGAATTCTGGTGGCAGGTATTAAGATCTAGATGCTCCTCCTATACCTTAGTGGTTCTCAAGCCCGCCTGGAGAACTCATTTAACACAGATGGCTGGGCCCCACCCTCAGAGTTTCTGACTCAGTTGGTCTGGGGTGGGCGTGAGGAATTTGCATTTCTAGCACGTTCCTGAGTGATGCTGCTTTCTGGAGGCCACACTTTGAGAACCACTGCTATACCTTCTTTTTTTTTTTTTTTTAAGATTTTATTTATTTGAGAGAGAGAATGAGAGACAGAGAGAGAGAGAGAGAGAGAGAGCACATGAGAGGGGGGAGGGTCAGAGGGAGAAGCAGACTCCCTGCCGAGCAGGGAGCCCGATGCGGGACTCGATCCCGGGACTCCAGGATCATGACCTGAGCCGAAGGCAGTCGCTTAACCAACTGAGCCACCCAGGCGCCCCTACTGCTATACCTTCTTATAGTAATAATTATTTTACGGTTTTTTGGGTGAGGATTAAGTGGGCAAATTAATGCCAAGCACCCAGCACGGTGCCTGGTACTTGTATAGATTCAATAAATGCTGGTTATGATTTTGTAGGCTGGTCCAGTGAGTCTCATTCCAACTAGTTGGTATCATCATCATAACCTCCTTCCATCTGATGCCACTGTCTTCTCTAAATAGTTAATCCAGACAAAAGAATTGGAATTTATGGTTGGTGCAACAAATTTCAGGGAACCGGGCTACATGGCATTTCCCCTTCCCTGGCCCTCTGCCAACCCTTCTAGAAATAGATGAAAAAATAATACAAGTACTTACACCCCAATATCATATTGAGAAGATTAATGAATAAAAAGTGGCTCTCTAACCCCACATATTAAACATGTGATATGTGAGCCCACAGGTATTGTAGGCAGGACTGAAAACCACTGGTCTTGCCTATTGCCAAATTTTTTTTTTTTTTGAGAGGGAGTGAGGACAAAGGGAGAGGGAGAGAGAGAATCCCAAGCAGCCTCCATGCCCAGTGTGGAGTCCAACTTGGGGCTCAATCTCACGACCCTGAGATCATGACCTGAGCCAAAATCAAGAGTCGGACGCTTAATCACCTGAACCATCCAGGTGCCCCTTGTCTGTTGCTCTCTTAAGAAATGCCCAAGGCTTCTCCTGGCTTAACTCACCCCAGGGCTGCAGAGGGTCGCTTCTTAAGGGAGCTGATTCACACTGCTCCCCGTCTTTGAAATCTAGATGCTCCTCCTATACCTTAGTGGTTCTCAAGCCTGCCTGGAGAACTCATTTAACACAGATGGCTGGGCCCCACCCTCAGAGTTTCTGACTCAGTTGGTCTGGGGTGGGCGTGAGGAATTTGCATTTCTAGCACATTCCTGAGTGATGCTGCTCTCTGAGGTCCCGAAATGAGCCCTGCATGGCAGAAAGTAAAAATAGAGCCTGCTGCAGCGGGTCCTCCCCTGTCCTTCAACAAACAATCCTCAGACTGTCGACGTCTGTATATGGAGCAGTGATAATGAAGGGAGGATTCAGAGATGGTCAAGATAGAGCGTCTGCCTCACGGGGATGGTCCTGAGACTGATTTCCTTTTCTGAGAGAGGGGTCCTCACGTCTCTCTTTCTGACTAGCATCCAGCTGACGAGATGCCCCTGATTCTTAGGCTTTCTGTCTGTGTCTTGAGTTTGTTCTCTCCTCCCTGACATCACTTCTTCCCCTGGGTAGGAGGATGATACAGGTGTAGAAGCCTCCGAGGTTCTGTTTCCTATCTCCCTGGATTTATACCACTGAACTATCCATGCAGCTTCTAGCACCCACAAACTTCCTCCTTGGGGGGCAGGCCTCTCCCCATAGGAAATGCTCTCATTAAAAGGAACAGCTGCTGCCCCACAGAACCACGGCCTTTCTCAGGCCCGAGCAGGCGGGGGTGCAGTGGGCAAGACCATTGGTGGCACAGGGCCAGGTGCTGTGGTCCTCTGGCAGCCCCGCCCCGGTAATGAGGCCCCGGACACCGAGCTGATCCTTTGAAGATGTGTTCTGAAGCTCTCCCCTGGTGGTCAATGACAGGAGCCCAGTGTCCTGCTTTAGCCAAATGACTAGCTTCGCCTCTTTTATGGGGAAAGGAACTCCTTATTGGAAACCAATTATGAATTAATTAGCAGCTTCCTCTGGGGCTGAGCAGCAACATCAACACCACCCCATGATGACTTCCTAGAGCGAACCCCCTCATTCCAGGGGTATAAAAAGTCCCAGGCAGGTTGGGGTCTGCAGACACTGGCAATCCAGGTGACTACTGCTGAGGAGAAGGACCTCCCCGACATGCCATCCAACTGTTCAGCTTCCATCAAGAGCTGCCCGAGGCCCTCCTCCGGCTGTTCCAGCAGCCTGAGCTGCCGGCCTGAGCTGTGCCTGGGTTATGTCTGCCAGCCTATGGCCTGCGTGCCTTCTGTCTGCATGCCCACCACCTACCGGCCCACCAGCTGCCTCTCCAAGACCTACCTCTCCGGCTCCTGCTGGCCCAGCAGCTGCCGGCCAACCAGTGGCATCTCCAGCTCTGTGGGCACCTGCAGCTGGTACTGTGAGGGCTCCTTCAATGGCAACGAGAAGGAGACCATGCAGGTCCTGAATGACCGCCTGGCCAGCTACCTGGGGAAGGTGCACCAGCTGGAGCAGGAGAACGCAGAGCTGGAGAGCAAGATCCAAGAGGCATGCCAGTCTCAAGTGGCCACCATGTGTCCCGACTACCAGTCTTATTTCAGGACCATTGAGGAGCTCCAGCAGAAGGTGAGGGCAAGTAGTGAATAGACTCACTGGGAAGGCAACCAGAAGAGCAGAAGAGCTAGCATTCCGGGTTTGAATCTTGTTAATTCATTAAGCCACATTCAGGGGAAAGAGATGTCCCTAGAGCATAGGATTAGCTCCTAATTTGAGCATTCAGCTAGAGCCCTTAACATGGAAGAAGTCTGGGATTTAGTCTCCATTCTACTGCTGCATGACTTTGGGAGGGCCCTGCCCTTCCCTAGACCTCAGTGTCCTCATCTGTAAACTGGGGATAATAAGAGTTCTCACCTGGTGGGGCTGTCACAGGATTCCACGAATCGAGGCAGGTGAAGTGTTTAACACAACCTCTGGTACATGGTGAGTTTTCAGTAAATGTTAGTGGTTGTTAAGGCCCCGTCTGTCCCATGAATGACTTCAGACTTAATGGGATTCTTTCCTTCCACATTGTTCATTGCAACCAAATGGGGCAGTTGGATTTATGAAGACCTAGGTGCTTAACAAATAAATCCCATGTTCTCCAAGGACTAGCAGTTCACCAACTATTCCCCAGGGCTCTAGGGAAGAGGGGCTTCTGCAAGGATGACTCCCAGGCTGCTGAACCCTCTCAGCTACTGGCTTCTCACTTGGGTTCTTTCTCCTTTTTCTTGTCCTGAATTAACCCCCTCTTGTGCATTGGCCCCCAGGTTCTGTGCACCAAGGCAGAGAATGCCAGGATGGTCGTGCACATTGATAACGCCAAGCTTGCTGTGGACGACTTCAGGACCAAGTGAGTTTGGCCGGGGGCCTGCACATCTTTGGGGGCAGCTCTCCGTTAGTTTCAGAGAGGCCTGGAGAAGCCCCCGCATTTCCAGGGCTTCCCCGATTTCTGTGTTCAGCACCAGCGCTCAGCTGCTGACCGTGCCCTTGCACAGGTATGAGACGGAGCTGTCCATGCGGCAGCTGGTGGAGGCCGACACGAGTGGCCTGCGCCGGATCCTGGACGAGCTGACCCTGTGCAAGGCCGACCTGGAGGCCCAGGTGGAGTCCCTGAAGGAGGAGCTGCTGTGCCTCCAGAAGAACCACGAGCAGGTGAGCCCTAAAGTCAAGCTGACGTGGCCCTGGGAAGCTGAGTGGGAAGAATGTGAGGTTTTGGGGTTGAAATTCCCAGGGGTGCCATGTCATGTTTCTGGGACTTGCCCAATTTACTGAACCTTTCTGAGGCTCCTCGTCTGTAAAACAGAGCAGCACTAGCACACAGGCTGCTGTGAGCTTTAAGGGAGTCCATGGGTGTGAAACCCCTGTCACTTGGTCCGTGCTCAGAGAGGCGAGCGACCTCCTCTTCTGCATCGTGGTCTTTTGTGACTGCCAGATGCTTGCGGTGACTGCACGTGTTTTTCTCATGCAAGCATTGAGAAAACATTCTGGGGGTGTAGTGGTCCCTGAGGGCCCGAGGGGGTTGTGTTCCAGAACTCGCAAGCAATGGCCTGTCCATCTCTGTCAGGCTCGGCTGTTGGGGTGACCCCCATCCTTCCAAGGGAGGGTCGAGTGCGGTGGTTTTCTTTTTTCGGTCCCCACCCTGTTCTTCCACTCTCCTGTTTGCATATAATATACTTGATATAAAAGTCACAGGTCTTTATTTTCTGATTTCCCCCCTCATCTCCTGCAGGTCCTCGGAGGGAGATTCCTCCACCCTGGGCACCCGAGTGCTGCAAAGCCCACCAGAGCTCTGGTGTCTCCCCGCCCACCCCCCCTCTCTCAGTTGACTCTCAACCCCTTGACTTGGGATTTGAAAGAACAAGGGTCTCTGAATCCTGGCTGGGTTTCCTTAGGCTTAAATGTAAAGTAACAATCAGTTACCGCATACTCACTCAGTGCCCTGAGGTAGCTGACTCATCCTATTTAAATCAGAGAGCTGGGAACCGCACTGGGAGGCCACTAATGAGGCATCCTCACACACCCCGGGGCAGCCTCCGAGACAACTTTCTCTCCTTGGCAGCCAAGCCTAGGGAGGCGCCTGCTCCACTCGGGCCTTGAACCAAGTAAAGCCAGACTCCTGCTGCCCTCCGTCCCGGATGAACACGGGCTGGGAGGGTGGCTGGGAATGCAGGCGCACGGGTTTCGCTTTGTAGCCCAAGGAGATCAAACAAATCCCGACGTTGCTCTCGGCTTCTGCCAAAGTGACAGGAAGAGCGATGGGGTGCTTCTGCCCTTATGGGAGTGTCCGGCCGGAGCTGGAAGACCACAGGGCACGCTGCAGAGTGGACTGCAATCCTCAAAGGGCCCCTCTGACATAGACATCTTAGCATTTTTGTTCCATCATTTTATGTCTCCCTGGGGTGGTGACCCTGTGACTTCATGCTTGTGCCTTTTCAGGAAGTCAGTGCCCTCCGATACCAGCTGGGGGACCGCCTTAACGTTGAGGTAGATGCTGCACCCCCCGTGGACCTGAACAGGATGCTGGAGGAGATGCGGTGTCAGTATGAGACTGTGGTGGAGACCAACCTCAGGGACGTGGAGGAATGGTTCAACACGCAGGTGGGCCTCTCACAGGTGGGGCCGGCCTCCCTAGTGTCCCTGAGAAGGTACTCCTGCCCTTCTTCTGTCTCCCCCATTGCAGATGGAGGAGCTTAATCAGCAGGTGGCCACGAGCTCCGAGCAGCTTCAGAGCTACCAGTCAGACATCATTGATCTGAGACGAACTGTCAACACGCTGGAGATCGAGCTGCAGGCCCAGCACAGCCTGGTGGGTACTGGATCCCAGGTGGCATTGCATTTAGGTGCAGGCATCCAGGAGGGAGGAGGAGGCCCAGATTCAGACACCATGGTTGCTTGCCCAGCTGATGTCTCCTAGAGGGAGTTTCTCCCCAGACCCAGCACAGAGATCAAAGGGGCATGTCTCACATCTGACATGGGGCAGGTGGCCACTTGTTCTCTGCTTGGTCTGTCCTTCCAAACCTATGCTGCCTATTGGAGTGATAACACATCCCATGCTCAGGTTCCTCTCCGGATGAGTGAAATCATAGTCTCTGGAGGTGGGGCCTGGGCGCCAGGATTTTCTAAAAGCTCCCATGTGACTTTAATGTGCAGCCAGGGCTGAAGACCATGGATCTAAATAATGCCATAGGGGATGAGCCTGGTGAACCTCAGATCCAACGTGTAAAGCTAGACTGAGGATGAAGAAGGAATAAGGGATTTAGGATCACATGGACCTGGGTTCAAATTCTAGACTTGTTACCGACCAGCTGCTTAAGTTTGAATAACTCACTCAGCCTTTTTGGGGTTAGTTTCCACAGTGACTTAGGTGGGGAGGGGTCATTCCCAACCCCAAAGAGAGAGGTGGCTCTTCTTGAGCTCTTCTTTATGAACCAGGAAAATACATCTACTCCTCCACTATTTTGTCTTTCCCTTTGTCTTAGAGGGACTCTCTGGAATCCACCCTGGCAGAGACTGAGGCCCGTTATGGCTCCCAGCTGGCCCAGATACAGTGCCTGATCAGCAACGTGGAGGCCCAGCTGGCTGAGATCAGGTGTGACCTGGAGCGGCAGAACCAGGAGTACAAGGTGCTACTGGACGTCAAGGCCCGGCTGGAGTCAGAGATCGCCACGTACCGGGGCCTGCTGGAGAGCGAGGACTGCAAGTGAGTGGGCCCCGCTGGGGCTGTATAGATGCGGGCAAGGGTTGGAGGAGGTCATGGGAAGCAACTGGGCCTACCCATGAGTTAGAGCCCTCTCATGATTAAGAAGCAGTTGGAAAGCTGCTATGACCCAAAGAAAGTCAGGCAGGTGTTCATGCTGCCATCCCAAACCTGGCCCATTGGGGAGACCATTGTGTTCCTTTCTGTGTCAGCAAACTCCTTCCAAGGGCTTCCCAGGTGCAGGGCATCATGGGGGACGTGGGGCTAGATGGTGACAAGGCCTCTGCTCTCAGGTTGTTTCCATCTGTTTAGGGAGATAGGCAAGCAACTGGAGCTCATACTTGGGGGGAAAGGTTTTCTGCACTTGGGAGGACACGGGTAGCTTTAGTGTGATCAAGTTGTGGTGGGAAGGAGGACAGGAAAGATTGGTGAGGCCCATCCCTGAAAACCATGAAGGCCATGCTGGGGAGGGAGGACCTTCTTTCTTTCTTTCTTTTTCTTTTTTTTTTTTTTTAAAGATTTTATTTATTTATTTAACAGAGACAGAGATAGCGAGAGCAGGAACACAAGCAGCGGGAGTGGGAGAGGGAGAGCAGGCTTCCCGCTGAGGAGGGAGCCTGATGCGGGGCTCGATCCCAGGACCCTGGGATCATGACCTGAGCCGAAGGCAGATGTTTAACGACTGAGCCACCCAGGCGCCCAGGAGGACCTTATTTCATAGGCAATTGAAAAGTCTAATTTTTTTGGTGGGGGGAGGAAATGATAAAATTTGCTCAACTGCCTATCTCCCCAGTGAGATGGTAAACACCTAGAACTCAGAGACATTATAAATTCTTTTTATCTCCTGCACCTGGCACATAGTAAATGCTCAGTAATGTTTCTTGACTGAGTCCGTGAAAGCTCAAAGCTGCTCTTTAGGAAGATGGTACGGATGGCTGCAGGATGGACAGAGTAGAGGGAAGAGGGTCCAGGCAAGGAACGTGTTCAGGAGGCCATGGCCATGGTCTGGGTAAGCAGTGGGGAGGGTTGGAAGCTGGGCAGTGCAGATAGGCTCAGTAGGGCCTGGTGGTCACCTGGGCGCAGGACACCTCAGGACAGTGGACACCTGGTGGGCTGATTGCTGTTGCAGGCTGTTTCTTATTCAGCATTCAGCCTTGCTTTTCTGTCATTTGCTCTCACCCTCCGGGGCAAGAGTTGCAAAGTTAAATACTCTTCAAGGAGCAGGCTGTTAACGTGCATGAGTGACACGGCTCACTGTGGGGCTGTGGAGGACCAGAGAGCTATGCCTAGTCCAATGAGGGCACTGCCCCCACCCCCCAAGGCTGTTTCTACCGTGTGAGTTGCAGATCCAGTATGGTTGGGTCTTTTGATTGTTCAAGAGAAGCTGGGGATCTGGACGTCTTTTAAATATTAAATTCTTCTGATTTTTAAGTATCTTCAACAAATTAAAAAAAATACAGTGCCGTCCATATGAAACATATTTCAGGCTGGATGTGGTCCCTGGGCACCTGTCCAGTTTCTGGGCTATTTGGCTCCCATCTACTGTCCAGGGTGTTTCTGGTTTTGAGCCCACACCTGTCGGTCTCTGAGCTCATCCTTTCTCCTTTTGCCATGTATTCCTTCTGTATGAATTACTTAGTTCCTCTTAGTCAACAACACTCTTATGACACGCCTGCTCCTGGCCGGGTTTGCAGGGTGCGCATTCATATGCGGCTGCTGACCTCACTGTTCAATGGGGAAACGGACCGTGACAGAATAACCACCAATCACTCTGGGAGGAGTCACAGGGTACCCCTGGGGGACTTGATACAGCGAGATCAGGGAGGGCCTCAAGGAGAATGTGACAGTTGAGTTGAAGTTCGAAGCTGTTCTTCATCATGGCCCATGTGGAGTCACTGAAGGTTTTAGGCAGGGAGGGGCATGCTTCTATTTGTGTTTGTAGAAGATGGCGCTGCCCTCGAAGTTGATAGTGGTTAGGAGGGGCAAGAGAGGGGCTGGGGAGACCAGTGAGGGGGCCACTGAGGTCTTACAGGCAAAGGTGATGGAGGTGGGACTAGGGAGGCTGAGTGGAGAAGGTGAGCAGTGGGTGAGTTTGAGAGGCATCTGGGGGGCAGAACCACGGCACGTGTTGCTGAGTTGGACTTTTTTCTAATCCTGCCCCACGTGCCTTTCTTCCACAGGTTGCCCTGTAACCCATGCTCCGCTCCCTCCTGTCCCCCTTGTGCACCTTCCCCCAGCATGCCTGGCACCATCTGTGTGCCCCGCACCGTCTGCGTGCCTTGTGTGCCCTGCCCTCCGGGCCGCTACTGAAGTCCCTCAGCATCGATGGATCCAGGAGAGACCCGAGCTGGGTGCCTGGAGCCTCCTCAGGCAGAGTCTGACCACGGTCAGGGGCCAGCAAGGAAGCCCTCCAGCAGCTGCCCTGGGAGGTGGGCTGCGTGCAACATGCTCTGATCTGCAGGGGGTGCCCTAGCCCCCACTTCTTAGAAGCTGCTTCTCACTTCCACCTGCCCATTACTCTCTTTGCTGATGTTTCTGGTTGTCTCTTCTGCCTCAAGAACATATTCTTTTAACTGGAAAATAAAGCCCCATCCAGTGGCCCTGCAAGCATATCTTTCTCTGTTTGTCGCTTTGTTGCTGTATCCACCAGCCAGTTCTACTCAGTTGGGCTCAAGAGGAATGTGCCCAAATTCTATATTTATTTTTATGCCCCGTCTGTTTCCACAGAGGCTTGGGAGGCACTCGCTAGAAAGTCCTACATGCCATAAACTAGTTAAAGCCAGGTAATTGGTCCAGAGCCAAGTAATAAAAGAATAAAGAGAAGAGGGAGATAATTATGCCAGAAACCTAGGCCAAACTACTGTAATTGAGAATAATACTGTTATAATCCCACCCCTCCACCTCATTACAACTGGTACAATGGGATCATTCATTCATTCATTCAAATAACCTTCACTAATGGCCTCCTACGTGCAGATTTGGCATTAGGGGCTGGCTAAGCCCTGGGTAGTCCTCCAGACATTTTGTTAATGCCCCATTTACACCTTGCGACAATCTGTGACAAAGATACCATTATTTTCTCTTTGTAAATGAGGAAGCTGAGACCCAGAGAGGTTAAGAAACTTGCCCAAGGTCACACAACTAGTAAGAAATAGACCCAGGACTCAGTATAGGCTGTTAGGCCCCAGGGAGATTCAAGCAATTCATAATTCTGAGTCCTCATATTTGCAAACTACAGCTGGGTGCAGGGGCTACAAAAAAATGCAAGGGATCCCCGCTGTCCAGATGCCGAGGATTGGAGAGGGGGCTGAGGCCAGTGTGTGTAAGACCCCACTCTTCCTCAATAAGGGCCAGATGATGATGATGATGATGATAATAATAATAATAACCATGACTACCACTTACTGAGCACTTATGATGCACCTGGTACTGTGCTGAGCATATTATATAAACCAGCCTAGAGCACCTTGCACAACCACCGTGTAAGGGAGACATCGTGTCCATTTTAGAAAAGAGACACTGAGGAGTGGAGGATGGGTTAGCCAGTTGCCCAAAGTTACATGCAAGGACAAAGATTTGAACCCAGGTCCATTTGCTTCCACTGAAGCATTTATTCGAACCACTCTGCTAGACGGTCACATTCCTACCTAGAAAGAGCACACACTAGCAAAGACTGGGAGAAAGTACTAGCGTGGGGAGAGCAGGAAGGGCCTCACGCAGCTGGTGGCATTTGAGAGGGGCCTGAATGTCTACAGAGCAAATGAGAGGTAGACGTGCATGGAGCCTGCATGGAAGCAGAGGTCCTGCTCAAGAGGCCTTGAGTGGCTAGAGCAGCAGGAATCCCTGTGGAAGCCTGGCTGGAATAAAGCTCATGTGGTAGGAAGGTATCAGACCATGGTGGGTGGTCGGGTACCCCACAAAGAGCCTGGACTCCATCCTGAAGACAGCAGGAGGGCTGCTGCGGGTTTTGAGCCCCAGGATGGCATGGCCGGAGTGATATTTTAGAATGTTTCACCAAGGAGTGTCAAAAGGATGGCTGAGGGGCAGGGGGAAAGCTGATAGGAGTGTGTGGAAGAAGCTAAGGAGACCTCAACTCAGGTTGTGACAGTGGGAAGGTCAGTGTGAGAGGCTCAGTAAAGGACCCGACTTGGCAAGGCTGGCCACGGCAGATGAAGAGGAGAGTGCCAGAAATGGGAATCTCGCACACCTTTCTGAACCTCAACTTCCAAACACACTGTTCTTCCTTAATGAGCTGCGGTGATGTTTCTATTAAAGATCTGCCCTCTGGACTTGCCAAGAAATGATGAGAGACGGATTGGCTCCTGCAGCTGCCTGGGGCTCTCGGGACATGATGCTGCACGCAGGCCTGGCAGGCAGGGTCGTGAGCCTGACAGGAGACACAAACACACTGCTTAGCCAGCTGTGGTTCCTGAGTGTGGAGGTGAGGGTAAAATTTCAGTGAGCTGGGATGCCAAGGGAGAAGAGCTTCTGGCCAGCTGGATATTCTCATAACTGAGTACCAACCAGCGGTCCTTCTTGATTTCAAGCCCTGCGTAAATTTGCCTAGAATGTGCTTAGCTTGATAAACACAGTAGACTGAACAGAACCAGATCTTGGGTTCTAAAATCCTAGGACTGTTCTGTCCAATATGGTAGCCACAAACTATAGGTGGCTATTGAATTTTAATTAAATAAAATGGAAAATTCAGTTCCTCAATTGTACAACCCACATTTCAAGTGCTCAATTACCTACATGAGGCTAAGGGTACCATACTATAGAGTACAGATGTAGAATATTTCCATTATTCCAGAAAGTTCTATTTGCCAGCACTGTCCTAAACTGTCAGAATCATAAGGAGCCTTCCAGATGATCTGGCCCAGCCTCTTCCATTTACAGATGGGGACTCTAAGGCCCAGAGAGCTGGAAAGATGTGCTCATAGACATACAACCAACAGGTGGGAATCGAAGTCTAGGGGGTCTCTCTGAGCCCTTTATGTTTTTTCCAAGCACCAAGGTTTATTTTTATTTCAGGCAAATAAATATTTTTCCTTTCTCCTCCTTCCATGTCCTTAAGAACAGAGGCATTTTCTCTGAGATGCTGGAACTCCATCCTGGGACTATATTTCCCCTTTAAAAAATAACTGGAAACCACCAAACTCAGAATCTCCTTATCCTTGGAGCATGTGGCTCAGTAAGAGCACAGGCCCCAGGCTGTGGCCAGAGCTGTAGCAATCAGACAGGGGTTGCAGGTCAGGAGTCCAGGCCCCTGGGTCCTTTGGGGACTTCTGCAGGCTCCTTTTCCCTCAGAGCATACTGTCCAATCCAACCGGGTCCCTCTTTCCACCCTTGTGTGTCATCTGACTTGCCAAGACCTGTCTGACCACCGAAATGCCTGTTAAATCTTTTTATATGATACCAAGCTCGGAGTGCTGCCCCCTCTGCTGGACATGGATGGCCACCATGTTCTGTGTTCGGATGGTGCTTCCAAGCGAGAGAGGTTTCGAGTTATCCTCCTGCCTAGCCCATCTCTTTTTTCTGTTGGATGAAAAAGCCATGGGTGTAGACTTTGGGAAATATTTATGCCCACCAGCACCAGGACCTCCTGGAAAGTGGACCCAGTGCTACACATATGCGGATTCTCAGAGGAACTCTGTCCTCATATCAAAGTATTTGGATTTAATTAACTCCAGTTTATAGGAAAACTTAGGCAGGACCACACAGTAAAGTAATAAAACCGTTGGCGTATTTGATGTTTGAGAGGAACTCCCACAGGTAGCAGGATCTTCCCTGAGTGGGGACTGGAAAAGTAAGGACATATGTTTCAAAGATGTGACTTCCCCTGAGGCCATTAAGGAGACTGGTGCACAGCGTTAGGCCTGCCTCTCACTGCCCTAGAGCAAGGCCCCCTTCACGGGGTCGGAGTGAGGGCCAACCAGGGCAGAACTGGCTTCAGGGAAGCTTCCAGAAAAGTAAAGCCCAGTGGTCAGACACACTGACTGGGAGAATAACCAAGATAGTTTGTGGACTGAATGACACTGAATGGGACCTTCCCTATGATATTGGAAAAACTTCTGCAATATGATCAGGAAAGGAGATGCTGGGTGAAAACTGGGAAGATCATGAATAAGAACAAAACAATTCTTTGTGTGTTTCGTAGATTTCAGCACAAGCACGCAATGATCTCAATTTGGCTAAATAGAAATTTCCTAAGGTAGTCTGGAATTCAATCTTCTTGAGCAATTGGTCAAGGTAAATTCGTTTCCAAAAAGTCCTCTCTCTAAGCCCTAATTAAGTAACCAAATACACCAACGAGCGTCTTGCCACAAGGGAAACCACAGCAGCGACTTTGGCTTCACAAAACCTGCGCTGGGATCCCAATCCCACCGTCACTAGCAGTGTGATTGTGGCGGGTCTCCTAACCTCCGTGCATTGCAGTCTCCTTCTGCCCGTGGAAAGGCGGGTAGTTCTACCTCCTCCACAGAGTCAGTGGGACAGAATGCATCTCAGCCGTCCACCATGATGTCTGGCATACCCTAAGGGCTCAATTAATGTTGGTTAAAGAAAATCTGCGTTGGCAACAGGTGCCCCTGTCTATGGAAGCTGAGTCATTTTTCAGCGCCATTTCACACACAAATTTCAGAAAGAACAGGGGTAGAAGCACCAGCAACACCACCACACCAGCCACCACTGTCTAGGCCCCTTTGCTTTGCTCTGAGGTTCAAGAGCATCTGGATGGACTTCCGGTCTCCGTCTAAATACTTCCGTGCAGTGGAGGGTCCGGTGTCCAAGGTCCAGTGTCCACTTCTGGAGTCCACCCATGTGAGGCCCTTCCCCTGCCCCAGCCCTCTGGCTCCAGGGCAGGCCAACATGCTCCCCACATGCTCTGAGGGATCCAATTTTTAGGCCTCATTCATTGTGCTGCGTAGAGCAGGGTTGGCAAGCGACAGCTCACAGGTCACATCCAGCTGTTGCCTGTTTTGGTCATTAACGTTTTACTGGAACACGACCCCACCCCTTTGCTTCCATACCATCTAAGTCTGCCCTGTGGCACAATGTGGAGTTGAGCAGTTGTAGTGCAAACAGCCTGCATGGCCTGCAAAGCCTGAAATATTCACCATTTGGCCTTTTAATAGGAAATGTTTGGTGTAGAGGAAAGAGAATGTGCTGGAGTCAGGAGTCCTGGGCCACAGTCTGGACTCTGTGGCTGATGTGCTCTGCACCCCTGAGGAGCTCACAGCCCCTCTTGTCTCTGGCTGAAGCAGGAAGGGGTTGAAGTCACTCTAATTTTTCTTTAGTTCCAACCCCTTTGCACCCCTGTGTTCTACTGCTTGGTCTTTCTGGGGCTCGGGCGCTGCATGTCTGGGTGGCAGAATGTCTTCAATCCACACACCACTCCCTCAGGCAACACACAAGGGCATCCTGTGACCTGTACCCCACAAGCCCCACGTAGCACCTCCTCCTTGAGCCCACCCCTTGTGCCCATCAGAGGCTGCCAGGGTAGCAGCAGATCCTGTACACGGGGCAGTGGGGATCCTCCCATTGCTGCAGATGAGAGGGACGCAGGAAGTCAGAGACTCACCTGTGGCTGACGCCCACTTACGAATGGCTCATCTCTGAGGTGGGGCGCCCCTGGGGCTCTGCAGCTTCTCATGACGTCCACATGTGTTTTGACTTCCAAGTTTTCTTAGTGGGGCCATTTTCCTTCTGTAGCACTTGGGGAGCTGCATCTCATTTCTGGATCCTGGCCAATAAATTAAATGAATAAATTAATGAGTGAAGTTGTCTATTGAGTGTGTCTACTGTTGTCAGGTTATTTCACTGAGTTTCAGTGGTCATGGGTGCGGTTATTTTAAACAATGGCTGTGACCCATTGATGGTCTGTGAAGTCATTTTAGTGGATTTTGATCAGCCTGAGAGAGCGAGAGAGAGAACAGAATAGAAAATAATATGTATGTGTGTGTTGGGTTGCAAAATGTGCAGCGTAATTCTTACTTGGGTTGTGATCAAGAGTTCAAGCCCATGGTCTATTCTAGAGCTTGCATTTTCAGTGGGGAACAGAGGACCAGAAGAACTGGCTGACTTGCTTTGGGCCACCCAGCTAGTAAGGGGCAGTGCTGGGAGCAGGGACTGTCTAGAAATACCCCCTCCTTAAATGAGAACAAATCCCTAATCCTGCTTTGTCAGCCCTAGAAGGAGGCTCTCCAGCTGTGGAAAAAGGGCCAAATAATTTGGTCCTGCCTTCCGGGTCACCTGCCCTTAGGGCCTGTCACTAAGTACCACAGCCAGGACTTGGGAGCCTTCTCTCACTCTGATACTGGTCAATAGGGAATAAAGGACTCCAGGTTCCCTGTCACTCGGTGGTCGAAAGGGGATTCAGCTCCATGTTGATGACAGCAAAAAGAATCTATGGGTCATGAGTTTAGATGACCTGGCTCACAGCCTACTTGTGGGACATACAGACCTGACCTAATCTCACGGTTTTGTGAAGAAAGTGCTCTTGTCTGAGACCCTCTCCTTCTAGCTCGGGTTTCCCTCTGTGTTCTGGACACCATGTCCAGCTCCTTCCCAGATGCTAGGCCAAGGAGGAGCTGAGCCCTTGAAGTGCTTCTTTCCTTTCTGTGAATGCCCCTCCTCTGCAGGTGATGGACATGTCGGACAGGTACCCACATAGCACAGGGCTGTGGCTTTACCTTCACAGACTTCAATCACACACCAGACTCAGCATTTTAATCCTGGAATTCACTGGAAAGGTATGCGAAGAGCACAAGAGAGAGGATTCCTCACAGAGCCCCAGTGGCTGGGGGCTCTTTCTCCCAGACCTCTGATGGCTGTGGGGGAAAACCTGCTGAACAAAATCCTTACTCATTCTGCCATGAAGTATATGGATAGTTCTCCTAAGTGGGATAAATAAACACTAGACAAAGACAAATGAGTGAGGAGAGAACTTGGCTTTTCAGAATGTTTTGGATCTCAGAATTGCAGATAAGGTCTTATGGCCGCGTCCTGCTTTATTAGATGTAGTTTTGTTAGCAACTGGACTCTGCTTTCTGGGGTGTGTGAATCTTCCTGAGTAACTCCCAGGGCAGATTTTATAACCTTCACTTTCCACAGGAGAAAAATGAAATCTCTGTGGCTTAAAAACCTTAGTCGAGCCAGAACCACACAAGTGTGACTCCAAAGTGCTGGTTTTCACAATACCACAATGGTTTTCCCATTCTCTCTTTCCTCGTTCTTCTAAGTCACTGCTTCTTAGCCTTGACTACACACTGGAACCACTTGGGGAGCTTTAAAAAATACTGATGTCTGAAGAAGAACAAAGCAGGAGGCATTACATTCCCTGATTTCAAGCTATATTATAACACTGTAGACATAAAAACAGCATGGTACTGGCATAAACATAGACACATAGACCAATGTAACAGAATCAAGAGCCCAGAACTAAGCCCATGTTTATACATCCAATTAACATTTGACAAGGGAGCCAAGAATACTCAGTGGAGACAAGATAGTCTCTTCAATAGATGGTCTGGGAAAACATGGCCATTCACCCCTATCTTACACCACTCACCAAAATTAACCCAAAATGTATTAAAGACTTAAGTGTAAGACCCGGCCTATAAAACTCCTAGAAGAAAACATGAGAAAAAATAGGTCTTGGTCATGATCTCTTGGATATGACACATAAAGCACAAGTAACAAAATAAAAAACAAGTGGGACTGCATCAAAAAGCTAGCATATATTCATGTATTTATAAGACGTTCTGACTTTTATTTTTCTGAAAACACTAGGCTTTTTAAAGGGGGTGATGTGATGGCTGGAGACCCTGAAAGAGAAGGGAAAGGACATTTTTTAAGTGCTTACTCTGTGCTAGGCATTATGTTAGGAGTTCTATCTACCTGGTATCCTTTACTCTTACCAGTAGTCCTGGGTATAACTATCACTTTAAGTGTTCATAGGAGGAAACAGGTGCATTTAAAGGTTATGTAACTTCATTGAGGTCAGGCAGCTCAGAAATTGAGGTTTGGGTATTTTCTATTCCCATTGCTGTGAAAATTATAAAAAAATATGTATATTGGTCTCTTGCCCCCACTTCCTGGCACAGAACTCCTAAAACTCTTGTAATTTCCTAAGTGATAAGAATACTAGGAGCTGGGGCGCCTGGGTGGCTCAGTCGTTAAGCGTCTGCCTTCGGCTCAGGTCATGATCCCGGAGTCCTGGGATCGAGCCCCACATCGGGCTCTCTGCTCGGCGGGAAGCCTGCTTCTCCCTCTCCCACTCCCCCTGCTGTGTTCCCTCTCTAGCTGTGTCTCTGTCAAATAAATAAATAAAATCTTAAAAAAAAAAAAAAAGAATACTAGGAGCATCTTTTGTTCTTTTTGATTCCTGGCACAGAGCTCCTAAATCCCTTGGGATTTCGTGGGTGATAAGAATGTTTTTTGTTCTAATGAAGCCACTCTGCGTGGGGTTCTGGATGGGGGCTGGTCACCACAAAGACTAAGCTATGATTAGAATCTTGGCATTTTCCACCTCAGTGATCGATCATGCCTACATGATAATGCCTCCATAAAAATCCCCAAAGTACAGGATTCACAGAGCTTTTGGGATGGTGAACATGTGGAGGTGTGGGGAGTATGGCTTGTTCAGAGAGGGTCTGAAATTTCTGCACCCCTTCCCACATATCTTGCCCTATGTGTCTCTTTAGGCTATTCACCTGTGTCCTTTATAATAAACTGATAAACATACATGTTTCCCTGAGTACTGTGAGCCATTCTAGTAAATTATCAAACCCAAGGAAGGGGTCATGGGAACCCTGATTTATAGCCGGTCATTCAGAAGTACAGGTGACAACCTGGGACTTGTGATTGGTGTCTGAGGTAGGGGCAGTCTTGTGGGACTGAGTCCTTACTTTGTGAGATCTGATGCTAAATCTATGTAGATAACATCAGAATTAAATTGAATTATAGGACAACCAGCTGGTGTCACGGAGAATTGCTTGGTTACAGAATAGTTATGAAGGAGAAGTAGATTCTGCACTTGGGCCTTCAATAGGGTAATGGGAAAAAAGATGGTGACATATCTGCAGACCTCAGAGTGAGTGTGGCCCCACCTCCATACACCACTGTGGTGCCTTGTCACAAATGTCTCCCCCACTTTAAGTCAGGGACTCTGTCTTTTATAGCTGCATTCCCAATGGTAGGAGGAAACAACATTGATAAGTGAATAAACTTTGTGGATTATAGGACTGCATCTAAGAAATCTGATGGTAAATGCTACCTAATTTGAATAAAAGTGTGCCTTTTCCATTTGTCAAAGCCTCAAGAGTTGCATACGTAGAATAATAAATTGATTATTTATTACTTATATTATTATTTATTACTCTTCTCTCAAAAGAGTCTTCATGATTTTCTTGACCTACAATTTTCTCTGGCACCATTTCCTAACACTGAAGAGACATGATAGTATGAGGCTTCACACACAGGAGCTGTCTTCAATCTTTGCATCCACTGCATTCTATGATGGGTAATGCTCCTATTCAGGGCATGAACCCTTGGATGCTCCATGCATCTTCCTGCAGCAGGAGCCATGCCATAGAAAGGTAGGCTTGGGCTAGGCACAATTTCTGGGTGCTAGTCTTCAAGTCCATACCTTTCCCTCCCACTGGTTGAGATGCATTCATCTGTAACAACACCGTGTTTGAAAATAGCCTCTCAAGACCACAGCTTGGGCTTTCCATCTGCAGTAGGCTTCCTGCCTCTAGAGACTGGTATTTCTAAAGTCAGAATCAGTGAGAGAACTTTGTGCACACAGGTGAGTGAAGTAGGGTTAAAGCTCCTGTCTCTCACACTCTGTCTTCACCACTTCTTGTCACTGAATCTGGCTCATATTTGGTCATCAAGGGCCATAGGGACTCTTTTCAAAGGGTCAGGAAGAAAGGCGGTCTTAGATATGAGGGCAGGGATCCTCACCCCACACTGACGTTCTTTGAGAAAAATGCAAATCAGTGGAACCAAACAACTTTACAAAGAGACATGCAACATCAGTGTCATTATGCAAAACAGCATACTCAGTAGAAGCCCATGCCAGGACCGTGAGGAAGCTTCAGTAGAGAGGAGCGTCACCCGGACATAGAAACCTGCAGCATTGACATTATGGAGTAACAAGTGTTGTGTATTTTGAGATGGAAGAAATCATGAGTTTTAACTAATGGAACGAATCCTGCCAGAGAATAAGGCTGAAAGATAGATTCTATTTAGTGAGTAAAAAAAAAAATGACTTTATAAGCTAGTTCTCTGGTTTATAGAGAAGCTTGTTGCTATGTGATGAGGCAGAGGAGAGCAACAAAGGGGTGTTTGAAGATGTAAGCTATGCAGATTGCACCCAGAGGCCTCTGAAGGATGAGTTCGCCTTACCTGGTGATGTCTTCCAATTATGGTGTCTATAAAGAGCTATTCATTGATGAGCTCTGAGTAACCCTTAGGACAGAGCTGACCACTAGTTACCTTTCCTGGGAAACCCAATCTGGACAAAAGTCTCAAATTCTGTATTTCTTCCTGATAGAACTCCAATAGCTTGTTTCACAGATGCATATCTGGTCCTTATAGAGATATCTGTTCAGCTTTTGCTCATTGCTCAGAGGACTGGAAAATATTCATTTTCACAAAGATATAGTTGTAACTACTTTGGGGGGTGGTTCTTACTCCACATTAGGCGTTCTCAGTCCTAGGGGACAATCTATTTCCTGCCCTAAATTTTGAGAGAAAACTTTTGGGACCTTAACAGTCAGCTGTCTTGGTCCTCCAGTACCAAGAGCTTGTGGGGTGTGGGATGTAGTATAATAATTTGGAAATGGAACTTTCTTCTGGGCATCTTTCTGCATGGTCCTTGGAGAAACCCTGCCCTATTTCTTTGGTACCCCAACATTTGTATTTTCTGAGATACAAAGAGTAATATAAAATGTCAGATTCTTATTTTATCTCTTAATTTTAACTTCTTACCAGTTTATAGACCTTATAATCTTTCTTAGTTCTGGCAATGACACAGTTGTTCTCCTACTGGGGGTGGGTGGGATGAGGGATGTGGGGGTGGTCAAGGTGAAGAGAACAAGAATGGGCTCTGGAGTCAAAAGAAACTGATAGTAAGAACAGGCTTTGCCACTTCATAATGGGGTAGATCTTAGAAAAATAACTTCACATCTCTGGTCCTGAATGCCTTATTTATTTCTTTTGTAAAGTTAAGATAAGAATATCCACTTTACAGAATGGTAGGAAGGATTAAACAATATTTTTGATCAATCTCCTAACACATATACTAAGTGCTGAATGAAGAACTTTAGAATCAAGGAAGTAAGGCAGGAAAAACTCCCCCATACTGACTTTGATAACTCAGTGTGCATTGGGTTTCAGGGCCAAGTTCTTATTTGGGATTAAAAAAAGATTATTGTTCATTTTTATTTGTTTCTGGCTTATTGAACTCACCTTTCCTGGTTCAGATCAGGCAAGGTTCAGGGTCATCCTCATACTGATGAGCTTCTTAGACAACCTATTTAAAACATCCATGGCTACCCAAGTTTGAGTTGCTTCCTGATGGACAGGAACTATGCCAGGCTTAAATAACTGTACGGCAGGTGTGTGGCATAGGGCCTGGCACATAGAATGTACCAGGAGATGCATGTTGAATGAATGGACTTAATTAAAGTTTTATTGTCCCTCAAACTGAGTTTGAGAGACACACAACTGAAGAAAGAAGAAATGTGAAATTTTTGGTAATCAAAAGCCATAACATCTACCAGCAAAGAAGCAGTCTCTTTCCTAATTAGGAAAGGCTGGGTTAATCTTAGCCCAGGTGAGCACCACTGTGGTCATAGGGATTTATCTCTCTTGCCACTCCAGTGACCAACAGGAATAGTCATACCTTCACTGTGGGCACATCAACAGGGAGGCCAACTCTAGTCAGGGAATAAACCTCTGATGGCCAAAAGGATTTTGTTCTTTGAAAAACAATAAAAAGCTTCTGACTTTCCATCAACAGACAACCTGATATCAAAGAGCCAGGAGGTACCTCAAATTCATCAACATTCTTTTAATGAGGTGGGGAACTCTTAATGGTAAACTCAACAGCTGAGTAACAGGATGACAGTACAACAATAGGGAGAGAATCAAGGCACTGAGGTCAAGGCATGGAGCCAACACCCACCTGGGATGGGGTATAAAAGGCCCAGGAGGGAGGGAGGTTGTCAGACTCAGTGGCTTGGTCTTCCCAGCTGATCTGAACCTTCTGTGCAACCTCAGCCTAACACCATGACTTCCTGCTACATCAGCTCATCCCAGTGTCCAGGCAGCACCAGGATGTCTGCAGCAACAAATGTCTGTGGCCCCTCCATTGACATTGTGGGCCAGCCTGGGGCAGAGGCCAGGGCTGCCTCCCTGTGCTTGTCGGCCACCCTGGCACACGCCAACCGAGTGCGTGTGGGGGCAACCCCTCTGGGCAAACCCAGCCTCTGTATGCCCCACAGCTGCCGCACCGCTTGCCCCTTGCCAGGGACCTGCAACATTCCCGGCAACATTGGAGTCTGTGAGAACTATGGGGAAGGCGCCCCGAATGGCCACGAGAAGGTGACCATGCAGTTCCTGAACGATCGCCTGGCCAACTACCTGGAGAAGGTGCGCCAACTGGAGAAGGAGAAGGCGGAGCTAGAGACCAGGATCCAAGAGTCGAGCAAATGCCATGAGTCCACCATGTGCCCAGACTACCAGTCCTACTTCCAGACTATTGAGGAGCTCCAGCAGAAGGTGTGGTTTGGAGTAGCCCGGGGTGTGCTGGGTCTGAGGAAGGTGGAAGGGCATGGCAGGTTAAAAGCTCCTGCAGGTTCAAGGAGCTTTTGGTTCTTGGATTCTCTTGAGTATGAGTGTAGATGCTACCTGTAGAGCTGGATCCCAGAGTATGATGTTTTGTGTGTGAACTGTCTTCCTGCTTTTCCTCAGATCCTGTGCAACAAGGCTGAGAATACCAGGCTGATTATCCAAGTTGACAATGCCAAGCTGGCTGCTGATGACTTTAGAATCAAGTAAGTAGGACTAGAAGAGGGCTCAGAGTAACTCCTTCCTCCACCCTAAGTCCCAATGGCCAAACACTTGATTGACTGAATCACTGTCTTGTTTCTTCTTTCCTAAATTCCCCAAATAAAAATTTTTATTACAAACAAAACTAATAGAAGGGATGAGAAAAAACAACACATAGCATGTATGATATAGCCTAGAGTTAGTCCTCCTTCAATTATTTTCCTAAAATGGAAGATAAGGCTGCCTGAGCTCATTAACTGGGGGCAGATAAGGTGATTTCAAGAATAAACTGAGCAAGGACAGTCATTGAATTTCATACATAATTAGAGGATCCACTTACAGATGGGTCAGGGTCCAAATTTACCTATGGGGCCCTCAGGTACCCCGCATTTCTACTAAACAAAGATCAGAGATAGAGAAGTAGCCCAATACAAGGAATAAGGGAGCAAATCACTGACCTGGCACCTGGTTGTTGCTTAACCTGCTTAAGTGATAGATCAGCAAGTGGTGTGAGATCTGTCCTGGCTCCTAAGATACATTGTCATAGGCAAGCAGGTTAATCTTTTGGAATCAAAGTTGCCTCAATGCCTGAAGGTAAAATGATATCTGCTAGGAGTTCTTTGCTAGACCATGAGCGGATTGAGTAGAGGGGCTGAGTCTAATTCATCTCTGAGGGCCGGGACTGAGCACAGTGAGCAAATGAGAATTCCAGCTGGTGAAGGAAATGGGAACCAGAGGCAGCTGAGAGGGGATATCCTTATCATTCTGCTGACCTTACATTTCCTGTGCTGGAAGGCACGAGAGTGAGTTCTCCCTGCGCCAAATGGTGGAGAAGGACATGTGTGGGATGCACAAGCTCCTGGATGACCTGAGCCTGGCCAAGGCTGACCTGGAGGCCCAGCAGGAGTCCCTGAAGGAGGAGCTGCTCTGCCTGAAGAGCAACCATGAACAGGTGTGGGCCTGGGGCTGCAGACCCTTGGGGGAGGGCACTGGGCAGAAAAGGGAGCACTGCTCCTCTAATCCTGTGGCTCTAGGATTAGAACCTGGGCTCAGTTGGCATCGGGATGAAGGGTTGATCTGGGTCTTGGAGTCAGGCTGACTGTGTGGGAGGTGGCAGAGGGGGAGTTTCTTGTCTGTAAAGTTTTGCCTTGTCAATTGAGGAAGGTGTCCAAGTGGGCTCTTCCCAGTGGACCGTGGGCAAGACCTTTTACATCAGTGCACCAGTGGGGTCTCCCTTCATGCTGTTTGTCTGGGGAGGGGTTCAGGTGCCATCTGCTCTGTCAAAACCCCTTTCCTCACTCAGGCTGCGGGTCCTTCTGTTCCTGCAGGAAGTGAGCATTCTGAGGAGCCAGCTGGGGGACAAGCTCCAGATTAAGCTGGATGTTGAGCCCACCGTGGACATGAGCAGGGTGCTGCAGGAGATGAGGTGCCACTATGAAGCCATGGTGCAGACCAACCACAATGATCTGGAAGAGTGGTTCCAAGATCAGGTGAGGGTGCTGCCTCGGAGCAGGGAGGGCCCCTGGCTTCCACCTGGGCAGGTTGCTGATCATGTCTCCGTGCCCTTGTGCTTCAGTCTGAAAGCATCAGCAAGCAGGACATGTCCTGCTCCGAGGAGCTGCGGTGCTGCCAGTCGGAGATCCTGGAGCTGAGACGCACGGTGAACGCCCTGGAGGTGGAGCTTCGGGCCCAGCACAGCCTGGTACGGTCCTCCACCCTCACCATGCTGCTGGTGCCACAGGCCGTGGCCTGCTAGCAGCATCTCTCAGAAGTCCCACTCATCAGTTCCACTGACAGTCAGAACTCAGGGTCTGGGTCCCTCCCTCCTTGGGGGGGGTGCCTTGCTGTCAAGGTTAGTTTGATCCTGAAAAATGGCTCCTTTTACAAGTCAACTCCCTTCCTTTAGGATAACGTGTGGGGGTTCAGGCACACATTCATTCCACAAGATTTCACTGGGTGTCTACTTTGCCAGGTACTGGGAATCGAGGGATGAACAGGACACTGTTCCTCAAGTTAGATTTTTGTGTGTGTGTGAAAAGTCATGATGATATTGGCAGTGATTCCTCTAGAGTTCTGGGAATGTCCTGTGACCTCTTGGAATGTGCCCCATGGTGAGATTGGCCATGATTTTCACTGCTGAATTTTGGGACACCTGGGTCTCTTACCCCATTATTTCCCATTACAGAAAGACTGTCTGCAGAACTCCCTGTGTGAAGCTGATGCCCGCTTCGGCACTGAGCTGGCCCAGATGCAGGTCCTGATCAGCAACGTGGAGGAGCAGCTGTCTGAGATCCGGGCTGACCTGGAGCGGCAGAACCAGGAGTACCAGGTGCTGCTGGACGTCAAGGCCCGGCTGGAGTGCGAGATTGCCACATACCGGAAACTTCTAGAGAGCGAGGATTGCAAGTATGTGTGATCTAGGCACTTGGACAGATCATTTGCTCAGTTCTCATGAGATTCTCAGGGTAACAATAGTGCTGTCTACAAGGGGTGCCTGGGTGGCTCAGTTGTTAAGCGTCTGCCTTCGGCTCAGGTCATGATCCCAGGGTCCTGGGATCGAGCCCTGCATCGGGCTCCCTGCTCAGCGGGAAGTCTGCTTCTCCCTCTCCCTCTCCCCCTGCTTGTGTTCCCTCTCTCTCTGTGTCTCTCTCTGTCAAATAAATAAATAAAATCTTAAAACAAACAAACCAACAAAAAATCAAAACAGTGCTGTCTACAAAGAAGAAGGCGGTCTATGCTTCTGCTGAGTGACTCATTGCCGTGTCCTCTGCTCACACTGTGCACTGTTGACAGAATGTGAAGGGAGTGACTGTCCATTTGGATCCAGTGCTAGGTCTCCAGTGGGGCTGCTTGGTGTAGCCACTGACTGGGGAGAGTAGACATGGGGCTGCTCCTTGAGCAGGAGATTTGAGTATAGACCCCAGCAGGTTTGTTGGACTTGCTTTTGCTCCCTTGTCAATCCTTCTTTGTATTTTCTATCCTATAGGATAGAACCTGATTCTCATATAGAAAACCTCATTTTGGAAGGCATTTTAAGATCATTCAGTCTAGTTTTAGGGGTGCACAGTAGGGGTCAATGGCCAAGGCTTCTGTTGGGTCCCTTTCTGTAGTTTTGGAGCGGAGACTCCTTCTTCATTCTCCATCACCTATCACTCATTTCCCATCCCTAACTTTGTTCGCCTTTCTATCTCTCCACAGACTCCCCTGCAATCCGTGCTCCACCTCTGCCTCCTGTGTGACTACTGCCTCTGCACCTCGTCCAAGCTGCACACCGTGCACCACTTGTGTGCCTGGGCCAGCCTGTGGAGCCAGCACTGGGAGCCGGTTCTGAATGCCCATGCACCAGTAGGTGCAGTTAAAGTGAGGGGATGCCCAAGGAGAAATGTTTATTATACATCCAGGCGCTATGGTTTCTAACTATTGTTGACTTTCTGTATGCAGAGGCCTTTCCAAAGGCCACAGGAGAAGTAGAATCTTGGTTGAGAGCCTTCCTTCTCAGCTCTGGATTTTCCCAGATTAGTTCCGTGACCTCAGTGGCTGGATCCCAGCCACCAGTGGTGGCTTGGGAACATCTACATTGGAGAGACTCAGGCATAAGATCAGGAACTATCTTGGAGGCAAGGATTTCATTTCAAACACCAATTTTAGTTTGAAAAATTTCCAGTTTGTGACCAGGAAAGTGATGAACAAACTTCACTGTTTGGGATTCCCCCCCAATCTACTGATTCTGTCTAACATCTGCAGCCTTGGGTAATGATTCCAGTGAGGGGGCAATGGAACTAGATACTATGTATCTGACCACTTCCTCTTCTACTTCCTTTCTCCTGTCCTCCTGCCTCCCTGCCTTGGAAGTGGCTCCATTTCCTCTCTAGGGTAAGGTGGGAACTTCCCTTGTGTCAGATCTGAGCCTCTCCACTCAAAGTCCTATCTTTGACAAAGGACCAGGCTTGCCTTTGCTATTTAAAGGGAAATTTCAGATTAAAAAAATCTCTCTTCTCTAGAAATCTTGACTCTCCTAACTATTGTCTGGATATAACTCTCTCTTCATCAAATTTTACAGTAAAATTTGAACAATGACTATTTTTTCTACTACTTTCTTCTGATATGTTAAAACCTATTGACTCAATAGGTCACACTGCTGGGCATGATGATGTAGAGTAATGGAAAATATAGCATTACAATAGTTTCAAAATTTTTATTCTTGTTCCCACCTCATGTCATCCGACCCTCTCCCTTCCTCACCTCCCTGTTCTTCCTCCTCCCTGGAATGCTTTCCGCTTCTTTCTCGTTATTCAGGCCTCAGCAGAAATGTCACTCCCCTTGAGAGCGCCTGCTTGGCCATCGGTCCACAATGATCACAGCCTTGTCACTCTCTGTCTTGCTTACTGTCACCATGGTAGCTCGCAACAGCTAAAATTGCCTGCTTTTCCATTGTTTTTTGTCATTAAAATGCTTCCTGGAGATTAGCATTTGTCCACTGCTGCTTCCCCAGAGCCTAGCTCACTGCTTGGTAAAGAGTAGATGCTTAATAAACATCTGTTGAAAGAATGAATGTGTCTTCCTGACTTTATCTCTGACTTGTTATGGGGCTTGAGAATCATCACTTAACTCCGTGTTTTTCCCTGCTGGAAAATGAGGGTTATGTCATCTTTCCTACTTACATCCTAGATCTGTCATGGATTCTATGGGTGAGATGAAAGAAATTTTAAAAGTCTGAAAAGGAGAAAGCACCATATTAACCTCATCCAGAGCCAATGTCATATAATTAGGAGTCTGGGTGCTGAGCCATACTGCTCAGAGTTCACCCATGGCCTCAGGCTTTTTTCTCTGGGCAGCTAAAATTAATTTCCTCTAGCAGCTAAATACAATCAGAAACGAAATGGTGCACTTAATAACTTGCTTTCCAGAGCACATTTTATTTGAGTATTTGCATTAGTTCAAAGAATGAGAAAACTTTGCTCCAAGTGGCAGAGCCTTCCTAGCAACTCCCTTATATTGAATCCATCCAAGGAGAGGGGGCCTAATTTCCTTTTTCTTCTTTTGGATCCCAGTGTTGAAGTGATGGGAGAATACACTCTAGTCCCTAGAGGCATTCCTTAATTCTAAAGGCCACTGTGATTCTTGTAGATCTCCATTTTGGAGGCTTTGTTTTGGGGGAATACAGATTATTACCGTTTGCAGTCCTGACTTCTAAATGTGGTTAACAGCTGATTGAAAAAAAAAAATAGCTCCTATTATCTTCCCTGTTTCTCAGGTCTTGTGTCATCATAGAAGAAAAAGCAACAGGGAGAAATGAAGTTGCTTTAACCACCCACGTCAGGGTAAAGACTGGGATGGTTCAAGGCAGCCATGGGGACAAACTGCCTGTTTAGGGCTCTAGCTTCCAATCCTGAGTGTGTCCTGGTGGTGAGGGGTGGCCTTTAGGAAGAACTTCTCATGATATCAGGTCACCCTTTTGTCTGATGTGGATTGACTGGCCTGTGTTGGGGGCAGGAACAGGAGTTTTTCCAGAAACTGGTTGTTTTTTTTTCCCCAATGATATGAGCTGGAGAGCTTCCTGTGCAACTTTGGCTTTTTCTGAGAAGTGAAATGAAGGAGATGGGACCTGCTGTGTTGGTGCCCACCTTTGGATCACTGCCTTTTGGAAAAGACCCAGTCTCTTGCTTCTGGCCAGCTTCAGTCCCCTGACTCTGTGGCTGATGCATTTCTTTCCTTCCTGTGAAGAGCAACATCTACATTGCACAGAGCCTGCTTTGCTCTCTCCCCCTTTGATGGTTAAACATTTGAATATAACTGCACAGTTTTAAAATGGAGTTTTATATAGTGGTGGCTTCCTCCTGCCTGATGTTAAATGCTGTCTCTTCTTCCCAAGAACAGAATGCCACTCTCCAGCATTCTTATAGGGCAGATGTTATAACTGCTTTTAAAATATGAAGCAGCGAAGCTCACAGAGGTTAAATAGCTTGACTATAGATGTGATTTGGCAAGTGGCTGAGCTAGGACTCAGACCTAAATTGCACAGGCTGCAAAGCAACTCTCATTGTATCACTTAATGTGTTTATCCTCTGTTCCTTTGAGTGATTGAGCTGCCTTTTAAAGAGAGACACTTATGAAAGAAATTGAGGAAGACACAAAAAGATGGGAAAACGTTCCATGCTCATGTATTGGAAGAACAAACATTGTTAAAACGTCTATGCTGCCCAGAGCAATCTACACTTTCAATGCAATCCTTATCAAAACACGATTGACAGTTTTCACAGAGCTGGAACAAACAATCCTAAAATTTGTATGGAACCAGAAAAGACTCCGAATCACCAGAGGAATGTTGAAAAAGAAAACCAAAGCTGGGGGCATCACAATGCCTGACTTCAAGCTATATTACAAAGCACTGATCACCAAGACAGCATGGTACTGGCACAAAAACAGATATATAGACCAATGGAACAGAATAGAGAGCCCAGATACGGACCCTCAACTCTATGGTCAAATAATCTTCGACAAAGCAGGAAAAAACATGCAGTGGAAAAAAGACAGTCTCTTCAATAAATGGTGCTGAGAAAATTGGACAGCCACATGCAGAAGAATGAAACTGGACCATTCTCTTACACCGTACACAAAGATAAACTCAAAATGGATGAAAGACCTCAATATGAGACAGGAATCCATCAAAATCCTAGAAGAGAACATAGGCAGTAACCTCTTTGACATTGGCCACAGGGACTTCTTCTTAAGACTCATCTCTACATATTTTCTTTTTCTTTTTTTTTATTATGTTATGTTAATCACCATACATTACATCATTAGTTTTTGATGTAGTAGTGTTCCATGATTCATTGTTTGCATATAATACCCAGTGCTCCATGCAGAACGTGCCCTCTTTAATACCCATCACCAAGCTAACCCATCCTCCCACCCCCCCTCCCCTCTAGAACCCTCAGTTTGTTTTTTAGAGTCCATAGTCTCTCATGGTTCATTTAAGACTCATCTCTAAAGGCAGATGTAAAAAAGAATGAAATCTTGCCATTTTCAACAACATGGATGGACCTAGAGGGTATAATGCTAAGTGAAATAAGTCGGTCAGAGAAAGACAAATACGATATGATTTCACTCATATGTGGATGTTAAGAAGCAAAACAAATGAACAAAGAAAAAAAAAAAGGACAAACAAAAAAACCAGACCCTTAAATACAGAGAATAAACCAGTGGTTGCCAGAGGGGATATAAGTGGGGAGATGGGTGAAATAGAGGGGATTAAGAGTGCACTTATCATGATGAGCATTCTATACATTACTCAATATATAGAATTGTTGAATCACTGTATTATACATCTGAAACTAATATTACACTGAATCAAAAAAACAATAAGGGAGAACCTGCATGTGAGCCTTGGATATCCCCATTTTTCATACTCATGGTCACTGACATAATTTGGAAAGGGTCACTGAAATTGTGTAATTTGTTTGATTTATTTAGTACAAACCTTACAAGACAGTGTATTGTTAGTTCCTGAATGAGCTAGTCTGCCCCCAGCTCACTGCTGTCTAACTCCTCCTAAATGCCTTGTCTGTGTTGAACATTTCATGGGTCAAATCAGTATCTGAGAAGGGATAAAGGATGACTTTTGAGGAGGGAATACATCATTAGCAGAGAAGGACTATTCCCAGTACAATCAAAGTGATTGATTCCATCTTTAAATAATTCTGTCTTTTCCTAAAAGGACATGGGCTAAACACATGATTCAGTGTGATTTACTTTTGAGTGTTCTGTAGGACTTTTCATAGAAATATGTTCCTAGATGAAAATAAATTATCCTGATTTTGATTTGATTTAGGATGACAGGGTTTAGAAGTCAAGGATTTTCGGGGCACCTGGATGGCTCAGTCGTTAAGCGTCTGCCTTCGGCTCAGGTCATGATCCCAGGGTCCTGGGATCGAGCCCCGCATCAGGCTCCTCACTCCGCAGGAAGGCTGCTTCTCCCTCTCACACTCCCCTTGCTTGTGTTCCCTCTCTCACTGTCTCTCTCTCTCTGTCAAATAAATAAATAAAAATCTTAAAAAAAAAAAAAGAAGTCAAGGATTTTCTGTCATTGGGGCAAGAAGCTACTGTTTGGTTCATACTATATTCATTCATTCATTCATTCATTCATTCATTCATTCATTCATTCAACACATACTTGTTGAGCATCACCATGCACCAGGCACTGTGGAGGATAAACTGAGTATGACTGGCTCTATAGTTGAGTTCATTTAGTTCTTTCTTTCATGTTTTCATTGATTGGGCATTTCCTGTGAGTCAGATGCTGTGTTGGGAATTACAGAGATGAACAAGACAAAAATAATAAGGCAAAACCCGTGCTTCTAAGGGTCTTCCACATAATCTGGCAACAGAGCACACTATGAAGAGGGCTATGTTCAAGGTAAACTGAGGATTCAGTATGAGTGGAGAACAGGAACTGACTGTATGCCCTGAGAAGCTGGAGGAAGCTTCCACTTAAAGACAACTTTTCAGTTGAGAAACATGAATCCCCAGAGATACACTTGACCTTCAGAATGTTTCAGAATTAGGTATTTAATAATAGATTCTCAATGTGAAAAATAATGCAGAATTGTCAATATTTCCTTATTTTTTTAAAGGTTTATTTTGTATTTATTTGAGAAAGAGAGAGTGAGCAGGGGGAGGGGGCAAAGGGAGAGGAAGAGAGAGAAAGAGACAAGCAGATGCCATGCAGAGTACAGAGCCTGACGCAGGGCTCGATCTCACAACTCCGAGATCATGACCTGAGCTGAAATCAAGAGTTGGACACTCAACTGACTGAGCCACCTAGGTACCCCAATATTTACCTATTTATATTGAATAAAAACTGTGAAGTGGACCAAATAAATAGTTTGACAATGAGTTATTCAGAATTTCATATTTTCCCAACTTCCTAAATCATCCACTCTACAAGTTTTTACAATTGCATTTTTCTCCTTTCTATTAAACATACCTTTGCTCCAGAACCATCTCCAGCCAGGTCAGTGAGAGATTTGTTAGCTTCACATCCACAGGATATGGTCCCCTGAGAAGCTCAGAGGAATGGACTCCTAACATTAAGGGGAAATCCACAAGCCCTTGGGGGCAGAGGATGGAGGAGATGGCTCCTAGTCCAATGTCCCAGGGACCTCATCAGCCACAATAATCACTCAAAGATGAGGCTGTGGAGGGCAAAGGGGCTTCTGAACACTGGGGCAGAACAACACCTGAACCCCACCAGTTCAGCACAAAAGTCATAGATTCCTGAAAGGGAAAATGGAGCCCAAGGGTGTCCAAACTCTCACAAAATACCAAGCATTTCTTTGTAGAAAGGCTTCTTTAAAAAAAAAAACAAAACTAGCTTACAAAAATTATACACATAGAACATACATCTTGTGAAAACTTGAAACAGAAGTGAAGCCTACACCATGCAAATAGTCCTCCTCCACAAATTAGTTTCCATATGTATACAGAGGAGAGGGGGCATATTTTGAGGTTCTAACAGACGATCCTCACTATATTTCCTTGTACCCTGGACCCTTCTAATAGCTGTAGCCCAAGCAACGCTCAGTGATTTGAGAGAGGGAAGACATAGCAGAAGGCAGGGAAGAGGTTTTGAGTCTCATGAGTCCAAGCCCTGAGTTGACAAGAGAACGGACTTGGATGAGACAAGTAAGGGGAAACGTCCCACCCTCTAGTTAGAGGAAGGCATCTGGAATTGAGGAATGAAGAGGAGGAGAAGGGAAGAGAATTTAGAGGCCGGTGGATCCCCTGCTTGTTCTACCCCTTCTCCCAGGCTGAGATATAGAGTCAAGGGCAGGAGGGTAATAGGTTGGGAGATGTAGGACCAGAGGGCATCTGTTCTCCCTTTCCCAGGTAGAACCTGGAGAGGCACCAAGATCCCATGGGAGAAATAGTTCATGGGGAGTCTAGACAGAAGGGCCTGAGAAAATGTCATAGACAATCCCGGGTAGTACTGAAGCTGAACTATGACTCTGTGCATCAGAGAGTAGCATGAATAGAGCAAAGGGAACCCTGAGAGCTCAAGGGCCATGTGGGTGAGAATGCCAATGCCGTCGCAACACCGGAGTGTTCTGATAGCCTAGAACTGGGCAGGAGGACCCAAGTGGGTCTCTGTTACAGTGGGGATGGAGGAAAATGCCAAGGGCTGATCCCTGCCCACCTCCTGTCTCCCAACATTCTGGAAAAAAGGCCCCTGAAACTCTGGGCAACCTCTTGGGAAGGGGTCCTCAAGATGACTGAGGTAAGGTTCTGCCACTTGGCATCATGTGGGTTGAAGATTAAAAGTACAATTTAGTTCAAGCACAAGAAAGTTAAGTTACATATCTTTCACACCTGACTTTATGGTCTGAGATTCATTCTTGCCATAAATGTAAGCCCACATATATCCCCCTTTGGGTAAATATAAAAAGTAGCATACTGTTGAGCATTTGGTCTTTTCTTCACTGAAACTTACATCATAGGTATCATTTCTATGTTAGTATATCTATATCTATCCATATCTACCTCATTATTTGCAATGGCTGCAAGCTTTTCACTATATGCATGTACTACAATTCACTTAACCAGGCTTCTTTTGGTGGGTGTTTCATTTCTCTCTAGTCTGCTATGATTCCCCAGATATTGCAATAAATACTCTTGTTATTCTTGTACACGTGTCCATGTAAGTGCGTCTGGGATAATTCCTGGAAGTGGAATTATTGGGTTACAGTGTGTGCAATTGTAATTTGCATAGATATTGCTAAACTGCCTTGAAGAGGTTGCATGATTTACTGCCCCCCCCCACAGTGTTTGACAATGCCTGTTTTTCTATTCCTTGCCAACATTGTGACATTAACCTTTTTGATATTTGCTCATTTAAATAGGTACAAAATGGTAATTTAATAAGCATTTTTGAATTTTAAAGGATGTGAGCATCTAAACCCATGATTAAAAGCCACTTGAAAAAAACCAGCTAACACTTATTTAGTGTTTACTCTGCCATGTGCTGGACATTATTTTAAGTGATTTACAGAGATCAAATTCTTTAATAGTTAAAACAAGTCTGTGAGCTAGATGCTATTACTGCCTCTGTTTTATGTATGTAGAAACCGCAGCACAGAGAGGTCAAGTCACCAGGCCAAGTTTTCACAGCTAGTAAATGGTAGAACCAGAATCCGAACCCAGGCAGGCTGGCTCCAGTGTTCTTGGCCTTAACCACACTACTATGCTGCATTAAAGGTCTTCGTAATGGGCCGGGGTAGGAGATAAATAAGGGCAAATGTGCTGCCCTAGAATGTGGATAAAGGAACCCTGTTACCGGGGATGACGGAGAGAGGAAGTGCAGACAATTGTTTTTGTCAGCTAGTCTCTGATGCCCTGGAGACCTGGGACAAGAATAAAGCAGACTACTGCTAATAAAGACCCTTAAAATCAGACTAAAGATTTCCAAGTAATCATATCATAAAATCCCACTTAAGGAAGAAGATAATGGCAGCTTTCAGTCTTTTTCAAAGCCTCTCGAGGCGGACTTCTGAGATCACAAAGATCCCTGAGGGTGTCCGTCCTGGAGCCCCCTTGCCCAGAGTGTCTGAGGGTGTAAGGGACAGCTGGGCCAGGATGGAGCACCTGTTGTGGTCTGCCAACCTCTCCCTGGTGCAACACACACAGGGCACACGCTTGTGGACAGCACCGGCTTCCTTAGACACCCTCAGAATCTCCCCCCTGGCCACAGATAAGGTAGCTGCAGACCAGATCCCAACCCCTGGGCTGCGCTGACGTCATTGCTTTCTCTTTCACACAGAGTTGTCTCAGTAGGTCCCAACGCCATGGCTTTGAATGATGCTGTTCTGGACCCAGTGCTCCACCTCCCCCTGAAGACAGAAAGCAACTCCAAAACTTTCACTCCCAAAGAGAGATGGGATGGCCCCTGTGAATAAGGAGGGCCGCAGGACTGTCCCTCTCTTCACGCTTCATCGCCAGGACTTCCCTTCATGCAACCTGGCTCATATGTTGTTCTCAGGGGCCGAGGACTCTTTACAGGGAGCGAAAGGAGGCAGCCTGGGATGTCAAGGGTAGGCTCCTCCCCAGCTGCACAGCATCTCAAACACCTGCCTCATGCCTTCCACTTACTGCCAGTTCCTTTGAGACAAAAGAAAAATCAGTAGAACCCACTTCTCTAAGAGCAACAAGTGGCTTCAGTGTCATTATGCAAAACAGACCACGGCAAGCCCAAGCCAGGGCTTTAGAGACGGGTGTCAGTGAGGACATCAACACTCCATCTGTGAAGCCTAAAAAGTAACAAGTGGCGTGTGTCCTGAGATGGAAGGAACCATAATTTCAGTCAATGGGACAAATCCTGCCAGGGGATAGGGCCAAAAGGTAGAGCCTATTTAGCAAATCAAAGGAAACGACTGTAATGGTCCAATTCTCTGGATTAAAGTGATGCACTGGGATGAGGTAAGAGAGAAATAAAGGGGTGTTTGAAGATGGAACTTATGCAGATTGCACCCAGAGGCCTCTGAAGGATGGGAAGGCCAGGCTTGGTGATGTCTCCTAATTACGGTGTTTGTAAGGGGTTATTCATTGTTGACCTCAGGGTAACTGGCACTGACCCCAGAGTGGCTTTTCCTTTTGGGAAGAATTCCAGATTTCTTTATTTCTTTTTGAGAGAATTCTGAGAGCCCAGGTTTCACCAATACTCACATCCATTGCCTCCCATTTGGTTTTCTTGGGGATGTTTGTTCTTGAATTTTAGAGATTAGAGAAGAGACCTATTTATATCCTTCTGGGGTGTTCTCCGATTAGCTCTTCCTCCATCTTTCAGTCCCTCTACTTTCCCTCCAGCACTCTGGAGGGGCAACCTCTGACCCCACAGCTCATGGTTGCTTTAGTCCCTTGGCTCTAACAAAAATCTCTGGGATGTGAGGTCTATTTTAGACTCTTGACTTTTGAATATAACTTTTTCTATGTGCATTTTTTGTCCTCTCTGCTCTGTGCCTAAACATCTTCCTTTGCTGGAACACAAGGACCCTCAGATATATATATATATTTTTTGCATCAGCTTCTTGGCCAACAACTAAGCCTCCTGCAACAAAGACAACACACAGGTTGTTCTAACCAGAGGTCATGGCAGGGTGGAAAGAGAATGAATGGGCTCTACAGACATGAGACTGAATCAAGTTCTTGACAATTTATTTCTCTGTGAATTGGAAGATGGACTTTAGTTTCTTCATCGGCACACTGAGGCTATGAATAGCTGCCTCATAGGTAGTAAGGATTAAATAGGAAAGAACACTGCAGGATAGCTATTACAACTTACATTCTCCTAAATGTTAGTTCTTGAACTTTTCTTTAAATATCCCTTGAGCTCTGGTCCCAGTTCCCTTCTCTGGATCAAATAAAGCTTTTTGTTTGTTTGTTTGTCAGTAGCTTCTCTCTAGATACATACTTGTTCAGGACCACGGATTCTCTCTTTCACCAACTCCCATTGATCAATGGTTCTCATTCAAGTTTGTTGAAGACAACCTGAGATTTCTGGGGTACTGTTTTCTCCTGAAGAATAGGGACCATTGCATGTTCAAAAACGAGCACACTGCCCAAGTTCTAGGGAATGTTTAGGAAACAGGCTGAACAAGTGAATGACTGAAAACTGATTCTGACTAGTCAATCAAAACTTAGCTAGCAATAATGTTTCTGGATGCATTGATGCTTTAAAGCTTCTCAAGGGGAGTGTGCAGTGTAAAGGATAGAAGAAAGAAGAAATGGGACCTCACAATAATTAAGTATCTGTAGACTTACCAGTTTTATAAACTGGTGTTTCTCTTCAAAGGAAAGTCTGGTTGAGTCTAAGCACAGGTGACAGATTCACTGTCCCTCCTGATACACAGAAAATTGAAAGATTCAATCCTTGAATGTGTCCACATCCACAGAGACGCTGGCCCAGTCCAGAGAGCACATCTGGAAGTTGAATTAACTGCTGGTGATTGTTGGGTAGAAATAGAAATCTCTGACCTTTCCTCAATAGATAACCTGATATCAAAAATCAAAGGGCACCTCAAATTCATCAACATTCTTTTAATGAGGTGGGGAACTCTTAATGGTAAACTCAACAGCTGAGTAACAGGATGACAGTACAACAATAGGGAGAGAATCAAGGCACTGAGGTCAAGGCATGGAGCCAACACCCACCTGGGATGGGGTATAAAAGGCCCAGGAGGGAGGGAGGTTGTCAGACTCAGTGGCTTGGTCTTCCCAGCTGATCTGAACCTTCTGTGCAACCTCAGCCTAACACCATGACTTCCTGCTACATCAGCTCATCCCAGTGTCCAGGCAGCACCAGGATGCCTGCAGCAACAAATGTCTGTGGCCCCTCCATTGACATTGTGGGCCAGCCTGGGGCAGAGGCCAGGGCTGCCTCCCTGTGCCTGTCGGCCACCCTGGCACACGCCAACCGAGTGCGTGTGGGGGCAACCCCTCTGGGCAAACCCAGCCTCTGTATGCCCCACAGCTGCCGCACCGCTTGCCCCTTGCCAGGGACCTGCAACATTCCCGGCAACATTGGAGTCTGTGAGAACTATGGGGAAGGCGCCCCGAATGGCCACGAGAAGGTGACCATGCAGTTCCTGAACGATCGCCTGGCCAACTACCTGGAGAAGGTGCGCCAACTGGAGAAGGAGAAGGCGGAGCTAGAGACCAGGATCCAAGAGTCGAGCAAATGCCATGAGTCCACCATGTGCCCAGACTACCAGTCCTACTTCCAGACTATTGAGGAGCTCCAGCAGAAGGTGTGGTTTGGAGTAGCCTGGGGTGTGCTGGGTCTGAGGAAGGTGGAAGGGCATGGCAGGTTAAAAGCTCCTGCAGGTTCAAGGAGCTTTTGGTTCTTGGATTCTCTTGAGTATGAGTGTAGATGCTACCTGTAGAGCTGGATCCCAGAGTATGATGTTTTGTGTGTGAACTGTCTTCCTGCTTTTCCTCAGATCCTGTGCAACAAGGCTGAGAATACCAGGCTGATTATCCAAGTTGACAACGCCAAGCTGGCTGCTGATGACTTTAGAATCAAGTAAGTAGGACTAGGGGTTTGAAAATAGTTGCTGACTAGAAGCATGAATGGATCAATACATAAGTGTTCACTTTCTTCTTTTCCAAACCATAACTTAACCTATTACTAGAAGTGGTCCTTATAGAGGAGAAAGAGAACATAAGCATTGAAACAAAAAGAGGAAGAATCATCTAGATTGGTCAGGTCTCTTGTCATTTTCTCCCCACATCTGGAAGATAAGAGAGCTTTGTGTTATAGCCAGAAACAAAATCAAGTCATTGCAAGAATAAACTTTCAGTGCATTGGTTGTTGACAGACGCACTGACTCTTGGCAAAATTTATCAGTGGGAAGAATTGTCACTGTAGCTCCTTGGTATCAAGAGTTGCAACTGAATAAATGAGAAAGGCATAAAAATCATGTGAAATAGTTAATCCATGGGGTAAACTAGAAAACTGTCGGTCCAGAAGACTTACTTTTGAGTCATTATTTTTTCTGGCTAAATGATCTTTTATAGCAGAATGAACACTGCATTGAAGTTTGAACACTTAGGTTGAATCCATGTATTTACTATTGACCAAGGTATACAATCCTGGATAATCCATTTATTCTTTCTGAGCCTCAGTTTCCCATTTCGTCCCATCCAGTGGGCATAATGATACTTGACCTGACCATGGGCTCTGTAGCTCATGTTGGATCTCACAGGATCCATCAGAGTGAAAGTTGATTAATTGAGGAAATGAGGATCCAAGTTGGTGGGAACCAGGGGCAGCTGAGAGGGGATATCCTTATCATCCTGCTGACCTTGCATTTCCTGTGCTGGAAGGCACGAGAGTGAGCTCTCCCTGCGCCAAACGGTGGAGGCGGACATGTGTGGGATGCACAAGCTCCTGGATGACCTGAGCCTGGCCAAGGCTGACCTGGAGGCCCAGCAGGAGTCCCTGAAGGAGGAGCTGCTCTGCCTGAAGAGCAACCACGAACAGGTGTGGGCCTGGGGCTGCAGACCCTTGGGGGAGGGCACTGGGCAGAAAAGGGAGCACTGCTCACCTTGTGGCTCTAGGATTAGAACCTGGGCTCAGTTGGCATCGGGATGAAGGGTTGATCTGGGTCTTGGAGTCAGGCTGACTGTGTGGGAGGTGGCAGAGGGGGAGTTTCTTGTCTGTAAAGTTTTGCCTTGTCAATTGAGGAAGGTGTCCAAGTGGGCTCTTCCCAGTGGACCGTGGGCAAGACCTTTTACATCAGTGCACCAGTGGGGTCTCCCTTCATGCTGTTTGTCTGGGGAGGGGTTCAGGTGCCATCTGCTCTGTCAAAACCCCTTTCCTCACTCAGGCTGCGGGTCCTTCTGTTCCTGCAGGAAGTGAGCATTCTGAGGAGCCAGCTGGGGGACAAGCTCCAGATTAAGCTGGATGTTGAGCCCACCGTGGACATGAGCAGGGTGCTGCAGGAGATGAGGTGCCACTATGAAGCCATGGTGCAGACCAACCACAATGATCTGGAAGAGTGGTTCCAAGATCAGGTGAGGGTGCTGCCTCGGAGCAGGGAGGGCCCCTGGCTTCCACCTGGGCAGGTTGCTGATCATGTCTCCGTGCCCTTGTGCTTCAGTCTGAAAGCATCAGCAAGCAGGACATGTCCTGCTCCGAGGAGCTGCGGTGCTGCCAGTCGGAGATCCTGGAGCTGAGACGCACGGTGAACGCCCTGGAGGTGGAGCTTCGGGCCCAGCACAGCCTGGTACGGTCCTCCACCCTCACCATGCTGCTGGTGCCACAGGCCGTGGCCTGCTAGCAGCATCTCTCAGAAGTCCCACTCATCAGTTCCACTGACAGTCAGAACTCAGGGTCTGGGTCCCTCCCTCCTTGGGGGGGGTGCCTTGCTGTCAAGGTTAGTTTGATCCTGAAAAATGGCTCCTTTTACAAGTCAACTCCCTTCCTTTAGGATAACGTGTGGGGGTTCAGGCACACATTCATTCCACAAGATTTCACTGGGTGTCTACTTTGCCAGGTACTGGGAATCGAGGGATGAACAGGACACTGTTCCTCAAGTTAGATTTTTGTGTGTGTGTGAAAAGTCATGATGATATTGGCAGTGATTCCTCTAGAGTTCTGGGAATGTCCTGTGACCTCTTGGAATGTGCCCCATGGTGAGATTGGCCATGATTTTCACTGCTGAATTTTGGGACACCTGGGTCTCTTACCCCATTATTTCCCATTACAGAAAGACTGTCTGCAGAACTCCCTGTGTGAAGCTGATGCCCGCTTCGGCACTGAGCTGGCCCAGATGCAGGTCCTGATCAGCAACGTGGAGGAGCAGCTGTCTGAGATCCGGGCTGACCTGGAGCGGCAGAACCAGGAGTACCAGGTGCTGCTGGACGTCAAGGCCCGGCTGGAGTGCGAGATTGCCACATACCGGAAACTTCTAGAGAGCGAGGATTGCAAGTATGTGTGATTGGGTCAATTTCTGGCCAAGCTACATACCTATCAGGCGATTCCTCATAGATAACTGACATGGTTGTGGAAGGAGATCTTATCATAAAGAACAAGCCTTCCTGTGCCCGCTGGCTTAGTGACGGACTCAGCTCTCCCATGTGTGCAGATTGTACTGTGGATCGACTGTTACATAAACAATAGCTGGTTCCTAAGCTGAGTCCCCCCAGAAGACTCCTGGATATGGAAAGACATAGATGAGAATGGAAGAGGGGCCCTGTGACTTGGTGGCAGACCCGTCCTTTACCCTTTTGGTCTTGCCCTTTCTGTGCATCACTGAGACATCTTTGTACTCCTCGTGTCTAACTCTTCCTCGCTCTCTCTCCCTGCAGACTCCCCATCAATCCCTGCTCTATGGATGCCTCCTGTGTCCTTTGTCCAGGCTGTGCCCCTGCCACCTGCAGCCCTCTCTAAGCCAGTGGCGCCAGCACTGAGAACCGATTCTAAAGGTCTGAGTGCCAGTGCAGAAGGTCAAGGCTGGCTGCCCTGGGGCTAAGATTGCCCTCACCTGCTTAGTCTTCCCTCCAGGAAGACCAAACTCACTGGAGGCATTTTCACTGAATCAAAGTGCAACAGAAACTTCTAAGCTGTGGCTCCCTGTGTGTCCTTTTGCTGCATTTCTCCCCCAGTGCTGTAATTGTCTTTCACTTAAGCTATTGTTTGTTCCTAGTACCTCTTCTGGGATTTTGGTTCTACTCCAATGCTTCAGACTCTCCTAAGATGTAATTGGATTCTTGTACAAAATGGTCAATAAACCTCCTTCCTGCATCAAGTGCTACACTTCTGGTGCTTGGCAATGTATGTGGTGTGATAAAGAGTCTGGCCCACCTTGGGTGGTCTTTGGCTCCGACATGTCTCCTTGCTGCCAGGATCTCTCTGGGGCACTGGGGTCTTAGTCTTTGGATGAAGGCCCTTTGCTGACATTGGATGTGTACTTACCTTGCCCATCGATCCCTATAGACTGGGGAAAGGAAGCCAAGTTGGTTGCCAGGTTTGAATTCCTTCAGAACAGCTCAGAACTAACATGTCCCTACCATGCTTTTGGCATCTTCAGCCCCTTGGTATTTGGTCCAAGAGCAAAATCACACAACTTAGAGTTCCAGTCTAGCCAAAGGGAGTTCATGCTGAGAACTGCCCTGGACAGGTTGCCAAGTTTTTTCTCTCATTCAAATTGTCCCTCTTATGGAGGCATGGCATTACCACCTGCTCTTAGATTGGGCACTGGGGACAGCTGTCTGGGTCCTGGGCATATTTTCCTCCAGAGAGATGTATGCTTGTCTCCTCTACTGCTGCCTTTGAAGCACCAATGGTGAGGAATGCAGTTGGCATGAGTCCTCCAAATGCCTGTCTGCCTCTTGGACACGGCTCTGACCCAGGCCCAGGTGGGTCACAGCCAGACATGGTAGAAGAGTACCTGAGAGATTATGTGCCTTCTTTGCTATGCTAGTCAGTTTAGCATCTGGCATGGGCTGAGCATGTCCAAGAATGAAACTCTCAGATTTCGGTTCCTTTGTTTACCCTGGTCCAAAGACCAGTGCAGATTCGGTTCTCCTGCATGGTAGAAAGAGCACTTGCTCTGGAGTTGGGCAGATCTGAGCTCAAATCCTATCCTCTGTGACACTAGTTAAGTGAAGTTGGCCAGGCCACTACACTCTCTTGAGACCTATTCTTCAGTTGTAAAATTAGAAAAATATTATTTCCCCTTCATTCTTTTTGAGGGATAATCCATACAATGCTCCTGGCATAGAGAAGGTGTTCAATGGATATTGGCCTATGGGGTTGCCTGGGAACCAGCAGGGATAATCTTTTCCTCTTAGAAGGAAAGAGGGACTAAAGAGGTCGTAGCAGAACCCATTAGCAGTATCATGAACCAGGCCATGTATTTCCAAGTCGGTGGCCTGGAAGTTTGACCACACTCCTTGTCCACTTCTAAGCAATAAGGAAAACCAACCACTCTTGTTATTGGAGCTTAGTGTTTCTCTCCAAATGGCCTAACCAAAAAGAAAAAAAAAGCATTTTTTGGGCTGTCAGAGGACAAGTGGGCTCTTGTGGGCTTCCTTCTAACAAGTAACTCACAAGAATTATATGCTTTAAGGAGTGGCCATAAGGGGCGCCTGGGTGGCTCAGTTGGTTAAGGAGTGGCCATAACCTTTTCATGTAACAGGGCCATGAAAATCTGGCCTGTTCCCGGCTTGCCTGGCCAGGTCACAATCTGAATGCACTCTAATTTGGGACCCCCGTGGCTATTGGGTGTAGTAGGAAAGGCTATTCGGACACAGGAGGTACTGCCGGCTAGGAGGTGGCTATCCAGCCTGGCCCAGGGCACCTGGACACTGGTTTTACAATCATCCGTAATTATGCCCAACAGCTCAGGGCGCCCTCTGGTGCCAAAATCCAAGCACTTCTCCACTCACAGACTGATTCTCACATCTGTACGTTCCACGCGGGGCCCTCTGGCCTCCCTGCATCCCACTATCCTCATGGATTAGACTGATAGGGACCCAAGGTGCATATCTGGTTTTGCTTTAGTCATAGTAATTTTAACCAGATTGATTATTTTTCTTCCCCTGAGACTTTTGTTCCCTTGGTTTAGGACCAGATCCAGTTTTGAGCCACCTTGTAAGTACTAAGCTGTAGATTACCACCCCTGCACTACCAATGTGTAATGTGTAATACTTTTTTCCAGGCTTCACACAATGACACCAGGCAGGCCTCTGCAGGCCCCTCCACTCATAACCTGCTTTTTTAATCCAAATGCCATTTCTCCCAAATACCAGCAAAGTGGAAGAAGAGAGGGTGGCTGGCGGCAGGCCCCCAGTCACTGAGCCAGCTTTGGGGAAGGGCCCATACTTCTGCTCCCACCACTGTTTATACCCGGAAGCCAAGAATATTGAGATGGAATTCTGGACTTTTCCAAACGGGAACATTTTTTTTTTATTTTACTTTTTTATTGTTATGTTAATCACCATATATTACATCACTCGTTTTTGATGTAGTGTTCCATGATTCATTGTTTGTGCATAACACCCAGTGCTCCATGCAGAACGTGCCCTCTTTAATACCCATCACCAGGCTAACCCATCCTCCCACCCCCTCCCCTCTAGAACCCTCAGTTTGTTTTTCAGAGTCGAACGGGAACATTTTTTATTTAGATATTAATTTTTGTGTGTTGTGGTCCATGATGTGTGATCCCTAAGGCTTTGCCTGGCCACCCCCTCATCATCCTCCCTTCATCTTCCCGACTAAGAACAAAATCAAATCCGCCCCTTCTGTTGGCCACTTATAATAATCTTCCTGAGCTCATCTTATTGAATCATTTCTTTGTTTTCTTTTCGCCTAATTTAGTGTTTCTCAACTTTTTTCTCATTCGTGCCTTCTCTTTAACAAATATTAAAAAAAAACCCCTCACTTTTCACTTAATGTTAATTTAGCTTTAAAAAATATGAATACCAAGCCCAGTCATGGTTAAAAGACAGCTCATTTAGAATACAGGCTGTTTGTTTTTAAATAACATTCCCTCTAACCAAAATATCTTCCTCACCACTTCCCCTCCAGCAGGGGGAGGGGACCCTCCCTTTGAGAATCACTGCCTGGTTTAGGTATGAGCCTCTGGGCTAACTTAACCGCTCTACCAGCCTGCCTGGTGTAAGAAACCAGGAGAGTGTCTCAGTGAGTCCAAGCAACTCAGGCTGCTCTCGCCTGGCTCCAGGTCTTTCCCTCCGACCTCCTGGTGGGCAGTCCCACTGGGCTACATTTCACATTCTCCAGAACTTGAATTCAGCATCGGCCCCCTTGAGCCAGCTCTTTGCTTTGACTTCCCTGCGGCTTCCCTTCCCACCACATTATTGTCCCAGGAACCCAGGGACCTCAAAGACACTTGGTGTCCCTCCCTCCTTTGACCCCCATATACCGCAAATCACTCAGCCTTGTAGTGTTTTGGTAGAGTCCCCTTGGAACACCTCTGCCGCTCATCCCTTCCTTCCTGTCAGCACTGCTGATTTCATCACATGCTGCTAGGGGTCTTGTAGGAGCCTCCTCCTCTTCCGTCTGCCCCATCTCCTCTGTACCAAGTTTATCCTGCACACACTACCAGCCTTTCACCATCTCGTTTAATAGTTCCTGAGTGTGTTTTATGTACCAAGCACTGCAGTACGTGCTAGAGAGTGTGCAGAATGGAGATTCACCATTCCCGTCTCAGGGTGCATTCTGGGCACTGCTTTTCCTAAACTGTCCTTTGGTCATCTCTCTGGTCTGCTCAAAACCTCCAGAGGACTCTGTTCTGTCCCTGCTATACTTCTAGCTCTTTGGGTGAGTGTGCAGCCCAGAGGGGACCGTGGCACTGGTTTGTGGAATGAAGCACATGGATGGAATGGGTATCTGTGATGGCTGGCTAGGAGCCTCGGCTTGGGCTTGAGGGTCTGGTCGACCCAAGCTAATGTTTCTCGGAATTTCTTTTCTAGTTCTGTGAGCTCAGACAAGTTACCTAACCGCTCTGAGCTTTTTGCTTATTCTATAATGGGATATTGGCAACCACTTTGCAGTGTGGTTGAAAGGATTAAAGCCAGAGGTAAAATACCCTGGAGCGTAGAGTAGGTAGTAAAATATGACAGTGTGTATCAACTCTGAATATGTAGGTATGTGTGTGAGAGAGAGAGAGTGAGAGAGAGAGAGTCATGAAATCCTGTGTGAGTGCCAAGCCCGATTCCCAGGGCCTAGTAGATGTTAATAAGTATCACTTCACTTGACCTTCATCTGTCCGCTACAGATATTGTTTCATGTGGACAGGCTTCATACCCACGGGTTTAACAAACACTGTATGGGATTTCCCCTCTGGTCCCTCCCTTCTCCTTCTGTCTTAGATGTTCTTATAAAACAAACCTCTGTGAAGAAGAGTAAACTAGGAAGAAAACAAACAGAACTTGCTTGTTATATTAAAGACAACACATGCTAACACACATTTCAAATGTGCCCTTCCTGAATGCATCAGATACCAGTTTGCTACATTGTGCTTCATTTACATAGGATGACAGCCACCATGAAGCTCTTCTCTTTCTGTAGAGCAGAGGTCCTGTTCTCAAAGTGTGCTCTCCCGACCCCGGAGTCGGCATCACTTGGGAACTTGTTAGAAATGCAGACTCTTGGCTGACCCCAAATCTACTGAATCAGATATCCTGGCATGGGGGCCTGGCAATCTGCCTTTTGGCAAGCCCTCCAGATGATTCTGATACAGCCTAAAGTTTGAGAATCACCTGTGTAGAAGTTACAAAAATATAAGGAGATTACATTTTTTTTTTGCATAAATTAGTATAAATTTCAGTTCTCTAGGCTTTAAAAATGCGATTTGACTCTTGAGGTCTACATTTTTGTGTCTTTCAAAGTTGTTTCTGTTGGGGCAGGCCTCTGTTGGCTGCATGTTCGCGTTCCTAAGGTTGCACCCCTGCTTCTCCAGAACCCACCATCACAGTTCTGCTTCTGAGTGTGTGCCTGTGGTTATCTTTTTTTTCTAGAAAATCCTTTCTCGCTTTCCTCTGCCTGTCCAAATCTTTTTTTTTTTTTTAAGATTTTATTTATTTATTTGAGACAGAGAGAATGAGAGAGAGAGCGCACATGAGAGGGGGGAGGGTCAGAGGGAGAAGCAGGCTCCCCGCCCAGCAGGGAGCCCGATGCGGGACTCGATCCCGGGACTCCAGGATCATGACCTGAGCCAAAGGCAGTTGCCTAACCAACTGAGCCACCCAGGCGCCCCTGCCTGTCCAAATCTTATCTATCTTTCAAGCTCCAGATAAAGTCTCTTGACGTCCCCCCACCCCTTCAGCTCTCTCTGTGACTTCTCTTTTCTTTGAGTGACATGACCTATTTTTCTTTCTGCTCTGAGCTTTTTCAGAGGTGGGGATTTCTCTGATTCATCACTGCAATCCTCATGGTGCCTCGAGACGGCTTTGAATATTAGAAGAGCTTATATGAATATTGAATCACTTGGAGTAGCTCACTGGGACAAGTTCATTGATGGTGGTAAACTCTGCCTTGGTGAATTTTGCCCATATCTGTAGTTAGAGTTGTTAAGGGGAAGTGTTCCCATGGGTCTCACTGATTGTATATGGGACCACCTGATGGCTGGGTGGATACCATGGCTTAAGAGTTGGTGGTACCAGCATACCGCACACAGGAGTCCTGGGCACGAAGGTTTTCTGGGCCATCTGCTGGCAGCCTCTTAATCCCAGCTCATCAGAAATTCCATTCTAGGGCCTTCACTTAAGAGTAGTAGAGACTCCATAGAGCGTATTCATAGGAATGTACTCAGGATGGCGAGGGGGATTAGAAAGAGCTGAAAGGCAAACTCTCTGACTTACTTGCTAACATACCGCCAGCATCCAGCATCAGAACCTGCCTGGAACGGAATGGGTACTCGCTCAATGTTTATTGAAGAATGCAGGAACAAATGAAAGCAGTAGACATAAACAGCATGGAGGTAGATATGTCTCTCTGCATAAAGAACTTTCTTTTTTAAAGATTTATTTATTTATTTGAGAGAGCGAGAATGAGAGAGAGAGAGTACATGAGAGGGGGGAGGGTTAGAGGGAGAAGCAGGCTCCTTGCTGAGCAGGGAGCCCGATGCGGGACTCGATCCAGGGACTCCAGGATCATGACCTGAGCCGAAGGCAGTCGCTTAACCAACTGAGCCACCCAGGCGCCCCCATAAAGGACTTTCTAACAGTCCCTTGTATTGTGAGCCCCTGAAGATAGAGCTAGATGTTATTTCTCTCTTGACACCAGCATCTTGCACAAAGCCTGGGAAGCTGAGCCACAGGGGCCCAGTCGGCCAGTGATGGGATGGGCCTTCTGGAGAGCGGTGGAAGGTTATCGAAGGGATTTAATGCCAAAGGGCCTTAGACTAGAAGACTTTGAGATCCCTTTTAGCTCAGATTCCTTATTTTAGAGCCACCTAAAACACATACCTGCTGCCTTAAGGGTCCTCCTGGTAAATTCATTCATCTTAGGAATGGGGTCAAAGCAGCGTCTTCGTTAGCATAGCCTAGAAGCTGGCTGGCTGCCCTTTTCCAGGGCTTACTGAACGACTGGCTTATTTGTTTAGGAATGGAGGAGGCCATAAAGCTTCTGATGCTCTGAGTGTGTCTGAAGATTAAGGAAATTTAAATTTTATTTTACAGTCTGCTAAGTAATGGACAATCAAGGTGGGTGCATTTCAAAGAAATGCACGAAGTTTCAAAAGATGAAAGATTAAAGTTCTTGAGTATGTATCTCCTTAAACAAGGTGTAGTGGGAGTCAGTGGGTGAGAGGACCAGTGTCTTACAAGGAAAGCTGCCAGAAAGGAGGAGGAGGTGCCTGAGAACAGACACCATAAAGTACTAATCACTGCCTGCCTTAATTAGCCTATAGACTCTCATACAAAAAAACCATAATTTCATTTCTTGGGAATCACAGATTACCCCGTTTCATTCATGAAGTTTTTTTTTTTTGTTTGTTTCTGCTTCCCAAACTACTTATTTATCTCATGCTTGCACAGGGAAGTCTTAATTGACCAAATCAGTTTGATAGGTGGTATTTCCATTTTAATTCAGTTTAAAATACTTTAATTTCTCATCTGATATCTCCTTTGACCCATGAGTAATTAAAAAGTGTCTATTCAGTTTTCACCAAAATCAATTTAGAAGTTAGTTTTCTCTTTTGTTTTTCTGGTCTGATGTTGTCCTCTAATGTTTATACAGGAGACTTTCATCTCTTCTCTGTTACTTTCCTTCATAAGGAACCTGGATATTTATTTTTCCTCATATTTGGGGAGAATCAGCTTCCAGGGGCAGATTCCTACCTTTGATTTGCCTTTACCTGAAGACTATATATGGGATGGTCCTGGCATTCAAGGCTTCCCACAACCTGCCTGAATGCAACTTTCCAGGGCTGGTGTATGTATCTTCATTATAAGCTCCAGCACAGCTATACTATTTTCCATTTCCCACACACGTTTGATTCTGTTCATTTTGGTCTCTATGAGAGATGGTCTCTCCCCCAGCCCCTCCTGGAAACCATCATTCAAAACACATTTTAAATGCTCCTTGTTCCATGAAGTCTTTTTCTGGTCACACAGTGGGCTCTCTTCTTAAAATCTATGCAGTTTTTTTTTTTTTTAACCCCTCTCTTATTGCCTTTATAATAAAGGTCATTTACTTTCTTATTCCTCTTACTAAAATCTAAACCCCTCCCTCCAGGCAGGCTAAGCTGTGTCCCAGAGTGGAGACCTCTATACACATCTGCTGAAACAAACTAATTGTGATTTGTTTTGCTTTCCTCAGTGTGCTTGATTTGATGACTATTTTAGACTTTGCCATGATGGGAACATTTGGAGGCAGGAAAAGGATACTGGAGTGGGAGAGATTTTGGGGGATTTTAGGAGTCTCTGGTTCTTGATTATCTCACAGATAAGCTGACAGAGGGGAAAGAGACATAAGCCACAGAATGTGGGCTACTTGAAGAAGACCTCATTTTCTCTGTGTTGTAGGACCCTGCAGTGAGCGGAAGTATCCTGTGTGGGTGAAAGCCTCTTTCATGAGCTCATTAACTCTTTATAAGAGACAAAAATCACTGACTAATAGGGTGATTGTATGAGAATCAACATAAATATTAATGAGGAAAATGCCTGTTTTCTTGCACCAACACCCACTACAGACCTATATAAGGTCTGGAGGAGAAGGAAGGCTTCTACTTCAAGCAAATCCAACTGTGGGCAAAGCACATGTCTGGCCTTCGGCACCATGACTTCTCATCACTGCAATTCTCTCCTCAGTGGAAAGGTTCCAGAGGCCAAGCCTGCCTCCCTATGCCTGTCGGCCACCCTGGCACATGCCAACCGAATGCGTGTGGGGGCAACCCCTCTGGGCAAACCCAGCCTCTGTATGCCCCACAGCTGCTGCACCACTTGCCCCTTGCCAGGGACCTGCAACATTCCCGGCAATATTGGAGTCTGTGAGAACTATGGGGAAGGTGCCCCGAATGGCCACGAGAAGGTGACCATGCAGTTCCTGAACGATCGCCTGGCCAACTACCTGGAGAAGGTGCATCAGCTGGAGCGGGACAATGAGGAGCTAGAGACCAGGATCCAAAAGTCGAGCAAATGCCATGAGTCCACCATGTGTCCAGACTACCAGTCCTACTTCCAGACCATTGAAGAGCTCCAGCAGAAGGTGAGGTTTGTGGTGCTTCAGATCAGGGGTTGGCAAACTATGGCCCATCTGGCCTACTGACTGATTTTTATAAATAAAGTTTTATTGGTACATGGCCATGCTCATTCATTAATGTATTGTGTATGGCTGCTTCTGTGCTCTAATGGCAGAGTTGAATAGTTGTGACAGAGATTCATGGCCTTCAAAGCCCTATATATTTACTGTCTGGCCCTTTACAGAGAAAGATTATTGACACTTGCACAGAATTTTCAGGGCCTGGATTGGGAGTGGAAATAGCCACATTTGAAAAAAAATTTTTTTTTGATTGTGGGAAGAGAATTTCTTGAGTGCAGATGAATGGGAATATGTAGAAGTTGAGATGTTGGATTTGACTCTCCAGGATTCTGAGTTTATGTTTGCTTAGTCTCAGTGCTTACAATTCTAACATTGTAGCTGCAAAGACAGTGCAACGTAACCTCCAGCGCAGTACAAGGCAGCATGTTCTAATGTCCTTTATGAGCCAGTATATGGTCATTCAGTAGCACTGGTCTCTTCTGCATAGCTACTGTCCCCTTTGATAATCAGTGCAATGCTTCTTAAGAAACTACATCTTTGTTTTGGAGACAGGAAGACAAAGAATGTCAAATAGGGGCCACAGAAACCTGGCTAGATTCACAGAAGACCTTTGGGGAAGTTGATCAACCAGCATAAGGGACTTCTTATTAAGAATGGGTCCCTTTTATATGATCCAGCAATTGCACTACTGGGTATTTACCCCAAAGATACAAAAGTAGGGATCCGAAGGGGTATGTGCACCCTGATGTTTATAGCAGCAATGTCCACAATAGCCAAACTGTGGAAAGAGCCAAGATGTCCATTGACAGATGAATGGATAAAGAAGATGTGGTATATATATACAATGGAATATTATGCAGCCATCAAAAGGAATGAGATCTTGCCATTTGCAACGACGTGGATGGAACTGGAGGGTATTATGTTGAGCGAAATAAGTCAAACAGAGAAAGACATGTATCATATGACCTCACTGATATGAGGAATTCTTAATCGCAGGAAACAAACTGAGAGTTGCTGGAGTGGGGGGTGGGGTAGGAGGGAGGGGGTGACTGGGTGATAGACACTGGGGAGGGTATGTGCTCTGGTAAGCACTGTGAATTGTGCAAGACTGTTGAATCTCAGATCTGTACCTCTGAAACAAATAATGCAATATATGTTAAGAAAAAAAAAAAGAAGAAGAAGAAGGTAGCGGGAGGGGAAGAATGAAGCGGGGGAAATCGGAGGGGTAGACGAACCATGAGAGACGATGGACTCTGAAAAACAAACTGAGGGTTCTAGAGGGGAGAGGGGTGGGAGGATGGGTTAGCCTGGTGGTGGGTATTGAGGAGGGCACATTCTGCATGGAGCACTGGGTGTTATGCACAAACAATGAATCATGGAACACTTCATCTAAAACTAATGATGTAATGTATGGGGATTAACATAAGAATAATAAAAAAAAAAAGAATGGGTCCCTCTTCATCTAAACCTTTCATAACCAGCCCATTGTTCTGTGGCCTAGATTTCAGATCTTGTTCATATCAGGCTAAGTATCACTGCTGGCAAAATAAAATTAAGTCTCTGTTATGTGTTCAGTTTGCTATTCCTTTCCATCTCCCAGTTCTTTTGGCTGTATGCCTTCCGACTTTGCCAAGCATCCTCATGCACAGCCCCCGCCCTGTGTCACACCAGCATCTCTTACGTGTTTGGGAGTCCAAGGGGGTGTTGTTGTTTGAATCTCAGGCCAGTGGAACTTCTTTTGACCCGAGGCCATTGATGGCTCTTAGAGATAGTGAATTACTGAGCCTACTTTCTTTCCCCAGATCCTGTGCATCAAATCTGAGAACAACAGGCTGGTTGTGCAAATAGACAATGCCAGGCTGGCTGCAGATGACTTCAGGACCAAGTGAGTTGGGGTAGAACAGGCATAGGGGGGAGCCAGGTGCCTACCCTGACTTTTTCTCTCTTGTGAGGCAGTTGGCATCAGAAATATAATTGACCAAGATCCCAAACCGACAGTTAAAGCAGGAGAAAACAGAGGGCCTTATGCCCAAGATCTTGAAAGAACACTCCTCTGACCCTCAATTGTTTAGCTTTTATAGTTCACAACATGCTTGAGAATGCATCATACACTTGCTGCTATGGTTTCAAGGACCTGGGGAGGTAGGCAGGGCACTGATGGCTTCATCCTTGTGAGGGTACTGAAGCTCCGGGCCCCAAGTCAGTGGCCACTGAGTGGTACAACTGGAACCTGGCCCTACGTTTCCTACCCAGAGGCCATTTCCTACCAAATTCTGCTGCCTCCATGAGAATGTTCCCACACTGCAGCTCAACCAACTTGTGAGCACTAGTAACTCATGACAGAAAGCATGCTCCACTGTCTATGATGGAGGCCTGTGAGGCTCAAAAGGTTTATGCCACCTCAGAAGATCCAACCTGGGAACAGGAAGGGGCATTGTGTTTTATTGTCTTTCTTCAGTACTCTGTGGAAGCCTCATTCCTCTGGAGCTAAAGAGGGCCATTTCTATCCTCCCATCTGGCATTTGGCTTCTAATCTGAGAGAGAACCCAGGGTCTGCCTCAGTAAGGGATGTGGAAGAGGAGGGTCTGTAGGGATCACCTGAGGGCAGGTGCTGGCCATGTGTCTACACCAGCACCCTCAGGCCTGGCCACTCTGCCTAGTGGTGCTTCATGTCAAATGGGTGGGGAACACCCCATTGCTTTCTGGGCTGGGAGTGTGCCACATAGAAAATGCCAACCCACAATTAGACTGCAGAGGGATGGCCAGTGGAGTGGCTGCCAGTGTCCTGGGGCCCCTCTGCTCTCTACCCCCGACTCCTGTATCTTTCCTGCTAAAGGTACCAGATGGAGCACTTGCTCTGCCACCTGGAGGAGGCCGACATCTGTGGCCTGCGCAGGATGCTGGATGACCTCACACTTGCCAAGTGTGACCTGGAGGCCCAGCTGGAGTCCCTCAAGGAGGAGCTGCTCTGCCTTAAGAAGAACCACGAGCAGGTACATAGCCCTTTGTGTAAGACTTTCTGGGGGTGAATTCGGGCTCATTTGGGGGAAGAAATGAAGCTTTTCCTCCTCCTCAGGATGGAAGCTCTGCAGGCCCTGCCTCGTGGTTAAGCCTCACAAGCTATGGAGGTGAGCTCCAGCTTTCAGTGGGGACTTGCTCTTCATCCACAGCCTTTGGAAGTTTCTAGGCTAATGCAGGTGGTGCCTCGTCCTCAGAGGAGCCCAGGGAAATCACTGGGGACGGGGGAGTGGGAGATGAGGTTTTGGGGTAGAGGGCAGTGGGGGCTCCACGACTGGGATGTCCTCCTCTCGTACCCACAGGAAGTCCACCTTCTGAGGAGCCAGCTGGGGGACAAGCTCCAGATTAAGCTGGATGTTGAGCCCACCGTGGACATGAGCAGGGTGCTGCAGGAGATGAGGTGCCACTATGAAGCCATGGTGCAGACCAACCACAATGATCTGGAAGAGTGGTTCCAAGATCAGGTGAGGGTGCTGCCTCGGAGCAGGGAGGGCCCCTGGCTTCCACCTGGGCAGGTTGCTGATCATGTCTCCGTGCCCTTGTGCTTCAGTCTGAAAGCATCAGCAAGCAGGACATGTCCTGCTCCGAGGAGCTGCGGTGCTGCCAGTCGGAGATCCTGGAGCTGAGACGCACGGTGAACGCCCTGGAGGTGGAGCTTCAGGCCCAGCAGACGCTGGTGAGCTCCCTTGCTCGGTTCAGTACCTGCCTCCCTTAAATACAGACCAGGACACAGTTCAAACCTTGACTTCCTTGCCTTTGCAAGAACTTTCTCATAGATGTGGATGATAAGGGAATGAACATTCACCCATATGAGGGAGGTCCTGCAAACTTATCCTGAGGTCTACAATGAAGAGCAATGGCATGTTTAGTTCTTCCAGCTGAGGCCTGCTAACAGGAGCTAGATTGTTCTCCAGGCCTGGCAATACCTTGGGGTGTCACAGTCTTACTGGAGAGACTGAGGGCTGCAGTCCACGATTTTCCACCTACTTCCCCCTTTGGTATTACAGAAAGACTGTCTGCAGAATTCCCTGTGTGAAGCTAATGCCCGCTTCGGCACTGAGCTGGCCCAGGTGCAGGTCCTGATTAGCAACGTGGAGGAGCAGTTGTCTGAGATCCGGGCTGACCTGGAGCGGCAGAACCAGGAGTACCAGGTGCTGCTGGACGTCAAGGCCCGGCTGGAGGGTGAGATCAACACGTACCGGAACCTTCTGGAGAGCGAGGATTGCAAGTGTGTACCCTGATGTTTGTGCCAATGTCATGTGTAAAAGCAGAGACCTCTTGTAGGGATGGTTTGAAAGGAGGGGTGGCGTTGCAGACCGCATCTCTGGGGACAAACTTAAGCCTGGTGAGCTGCCTGGACGTAGAGGAGGGCATGCGGGAACTTTTCAGCTCATGCCGTCCATTCTGCTGACCATATTATGTTCCCAGATGCCAATCGCTGCCATGGGGGGCTGAAATACTGAGAGCTCAGTGCATTTAGGTTTTGCTAAATTCTCTCTGGAAGAAGTATTCTAGTAACAGGGATTCTTCATACTCAAGGTTAAAAAACATTGCTAAGGGCATTTGCAGCCATTCTTTCATTTTGTCCTTCCATTGCACCGTGCAAAAGGTAAGGTGGATAGAACACCCCGTTAAGCAATAACGAACAAGACTGGGGGTTATATGTCAATCGGAGGGCAGCTGACCTCTGGCCTGCTCTTGCCTGGCCAGCCTATCTGCCTTTCTCGTCTGTGTTCCTTCGCCCGTGGCTGGAAGCGCTGGTTTTGCACAGGGGAACCGTGAGCTCTGGTCCCAGCTCCACTGTGGAATTTCTAAGCCCAGCAGGACCTCCAAGGTCTATAATCCCCTTTTGCTTTTCCGATTCTGAAGTGTCTGTATGCTTTCGTCTTTCATGCACTTCTGACGTCAGTGTTTCAAACATCTTTTTCTCTCCACAGGCTCCCTTGCAACCCATGTGCGACCCCAGCCTCCAGCACCCCCCGCCCAGTCCCTGCAGCCTGTACCCCCTGCTCTCCCTGCCTTTCTGGGCCGCATCGGGCCTCCTGTGGCTCCTGCTCAATACCTCGATGCTGACACACTCTTCAGCCTGAGGGAGATGGGGATTGTCTGCCCCCCAAGGCCTTGCTCCCTTGGCCAGCTGGGCGGGAGGCTGATGCCAGGTGGTGCTTCTCTGCTGATGGGCTTTCTAGTCCAGTGGCTCAGCCCTGGCCCCTGGATTTGGGCTTCCTCTCTTTAGAGTGTCTTAAACACTCCTTTTGCTCTCTTCTGTTGCTTCACAGTCTGAGAAGTGGTAGGTAGCCTGGTTTTTATTTTGCTAATAAACTTCACTTCTGCAGCGTGAAGAGCCCAGGGCCTGTGGTCAGTGTCTCTACCTCATGCCAAGAGTGTTGCTGAGGGTCCCTTGAGCTGTTCCCACAGAAGCAGGAGTTGGGGCTCCCTCACCGGAGGGGTTCTGGGAGATGGCAAAGCCAGCAAGGACCATGGTTAAAAATAGGCCTGTAGCAAAATGGCGCCATTGAGAGATACCCAGCTGTAATTGGGTATCTAAAACCTATTTAGAGCCAGATTCACAGAGCTGTTAAAATACGCGAACCAATTAAAATCCACCCCCGCCCCCACCTTATCAGGATGAAGCCTCTGGTCCTTGTGCAAAGGAAAAGCTCAGGTCAGAGGTGCTGCCGGGATCCCCTAGAATACTCTACTTAAAGTAAACTTTTGTGATCACAGGCCCATGGCGAGCAAGGCACAGTGCTGGGCTTTACAGATCTTGTGATGCAGGGGTTCTGCCAAAGCCTGCAAAGAGGGAACACCTGGTGGCTGAATCAAGACTTGAACCCTGGTCTTTTTGAATTAGGCCCAAAGCCCATTCTTTGGAAGCTTTGAAGGGAAAAAAAAAATAAACATGAGTAGGTTTAAGGTGGAGGTTCTAAAAGTGTGGTCCTCCAACCAGTCGTACCAGCTTTACTTGGGGACTTTTAGGAAATTCCAAGTCTTGGGCCCCACCTCAGACTTTCTGAATAAGCAGTCTGGTTTACTGAGCCTTCCAGGTGATTCTATGCATGCTCAAGTTTGAGAACCCCTGGGTTAGGGGGTTTATTTGGGGACTGAGCCCCTTATGGGCCAGATACGCTGTGGAAGGAGTTGGCCACAGCCTCCTAAGGATCCTGTGTGTGAGCAGTGCCTCATTTGATCAAGATAGAGCCTTTCCCCTGCACGCTGTGAAATGCTGAATGTATAAAGGATGGTGGTTGCCCAACCTGTCAGACTATAAGTCTAGAAAAGGCCAAACAGACACACCCAAGCTCCCTCACACGGGCTCCACTAGCAAGCCCTCTGGAAGCTGCCTGGCTTGGACCTTGTAGGCAGTAGACACATGAATCAGAAGCTCTATGTTTAGGCAGCCACGGCCAAGAACAGCATGTCTCCAGAAAGCAGCGTCAGAGCTGGCCAAAGAGGGGAAGCAGCGAGTTCCCCATCATTGGAGGCATTCAAGCAGGGTCTTTTTAACCACCTGGTAGGGATGTTGAGGAGGTTACTCAGGCATCTGATGGGGCTGAATGAGACGGTTCTAGGGGGTTTTCTAGTCCCCAAATTCTATGACCCCCTGCGGTCTAGGTCTTATTCGTCGGTGAGATTACAAGTGTTAAAGCAGAGCTGACACACTGACTCCACGAGCTGGTTCTTGTCTTCTCTCTGCTCCGTGAGCTCTCTGAATCAGAGTAGCCTGCTGAGAAATTTACAAAATCCAGCCCATCCTGGTGCAGGAGTGACCATAGCCCTAAGCCCCGAGGCTTGGAGAGATCTTAAGCCAGGGCCTGGTTGTTGCGTCTCCAACTACTCTCAAATCCCAAATCCTACCTGTTGGCCACCATCTGTGCGGACAGGACCGATTTGCTTGGGAAGCAACAGGACTTCCACCACAGGGAATCTGGAAGGGTCAGAGGCTGTTACACCCTTCCCTCCATTCTCCTCCACTCTGCCTCTGCCCTTTCTCTCAAGCTGTACCAGCATTAGGGTACAGGTGGCATCTCTCTCTCTCTCTCTTTTTTAAGGATTAAAAAAATATATTTTATTTATTTATTTGTGTGTGTGTGAGAGAGAGAACAAGCAGGGGGAGCGGCAGGCAGAGGGAGAAGCAGGCTCCCCGCTGAGCAAGGAGCCTGACATGGGGCCCGATCCTGGGACCCTGGGATCATGACCTGAGCCGAAGGCAGACGCTTAACCAACTGAGCCACTCAGGCGTCCCAGGTGACCCATCTCTGAGGGTAGGTCCCAATAAGAAAGAACAATCTTGATAAGTCTTAATTTAGCACCTGGCCCAAATAGCTTTGCCTCTTCCTTTGTACTTAAAAAGCTCCTTTCATCCAACAAGTTCAAAGCGTCTAACAAAATAAACCCACTTATTCTTGCACCATGACAGTAGGTAAGCATTGTTTTTCTCTTTTAAGGAGAGGGAGAGAAGGTGAGTCATTGAGTGGTGGAGGGATTCTTCTGGTGACATGAAATGAATCAGTGCCCCAGGGTAATTGACCCGTGTTTCTTAAGTTCACATCCAGTGCTCTGATTATAATTAAAAGAGGAGCTTTGATGAGACATTGTTTGTGTGTGTGTGTGGTGTGTATGTGTGTGAAGTGGTTTGGGTTCCTGGGAAGAAATGCTGGGTGGAGGGATCACTCTGCTTGGGGAGGTGTGAAGAGCTTCCCTGGAGACCAAACAGTCCATCATCACCACCATCACCACCACCATCATCACCACCATCATCACCACCATCATCACAATCATCACCATCATCATCACCACCACAATCACCATCATCATCACCACCATCATCACCACCATCATCATAATCATCACCATCATCATCACCACCACAATCACCATCATCATCACCACCATCATCACCACCATCACCACCACCATCATCACCACCATCATCACCACCATCGTCACCACCATCATCACAATCATCACCATCATCATCACCATCATCATCACCACCACAATCACCATCATCATCACCACCATCATCACCACCATCATCACCACCATCATCACCATCATCATCACCACCACAATCACCATCACTGAAGCTCACATTCATTGAGCTCTTACCATGAGCCAGGCACTCGTCTAAGTTATAGATAAATTTATGTATATAAACTCAAACAGCGTTGTGTTCACTCACCGGTCCATTTTGGAGTGAGAAACCACAGCTCAGAGGGGTTAAGTAACACACCTAAGGCCACACAGCTAGTAGGTGGTGAAGCCAGGATTCAGATCCAGGCTGTCTACCTCCAGCAACTGTGCTCCTAACCACTGTGCTTCACAGAGGCCAAGTCTCCGATTGTGTCGGCAGGATGACAGAATCATAATCACCCCTTTGTTTTGATTCCTTTTCCTTGAAGGGAATGGTAGGGTGTTTATGCTAGCAGAACCACTGCTGAGAATTTCTGCCACAGAGGGCGGTGCAAGAAGTAAAGGTTGTATGGCATTTCAAAATAGCCTGAGAACCCTGGCAATTTTAATGACTGGAAATCATGAAAGAAGTTCAACTCACCCCCTGCTATTGTTAAAAACACTCTGTCTACCGAGGAAGAGGAGGAGAAAGAAACAGTCAGAATCGCTTACCTATCTGTCCCTTCACCACTTACAATGCACTTTCACACAGGCTATCCAATTTGAAATCCCCCAAACTCTCTGGAGAGGCAGAGCAGGCTCCACAGTCCCCATTTGGCAGGAGGAGAAGTTCAGGGTTAGGGAAGGAAATGAACCCCCGAGGTCTCCCAGTGGTCTCTCTCTCAAGCCCACTGCCCTGTCCCTACACTCAGCTGCTAAGGGCTGGAGGTACATCTGCATAAAACTGCCCATTCAGACCCACTGTCTGATGCTGGGGTGAGGTGGCTCAGATGGATTTTACAGGGCTTGTGAATCTCCGCAAGGAGAATCTTCCTGGTGTTAACTCCCACCCAGCAGGGTCCTCCTTACCCCAATCGCATTTCAGACTGAGCTTCTGGCCTTTGGCCATCCCCTGGCCTTTTTCAGCCGAGGCTCCCCCTGTATGCTGGATTTCGTGCCCAAAGCTTCCTTGCTTGCCTCTCCCTTCTTCCTGCTGGGTTGCCGGACATCCTAAACATGTGCCCCAAGGCCCTCCACCAAGATGCCTCTGCCACACGGTAGATCTCTCTCATCCCCAGGGTGGCAGACTTGTGCCTGCTCACCAGCTGGCTCACGTGTCACCCCAATTTCCCCACGTGAATCTCAGGCCCTTTGACACCTCCTCTTTCACTTGCTTGATTTAACATTGCCTTTCCTTCTTCTGCCACCCCATACTGTGTCCCCGGAGATCTCTTCCACCTGCTTGGAAGCTCACCCTAATGCCATGGAGCCTCTGGGGATGCCTCGGGGCGACCATACCACTCAGCTGTGGTCTTCAAAGCAACAAGAACCAAATATCAAAAAACTAATGACCAGGCCTGATGGAAGACCGGGATTAGGGCTCTGATGAGACCACTTGTTTGAATCCTACCCCTGAGTCACCTAGAGAGTGGGGTTACTACTAAGTCTCCTTTGGGATACAGGTAAATGACCTGAAATGGTCTCATCCCCCATCTCCAGGCAGAGAACCAGAAACTGGTTTAAAATGGTCTGACTGGAGGTTGGGGCAGGAATAGGTGTGGGAAGAAGTGGAGGAGGAAGGAAGAAACTTTTGGGTGGGGGGAAAGACCCAATTATATCACTTTACATTAGAGTTTGTTGTGGGCCTATCTGTGTGCTCAGCAGGACTGTAGCATGTCATCTCCCCACCGTCCCCTGTCTTCATCCCCGTCCCCAGCCCTGGGGCTGTGCCAGGTGTTTGGTAGATGTTCAGTAAATGACTTCTGCCCTTAATGTTGTATATGCAATTTCCTAGTTACATTAAATACAAACATATTTCCAGATATGTCCATCTCTCACCTCTTAAATATCCTTCTTATTGTTTCTCAGATATTTTGGGGGACCCATATTAGCCTGAATTGCTTATAAAAATATAATCCTCTACCAGAACTATGATTCTTCTGTTCCAATGTAGACCTGTGCCCAGCATGGAGAAGCTGCACAATAAATGTGCTTTGAATAAAACTGATCTAAAGAAAGAATGTGGGCTTGATCATCTCTCGACTGCTCAATTTCTCTTTGAGTGAATACAATTTGCAGATATTTCAATTAGGAAATCAAGAGAGTACACAAAGTCGACTCCTACCCTGTGTGAGTTCTCAAAGACCTTACAGTGCAGGAGTTCCTTTTCCCCCACTAATTCAAGAAGCAAATTCACTCAAGCCTACTGGTATTTTAAAAACACTGCAAGATAGAGGCAAGATTTACAAGGGATGGCAGCGTTGTGTTCACTCACCGGTCACTCCGTCTGCTGTCTCTCTTCTGAATTCTTGTGCCATTGCACCTGCGGGGTGGCCAGCAGGGAAAAAGGAATCTCTGGTTGTAACCTGTTCATTCCTGCATCTTCGGTGTGGATGCTGGTTGGCTGTGACCTGAAGCCAGTGCAGCTCTGACCCCTTCTGCTTCTTTCTTCCTTTCTGCCGTCCATACCATACGTGTCCGTACCATTCAGGAACAGGTGGTGTTGTCCCCTTCTAACCTTATGCTGCCTTAGACAACCCTATATTTCTCAGCCACAAACAAATCTCAGACTGGATAGTGGAGGTGATGTTCTGGTCTGGGCACCTCCGGAAACATCACTTCTTTTGGAGGCCTCAGAAGCTGTGGTCCCATGTCTATAGATCTCTTCTGAATCATCTCTATTTACATCATGCAGGACACTCAGCAGGGTGGGCCAGTCTTCTGTCCATGGATTTGGGTCACGTTGGCTACTTCTCAGCATTGTATTCTCCAGGTTCACTCATTTGAGGATGGGCTCACTTTGTCTGAGCACTGGCCGCTTGAGGTTCTGAGGATTCCTTCCTTGCCTCTTGGTCCATTCTTATCTCTTATTCAACACCCTGCCCCCAGTTTCCATTTCTCTGGTCTCGGCATTGTATGCAAATTCTGGCTTTGCTTTTTTGTTGACCCAATTCTTGAATCTTCTCGTTCTTAGACCTAAACACACTCTTTGGACTAAAGTCCCCATGAGGCTGCACTGGCCAATCAGTGGGCTTGACCAAAAAGCTTGAAGAGCTGCTGCCATCGGTCTGTGCTGAAGGGCCAGTGTCCTTGGGTAGGGAGGAAGGCAGGAGTGAGGAACAGCTCTGGGCTGGAAACAGAGCAGGCTCTGGAGCAGGCTGACAAGAGGCAGGAAGCAGGAGGCCAGTGCTGTTCCCTATGAGCAAACGTGTATCAGTCTGATTGACAGGCCTTTCCATCTGTCCCAAGCCCAGCTGAAGTGAGACAGAAGGTCTCTACATCTGGCCTTGTGTTCTTCCTCTGGAAAGTCTCAGTGGTGCCTGCCTCAGGACCCACCTATTTCTGCCCCTTTAATTGCCTGGGAGGAAAACAAAGAAATTTTGGTTTTATTATAAGTCTGGGGCTTCTTTGTAGTGTGGTGGGGCTTTCCATCTGAATGGCATTATAATAAGTGGCGAGATAATGGCCTTGGAGAGGGTAGATGGAGGACCTTTTATCTGAGACCCAAGCGGAATGCGCATAAGTACCATCATGAAAGCTTGTTGGGGAGAAGGACTCCAATAAGTTGTCAATAAAATTACCACTCTGGCTGGCAGCCAAAGCCACAATGGAAGTTGAGATGCTGCTACCCAAGATGCAGGGGGTACCCCAGTGGTGCCTATAATTATGCAACCTTTATATACTCAGAACTTTGGCCACCCCCTTCCACAGACCTTCTGGTGCCTTCCCTCCCCTCCCAAATCAACCCCGCATGACTCCAAGCTTGCTCTGTTTCTGCTATGTCTCAGCAGTTTCTGTCCTGGTGCCCAAGTCTTTGGATTCAATTATACCACCCCAGAGCCCTCCTTGGTACCTTTTAATGTTTGGTTCTTAAACCAGATTGTGCATAACCCAGTAAGGCTGGGGATGGGAGCCCAGGAAAGGATGTGATCCATCTTCTGGGTGTGTCAATTTCACTGAGAGGATTGGGCAAAATCTTAGAAAGTTTAACTGGAAATTGTAAATTTTTTTTTTTTTAAATATTAAAGCCAACATGGGCATATGATGGAATATAAGGTCAATTCACATGAAGTTTTAAGATCAACCTCCTTGAGGAGGCTCCTTTGGGCAAGCTCTCGACTTCCCCGATTATCTGCTCACACTTGTCTAATGCTATGGATGTTTTTCAGGGGTAAGGTTTGACTAGCAATGCCTTTTTTCTTTTCCAAGCCAGCCCCAGATACTTTTCCTGGACAGTTAAAATACATTTATATGGATCTCTCAGCCCTCCCTCCAAATGATCTCTACCTCCAGAGCCTTCTCTGTTCTTAAACTAATTATCAGAACCTCTTCTTTTGAAACTCCTCTACAACCTGTGTACACGAAATATAGGAGGCCTTCCACAAACAGCTGCCCATTCTTCTCAGCCATGGCCCAACTCAGTCCTTATCTACCTCAAGGCTTCCAAGGCTTGGGATGCTGCACCATTGAAGGATTCTTCCCTTAAAGCAGATGGGAAAAGAGTTGAATGCAACTTCTTCTTTGACTCAATCCCAGTTCCTCCCTAGAAATGTCAGGTGGGCCAGGAAATGAGTCTGAGTATGGGTTTACAGGATCACATAACACAGAAGAATGTCATTGGATGGACCAACTCCCAGTTAACAAGGGCAGATACCTGGGCTAGACTGTGTGGCCTCTTTTAAGATCTACCACAAAACTCTGATTTTATGGGTATACTGCCTGAAGAGGAGTCCTGACTTAGCAAGAAGCCCAAGTAAAGAATTTTATGGGACAAGGGACTCTTCTGAGGAAGGCAAATAACAGACTGATGGAAGGGCATTTGAAAACTAGAGAAGACATAGAAAGAAAAAAGACATTACATACCATGTCCACACCCTCTGTGGAGGGAATATAAATCCTCTTCAGAGGAAGGAAATCCACAAGCTCCTTGGAGAACTTGGGCTCTGTGTTCAGCCGGGTGCCTTGCTCCCTCCAACACCATGCCTTACAACTGCTGCCTGCCCAACCTGAGCTGCCGCTCCACCTGCTCCTCCCGGCCCTGCGTGCCCCCCAGCTGCCATACCTGCACCCTGCCCGGGGCCTGCAACATCCCCGCCAATGTGGGCAACTGTGGCTGGTTCTGCGAGGGCTCCTTCAATGGCAGCGAGAAGGAGACCATGCAGTTCCTGAACGACCGCCTGGCCAGCTACCTGGAGAAGGTGCGTCAGCTGGAGCGGGAGAATGCAGAGCTGGAGAGCCGCATCCGGGAGTGGTGCCAGCAGCAGGAGCCCTACGTGTGCCCCAGTTACCAGTCCTATTTCCGGACCATCGAGGAGCTCCAGCAGAAGGTGAGGGGGTGCCATGTGGGGGTGCAACAGCTGCTGACTGTCCTTGAACAATAAGACATTTTCAAGTTCAAGTGGCCCTCATAATAGACTCTTGTTTTCAGATTCTGTGTGCCAAGTCTGAGAACGGCAGGCTGGTGGTGCAGATCGACAATGCCAAGTTGGCCGCAGATGATTTCAGAACCAAGTGAGTTGTTCAGATTTCACACCGATGCCCATTTCTCCTGGCAGAAAGTAGAAAGGCTACGTGCATGGGGGCTATCAAATATCATTCCTGTGAGTCTTAAAGGTCTGCTGGTCACTGCTTTGACCTTGTCCTTGCACAGGTACGAGACGGAGCTGGGCTTGCGGCAGCTGGTGGAGTCGGACATCAATGGCCTGCGCAGGATTCTGGATGAGCTGACCCTCTGCAAGTCTGACCTGGAGGCCCAGGTGGAGTCCCTGAAGGAGGAACTGCTGTGCCTCAAGAGGAACCATGAGGAGGTGAGACCAGAAATGAGAAATGAAACCTGGCTCAGCCTCAGGCTGAGGGTGACTTAAATGATTTGCGATGGCAGAAACTGGAATATGAGGTTGGGTTTGACTTTACGATTTTCCTTTAAAAATACCAAACTTCATGATGAATGAAAAAACGGAGATGAAACCTATCCATGTTCCCAGATAAGATGTATCTTTCACTCAAAACTGGTGCATCATGTGAGTTTCCTAGAGCCCCTTCATCAGCTTGTGATTGATTACTGAGCTATAGAATGAGCCTCAGCATTGCTGATTCATGCTGTACAAAGTCATATCTCTCCCCAAAGGTCACAGAATCAAGCTTGGTGGATCTAAGTCTCCACTCTTTCAAAGTCTTGTTGAAAAATGATCTGGGGTTCCTCCTTCTCTCTCCCGGAGGGGCCATGCCATGATCTTATCTGATGGCAGGAATTGTTTGCTATACAATCTGAAATTGTACAGTCAATTCTTTGTATTATGAGGTCTTCTGCAGCCAGTCTGCAAATTGGGAATGTTAGGCATTAGTCCATCTTTTGGCGGCATCCAAGCAAATCCTTGGGAATTCTTTTTGAACCCAAGAGCCATGGCACAGTTGTGTGAGGAGGGAGCTGTGCCACATGGAGCACAGATCGCTTTGCCTTGAACTGTCACAGACTGCTCCACTCAGTCTCTTTTCCAAGGAAATAGACTAACGGGGCTTCAACAAGCAAAGTCTGTTCTTCATTGAGGAGAATCACTCTTGCGTTTTCTGCATCCACAGGAAGTCAACACCCTGCGCTGCCAGATTGGAGACCGCCTCAATGTGGAGGTGGACGCAGCCCCTGCTGTGGACCTGAACCGCGTGCTCAATGAGACCAGGAGTCAGTATGAGGCCCTGGTGGAGACCAACCGCAGGGACGTGGAGGAATGGTTCACCACCCAGGTGGGCATCTCAGCACATGGCCACTCGGGACACTTGGCCCCTTGGGGCCCTTGAGGCAGGGTCTGACCCTGTCTACTCCCCTGTGCTATTTCAGACCGAGGAGCTGAACAAGCAAGTGGTGTCCAGCTCAGAGCAGCTGCAGTCCTACCAGGCGGAGATCATCGAGCTGAGACGTACGGTCAATGCCCTGGAGATTGAGCTGCAGGCCCAGCACAACCTGGTGGGTGTTGTTCAGCCCTCCTGGTGACCAATGTGAGGTCCGGGAACTGGAGTCAGTGGGGTGCCCTTTGGGCCACACTCTCCTGACCTCGTGAAGCCTGGGACTTCTCTGGAACCCCATGGAGAAGCTCCCTGAGGAGCGGCTCTGTGACATTCTTTATCTTCCCTGCACAGAGGGACTCCCTGGAGAACACGCTGACGGAGACCGAGGCCCGCTACAGCTCCCAGCTGGGCCAGGTGCAGTGCACGATCACCAACGTGGAGTCCCAGCTGGCTGAGATCAGGAGTGACCTGGAGCGGCAGAACCAGGAGTACCAAGTGCTGCTGGACGTGCGGGCCCGGCTGGAGTGCGAGATCAACACGTACCGAGGCCTGCTGGAGAGCGAGGACTGCAAGTGAGTAGCCAGCTGGAGGTATCTGATGAGGCTCACATAAGCGTGCTTCTCAGTTGGACTCCAGGCAAAGTTTGCATACTTTCAAAAGGAAATTATACCTCCACACCAGACATGATCAAACAGAACTCAGAAAACATAATATGGCCATTGTTAAAAACACAGAAAAGCAAGAACTGTTTGATGCACAAACTAAAATTGTACAGCCAATTCTTTGCATTCTACTGTGATCGTATAGACATAAGATCAATGATATTTCTTACATTTTATAAGACTGTATTGCATAGAATGTACATCTCCATACACTACCTTATCTGACCTTATATTTACTGCCAAGCAGGTTGAATCAGTATTCTTTCCATTCTGCCGGTGAAGAAACTGGGGCTTGGAGAAGCTAAGTGACTTTCCCAAGGTCATTCCCTAGGAATGGACAGTGTTGGGAGTCAAAGCCAGAGTTCTAGTTTCTGTCTAACACTTTGGGTACCATGTGGTAGGAAGACCATCAGCAATTTGATAGGGAGCTTTACAGCAGATGAGCCCATGGCTTTCTCTGTTACAGGTCAGGTCAAATCCCACAGGCATTCTGCTCATATAGTCTACAAGCCTCCCTCAATTCATCTTTTCCACATCATTCTTTTTCTCCAGGCTGCCCTGCAACCCTTGCGCCACAACGAATGCATGCGGATCTGCCGGGTCTTGCGTCTCTAATTCCGGCGCCCCCTGCACGCCATGTGTCCCCCGCCCACGCTGTGGGCCCTGCAACTCTTTCGTGCGCTAGAGCCCAGGGGCTGCCAGAGGACCAAGGAGGCAGGGCCCAAGGTTCCAGAGCTTTGACCCGGCACTGGTTCATTCGACCAAAAGGGGCAGAAAACACAGTTTGCGTGGCTGGAGCCACCCCAGTAAGGCAGCCATGAAACTCACCCCACCTACTGCAGACCATTCCTTGCCCACCCTTTCCTTCTCTGGGATCTGTTCCTTTTTCACTTGCCCAGGGAACCCTTGGTTCACTTGCCTAGGGAACCTTCGGAAGTGCCAGGGCGTTCCCTTGTAAGCTGCTAATAAACTTGATTTCCCTGGCAAAGCAGATGCCTTTCTCATTGGTATTCATTCGTTCTGCCGCGCCCATCACTTAAGCACTCTATAAAAAGCCACTTGAAAGTCAGGCTACATAATGGCCTGACTCTTGGATTCAAGAGCCGTTCTTTGCCTGGCGGGCAGATGGCTGGCCTGGCGCCCTGGACACATGAGTGAGGCAGGCTGTCAGGAGGGAGGGCATAGAAGCTGCAGTGCTGTGGCCCTCATCTCTCCTTGACCATTCCTGCATGTTTCCCACTCTCCCCTCGTGACCTGAACATCTCCTAGAGCTGATTGCATCTAAATCCCAAGTGAAGAGGCTCATCAGCTGGGCACGAGAAAGAGGCTTTGGAAAGTTCATCTTTTCTCAGCAGGATGTTTCAGGTCTAGTGCTGTATTATCTGGGTCCTGGTGACCCTGCGCTTTCTAGGCAGCCTCAGGAACAACAAGCTAAAGAATGCTCTGTCTTGCCTGCCATGCCCAGGACTTCCTTCTTCCTCCTGTGTCAGTGGATCATTATCACCCTGGGCTCCAGCTGCTCACTTCCCCTCCCAACTCAGGGGCTTAGAGAACCCCCCCCTCAACTGATACTTCCACCTTTCTCAGTCCATCCCAACCAGTACCTGTTATCTACTCTGTGCACACCCTGGTTGGTGGGGAAGGGAGACACATCAAGAAAGACATAGTCCTGGCTGCAAGTTATTTCTAACTTGTAAAGGGATAAAACTAGTCCCTAAGTAGTGCTATTATAAGGCATTGCCCCCACTCAGGCTTGTGCTGCAAACAAATCACTGAGTACTGAAAATGACATTAGGGTTCATCAAGAAAGGCTTGAACTTGAATCTTTAACTTCAAAGAAGAGCCAAGGAAATGTTAAGCTTTGACCTGCTAGAACCCCAGAGGACCATTTTGACATGAAAGGATCAGAAACCACTCAGGTGTCTACCTTTTCCCATGAACCTTCCCATCACACCAGGCTTTCTGAGGCAGGTATCAGACCCCACTTTGATGAAACACAGTCTTGTGTACTGAAATGACCAAATGGATTGAAATTACATATATATATTTGATAAAGCAACTATTTATTGTTTTTACCGTAATTGTCGCCCTTGAACCTTATTTTTAAAACTCAAATTCCAGGGTGGATTCAGATTTGCACACCTGCTTGGTTTGTGAGAAGCCTCTGACCTGGAATCTCTTCTGTGATGTGGTCTGCTACTGTGTCTGTGATTTCCTCCAAATCCAAGGTCAAGCTCAGTTCAGAGGCCCTCCCTAATTTTGCTTGTTCCTTTATTCCAAGTTCTGCTTACATATATTATTTTATAGTAATGCAAAAGTAATGTTAATGGCTCCTGTGGTAAGTGGAATGACTGTCCCCCTTCTCTGCAAGATGCCCATGTGGTTTTCTGGAACCCAGGAATATGTTAGGTTGCACACAAAGGGAAATTAAAGGTGCAGATGGAATTAAAGCTGCTAATCAGCTGACTTAAAAATGGGGGAGATTAAACTGGATTATCCAATGGGCCCAACGTAATCACAAGGGTCCTTCAAAGTGGAAGGGGAGGCAGAAGATAGTGAGAGGGACAGGGAGATATGACTGAGGAAACAGGTCAGAGTGATGTGATATGAGGACCAGACCCCTCGCTGCAGGATCTGAAGATGGAGGAAGGGGGCCACAAACCAAGAAAGTGGGTAGCTTTAGATTCTGGAGAAGAAAAGGAAATGGATTTCCTGCTGGAGCCTCCAGAAAGGAACATAGCCCTGCCAACACCTTGGTTTTTCTCTTTTTATTGTGGGAAAAAATGTGTGTATATATATATATAGAACATAAAATTTACCATTTATCTTTTTTTTTTTTTTTAGTGTTTAATTCAGGGGCATCAAGTACATTCACATTGTTGTCCATTCATCAGCACCATCCATCTCCAGAACTTTCTCACCAATCCGAACTAAAACTCTGTCCTCATTAAACTCCATAACCCCTCTGCCCTAAGCCCCTGCTAACTGTGGTTCTACTTCCTGTCCATATGAATTTGACTACTCTAGGTACCTCATATAAGTGGAATCATACAGTATTTGGTTTTGTGTGTGTGTGTGTGTGTGTGTATTTCACTTGGTATAATGTTTTCAAGGCTTATTCATGTTGTAGCATGTATCAGAATTTTGTTCCCTTTAAAGATTAGATAATATTCCATTGTATATATCACATTTTGTTTGTCCATTCATCCATGGATGGGTATTTTGGCTATTGAGATTAATGCTGCTGTGAACACTGCTATACATATATCTGTTCAAGTCCCTGCTTTCAATTCTTTTGTGTATGCACCTAAAAGTGGAGTTACTGGATCCTATGGTAACTCTATGTTTAATTGTTTGAGGTTGTGCCATTTAACATAATCATGTAAAGGGTTCCAATTTCTCCACATCCTTGCCAACACTTTTTAAATTCTGGGTTTTTTGTTTGTTTTTGTTTTTGCTAATAGCCATTCTAGTGGGTGTGAAGTGGTACCTCATTGGGGTTTTGATGTGCATTTCCCTGATGATTAGTGATGTTGAAGCATCTTTTCATGTGTTTGTTGACCATTTGTATATCTTCGGAGAAATGTCTATTCAAGTCTTCTGGCCATGTGTTTAATTGAGTCCTTTAGTTTTATTTTTGTTGAGTTGTAGGAGTTCTTTATGTGTTCTGGATATTAATCCCTTATTAGAAATATAATTTGCAAATATTTTCTTCCATTCTGTGGGCTACCTTTTCACTCTCTTGATGGTGTCCTTTGGGGGGCAAGTTTTTACATTTTATGGAGTTTGTTTTACCTATTTTTTCTTTTGTTATCTGCGTGTTTGGTGCCATGGCCAGGAAATCATTGCCACACCTAATGTCATGAAGTTTTCCTCTGTGGTTTTCTAAAAGTTTTATAGTTTTAGCTCTTACATTTAGGTCTATGATCCATTGTGGGTTCATGTTTTGTATATGGTGTGAGGTAAGGGTCTAACTTCATTCTTTGCATGTGAATATCCAGTTTTTTTCAGCACCATTCATTGAAAAGACTGTCCTTCAATGAATGGCATTCTTTCAGAAAATCATTTGATCATATATGTGAAGGATGATTTTTATTCTATTCCATTGGTCTATATATCTGTCCTTATTCCAGTGCCACACTGTTTTGAATACTATAGCTTTGTAGTTAAGGTTTGAAATCAGGAAGTGTGAGTTTTCTAACTTTGTTCTTCTTTTTTAAAGATTGTTTTGGCTATTTGGGGCACCTTGAAATCTCATATAAATTTTAGGATGAGGTTTTCTATTTCTGCGAAAGACATCACAGGGATTTTGATAGGGATCACATTGCATCCCTTTTGATAGGTATTTCTTTGGGCAATACTGCCATCTTAAACATACTAAATCTTCCACAAATACAGGAGGTCTTCCCATTTACTTGTATCTTCTTTAATTTCTTTTGGTACTGTTTTGCAGTTTTCACTGTACAAGTCTTTTGCCTCCTTGGTTACATTTATTCTTAAGTATTTTATTCTTTTTGATGTTATCGTAAACTTTTTTCTTAATTTTACTCCCAATAAGAGTAAAACTTAGGCTTCTGACCTATGGAACTTTAGCATAATAATTTGCGTTGGTTTAAGCCACTAAATTTGTGATGATTTGTGAAGGTAGCAATAGGAAACTAATACAGCTCACATGTGTTGAATATCAGCTATGGGTTAGGCAAAATATTAGGAACTTATCTTAATCCTTATAAAATGCTTCAAATTAAACCCGTTTAACAAATGAGGAAACTAAAGCTTGGAAACTTGCTCAAAATCACAGTTGGTTATTAGTAATTATGAAATTTGGACCAGGTTCAATTAAAAATGCATATGACATCACTATAAAGTATGGAGAATGATTAAAAAATCAGGGCAGAATGAATATGTCCAGGTGCATTACATTCTTCATAGTTTTCCTTACACACAGATTCCAGCTTAATTTTGGCAAGTCTCAGATCAATTATGAGCCACAATCATATGGAGCTGTTCTTAAAATTATCTAACTTGATTGTCCATCTTATTCATAAAGTTTCTTGTTGAATGGCTTCCAAAAAATCAATTCCATCCTTAAAAGACAAAGGTTTGCTATCAACAAACTGGATATTAAAAAGATACAGACATTTCCAAAACACAAAACTCCAAAACATGCTTTGAACAGAGAAGCAATCAGTAGAACAAAGGAAGATTCTGGCCAGGGATAAAGCTTTTTGGTTCTGTAAATTCTGTCATTTTTTTTTTTTTCAAAACAGAAATCTCAATCCCTGTAACTGAACCATAATTTTGTAAATAAATGTATTCTACATCCCCTTAAATACTTCCATGTGGCTTTTAAATTGTTTCCAGGTACTCTGTCATCATTATCACACATGAGGACAGATGTTCTCCACCTTGGTGGTACTTTGGAATCACCTGGGAACTTAAAAAAAGGACGGAAGCCTGAATTTGCCCTTAGAGAGTCTGATTTAACTGGTCTGGGATGTAGTCTGGCCACTGGGAGGTTTTTTTTTTTTTAATTAATGATAGTAGCTTTATTGAGTCCTATGGAGGAATATGTATATTCTTTTTTTAAAAAATTTTTTATTGTTATGTTAATCCCCATACATTACATCATTAGTTTTAGATGTAGTGTTCCATGATTCATTGTTTGTGCATAACACCCAGTGCTCCATGCAGAATGTGCCCTCCTCAATACCCATCACCAGGCTAACCCATCCTCCCACCCCCCTCCCCTCTAGAACCCTCAGTTTGTTTTTCAGAGTCCATCGTCTCTCCTGGTTCGTCTACCCCTCCGATTTCCCCCCCTTCATTCTTCCCCTCCTGCTACCTTCTTCTTCTTTTTTTTTTTTCTTAACATATATTGCATTATTTGTTTCAGAGGTACAGATCTGAGATTCAACAGTCTTGCACAATTCACAGCGCTTACCAGAGCACATACCCTCCCCAGTGTCTATCACCCAGTCACCCCATTCCTCCCACCCCACCCCCCACTCCAGCAACCCTCAGTTTGTTTCCTGAGATTAAGAATTCCTCATATCAGTGAGGTCATATGATACATGTCTTTCTCTGTTTGACTTATTTCGCTCAGCACAATACCCTCCAGTTCCATCCACGTTGTTGCAAATGGCAAGATCTCATTCCTTTTGATTGGCCATTGGGAGTTTTATTATTTATTATTTATTATTTTTTAATTTTATTTTTTAAATTTAAATTCAATTAGCCAACATATAGTACATCATTAGTTTCAAATGTAGTGTTCAATAATTTATCAGTTGCGTATAACTCCCAGCGCTCATCACATCACATCATCACATGCCCTCCTTAATGACCATCACCCAGTTACCCCACCCCCCCCTCCCCTCCAGCAACCCTCAGTTTGTTTCCTGGAGTTAAGAGTTTCTCATGGTTTGTCTCCCTCTCTGATTTCTTCCCATTCAGTTTTCCCTCTCTTCTCTTATAATCCTCTGTGCTCTTTCTTATATTCCACATATGGGTGAAACCATATGATAATTGTCTTTCTCCAATTGACTTATTTCACTCAGCATAATACCCTCCAGTTCCATCCATGTCGATGTAAATGGTTCATCCTTTCTGATGGCTGAGTAATATTCTGTTGTGTATATACACCACATCTTCTTTATCTATTCATCTGTCAATGGACATCTTGGCTCCTTCCATAGTTTGGCTATTGTGGACATTGCTGTTATGAACATTGGTGTGTAGTGGGAGTTTTAGAATCTCTACAGGTGGTTCTAATGAGCCAGGTTGTGACCCACTTGCCAAAACTAGGGTTCTAGTTCTCACTTATCCTCTCATCAGCCCTGTGTCCTTGGACAAGACATGTAGCTTCTCTGAGCCTCAGTTTCCCCAAAATGGAGGTAACAATCTCTTCTCTACCTGCTTTATATGCTTGCCAAGAGGATCATGGAAGACAGTGTTTATGGAAACACTTTGCAAACCAGATATTTTTATTAGGACTATTATTTTGATTATTGATGACTTAATATATAGAGAAGCTTCTTTTTTTTTTTTTAAAGATTTTATTTATTTATCTGACAGATAGAGAGACAGCGAGAGAGGGAACACAAGCAGGGGGAGTGGGAGAGGGAGAAGCAGGCTTCCCGCTGAGCAGGGAGCCAGATGCGGGGCTCGATCCCAGGACCCTGGGATCATGACCTGAGCCGAAGGCAGACGCTTAACGACTGAGCCACCCAGGCGCCCCTATAGAGAAACTTCTTAAGAATAGAAAAGCATAGTCATTTTTGTTGTTGTTGTTTCATGCCCAACAGTAGAATTTGTATACCATCCTGTTGTCTTTCACACCACTGTTTCCTTCTTTAAATCACTCACCTAGCTCTGCACCTGAGTATATGCTCTACTCAGCATTATTTGATACTCTTTGGCTCCAGGCCCATCGTTGGATGGGGCCCCAGGCCCTTCTCAGTTGGCATGTCCAGTGCTCTTTTGTGATCTATTTAATTGGCTCTTGGCTGTCCTGGTCTGAACTCTCAGCCCACTGGGAATATCATTCTCAGATACTTGACCCATCCCCGAGCTTATGTCCTGAAAATTTTTGCTGATTCTTTTCCTGTTTCCCTGAAAATTCATATTTGTTACAGGTACAGCTAAGGCATTTTTTGCATCTTTATATCTGGGGTCACAGTCATCATTTGAGTGCTTTGAGGTCTGAGGCTGCTGTCAGTGTCTATAGGAAGAGCAGGACTGTCCAGGAATGTGCAGCATTTTTCTCTGTAAAAGCCCATCTCATTACTTCTAGGAGGCATGCCTCATCACAAGCTTGTGGGATTTGTCACTTTTTAGCCTCCAGTTTACTGAGGAGCAAAGCAATATGTAGGAAGCCTAGGTGTGTCTTCCTGTGCGTGCTCAGAGCTGGCACTGGAATTCATGGGCTACCTCTGTTTTCTTCCAGTTCTCATGTTTTGTCACATCCTGGTCTCTCGTCTCTCTAGTTCACAGTGAGGCAGGATGGGCCCAGCAAACTTGAGTCTAGTTACTTGTGTCATTTTGGACAAGTTCACTTTCTTCTCAGATTCTTTATCGATGACATTGAAACATGCAGAGTTTGGGGTGAGGATGGAATACTATATGTGAAGGGTCCTAGTAGACTACCTGATGAGGAAGTGACATATTGCTATTCATTTCTTTCCTGCCTCACCATCTGGGCCTCAGTTTTCTTCTCCATAAATTCAGGTCTTTCTAGCTTTAGAGTTCTTTGATTCTTAGGAAATAGATCCTACTTCTGAAGTGAACTTTTATAGGGCTAAATGTTCAGGGTGAGGCAAATAGGCTTTCTCCCAGATTCTAAATCACCTTAGGTCATGCCATTGTGAATTTTGATTTTTTTTTAGATGCTAAGAAAAGGCAATCTAATTTCTATCCTGGACACATCAACCAGTCATGCAAAAGGACAGCCATTTGCCTGTGAAGAAAAGTAAATAAGTGTAATTGGTTTTGGTTCAAAAGGGTACCATTGAGAGTAGCTAGGTGAGAGAGGCCTTTGGTCAGAGAGGCCTTTGGAGGACTGATGGGGGTTGGGAAGGGGTGGGAACAAGGCTCCAATGGGAATCAGAAGCCAAAAACTATAAAGAGAGGGGCAATGGGAAGAAAGGAATCTAAGGTTTCCTTCCCCTCACAAAATCAGAGAAACTTGTATGCCAAATGTTTCCACTGTGTTTAGATATTCAGGCTCAAGAGTTAGACAGTGAATTGTTCAAATCCCAGCTCTGCCACTTATTGGCTGTGTCTTGGGAAAATTCTGAGCCTTTCCTAATCTGTTAATTTATCTATAAAATAGGAATAACTTTATAGGCCAATCTTATAGGCATGTTGGGAGGGTCAAATGAGAAATGTGCCATAGCACTTAGTGCCTTGTTTGGCATAGAATCAGTATTCATGAAGGGGTAAGTAACATCATCAGCATCACCAAAACCACCATCATCATTATCATGGATGTTAGCACAGAAACATAAGGCTGGGGGATTCCCAGGAAGTGAGTAGAGCCCATTTCCATGCCAGTACAAGAAAGGAGGCTTTGGTGGCAATGCAACCCCATGTAGAGAACATGTCCTCCTCAAGAATGACCCCAAATAGGATAACTGAATCCACAATATCAGTAACTTATCAGAGAACGTAGGGACAATGGGCTCTCTGTCAACTTCCTATTCTGGCTACCAAGTTAATGTTAAAATTTGCATTTTTGTTGATTAATTCATGAATATAGTATTGTGCCTCTAGCGTTTGCAAGGTAGGTGAATGAGGTTTTATCACCACTGGATTAGCATGGGCAATGTGCCCAGGTGTCTGCTTAACAGAATTGGATTTTCAGAAAATTCTACATCTGAGCCATCTGGGCCAACAATAAGAAGGAGGAAGGTTATGGAAATAATCATCACTCCCACCCTGATCCATATTCCCACACAATATATTACTTACATTATACAACAAAACTATGAGGTGGACAGCATATTACTACTTAAATTTAAGAGATGAAGAAAATGAGCCAAAAAGGGAAACTCGCTTCTCTGAGCTCATGTCATCAGTAAGAATGTGAACTCAGGTAGGTTAGATTCGAATGTGTGCTTTTCTGTTACCTTCATACTTCCTTTGAAATCTGGACACAACCTTATATTGTGTTGCACAAATAATTTTTTGGGACTTCTGCCTGAGCCCAAGATTTTATTTCTGTGTAGAACAAAGGACAGATAAAGTGACAAAGAATAGAAGGTGAGTGAGGAGGGCTACTTCATTAAGATTCTTTACTGGGCAATAGGGAGACTCCCAAGAGTTTGGAAGTATCCAAGGGTATCTGATCCCAGAGTTGATAGAGAGGTGTACACTCTAGGGATGACAGAGTGAAGGTGCATTCTCATGGGTTTTGACTTGTTCTGGGAGCATCTCAAGTGGGCAGAGTCACACCTTTAGGGATGTACAGTGTTCTCAGAAAGAGGATTAACTTTAGGGATTAGGTGAGAGAAATTTCCAGAGACCTTGAGATAAGGTCACCATGGATACAAAGATAGCTCTGAGCTCCTTATTCTAGTTTTCCATTCTTGTTGAGTCTGAAGTATTATGCTTCATATTTATGCTTCAACACTGCCACTTGAACTCTCTCTGTGGACTATTCCAGGCATAATTTTATTTCTAGATATTTCTTCTCTGTCTCATCTTTAGGGAGATTGTTGCTCCAGTACAGTTTGGTAAACTTCTTCTATAAAGGGCCAGACAGTAAATATTTTAGGCTCTGCAAGCCATATGGTTTCTGTTAGAACTATTCAACTCTGCCATTGTAGATGAAAAGTGGCCATAGATAATACCTAATGAACATGGGTATGTGCCACTTCATTTATTTAGAGAAAAAGGCGGCAGGCTGAACTTGGCTTGTGGGCCCTAGTTTGCTGATCTCTGCTTTGGTGTTCTTCTACCCATTTAGCCAGTTTCACTTCTCAGCCATGAACACTCCATTATTTTCAATCTCCACGTATTGATAAATTCCCTAAGCCCCAATTAATACTCTCATGAGTAGGGCTCAGGATCCTTGCAGCTAATACAGGACAAGTTTCTGCTATGAAGACAAGTTGAACCGAACACTGAAAAATGGGTAGGCCTGGGAAAAGAGGGCCAGCTGGAAGACTGTTCACTCTAGACTCTCTTTCCAGGGAATCTAGTAGCAGAACCTCATGGATGAGGAGTCCCAAACAACTCCACCCCATGTCCCTGGCTCTCCTCCCCTCTGAGTAATGGGGAGAGCCATTTGGGATTACGATGATTCTGTCTCCTTTGAAGCCATCTGATGAAACTCTGATTTTACCAGCCCCTAGCACCTAGGAGGAACCTGGTGTGACACAAGCTGAATGGAATAATTTTATGGGTTGAGGGAACTCTTTGGAGGCATCTAACTAGCATATTTTGGAGAAAAAATTAGCTGAAGCATTAGGAAGGGAAACTATGCTGTATGCCAACCCCCACCCATCAATAAGGGTATAAAAGGACTATGGAGGAAGGAGAGACTCAAACCTCACCACATCCACCTGTATTGGCTTACCTGCTCTCCATCACCTCTCCCTGAACCATGCCTTACAACTGCTGCCTGCCCAACATGAGCTGCCGCTCCACCTGCTCCTCCCGGCCCTGCGTGCCCCCCAGCTGCCACACCTGCACCTTGCCCGGAGCCTGTAACATCCCCGCCAATGTGGGCAACTGTGGCTGGTTCTGCGAGGGCTCCTTCAATGGCAGCGAGAAGGAGACCATGCAGTTCCTGAACGACCGTCTGGCCAGCTACCTGGAGAAGGTGCGCCAGCTGGAGCGGGAGAACGCAGAGCTGGAGAGCCGCATCCGGGAGTGGTGCCAGCAGCAGGTGCCCTTCATGTGCCCCAGCTATCAGTCCTACTTCCGGACCATCGAGGAGCTCCAGCAGAAGGTGAGGGGGTGCCATGTGGGGGTGCAACAGCTGCTGACTGTCCTTGAACAATAAGACATTTTCAAGTTCAAGTGGCCCTCATAGTAGACTCTTGTTTTCAGATTCTGTGTGCCAAGTCTGAGAACGGCAGGCTGGTGGTGCAGATCGACAATGCCAAGTTGGCCGCAGATGATTTCAGAGCCAAGTACGTTGAGACTTTCAGATAGGTGACCTTTAAGACCCCTGTGGCTCTCTCATGGTCTTATGGGACATTTTCTGGAAGGGAAGAGACAGCCATTTCACCCTTTTCATTTCTCTTCACAAGCCTGGCTTTATATAAAACCATTTTCAAACAGAAATCCAGACTCATATGCCGCATGCTCTTTAGTCTATATTGGTATTTCTGGAAGGCCTTCTTAAACCCCCAAATTCAGAGATTGATACGAACTATTCTTGGGGAATGGATTGGTTTTTGGGGAATAGTGGTATATTAACCAACAAAATAGAGAGGAAAGTGAGAGACTCAATTTAATGAATCCCTGTGGGCACCTTCTGGTGTTAGGGTAAGTCAAGTGTCTCTCCAGTCTATCTGTGCAGAGCCTGAGGGAAACATGGGAGAAAAGAGGCAGTAACCTGTATTAGCTAAAAGAGATTGAGACCAGCCCATCCACAAGACACAGGACAGGGGGAGTGGGATTCTTTCCTGCCTCATCCTCCCACTCTGATCTGTATGTGCAGGTACCACACTGAGCTGGGCTTGAGGCAGCTTGTGGAGTCGGACATCAACGGCCTGCGCAGGATCCTGGATGAGCTGACCCTGTGCAAGTCTGACCTGGAGGCCCAGGTGGAGTCCCTGAGGGAGGAGCTGCTGAGCCTCAAGAGGAACCACGAGGAGGTAAGAGGAAAAGGAAAAAAAAAAGTAGGCTTCAGAGCCAAGGCTTTAGCATCGGCAACCAGGAGGCAATTGCCATCAAGCTTCTCGAGTTGGGACCTCTCTCTGAAGAACTCAAGGTCAGCCAGAGAATGATGATCCTATATCCATAGCACAGAGTGAGGTAGGTTGCTTATTCTCAAGCAGCTGGAGGAGGGTTGGGCAGGTGTTGGAGATGCTGAGGAAGGGAATCCATTTATTGAGCCCTGCTCTCTCCTTATCACTTATCTGAATTAGTTGGAGAGATGGAGGAAAAAGAGAAATAAGACATGCACCTCTCTTCAACGAGCTCCCATTCTAGTCTGGGGAGGTGGCCATGTAAAGACAACACATAATACAGGTAGAGGAAGTACTATATGAGATGTACAAGCAGCATGTTCAGGGAATAATCCAGCCTACCTGGAAAGAGATAAAGAACTCTTCTCAGGCATGTCATGGGAAGGAAGAGGATTTCACACTTGGATGTTTCAATCTGGGGGAAGAGGCTGAGGAAAGACACAGAAGTGGTAGAGCAGGTATATTGAATTTGGTCCATGGACTGATATGGCTGGACATGCATTACCTATAGGGATGTGATGAGAAATGAGGTAGGACCTGCATATGCCAGGGAGTTTGGACTTAGTCTTATTGGAAATGTGAGCTTCTTTCAGGTTTCTGGGAAAGAGGTTGATGTGATCCTTATTTGGGTTTATTCCTACATCATATCTGTGTCAGTCTTGGGCCTCAGTGCATTTTTGTTGTGCTCATTTTCCTACAGTAGGAAGATAGACAGTAGATCCATTTCTGTGGCTTATTCATTCTTCTTCTTCCCTCAGGAAGTCAACACCCTGCGCTGCCAGATTGGAGACCGCCTCAACGTGGAGGTGGATGCAGCCCCCACTGTGGACCTGAACCGTGTGCTCAATGAGACCAGGAGTCACTATGAGGCCCTGGTGGAGACCAACCGCAGGGACGTGGAGGAATGGTTCACCACCCAGGTGGGCATCTCAGCACATGGCCACTCGGGACACTTGGCCCCTCAGGGCCCTTGAGGCAGGGTCTGACCCTGTCTTCTCCCCTGTGCTGTTTCAGACCGAGGAGCTGAACAAGCAAGTGGTGTCCAGCTCGGAGCAGCTGCAGTCCTACCAGGCGGAGATCATCGAGCTGAGACGCACGGTCAACGCCCTGGAGATTGAGCTGCAGGCCCAGCACAACCTGGTGGGTGTTGTTCAGGGTACTGTCCACACTCTCCTGACCTCGTGAAGCCTGGGACTTCCCTGGAACCCCATGGAGAAGCTCCCTGAGGAGCGGCTCTGTGACATTCTTTATCTTCCCTGCACAGAGGGACTCCCTGGAGAACACGCTGACGGAGACCGAGGCCCGCTACAGCTCCCAGCTGGGCCAGGTGCAGTGCATGATCACCAACGTGGAGTCCCAGCTGGCTGAGATCAGGTGTGACCTGGAGCGGCAGAACCAGGAGTACCAGGTGCTGTTGGACATCAAGGCCCGGCTGGAGTGTGAGATCAACACGTACCGGGGCCTGCTGGAGAGCGAGGACTGCAAGTGAGTAGGAGGCAAAGAACTCTGGGAAACATGTGGTGGGACTACAAGACATTGTGAGCATACACATTTGGGCCACATTTTCAACTCACAAAACAACATGCGTTTATAGAGAATTCACTATGTGACAGTTAAGCAGAAATTGAAGGTTGAAAATGAAGGGCATACATCCCCTGCCTCAGGGAGCTAACAATGGAGAAGTGGTGGTGGAGAGATTGTTACAATAACTGTTGGGTAAGGCAGATTGTGTTAGTTCCATGAGAGCTCAAGAGCATGAGAACATATTTTTCAAAAGGACAATTTTCCACCTCAGCATAAGGCCTTCTGGGATGGGGAGAAGGATTTGATAACAATCAAATTTGATTCCAACTATCTCCGACCACTGAGAATTCATGGGTTGTTTCATTAGGTACCTTAGGGCTCTCTCCACAATCCCCAATCCATTCTAAATCTTTGTCCTCCCAGGCTCCCCTGCAACCCATGTGCCACCACCAACGCGTGCGGAAATTCCTGTGGGTCCTGTGGCAACTCTCAAATGCGTTGCTCTTAATTTAAGAACTTGCATCCTCTTTGAAGACAACAATGAAGCCATTCAGATCAAGCACAGGAAAAGTCCTTAGGTCCTGCTTTTGTTGGAGCTCAACTGCCAGTTAGAAGCCTAGCCATGCCAAATGTGATATTTCTAGACGTGGAAATGCTTTCCAGATTCAACAAACAAAGACACACATCATTAACTTCCAATGTCTGGAAAATCCCTTCCTATTGAAGTTTGAGTGTCTTTGTTTCTGAAGATGTCCAGCTCCCTGTGATCCGAGCTCCAGGTATTACTTTTAGGGCATTTCCTGCATGTATTGTGTTTCCTGCTTTTCTTGCTTCTTTGGTATTCTCTGGAATGCAAGGAAGCTTCTTCATTTACTTCCCAATAAACTTTATTTCTCTGGCATAGTAAATGTGTTTCTCATTCATATTTATGTACTGTAAATAACCTGCTGTGGCTGTTTCATAAAAATATCCCTTTGTTAGGAAGAAATGCATTAAATGACTGACCCCAGCCAATATGTTCCACTGGCAAATGATGGGGAAGGGGTTCTGTCCTTCTGGGAGGTTCCCACCAAGGGAACACTGTACAGAAAACCTGGCCTCCAGCACTCATGACCATCTTGCCTTGGCTGCAGGGTCCTTGGCAATACTGAGAGTCCTCCCCAAACCTCACTGCTATCTCCCACTGTCACCCTCATCACTCAGGGTTGATTCTCTGCTCCCCTTTCTCCTAAACTGCCTAAAGATCAGTTTCTGTAGAAACTGCTGAAAGAGAAGCTATCCTCTCCTTTCAACTTGTCAGCTGTACTGGTATTGCTAATATAGATACCTGCCTTTCCCTCAAAATGTACCTTCAATGATTTCCATAAACCCTCACACTCTGGGTCCTCTTGTTATATCTCCTACTACCTGTTCTCCAGCTCCTATTAGCCTGACTTTCCCCTTTCTGTTGCAACTGGAGGAAATGCCTAGATCCTCTGCTGTGTTTCTTTTTCTCTATCCCTGTTCAGGGAGAACTAGCACCTCTATGCTGACGACTCCCAAAGCTCTCATTTTAGCTCAAGTCCTAGGTCTTCAGTTGCCCATAGGACAGTGTGAGTTGGTATTATGTTGCCACATCACATTTAATTGGACTCCAACTTATCTTTGCCAGACTGGTTCCTCTTGTTACCCACTTGTTATACTCAACACTTTGTAATCCAAAGACCCTTTAAATGCAGGCAAGTGCATCTCCCTACCTCCCTCTTTTCAAGTTCCCTCTTTCCTCTAGGTCTTTATAAATAGGTCTAAAATGTTCTTCTGTAACTTCTGTATCACTTTATTTCTTATAATTTCAAGAAAGACCAGTGTTCATTGTCTCCCCCAACAGACATTAATCCTACCCCCCACTTGACTCATATCTGAATTATTAAAGCTCTCAATTCTATTGGCCACCATCTCAATTCTTCATTTAATTTGACACTATCTAACTTACACAAGTGTAATCAACCATCTCCTGTGTGTGTCACTACTGTGTGGAGCACTGAGAACACACAGATAAGTGAGCCCCAGTCCTAGCCCACAGCATGTTCATAGTCTAGAGTGGACAAGACAAAGAGACAACCCTGCTACAGACAAACATCAATGTGGCTCAAGAAAGGTGTAAATGAAGAATGATGAATTTCTGAAGTGTGAGAGAAAGACTATACTTTCAGGGATCATTTCTATAGTTTGAAGTGTGAAAGAGTGGTAACAAGAGGCTCCAAGAGGAGGTAGAGCTCAATCAGGGCTTTGAAAGCCCAAAAATTCCATTCATACAAATATTGTCTGCTTGTCTTTAAACAGAGACTGTATCTTCACCCAATTAAAGCCTAGTGTAAAACCATAGAATACTGTAATTGGAATAAAGGAACAGTAACACTAATAAGTATTCATGAGAAGATTATTAAAACTTTAAGTACTTCCCTTCCAACTTCAATCAATGATTACTATATGATATTAGCATAATTCTGAAATAAAGTTTGATGGGGTATGTTTGGACAGATGAGTGTGTGCCGGTCTGACAAGAGGGAAAGTTTTTATGAACATGAGCTATGCCTGGTAAGGAGATGAGTGTATCTAGAGCTCGACAGACCAATTTCTAGCTGGAGCAAAGCATAAATATGGTGGTGGAAGATGAAACTGCAAAGTAGCCATGGATGAACATATCTTTGGTGCTTTTCATGGTTATCTGTGAGATTTGCTTGTAAAGAAGTTTGGCATATGATCTATCTGGCAGCTACATATAAGCTGGGTTGTGATGGGTCCTAGAAGTTGATGGGGTTGGGTGGGAAAGAAGGAAGAACAATTGGAAGGCTGATGATGGACAGTAGACTGAGTTGGGAGGAGAGTGGTGGGCCGAGGGAGGGGTGGATTTCAGAGGCACAGCCCAGGATATGGAAGCTGATTGGAGGTAAAGGCACAATGGAGAGAGAAGGAAGGAAACTAGTACTGATTAAATACCTACTTTGGGTCAACACGAGGGACACTTTTGAGCCTGAGAAAATGAAACACCAGTGGAGCTCCAGTGGAGAGAGCTGGAAGAGAATGACTGGATTTGGGAGAAATGTCGGAGAGTTACCTAAACAGAAATGATCAGTTAAAGCTGTAGAAGTTGTTAAGACTGTCAAGGGGGATGATGTTAGACTAGGGGTAACCTTGGAAACCACTGGGAGAAATGATAGAGTGGCCTCAGACTTTCCAAAGTCCCTGACATGAGGTTCCTCCTTGGTTTGGCCCAGTTCCCAAGGAGAGAGGTGACATCTGGTTATAAACAATTGGAGTGGGAAGCAGCTGAGGCAACATAGAAGTCAAAAGAAGTTGGGGTTTTGATGGGGGGGATGGTCAATGCATCCTTCTCATGAATCCTCATTAGTGTTACTGTTCCTTATTTATTCCACTTACGGTATTCTATGGTATACTTGGCTTTAATTAGGTGAAGATACTGTCTCTCTTGAAGGGTCAGGAAGATTGAGGATTCAGACAAGTCAGTGGACATAGCAATAGGGAGATCATTGGTGACCATAGGGAGAGCAGGATCTATGGGATGCTGGGGGAAAAAGCCATACATCAGTGACTCTTTCACATCTGTTTCAAATCACCAACTTGATAGTAAACTTACTGCAAAAGTTCAACACAACATATTCTTACTGAACATGAAGCTTACTTTGCTTTATACACTGGGTAACTCTTAAAATGTTTTGGCATCTGCTCTTCCTTTTGATCTGTAGAGCAGTCACATAAATAGGTTTTCATCCCTTCTCTGAGTGGTTCCTGAATCCAGCCTTCCCAGAAGACTAGGACTATTAAGTTATATTGTCTTGGACAGTTTCATGTTCTTCTCGACTCCTCTATTCTAGGCTGGATAGAGTTAAAGACATACTGATGAACTTTGCATTTTTCTGATTTGGCTTGGTCCCTGAAGACCTCCAAACTCCATTCCCTTTGGGAGTTGAAGACTGAGTGTAAGAGAAACAATGGCAGCTCTAGAGAGAATGTGAGTAATGAGCACTGAATCTTATTTTGGGGTGCTGTACCTCTCTTTGCTCAGCCCATATTACTACTGACCTGGCTGATTCTCCATGTCCTCCCCTGCTTGTCCCTCATTGGAAATTTTGTTTGAGCATTTTCCCAAAGCCAAACCTGTTGGTTTAATTCCTAGATCACCACCATAATTTCTCCCCTCAATGTGGTAAGGCTGGGTGATTGATAAATTTGCAACAGACACCCTTATGAAACAGTCTATGGACGCCCTATATCTTGTTCTTATAAGCAGCTCTAACTGGGGCTGACCCAGCAGGGTGGGCTGGTGTTGGTATCAAACAGTGTTTCTGCTTTTCTAATTCTCCAGTGGGTAACTCTTCATCTCTTTTAGGCAAACATCAGTATCTTGGTCTGTGTGTGTCCAGTGATAGCATTCCTGGTCTCTCCTTGCCATTCATCTACATTAAAATGGAGTAAATCTGTAAGTGGCCCAATATGTTACTTTGCATTTCCCAAAGAATGAGTTTACATTTCTCATGATGAACATTTTAAGTGCCAGTACCTGGCCATCAGAAAAGATGGTTTTGGGAAGGAATGGGGAGGCTTCCTAATACCTTGAAAGTTCTGCCATGGGGAGGATGGTCTCAGCAGATCTACCCTGATTCCACTCTGTGGTTAAATGCCACTGGTGAGTTTGCATGTGATCTCTCCCACAGAAATAGCCTTGGCTTCCATAGTAAACAGTATCTTTAAACCTCAACTGCAATTTTCTCACATCTGGTGACCAGAAGCCTTACCACGGCGTCTGCCACAATTACATGGGCAGGTATAAAACCTTTTTGTTTGTTAGGATTTGATTTGCTCATCATGTTTATTGAAGGGTCATCGACTAGAGACAATGGCATTGCTTATGTAAAGGTAAAGATTCACAGCACACAGTAAGTGGAATAAATAAAAAGCAACTGCCTTCCAGAATTCCTGGGAAATGACTTGAAACTTGGCTCTTTTCTCAATAAACCCAAATCCTCTCAGCTATTATAATCTAATGACCATGCAGCTATGCAGCAATCATGGTTATTTCTACTCAAGATGTAGGAGTAGTCGGGCGCCTGGGTGGCTCAGTTGTTAAGCGTCTGCCTTCGGCTCAGGTCATGATCCCAGGGTCCTGGGATCGAGTCCCACATCGGGCTCCCTGCTCGGCAAGAAGCCTGCTTCTCCGTCTCCCATTCCTCCTGCTTCTGTTACTGCTCTCGCTATCTCTCTCTCTGTCAAATAAATAAATAAAATCTTAAAAAAAAAAAAAAGATGTAGGAGTAGTCCTGTTTTCTAAACTCTACACTCCACTTTTGAAGATACAGGGACGTTTGCCTCTGGGTCATTTTGCTCTGAGGTTCAAGCTGCCGTAATGGTTTAGGGATCCCCAGGGACGTTTTTTGCCAATCTATAACACAGCATTCCTTTCCTAGTCTTTAAAAAAGTGCCATAGTCTAGATTTTTCTCTTTTGAAGCCTGGAGCATAGAAGAAGGAGGGAAACAGAAAAGCTAATGAATCCAGCTATTTGCTTTATGTTATTTGATCTGATCCAATAGGGCTTCAATCAGTTTGGTACTGATTTTAAACCAGCACATCCATCCCATATCTCTCTAAAGGTAGAGATTCAGGCAGGAGGGCAGAGAGTTGTGGATTGTGAATGTGGTTAAGGATGGCAGTGCCTTCAAAGCATTATGCTCTGGGAGGCCACACATTTACTCCAAATCTGCTGTCTTTCATGGAAGCATATTTGAAGCTCCACATTGGAAATGTCTTTCAGAACCACCCAAGAAAATGTACACTATTATTTTACAGTCACAATGTGTTTCTGACCCATTAAAGACACTACTAAGTGTGATTGTTTATCCCACTCTCTAGGCTTGGTTCCAAATTATGTCTGGCTGGTTTCAAAAATAAACACACCCTCAGAAGATGAAGATTTGCCTTTAATGAGGATAACCAAAAGAAAGTGTCCCAGACTGTGAGGTCAACTTTGTAGAAGGGGTAATCGGAGTGGTAGCTGTAGAGGAGGAATTAGTACATAGCTTCCAAAAGGAACTGCTTTAAGGAGTGTCTGTCCTGTTTTGAGTACTGATCAATTAAACATAAAATCCTCATAGTTTGTATCTTCATCTGGAATAGCATGAGGGCAGAACATCTGTTTTCCAAAATGTACTGATGGTCACAAGATGCTATTAAGCATATCATGATGTGGCGGTTTTTCAGGATCACATCCTTTGGAGAGCTGGGCTTAGATGTTTCTCCATCAAATCAACCAAGGGTTTCCTTTTTTCAAGCTTTTAGCAGGTATTACAATTACTTACTTAGTAAACTTTCTTCCATTAGAATAGAAATGATTAGGGAGCAGGCTTTTGTTTCCTGGCCCATTCTAATTTGGGAGGGGATAATGTCTAGTAGTGCTTGAGGTTCCTTGAACTCAATTCATTTGTGCATTATTACATCTCAGCAGTGAGGAGATAGGAAGAGAGACAGTTGGTGTGATGGAGAGAGCATGGCTGTTGGAGTCAGAAAGGTTTGGGTTTGAATGCTGGCTCACCTCATAGGAGCTCTGGAACCATAGGAAACCTCTTGGAGGCTTGGTGTCCTCATCTACCCTCCAAAGGGTTTTGTGAGGCCTGAAGGAGATAAGGCATATGAGGTGTTTTGAACAGTGGGTGCTCAGTAAGCAGGAGGCATTGTGATGACACTCATGTTGTGTGTAAGTGTAGGTATTCCCAAGTTGTTCGTTTTCTTTACATTCTGTGAACATTGAGTAATAGTAGAAATGGAGCTTGGTGGGACTTCCTACAGCCCCCTAAGGAGAGAGGAGAATTGCCTCCATCTTGCCTGGATGGAAGATCAAAGGGCTGTTCAACAGGATGGCCTCGTAGGTCTGATCTCAGCTTCCAGGATTCCCTACCAAACAGTCTAGTCTCCAGGTGGGCTTCCTTAAATGGCTTTTCTCACAGAGTCTTCATTGAACAGGAGCTGGATGAGGCATAGATGTTTCCTCCTTTAGGAGAAAGAGGCATAGACGTGCCCCTCTCTGGGGGGCAGGGTACAGCTGTCACCCCAAATCAACACCCTGTGAACAAGTGTTGTTGGCAAGGTAATGGGTTGGTCACTTTGAAGGTCTTAACCAACCAGCATAATTGGTGAGGAGTCCTGACTTAGCAGGAAGCCAGGGTAAAGCATTTTATGAGGTAAAGGACTCGCGTGAGGTGGCTAAATAACAAATGGAAAAATGGGTAAATAGGGTAAAAGGGGGTAATGGTGCATGTGGTCACCACACCCATGGTTGACAGAATATAAAGCCCTGGAAAGGACCAGGGTTTACACCAGAGAGAGGAATCAGCCTTTGAAACTGACCTTCAGAGCTCCACTCCCTCCAGCACCATGCTTTACAACTGCTGCCTGCCCAACCTGAGCTGCCGCTCCACCTGCTCCTCCCGGCCCTGCGTGCCCGCCAGCTGTCACACCTGCACCCTGCCCGGGGCCTGCAACATCCCCGCCAACGTGGGCAACTGTGGCTGGTTCTGCGAGGGCTCCTTCAATGGCAGCGAGAAGGAGACCATGCAGTTCCTGAACGACCGCCTGGCCAGCTACCTGGAGAAGGTGCGCCAGCTGGAGCGCGAGAACGCAGAGCTGGAGAGCCGCATCCGGGAGTGGTGCCAGCAGCAGGTGCCCTTCGTGTGTCCCAGCTACCAGTCCTATTTCCGGACCATCGAGGAGCTCCAGCAGAAGGTGAGGGGGTGGCCACCACGCTGCTGATTTAGTTAACTATTTATTTAAATTTAACATATCAACTTCTGAAATGGATCTAAGACTATTCAAAGCTACGGTCATAAAGACATTGACTTCATTGGCTTAGGTAGGACACATCAAATCATCTTAGAAAATCTATTTGGGAAGCCCCACAAGGAAGGATATGGACTGGGATAGGGTAAGACATTAGACTACGATCAGTCATTGTAATCTTACATTGCTTCTTACTAAAACCAGAGTATCTGATTTTTTAGTTCTATTATGATATCCTGGTCTTGTTTTTAGGCTTACAGCTTAAAAAAATAGGCACCTGAAATATTTCTTGGAGCTAGTAATTTCCTAAGTGGATCCTCAAATACTTAAAGCCTTCCAAAGCTGTAGCAAGAGACAGTGTCTGTAGCAAAGCAAAAGAGCTGTTGACCATATAAACCTCACTAATATACACAGACCCTGTACCATCCACTAGAGCAAGCATGCAGGTGAGAATTCAGGACCAGAAACGCAGGGGTAGAAGTGGAGATAAGAGTCAGCATAGGGGCGCCTGGGTGGCTCAGTCATTAAGCATCTGCCTTCGGCTCAGGTCATGATCCCAGGGTCCTGGGATCGAGTCCTGCATTGGGCTCCCTGCTCTGCGGGAAGCCTGCTTCTCCCTCTCCCATTTCTCTGCTTGTGTTCCCTCTCTTGCTGTGTCTCTCTCTGTCAAATAAATAAATAAAATCTTTAAAAAAAGTCAGCATAGAGGTGGGACTAATACATGGTGGAGGTCAGGGAGGGCTTCCCAGAAGAGGAATATCTGAGTAGGGTTAGATGGATGAGCAGGAATTTATATTCAATGGCATAAGCCTTCGATTCTCTGAGGAGATTAACTGTCCACTGCTCAGTGGTGCTAGCAAAGTGAATGCCAGATAAGGGCCATGCAATTTGAAGATCATGCATTCATTTGCCCATATTGACTGAATACAAGGCACAGTGCTTGAGTGAGGGATAAAGTACAGAGTGAAACAGTCTCTTTCCTTCAGGAGCTCATAGTCTAATAGGGGAGACAGACATGGTTGGAGTGAAGGGGAGAAGCATAACTGGCTAAGTGCAAAGTATTGTTGGGGGTGCATGGAGGAGGTGACCCCCTGTAGGAGCCGGGCTGGAGGGGGAATGTGGGTCATGCAAGGGGTCTTGCTAGTGGGTGAGGACATCCCAGAGCATTCCATATAGAAGGAGAAGCTCTGTGCAAAAGCATGGGCAAGGGCAATATGACAGAGAGTGGAAAGAGGTCAGCAGGACTAGAATAAGGGGATGTGAGAATAGGAAAACCAGCCTGTTCTGGTTTGGCTGGGATTTTTCTGGGTTTAGCATCCCAGGAGCCTCCTATTTCTAAGCAAACTGAGACACAGGTCACTCTAAGGGAGGCTTAATATCCAGTATGCTCAATTCCTGCAGGAAGCCAGAGGCAGACCAAGGAGAGAAGAATTAATGACAAAGGGACACATTTCTCCTTAACTCTTTTAGTTTTGAAATGAACAGTGCTATTAATTAATCCTTCTTTTATCCCCAGACTGAAAATCTGAGAAGACTCAAAGGTATTTGGCAGGAATGTGTATTTGAAAAAAAAAAAAAAAAAAAAGCTTTTCACTGTAAGGCACAAGACATTCCTTCTTAGTATAACTCATTTCATAATGAATCCTGTCTCCAGATCCTGTGCGGCAAGTCTGAGAACACTAGGCTGGTGGTACAGATTGATAATGCCAAACTGGCTGCAGATGACTTCAGAACCAAGTAAGATTTTTCTAATGATCAGCGCAAATCTTATAATTGACAGGCTAAATCGCAATGTGATGAAATCTGTCCTGGGTGCGTTTAAGCAGAAGTTGTCTGGGATGGCATTGGGAGGATTCTTGCATTGGGTTAGTTAGGTTAAATGTCAGTTTCCTCACTGAATGCAAGAATGCTGTGTTTTAAGCTTATTTTTAAGGAATGAAAGAAATCACCCATTCTTTCTCTTTTTCAACTTAATACGTGGACCAAGTTTAAAAGTGAATTTCACACTTGTTTCTTAGTATAGGTTCATCACTATCAGCCCATCAGAAAAAAAGTTATTAAATCAAAAAAATAGGAGGCAAAATCCATTTCAGAATATCATTTTTTCTAGGTGTGATCATTACAATCATAAGAATCCTTTGCATTTGAATTTTTGTGGGACTTTATAGTTTACAATGTATTTGTAATTACTATGTCATTTCTTCATCTTCAGACCAACCCTGTAAAGTGTTAGTTTGGTTTCCATTTTATAGATGAAGAAATCAAGGCTCAGAGACATGAAGGAATTTATCCACAGTCATAACTGCAAGTCTGAACCTAACTGATTTCTAAATCAGTGTTTTTATCACAAGACCAGGTTGCTTTCAAGGTGGTTGGAGAGATGTTGAGACAATGTGTATAACAGACTTATGAAGTTCATCAACTCACTTGAAGAGGCAAGATAGGGCTTAATCCATAGCAACCTGTCAGAGCAAATGCAGTTAATATCAGATTAAAACTGTGGAGATAGGCCCCCCAACAATACCTTCTCTGTGGATCTCAGGGAAGAAATAGGTCTTTTTACTCAGCACAGTGGTATTTTCTCCCCTTCCAAAAAGGGAACTTTAAAAAAAATTCAAAAACTTTCAAAATGTAATGAATTTGACTAGGTCGGCCAAGTAAATCCTTGAAAGGAGTCTTCTTTTTTGACTCCCTTTGACATTCCCCTGTGTGTGCAGGTACGAGACGGAGCTGGGCTTGCGGCAGCTGGTGGAGTCAGACATCAGTGCCCTGCGCAGGATCCTGGACGAGCTGACCCTGTGCAAGGCCGACCTGGAGGCCCAGGTGGAATCCCTGAAAGAGGAGCTGCTGAGCCTCAAGCAGAACCATGAGCAGGTGAGGGAGTCCCAGTCCCCATCATCCCATATGGAGAGTTCCACACCTCTCCTGAGCAGGATCAGGTTGGTCTTTGCTAAGCACCCTAGAGCTAACACAACATTTTGCTGCTTGCTCAAAACACACTTGGGGGATTTGGGGGGAATGAGTCATAAGCTTACCTCTTTTACCGAAAAGAATGTGGTGAGCTGACTTATTTCTACCTGGGGCCAGATATATGGCCAGAAGTCCACACAAAGATCTTTAAAGTACTTCCCACTGCTTGACAAGATCTATTATCTTCTGAAGGTGCCAAATTAAGGACCAAGACTAGAAAGAGACAGCAAACTTCATGATATTATATGTCACCTGATACTAGAACCCAATGGATGGATGGATGGGAAAAATGAGAGAGATGAAGGAATTTAAATAATGGTTGACTCAGACTTCATGGTTGAATGTAATATAGGATGTCAGATACCTGTATCAAAGATCAGATGTTTTGAAGAAAAGGAAACTACCCCAAGTAGACAGTATATAAGGGTAGAAGACTATGAAATAAATGGGAGGAGTTATATCTGGTTTCTCTACATTTAAGTAGCAGTAATTATAAACTAGATGCTATGCCAGACTTATCACTGAACAAAGGGAAAATCAGAAGGAAATGATAGACTCTTGGATTGGAAAGAAACATTAGCAATCACTTATTCAAGCAGCCTCATCATGCAGATGAGGAGACACTCAGACAGGAGGCCTGAATCACACAGAGGCAACTTAGCCGGGTTCTACATCCACTGGGCTTCAACTCATATTTTCTAATTCCACTGCAATCTTCTCCCCACCATATTGGACTCACTCAAAGAGAGTTTAGTTATAGACATTTTTTCCCCCTGTGGGTTCATTCGTCCCCCTTCCTCCCTCAGGAAGTCAACACCCTGCGCTGCCAGATTGGAGACCGCCTCAACGTGGAGGTGGACGCAGCCCCCACTGTGGACCTGAACCGTGTGCTCAACGAGACCAGGAGTCAGTATGAGGCCCTGGTGGAGACCAACCGCAGGGACGTGGAGGAATGGTTCACCACCCAGGTGGGCATCTCAGCACATGGCCACTCGGGACACTTGGCCCCTCGGGGCCCTTGAGGCAGGGTCTGACCCTGTCTTCTCCCCTGTGCTGTTTCAGACCGAGGAGCTGAACAAGCAAGTGGTGTCCAGCTCGGAGCAGCTGCAGTCCTACCAGGCGGAGATCATCGAGCTGAGACGCACGGTCAACGCCCTGGAGATTGAGCTGCAGGCCCAGCACAACCTGGTGGGTGTTGTTCAGGGTACTGTCCACACTCTCCTGACCTCGTGAAGCCTGGGACTTCTCTGGAACCCCATGGAGAAGCTCCCTGAGGAGCGGCTCTGTGACATTCTTTATCTTCCCTGCACAGAGGGACTCCCTGGAGAACACGCTGACGGAGACCGAGGCCCGCTACAGCTCCCAGCTGGGCCAGGTGCAGTGCATGATCACCAACGTGGAGTCCCAGCTGACTGAGATCAGGTGTGACCTGGAGCGGCAGAACCAGGAGTACCAGGTGCTGTTGGACGTCAAGGCCCGGCTGGAGTGTGAGATCAACACGTACCGGGGCCTGCTGGAGAGCGAGGACTGCAAGTGAGTAGTCAGCAGGCCACACCCCTGAAAGGCACACACATAGTTTTACTCAAGGACAAAACAGAGACTTTGCAGGTCAAGTTTCAGAAACCAATATGTCTGTAGAGACCGGAGTTTTCTGTTGCAGTAGTGTATCATGGATAGTATTTTTTGCTGTCATTATCTGGAGGAAAGGTATTTTCTGTTCCAAAAGATACTCATGAGACTTGATTGTTTTCTCCAACTGGTGAACTTTTGGAGGCTGATGCATAAACAAAGCTTTGTACCTTCACGGTTGGTCTGTCACAGCAAAAGGGAAAACAAAACTGCAACAATTACATATATTTGAATAGTGCTTTCAGATTTAACCCACACTTTCAAATCTACGTCTCATTGATCTTTGTTGGAATTATCTGAGGCAGGAAGAATGGGGACAGTATAACCATCTTATAGATGAGCATTTGAATACTGAAGGAGAAGACAGTTCATTAGCTCATGGAGTATAGCACTCGTCACCTGACAGTATTTACATGAACACATTCTGTGTGGTAGGTATTACCAATCCCGTCTTGCAGGCGAGGAGGCTGAGGCTCAGAGGGGCGAAGTGACTTCCCCATGACTCCAGGGTTATGGAATGAGGGCTGGAATTCCACCTTCAGTCTTCTTTGCTCTTTTCTGTCACTGTCTCAGAGCTCTGTAAAAAGGAGCAATCCAAACAAAGCTTTGGCTTCCTCAGATGTCAGAGAATGGTTTCTGCTTTTTCTGTTTCCTTGGATTGAGCTCTCTCCTTTTAAAAATTATCCCTCTCATGGGGCGCCTGGGTGGCTCAGTCGTTAAGCGTCTGCCTTCGGCTCAGGTCATGATCCCAGGGTTCTGGGATCGAGCCCCGCATCGGGCTCCCTGCTCAGCGGGAAGCCTGCTTCTCCCTCTCCCATTTCTCTGCTTGTGTTCCCTCTCTCGCTGTCTCTCTCTCTGTCAAATAAATAAATAAAATCTTAAAAAAAAAAAAAAAGGCTTGGGCGCCTGGGTGGCTCAGTTGGTTAAGCGACTGCCTTCAGCTCAGGTCATGATCCTGGAGTCCTGGGATCGAGTCCCACATTGGGCTCCCGGCTTGGCGGAGAGCCTGCTTCTCCCTCTGACCCTATCCCCTCTCATGCTGTTTTTTTCTCTCTCTCTCTCTCTCAAGTAAATAAATAAATAAAATCTTTAAAAAAAAAAGGCTTAAAAAATTATCCCTCTCATGCTGACCAACTATTAATTCTGTGTCCCAGGCTGCCCTGCAACCCCTGCGCCATGACCAACGCATGCGACAGGCCCATTGGACCCTGCATCACCAATCCCTGCACCCCGTGTGGCCCACGCTCCCGCTGTGGGCCCTGCAACACCTTTGGATGCTAGATATCCTGGGGCCAGCAAGAGGATTGCATGAAGACAGAAGAACCATCGATGGACCAGCCCTACTTCTCTGACAAGCATCAGCCACAGAAGCCCGCCCCAGGCAACCACATAAATCACGGTCTGGAAGGAGAGCAAATGCCCAGGTGTGGCCTGACTCTGAGCCGAGCCCACCAGATCCCCTTCATTCAAGGCTGCTCTCTTATAGTTTTTCTGTGACCTGGTGGTCTGATAGGTCTGGGCTGCGAAGATGTCCTACGAGGTGTGTTGTGGTTCTCTCTGTTGCTCTGACCTTCCTCTCAGGCCCCTAAATCCCTTTGTAAATCTAATAAACTTTCCTCTTGCAAAGCAGTGATGGTTCTCATTTGTATTCATTCTTTCCAAAGTGTTCACTCTGTATGTGCGTCTTATAAAGCCACTTGAAAGCACAGGAGGATGTGTCATTAATGGCTTCATCACCATTAATTAACATTCATTAGGTACAGTGAGCCTGGCGTCCCCTTGGGCCAGCCAGGAACCAGTGGGGCCACTAAGGCAAGAGGCCTCATCTAAATATGGTGAATATTCACCATGGGTGCTGACTCAGTACTGCACCTGTGGAATGTTAACATTTCTAGAAAGTTCCATTTTTTCTTTCCAAGTGCCTCTAAGAAGAGGGACAGAAGCCAACATTAACTGAACACCAACCAGGTACCAGGAGCTGTATGACTCATTTTCTTTCTAATTCACAGAGTAAGGAGAAAAGAGCTCGTTGTCAGTTGCACATGAGGTATGACTGTGATGGAATGAAACCCATCCCTAACAAGCACCCGGATCTTATGCATCCTTCAACACTGTCACAAGGGGGAAAGATGATGTTCTAAGTACCCCAGACATCTCTGAAACTTTCCTTTGGGAAATACTGAAGAATTTGTAACAGTAAAAAGGGCATCTCTTATATCTGATTAATACCTAACAGATTTTTAAAACGTTTCTCTACTTGTTTGACTTTTGTAATCACGAGGACTAAAATTGGATTTGGGGACCAGCTCCCTTCCCTACCCCGAAAGAAGTTCTGAATCCAACTAGGTGGGGCGCCTGGGTGGCTCAGTTGGCTAAGCGACTGCCTTCGGCGCAGGTCATGATCCTGGAGTCCCGGGATCGAGTCCCGCATCGGGCTCCCTGCTCAGCGGGGGGTCTGCTTCTCCCTCTGACCCTCTTCCCTCTCGTGCTCTCTGTCTCTCATTCTCTCTCTCAAATAAATAAATAAAATCTTTAAAAAAAAAAAAGAATCCAACTAGGTTATTAAGTCTCTGGTCTCTGCCAGTAGTCAAGTGACAGTTAATACTGGTGCCCTGCCCCTGCTGGTGCCTATTGATGTCTGGCCATGCTCAATGGCTTCCACAGCTGTGCATGCTCTGGCCCATGCAAGGCCACCATCCTGTCTTGGGCTAAACTGCTAGTTATGTCTTCTCTCCTTGAGATGAAACTGGTATATGTCCCCCTGCTATGACAATGGCCACTCCAACGTCGGTCATAAATCCTTGTCTTAACACATTCTGGTTCTCTTAGCATCCGCTCTGCTGCTGTTGATATTTCGGGTGCTGCTGGAGCTCCCTTGTCCAGACCTCAGGCACAGCCCTGGGAGATGACAGAGTGACACTTCATGCTGTGCTCAGAATGTCCCAGGTCCGGTTGGCATACTTTGGCCTCTCTCCCTTCCTTCCCAGGAGCCACCTGCATGTGTCTTATCAATACCTTATGCACTCTATGCCATCCACTCTCTGTACGTGCTGAGACCACTGTCCACCCACAGGAACCAGCACCTGCCTTTATCAGGAACAGGTGCTTTCCAAACACCCAGTTCTCTGCCTTGTGAATGAGAGCTCCAGTTTGTCAGCACAGTGAATACACCTTTTCCTATTGTTCAGTGTGCAAAGCATCAAATAAATTTGCCTCTGTGTTAGACAAGGCTGTGTCAGTGGGACAACTGGGTCTGGGGGAGGCTGTCCTGAGGCTTGGTTTCTGCCACAGTGCTTTCTTTGGTGAAGAAGAGAAAGGAGTGTCAGGGAAGTCACTTTGTCCCAGAACAAAGCCAAACCGATTTCTGAGATGTCTGGGTGGGGTTCAGTGTTACTACTCACCTCACGTAGAGGGCAAGACACATGGTGCTGAAGTCCACTGCCACGGATCTATGATTTGTGACTTGGTGTCCCAAGGCACTGTTGCTATTTCTTATTTTAAATCGCTTATTATGAAATACTTCAAACATCTGAAAGTACAAAACAATAAGACATCTATAAATCCACAATCAAGATTTAAGAGATGCTAACCTTGTGTTGTGTTTACGCCATTGCTTTGGGGTTTTTTAATTCATTTATTTGGTTGGTTTGGTTTCTGGAAATAAAATGTTACGAGTTGACATAAAACTCCGCCTTTATCCATCCTTCTCCCCTTCCTTTCCCCTAAAGGTAATTGCTATTCTGAACTTGGTGGTGTATCATTCTCCAATTAAAACATTTCTAAAAATTATACATGGTTGTATCCATCTACAGTGTGTGTGTTTCACTTTAGCAGTTTAAGCTAGAAAATGTAAGTGGTATAAATCTTACCATTAATTTTTTCCATTCAACATTATGTTTCTGAGATTTATCTGTGTTAATGCACATTATTCTTGTAATTTATTTTAACTTCTTTGGAGTATTTCATAATGAAAACATCATGTTTTTATTTACTTACTCCACTGCTGAGGGACAGTTAGGGTGTTTTTTTCTTCCTTTCTTCTTCCCTCCCTTCTTCCTTTCTTCCCTCCCTTCTTCCTTTCTTCCTTTCTTTTTTCCTTCCTTCCTTCCTTCCTTCCTTCCTTCCTTCCTTCCTTCCTTCCTTCCTTCCTTCCTTCCTTCCTTCCTTCCTTCCTTCCTTCCTTCCTTCCTTCCCCCCTTCCTCCCTTCCCTCATCATTATAAACAGTGTTGCAAGAACATCCTTGCCGATGTCTCTTTATGTACCTGTGTGAGTGAGTCTCTAGAGCAGTGGTTCTCAAAGTGTTTCCTGGGAACCTGGGAAGCTGTTAGAAATGCAAATTCTTCTGTCCTACCCCAGACTTACTAATTCCAAAACTCTGGGGGTGGGGCCCAGCAAATCTGTTTTTTGTTTTGTTTTGTTTTACAACTTTGTAAAAAAGTTCTGGGTATATATCCAAAGGAAATGAAGTCACTGTCTCAAAGAGATTATCTGCACTCCCATGTTCAATACAGCATTATTCACAATAGCCATGATATGGAAACAGATGTTTGTAGATATGGATAGCCGAATAAAGAAAAAAAAATATACAATAAAAGGGCAGAAAGAGAAGGCGATCTTTTTTTAAATTTTATTTATTTTATTTATTTGACAGAGAATGACACAGTGAGAGAGGGAACACAAGCTGGGGGAGTGGGAGAGGGAGAAGCAGGCTTCCTGCCGAGCAGGGAGCCCGAAATGGGGCTCGATCCCATGACTCTGAGACCATGACCTGAGCCGAAGGCAGACGCTTAACGGCTGAGCCACCCAGCTGCCCCAAGGCGATCTTTTTTTAAAAATTTATTTTATTTAAATTCAATTAGTTAACATATAGTGAGTGTATCATTAGTTCTAGATGTGAAGTTCAGTAATTCATCAGTTTTATATAACACCCAGTGCTCATTACAACATGTGCTCTCCTTAATGCCTGTTCCCTGTTACCCCATCCCTCATTCACCTCCCCTCCAGCAACCCTCAGTTTGTTTCCTATGATTAAGAGTCTCTTATGGTTTTTCTCCCTCTCTTATTTTGTCTTATTTTTCCCTCCCTTCCCCTATGATCCTCTGTTTTGTTTCTTAAATTCCACATGAGTGAAACCATATGATAATTGTTCTTTTCTGATTGACTTATTTCATTCAGCATAACACCCTTCAGTTCCATCCATGTCAATGTAAACTATAAGATTTCATCAAAAAGAAGGCAATCTTGTCATTTGTGATAATGTGAACGGAACCTGGAGGACATTACGTTAAGTGAAATAAGCCAGACACAGAAAGACAAATATTGCATGGTCTCTCTTTCTATGTTTTAAACATTTTTTTTAAAGATTTTTTTTATTTATTCATTTGAGATAGAGAGATACAGAGAGAGAGAGAGCATGAGCAGGGGGAATTGCAGAGGGAGAGGGAGAAACAGGGAGCCGGATGTGGGACTCGATCCCAGGACCCTGGGATCATGACCTGAGCCGAAGGCAGAGGCTTAACCATCTGAGCCACCCAGGTGCCCCTGTTTTAAACATTTTTTAAATTAAAAACACTTTTTTGAGTATAGTTGACACACAATGTTACACACAATTTCTGCATGATCTGTCTTACATGTGAAATCTAAAAAAAAAGTTAAACTCATAAAGCAGAGAGGGACTAGGGGGGTGAGGAAGATTGAGTGATGTTGGTCAAAGGGTGAAGTTTCAGTTATAGAGGATGAATATACTTTGGAGATCTAATATACAGTTCGGTAATGACAGTTAATAATACTGCATTGTATTTTTTGGAAATATTCTAAGAAGATAAATCTTAAATCTCAGCATGTACACACACACACACACCCAAAGGTAACCAAGTAGAGGTGATGGATAAGTTATTTAACTTGATTGTGGTGATCCTTCCACAATGTATGCATATGCATATAAAGCATCAAGTTGTACACCCAGCAATCTGTTTTCACTTTCAAATTTGAGAAGCACCATCAGACCTAGCAAATACTATCAATAAACGTGGGCATGATGGCATCTTGTTTTAGTCTGCAGCTTTTTTATTCCTAGTGAAATTAAGCATTTAAAAATCGTTTTTATTGGTCATTCAGGTTTCTTTTCTGTAAATTCAATTCCATAATCATGGAATGCCTACAATGTCCTAAAACTGTCCTAGGTGTTGGGCCAGGGGCGTGAAAGAAATGAAGACCTACTCTCAAGGAGCTTACTTTCAGGTGGGGAGACAGGCAGTAAAAAGAGTCAGACAAACATGACTGTGTCAAGTGGTAGGTACTAAGAAAAAAAATAAAACTGGGTGCTACAGACTGTGTCCCCCAAATTCTCACATTGAAATCCTAGCCCCCATTGTGATGGTATTGGGAAATGGACCTTTGGGAGCTGATTAGTTCTGAGGGTGGAGCCTTCATGAATGGGGTTAGAGCCATTATAAACAAAGACCCCAGAGAGCTCCCTCACCCCTTCTACCATGAGAAGACATAGAATACTGCTGCCTCTGAATCAGGAAGGGCGCCCTCACTAAACACTGAATGTGCAGGAGCCTTGATCTTGGACTTCCCAGCCTCTAGACTGTGGCAAATAGGTTTCTATTGTTTATAAAACCCAGTCTATGGTGTTCTGCTACAGCAGCCCGAATGGACTAAGGCACTGGGCAATGGGACAGACAGGGATGGGGGATGAAGACTTTCAGATAGGCTGGTCAAGGCACTGAACATCTGATGAAAAAAGGTAGGCTTTAGTTTATTTCTATTTAATTTTACTACTGACACATTTGGATTTATTTTAGAAGTCTTATTTTGTGCTATTAATCATGTTTTTTTTTTCTTTGCTTATTGCTTTCTCCTTTCCTGACATCTATTGGAATGATCTTGTTTTCTTGGTTGATATGTATTCTTAACTTTTGGTTTTCTTATTTTTTTTTAAATTTTTTTTTTTAGAGATTTTATTTATTTATTTGACAGAGATAGAGACAGTGAGAGCAGGAACACAAGCAGGGGGAGTGGGAGAGGGAGAAGCAGGCTTCCCGCTGAGCAGGGAGCCCGATGCGGGACTCGATCCCAGGACCCTGGGATCATGACCTGAGCCGAAGGCAGTCGCTTAACCAACTGAGCCACCGAGGCGCCCCTGTCTCTTTAAGTGTTGTCTTTAAGTGTTATGCTTCACTCTATTATGTCTAGGGGTGGTTTTGTTTTCCTAATTAGGATTGATGTGCTTCTTGAATTGATTCATGCCTTTCAACCCCAGTGGAAAATTCTCAGCTATTGTATTTTTTGAATATTACTTCTGTCCTATTCTATTTTCCACTTCTGAATTTTTTTAAAAGATTTTATTTATTTATTTATTTGTCAGGTTGAGAGAGAGAGAGAACACACAAGCAGGGGGAATGGCAGGCAGAGGGAGAAGCAGGCTCCCTGCCGAGCAGAGAGCCCGACGCGGGACTCAATCCCAGGACTCTGGGATCATGACCTGAGCCGAAGGCAGCTGCTTAAACCAACTGAGTCACCCAGGCGTCCCTGAATTTCTTTTAAAAAAATAGCTTTATTGAAGTATAATTCATTTAACATAAATATAATCCACATACCACAAAATTCACCCATATAAAGTTTACAATTCAATGGCTTTTCATGTATTCATAGAGTTGTATAACCATTACCACAATGTTAGAACATTTCATAACTTCAAACAGACATCTTGTACCCATTATTCAGTAGTTGCTCCCTAGTACCCCCCCACTTCCGACCTAGGAACCATGATGGTGTCTATAGATTTGCCTATCTTGGGCATTGCACATGAATGCAAACATACAATCTGTGGTATTTTTTGACTGGCTTCGTTTACATAGCATAATGTTTTAAATTTAAAGGCCAGTAAGAGACAGTTCAGCCTTTTTAAAAAAAATCTTGCTGTGACAATGAGCATACTTTTCTTTTTCTAGTTCACCTTTTCACTAAGGGTACAGTCTTTTGAGAGATATGGGTTTTTCCAGTAGTCTGAGCTCCAGCTCTGTCATATGGACTGAAGGTCTTGTCCCCTGTCCCCCATTTCTCATTTACTATTTTCCAACCTAGACTCTTTTTACCAACTCTCTCTGTGACCTGGAGCAACTCGCTTCCTCTTTTGGGTCAGCGTTTTCCCATTTGCAACATATTTGGGTGAGATGACCACTTGAGCCCTTGATGGCTCCAACATTCTAAGATTCTAGGCTTCATCAGACTCAGACACAATTTCCAGAACAGAAATTTTATCATCCTTTAGTTGTGTGGGAAGTCCTTTCTTAGGACTCAATGTGGCTCAGTGTGAGGTGATCTTAATATGTGATCTTGGATTATGGGCTGGCAGTCAATTGGCAGAACATTTTTCCAAGGGTTGCTCCTCTTGGCATTCTCTTTGCCTGAAGCTCATACCCACACCTCAATCACTTTATGAACTACAGGTTGTTTGATCCCATAGGAAGCTTGGTGTCCCTTCATCACTTCCTAATAGCTCTGCTTCAGAATTGGCAAAGTCAGCAGTTATCACAAAGGTGTGAATGCCAATCATGACAAAGCCTTTATTTCCAGAACAACAAGCTCAAGTGTAATTTAGTGATTATATTGGAATAGGAGCCTTACTTGGGTCCTTTTATGACTCTTTACTTCTTTAGAAGACTTGTAAGAATTTCCTTTTGGATTTTTTAATGTAAATTTTATTTCTTTTGCTTGTGTACAAGGAATAGATATGTTTTCAAAAAATCTGGGGAGAACAAAAAAGTACAGAGAAGGGGGAAAAAGCATTCAAAACTCTGCCATTTAAAAGCATCCAGTGTAGGGCACTTGGGTGGCTCAGTTGGTTGAGCATCCGACTCTTGGTTTCAGCTCAGGTCATGATCTCAGGGTCATGAGATCAAGCCCTGCATAGGGCTCTACACTCAGTGCGGAGTCTGCCTGGGATTCTTTCCCCCCTCCCTCTCCCTCCCCCTCTGTTCTTCCCTCTGCTCTCTCTCTCTAAAATAAATAAATAAATAAATAAATAAATAAATAAATAAATAAATAAAATCTTAAAAAAAAGCATCCAGTGTCATTGTTATAGTGTGATTTTTTTTTATCTCTCAATTGTCCTCATTGTTAAAGTCATGTAATTTTTAATTTTGTTATGACTATGTGTACTTTATTTTGGGTAAATACACTGTTCCTGAGTATCACTATTGTTTGTGTTCTAAGTGACTCCAACTGATGGGATATAATTGTATTTAAGCTGTTCCAAACTATTGGAACATAATTATATCATCAGTTTAGAAATAGTGATTGAAAAAAAATAATGATTGAAATCAGGATGGCAATAAGGAACCTTAGTATCACTGAATTCTAACATTTCCATATTCACCCTTTATTCTTCTTCAACATGACATATCTGTGGGTAACAAGTGGGTTTTATGGGTAACAAGTGAGTTTTTTTCTATCTTTTTTTCCTTTTTCTTATTGTCTCTGATTTTTGCCCCTAGGTAGTTGACAGATGATATTGGTTGTGAAATTGTTCAGTATTTCTGCACTATGGTGATGGGAACTGGGAATGCAGTGGGTATAAGCAGATATGGCTTCTAATTATATGATCCTAAGTAAGCCATTTCTTCATTCTGAGCCTCAGTTTCCTCATTTATAGAATGAGAGGCTTGGATAAGATGATCATTAAGATTCCTGATATCAGGGGTCCCTGGGTGGCTCAGATGGTTAAGCATCTGCCTTTGGCTCAGGTCATGAACCCAGGGTCGTGGGATCGAGCCCCGCATCGGGCTCCCTGCTAGACGGGGAGCCTGCTTCTCCCTCTGCCTCTCTCTCTTTCTCTGTGACTCTCATGAATAAATAAATAAAACATTAAAAAAAAAAGATTCCTGATATCACTCTTTTTCCAAGATTTTCCCTTTCTCTGATAATTTTGGCATTTGGGATCTACATTAGGAAGTGGAAGGGGGGAAAGAAAGAGTTGAATGCATGGCAGTCTGGTTTTGGATCTGCAGCTACAGCTGAGTCTTGGACTCTTGCTGTGAACTTCTCTGAGTTCTGCTCTGTTCTCTGCTAGAATAACGGTACGGAGCCCCTCCCTCCCCAGACAATGCATCTAGGCACACAACTGAATTCTTTCCTCATAGTTTCTCTTTAGGATATCAGATAAATCTTATCTTATGCCTTGCAACAAAGCAGAATTTGATTCCTGATTTGCTAATGCTTCTTGGGTATTTCTGATTGCTTATGCATCTTGGGTAGATGTTCCTAAATCACGAACTATTATGAATCATCAAATCAAAACAAGCTTGACATCTTTAAACTACTTAAAGCACACTCTAATTATTGTAGAAAGTCTATTGGTAAGACCAAAGCTCACAGGCTTTGCATCAGGTGTACAAACTGATTATGGCAGGACTTCTTTAAACAATGGAATCTCAATTCTGGGTGTTCAAAGTCTTGATGGCTTAAAGTTTAGTGTGGGAGTTACTTGAAGAGTACAGGTACTGTATATAGTAAACACATCTATGTGACCCTGGAAATGTCCTGGCAACTTGTTGGTCAATGTATCTAAGAGCCTCTCCATGGTTCTGATCTTACAGGGTCCCTTTGCCACACTTGACACTTTTGACCTTTACCTCCCCTTTGAAGCTTTCCTCCCTGGCCTTCTCTGATGCCATGAGCTGGCTCTCTTTATTTTCTCTCCCCATTTCTCCATTTCTCTGAATCTTTTTCCTTCTCTACTCTCTGGTTGGGGGAATTCCCCAAAGTTTGGTCCTTAGGCCTTGTTGCTCTTCTCCATGTACATTCTCCCTTGACTCATTTCTCCAATTCTCACATCTGCATTAGGTTCATACCTTTCCTTATTATTGCTGTCAAGACTTCTAGGCTTGCTACTCCAAGGACCTGATGAACACTTTCCTGTATAGATTCCTTCAAATGTAGCTGATCAAGAATGAAACTAGATCACTCCTGTCTCCTTAGAACCTTCAGTGGCTCCCCATTGACCTTCATATAAAGCCTAAGCTCCTCAAGGAGGTGTACAAAGTCCTTCATGTAAAAGTCCTTCCATGCCTTCAGGGAACTCAAGTAGAAAGAGAGAGAGAGAGAGAAGCATGTAAGTCATGACAATGCCATGTTCAAGGTGAGATGAAGCTCACAGAGGAGGAAGAAATGATCTGTCAGAAAGTTAGGGAAAGAGCTAGGTCATTTATATCTAGGCAGCATGAGATGATGGAAAGTTTGCTTTTCTTCCACCTCATCTGTCATCCCTGGCTTACACAGTGCTTACTGAACTTCTCTTGGTTCCTCTATTGCTGAACTTTCCAACCTTACTGAGGTGAATGGTTTAGAGGGGTCCACAGTACTGATGCTCTGAGTCCTTGGAGTGGTTGGCCAAGGCAGCCCAGTCCCTTCGCCCCAATAAGCCATAAAGTATTATCATTTCCTATATAAGCTTTTGTGTGAAAAATGGGAAGCATGCCTGAATGCAATGTGTACTTCCTCCAGAAAGCCTTGCTAGACCCCCACTCAGTCTGGTTAGGTCCCCTGGTGCATGTTCCTATAGCAGCTGGGGCTTTCTCCATCACAGATGTATCCTGCACCTGGTTGGTGTGCATTCTTCACTAGGTTGTAGGTTTGCCTCTCTTACTCACCACTGCATCTCTAGTGCATGGCTCTTTTCCTGGCACATGGGAAGGGCTCAGTTAAATGTCTGTTAAAGGAAATGGTCTAGTTCATCCTTGGTGAGCAAAATAGTCTGTGTTTCTGTGAATGGTAAAGTTTTTCTCCTAAATATTTTGCTTGCCAAATTCTGGTTTTGTTCTTGATTCTCTCCCACATCTCCCCTTTCTAAATGATTGCTGGTTTTCTAAAAAATTGCTTCTTCGATGTGATGTGATGAGCACTGGGTGTTATATGCAACTAATGAATCACTGAACACTACACCAAAAAATATTGATGTCCTATAAGTTGGCTAATTGAACTTAATAAAAAAATAAAAAATAAATGTTCAGTAGGAAAACAAAAACAAAAAAATTGCTTCTTTGAAAATGGTTCTTACACCATCTCTTCTCTTATACTTCCTCTGCAGACAACTAAACTTGGTCCCTCCTCACTGCTGGCCTGGACTACTGTGATCACCTCCTTGCTGGTCCCTCTGTCTCTAGCCTTACCTTCATTTTGCTAAAACAGATAAATATTTGCTAAACATTTCCTAAATCTCCCTCCAGGAAAGTCTAAGCTCCTTAGGTTTGCCATAGAGAACTTTTGCCATATGACCTTGACTCCCCATACCGCTTTCTTTTCTACCACCTCCCTTAATCCCTCTCCCCTCCTAACCACCATCCTCACTGACCAGAACTTGGACTCTCCTGCTCACTGTGTGTGCACACCATTCTTTCACCTGCAGGGCCCATGTTCCTCTTCTGTGTCTCAGAAGCCTTGCACCCCAGCACATATCTATACCTGTGAACTTCCCGTCCTGGCAGTGTCCTCTTGTCCCATTACCTCAACCTTACACTTACCACTTACCATCTCCTGCCTTAGATTATTATCCCATGTTCCTTCCTTCATCCACTCCACACACACCATTGTGTGTCTACTGAGCACCATGCACTTAGAGCTGAGGATTCAGAGAATTAGACCCTGTTTCTGCCTTCAGGGAACTCAGATACAGAGATAGATGAGCACAGAAGCTGGGCATTGCCATGCTCAAGGTGAGATGAGAGCTCACAGAGGAGGAAGGTATGATCTGTCTGAAGAAGTTAGGGAAGGAGATGGTTCGTTTGTATTTAAGCAGCATGGGGTGATGGAAAGAAGAGATATATTTTGGAATCCTGGCTTCACAATATATCACTCCCTACTTTCTATACCGCCATTTACCCATCGGTAAAATAGTACCTTGAAGGGTCATGGTGAGGTGTGTGTGAGAAAGTAAGAAGTGTCAAGTACAAGGAGGAGCCTGTGCAGGGGCTCAACAAGGGTGAGCTCCTTCTGACCACAGCCCTAGTCCTACCTTCCATGTCATACAGTGCCCTGTACATACTGTTATCCTGGTGCATATCTCTTATTTGGTTGATTTACATTATCATGGATATGATGTCAGCCACAACAAAAAACAGGGCCACTGGGAACCAAGCTGTTTTAACTATTCTGGAAGGGATTTATTCCTCTTTCTGAGAACCATGAATTTGGCATTTGGCAATTTGACCTAGCAAAAGATACATAGGCAAGAGCTGTGCTTTCCCATCTTAGCAAGAAGAGCCAGGGATTGCCAAGGAGTCAGGGCCATCAAGCCAGGAGGCAAAGCAGCAACAGTGTCCCTGGACCTGCCACGCCCCACTAATGAAGGCCAGGGCGTTCATGAGTCCAGCTCTTTGAAGACCTTCCACGAAGCTCTTACTTCATTGATGCACAGCATGGAAGAGGAGTCCTGACTTAGCGAGAAGCCCGAGTAAAGTCTTTTATGAGGTGAGGGACTCTCCTGGGGAAACATAACAAATCAAGGGGGAAGGGCTTTTGACAATCGCCAAATGAGTAAGAAAAAAAGGGCTGCCTTCCATGTCCACACCCTCTGTGGAGGGGGTATAAATGCTCCCCAGGGGAAGGAGACCCACAGCTCTGTGGCTTAGAGAACTTAGACTCTGTGTTCAGCCGGGTGCCTTGCTCCCTCCAGCACCATGCTTTACAACTGCTCCCTGCCCAACCTGAGCTGCCGCTCCACCTGCTCCTCCCGGCCCTGCGTGCCCCCCAGCTGCCACACCTGCACCTTGCCCGGGGCCTGCAACATCCCCGCCAACGTGGGCAACTGTGGCTGGTTCTGCGAGGGCTCCTTCAATGGCAGCGAGAAGGAGACCATGCAGTTCCTGAACGACCGCCTGGCCAGCTACCTGGAGAAGGTGCGCCAGCTGGAGCGCGAGAACGCAGAGCTGGAGAGCCGCATCCGGGAGTGGTGCCAGCAGCAGGTGCCCTTCGTGTGTCCCAGCTACCAGTCCTACTTCCGGACCATCGAGGAGCTCCAGCAGAAGGTGAGGGGGTGGCCACCACGCTGCCTCCAGCAGGAAGTTGTAGAGAGGGAATCTGAGATCTGATTAAGAAACAGTACGAATTCTCAGCTAAAGTCTGGCTTTTCCGGTTTTTTTCTTGAGTGCCCATTTTATGTGAGGCTCAGGACTGTTAGGCCTGAAGATTTGCATAGTGCTGGTCTAATGTGGAGGTAGTAGCACTTTGCATAAATAAGCTGTAATTAAAAGCCGCCTCCAAATGCTTCCATGCATTGCCGAGCTCCGGATTTATTACCCTGAGGTAAGAGAAAAGGCCTGAGCCCAAGAAGGAAGTTGAGGATGCAGAACCTTTTGTGAAAATTGGACTGTTTTCTCTCTCCTTCATCTGGACTTTTGACTACTCTGACTTCTTGTTGCTTCTTCTTCTGGGTACCTAATTATCCTGATTATTTTCCTGACCCGGATGCCTCTGGACTTCTCCTGGTGTTCAGTGTCTAGCAAGGGCATAAAATGGTTGGCTGAAATCAGGGAGAGTAGAAACCAGCTAGGAGGAAGTGATGCCAAGCCATCCAGGATGGCGGGGAAGGTATGGCTGCTTCCCTGACCTAGCCCCTCCAACAGCTAGTTACATATTTATCTTCCCCAATGGACTGGAAGTTTCTCGAGGGCAGGATCTAGCGTTTACTCGTTTTTGTATCTTCAGCTCCTAGAACTATACCAGATTTATGGTAGTTTGGTTTTGTTTTTAGGGAGAGAGAGTGAGCACATGCGAGCCAGGGTAGAGGGAAGCAGAGGGGGTGGGAGAGAGAGAATCTTAAGCTGGCTCTATGCTCAGTGTGGAGCTATGGCAGGTTTTTAAAAATAAATATTAGTTACTATTATCAGCCTCTTAGTATTGTTTATTAGGAAAGGAAAAGATTACTTATCTACTGATGCTTTTGCTCACACATTTCAGTATTCTTTTTCCAAATTTGATTTTTTCAAATATTTATTGAGCACCTATGGCACATGGACAGCTTTTAATAATCTTATATAAGATCCACTGTGATTTCTCGTTCTGTTCCTTCCAGGTAAGTGAATTAGGAGGAATTGCTGTTGGTTAAAAATAACCAAGCTTATTCTAGATTGTTTTGGGTCTTCTAGATCTTGTGCAGCAAGGCAGAGAATGCCAGGCTGGTGGTGCAGATTGACAATGCCAAGCTGGCCTCAGATGACTTCAGGACCAAGTGAGTGGGCAAGCGGGGTGTCCTCTCTCTTCTCTCTTTCCCTTTAGCCTGTCCTCAACACTGACAAACATCGGCAAAGCTTTTCCCTAGATGTTTTCCCCAGGATCCACAGAGCCTCTGCTCAGCAGAGCTCAGAGATCTCTCCTCCAGATTCAGACCCCCTCTCCTGCTTCTCTGTAAGGTGACATCCCCCAATCTAGTGTAGATGTCATGCCTCCCCCATGCTTTACTATGCACAGAATGCAATCAGGTGAATGTGAGAAGTGTATTAATTGGAAATCTCACAGTTTATGGACTTTTGTTCCCTAAATCTACTGGCTCCTTATTTATCAAAAAATAATTACCAGTGCATTTTCCTCTAGGAACTACTGCTCGGTGTTAAAAATCTAAATGAAAGAGAAGGCTGTAGAAATCACAAGCCCTAATTTCCTGTTGTGTGACAAACCAAACCACACCAGAGTCAGGGCCAGGCCTGCTCCTGCCTGGTGGTCCCTGATGCCCCTGTACCACAGGTATGAGACGGAGCTGGGCTTGCGGCAGCTGGTGGAGTCGGACATCAATGGCCTGCGCCGGATCCTGGACGAGCTGACCCTGTGCAAGGCCGACCTGGAGGCCCAGGTGGAGTCCCTGAAGGAGGAGCTTCTGTGCCTCAAGCAGAACCACGAGCAGGTGAAGTTCCCCAAAGAGCAACAGGCTCGAACTCGCCAAGGCCTGTTTCCAACTGCCACGGGGTGTGGGAGAGTTTCAACTAGCCGAGGGATCTGTCCTCTGAACAAAAAGGGATTTGTAGAGAATGAGCAATCTAAAACCTGTGGTATGAGATTAGGAGGTTTCTGCCAGAGGCAGGAATGAGAGTAAAGGAAGTTGGCAAGCCCAGGAGCGAGGAAAGGCCAGCAACCAGGCAGTGCCCACAGCCTCTTCCACTCCCAGGTCAGAGCACACGGGCTGCGGAGATCTTGTATCCTGATTCCCCATTTAGCAACTGGAGAGGCCAGGACAGCCACCCAGCAGAGAGGGCTCAGCTGGAAACAAAACCAACTCTCCTCCTTCTCCTCCAGAGCTTTCTCTGCTATTCCATGTGGCCTGGAGGAAATGTTGAGCAAAATGCTCACTGTCACTGCTTGGTCAGTTCATAAAGAAGATGGACATTTTGTGCAAACCTTAAATACCAGAACAGTGTAAAAGGTGATAGTTAATATTAATCAAGAGCTTATTGTGTGCCAAATGTTGTGCTAACTGCTTTAGAACTCCAGAGGTAGTTCTCATTTTACAGATGAGAACTTAAGGTTTCTAGAAGCTTCTAGAAGCCATATAGTAAGTGGTAGAGATGGCCCTCAATTCAAGCCTGATATCTACCTAAGTCCAAGTAGCAAGCTATACTGGCTCTGTGAAGAGAGTAGCAGGGAAATGAACAGATACTTCCTTCAGCAAAATCTAGGTTGATAGAATTGACAAATCACCAGTTAGATCTATTCCGTTCCAGATGGCAGATTTTGAAGTAAGCACTCTTTATTTCCTCTTCAGCCAGACTTTAACCCTTTTATTAGCCATGGTTAAGAATCAAACCTAAGAAGCTCTGTGGTGTATGAGCAAAAACACTGAACTGGGTGCTTGGGGCCCACAGTTTACATTGTGGTCTATCACAGCTCAGCTTGGAGGCTGAATCGCTGCTCTAAATGAGAGGTAGCACCCCAAATACAGGGGCAGAAAGCGGTCATGGGTGTGAAAGCACTTTGCAAAGCGGAATACACAGGTTAGTCACTGATTATAGAACCCAGTTATGAGAAGATCTGATGGAACAGAGCTGCTGAAAGCTTAATGATCACAAGCTGACCTGTGCTCTCTTAGAAGAGAGCATCAGAACCCTCTGTGATACTTTCCATCTTCCCCTTCCTCCCTCAGGAAGTCAACACCCTGCGCTGCCAGATTGGAGACCGCCTCAACGTGGAGGTAGATGCAGCCCCCACTGTGGACCTGAACCGTGTGCTCAACGAGACCAGGAGTCAGTATGAGGCCCTGGTGGAGACCAACCGCAGGGACGTGGAGGAATGGTTCACCACCCAGGTGGGCATCTCAGCACATGGCCACTCGGGACACTTGGCCCCTCGGGGCCCTTGAGGCAGGGTCTGACCCTGTCTTCTCCCCTGTGCTATTTCAGACCGAGGAGCTGAACAAGCAAGTGGTGTCCAGCTCAGAGCAGCTGCAGTCCTACCAGGCGGAGATCATCGAGCTGAGACGTACGGTCAACGCCCTGGAGATTGAGCTGCAGGCCCAGCACAACCTGGTGGGTGTTGTTCAGGGTACTGTCCACACTCTCCTGACCTCGTGAAGCCTGGGACTTCTCTGGAACCCCATGGAGAAGCTCCCTGAGGAGCGGCTCTGTGACATTCTTTATCTTCCCTGCACAGAGGGACTCCCTGGAGAACACGCTGACGGAGACCGAGGCCCGCTACAGCTCCCAGCTGGGCCAGGTGCAGTGCATGATCACCAACGTGGAGTCCCAGCTGGCTGAGATCAGGAGTGACCTGGAGCGGCAGAACCAGGAGTACCAGGTGCTGTTGGACGTCAAGGCCCGGCTGGAGTGTGAGATCAACACGTACCGGGGCCTGCTGGAGAGCGAGGACTGCAAGTGAGTGGAAAGCTAGTACTATTTCCCTTGGGGGTGCATGAGGTTGCTGTGGGAATGAAAAGTAATCTTGATGGAAACAAATCGATAATTTCAAGCTCTTGGTTGGAAGCAGTCTAAGGAAGTGCTATATTCTTATACAAAGTGCATTTAGTATTTTCCTATCTCTTCAGCTCATTTCCCCCTAACTGGCCCTCGTGGTCTTCTGTCTGCAGGCTCCCCTGCAACCCATGTGCTACAACCAATGCATGTGACAAGCCCATTGGGCCTTGTGTCTCCAATCCTTGTGCCCAACGTGCTCGGTGTGGACCTTGCAACACCTTTGTTCGCTAGAGGCCCTGGTGCCAGGAGGAGGAGAAGGGTTCCAAAGTCACATCTCAACTCTATTTCATACAAGCATCTCCTATGGTGACCACGCTTTGGACAAAGGAAGAATTTCTATCAGCACCAGCTTCTAAGTGTCAACTCCGCCTTTCACTGAATTCCCTGGCTTGGTCCTTTAGACTGCACAGCCTCCTTACCAGCTCATTCTGTCTTCTGAACATATAGAGAAATCTACAGCAGTAGATCTATTATCTATTATCAAAATGTGGTCTTCTGTCTGCAGGCTCCCTTGCAACCCATGTGCTACAACCAATGCATGTGACAAGCCCATTGGGCCTTGTGTCTCCAATCCTTGTGCAACCCATGTGTTACAATACCTATTATCTATTATCTATTATCTATTGCAATATCTATTATCACAATGACACACTTGTGTAACATGTTATGCTTGAACAATTACTTATCTAAATATGATTTCTTTTTTTTTTTTAAAGATTTTATTTATTTATTTGAGAGAGAGAGAGAGAGAATGAGAGACAGAGAGCACGAGAGGGAAGGGGATCAGAGGGAGAAGCAGACCCCCCGCCGAGCAGGGAGCCTGATGCGGGACTCGATCCCGGGACTTCAGGATCATGACCTGAGCTGAAGGCAGTCGCTTAACCAACTGAGCCACCCAGGCGCCCCTAAATATGATTTCAAAATAATCACATGGAAGTAATGGATGATGGAGCTGATAGGCAGGTTATAAAGCTGTTGGGAAAAAATCTTCCTCGTCACTCTTTTGGTCTTTGGAGATGCAGTCAGGGTCCCTTGTTAACTTCCTAATAAACTCTTATTCTGGCACAAACATGATCATTGTCCTTCTTCATTAATTCCCAAATTGGGTGTCCTGTATCAATAAAAAATAAGTGGTGTTCTTCCATCAGATGAAGGGGTCATGTGACTTCCTTCAAAGGGAAAGTCTCCACCAGACATCACCCCCTGTTGATGTGGATTTCTTGTGTGGGGAGAAGTTGGTGGCAGAAGAAAGGGCAAATCCACATGACAGGATCTACAAAACATTTTCTGTCTAGCTCTTTGGAGGGAACATACGAAAGAACCACAGAATGGGACCTCATCAGGAGCAAGTGAATCTTGAGAGTAAGGCCATACCTCTCAGCAACATGAAAATACTGTACCCTAGCAAGAACTGGAAAAAGTAGCCAACAACTATCTTCCTCAACTTCTATCTTTGTATATTGGAGAGGTTTTTTTTTTTTTTTTTTAAAGATTTATTTATTTATTTGAGAGAGCGAGAATGAGAGAATGAGAGAGAGAGAGTACATGAGAGGGGGGAGGGTTAGAGGGAGAAGCAGGCTCCTCGCCAAGCAGGGACCCCGATGCGGGACTCGATCCAGGGACTCCAGGATCATGACCTGAGCCGAAGGCAGTCGCTCAACGAACTGAGCCACCCAGGCGCCCGGAGAGGTTTTCTTTATCACCATCCAAATCAAGTAATGATGATGTTTGTGCCTACAAATTTCATAATAACTATTAAAATATGCAAAAATACATTGTTCTCAGGTCCAGACTATCAAGTCACTATATTATAAATGATCAAACCATAATGTCAGAAAAGACTTATTTTCAATCACATTCCTCTCACCAAAGTGTTATTAATGTTGGTATTACCTTTCATATCATTTAATCATGATATTTTTGGGAGGGCAAGTATTTATGCCTATTTAATAATAATAGCAAATATAATTGAAAAAGTTTTATAGATTACTTATTCCTAAAAATTTTTATTAGTAGCATAGAGTGTATGTTTTATAACACACATAATATTTTACAGTTGTGGTATATATACATATTACAAAATGCATAACAATAGTGCATAAAGATAAGTAAACACATTGCAGGTGTGTGCTCAACATTTCTTCTGATAGGAGTATAAGATGAAATATTGCAAAACCCCGCAAATTAGTCAGCCCTGAACCTCCCACACTACTTGCACTCTGCACAGACTGAGATATGTCCTTTCAACCTGACGTAAAGTTGTAGGTGGAAATTCTTTGGAATGCCTCATATGTGATTGAAGAGTTGGGAATAAGACCATTTTGTTTCCATCAAAAAGACCCTTCCTTTTCACAGTGAGGGAACAGCATGGTATTTACACATGCACATTTTTTTTGACATATAAATTCACCTGAGATATTTACACTGTGTGAAATTGGGTGTCTGAAGCACTGAGTGGAGAACACGGTCCCCTCTCCCAAGGTTGTTCTGGGCTGTCAGGACAGAGCAAGTGCCTACAAGTCACCCCATTGGAGTCCTGGATTCACAGAGAACCTCTGCCCTGCTCACCTGGGCCTCATTCTTCCCTCTAATTGTCTCCTGTCCCTACAGAGGCTGTCTGGGTCCCGGGCAAATGTTTCGTCCTCAGTAAGAGTGCAAGGAGTCTGAGAGACATGGAAAGGCTGGGACTTCACTTAAACTCAGCACCACCTGCTTGGAGGGAGGACTGCTGCTCATGTGACCCTCCTGGCCTCAGGTTTCTCCTGTCCTTTGTGACAAGGAGAAATCAGTAATGGTTCCTAGTCTATGCTGTACTCAAATCTGACTCTGCTGCTTACCAGCTCTGGCCCTTGGGCAAGTCCCTCCCCTTCTCCAAGCTTCATGCCTCCTCACAGGGCTCCCAGATGCAATTTAGAAAATGCAAACTCTTAGAGCAAGTGGAAAACCATCTGCAAGGTGCTATGTAGAGACAAATGGTTATTCTTTGACACATCCAACTCCATTGGTTTGGACTGTTGATCAGTGGCCACAATATTCACTTGAAGAAAGTGACTCTGGAACCAGAGTCTGTGGGTTGGATCCCAGCTCTACTCTTCAAGAGCGATGTCCTTGTAAATAACATAAATACCATGCTCCCCTGTTTCCTCATCTTCAGTAGGATGACAATAATAGTGTGTTTTCACAGGATGACTGGGAGGATGAATTGAGTAAATACACAGAAGCACACAAGAGTGTGCCCAGCAGAAGTAATCAGGGCTGTTAGGAGTCACAGAGTGGCTACCCTCTGGGTGCACACAGGAGAGGAGATCTTGGGCAGTGCTAGAAGGGAGCAGGAGGGATGCTTCTGGATCCTAAGCAGAAACTGTTTGCACACTGTATGGAAATGTAGGAGGTGGAGATTCATTGTGCTGGATGCTGAAGACACTTGCATTTTTTGTTTGTGTGTCATGACTCCAAGGCAGATGTTTTTTGAAAAGTGTGCCTGGGTATTAGAAAAATTCTTGGGAGAAAAAAAAAAAAAAAGAAAAATTCTTGGGAGGTCTTCAGACCTTCAAAAGCTATGCAAGTGGTGGAGTCCAAGTCTATATCTCTGAGAAGAAAAGGGAAATCCAGTTAATATCTGGGGTAAAATTGAAGAGAAAATTGCACTAAGGTAATATAAATCTATTTTATATACATGTATACACACACCATGTACATACATATTATATATTATACAATTACATATTAATATACATTACATTTGATATATTTAATATAATTAGATACATAACAAATGATATATTAATTAATCTATTATATATTTAGACACACACACACAATATGTAGGTAGAAAACAGGAAAGCACAGCAGAAGGTGGAGGATTTAGTGGCCATGAAGAGTGGCAGGGTCTGCTAGGCTGGATGGGGGCAGGGGCCTTGGATTCACCTTCCTCTTTCTGTCCCCTCCTCCACACTCCAGAACCCTGGGACTGCTCCTTAGCCCTGTGACATGGGCTGGAGCTCTATGCCAAGTTGTGCCTGAGGTGTCAGTGCCCTTCAGATGGTGGAGGACCGTGGCTGGTTTATTCTGCATTTCAGTGAGCTCTGGAGCTTTGGTTCCATCCGTTATTTTTTGAGGGGGGAGGGGCAGAAGGAGAGAGAATCTCAGGCAGGTTCCATGCCCAGCGTGGAGCCCAATGTGGTGCTTGATCTCACGACCCTGAGATCATGACCTGAGCTGAAACCAAGAGTCAGAAACTTAACTGACTGAACCACCCAGGTGCCCCCCACAACCCACCAAATCCGTTTTTATTTGTATGCAGTTGGGAATCATCTTTTCGTCATATGATCGTATTCAGTGGTGTCCACACTTACCAATATTAAAAAAGAACACAAACAACAACCAAGTGAGGGAACCCAAGGCCCAGCCCATAAAAGAGACTGACTCTTGTTTTCCTTTTCCGATTCCCACTTTACCAAATCAGTGGTTGGAATGGAGAGATACCAGGAACAAGAACTCCTGTAGAGATTCGAACACCAACCTATGAAAAACAAGGCAAGAGGTTGAATGGGAATAGGACTTTTATCTCAAACTCATAGACCATGTACTTACGTGTGGCAAGTTCCAGGGGAAAATACCAAAAGCCTTGATTCAGGGTGTGGATACCTGAGGCTACCTGAGGCTACCTGAGGAGACAGGGCCTCAACACTTGCTGAGCCTCCTTCCCAGCCCGGGGTCTCTAGGCCAGCATCTCCCCTGTGTTAGGGCTGACTTGCAGAGTAGAGCCACATCTCTGAAAGGCTCTGGTCACAGGGTCCTCGTCCCCAGGAAGCAGACTCCTACAGACCAGAGAAGAGACATTCCCACAGATCTGAGAGTCTGTGCCCCTTTTCAGTAGAGGACCCCAGTCTTTATTAGACTTTGCCAGAGAAGAGTCAGTAGACAATAGTTTTATTAACTACTAACTTTAAAAATGATTAACATGGTTACAATACAGATCTCAATTAAAGTAATGTAGAAAGTCACATTATCATTAATAATGAGTGCTGCTTGCTTAGAATAAGAAGAGAAATAAATGGGTCTGGAACTCTCTCTTTTTTTTTATAGTTTTTTTTTTTTTTTTTTTAATTGTCTTTCAGCAGCAACATAGAGGCAGGGAAAGAAAAAGAGGGAGAGCTCTTACTAAGAATTCCAGTCAACTCTGGGCTCTCTCAGGTTTAGGATTGCTTTCTCCTCCCATTGGGCCCCAGTCCTTCATTGCTGAGGTCAACAGTTCCAGAGCCAGGCCAGGAAACAGTGATCCCATAGCAAGGAAACAAGGGCATCAGAACCCAGGGACTGCCACCTAACCCTGTTCTGCCCTCAGTGTGAAGTAAGCAATGATGGGGCTGGGCAGTGGGTCTCACCTGCTAATGACAGTGTGACCTGCTGCATGACAGTTACAGTAGAAGAATTATAGGTTGTTTTGGAGGCAGAATCTTTGGGTCCTTATTTTGGACAAGCTATCAACTTCTCCAACTTCCAGACTCTTCCCCTGAGAGAAGGCCTGGGCCACCAACCTCATGGGGTTGTGATGGTCTCTGTGTATGGAAGCACTTTGTAAATGCCACACGTAGGCCTTAGTATTATTACCATTGACACTTTGACCTTGAATACTGATTCCTGAGCTCTTAGAGTCTAATTTTGAGATTTTCTGTTCCCAGTGGAACATCCCACTCAGCCTCTTACAAGGTCCTTTTGTTCCTGCCTTTGGTGGATGTAACCCAGGCTCCTGTTTTCCCAGCTTGGGGAGCTCCACCAAAAGCTCTGTTGGGTAGTACAGGACCAGCTTTCTGTTCTGGAAAGGGGATTAATCTCTTCCATTATTCTGGGTACCCCTCTTCCTTGCTGACCCATGGAATTCCAGGCCCCAGTATAGCATGGGGTTGACTTGAGAGGAGGAACCACAGGGAATGGAGTGTGAGAGGAGGCCTTGGGGGAGCAATGAAAGGGACGTGGACCTGCATGGCCATTCCATCCCCTTCTCCTCCTGGATGCACGTTGCAACCCTCATCTTTTCCAGCCCCGGTGCAAGCTCCTTTTAGAGGGTAGCTTTATGTGGGTGTCTCTAAGGAGAAAAAGGAGTGCTGAATCACTCACAGAAGGAATTATCAAGAGGCCCAAGAAGCATCCTGAAAACCCCGGGAGCACTTTGGTGGTTGAGTGTGAAATAACATTTAAAGCTGGGGCTTGTGGGTGACAGTTACAGTCAAATGCTTTGTTTTATTCTGTTTTGCTTCAAAGAAGAATCACTGATATCTATCAATTGCTCACATTCCTCATCAAAACAGGAAAATCATGCAAGAAGTGCCAAGAGTTTCAAGAATTGTTAAAACTGTAAGAAGATATGATCATGATGTGGCATGTCTCTTGTTATTGCAAAACTTGTGCTGACACCCTTACGCGGGCAGGTTGGCTGTGGCCTGGCCAGGCCCTTAGCTGAGCCCACAGCAGGTGTGCAGGCTAGTGTTCTCTCTCTCACTTTTTCATGTACAGGGACAAGCACAGGTCAGGAATTTAAGGAAGACCAGGGAAAATTTACAGCCTCTGGGTCAAAGACAGATTTATAAGAAATTAAAACATGTGCTCAGCATGGCAGGGAAATGTGGGTGTCTGCATGACGTGACTCATGTGGCAGCACAAAAGAAGTTCGTGGTGGCCCTGACGAGCTAAAGCTTGGAGATTGACACACTGGAGTGTGTGTGTGTGTGTGTGAGTGTGTGTGTTTAAGATTTTAAAAATGGTTACAAGATGAAAAGAGAAAGAATATAAAGCAAGCCCCAGAAAAATCTTGGATTTGAAAAGGAGTGCTCTAGTTTTCAATCTGAATTGTAACCTCTACTTGAATCTTAGCCCTCAATGTGTTATGTGGCCTGTCTGAGCCTCAGTTTCTTAATCTGTAAATGGGGAGAATAATGACCACTTTGTAGCTTTCACATAAGGATGGAATGATGGGGCACCTGGGTGGCTCAGTCGGTTGAGCATCTGCCTTTGGCTCAGGTCATGATTCCAGGGTCCTGGGATGGAGCCCCATATTGGGCTTCCTGCTCCGTGGGAAGCCTACTTCTCCCTCTCCCTCTATCCCCCAGCTCATGCTCTTTCTCTCTCTCTCTCTCACTTTCTCTCTCTCTCAAATAAATAAATAAAATCTTAAAAAAAAGGATGGAATGAGATTATGTTGGTAAAGGTGCTTGACTCAATGGCCAATACATAGTAAGTGCTCAGTAAACGTCGGTTCTATTCACATCCTTAAGGACCCTGAGGAATCATATCCTTGTGCTCTGACTCCCTTTCCTACTGACCAGGACAGGGGCTCCACATCCTTGAGATTCAAAGGTTTTGCCAGTTCAAGTCCTTTGGCACCCAGGTTAGGTACCTGGTTTCAAGTTCCCTCAAGTTGAGGGCTGGATGCGGGGTAGAGGACTCCGAAAGCTGGCTGGATGTGGGCAAGAGGCCGAGGAATCTGAGCTTGAGGCCTGAGAATCAGAGTTAAATGAATTCAGATGTGTGCGTGTGCATATGCATGTGTGCGTGGCGTGTGTCGCATTAGGAGGAAGGCAAATAGTCGAGCCTAGTAAGCTAGTGGCATTTTTGCAGGTGATAGCAATCAGAATTTTCAACAGGAAGATAAAAGTGCCTTTGGTGAATCAGAGAAAGGCCCCCTTCTGGCTGGACACATTCCACAGGTGCCTGGTTTGGCAAGCAGCCCAGACGCTGCTCTTTAGCTTCTAGGGGACCCCACCACTGGCGTTCTTTTGCCTGTCACCACTGCACGTGGCAGCCTTGGGACAACCACGCAGCCTGCTCAGAGCCTGCCCCCCGGACTCTATCCAGGTCACTGTCCCTACTCGATTGATCCTCAACCAGGTAGTTTAAATAACATTGAAGAATTTTCACATTTCTTAACTGATCTTCATGTGGCTTTTATGGCAGACACTTAGGAAGCACGTGATCTATTATGTCCTCCCAGGTGTTTTCAGGATGCTTCTTGGGCTTCTTGGTAATTCCTTCTGTGAGTGATTCAGCACTCCTTTGTCTCCTCAGCGCCACCCACATAAAGCTACCCTCTAAAAGGAACTTGTGCAGGGGCTGGAAGAGATAGGGCGTTATAATGTGCAATGAACAATAATTGCCTGCCTGAAATTAATAACCCATTTAGGGCAGATGAAGGAATGAAGCACAGAGAGGTTGCTTGAGGAATGCCACACAGCAAAAAATGCTTTTCACTCATTGGGAGGAGAAGCCTCTGGGTGACTACGAGACCAGGAAGCAGGTAGGCACGTAATTGGCAGTTTCTAATGAGAAGGGAGTAATTCCCCTTTCTCTTAACTCTAGCATGCTGTGCTTTGAAGGCAGTGTGTCGTCTCTACATTAACAACCACGACACTCACAGGATTGGACAGGACGTTCGCTGCGAAAGAGTGTTGGTGACAAGAACAGGGGCATAGAGTGCAACTTTTGAATTAAGCCCAGCCTGAAGCAGAAATTAAGAGCTCAAGTGTTTCAACCACACACAGGTGGAATTCATGTCAAGCGCTGCCCATTTCTGTTTTGGAAGTGCTTAAGAGGAGACTCCAAAGGTGACCGTCATGCCCATGTCACAGGATTGCCCAGTAACCAAGCCAAGATTTGAAAACTTTGATCTTACCTCTGCGGCTCTTCTCGCTACAGAGGGGCTGGGTACCTCTTGCTTAGACGTAAAGCTGGTCAAAGGAGACAAAATGAGGTATACATTCTAGAAAGTTTGGGACATTCATGGAGAATCAGGGTGTGTTTAAAGAATCTTTTTTTCGGGGCGCCTGGGTGGCTCAGTCGTTAAGCGTCTGCCTTCGGCTCAGGTCATGATCCCAGGGTCCTGGGATCGAGCCCTACATCGGGCTCCCTGCTCAGCGGGAAGTCTGCTTCTCCCACTCCCCCTGCTTGTGTTGTGTCTCTGTCAAATAAATAAATAAAATCTTAAAAAAAAAAAATCTTTTTTTCTTTCTTTCTCTCGTCAAGCTGTGACTAACAATAAATGAAGACCTGGTGATAAAGTGAATCTCTTGGTTGAACCAACCAGTTCTTTTTTTTTTTTTTTTTTTTAAAGATTTTATTTATTTATTTGAGAGAGAGAGCATGAGAGAGAGAGCACATGAGAGGGGGGAGGGTCAGAGGGAGAAGCAGACTCCCCGCCGAGCAGGGAGCCCGATGCGGGACTCGATCCAGGGACTCCAGGATCATGACCTGAGCCGAAGGCAGTCGCTTAACCAACTGAGTGCCTGAACCAACCAGTTCTTTCAGATTCATACCAATCACGTATCCAATTAAATAAGAGGATTAAAAAATACTAGTTAATGTTTACTCCTATATTTAAAAATATCTTGGACTTGTATAGGCATTTATAAAAGCACAAAACGTTAACAGGATGTACTTATGAAATTCATGATTGTGTTTGTGTCTGGGAAGAAGAGATTGGAATGTGCATGGCTATAAAAGTGAAAGTTCTCTATGTAATTTTTCATGTTATATTTACTTGATTTTTTAAAAAAGATTTTATTTATTTGAGAGAGAGTGAGTGAGAGATAGAGAGTGTGCACGAGTCAGGGGAGGGGCAGAGGGAAAAGCAGACTCCTCGCTTAGCAGGGAGCCCGATGTGGGGTTCGATCCCAGGACCCTGGGATCATGACCTGAGCCGAAGGCGGACGCTTAACTGACAGAGCCACCCAGGGTGCCCCAATATTTACTTGATTTTTAAACACACAGCAAATATGAAAAAAATTTTAACTGCTACACATCCTGAGTAGGGAAGCATGGGTTTTATAATATAGTTTCTCTGTTGTTTTTAATGCTTGGGTTTTTTTTTGTTTGTTGTTTTGTTTTTTTTTTAAAGGATTTTGTTGCTATCAAAATATAAAGCAAAACACAAAAGAACTGGGTGGAAAAGTGAGCTAATCTCTTCATTTCAGCTAATGATGGCTGTGGTAATCCTGGGTATTAGACCTTGGAGTCTTACTCTTGGTGTTGCTTACTTGATGGAAACGTCTGGTGCTAAGGATAGGCTGAGGAACCAGGAGGATAGTCATCCTTGTGTTTGATCCTGGCCACCCACAGCCACAAAATGATGGGATGACATTGTCTAGCTCCTTGCAATAAGGTAGTTGTGTAAAGGTATTTGTGATTTTCATACCTCCTACAATAAGGGGAAAGTGGGATAAGTGAATCAAAGGCCTTTTATAAAAGATCTAACTGCTTTAGCTTTACCTGCAATATGTGAGGTGTTTAATTTAGTACCTCATGGTTCACTGAAGTCAGGGAAGTGTGAAGACCAGAAAAGACGGTCCGTGTTGAATGTACACTCTTCTCCGTGGGTGTTCTCCTGGAAGCACTGCATGAGATTTATACATAATGAGTATTTCCCTCTCTATGATGGACTGGGAAGCACCATATCCAAACACAAATATGGAAATGCTCTCAACCAAAAAAGCATCAATAAGATAAGTGTATGGTTACCAAGAGGGACCACCTGTGGGTATATAAGTTTCTCTAAGTTATCTGATCTTATGGATTCATTGCCTCAGGAAACTTTCCTGCTCAGAATGGAGTTTCCTTTTTCAAATGCAAATCCTTGATTTTAATTAAGAATATCTTCCAGTGGCATCCTTTGTCAGAAATTTTACAATAAAAGTAGAAAGAAAAGTGGGAGTTGTGAAGTATTGATGGTTAATTGCATGTGTCAACTTGACTGGGCTACAGGATGCCCAGATAGCTGGTAAAAATTTTTTTTGGGTGTGTCTGTGAGGTTGTTTCTGGAAGAGATTAACATCTGAATCAGTAGACTGAGTAAAGATTACCCTCACCAATGCGAGTAGGCATGATTCAATCAGTTGAGGGTCTGATGAGAACAGAAAGGCAGAGGAAGGGTGAATTTGCTCTTTTTGTTTGACCTGGGATATCCATCCTCTCCTGCCCTTGGAGACAGGTGCTCATGGTTCTCAGACCTTTTGACTCAGACTGGATCATACTATCAGCTTTCTTGCTTCTCTGGCTTGCAGATGGCGGATGGTGGGACTTCCCAGCCTCCATAATCATGTGAGTCAATTTCTATAATAAATCTCTTCTTACAGTCTATATCTATATTTATCTACATATATCCTATTATTTCTGTTTCTCTGGAGAACCCTGATTATACATAGAGGAAGAGTTCCAAGATGGCAGGTAATGGAGTTTGGGGTGGCATGTATGCTCCACATATAAAATATAGGCCTGGGAAGATTTTCCTGGAAATAGGAGACAAGTGTGCATTCAACATGGACCATCTTTTCTGGTATTCACACTTCCCTGACTTCAGTGAAGCCAGAGGTATTGCATTAAATTTGCCTTCATGGCCAGCAGAAAGGGCTTATCCTCCTTTCTTCAAATAATTCCCCTAGGTTCTTGCTAATGGGTAATGAGAGAGAGAGAGAGAGAGAGAGAGAGAAAGAGAGAGGCAAGGCAAGAAATACACTGAGCATGAAACATATGGTTCAGTTAAAGGGTTATTAACAAACCTGAGGAAATGGCTGATGCCAGACACCTCCTGGTTTTGTTGTTGGGGAGAAAGGGGAGGAAAGAGGCAGAGGACAATGACTGTAGGCCATGAGCATCCCACAGGCTGAGAAAGGATTACCCAGAAAAAGAGAAAGACTGTATGAAAAGAGGACTGTGCAATGATATCTTATTCCCATGCTCTTTTTACAACATGACTGTGTTAGTCCTTCCATTGACATAGACCCTCTCCTTGAACCTGGGCGCGTCTGTGACTGCAGAGAAAGTGACACTACGTGGCTTCTGAGGATAGATCACAAAAGGCAATGCAGCTTTCATCTATTCTCCTGGGCTGCCCTGAGGAAGCCCAAGCAGGCTTTGAGTCTTCCAGATGGTGCTCTAGACATCACAGAGCAGAGACAAGCCATCCTACTGTGCCTTTTCAGAACTCCTGGCCCACAGAATCCATGAGCATAATAAAATGCTTTAATCACATATAAAATGATTTATATCACTGTATTTGGGTTGTCTGTTATGCAGCAGTAGCGACTGAAACAAAGACTTTCTCTGGTTTGTCTTCACTTGCAGTGGGAGCCAAAAGAAAGCATCAAATGGTTGCATTTTGACTTTTCAGGATCCATGAAACTCTAAGGGGGTTTAAACAGGGCTGACTTTCTTTTGTCAGCTATATTTCCAAAGGTCACACCTGTAGCAATTTTCTGTGGTTCCTTCCGGAAAGCCTGACGTAGAGGAAGGGCGATGGGCTCCAGAAGCCTGTACAGATCTGGGTTTAAATCCAAGCTCTGCATCTTCTAGTTAAAGTAATTGATCTCCATTAGCCTCGGTTTTCTCATGTACAAAATAAAAGGGTCATGATGCTTATTGTATATAGTTATCTCGAGCATCAACCAGAAAACTCATATAAAGTACCTAGTGTGGTGCCTGGCACAATGGCAGAGGCTGCTAATGTGCCCCCTTTGCCAAGAGGTGGCTAATCGAACAAATGATTTAAAATCAATGCCATATAAATATAATAAGCTTCTCACATCAAATCAAGTTTTTGTTGAGTTGCCTTCTGGTGAAGCCAGAATCTGCTGGTCTTGTCTGCACAAGAAGCACCAGAAGCTGCATGTGTAATGTCACCCAATGAACACTAGAGGCCGCCAAAACAGAAACCAAAGTTCTCATGACTCCTGCATGTTGCATCTCCCCATCCTGTTCTTTCTTGCACACTAAGCCTACATTTAATAGGCACTCAAGTGCCGCAATGAGGAAAATCAGGTCGTTTTCGTAAGCAGCATCTGCCACACACCAAAATAAATTCCCGATGGATAACAGCAGTAAGTGTAAAAAAATGCAACTATAAAAACTAAAAAAAAAAAAAAAAAGTTAATAGGTGTCTCGTTTGGGAGTGGTGAAGAAGTTTCGAAGCACAAAAGCAGCAGAAAGGAAAATGCAAGTAGGTGTGCCTATGTAAGAAGAAAATTATTTGCATAAAAAAGCCATAGACATAACTAAAAGATGATCCCCTGGAACAAATTTTGCAGTGACTGTGAGAAAGGAAAGTTAATATACTTAGCATAAACTCCTATAACTAAGGTAAGAAAGATGAGTAGCTGCATAAAAAAAAAATCGGCATTACATATAATTCCCAGAAGAAGAAAAAGAGGCCTACAGAATAAATGTGCTAATAATGAAGTCAATACAAATAAATACTACAGGAGATTCCATGACTGGACTACCAATCACACCAGTTTCTTGACAAAGAGATTTAAGAAAGAATACTAATTGGTATTGGTGAAGGCACCTGTGAAATGGGTGCATATGGGAATTTTTTTTTGAAATTTTTTCAATATTTATTTATAGCCTGAAAATTATTAACATGCTGAAGATCCAGTAATTGTATTTCTAGGGATTTACTTTAGGGAGATAATCGGAAAGATGCATAAAGATTCACATCAAAGAAGCTCGGCTCAGTGTTTTGCTTTTAGTATTGGAAAATTCGAAACACTTAGATATCCAGCAATACGGAAGGTTTACAACAACTTGAAAATATAATTTCTCTCAGATTTTCATTATATTTAATAATCAAAATCTTCCTGAGTGTTTTCTCAGGTGAAGCACAATATTTGGTGTACAAATCAATTTATACAGTATGATTTCAATTTTGCAAAAATAGGTGTCAGGATGAAACCCTAGAGTATCCAGTGGTCTTATCTTTATTCTGAAGTTTCTTTCACAGCTATTCTTTTCTCACAACTTGGGCATCAGTGGGTGTTTCTATAGTCACTGCCCCCCAGGGTAGGGTTATTACTGTAGAAATGCAGAGAGAATGAGCCAAGTCAATGCTTAGTATATGCAACTCAAAATAGACTTCTATGCCAGAGGACAGTGGGTGGTCAGACAAAGGGAGCCTTGGGCCTCCTGGAGGGAGGATGGAAGGATGTAGAATTTGTGGAGAACAGGGACAAAAATATCTCAGCTGGTGCCAGCAGAAGGAGGTTGGTGGTCGAGAATAAGAGAGAACCATGTGCTTTTCAGTGGATGCTCACTGGGAAACTCAGATGTCACTTCCACCAGATGGATGGGGAGGGAGAAATCCTGAATGATTTCTGAGTTTATACAGAACTGACTTTTCTTCCCCCACAAGCTGGAATGAAGGTTGGAAATAGGCATAAGCAGTCTTAGAGAAAAATAGATATGTATTTTTAACATGCCTTGGAACATAGACTTAGAAATTTGTACTTGATATATATATGCTTATATGTATATATGTGTATGTATAGCTGCAATATTTATATGCAAATCTTTAGAAAAAGTGCTAAGAAGGGAAATGAGAATATTAGCAGAATATCTTTGTTGTGGGGTTATAGATGATTTTTATTTTCTTGCTTTTAATTTTTTGTATTTTCCAGAAATTCCACAATAAGCAGGCATGAAATTCATAATGTAAACATTATCTTTATTATTATTATTACTTAACTACAGCATCAAAGGCTAATGACAATCTGTGAAAAATATTTATAAATCATAATATAGACCAAGCTTTTATTTTCTATTTCACAAAGCATTCTTATCAATCAAAGTAAAAAGACCAACAACCCAACAGAAAAATGGACAATGGATATAAAAAGACAATTTAGAGAAGAGGGAACATAAATAGAATTTAAGCATATGAAACATTGCTTAATTTCATTCACAATAATAGAAATGCAATTTAAAATGATTGTCAGATCCTATCTTTCTTCTATCAGATTGGCAAGGTCACAAACTTTGACTACACATTGTGTTGGTGAAGTTTGAGGAGACAGGTCCTCTCACACATTGCTGATGGGAGTGTAAGTCTTACAGCCTTTGTAAAGGGTGACTTGGCAATATCCGTCAAAATTACAAATGAAAAAACTCAATGACCCTGCAATTTCTCTTCCAACAGTTTATGGGAGGGATGTAGCAAGATTATGTGTAAGTACACAGTTACATAATAGCAAAATATTTAAAATGAAAAGTTCATAATAGCAAGATATTGGAAATATTAGAAACAAATGTCTTTCCTGTTGAATCACAGATCTGTACCTCTGAAACAAATAATGCAATATATGTTAAGAAAGAAAAAAAAGAGGGGCACCTGGGTGGCTCAGTTGGTTAAGCGACTGCCTTCGGCTCAGGTCATGATCCTGCAGTCCCAGGATCGAGTCCCGCATCGGGCTCCCTGCTCAGCAGTGAGTCTGCTTCTCCCTCTGACCTTCTGCCCTCTCATGTGCTCTCTCTCTCTCATTCTCTCTCTCAAATAAATAAGTAAAATCTTTAAAAAAAAAAAGAGAAGAAGAAGATAGCAGGAGGGGAAGAATGAAGGGGGGAAATCAGAGGGAGAGACGAACCATGAGAGATGATGGACTCTGAAAAACAAACTGAGGGTTCTAGAGGGGAGGGGGGTGGGAGGATGGGTTAGCCTGGTGATGGGTATTGAGGAGGGCACGTTCTGCATGGAGCACTGGGTGTTATGCACAAACAATGAATCATGGAACACTACATCTAAAACGAATGATGTAATGTGTGGGGATTAACACAACAATAAAAAATTTTAAAAAAAGAAACAAATGTCTTTCAATAGAGAATTGGTTAATTAGAGTATCAATACAATACACCACTATGAAGAACTTTTTAATGTACTGATATGGAATGAGCTCTGAGATACCTCATTAAGAGAAAAAAGAGTTAAAACCAGTGTGTATATTATGCTACTATTACACCTGCTATCATATGTAATGAACAAAAATATATCTGTACATGTATGTTCTTCTTGTATATAAATAATAGCGAATGTTTATCAAACGACACAGCCAATACACTGTTCTAAGTGCTTTATATAACTCATTTAACCTTGAGAACAGCCTATGAGGTTAGCACTATTATTATCATAATTACCATTTTATACACGAGGAAATTCAGGTGCAGAGGGGTGAAGTGAGACTGGGAGCAGAGGGGAGGGTGGATGAGAGGCGAGAAAACAGACCGGTAGACACAGAAAGAGGAGAGACTTTGCAAAGCACACCTTTGGGTGCCTTTCTCATGTGAATGCATCACCTATCATTACAAAGAATGAGGGGTGCCTGGGGCCTCAGTCAGTTAAGTGTCTGACTCTTGTTTAGCTCAGGTCATGATCTCAGGGTCGTGAGATGGAGCCCCGTGTTGGACTCCATGCTCAGCGGGGTGGAAGTCTGCTTGCGATTCTCTCTACCTCTCCCTCTGCCCCTCCCCCTGCACTCTCTCTTTCTTTCTCTCTAAAATAAATAAATAAATCTTAAGAAAAAAAAGGATGAAAAGGATGTGTCTGTCATGGATATCACTGTATTATACTTACCCAGAGGTATCCATCTGTGGATGTGGAGTGATGGAAGCATCAAGGGACCAGGAAACAGAACATCTGGACTATGAATCTACTCTATCATTAATGTGTCCTCTCTGGGCCTTGGTATCAACTTCTGCAGAAAAAAAGGGCTTGGGGGTGATGGTCATGGTGGCATTAAATTATATCAGTGTTTCCTAATCTATTTGAGAATCTGAGTCATCATCTGGGAAACTTTAAAATGCATAGTTTCTCAAGCTCCCATGAACACATATTCTGATTTAACAGGACTGGGGTACAGGTTGGGGGGTTCTGCATTTTTCAAAATCCCCTGCCTTAGACAATTCTGATGCAAAATCAGGGTTAGAGACCCTGGACTACATGGTCTCTTTCTCCCATTTCTATCTTTAAAAAAAATTTTTTATTGTTATGTTAATCACCATACATTACATCATTAGTTTTTGATGTAGTGTTCCATAATTCATTGTTTGTGCACAACACCCAGTGCTCCATGCAGAACGTGCCCTCTTTAATATCCATCACCAGGCTAACCCATCCTCCCACCCCCCTCCCCTCTAGAACCCTGTTTGTTTTTCAGAGTCCATCGTCTCTCATGGTTCGTCTCCCCCTCTGATTTCCCCCCTTCATTCTTCCCCTCCTGCTGTCTTCTTTTTTTTTTTCTTACCATATATTGCATTATTTGTTTCAGAGGTACAGATCTGTGATTCAACAGTCTTGCACAATTCACAGTGCTCACCAGAGCACATACCCTCCCCAGTGTCTATCACCCAGTCACCCCATCCCTCCCACCCCACCCCCCACTCCAGCAACCCTCAGTTTGTTTCCTGAGATTAAGAATTCCTCATATCAGTGAGGTCATATATGTCTTTCTCTGATTATTTCGCTCAGCATAACACCCTCCAGTTCCATCCATGTCATTGCAAATGGCAAGATCTCATTCCTTTTGATGGCTGCATAATATTCCATTGTCTATATATACCACCTCTTCTTTAGCCATTCATCTGTCAATGGACATCTTGGCTCTTTCCACAGTTTGGCTATTGTGGACATTGCTGCTATAAACATTGGGGTGCATGTACCCTTTCGGATCCCTACTTTTGTATCTTTGGGGTAAATACCCAGTAGTGCAATTGCTGGATCATATGGTAGCTCTATTTTCAACTTTTTGAGGAACCTCCATACTGTTTTCCAGAGTGGCTGCACCAGCTTGCATTCCCACCAACAGTGTAGGAGGGTTCCCCTTTCTCCGCATCCCCGCCAACATCTGTCGTTTCCTGACTTGTTAATTTTAGCCATTCTGACTGGTGTGAGGTGGTATCTCATTGAGGTTTTGATTTGGATTTCCCTGATGCCGAGCGATGTTGAGCACTTTTTCATGTGTCTGTTGGCCATTTGGATGTCTTCTTTGGAAAAATGTCTGTTCATGTCTTCTGCCCATTTCTTGATTGGATTCTTTGTTCTTTGGTGTTGAGTTTGATAAGTTCTTTGTAGATTTTGGATACTAGGCCTTTATCTGATATGTCATTTGCAAATATCTTCTCCCATTCTGTCAGTTGTCTTTTGGTTTTGTTGACTGTTTCTTTTGCTGTGCAAAAGCTTTTTATCCTGATGAATCTTTCTCCCATTTCTAAATTTCCACATCCCATGAAGTACTGAGCATCCTATTGGATCCAAGCAACCCATCATCTGCCCCCACCCTTCCCAGTCTATCCAGCCTGTCTTAGAGGCTGCCTTACCTCCAGGCCCAACTAAAAAGAAAATACAAATTAAAACAGAAGGGCTGTGTCTCCTGATTCAGATCTCCACTCCCACTGCCACCTTCTATCGCCACCTCCCACTCCAGCCCCTTCTCCGGGTACTGCCTTCCAAAAGCCAAGCCCTAGTCTCCAGGGTTGCCATTACCATTCCAAGAGTATGACAAGGTACCAAACCCAACACGGGGATAGGAATTTTGACCCGTCTCAGAATTTACACATGGACCTGAATCCTCTGTGGATTCTTGCCTCTTTCCAAAAGCATTTTTTTCCCCCTGGGATGGTACTCTGGGTGTCTCCTATCCTAATCCCTCATTCTGCCAGATGGTCTATAAAGTTGGAGCTCTTAAAAAAAAAGTGCACAACATTCCCATTTTCATGTGATGTTTCGAATATTCAGTTATCTTTCTTCCTTCCTTTCTCTCCTCGTCCCCTCCTTCCCCACCACCCCCCACCATCTCCTCCCATCGGAGAAAGGGTTCCGAACACTGCTGTTCCCACCCACTTAGAGAGGGGTGTGAGTGTTCAGTTCACCAGGAGGTCCAGGGAGAACGTGGCTCCCACCTCTTGCAGTTTTATGATGAGTCTCTTTCCTTTTCACAAGGCAGTTGTTATTAATCATGACTGATGCTCACGGACCAAGCCCAAACAATCGCGCGGCACACTCCACATACCACACACAGTCACAAATGTTTGCCTTGCTCACGTGGGCTGGCATGAGGATGCCTTGCCACCTGGGAGGAGCCGCAGGAGGCGCGGGACATCCAGCTTTTACCATTCTGATTTTCCAGGACGAGCGTTCGTGATGAAAGGGGTGGGCTGCCCCCTTGCCGCCAGAGGAGATGTGCAAGGGCAGCACCCATTCCAGAGCCAGAGCCCATGGCTCTCTCCAGCCTGGGCTAATGATGGCTGGCCCGTGTTTGGCCATGATGACAGGTCCTTTCCAAGATGTATTTTTACCCTCTGGACAGAGAGCAGTTGGGCGGAGTGGGGCTTTTTTATGAGTTGAGGTACTCAGAGCTGGAAAATAAACAGGCAGCTAATGAAACGTTCTTATGGAAACTGGCATAAATAATAACAGAGGGAACATCCCGTCCCCTGGGCCAACACCCTCCGCGGAGGGGCTATAAAAGCTGTTGGCCACTGGCCACCGTCAGACGTGGGGGCGCTCCGGCCGCGCTGCTCACCTGCCACCTGGCCCGCGGGGACCATGGGGTGCTGCCCAGGGGACTGCTTCGCCTGCTGCCCTCAAGACCAAGACTGCTGTGAAGCGTGCGGCTGCCAGCCCGCCTGCTGCGGCTGCTGCGGCCCCTGCTGCGGCTCCTGCTGCGGCCCCTGCTGCGGCTGCGGGGGCTCCGGCTGCGGCTCCTGCGGCGGCTCCTGCTGCGGCTGCGGGGGCTCCGGCTGCGGGGGCTGCGGCTGCGGGGGCTGCGGGAGCGGCTGCTGCGGCTCCGGCTGCTGCGGCTCGTCCGGGTGCTGCGGCCCCGTCTGCTGCCAGCCTACGCCTGTTTGCGAGGCGAAGTGAAGCCGTCTGCCCCCTCCGCGGAGGTGGCCCAAGCAAAGCGTCCACCTGCTGCAGGTGGAGAGACTCCTTGTCTCCAGGACCTTCCTGGCTCCCAAGACAGCGTCCTGCCCCCGTGTTATTTGTAGGCGAGGCCTTGTTCTCCAACACCTGCCCTGGGGTTTCAAGGCCCTGAGAGTAAGGGCCAGACGCTGGTGAGCAATGGAAGCTGGGTCCCGTCCAGGGTGATCCCTGAAGCTCACAGGGTGAATCCCCATGGCTTTATTTTCACGGACTTAAATGTCTTGTCACTGTGAGGCATCCTCGTAACTCAAGGTGGCTTTGGGACTGACCCCCCTCCTCAGCTTTCTGCTGCTTTTGAGTGCAAAAATTTCTCTTTGTTAACTTCTTAATAAATTCGAGCTTGCTGGCATAACCAAATTAGTTCTCCCGCCTCTTCCTTAGCTCCCTCTTGGCACTAGGCTGGGAAAATTTACTCTGGCGTCCACAACTGGGTTTTTGAAATGTGGTTTGTGCACCAGAATCCCCTTGCATCAGAAACGTCTGGGAGCTAGTTAAAATGGAGATTCTGGAGCCCTCCCTGACACAGGCAGCGTTAGAATCCACAGGGGTGTGGGCTGGCAATCTGTGTTTTGAATGAGAACCCCAGATGTAGACTAAAGCTTCCATGTGCTGCATGAGATTCACTTGGGGAGGTTTTAAAAATACAGATTCGTAGGCTTCACCATTAGAGATCTTATCCAGTAGCTCCAGGGTGGCAGCCTTGGGACCTGCATTTTTAAAATGCAGTAAATAGTAAATGCTGAGGCTGGCCAAGGTTTAATCTTGAGCATGGGGCATGGTTTCCTTCAGCAGTATAGCTCCCCTAGAATGGTTCTGCAGGAGGGCTCCAGTTTGGTCAGAACTTTCTGGCAAAGTCGGGAAGAGGCTTTGGTAAAACAAGCTTGATTTGGAATGGAAGAGATTCGTGTGGCAGAACTTTGTGAACACAGTGCCTGTGGATGTTCTGGGAATTCCAGTTCTTTCTTCTAGCCAAATGCTTTGGCAAAGTCTCCATCTTCTGGGTCAGGTTTTCTTGTCCTGAAACCAGCTGTATTTCTTCTGCTTGAGTCCCAGGGATGAGAGGCGTGAATGTCCATCTGCTAGGTGGGGCCTCAGCCAGGTGTGTGTGAGTCCGGCTGGAAGGCTAAAATTCAGAAGATAGTTGATTCAACTTTTTGCTGAACATGATCTTAAGCTACATGTGGAATACAATTTATTTTGCTCTTGCCTTGGGAGAACAATAGTTATTTTTTATTCCTGCAAAGCAATGTTTCATTCAACAAACAAGCAAAAATATATTTTTTGATTATAAACATGGCAATGATCTCTAAAAATATGAAAAAATACAGAAAAAAATGAAGAAGGAACAACAGCCACCTGGATTCTCAACTTCAACTTCAGCATTTATTACTGACATAGATGTTTCCAGACTCCTTTCTAAGCACATTTACAAATAAAACTAGGATTACACTATTTTTATGTTTTTGCCTTTAAAAAAATTGTTTTTTAAAATTTATTTTTATTTTTTATTTTTTTATTATTATGTTCAATTAGCCAGCATGTAGTACATCATTAATTTTTGATGTAATGTTCAACGATTCATTAGTTGCGTATAACACCCAGTGCTCATCACCACACGTGCCCTCCTTAATACCCATCACCCGGTTACCCTATCCTCCCACCCCCCTCCTTTTTGTAACCCTCAGTGTGGTTCCCGGAGTTCAGAGTCTCTCATGGTTTGTCTCCCTCTCTGATTTCTTCCCATTCAGTTTTCCCTCCCTTCCCCTGTGGTCCTCCATGCTATACCCCAAAGATACAGATGTAGTGAAAAGAAGGGGTACATGCACCCCAATGTTCATAGCAGCAATGTCCACAATAGCCAAACTGTGGAAGGAGCTGAGATGCCCTTCAACAGACAAATGAATAAAGAAGATGTGGTTCATATATACAATGGAATATTACTCAGCCATCAGAAAAGATGAATACCCACTATTTGCATTGACATGGATGGAACTGCAGGGGATTATGCAAAGTGAAAATTTGTTTTTTATAAACCAACTTCATTAAGGTATACTTCATATATAATAAAGTACATACAATTGTAATGTACAGTTTGATAAGATTTGACAATTGTATATACTTAAGTAACCACCACAGCAATCAAGATACAGAACTTGTCATCATCCCTCAAATTCTCTAGTGCCCCATTTGCAGGCAATCCTCCCCACCCCTGATCCCAGCCTCAGGCAACCATCAGTCTTTATGTCACTATAAATGCCATTTCTAGAATCTCCTGTAAATGAAATCATGCAGTATGAACTCTTTTCCACTTAGAATAACATTATTTATATTCATCCTTTTTTCAGATATCAATAGTTCATTCCTTTTTGTTAAATAATATTACATTGTATGAATAAAGTACATGAAAAAATATTCATCTACTGATGGGAATTTGGGTTGTCTCCAGTTTTTGGCTATTATGAAGAAAGGTGCTATGAACATTTATGTATAAATTTTTGTGTGGACATATGTTTTCATTTATTTTGGATAAATACCTAGGTATTGGATTGCTGGATAAATAGTATGGGAATGTTTAACTTTATAAAAAACTACCCAACTGTTTTGCAACTGTTTTGCCATACCATTTTGTATTCCCACCAACAATGTCTGAAAGTTCCAGTTGCTTTGTGTCCTTGCTAACACTTGATATTGTCAGTCTTTTTATTTTTAGCTTTCTTAGCAGCTGCACAGTGGTAGCTCATTGTGTTTTCATTTCTTGGTTTCATTTAAAAGCCCAGCAGTATTAGTAGTGTCTTACTTGGGAGAGAATTCAAAATTTGAATCTGCCCTGGTTTAGTTTCAGACTCTACTATTTAGGTCATTTTGCTCTTGTTGGAATTGGCCTCTTGAGAACTAGCTCTTTAATTCCCAGGACAAAACCACAGCCAGAGCATGCCGATGGGACAAAATTGGCAAGAGACCAACAGGTCTCTATCAAGTAGTTGTGATTCAGAGTAGCTGATTCTTGCATTGCTCATGGTCATGGTCTCCTGATGGGTGAGAGCAGGGTAGTGATTTCTTTGAATTACTGACAAAGAGATGCCCTTCTTAGTTGTCCACAGAGGTCCTCATTCATTCATCAATAAATATTAATTGTGAACTGCCTATGTATCAAACATTGCTCTGGGTGCTGGATATATATCAGTGAATACACAAAATCCTTGCCCTCATGGTGCTTATATAATGTTAAGGGAGATGAGAGCTATAAGAATAAAGTAGAGGGGTGCCTGGGTGGCTCAGTCGTTAAGCGTCTGCTTTCGGCTCAGGTCGATCCCAGGGTCCTGGGATTGAGCCCTTCATTGGGCTCCCTGCTCGGCGGGAAGCCTGCTTCTCCCTCTCCCACTCCCCCTGCTTGCGTTCTCTCTCTCGCTGTGTCTCTCTCTGTCAAATAAATAAACAAAATCTTAAAAAAAAAAGAATAAAGTAGAAATAGGCTTGATTGTTAAAAGATCTGCTTATTCCACGTAGCAGGGAAGGATTCTTTGAGATGACATTCCAGCATAACAGATGATGCCATGTTTAATTTCTCAGCTGAGAGAGTTTATAAGGGACTTGTGGGAGGAAGGCCATCTCCATGTGAATTTCATTGCTGGCTTAGCTGCGGAAGAGAAAGTGCATGGAGAGGACCTAGAAAGGTGGGGATCAGGATTTTGGGGGCTCCTTCTCTGCTTTGCCCTCTGCAAAGTTGTCCAAAAGTCTTCTTTTCCAACTGTCTGAGAGCTACACCTCAAGGATGACACTTCTTTTTCCTAATCTTCCACTTTCAACCACTAGCCCTATTGATCCTGCCTCTTTACAACCTCTCATATTGCTCCAGGCCCAAGGCACTTCCCAGTTCAGATTGTCACTATGAAGATTTTGAGTAATTGCCCCAGACTCCTAATGGTCTCCCTGGCTCCAGACTTGCCCTCCTTCTCCTATACCTTCACCACAGCCAGAGAGGTCTTTCCAAAAGGCAAACATGGTCAAGTTACTCCCCTATTTAAAGCACTCAGGTGTCAGTGTAAAATCTAACTACTTATCATGGTCCACAAGGCCTTTTCATGATTGAGTACCCTTCTAGTCCCATTGCTGTTCCTTCCTGTCCCCTGTACCTTTCATCCAGTAAATGGTTCCATATCCAGGAACCAAATGTATCATGCTTTTGAGAAGGCTTCCCTGATTTCCTAAAAACCATGTTGGTGTTTCTCCTGGGTGCCTCCATAGGACCCTGGGCATCCATCTGTCATAGCACTTGTACGTATACTGTACCATAATTGCTTATGGATGTATCTGTTTCTCTCCTAAACTTGGACTCCTTGAGACAGGAATTGCAGCTAATTCTTTTTGTATCCCTTACACAGAACCCAGTGATGGCTGAATTGAATGGATCAATGAAAGAGAAATTGAGGGAATGCATAAATTAATGAAGAGAGATGATGAATGGATGGTACAATGGTTCAGCTTTTCTAAAGGAGAGCTTGCATTTGCATTAATGTTGAAAGCACATAGTGGAGGCAGGCCTTTACTGAGCAAAGATGTCAGGCCTTGGTGTTTAGAAACCTAGGGTACATTTCTCATCTCATGTCTGTCTCAAATAGTAGCATTGACATGCTTTGAGAAAGCATTTGTGTTCTTTGCTTTTGTTCACAATGTCTTTGCAAAAGATCTCTTGTCTTCCCTCTTTATCCTTTGGGTCTTGGAGGTGTCTTTCTTTTAAGAGCTATTAAAATCACCAAAATTAAGAGGGATTCTTGAGGGCCACTGAATGCTTGAGGTGTGGGTGGGTGGAAGGAACACAGGGAGGAGAAGCAGAGAGGCTAGGTCAAGTGCTTTCTAGGGACAGGTAGAGCCAGTGGTCTGGGGTGGGGCTGTTCATTGAACAGGATGGAGGACAACACAGTGGGCTGAGCCTATGACATGTGGGTTTGACAAAGTCTCTTAAGAAAGGTCAGACTAGACAGAATGGTGAGAAGGAAGGAGGGCAGCCCTAGATTAGGGGGCAAGCTAGGTGGGATCTTTAGCAAGTGACTTAAACTTTCTGATTCCAACCTTTTCTTTCTTCTTCTTTACGTATAATGGGGAGAGATGAATTCCTATCGCAGGGGATTGTTGATGGTTTTAAATAAGACCATTGCTGTAAAGTGCAGTCATTTAAAATCCAGCCCAGATAGCCCCTCTCCCACACAGCTCACCACTGCTCCCCTCTACTAATCCCTATATGTTTATTGTTGACTTTACCATAGCATTGCAATGAGTTTATTTGAATGTATGCCCACCAGAGAGTGAGATCTGTGGGAATGGGTGAGTGGGTCCTATTCATGTAGGCACACCTGTGTCCCCCAGAGGACCTGGTACAGAGGATTAGAAGATGGATAAATTATAAGTTCTTTTCTTCTTCCCCTGCTCATGACGCTCAGAAACACAGATCATTCAGTTTGAAGGCAATGATGCTTATTCCAAGATGACCTGTTGCTCCAAGGATTCCAAATTTAGCAAGTCAATAAACAAACAGCTTCTTTATGGGTAGATAAACAACTTCCAGATCAACAAAGCTTGGCATAATAAGATGTTCCTCTGAAAACTGGCTCAAACAGCAATGAGGAAAAGATGCAGGGGCTCCACACAGCACATGTCGATGAGGGGGTATAAAAGTGAGGGCTCCAGAGAGCTGCCCCAGTCAGGCAGCACCCCTCTCAGCACTCACAAGGGAGCAGAGGCACCTCCACCATGTCTGGAAACTGCTGTTCTTGGAAATGTCCGTCTGTGCCAGGCATCTCTCTCTGCTCCACTGAGGTGAGCTGTGGAGGGCCTGTCTGCTTGCCTAGTTCCTGCCAGAGCCAGACGTGGCAGCTGGTGACTTGCGAAGGTACGTGTAGATCATCTAGCTGTGGCCCACAGTGCTGTCAGCCCTCCTGTTCTGTGAGCAGCTGTGCCCAACCTGTGGGCTGTGAAGCCACCATCTGTGAGCCCTCCTGTTCTGTGAGCAGCTGTGCCCAACCTGTGGGCTGTGAAGCCACCATCTGTGAGCCCTCCTGTTCTGTGAGCAGCTGTGCCCAACCTGTGGGCTGTGAAGCCACCATCTGTGAGCCCTCCTGTTCTGTGAGCAGCTGTGCCCAACCTGTGGGCTGTGAAGCCACCATCTGTGAGCCCTCCTGTTCTGTGAGCAGCTGTGCCCAACCTGTGGGCTGTGAGGCCCCTTCCTGCCAGCCAGTTCTCTGTGTACCCACTCCCTGCCAGTTCATTGTGTGCAAACCCAGCTGCTGCCAGCCAGTCATCTGTGAGCCCAGCTGCTGTTCAGCTGTCTGCACTGTGCCTAGTTCCTGCCAACCAGCAGTCTGTGAGCCTGCTTGCTGTCAGCCGGTCTGCCCCACACCTAGCTGCTGTCCATCTGTCTGCTCTGTGGCTAATAGCTGCCAGGCTGTCTGCTCTGACCCCAGTCCTTGTAAGCCATCTTGCTCAGAGCCCAGCAACTGCCAGTCAGCTCCCTATGTGGCTCTGGTCTGTGAGCCTGTCTGTCTTCGCCCTGTCTGCTGTGTTCCAAGCCCTTGTGAGCCACCTTGTGTCTCCAGCACTTGTCAAGAGCCCTCTTGTTGCATCTCCAGCATCTGCCAACCCATCTGCTCTGAGCCCAGTCCCTGTTCAGCAAGTATCTATGTGCCCAGTCCACGGCAACCTACCTGCTACATAGTCAAGCGCTGCCGGTCACTCTGCCGTGAGCCCGTTTCCTGTCCATCTACCTCCTGCCAACCACTCTGCTGCCGCCCGGGGTCTTCTGCATCTGCCATCTGCCAACCAACTTGCTCTCGGACTTTCTACATACCCAGCTCCTTCAAACAGAAGGCTGTTTGCACCCCTTCGGTTTCTTACCGCCCAATCTGTCGCCCAATCTGCTCTGGACCCATCACTTACAGGCAGCCGTATATGACATCCATCTCCTATCGCCCTGCCTGCTACCGCCCATGCTATTCCATCCTGCGCCGCCCGGCCTGTGTAACTTCACTCTCTTACCGTCCCATCTGCTCCCATCTGCCTTGTGCTGACTCCTGTAAACGGGATTGCAAAAAATCTACTTCTAGCCAACCGGATTGCACTGACTCAACATCCTGCAAGGCCGAGGTCTCAAATGCCAGTCCCTGCCAGCCCAGTGAAGGCAAACCCACCAGCCCAACCACCCGTAAAGCCGCAGCCAGCCCGCCTACTGCCACCAAGCCTGCTGACCACTGATCTGGCCTCAGCCCACTGATTCCTGCAAAGAAAACCTCCAGCTAGAGAGAAACCTTAAGTACCCTCCCCAAAGCTCACAATGATTTACTTAGAATCTTTCTGCACCATCACTTGCCATCTTCTTATACTTCAAAGAACTCACCAGAAATGTTAGTCTCCTAATGGTCCAAATGAAGGTGCCCTGGGCACCTAGAGGGGGATCATTCTGGGTTCCTGCCTGCTGCTGCCATCAAGCTGAAAAGAGCGACTTCACCACATCATCTTGAGTCCCTTTCCCAGCATTAAGTTTTTTCTGTCCTCATGCATGTGCTCCCTTTCTGGGTGTACTCATGTTCCTTGGGGACTTCTTCCATGAGAAAAAGATATTTAACTGTCCAATAAAGTGGCTAAGTTGAAGTGACATGCTGTTCTCATTGCTCTGTTAATGTCATACTCTCATCAGCTAACTTGGTTTGTCTTCAAGAGCAGCTTTATCCATTCATCTATCCAACAAGCTTTATTAGACAGCTGTTAGCCAGGAACTGTGTTAGGCTGTAGGAATGAGAACACTAAAGTCTCAGTCCTTGTTCTCAGGGAGCTCACTATCAGGATGGGGGTGGGGGAGACAGATAGGCAGAGAGACAGTTACTTCATTGCATTGTGCTAAGTACTGGGAGAGAAGCAAGCATAGGGCAGTTTGAACTCAGCAGGGCATGGGGAGAAATGAGGAAGAATTCTTGGGGAATATGATACTGAAGCTGAGTCTTTCAGCACAAATAAGAATTAACCAGTCCAAAACCAGAAAGGAAGCATTTTCCAGGCAGAGGAAACATACAAATGAATGGGGCTTGTGAGCCCACCATTCATTAGTGAGGCTTGGGCAGAGGTGTGCTTGGAGGCAGGTGAGCTCTGAGGTCAGCTACGTAGACAGTGACCTGCCCTATTAGGCCTTGTATGTTAGACAGAGACATTTTAGTTTGGTGCAGGGCTGACATGAAGGCATTGAGGGGCCATATGCAGGGCAGTGACATGAAAAGCACTGGGTTTTGGAATGTCCCTCTGGCCTTGGTGTGGAGAACTGAATGAAGGCGCATGGACTTGGATATAGGGAGACTGGGGAGCAAGCCAATGGTTTTGGGGTTCACAATGGGATAAAAACAAGTGGGAGGTCCCACTTACAATAAGGAAGATAACCTGGATTTCTTGTGCTGTGAGCCCATTTCCTGCCCATCTACCTCCTGCCAACCTCTCTGCTGCCACCTAGGTTCTTCTGCATCTGCCATCTGCCAACCAACTTGCTCTCAGACTTTCTACATACCCAGCCCCTGCAAACAGCCTTGCACTTTATGTTCTCCTAGTCTCTGCAAGTCACACTCCTTGTGTAAACTCCATACATACTCCCTTGCAATCCTAAGGACAGAGTCTCTTCAAAGTAGTCACTTAGTGCATGGCATAAAGGGCTATCCCTAGTCCTCAAGGTGCAGCTTGGGCTATCCTAAGCACAAGAGGGGCTGGACCAGGGCTTCTCAACTTTAGTGTTATTGACATTTGAGCTGAATAATTCTTTGTTGTGAGGACCATCCTTCAAATTGTAGGATATTAAGCAGAATCCCTGGACTTTACCAACTAAATGCTAGGAGCATCCCCTGATTGCCTGATTGTGATGATCAACAGTGTCTCCAGACAGTAGCAAACATCCCTGGGGATGAGGGGCAAAAATCGTCCCTGTTTGAGAACCACTGGGTTAGTGGCAGAGGGAGGAACTCAAAGGTGGAACTTAACCAGCACATTGGTGTCAGGGTTACTGTCTCATCAGGCCATTGAGATTTATCTCTATCTCCTTATAGAGTCAAGAGGAGTTGGCCAGGGTTTTAAATCTCTGTCCCAAGCACAGTCCCAGTGATTCATATAAATTATAGCAATTCTTTGAGGTAAGATTTCTTTCCCTCTATTTTATAAGATGAATATGAGTGACAAACAATCCAAGGGCCCATAAACAGAGACAAGAAAATTGTGGTATATTCACACAATAAATACTATGCTGCAGTGAAAACAACTGGACAGGGACACCTGGGTGTCTCAGTCAGTTAAGCATCTGACTTTGGCTCAGGTTATGATCCCAGGGTCCTGGGATCTAGTCCCACGTTGGGCTCCAGCAGGGAACCAGCTTCTCCCACTGCCTGCTGCTCCCCCTGCTTGTGCTCTCTCTTCCTCTGACAAATAAATAAATAAAATCTTAAAAAAAACCAACCCCCCCAAAACCCCACAACTGGACAATGGCCATATGCAAAAAAGGGGTGAACCTGACCAGAGTAGAGCTGACAGAAACAAGCCTCAAGACCACATATATGTTTATAAAGCTCAAAAACAACACCTCCCACACATGCATACATGTATGTATGAGTATACATACATGTGCACATATGCACACACATACACACAAATATATACCTTATATATATTCACAAGGGAATGCTAAACACGGAATTCAGGATAGCCACAGGGAGTAAGAAACATACAAAAGTAACATACCATGTAAATACATGTAACATACAGAACATACGGTTCTGTCCAAAGTTTGTGTTTTTTTATGCATCATCATGTTTCTTGATGTGATCACAACAGCCCTTGGTGATATACCAGGTATCTTTAGTGCCTTGAACCACAGCAAAATGAAAGATGTCCCTATTGAGACATTTTTTTCATCTTTATTGAGGTATAACTGACAAAACTGTAAGATATTTGAAGTGCACACTGTGATGATTTGATATACATATGCCCCATGAAAAGATTCCTCCCATCTAATTAATTAACACATCCATCACCTCATATTTTTGGGAGGGAGGAGTTTGAGAACATTTAAGCTCTCTTAGCAAGTTTCAGTTATGCAATACAGTATTATTAACTAGAGTGACTATGTTATATATTAGATCCTCAGACTATACTCATCTTATAGCTGAGAGTTTGTACCCTTTACCAACAACTTGAGAAGTTTCTTTAGGAGGAAGAAAGGCAAGAAAAGAATTGGAGAAAAATGGATGTAAAAATTGATTGTTTTAAAACAATAAAAGTGGTATGTATGAGTATAGGACATTGACACCTTTTTCAGGTTGAAGTTGACATGGTTTCTCAAATATATTCATGTTCCCATTATGACTGACCTATTTGGTAAGACCAAAAGTATTTATTCTGAAAGATGAGAGCTCTGGGATGTAGACAGGAATAAAACAGAGTGCAGTGATCCTTGCAGTTTGCAAGGTGCCAAAATGATTAGTGATGGCAAAAGGAGTGATCAGTGCTATAACACAAAAAGCAAAGGTAGAATAAAGGTATTTTAATGACAAGGCTGAGGATTTCCCAGGCATCATTCTGATCAGAAAAATTTCTCTTCCTTTTAAAATGAGGGTGAGGAGGAGGGTGCCAAGGAGAAGGTATTCTTTAGCTGGTACTTTGAAAAGTACCTTCCAGAATTTCCAGCATTTTCAGTAATTGTGAGGCAGCTAATAAAAATAAAAATAACCTGAGCAATAGCAATGTGGTTAATAGATAAACTCTTAGTACTTTGAATACTTGGGTAATGAGCTGACACGTCCCACAGAGTGAGTTAGCAGCAGAGCCAGAAAATGACACTAGCCCCATTGGGATCCCAAGGCCATGATCTTTCTATTCTGTTGTGAATCTCTGGTGTGAACCAGGTCAGACATGGACCAGTGTGGGATGCTGAAGTGGTCTGATGATACAGAGCTAGGATGAGCCCAGAGAAAGAGGGGAAGAATTAGGACAACCAACGCCTCCTAAGTCCCTCTTTGAAGAGGGTGATTTAACACAAAAATTACTTTGCAGTGATGTCCTTATATCACTTTTGGATGTAGTTTTATATTTATAGAATTTATATGTTGTGAACTCCATAATATGATTTAATTCTTGGCAAAATATCTTGCAGTTATTAAAATTTCCAAATTAAAAGATTGTCTTTGGGTGTATGGATAAGTAGAGGTAAGTACTCATATCAGTTTAATCTAGTCACTGGAGTGGATGAATGGTCCCCAGCATGGGGCCTGGGCCACCTGCCCATGAGTCAGTGCACTGCTATACAAATGTCAGTCTTCAATCACTATATTACAGTCTTTCTCTTCCACTCCAAAGTCAGGAGGTCTAACAGATAATTAAGATCAGAGGTTTTGGGGTCAGGCCAAACTAGGTTTGGATCTTATTTCAAACTTTTATTACTTGCATAATTTTGGGAATTCAGGATTTAAACCCTCTGAGTTAGTTTTGCTATAGTAGTGAGTATTATACCTACTACCTAGGGTCATCGCAAGATTCAATGAAAAATACAGTCAAGGACTTGGTGTATAGTAAGTATGCTATAAATGGAATGGAAGCCATTCCTACTACTACTACTGCTATTATTAGTGGTACTAATAAAACTGAGTTTCAGGAGAACCAAATGGGAAGGTTCTAGAAAGAAGTGGAGACATTGAAGTGCCTTTGGGATGCACTGCCTGATTTTCTGTTCGCCATCTCAGACATCACCCTCTTTCAACTAGGTCAAGGCTTCATTTCCTGATTGTCTAAATGGTGCAGAACGGCATTCCTGGAGGAAGAGCAGGTTGCTTTGGCTGGGATGAGGCCTCCTGATGAGAGGTTAGTTCAGGGAAAGCCCTGCTTCAGGGAGGCTGGAGAACAACCTGTAAAAGAGACAGGTCATCCCAGAGCAGGAACAGCATCAAGGAATCCAAACTCTGCAAAGAAAACTCTCAACTCAACAGACAAGTTTTTAAAGTGGGGACAATATCTATCCAGGCTCCTGAAGCCTGCTAATCAGATGTTTGTAGGCAAATGAGTAGAAACAATAACAAGGAAAGATGCTCTAAGTTGTACCAACACCCCTAGTGAAGGACTATAAAAGCTCCCATATAGTAGATGTCTTTCACACTCAGGTATACTGAGTTTGCAACTTCCTAGCAAGGTTAACAGCAGTGCCATAGGGGACAGCTGTTGTCCCAGAACCATCATGGCCATTCCAGCTGTGCCCACTTTCATGTGTTCAAATGGTGGTGGCTTCCAAAATGGTATCTGTTTGCCTAGTTCCTGCCGGAGCAGAACGTGGCAATTGGTCACATGCCAAGAAAACCGTCAGCCATCCAACAGTGCCCCAACTGGCTGTGAACCTGCTTCTTGCCAACCTACCTGCCTTCCAGCAACTTCTTGCGTTGGTTTTGTCTGCCAACCCATTTGCTCCTGCACAGCATGCTATGAATCTGGCACTGGTCAGTCTGCTTGTCTGGTTAGCTCATGCCAACCCTCCTGCTCGGAATCTACCAGTTGTCAGGCAAATTGCTGTGAATCCAGCCTCGACCAGCAAAGCTCCTGCCAAGAACCTGTCTTTGTATCCGGATCATGTCAGGCAGCGTGTGGCCAATCGATCTGCTGTGACACTAGGTCCTGCCAGCCATCCTGCTCTGAGGTAACTTCCTGTATCAAAAATTCTTGCCCACCAACCATCTGTGCAGCTAGTCCATGCCAGCCAACTTGCCGCCAACCAGGTCCATGTCAGCCCATTAATGGTGAAGATCAGCTCTGCAAATCAACTTATTATCAACCCATCTGCTACATTTTCAAGACTTGCCAATTGGTTCCCTGTCAGCCATCAACTTCTGTGTTCAGTTCTTGCAATCCTACATGCTGTGTGTCCTGCCCTTGCCAGCCACTTCACTGCCAACCAGCACCTTCCATATCCTTCATCTGCCAGCCAGTGGCTAACTGCCAGCTCCCATGTTTTGTAAAGAACCCTTGCAAACGAGTTTCCTGTGGCACAGTGCTTTCTGGCCAACCAACTTGTGATGGATCCACTTCCTGCAACCAAGGTGGCCACGAATCCCCTTCCTGCCAACCAGCTTGCTGTGTGACAGGTTTAGGCAAATCATTCAGCAGTGGCTGCAATTGCTTTCAACCAACTGCCCCAAGTCTCTGCAAAACCAGCACCTGCTCGCCAACTTCCTGACACCCAGTCACGAGTCCAGCTTCTGTAAGGAAACACTTCACTGATGCAGCACCCTTCACACCTCCTCTGAGGTCTGCCACTATCTGCAAGTGCATTGCCACCCTGTGGGGACCTCTTCTGGCTGAGTGCAAATGCTATCTGTATGCTAACTTCATTCTGAGTCCAGCCCCACGTTCTCTCTAGGTGCTGATGAGGGGATTTGTCCAGCCACTAAGAGATCTTTCTTCATCAAGGAGAACCTTTCTGCAAGCATGGTCCACACTACACCTTGCATTTCCTCATGTTGTCAATTAATTTCACCTCAGCAAAGCCTTCTCTCCAGTTTTTCTTTCTTTTGATGTTGCCCAGTCTTTAAAAAGACTCCTTTGATGCCAACTGCTAATAAAAATGTGAGTGGTTAGCATAATGAACAAAACTCTCAGAATGCTTTCATTCCTTTCAATACACCCCTACATAGATTTCCTTCAGATCACATTTGAACACGATGACCTTGGGCCCTCTAAGTTAGTGGGTCCACCTTGGTCTGCAAGGGTGGCTGGTGTCCACAATTATAGATGCTCAAATTGGAAGGGAGAAATGAGAAACAACCCCTTGGCTTCCAATCTTTATATCACCAAAAGCTCTTTTGAGTTGAGTGGGCTCCATTTCCCCACAGTGAACGGACTTGGGAAGCCAAAGACAGAAATGGTCTAGGGAAGCCTCAGACTAAAATAAACTAAGGTTTTTGGCCATTGAGAATAGCTAAGGCTTGATTAACTTAACACTGTTTTTTTTTTTTTTTTTTTTTAAGATATATTTATTCCAGAGAGAGAGAGAGAGAAAGAGCTAGCAGGCAGGGGCAGAGGGAGAGGGACTCCTAAGCAGACTCTGTGCTAAGTGCAGAGCCAGATCCCACAACCCTGAGATCACAATCTGAGCCGAAACCACGAGTTGGGACACCCAACTGACTGTACCACCTAGGCACCCCTTAACAGTGGTTTTAATGATCAGTTCACTTAATGGACCATTTAAATAAAATGTAAAATTAGAAATTTTTGTCTGTTGGGCGCCTGGGTGGCTCAGTTGGTTAAGCGACTGCCTTTAGCTCGGGTCATGATCCCAGAGTCCTGGGATCGAGTCCCGCATCGGGCTCCCAGCTCAGCGGGGAGCCTACTTCTCCCTCTCCCACTCCCCCTGCTTGTGTTCCTTCTCTCGCTGTGTCTCTCTCTGTCAAATAAATAAATAAAATCTTTAAAGAAAAAAAAAAGGAATTTTTGTCTGTTGTTTGCTTATGTTTTTGACATTTTAAGAGGCAGTTTTAAAAATAACTAATCTAAGGAAACATCTGACTGAATGTTCCTGCTATGTAATTATCAAATCTAAACATTTAGGAGATGGTTGGACTGGTTTTCTTTTGGGGAAAGATTAGAGGGAGGTTTGCAGAGTGTATTTGTAGCAATTATGCAGAATCCTTCCTCAAGGGGATCTGGTCTCCCCTTTAATCAAAGGCTCTGGGTCTGTGAAAAGATTTAGGTCTGAAACTCAGAACATTCTTACATGGGTCCATAAGGGGACACATTTGAGGATGCTCATGTTTCTGTGATAATATAGATTTTAAAGAAAATCTGTGTCCATCACTAGGAGAGTGGGTAGACAGCAAGAGGTGATTCTTTCCATGAGGTACTGTTTTGGTCTGGTTCTCCAGAGAGAACCAATAGGATATATTTAAAGAGATGTAATAAAAGGAATTTTCTTGTGTGATTTTGGAGGCTGATATGTCCAAATCTGTAGTGTGGGCCAGCAGGTTAGATATCAAGGAGAGCTGACAGTGAAGATGAAGTCTAAAGGCTGTTTGCTAGAGAATACACCTTAAAGAAAATAAAATAGTTGCCTATAGGAAGATAATGGGGCATAAGGAGAATAGGAATTAAATTAGTTGGTATATAAGTACATAAAGAAAAATATAGGACATAGATCTTGCAAGGACAAGAAGTGGTAATGTGCCATAAGGAATATAATTAACTCAATTATTTGCAACTGAAGTCCGAAAAGAAAATTAAAAACAGGAAGAAGAGAGGGACCTTGACATTGCAAAAGAATTACCATAGATGGAATGTCTTCTAGAAATGACATTTTGATGGATACCCCATTTAAATTCTCTCTCCACATCTTCCATGGAGATTTCAGTCATGCCCGAGGAAGAATGAGGCTCTGGAAAGTGTGATGCCTCTTACCTCAGTCCTGGGCAGAACTGTCAACACTTTCTTACTTTATAAATTTAAGGAATTATATCTCCTCAAATAATTTGTTTACTAATAGCAAAATTCTTGACATAGCTGGAATTTCAAATTTCATTTTGCAATAGTAAAAATCCATCTCTATGTTTGTTAATTTTTTTTTTTTTACATTACCAATTGTGGATTTCTCTGTTGTACTGGCTACCTGCCAACATGCAAACTGAACATTTTAAACATGGCAAGTGTAAAAGGTGTACTGGGAAACCATGTACCTCTTCCATACTTGGCAACAGTTTAAATAACAGAGCATTTATTGGCTCCTTTCAGGTTTGCTAGGACTTGTCCATAAAACATCTGAACCTCCTATTATAAACAATGTTCTGCCAAGCCTGAACATGTTTACAAATAAATCTTTATTTACACTTAGGTCCCAAATGGGGGAGCAAAATACAGGGAAGTTTTGAGAAAAATATTACAAACACCCACCACTCAGAATGGGCATTTTCTTATATCTACTTTGGATCTTTAAAAAACATAATTGAAGTAAAACATTATTGATAAAGTTGAAGTCCCTTTTGTACACGTCTCCAGCTCTGAAACATTTACCTTCTTCGCTTCTCAGATACAACCCTCCCAGGTACTATTTATATAAACACATAAACAATGACTAATATTTACAAAGCATTTAATATTAGCAGTAGGGTTTGGAAATTTAAGAATTTACATATACAATGTAAAATTACCCAATTTTCTTTTTTCCTTCGCTATTGCTTTTAAGAATGACATTTTTAAAATCAAGAATTAAGATTTATATCAATAATTAATATAACTTATTATTAAGAATTAAGAATAAATGTGTTTTATTGCATTTTGATACACGATCTGTTTCATTATAGTAGTTATTGCTGCATAACAAATGACCCCAAAAGTTAGTGGCCTAGAACAACAAACATTTATTATCTCACTGTTTCTGTGGTTTAGAAATCTAGGTGTGGCTTAGCTAGGTATGTCTAGTTCAGGTTCTTTTATGAGGTAGTTGTTGAGATGTTGGCTGGGGCTTCAGTCATTTCATGACTTGGTTAGGGAAGGATTCACTTCCAAGCTCACTCATGTGGCTTTGGCAGGCTATAGGTTCTCACCAGCTGTTGGCCAGATATATCATTTCCTTGCCACATGGGCTTCTCCATACATTAGCTGATAGTCCTCATGGCCTAGCAGCTGGATTCTCCCAGAGCAAGGGTTCCAAGAGGGAGAGAATGGGCACCTGATATGAAAGTCACAGTTCCTTTACAGCCTAATCTTGGAAATGACATCCCACCACATTCATTGTACTCTCTTCACTAGAGGCAAGTCAGTAAATCCAGCCCACACTCAAGTGAAAGGCATTGCACAAAGACATGAATACTAGGAGGTGGGATAATTGGTAGTCATCTCAAAGGCTGCCTACTACACTCTGCTTTTTAGCCCCCCGTGATCCACATAATAAATATACTTACTCACTACTAAAGTCCTCCCACCTCTCATCTTATTACACCATAAGCTCAAAGTCCAGAATCTCATCACTGAAATTAGGCCCAAGTGGATGAATCTCCTTGGGTGTGACCCCTTAAGTATAGCTCCAAAGTACACTCCTTCTAGATCTATAGACTTGTGAAACAAAAGAGAGAAATTATCCAAAAGGAAGGATAATGGCAGTAAATCTGATGGTGTGAACTTCAAAGCAACTAAAGTTTTTGAAGAAGGAAAAGGAAGAATGACATTGTTAGTGGCAAAGCCACTGTGAGAAGTAGGTTTTCTACTCTGAAAAGTGCCTTGGTTAAAATTCAGGGCAATGACGCCTAAATGATCATGGACTTCACCAAATCTTAATAGCTTAAGTAATCTTGCCAATCAGTTGGCCAAATTATCCATTTATTTATACAATCATTCCGTGACATCCCTATTAACTTTTGAGTCTATGTTTGACCATCTTCAGAGAATGGGATGCTCCACTTCCCAGGGAAACACTGCTTCTCTGGGCAGCTCCAGGAGTGAGTTTTCACTTATTTTTGCCTAAATTAATATTCATAGTTCCCATGATTGTTCTTGTTCCTTGATTCCATAATGCCAACAGAAGCTATGTCTTCTGCAGATAGATATTTCCATATTCAGACACACTGGGGCATTCCTTTCTCCCAAATATCTTTTCTCTGAGATAATTATAACCAGATACCACCATTATTTTCTTCTTCTTCTTCTTTTTTAAAGATTTTATTTATTTGCAAGAGAGAGAGAGCACAAGCAGGGAGAGCAGCAGGCAGAGGGAGAGGGAGAAGCAAGCTCGCCACTGAGCAGGGAGCCCGACGTGGGGCTCGATTCCAGGACCCTGAGATCATGACCTGAGCCAAAGGCAGACGCTTTACCGACTGAGCCACCCAGGCGCCCCATAGATACCTCCATTCTTCATGATGTGATCTGAATTCCAGTTCCATCCCCAGGATAGTTGCTCTCCTCAAGACACTTTTAAATTATTCAATATTTCTTTAAAAAGGGCATGATCAGAACCTAAGTCAAGATCTAGTTATTTTCTAACCAGCCCAGTATATGGAGAAATCATCTTACTCTTTTGAGTATAGTCCATTTTCCCCTTGGATAATGTCTGCCTGATGTAATTAAATACTATTCTCTAAGTTAGCTATCTCAGCCCCCACTAGGAAATTTTCTGGGATTTGAGTGACTAAGTGAGGTGAGGGTGCATCTGTCCTCCTGTAGGGGCCACTTCTGTCACTCCTCAAGTGGTTTCTTGGTCCCTTTATTGATGTCCCCTGCTCCTGCCTTGGCATGCCTGTTGCTAAGTTCATATTCCTATCCCATTAATACTGATGTCCTTACTGCCATTGCAAGGAAGAGAGAGTTCTTCAGGTTCATCTTTAATATCAACTTCAGATATATGGCTCTTTAATTTAAGTCTGAGTTAACCATAGTGCTTCCTCCTTAGAAACTTCCACATGCTTTGAGTATCTGCAAAAAATACTACCCAGTGGATCTGCCCCAAGTGGTCTGCTTAACTGCCCCTCTAGTACATCTCTTATCCAGAATCTAAGCTTGAATTTGGGGTCAAGTGTTTATTATTATTATATGAAGTGAGATGCTGTCATTGGAAATGAGCGTATCTTGGCATTTGCCATTCAGTCCATGCTTCTGCACTCTTCTCATAAGTTCAGAGTCCTTTTCAATTATCCTGTTGATATCCAGGTTCATGTTCTACTGAATTTCATTGACCATCTAGTAAAAAAAGAAAATTAAATTCTTTGACATGACTTGGTTTAAGTGGTCCTGTGTTCTCTCTTTCTCTAGGGGTTCACAAAGGATCTTTTTTTTTTTTTGAGGCAAGATCAAACTTACATATTACATGTATGTAATATGTATAAACTTACATGTATGGTCTACAGAAATTTGAAAATAGAATGGCATTTGCTTGTCTCAACACATTTAGCATTACTTGTTCTTTAGGATTCCTCAAATATCAATGTGTGTTTTACTTCCAGTTTTTTGGTGCTCTGGGCCAGTATGTGCATAGCATACAGTGACATGAATGTACTTAGAGAATCTAGGTGCTTGTAAAATCTAGTTGTCCTTATAAATGTTTAGTCATTTTTCCCAATTTAATTATTCCCCCTTGTCTGAAAAGACAGATACCAGGTAAGAGTCTTTCTAGGATAACCTCACATTCTTTGTGTTACACTGCAGAGGCATGGCTCAGATCTTATTTCATTCCTGGATCTCAACATGAACTAAGGAGAATAGACCCTTTTTATAAACCCGGATTTTCCTTGTCAGATACGAACATGTTGACAGCTCACTAGTTGGGTGAGGGGTGCATATGAATGCATTATGTAAAAAAAAAAAATAGCAGCATCATACTGAGGAGTTTACTTCATATCAGACTCCTTTTGGTAGTTGTAGTCTCTTTATTCAGATTGAAAGGAATTAAAATCTCTTGCTCTCTCTCTCTTATTGTTGCAGGGTTTCCCCCTTTGGTTCAGAAGGAAACATTACAATCTTCATTTTTCTTTTACAATAAAAATATCTCATGCTTGGGGGGAAAACAATGTATAAACAAAAAATGGAAAGCCCGGGTCCCTCAGTATCCCATCCCACCCAAATCCTGCTCCCTGGAACAAACTACTGATTTCTGATTATTTTGCCCTAATCTTGGATTTCTCTTTCCCTTTACAGAGGGTTGGTTGTTTTCCCAGTTTGAAAGATGGAAGAAAAATAAAAGAAGCATTTTTGTTTATCTCACCGGTTTGCCCACATAAAGGGGTTTGTCTTAAACAATAGTCCCATGACTTCAGGAAGTGGGTTTCTTCTGATAATCTACTTTCTCAGAAACTTCTTGGCAATGCCCTGAATCTAGCTGGAGCTGGAGAAATATTTGATGATAGTGACTTTATGATAAATAGTCCAGAGTTTTTGCAAACAAAGTCAGAGTGTTGGCTCTTTAGAGGGCCACTTACTTACACTCTAAGGCAGCCCTGGATGGGGTCTGTAATCTTAGCCCAATGTCTTAAAATGTGGCCTCTTATCTGAGTGGTGTGGGAATGGATGTGAAAGAATTTTATAAAATGTAATATGCCCTCTAAATGTAAGAGCTTATGAAGGACACACTACATGTAATCTAGGTAACAAAAAGATATGCGAAATGAGCCAAGTTTTAGGTGATCAACTTGGAAATGCCTTACTTGCAAAGAAAACAATTCAAATGACCATAATGGGTAGAAAACAAATTATAAACACAACAAAGAAATGTGAAAAGAAGACATTTTAGAGGTGGAAAATTAACCAATTATTAGGATAGTCAGCAGGGATGGAGGATGGGGATGGAGAATTTTATGCATAAACAATTTCTAATGACACTTATTAGCTAAACCCAAACTATCACTAGTAGCCATAAAGCCCAACTTCTTGGCAAGGCAATAAAGACTAGGATGTGTTCTCTCTCTTTTTTTTTGAAGATTTATTTATTTATTTTAGAGGCAGGGAGGGGCAGAGGGAGAGGGAGAGAGAGTCTCCTCAAGCAGATTCCCTGCTGAGCGTGGAGGCTGATGTGGGACTCGATCTCATGACCCTGAGATCATGACATGAGCTGAATCAAGAGTTGGATACTTAACCAACTGAGCCACCCTGGCACCCCAAGGATGTGTTTTCTTAAATCAAATCCTGTTATTTTCCTCGTAACATATTTCATCAGAGGAATAAGCATAAGTAGCCCATTTTACAGTATTTCAAACCATCAGGAAAGGAGTCAACTCCACTAAACTGAACTACCAGTAAAGAGGGGGAAGAAAGAGCAAGTCACTCAATGCAAGAATGTCCAACAGTCATGGATGCACCAAGCATACCTTTCTTGGGATAGATTTGTATAAATTAAGTTAATATTTACAGGTTTAAAGAGGAGGAGGAAGCAGCAATTCAGGCACTAAACAGGATGACTCAATAATTTGAAATACAGAAAATCCTATAAATGATATTACAAACAGCAACAACAACAACCAACAACAATAAATTCCCTACTGTATAATAGCTAATTGTGCAATAGCAGAGATATAGATTGTTCAAGGTCTTTAAGGACATTATAAGTTATTTTAAGGATCAGCAAGCTAAAACAGCTCTTATATTCAAATCCTGGTACATATATTTCAAATGCTGGGATGCTCACTTCATCCCCAGAGAGACTATTTCTTATTTCCATCAGCTCAGACTATATGAAAATTATCTCTGATGCTTAAACCCATCTAGTCTCTTTATGTCTTAGATTCCCTACGATTTTTCAGATTTTCAAATATTACCAATAAGCGTTTGGGTTCTCACTTGGAAGGTGTCTCAGTATTTTGAGAGGTAATTTGTCTAAGGTTAAGAAACTAGAACTCATTTGGAGAAACTAAATTTTCTCTATACCGTTTACACCCATCTGGGGCCACCAATCCCTATTTGTAATTTTCTTTCTGCACAATACCATTCAAATGTGATCTTTTACATACATAATATTGAGAGGCTTTCCTTTCTTATGTCATAATTATAATTTTAAAAGTGGATTTTAAATGAAGTCTTATGTCTTCTCATAGTCGCCTATTTTTGTGGGGGGGAAATACTGTTTTTTTTTTTTTTTTTTTTTTTAGTCTCAGTTGTTCATTTTATACATTAAGTATATTTATGCTTTGCTATATTTCTCACCATTGGTCAATTACAGGGAAGTGCTTCAGAAGAACTGGGTTGACTTTGCTAAGAATCAACCTCATTTGTCCCTTTTCATCTCAATCTTTGTCCCAAGCAAGAATCTGGATGGAACTGAAGAGTTCAGTTTTCAGTAGGCCCTTATCTTGGATGAAGAATGCTTTTGTTTAGAAAGAGGGCCCGAAGGCTTTCTGGCCAGGGACAGGTTACAACCCTTGCAAACACAGAGGTAATAAAGGATGAGTGAAGCATGCATGCTTCCCTTACTGAGTTCTCACTATACAATTTAGGCTCTTTGGATTTATATTCTGGACATGGAGGAAGAGTCTGATAATGGACCTTTATGGTGTGTAAATCAAGGATCCTCAAAAGAGAAGGCCTGGGAGAGCTAATGGTGCAGGACTTCTTTTCCTTTAGTGTCCATGGTTCTTGGTCAGTTTGCTTCAAAGAATGAAGAGATAGATCAGATGAAGAGTGGTGGGCAGCAAAGTAAAGCGATAGTAAAGCAAAATTTATTGAGTGATACAAGTACAAAGCTTCCAAAGAGGGAGGGGACCCAAGAGGGTTGCCACTGGAATTTTTAAGTCTAGGGATTTTTATGGGTTTGTTGGTGGGCTATTTTAATCTGGTTAACCCTGTTGCACAATCAGGTTTTTGTTCACGTGCTCATCTACCTATCAGGTAGTTGTTCACATGGGAAAGGGTGGAGGGCTCCTTCCAGGGTGGTGTAAAATCCTTTTAAGGGTGGTTTCCTCTTGGGGAGGGAAGTCTTGTCCCTGCCTGTCTTTCTTCCCACTATCCTTCATTACTAACCAGATTCTACACCTCCTAGAAATGGCTTCTAATCAAGAGGTTTTCATGCTGTCAGGAGGAGGTGAGATTGGGAAGAAAGAGTTGTGTCTGTTTTGAGATTGGACACAGCCTGCCCTGTACACTCAATTTCCATTAACATTGGTAAACAGGCACATTTTTTAGTACACCCTTTTAGTTCTTCCCCTAAGTTCTTAGCAATAGGGTGACTGGAGGAAAAAATATGAGGGTGACCTAAAATCATGGGTTTGATTCATGGGTCTGGCAGAAGCCAAGAGCAGTGGAGCCTCTGTGGGTAGCTCAGTCTAGGGATAGTCCACTAAAGGACTGGGAAAAGGGAGGGGAGGGGACCGATGGCACAAATACCAACATGTCGAGGGATGGGAGAATCAAAAACAAAAGGCTTATATTTGAACTTTGATGTCCATTATGTTTGCAACTATGTCAGATTTATAAATTAAGCCTTAAAAATTTTTTTAAAAATTTCAATTCAGTTGAGTTAACATATGGTGTACTATTGTTTTAGGGATAGAATTTAGTGATTCATCAGCTGCATATAACACCCAGTGCTCATTAATCACATCAAGTGCCCTCCTTAATGCCCATCACCCAGTTACCCCATCCCCCCACCCACCTCCTCTCCAGTAACTCTCAGTTTATTTCTTATAGTTAAGAGTCTCTTATAGTTTGCCTCCCTCTCTATTTTTATCTTATTTTTCCTTCCCTTCCCCTATGTCCATCTGTTTTGTTTCTTAAATTCCACCTGAGTGAAATTATATGATTATCTTTCTCTGACTGACTTATTTTGCTTAGCATAATACCCTCTAGTTCTATCCATGTTGTTGCAAATGACAAGATTTCATTTTTCTTATGGCTGAGTAATATTCTGTTGAATATATATATACCACATCTTTATCCATTCATCTGTTGATGGGCATCTGGGCTCTTTCCATAGTTGGCTGAGCATATGGTTTTTAAAGAAATATGAAAAGACTGAGCTGGAATATCATTGTGTTGGTAGATCTTGTCATCATTTGCAAAAGATTCTAACCACCATAGAGACTAAATGTTGTGAACATCTCTCTGGTCAATTTCAATGAACAACTCTTAATAATCTAAATTTTGGGGGGAGGAGCAAGATGGTGGAGGAGTAGGAGACCTAAATTTTGTCTGGTCCCAGGAATTCAGCTAGATAGGAATCAAACCATTCTGAACACCTATGAACTCAACATGAGATTGAAGAAAAGAATAGCAGCAAATCTCTCAACAGAAAAGCAACCACTTTCTGCAAGGTAGGATGTCTGGAGAAGTTAATCTGAGGCGATATTTGGGAAGATAGACCATGGGGGGAGGGAGCCCTCAGCCGGCTACCAGCAAGTTATAGAGCAGCGGAGCACAAAATTGGAACTTGTAGACATCTGCTATGCTGAGGGACGTCACTCCAGTGGCTAAGCTGGGGGTGGAACCCTCACTGGGGCAGTGTGGTCTCAGGACCCTTGGGGTCACACAAAGACTGGGGGTGCCTAAGTGTGGCAGAGCTTCCAGGTATTGGGGCAGGGAAGCCAGCTCCAGAGACAGAGCCGAGGAGTGGGCTCTCAGCTTGGGGTTGCCATAAACCATGATCTGTGGCACAGTTGGGCCACTGCTCTTCCAGCAGGGACCCAAACAAGTGGCAGATCCAGGGAGATTCCCCTTCTTCCCCTGGGGGGAGTGGTGTGGGAGGGCACTGCAGGAATCTGCTGGGTTTGGAGACTCCAAATGGGATCAGGTGCCAGAGATAGAAATGCTCGGTCACAGGCCGGGTGAGCACGGAGTGCAGCCGGAGACCTGGGAGACAGGAGTGATTGACTGCTTTTCTCTGGGGGTGCACTGAGGAGTGGGGCCCCAAGTTCTCGGCTCCTCCAGGCAGAGATTGGGAGGCCGCCATTTTCACGCTCATCCTCCAAAGCTGTACAGAAAGCTTGCAGGGAATAAAAGCTACCAAGAGCAAACCCGAGCAGAGCAAGAGCAAGGCAATTCCACCTCGGGCAAAGACATTTGAGAATCACTGCAACAGGCCCCTCCCCAAGAAGATCAGCAAGATCAGCCAAGACCAAGTTTACCAATCAATGAGAACAGCAGAACTCCAGCACTAGGGGAATAAAGCATATAGAATTCATGGCTTTTTTTCCCCCATGATTTTTTAGTCTTTCAAAGTTAATTTTTTTAATTTTCTTTTTTTTTCTTTTTCTATTTTTTTGAATTTTTCTTTTTCCCTTTTTCAACCAACATATTATCAATCCCTTTTTAAAAAATCTTTTTTATTTTTCATTTTTAGAGTCATATTCTATCACTTCATTGTAGAAAACCTTATTTTTGGTATATATATATAAGTTGTTCTCTCTTTAAAATTTTGGGATACAGTTTCTTCTAACAGACCAAAATATACCCTAAATCTCTAGTGTATGGCTTTGTTCTAGTCTCCTGCCTGTTCACATTCTCTCCCTTTTTAAAAAAAATTTCTCTTCTTTCTTTCTTTTTTCAAACAACTTCTTATCAATTCCTTTTATAAAATCTTTTATAATTTTCATCTTTACAGTCATATTCCATCCCTTCATCATATTTACCCTTATTTTTGCATATTTTCAGACCACAATGCTTTAAAACTTGAACTCAATCACAAGAGAAAATGTAGAAGAAACACAAATACATGGACGTTAAAGAGCATCCTATTAAAGAATGAATGGGTCAACCAGGAAATTAAAGAACGTTAAAAATTCATGAAAATGGAAACACGACAGTTCGAAACCTGTGGGATGCAGCAAAGGCGATCCTAAGGGGGAAATATATAGCAATACAAGCCTCTCTTGAGAAAGAACAGAAAATAAAGCCTAAATCCAGCAGGAGAAGAGAATTAGATTAGATTAGAGCAGAAATCAATGAAATAGAAACCAAAAGAACAGTAGAACAGATCAACAAAACTAGGAGATGGTTATTTGAAAGAATTAATAAGATTGATAAACCTCTGGCCAGACTTACCAAAAAGAAAAGAGAAAGGACCCAAATAAATAAGATTATAAATGGAACAGGAGAGATCACAACCAATACTGAAGAAATACAATTATAAGAACATATCATGAGCAACTATATGCCAACAAATTAGACAATCTGGAAGAAATTGATGCATTCCTAGAAACATATAAATTACCAAAACTGAAACAGGAAGAAATAGAAAACCCGAACAGATCCATAACTAGCAAAGAAGTTGAAGCAATAGCCAAAAATCTCCCAACAAACAAGAATCCAGGACCAGATGGCCTCCCAGTGGAATTTTCCAAACCTTTATTATTATTTATCCATTCATCTGTTGAAGGGCATCTTGGTTCTTTCCACAGTTTGGCTATTGTGGACAATGCTGCTATGAACACTGGGGTGCAGGTGCCCCTTCTTTTCACTACATTTGTATCTCTGGGGATAATACCCAGTAGTGCAATTTCTGGGTCATAGGGTAGCTCTATTTTTAACTTTTTGAAGAACCTTCATACTTTTTTCCAACGTGGCTGTACCAACTTGCATTCCCACCAACAGTGTAAGAGGGTTCCCCTTTCTCCACATCTTTGCTAACATTTTTTGTTCCCTGTCTTGTCAACTTTTGCCCTTGTAATTGGTGTAAGGTGGTATCTCAATGTGGTTTTAATTTGAGTTTCCTTGATGGCTAATGATGTTCAACATTTTTTCATGTGTCTGTTAGCCATTTGTATGTCTTCTTCAGAGAAGTGGCTGTTCATGTCTTCTGCCCATTTTTTGACTGATCATTTGTTTTTTGGGTATTGAGTTTGAGAAGTTCTTTATAGATCTTGGATATCAGCCCTTTGTCTGTGGTGTCATTTGCAAATATCTTCTCCCATTCTGTGCGTTGCCTCTTTGTTTTGTTGACTGTTTCCTTTGCTGTGCAGAAGCTTTTTATCTTGGTGAAGTCCCAAAAGTTAATTTTTGCTTTTGTTTCACTACCTTTTGGATGTTGCTGTGGCTGATGTCAAAGAGGTTACTGCCTATGTTCTCCTCTAGGATTTTGATGGATTCCTGTCTCACATTGAGGTCTTTCATCCATTTTGATTTTATCTTTGTATATGGTGTTAGAGAATGGTCGAGTTTCATTCTTCTGCATGTGGCCATCCAATTTTCCCAGCACAATTTATTGAGGAAACTGTCTTTTTTCCATTGCATATTTTTTCCTGCTTTGTTGAAGATTAGTTGACCATAGAGCTGAGGGTCCATATCTGGGCTCTCTGTTCTGTTCTATTGGTCTACATGTCTGTTTTTGTGTCAGTACCATGCTGTTTTGGTGATCACTGCTTTGTAATATTGCTTGAAATCGGGCAACGTGATGCCCCCAGCTTTGTTTTTCTTTTTCAACATTTCCTTGGCGATTTGGGGTCTTTTCTGATTCCATAGAAATTTTAGGATTGTTTGTTCCAGCACTTTGAAAAATGTCATTGGAATTTTGATCGGGATGGCATTGAAGGTATAGATTGCTCTGGGTAGCATAGACATTTTAACAATGTTTATTCTTCTGATCCATGAGCATGGAATATTTTTCCATCTTTTTGTGTCTTCTTTAATTTCTTTCATGAGTGTTTTGTAGTTCCTAGAGTACAGATCCTTCACCTCTTTGGTTAGGTTTATTCCAAGGTATCTTATGGTTTTTGGTGCTATTGTAAATGGAATCGTTTCTCTAATTTCTCTTTCTACAGCTGCATTGTTAGTGTCTAAGAAAGCAACTGATTTCTGTGCATTGATTTTGTATCCTTCCACATTACTGAATTGCTGTATGAGTTCTAGTAATTTGGGGGTGGAGTCTTTTGGGTTTTCCATATAAAGTATCATGTCATCTGGGAAAAGAGAGAGTTTGACTTCTTCTTTGCCAATTTGAATACCTTTTATTTCTTTCTGTTGTCTGATTGCTGTTGCTAGGACTTCTAGTATTATGTTGAACAATAGTGGCGAGAATGGGCATCCTTGACATGTTCCTGATCTTAAGGGAAAGGCTCTCAGCTTTTCCCCATTGAGGATGATATTCGCTGTGTGTTTTTCATAGATGGATTTTATGAGCTTGAGGAATGTTCCCTCTATCCCTATACTCTGAAGAGTTTTAATCAGGAAAGGATGCTGTATTTTGTCAAATGCTTTTTCTGCATCAATTGAGAGGACCATATCGTTCTTCTCTCTCCTCTTTTTAATGTGTTCTATCACACTGATTGATATGCCAATGTTGAAGCACCCTTGCATCCCAGGGATAAATCCCACTTGGTCGTGGTGGATGATCCTTTCAATGTATTGTTGGATCCTATTAGCTAGGATTTTGTTGAGGATTTTGGAGTCCATATTCATCAGGGATATTGGTCTGAAATTCTCCTTTTTGATGGGGTCTTTGCCTGGTTTGGGGATTAAGGTAATGCTGGCCTCATAGAATGAGTCTGGAAGCTTTCCTTCTGTTTCTACTTTTTGAAACAGCTTCAGGAGAACAGGTATTATTTCTTCTTTGAATGTTTAGTAGAATTCCCCGGGGAATCCATCAGGCCCTGGACTCTTGTTTTTTGGGAGGTTTTTGATCAGTGCTTTAATCTCGGTACTGGTTATTGGCCTATTCAGGTTGTCAATTTCTTCCTGTTTCAGTCTTGGCAGTTTATGGGTTTCCAGGAAGGCATCCATTTCATCCAGATTGCTCAGTTTTTTGGCATATAGTTGTTGATAGTAATTTCTAATAATTTTTTCTATTTCCTTGGTGTTAGTCATGATCTCTCCCTTTTCATTCATAATTTTATTAATTTGGGTCCTTTATCTTTTATTTTGGATAAGTCTGGCCAGTGGTTTATCGATCTTATTAATTCTTTCAACGAACCAGCTTCTAGTTTCGTTGATCTGATCTACTGTGTTTCTGGTTTCTAATTCATTGATCTCTGCTCTAATTTAATTATTTCTCTTCTAATGTGTGGCTTAGGCATCGTTTGTTGCTTTTTCTCTAGTTCTTTAAGGTGTAGAGTTAGTTGGTGAATTTGGGATTTTTCTATTTTTTTTGAGTGAAGCTTGGATGGCTATGTATTTCCCCCTTAGGACCACCTTTGCAGTATCCCATAGGTTTTGGACCGATGTGTTTTCATTCTCATTGGTTTCCATGAATTGTTTAAATTCTTCTTTGATTTCCTGGTTGACCTGGACATTCTTGAGCAGAGTGGTCTTTAGCTTCCAGGTATTTGAATTTCTTCCAAATTTTTTCTTGTGATTGAGTTCCAGTTTTAAAGCATTATGGTCTGAGAATATGCAGGGAATAATCTCAATCTTTTGGTATCAGTTGAGACCTGATTTGTGACCCAGTATGTTGTCTATTCTGGAGAAAGTTCCATGTGTGCTCGAGAAGAATGAGTATTCTGTTGTTTTAGGGTGGAATGTTCTGAATATATCTCTGAGGTCCATCTGGTCCAGTGTGTCATTCAAAGCTCTTGTTTCTTTGTTGATTTTCTGCTTAGATGATCTGTCTATTGCTGAGAGTGGAGTATTGAGGTCTCCTACAATTAATGTACTGTTATCAATATAACTCTTTATTTTGGTTAACAGTTGGCTTATGTAGATGGCTGCTCCCATGTTGGGGGCATAGATATTTACAGTTGTTAGATGTTCTTGTTGGATAGACCCTTTAAGAATGATATAGTGTCCTTCTGGGTCTCTAACTAAAGTCTAGTTTAAAATCTAATTTGTCTGATATAAGAATTGCTACCCCAGCTTTCTTTTGAGGTCCGTTGGCATGAAAAATGGTTCTCCACCCCCTCACTTTCAGTCTGGAGGTATCTTTAGGTTCAAAATGAGTCTCTTGTAGACAGCATATGGATGGGTCTTGTTTTTTTATCCAATCTGCAACCCTGTGTGTTTCATGGGAACATTTAGGCCGTTCACGTTGACAGTGATTATTGAAAGATATGATTTTATTTTCATCACACTGCCTGTGAAGTCCTTGTTTCTATAGACTGTAAATTTCTGTTCTCTAACACTCTTGGGGTCTTTCTCCTTTTATAGAACCCCCCTTAATATTGCTTGCAGGGCTGGCTTGGTGGTCACATATTCTTTCAGTTTCTGCCAGTGTTGGAAGCTCCTCGTCTCTCCATCCATTCTGAATGATAGCCTTGCTGGATAAAGTATCCTTGGCTGCATGTTCTTCTCATTTAGTACCTTGAATATGTCTTGCCAGCCCTTTCTGGCTTGCCAGGTCTCTGTGGACAGGTCTGATGTTATTCTGATGATCCTCCCTCTGTACATAAGAAATCTCTGCCCCCTCGCTGCTTTCAAGATTGTTTCCTTGGATCTAAGATTTGCGAATTGTACTATTATATGTTGTGGTGTCAATCTGTTCTCACTGATCTTGGAAGGGGTCCTCTCTGCCTCTTGGACACTAATGCTTGTTTCCTACCCCAGATTAGGGAAGTTCTCAGATATGATTTGCTTAAATATATCTTCTGGACCTCTCTCTCTCTCCACCCCCTCAGGAATCCCAAGAATTCTAACATTGGAATGTTTCATTGAGTCATTAATCTCTCTGTTTGATCCCTTGGGCTTTAATTTGCTTTTTCCATGCCTCCTCAGTTTCCTTCTTTTCTATCATCTTATATCTTCTAGCCCACTAATTCATTCATCTGCCTTGTTTACCCTGGCAGTCATAGTATCCAATTTAGACTGAATTTCATTCATAGCATTTTTAAGTTCAGCCTGATTAGATCTCATTTCTGCTCTTAGAGATTCTATATTGTCATTGATATTTTTCTCAAGCCTAGATATCAAATTCATAATTGTTACTCTGAAGTCTATTTCTGAGATCTTGGTTATATCCATATATATTAGGTCTGTGGCAGAGGCCACAGTCTCTGATTCTTTTCTTTGTTGGGGGTTCCTCCCCTTAGTCATTCTGTTGAGGGGTGGTTGAAGGAATATACAGAGTCTAAAGTATTAACCACAACCCAAGCAAGATGCACCTGTTTTATATGGACTTAGGGTTGTCATCCTCTTGTTCTTACAGCCTCTCTTCTGGGGGAGTGGCCTGCCTCACTGTTATTCAGGCAACCCTATTTGGGCAGAGTTGCCCTGCCCTCTGTGTGTGTGTGTGGGGGTGGTCTCAGTGAAAACTGGTTTTGGGGGGCTTTTGTTCTCTGGTGGCTTTCCCTGGTGGCTGTCCATGTGTCTTCTGAGAGTCAGAGCAGAAGTGACCACATCCAAACCTCTGTCTCAGAACAGAGTGATCGCAGTCTGCTCCTCACTGAGCTCTCCAGGCCGAACCATCTCCATTTCTGTCTGTGCTGCTAAAAACCACAGTCTTCTGGGTTGTGCACCCCACAACAGCACTCCTAGATGTCGCTCCCAGGGCAGGGCATGTCTCTGCCCTTTGTGCTTCTAAAACCACAAGCCACCCCCGGTTCACATGTGTGCACCCGTATCTCCAGGTTTCCATCTGGGGGTCTGCCCTAAAGTCCTTTCCCTGCCGCTACCAGTCTGCAAGCCTGTGCCTGGTCCCCAGCGCAGGAGGATTTTGAGCTCTGGTGTTATCTCACCTTCCCAGTGCAAGTTTATGGAGGCTCCCACTCCCTTCTGTTTATCTTCTGATATCTGCCTCAGAATCATGGCTCCCTGCTTCATACCTTGAGACCAACCACCACAGATATTCTGTTTGTAGAGATCCAGATATATCTTCTTACATCTCAGGCTGATTTCATGGGTGTTCAGAATGGTTTGGTAGATATCCAGCTTAATTCAGGGGACCAGTTGAAGTAGAGTCCTCTACTCCTCTGCTATATTTCTACTCTCTCCTATGTTGCCTAATTAAATTTAAATAAATAAAAACAAAACAAAACAAAGAGTAAAATGGGAAAAAAGGTAATGTAAAAATGAAAATTAAAAAAGACTTAAAAAAAGAATTGATAAAATAAGAAAATAGCTGAAAAGGGGGAAAAAAGTATAAAACTGAAAGACTAAAGAATAATAAGAAAAAAACAGGAATGCTAACTACTGCTTTCCCCAAGAGCTGGAGTTTGCAGTTCTCTATGATTGGTAAACTTGGTATTAGCTGGAAGTTCCTGCTGATCTTCTGGGGGAGGGGCCTGTTGTGCTGATTCTCAGGTGCCTCTACCCGGGCAGAATTGCACTGCTCTTGCCAGGGGGCAGCAGATTGCTCTCTGTAGCTGTTTTGCTGCCTGAAGGCTTTCAGTGCTGATGTGGGGGATGAAAATGGTGGCACCTGGATCTCTAGGTCCAAAGCTGAAAGTCTGCAGCCCCCGCTCTTCAATGAGCCCTTACAGAAAAGCATTCAGTTACTCTTGTCTCCCCGGTTTCCATTGGAACTCTGTGTTCACCCAGCCTGTGACCAATCATTTTCATCTCAGGCACATGACCCTATTTTGAGTCTCCAAACTTTACAGATTCCTACGGTGTGCACCCACGCCATTCCTCTCAGGGGAAGGAGGGGTTCTCACCACAGTTCTGCCTCTTGCTGGGCACCTGCAGAGAGCTGTTGCCCAATCCTGCAGCAGTTCTCAGTTTATGGCAACAGTGAGAGAAAGCTGGCACCAGGACTCACAATTTGCAGCTGGCTTCCCTGCTCAGATGCTTGGGAACTCTGCCACACTCAGGCACTCCCATTCTTTTTGTGACCCCAGGGATCCTGAAACCACGCTCTCCCACCTGGGATTCTGCCCCGCTTCACCATCTGAGCCTTTCAGGCAGTTTGCTTCCACTGGAGCAAACTTGTAAAAGTTCTGAATTTGCACTCTGCTGCTTTTTTTTTTTTTAAAGATTTTATTTATTTGACAGAGAGAGACACAGCGAGGGAGGAAACACAAGCAAGGGGAGTGGGAGAGGGAGAAGCAGACTTCCCGTGGAGCAGGGAGCCTGATGCGGGACTCGATCCCAGGACCCTGGGACCATGACCTGAGCTGAAGGCAGACGCTTAACAACTGAGCCACCCAGGTGCCCCTGCACTCTGCTGCTTTTAATAGTTTTTGGTACCGGCTTACAGAGGCTCCCTCCCCCTGCGGTTTATCTTCTGATACATCACCTCAGATTCATGTCTCCACATCCCCTAACTTGCAAAAAGTGGTCGCTTTTCTATTTGTAGAACTGTAGCAATTCTTTTCTCAGATCTCCAGTTGATTTTGCAGGTGTTCAGAATGATTTGATAACTATCTTTTTTTTTTAATTTTTTTTTAATTTTTTATTTATTTATTTTATTCTTATGTTAATCCCCATACATTACATCATTAGTTTTAGATGAAGTGTTCCATGATTCATTGTTTGTGCACAACACCCAGTGCTCCATGCAGAACGTGCCCTCCTCAATACCCACCACCAGGCTAACCCATCCTCCCACCCCCCTCCCCTCTAGAACCCCGTTTGTTTTTCAGAGTCCATCATCTCTCATGGTTCGTCTACCCCTCTGATTTCCCCGCTTCATTCTTCCCCTCCCGCTACCTTCTTCTTCTTCTTTTCTTTTTTTCTTAACATATATTGCATTATTTGTTTCAGAGGTACAGATCTGAGATTCAACAGTCTTGCACAATCCACAGCGCTTACCAGAGCACATACCCTCCCCAGTGTCTATCACCCAGTTACCCCATCCCTCCCACCCCACCCCCCACTCCAACAACACTCGGTTTGATTCCTGCGATTAAGAATTCCTCATATGATTTGATAACTATCTATCTGAATTCCAGGGACCAGACAAAATTAAGGTCCCCTAATCCTTGACCATCTTAACTCCTCCCCTCCTTTAATTTTTTAATGTGGGGCATTTAACACTTTAATTTTGAGGTTCCTTCTCCTTTAATATAAATATTTAAACATATAAATTAGACTCAAAACACTGCTTTTGTTGCATCTCATGAGTTTTTATGCATGTTTTATTATTATTAAATTTTGTACATTTAAACAATTCCTCTATAAGATTCCACTCTTGAGTTTTTACCATTTATCCACTTTCTGCATCCATCTTAGCTCTTTCTGAAATAAGTAGGAAGGGTTGCTATTGGCATCTAGTGGGTAGAAGCCAGGATGCTATGCTGCTAAACATTCTTCAGTGCTCAAAACAGTGCTCCTCCACCCTGTCAACAAATAATTATCTGGCCCAAAATGTCAACAGTGCCAAGGTAGAGGAACACTGATTTAGACCAACATGTAAATATAATTAATAAATATTATTACCTTGATTTATCTCTGTCCCTTGTTATGAATCAGGCGTCTCTTCAGAGAATCCCAGATAAAATGCAGCACGATGCTTTACAGAGATTGCAGATGGCTGAAAGGTAAAATTTCCATTGTGTGGTTAGATCAATTCCCAGTACTGTGTCCATACTCGATTTCCTTGATAATATGCTGGATAAGAGAAAAAATAGACTGGAAGTTAAGAGATACATGAAATATGGCTGAGGGTATGGTTTTACCTGATCTCTTTTATGCTTCACACTCTATCCAGCCAGATGAAAAAGACCATGTCAGAATGCTAGCACCTGACATCAAACAACAGGTATCTTTGCATGGGCTTTAGGCTTCAATGTGCTGGCACACTGCCAGGAATACAAGGAATGTTTAAACATGATGGATGGCTCTTAAAATCTGCCTATTGACATTACATGTGCATGTGGTCATTGAGCTTTTTTTTTTTTTTAAAGATTTTATTCATTTATTTGAGAGAGAGAATGAGAGAGAGAAAGCATGAGAGGGGGGAGGGTCAGAGGGAGAAGTAGACTCCCAGCCGAGCAGGGAGCCCGATGTGGGACTCGATCCCGGGACTCCAGGATCATGACCTGAGCCGAAGGCAGTCGCCCAACCAACTGAGTCACCCAGGCACCCGGTCATTGAGCTTTTGGGAATAGGTGGGAAAATACATTCATGAGGGCGCCTGGGTGGCTCAGTTGGCTAAGCGACTGCCTTCGGCTCAGGTCATGATCCTGGAGTCCCGGGATCGAGTCCCGCATCGGGCTCCCTGCTCAGCAGGGAGTCGGCTTCTCCCTCTCCCGCTCCCCCCTCTTGTGCTCTTTCTCTCTCTCACTCTCTCTCTCAAATAAATAAATAAATAAAATACATTTATGAACAGAAAAATCAGGTTTATTTTATGTAATATACATGCCACCCAAGGGAAACATCTTTCCAATGCACAGACCACTGGTTTACTTGAATATTGAAATTTAAGACATTGGATCTAGAATCAGAGGCTGTAGCCCTCGACCAAATCACCTGTAGGTAGCAAAGTTGCCATTATTCATCAGCAAAAAGAAGTAATCATTCAAGTTATCCCAGTTTAGAGGATACTGTTAGGTTAAGAAAAGAAAACACTTGTGAAGTGAACTATTAATGTTAGGCATGAAATGAAATTGGGTATTAAAGAAAAAACTACAATATGGTCTGGAGATAGCAAAGACTTAAAAAGGAACAAGAAAACCTACCTCACATCTGGAAAGGCAACACAGAGAAATTATGAGAGAAGGAAGTAAGAGAGAAGAATAATAAGTACATTAAGAATAATTATAAAGAAACAATAAACAAAGAAGAAACAAAAAATATAATCATGAAAACTGCTTCAATGCTGACTGGCAAAATGGTGATAATTTTTGCAAGGCTGACACAAGGAGTATAGCACAAGGAGAGAGAAGGCCTACAACTATCATAGATCAACACCAAAAAAGATGAAGAATGAAAGACTGGTGTTTATTGCATCAAGATGCATACTGGCAGAGCCTTTGAATCAACACTATGACTAAAAAGATAGAAGAACCATGCTAGATGCAGGGAAAGCAAGGTAATACACCTTGGGGCAGTAATAGGAGAACTGATGCCTGAGAGAACACTGGTCTCTGACACATCACTATATAGTGTGGAAACTGACAGCGGAAGGGTAAGAGCAGACTGACACACATGAAGGGAGGCAGCAAGTAGATCTAAAACAGGTGATGCGGCAGCAGGGTGGGCAGTAGATGCAATGGAAGCAGCACCTGGGCCATGAGCCAGCAACAGGTGGTTCTGCAAAAGGTGGCTGGCAAATGAAAGGTGAGTGCCCTTCAACAAGGGCAGGAGACGCAGCCTAGCATCTGAGTGTGTCCCTGTCATGAAGCACTGGGCCCAGACCTAGCAAGTAGGAAGCAACCCAGGTCGTGTCTGGGTTGCCACCTCATCAGGCAAACCCCCAGGTCCTAAGGACCAGCAGGAGGCGTGTTTGGTCTTGGCAGTCTGTCCAGAGCCTCCCAGATAGCTGGTCTTCAATGTTGGCGTGTGCCCCAGACAGAAGCCTTCCTAGCTCATCAGAGGTCCCTCCACTGCTCCTGGGAGGTGTCTCAGGGCCTATGTGTGCTCTTCCTCTCAGAGCCTGAATCCAGCCTCACATCCCTGAGCGCCGAGGCAGCATTATGCATTAGTTCGGGACCAGAAGCACCAGCCTTCTGTTATCGTTGAGTCCTGTGAATGCCCATGCTCTTTTCTCTTTCTTCTTCCTTACTTGGTTTCCCCCGCTCTCTGCCCCACTCCCGCCTAAGCTCTGCTCCCAGAGTGGCACATTGACTTCCCTGGAACGCTTCACAGTTCCTTTCCCAAACGCTGGAGGTTGTTTGGTTCCCGTAGATGGTTCAGAGGCCATGGATTACTCCGAGTCATCCTACACGCCCACTGCACAGGCTCTCGGTCCCTGATGTTGCCCGTCCTTACTTGTCTTGGGAACATGTTGATCACAACGCTAAATCGCCTTGCAGGTGAGGAGCATGATGTGTTTGGCAGAAAAATGCCTCATAGCTCTGTACTCTGCCAGTGAGTCCTGAGGACCAGGAAGCCCAAGCAGAAGTGGACTTCCATGGCCGCACAAGACGTGAGTGTGCAGGCGCGGACCTTGGTCATGAAGCCACCGCAGGCTCACCTATCTCTGAGGCAGAGGAGTGCATGATGGGCTGGATGGCGCTCAAGGCCACGAAAGGGTCCCTGTGTTCCCAAGAACTCTAAGGGGCAGGGCCTGCTGCCCTTTCACGGGGCTGTGGGTCACTGAGTCGTAGGATATGGATGTCTACCACTTTGTCCCACATATCCCCGGCACCTACAGGAGAAGAGGACTTCCGCGGTCCACAAAGACACTCCAACAAACCTCTTGCCAGGGCTCAGGCCCAGGGCAGTGCCTAATTTGCCTGCAGATGGGAATGGGAGTGCCCTTCAGCAAGGGCAGGAGACGCGGCCTGGCATCCGAGTGTGTCCCTGTCAGCTCTATGACAGGACATCCCAAGATTTCCTCATCTGCAAATGGAACTGTGGATTGGTGGGGGAGTGTGTGAGGCTCCAAATGATTAATGCACGCGGTATGTGACCTGTGTATATACATCGTTACGTCGCGAATGCCATCAAGGGCACGAACACCATATGGGATGCAGAACGGTACAGGGTTTATTAAGAAATAGAGGTGAGATCCGCTGCCCTCGAGGGAAGCCTTCCAAGGGATCATGCAAGGGAGAAAACAGGATACAAGCACTGCGAGGACACGGACAAAGGAAACATGATGCCCAGACTTTTGGTCGTGGCAGACACTGGTGCCCAAGGCATGAGGATTGGTTTCTCTAAGTTACTGATAGTGAGAGGGTGAAGATCTTGACTGTGCAGGAGTCAAGGCAGAGATGACGAGTCCAGGTCAGGATGCAAGAAGATGGCACGTGACCCATCAGACGGAGGAAGCTGAGCCTCAGGGAGAAGTGGTCCACCCTCATCGAGCCGAATCACGAGCTTGTGAGGAGGCAGACGAGTGGCAGAAACATTGGCGATGGCGTGGTGGCTTTCAGCGACGTTTGGCAGTGACTTTGTTTCCCAAATGGCAAATCAGTGCTGTGTGCAGATGGTGGTTCTTGGTGAGGCGGTCAGCAGTAGGAAGGCTGGCAGCGTCTGGACATGGAGCAGGGGTGGCAGCAGGTGGTCCTCCGGCAGGTGGTGCAGCAGCAGTTTGGCTGGCAACCAGGCTAGCAGCAGCTGGGTCCACAGTCCTGGGCTAGGCATCCAGGCAGGCAGCAGCAGGTGGGTAGGTAGCAGGTTCTCCTGCAGTACACGCGGGTAGAGCAGGCTGGCTGACAGCAGCTGGACCCACAGCAAGGTTGTCCACAGCCACTGGACCCACAGCAGCTGGGTTGACAGCAGCTGGAGACACAACAGCTGGGCCGGCAGCAGGTGGTCCTGCAGCAGGTGGTCTGACAGCAAGTTGGGGGGCAGCAGCAAGGCTGGCAGCAGCTGGACCCGCAGCAGCTGGACCCGCTGCCGCCTTGTCCACAGCCGCTGCTGCCGCACCCGCAGCAGCTGGGCTGGCAGCAGGTGGTCCTGCAGCAGGTGGTCCTGCAGCACGTAGGCTGGCAGCAAGGGGAGCAGCAGCACGAGTCGGTCATGGTGTCACGGGTGGAGGGGGAGCTTCTGTTCAGAGGTGAGTTTCTCAGGTTCAGACTGGGGCCTCCTTCTGTTCTGGGGCTTTTATACACTGGACCCCCTGAAGTGTGGACCAATGGGCAGGACTTTCCTTGTTGTTGTTTACATCCTTTCCCATAGTCACTGGGGGCTGGTAGAAGAGGAAGTCTGCTACATGTTAGGAATCTTTAGAGAATAAGTGCTTAATGTGTTTCCTAATTGAGAATAACGCAGAGAAACGTTTTCAGATGAAAGCAACGTGGTCACATCAGCAGCGTCATTCTTGCTTCACTGACTATCAGGTCATGTGATAGAGTTCCTGCTGTCCTGAGGAGTGTCTGAGCAGCGGTCCCTCCCCAGCTTTGGCCCCTAGGTTGTAGGTAGATTGGGAGTATTCCTGGGGAGGGGGCGAGTGGGTGGGAGGGGGCGGAGAATGACTTGTCTGTATGTTCAGAGGGACCACCAGAATCCAGGCCTGAGCCCAAGTCGGTTTCCCCACAAAGCCTGATTCCAGACTCCCACAGGCATCTGCCTCTCGTAGCACCCTACCCCACCTGTGTGTCCCAGTTCAATCAAGGACCTTGGGTAGAGGCTGTCTGGCCTCCTGTCTTCCAAAAGGCAAGGCAGAACCAAAGCACGTGGGCAGAGGCGGCAGCCGTGCACTGCCTCACTCAAGGTACGTCCTTGTTGACCAGCACTCCTGACTGATCTAGGCTTGAGCGCATGCCCAGCATCTGGGACTTTCCGTGATATAATTGGGGCAGTCATGGGCAAAGCAGGATGACTTGGGGACTCTAGTCCTCGCCTTGTGAACTAGCCTAGTCCAGGACTTTGTGCTGCTGCCTACACCTTCATCGTGCTGGATCCTTTCCAGTCCTTAATTCTCTGGTTTCTTTCCTTCCTCCTTCCCTCTCTACCCCCAGCCACCCCCAGCCACCCCCAACCCACCCCCGCCCTCCTCTGCCTCCCTCCCTCTGTCCCTTCCTTCTTCTTGTTTCCTTTCCTACTCGGCTGCCTGTCTTTGTTTCTGTCTCTCTTTTGCTTTCTGTCTGTCTCTCTTCTTTTCTCTTCCTTCCTGCCTTCCTTCCTTCTTTGCTTCCTCCCATCCATCCTTCCTCCTTCCTTCTCGTCCGGGCTCCCTCCCTGCCTGGCAGCTCCTCTTGCTCCTCCTCGTCAGCTTTCTCCTCCTTCTCAGTTCCCTTCCAGATAGTGTGTCTGTCCACCCATCTGATGAACCCAGTAGGGGAATGACTCGTGGAAACCAGAGACTGGCCAGGATGTCTTGAATACGTCAGCCCCATATCGCGGATCTTAGTGCGGAGGGGACAATACCTACCCTGCAGATCAGCATCTCTATGCCTAAGGGCTGTTTTCAGGCCACAGCAGAATGTCACGCCTCCTGTGCATGCCACACTGACAGAAACACTCAACCAATGCCTCTGGTGTGTAAAGACTCCAGATCCCTCCTTGCAGAGTTAGGGGAATCGCGACGTGTGTGTTACGTCATTTCTGATACATTTCTCAGCTTTAAGCTTCCCTTGCAAGCTGGGACATGGGCCTCCTAGTGCCTCTTCCCTGTGTCACCTCCCCACATTCCTACAGGTAGGATCTGCCCTCCCCAAAGAAACTACATGCCTGCACACTCTTCTTCAGAGTCACTTCTGGGAGAACCCACACTCCGACATGACTCACCCCATCCCAGTCTCCATTTCCTTCTCCCTACAATGGGAACCTCAAGCTCTAGGTTGAAAATTCCTTCAAGACATCAAGATACTATCGATTTAATGCCATCCCAAACAGAATACCGACAGCAGGTTTCTCCTTCTTCTACAGAGTGAGAGCAAAGCATCCTCCCATGTGGTCGGGAACACAAAAGATCCCGAAGAGCCAAAGTTCTCTGCAAGGGGCAAAGCAAAGCTGGAGGTGTCCCAATTCCAGACAAAACGGTAGTAATCCAAACGATGGGGTGTGCACAAAAGGAGACCCACGGATCTGTGGAACAGAAGAGAAAACCCAGAGATGAGCTGACCCTTGTGCAGTTGTCCATCAATCTTCGACCAAGGGGGCAAGAAAACACAATGGGCACAAGACAGTCTCTTCGACAAATGGTGTTGGGAAAACCGGACAGCTAGAGGCAGAAGAATGAAACCAGACCCCTTCCTTACAGCATACGCACACACAAAAGCTTCAAAGTGCATCAGAGACCGAAATGTGACACCCGAAACCAGAAAGGTCCTAGAAGACAGCGCAGGCAATCACGTCCCTGACGCTGGCCATATCAAAGCTTTTTCCGGAGAGGTCTCCTGAGGCAGGGGAAATAGAGCACGCGTAACCTATAGGGACTACATCACAAGAAAAGTGTCTGTGCAGCCAAGGAAACAATGAACAAAGCTAAAAGGCCATCGACTGAATGGGAGATGATATTTGCAAATGGCATAGGCAAAAAGGGTTAGGATCCAAAATCCATAAAGAACGTACACCCTCCAAACAAACTCAACACCCCCAAAACAAAAATCCCGATGCAGTAATGGGCAGAAGACAGGAACACACACTTTTCCCGAGAAGAACTATAGATGGCCAACAGACACACGACCCCACGCTCAACATCGCTCATCGTCAGGGAAATGCCAATCACAGTTCTAAGGAGATGGCACCTCACACCTGTCAGCATGGCTATGATCCACAAGAGCAGAAACAACAGGTGTTGGTGAGGCGGTGGAGAAAGGGGAAGCCTCCCACGCTGTTGGTGGGAATGCACACATTGGGGAGTGCCTCTGCTGTGGAAAACGGCATGGCGTTTCCTCAAAAAGTTAGAGGTAGAACTAACCTACGATTGAGTAATCACACTGCTGGGTTGCCCCACCCTCCCCCAAACCCCAAAACACGAACCCGAAGGGATACATGCACCCCTATGTTTATAGCAGCATGACTGCCAGTAGCCCAGGTACCGAAGCAGCCCGAGTGTCCTCCCACAGATGAATGGATAAAGAAGATGGGGTCTCGATCTCCAATGCAAAAGTATTCAGCCACACAAGAGAAAGAAATCTTGCCATTGGCAATGACACGGATGGAGCTAGAGAGTACAGCGCTAAGCAAAATAAGTCAGCAGAGAAAGACCAATACCATATGGTTTCACTCATAGGTGCCATTGGAGAAGCTAAACAAAAGAGCAAAGGGAAAGAGACAGACAGAGAGGCAGAGAGAGAGAGAGAGAGAGAGAGACTGAGAGACAGTGGGTGAGGGAGAGAGAGAGAGAGAAGGTGTGCCACCAAGCAACAGACTCTTTAACTACAGAGAAGAAACCGATAGTTCCCAGAGGGGTCGGGGGTGGGGTTTGGGTGAAATAGGTGATGGGGTTTAAGGTGGGCACTTGCTGTGATGAGCACTGGGTGACCTATGGCATTGCTGAATCACTACATGGTCCACCTGAAAGGAGTGGGACACGAGAGGTTAACTCTACTGGGATTCAAAGAAAAATTTACGGAAAGCAAAGAATTAAGGATACAAGACATGAAGCACTGGGTCCAGACCTAGCAAGTAGGAAGCAACCCAGGTCATGTCTGGGTTGCCACCTCATCAGGTGAACCCCCAGGTCCTAAGGACCAGCAGGAGGCGTGTTTGGTCTTGGCAGTCTGTCCAGAGCCTCCCGCATAGCTGGTCTTCAACGTTGGTGTGTGCCCCAGACAGGAACCTTCCTAGCTCATCAGAGGTCCCTCCACTGCTCCCGGGAGGTGACTCAGGGCCTAAGTCTGCCCCTCCTCTCAGAGCCTGAATCCAGCCTCACATCCCTGAGCACCGAGGCAGCATCATGCATTAGTTCGGGACCAGAAGTGCCAGCCTTCTGTCTATCGTGAGTCCTGTGAATGCCCATGCTCTTTTCTCTTTCTTCTTCCTTACTTGGTCTCTCCCGCCCTCTGCCCCACTCCCGCATAAGTTCTGCTCCCAGAGCGGCACATTGACTTCCCTGGAACGCTTCACAGTTCCTTCTCCAAATGCTGGAGGTTGTTTGGTTCCCTTAGATGGTTCAGAGCCATGGATTACTCCAAGTCATCCTACACACCCACTGCACAGGCTCTCGGTCCCTGATGTTGCCCGTCCTTACTTGTCTTGGACACATGTTGATCACGATGTCAAATCACCTTCTAGTTGGGGAGCCTGATGTGTTTGGCAGGAAATTGCCTGATAACTCTGTACCCTGCCAGTGGGTCTTGAGGAGCAGGAGGTCCAAGTAGAAGGGGACTTCCATGGCCCCACAAGACATGCATGTGCAGACACGGACATCAGTCGTGAGGCCACCGCAGGGCTCACCTATCTCTGAGGTGGAGGAGTGCATGATGGGGTGGATGGTGCCCAAGGCCACGAAAGGGTCCCTGTGTTCCCAAGAGCTCTGAATGACGGGGCCGCTGCCCTCCCACGGGGCTGAGTGGTAGGACACAGATGTCTACCACTTTGTCCCACATATCACCTCTCCTACAGGAGAATAGGAAGTCCTCTACATGTTAAGAATCTTTAGAGAATACGTGCTTAAAAGGTTTCCGAATTGAGAATAACTCCTAGAAACATTTTCAGATTAAAGCAACGTGGTCATATCAGCAACGTCGTTCTTGCCTCACTGACCATCAGATCATGTGATAGAGTTCCTGCTGTCCTGAGGAGTGTCCGAGCAGCAGTCCTTCCCCAGCTTTGGTCCCTAGGTTGTAGGTAGATTGGGAGTATATCAGGCCTGAGTCCAAATCTGTTTCCCCACAAAGCCTGATTCCAGACTCCCACAGGCATCTGCCTCTCGTAGCACCCTACCCCACCTGTGTGTCCCAGTTCAATCAAGGACCTTGGGTAGAGGTCATCTGGCCTCCTGTCTTCCAAATGGCAAGACAGAACCAAAGCACGTGGGCAGAGGCGGCTGCGGAGCACTGGGATAAGGCAAGCCTCAGTCACTTAACATCCTGTGGCACCAATAGTCTTGAATTGTCAGAATTGTGGGCTTTTCCAGCATGTAGATCTTTTATTGATATGACTAGGTATCGTGACTCAGTCCTAATTCATTTTTAATATATTCGTTGACCTCACATAACTCACTATATTTTTTTTTCTCTTACTTTATTTGAATGAGTAGTCCAGGTGAGATGATCCTAAGGTATTTTTGATTCCTAAAATATTCAAATGATATGGGGGTTTAAAATTCATTTTCAAAAGTGCTTTTTAAAAATATAATTAATTATAATTAATAATTTCAAATCTGATAGAATATCATCAAGTGATCCCCCATGTCCCTATTACCAGTTTAATAAATAGAACTTAACTTCATCCTCTTCAAATTACATGCCTTTTCATTCTCAAAGGTAGGTAATCATTCTAGTGAATCACACATTGTGTATGTTTAATAGTTCATTTCAGATGTTTTTAGACTTTTTATAAAATAACATAGAATTGGCTACTTTCACTTTATTTTATGAATGTGATACCTATGTGGGTACCTCATTCATCCCTTTTTAAAAATAATTCTTCAATGAGTAAAAATGATATATTTGTCCATCTTTCATTGACATATATGTGGGTTTTTGCAGTTTGTGACTTTTGAAATTATTACCGATATTAAAATGATCTATGAATTCCATTGTACAAGTCTTTTGATAAATTTTATTTATTTATTTATTTAGTAAACACCACAAGGTGGACTGCTCATGTTATTTCTCTGTGAGCATGTGTTATAGGAGCAGCTAAATATATAAAGTGAATAGTAACAGACCTAAAGGGAGCAATATATAGCAATACAATAATAGTAGGGATCTTTAATACTCTACTGTCACCAATGGATAAATCATCCAGGCAGAAAATCAATATGGAAACATGGCCCTTAAATAATATGTTACAATAGAGACATACACACAACATTCCATTCAAAAGCAATAGAATATACATTCTTCTATGCGCATGTTATACTTTCCAGTATAGATCATAGGTTAGGCCACAGAACAAGTCTTAATAAATTTATAAGATTAAAATCATATCAAGCATCTTTTGTGACCACAATAGTATGAAACTATAAAACAATTAGAAAAAAACCTGTAAAATTCAAAAATAGGTGGAAATTAAACAACATGTAATGAACAACCAATCATTCAAAAAAGGATTCCAAAGAGAAAAAAAAATACATTGAGACAAATGAAAATGGAAATACAACATACCAAAAGTTATATGTTGCAGCAAAAGCAGTTCTTAGAGGGAACTTAATATTGATAAATGTCTACAACATGAAACAAACAAACAAAAAACCCTCAAACAACCAATTTTTCACCTCAAGGAACTACAAAAATGAACAAAGCCCAAAGTTACAATAAGGAAAGAAATAACAAAGATCGGAGGAGAAATAAAGGCACTTCCCAAACTAACTATGCTCAAAGGAATAGCAGACGAGGGACAATTGTTCTCACTTTTGCCAAGCCAGCAGAAAATATCACATGATTAGATGATGTCAAATAACCAGAAATGTAGCTGGTGATGATTCCTGACTTTCTCATTTCTGGAAAAAGTTCTTAAGTAGTATTCTCAATTAAAAAAATGATCAAACACTAAATTACAGAAGCCTCAAAACACTAAGGCAACAACTCCCTTATTGACTATTCTCCAGTTAGTACAAAAAAAAAAATGCATAAGTAAAAACAAGAAGGTCATGCCCATTGGTCCAAACTTTGGGGAGTTCAGTGCATAAAAGCTCCAGAACACAAAGAGACATCAGAATCTGAGAAACTCACCTCTGAACAGGGGCCCACCCTTGACACCTGACACCATGACCAACTCGTGCTGCTCCCCTTGCTGCCAGCCTACGTGCTGCAGGACTACCTGTTGCAGGACCACCTGCTGCCAGCTCAGCTGCTGTGTCTAGAGGCTGTGGGCAGACCTGCAATGGGTCCAGCTGCTGTGTGTCCAGCTGCTGCCAGCCCAGCTGCTGTGGGTCCAGTGGCTGTGGACAATCCTGTTGTGGGTCCAGTGGCTGCCAGCCTTGCTGCCGCCCTAGTTCCTGCTGCACACCCTGCTACCAGTCAGTTTGCTGTACCCCCGTGTACTGCAGGAGAATTTGCTACCACCCCACCTGCTGCTGCTTGCCTGGGTGCCTAGCCCAGGGCTGTGGATACAACTGCTGCTAGCCTTCCTGCTACTCATCACCTCACCAAAGAAATACCATCAGCACATATCACCTTCCTGTTAAGTGACTTGCCATTTGGAGGACAAATTTCCTTGCTCGATTTTGCTGAGAGTCAGCATGCAACCATCAAAATTTTTCTCATATGTCTTTTTATAAGCTTGTGAATCAGCTTGATGCTGTGCAGAGGACTTCCTCCAATTCTCTTCCTCCCATGTATGTGGATCATGTGCCAGTTTCATAAATTCTTGATACTAAGTTATGGTCTTGGCTTCTGAAGTCAGAATCATCATCTCCCTCTAAGTAACTTAGGAAAACAAGTGTTTAAAACTTTTTCATAGTTTCCTGCAACTGATTAATAAACTTCATAATCATATTTTCTTTATCAATGTGCTTATGGTTCTTCCTCTTACTTTCATCTTTTTGTGATAATTTGAGTTGTCTCCTTAGATGGAAGTGTCTTACTTATATGCCTCTTTGTAAAGTCTACATCATAATTCACCCCATATTGTGTTTTGTTTTATTGTACGATATTTCTGATATAGGAACTTATATACATATTGGGTATCATATGCATTACCCAACCTGAGGTACACAACAGCATGTCATGAATTATATTCCACATTTTCAGGTGAGAATATTTCACTGTGTAATTTCATATAGTTAATAATGGACAGACTCGGATCCAGAACTGGATAATTTGTTCTTGCTCAAAGGCAACTATATTTACATGTCAATAAAAGTAACAATGATATTTAGTACTGAACACTAGAAAGTTGTGCAAATGTATTTATCCTTTACAAATGGAAGAACAATCACTCATATATGTAGATAACATCTGTTAAAAAATCAGTTTCTCACAACTCAGCAAGCAGCAGATCAGATACATGTGAGGGCAGGTGGGACTGCATTTTGGAGCTCTCAAGAAAGCAGGTACCTTTCCTGTTTCCACTTATTCAGCCACACATGAAATTCATCCCCATGAAATATTGTTAGCATCCATTTTGTCCTCACAAGACAGACTCTCATCTAAACTATCTCTGTATTGTGCAAATCCATTCTGAATAGCCTCCTTCTATTATCTCTCAACATAGTGAGAAAATAAATAATTCTCTGCAATAAAAAATGGGCCATATATTGTATTCCCCTAAAGTTATGGAAATTTGTCATCCTGACCAAAATGCTATTAAGAAATTTAAGTTCAGACAAAGTTGAAGCCTCAGAGACTGTGCAATGGGCATGTACGACTTTGAGTAACACATGACCTATGAACCATCCAAGAAACTAAACAACCTCCTATATTTTCTGAGGCAACTATGAAGGATTTGAGAGAAATCAAGAGCATGTTCCAAGGGGCGTGAGAAGAATGTGAGGAAGAAGAAAGAGAAAAGAACGTGGGTATTCACAGGAGTCGTGATAGACAGGCTGGCGCTTCTGGTCCTGAACTAAAGCATGATACTGCCTCAGCGCTCAGGGATGTGAGGCTGGATTCAGGCTCTGAGACAAAGAGCAGACTTAGGCCCTGAGTCACCTCCCAGGAACAGTGGAGGGCCCACTGATGAGCTAGGAAGGCTCCTGTCTGGGGCACAAGCCAACGCTGAAGACCAGCTATCCGGGAGGCTCTGGACAGACTGCCAAGACCAAACATTCCTCCTGCTGGTCCTTAAGAGCTGGGTGTTTGCATGACAAGATGATGAATGGACACGGCCTGGGTTGCTTCCTACTTGCTAGGTATTGACCAAATGCTTCATGTACATTATCTTTAATTCTGAAGAAATTTTCAAGGAAGTATAAATATTCCCATTTTAAGAAAAGAAGAAATTAAGAACAAGAGAGGTAAATTAAAGTCATAGTTTGTTTCCTAAGAGAAAATATCCTGAGAAAAAGAACCAAGTGGACATTGTTTAGGATGTGCATAACACACTGGCAGAGAATTGAAGAAATGGGGCAGATAAGGGTGTATATGAATCTAGTATCACTGTTTGCAACTGAAGCTTAAACCTGAAGGGAAATTATCAGAAATGGTGTAAAATACACACTTTAGCATTATCCTACTTGATGAAATGGAGCTGGAATCTTTATATCCTACTTGATGAAATGGAGCTAGAAACTCTCCAGAATCACTGGTTGTATGTTTTTCTCAGCATGGCATGCACAGACTAAATGACTTTCTGCTGTTGCATGAAGAGAGCCTTTAGACACAGAGACGTGCATGTGGTAATTCGAAGTTGGCCTGAACACACTGAGATCGAAGATATGTGAATGGTTGTGTGAGTCAGTTTGGGGTGCTATAATGAACTTCCTTAGACTGCTGGCTCACACAGCAAAATTTATATGCCACAGTTCTGGAGGCTGGGAAATCAAAGATCAAGATGCTTGGCAGATTAAGTGTCTCCTTGGACCCACTGCCTAGTTTGCTGATGGCTGCTTTAAGGCTGTATCTTCAAATGGCAGAGAAAAAGTGAGAGAGCTTTGGTCTCTGTCTCTTATTATAAGAGTATCACTCCTATTATGGGGCCTCATCCTCATACCCTCATCCAAATATAAATACCTCTCAAAGATCCCACCTCCAAATGCCATCTCATTGGGGATTAGGGCTTCAGCACATGAATTTTAAAGGACACAAATATTCAGTCCATGGAAGTGAGGTATTGAATACATCAACTACAATCTATCCTTTGCTCCTCTTAGACCAACCTCTGTTTCTTCAAGGTGGTGGAAAATCCACAATTTCTAGAAAAAGATGAATAACGAAAAGGAGGAGGAGGAAGGAGAAAAGAGAAGAGAACTACAAAGAAGAAGAAGAAATCATAGGATGGATGGATGGATGGAAGGAAATAAAAAAATAAGAAGAGGAATGGAGAGGGAGAAAGGGAAGGAGGAAAATAAAGGGATGTATAACAGGAAGTCTACTGGAACAAGCTGCAGCTACTGCCACTGTATTAGTGTGTAACTAGTAGTCATAATCTCCATCTTTTGCTACCAGTCCTATATTTCCTTTACCTTAGCCAATGCTTCCACTGTTTTGGATAATATCCCAATGGAGTAACCCAGATAATCCTGCCTAATGGGTCTAGGTGTCTGATTACTGATACAGGGATGAACAGAACCATGTAGATATTTCAGTGAAATCTCCTGAGTTCCAGATACCTTTCTCTCTATACTCTATCGCTCCATGATAATTATACATCACCAAATAGTGACCCTTTCCTCTACCTGTTGGTCTAATGACATGAGGAGCCCAATGACCAGATGACATTTTTATCATTAGATCATGTCCACAGCCACTGGACCCACAGCAGCTGGGTTGACAGCAGCTGGAGACACAGCAGCTGGGCCGGCAGCCGGTGGTCCTGCAGCAGGTGGTCCGACAGCAAGTTGGACACCCTTGCTGTGGGTCCAGCTGCTGTCAGCCAGCCTGCTCTACCCGCGTATACTGAAGGAGAACCTGCTACTCCCCACCTGCTGCTGCCTGCCTGGATGCCTAGCCCAGGGCTGTGGACCCAGCTGCTGCTAGCCTGGTTGCCAGCCAAACTGCTGCCACACCACCTGCCGGAGGACCACCTGCTGCCACCCCTGCTCCATGTCCAGACGCTGCCAGCCTTCCTACTGCTGACCGCCTCACCAAGAACCACCATCTGCACGCAGCACTGATTTGCCATTTGGGAAACAAAGACACCGCCAAATGTTACTGAAAGCCAGCATGCAATCGCCAACATTTCTGTTACTCATCTGCCTGTTCCAAAGCCTCTGAATCAGCTTGATGAAGTGGGGACCACTTCTCCTGATTCTCTTCTTCCTCAGGTCTTGTGAGACCCTGCCAGCTTCAGGCCTCCAGATACGGAGTCAAGAGGAGTCAAGATCTCTGCTTTGACTCCGTAGTCAGGGTCTTCATCCTGTCTAACTGCCTTTGAGTAATAAATCCTCTTGCTTGATTCATGTTTTGGCACCTATCAATGTCTGCACAACTATGTTTTCTTTCTCAGTGCACTCAGAGAAATGCTGATTTCTTCCGGTCATGATCCTTTTGAATGTCTCCCTAGACACAGGGAATCTCACGTGAATTTCCTGATAAACCCCGCACTGACCTGCATCCCATCTGGTGTTCGTGTCCTTGTACGGCATTCGCGATGCAACGATTTATGTACAGGTCCCATACCACATACACTATCCTTTTGGGGCCTCATAGACTCCCCACAAATTCATATCTCCATTTGCAGATGAGGAAATCTTGGGACTTGTTGTCACAGAGCTGACAGGGACACACTTGGATGCCAGGCTGCAACTCCTGCCCTTGCTGAAGGGCGCTCCCATTCCCATCTGCAGGCGAGTAGGCAGCGCCCTGGGCCTGAGCACCAGCAAGAAGTTCGTATGAGTGTCTTTGTGGGACCACGGTGGTCCTGTTCTCCTGTAGGAGGTGCAGGCGATATCTGGGACCAAGGGGTAGATGTCCGGGTCCTACCACTCAGGGACCGCCAGCCCCATGGGAGGGCAGCGGGCCCTGCCCTTTAGAGCTCTTAGGAACACAGGGACCTTTTCGTTTCCTCAGGCGTCGTCCAGCCCCTCAGGCACTCCTCTGCTTCACAGATAGGTGAGCCTGCAGTGGCCTCCTGACTGAGGGCCGCAGCTGCTCACGCATGGCCCGTTGGGTCATGGAAGTCCCCTTCTGGTTGGGCCTCGTGGTCCTCAGGACCCACTGGCAGGGTACAGAGGTGTCAAGCAATTTTCCGCCAAACACATCAAGCTCCCCACCCGCAAGGCGATGTGGCGTCGTGACCAACACGTTACCAAGAAAAGGAAGGAAGGACGACATTAGGGCCAACAGCCCGTGCACTGGGCGTGGAGGATGACTCGGAGTAGTCCATGGCCTCTGAACCGTCTACGGGAACCAAACAACCTCCAGGGTTGGGGGAAGGAACTGCGAAGGGTTCCAGGGAAGTCAATGTGCCGCTCTGGGAGCGGAGCTTAGGCGGGAATGGGCGGAGGGCAGGCGGAGGCCAAGTGAGGAAGAAGAAAGAGAAAAGAGCATGGGCATTCACAGGACTCACGATAGCCAGAGGCCGGCGCTTCCGGTCCCGAACTAATGCATGATGCTGCCTCGGCGCTCAGGGATGTGAGGCTGGATTCCGGCTCTGAGAGGAAGAGCACACATAGGCCCTGAGTCACCTCCCGGGAGCAGTGGAGGGACCTCTGATGAGCTAGGAAGGCTCCTGTCCGGGACCCACGCCAACGCTGAAGACCAGCTATGCGCGAGGCTCTGGACAGACTGCCAAGACCAAACACGCCTCCTGCTGGTCCTTAGGACCTGGGCGTTTGCCCTGATGACGTGAGGAACAGACACGACCTGGGTTGCTTCCTACTTGCTAAGTATTGGCCAAATGCTTCATGTACATTTTCTTTAATTCTTGAAGTAATTTTCAACACAGGCATCAGGGTTCCCATTGCAGGGATGGGGAAATCAAGGCTGAGGTGGGTAAAGTCATGCCGGAGTTTGGTATCTCCCAGAAGCTACTCTGAAGAACAGCATCCAGGCATGTTGTTTCTTTGGCGAGGGCCGATCCCACTGGTTGGAGCGTGGGACAGTGACACAGGGAAGAGGCACTACGAGTCCAGCGTGCCAGCTTGCAAGTGCAGCTTAAACCTGAGAGATATATCAGAAATGATGTAGCACTCTCATCGGGCTTCTCCTAATTCAGCAACAACGGATCTGGAGTCTTTATAAACCAACTCTCCAGAAGCATCGGTTGAGCGTTTCTGTCGGCGTGTCACGCACCAGGCAGCGTGACATTCCGCTGTGGCATGAAAACAGCCATTAGGCACAGAGATGCCGATGCGGTGGGTAGAAACTGTCCCGAACACAGGAAGATCTGAGATAAATGGCTGGCCTATTGAAGGCATTATCTACGGTCTACAGTCTACGGTCTTCTCCACTCAGACCCAATCTTTTCTTCTTAATGATGGTGGCCAGGCACAATTGGTACAAGAGGGAGGCAGAGGAGGAAGAAGAGGGAAGAGAGGAGGAGACGGGAGGCAGGGAGAGAGGAAGGTAGACGGAGGGAGGGAAGGTGGGAGGAAGAGACAACAGTACGTGTGTAGTCGGTGCATTAAGCAGCTCACTCTGCTTGTTGAGGACTAGAGTCACCAACTCTTCCTGGTTTTCCCAAACTGCCCCAGGTATATCACTGAACGTCCCACATCCTCTAAAAGCCCTCGTTTCTGGGTGAATCAGGACTGCTGGTCACTCAGGAAGTTCGGTGACGGATGCTTGCCTGGTCTTGGTGTACCACTGCTGTTTCTATCCACCTGCTTGATTCTGCCTTGACATATGGAAGAGGTGAAGCCCCATGTCTTCCACCCAGGTGTCTTTGATTGAACTGGGACACTGAGGTGGGGTAGGGTGCCACAAGAGACAGATGCTGTGGGAGTCTGGAATCAGGCTTTGTGGGGAAACCGACTTGGGCTCAGGCATGATCCCAGTTCATCTCTATGAACATACCAACAACAATCATGCCCCTCATCTCAGGGATAGTCCTAATCTACATGCAACCTAAGGACCAACACTGGGGAAGGACCACTAAACTGACTCGCCAACCACTTCCCAGGCCAGGGGGAGTTATGTCACGTGATGAAATTATTGAAACAAGAATGATGCTTCTGATGGGACCACCTTGTTGTCATCAGGAAATGTCTCCATGAGTTATTCTCAATTAAGAAACACGTTAAGCACTTATTTTCGAAAGATTCATAACATTCGGGAAAAAAAACTTCCTCTTCTTCAATTCCCAAACTATTAGGCAAGCAACGTAAACAACAACAAGACAGTCAGGCCCATTGGTCCAAATTTGGGGATCCAGTGCATAAAAGCCCCACAACAAGAGGACACAACAGAATCTGAGAGACTCACCACTGAACAGAAGCTCCACCCGTGACACCATGACCGAGTCGTGCTGCTGCTCCCCTTGCTGCCAGCCTACGTGCTGCAGGACCACCTGCTGCAGGACCACCTGCTGCCAGCCCAGCTGCTGCGGGTGCGGCGGCAGCGGCTGTGGACAAGGCGGCAGCGGGTCCAGCTGCTGCGGGTCCAGCTGCTGCCAGCCTTGCTGCTGCCCCCCAACTTGCTGTCGGACCACCTGCTGCAGGACCACCTGCTGCCGGCCCAGCTGCTGTGTCTCCAGCTGCTGTCAACCCAGCTGCTGTGGGTCCAGTGGCTGTGGACAACCTTGCTGTGGGTCCAGCTGCTGTCAGCCAGCCTGCTCTACCCGCGTGTACTGCAGGAGAACCTGCTACCTCCCCACCTGCTGCTGCCTGCCTGGATGCCTAGCCCAGGGCTGTGGACCCAGCTGCTGCTAGCCTGGTTGCCAGCCAAACTGCTGCCGCACCACCTGCCGGAGGACCACCTGCTGCCACCCCTGCTCCATGTCCAGACGCTGCCAGCCTTCCTACTGCTGACCGCCTCACCAAGAACCACCATCTGCACGCAGCACTGATTTGCCATTTGGGAAACAAAGACACCGCCAAATGTTACTGAAAGCCAGCATGCAATCGCCAACATTTCTGTTACTCATCTGCCTGTTCCAAAGCCTCTGAATCAGCTTGATGAAGTGGGGACCACTTCTCCTGATTCTCTTCTTCCTCAGGTCTTGTGAGACCCTGCCAGCTTCAGGCCTCCAGATACAGAGTCAAGAGGAGTCAAGATCTCTGCTTTGACTCCGTAGTCAGGGTCTTCATCCTGTCTAACTGCCTTTGAGAAATAAATCCTCTTGCTTGATTCACGTTTTGGCACCTATCAATGTCTGCACAACTATGTTTTCTTTCTCAGTGCACTCAGAGAAATGCTGATTTCTTCCGGTCATGATCCTTTTGAATGTCTCCCTAGACACAGGGAATCTCACGTGAATTTCTTGATAAACCCCGCACTGACCTGCATCCCATCTGGTGTTCGTGTCCTTGTACGGCATTCGCGATGCAACGATTTATGTACAGGTCCCATACCACATACACTATCCTTTTGGGGCCTCATAGACTCCCCACAAATTCATATCTCCATTTGCAGATGAGGAAATCTTGGGACTTGTTGTCACAGAGCTGACAGGGACACACTTGGATGCCAGGCTGCAACTCCTGCCATTGCTGAAGGGCGCTCCCATTCCCATCTGCAGGCGAGTAGGCAGCGCCCTGGGCCTGAGCACCAGCAAGAAGTTCGTATGAGTGTCTTTGTGGGACCACGGTGGTCCTGTTCTCCTGTAGGAGGTGCAGGCGATATCTGGGACCAAGGGGTAGATGTCCGGGTCCTACCACTCAGGGACCGCCAGGCCCATGGGAGGGCAGCGGGCCCTGCCCTTTAGAGCTCTTAGGAACACGGGGACCTTTTCGTTTCCTCAGGCGCCGTCCAGCCCCTCAGGCACTCCTCTGCTTCACAGATAGGTGAGCCTGCAGTGGCCTCCTGACTGAGGGCCGCAGCTGCTCACGCATGGCCCGTTGGGTCATGGAAGTCCCCTTCTGGTTGGGCCTCGTGGTCCTCAGGACCCACTGGCAGGGTACAGAGGTGTCAAGCAATTTTCTGCCAAACACATCAAGCTCCCCACCCGCAAGGCGATGTGGCGTCGTGACCAACATGTTACCAAGAAAAGTAAGGAAGGACGACATTAGGGCCAACAGCCCGTGCACTGGGTGTGGAGGATGACTCGGAGTAATCCATGGCCTCTGAACCCTCTACGGTAACCAAACAACCTCTAGCGTTGGGGGAAGGAACTGCGAAGGGTTCCAGGGAAGTCAATGTGCCGCTCTGGGAGCGGAGCTTAGGCGGGAATGGGCGGAGGGCAGGCGGAGGCCAAGTGAGGAAGAAGAAAGAGAAAAGAGCATGGGCATTCACAGGACTCACGATAGCCAGGGGCCGGCGCTTCCGGTCCCGAACTAATGCATGATGCTGCCTCGGCGCTCAGGGATGTGAGGCTGGATTCCGGCTCTGAGAGGAAGAGCACACATAGGCCCTGAGTCACCTCCCGGGAGCAGTGGAGGGACCTCTGATGAGCTAGGAAGGCTCCTGTCCGGGACCCACGCCAACGCTGAAGACCAGCTATGCGCGAGGCTCTGGACAGACTGCCAAGACCAAACACGCCTCCTGCTGGTCCTTAGGACCTGGGCGTTTGCCCTGATGACGTGAGGAACAGACACGACCTGGGTTGCTTCCTACTTGCTAAGTATTGGCCAAATGCTTCATGTACATTTTCTTTAATTCTTGAAGTAATTTTCAACACAGGCATCAGGGTTCCCATTGCAGGGATGGGGAAATCAAGGCTGAGGTGGGTAAAGTCATATCCGAGTTTGGTATCTCCCAGAAGCCTCTCTGAAGAACAGCATCCAGGCATATTGTTTCTTTGGCGAGGGCCGATCCCACTGGTTGGAATGTGGGAAAGTGACACAGGGAAGAGGCACTATGAGTCCAGCATGCCAGCTTGCAAGTGAAGCTTAAACCTGAGAGATATATCAGAAATGATGTAACACACTCATTGGGCTTCTCCTAATTCAGCAACAAGGGATCTGGAGTCTTTATAAACCAACTCTCCAGAAGCATCAGTTGAGCATTTCCATCAGCGTGTCACGCACCAGGCAGTGTGACATTCTGCTGTAGCATGAAAACAACCATTAGGCATAAAGATGCGGATCTGACAGGTAGAAATTGTCCCAAACACAGTAAGATCTGAGATATATGGCTGGCATATTTAAGGCATCATCTATGGTCTATGGTCTTCCCCACTCAGACCCAATTTTTTCTTCTTAATGATGGTGGCCAGGCACAATTGGTACAAGAGGGAGGCAGAGGAGGAAGAAGAGGGAAGAGAGGAGGAGACGGGAGGCAGGGAGAGAGGAAGGTAGACGGAGGGAGGGAAGATGGGAGGAAGAGACAACAGTAAGTGTGTAGTCAGTGCATTAAGCAGCTCACTCTGCTTGTTGAGGACTAGAGTCACCAACTCTTCCTGGTTTTCCCAAACTGCCCCAGGTATATCACTGAACGTCCCACATCCTCTAAAAGCCCTCGTTTCTGGGTGAATCAGGACTGCTGGTCACTCAGGAAGTTCGGTGACGGATGCTTGCCTGGTCTTGGTGTACCGCTGCTGTTTCTATCCACCTGCTCGATTCTGCCTTGACATATGGAAGAGGTGAAGCCCCATGTCTTCCACCCAGGTGTCTTTGATTGAACTGGGACACTGAGGTGGGGTAGGGTGCCACAAGAGACAGATGCTGTGGGAGTCTGGAATCAGGCTTTGTGGGGAAACCGACTTGGGCTCAGGCATGATCCCAGTTCATCTCTATGAACATACCAACAACAATCATGCCCCTCATCTCAGGGATAGTCCTAATCTACATGCAACCTAAGGACCAACGCTGGGGAAGGACCACTAAACTGACTCGCCAACCACTTCCCAGGCCAGGGGGAGTTATGTCACGTGATGAAATTATTGAAACAAGAATGATGCTTCTGATGGGACCACCTTGTTGTCATCAGGAAATGTCTCCATGAGTTATTCTCAATTAAGAAACACGTTAAGCACTTATTTTCGAAAGATTCATAACATTCGGGAAAAAAAACTTCCTCTTCTTCAATTCCCAAACTATTAGGCAAGCAACGTAAACAACAACAAGACAGTCAGGCCCATTGGTCCAAATTTGGGGATCCAGTGCATAAAAGCCCCACAACAAGAGGACACAACAGAATCTGAGAAACTCACCTCTGAACAAACAGAAGCTCCCCCTCCACCCGTGACACCATGACCGAGTCGTGCTGCTGCTCCCCTTGCTGCCAGCCTACGTGCTGCAGGACCACCTGCTGCAGGACCACCTGCTGCCAGCCCAGCTGCTGCGGGTGCGGCAGCAGCGGCTGTGGACAAGGCGGCAGCGGGTCCAGCTGCTGCGGGTCCAGCTGCTGCCAGCCTTGCTGCTGCCGCCCAACTTGCTGTCGGACCACCTGCTGCCGGCCCAGCTGTTGTGTCTCCAGCTGCTGTCAACCCAGCTGCTGTGGGTCCAGTGGCTGTGGACAACCTTGCTGTGGGTCCAGCTGCTGTCAGCCAGCCTGCTCTACCCGCGTGTACTGCAGGAGAACCTGCTACCTCCCCACCTGCTGCTGCCTGCCTGGATGCCTAGCCCAGGGCTGTGGACCCAGCTGCTGCTAGCCTGGTTGCCAGCCAAACTGCTGCCGCACCACCTGCCGGAGGACCACCTGCTGCCACCCCTGCTCCATGTCCAGACGCTGCCAGCCTTCCTACTGCTGACCGCCTCACCAAGAACCACCATCTGCACACAGCACTGATTTGCCATTTGGGAAACAAAGACACTGCCAAATGTTACTGAAAGCCAGCATGCAATCGCCAACATTTCTGTTACTCATCTGCCTGTTCCAAAGCCTCTGAATCAGCTTGATGAAGAGGGGACCACTTCTCCTGATTCTCTTCTTCCTCAGGTCTTGTGAGACCCTGCCAGCTTCAGGCCTCCAGATACGGAGTCAAGAGGAGTCAAGATCTCTGCTTTGACTCCGTAGTCAGGGTCTTCATCCTGTCTAACTGCCTTTGAGAAATAAATCCTCTTGCTTGATTCACGTTTTGGCACCTATCAATGTCTGCACAACTATGTTTTCTTTCTCAGTGCACTCAGAGAAATGCTGATTTCTTCCGGTCATGATCCTTTTGAATGTCTCCCTAGACACAGGGAATCTCACGTGAATTTCTTGATAAACCCCGCACTGACCTGCATCCCATTTGGTGTTTGTGTCCTTGTACGGCATTCGCGATGCAACGATTTATGTACAGGTCCCATACCACATACACTATCCTTTTGGGGCCTCATAGACTCCCCACAAATTCATATCTCCATTTGCAGATGAGGAAATCTTGGGACTTGTTGTCACAGAGCTGACAGGGACACACTTGGATGCCAGGCTGCAACTCCTGCCCTTGCTGAAGGGCGCTCCCATTCCCATCTGCAGGCGAGTAGGCAGCGCCCTGGGCCTGAGCACCAGCAAGAAGTTCGTATGAGTGTCTTTGTGGGACCACGGTGGTCCTGTTCTCCTGTAGGAGGTGCAGGCGATATCTGGGACCAAGGGGTAGATGTCCGGGTCCTACCACTCAGGGACCGCCAGGCCCATGGGAGGGCAGCGGGCCCTGCCCTTTAGAGCTCTTAGGAACACAGGGACCTTTTCGTTTCCTCAGGCGCCGTCCAGCCCCTCAGGCACTCCTCTGCTTCACAGATAGGTGAGCGTGCAGTGGCCTCATGACTGAGGGCCGCAGCTGCTCACGCATGGCCCGTTGGGTCATGGAAGTCCCCTTCTGGTTGGGCCTCGTGGTCCTCAGGACCCACTGGCAGGGTACAGAGGTGTCAAGCAATTTTCTGCCAAACACATCAAGCTCCCCACCCGCAAGGCGATGTGGCGTCATGACCAACATGTTACCAAGAAAAGTAAGGAAGGACGACATTAGGGCCAACAGCCCGTGCACTGGGCGTGGAGGATGACTCGGAGTAATCCATGGCCTCTGAACCATCTACGGGAACCAAACAACCTCCAGGGTTGGGGGAAGGAACTGCGAAGGGTTCCAGGGAAGTCAATGTGCCGCTCTGGGAGCGGAGCTTAGGCGGGAATGGGCGGAGGGCAGGCGGAGGCCAAGTGAGGAAGAAGAAAGAGAAAAGAGCATGGGCATTCACAGGACTCACGATAGCCAGAGGCCGGTGCTTCCGGTCCCGAACTAATGCATGATGCTGCCTCGGCGCTCAGGGATGTGAGGCTGGATTCCGGCTCTGAGAGGAAGAGCACACATAGGCCCTGAGTCACCTCCCGGGAGCTGTGGAGGGACCTCTGATGAGCTAGGAAGGCTCCTGTCCGGGACCCACGCCAACGCTGAAGACCAGCTACGCGCGAGGCTCTGGACAGACTGCCAAGACCAAACACGCCTCCTGCTGGTCCTTAGGACCTGGGCGTTTGCCCTGATGATGTGAGGAACAGACACGACCTGGGTTGCTTCCTACTTGCTAAGTATTGGCCAAATGCTTCATGTACATTCTTTAATTCTTGAAGTAATTTTCAACACAGGCATCAGGGTTCCCATTGCAGGGATGGGGAAATCAAGGCCGAGGTGGGTAAAGTCATGCCGGAGTTTGGTATCTCCCAGAAGCTACTCTGAAGAACAGCATCCAGGCATGTTGTTTCTTTGGCGAGGGCCGATCCCACTGGTTGGAGTGTGGGACAGTGACACAGGGAAGAGGCACTACGAGTCCAGCGTGCCAGCTTGCAAGTGCAGCTTAAACCTGAGAGATATATCAGAAATGATGTAGCACTCTCATCGGGCTTCTCCTAATTCAGCAACAACGGATCTGGAGTCTTTATAAACCAACTCTCCAGAAGCATCGGTTGAGCGTTTCTGTCGGCGTGTCACACACCAGGCAGCGTGACATTCCGCTGTGGCATGAAAACAGCCATTAGGCACAGAGATGCCGATGCGGTGGGTAGAAACTGTCCCGAACACAGGAAGATCTGAGATAAATGGCTGGCCTATTGAAGGCATTATCTACGGTCTACGGTCTACGGTCTTCTCCACTCAGACCCAATCTTTTCTTCTTAATGATGGTGGCCAGGCACAATTGGTACAAGAGGGAGGCAGAGGAGGAAGAAGAGGGAAGAGAGGAGGAGACGGGAGGCAGGGAGAGAGGAAGGTAGACGGAGGGAGGGAAGGTGGGAGGAAGAGACAACAGTACGTGTGTAGTCGGTGCATTAAGCAGCTCACTCTGCTTGTTGAGGACTAGAGTCACCAACTCATCCTGGTTTTCCCAAACTGCCCCAGGTATATCACTGAACGTCCCACATCCTCTAAAAGCCCTCGTTTCTGGGTGAATCAGGACTGCTGGTCACTCAGGAAGTTCGGTGACGGATGCTTGCCTGGTCTTGGTGTACCGCTGCTGTTTCTATCCACCTGCTCGATTCTGCCTTGACATATGGAAGAGGTGAAGCCCCATGTCTTCCACCCAGGTGTCTTTGATTGAACTGGGACACTGAGGTGGGGTAGGGTGCCACAAGAGACAGATGCTGTGGGAGTCTGGAATCAGGCTTTGTGGGGAAACCGACTTGGGCTCAGGCATGATCCCAGTTCATCTCTATGAACACATCAACAACAATCATGCCCCTCATCTCAGGGATAGTCCTAATCTACATGCAACCTAAGGACCAACGCTGGGGAAGGACCACTAAACTGACTCGCCAACCACTTCCCAGGCCAGGGGGAGTTATGTCACATGATGAAATTATTGAAATAAGAATGATGCTGATGGGACCACCTTGTCTTCATCTGAAAACGTTTCTGTGAGTTAATGTAGATTAGTAAACACATTAAGCACTTATTCTCTTAAAATTCATAACAAAAAGTGGACTTTCTCTTCTATCAGCTCCCAGTGACTATGGAAAAGGATGTAAACAACAACAAGGAAAGTCCTGCTCTTGGTCCACACTTCAGGGTGTTCAGTGTATGAAATCTCCAGAATGTAAGGAGGCCCCAGTCAGAAACTGAAAACCTCACCTCTGAACAGAAGCCCCCTCTCCACCTGTGACACTATGACCAACTCGTGCTGCTGCTCCCCTTCCTGCCAGCCTACGTGCTGTAGGACCACCCGGTGCTGGCCCATCTGCTGCGGGTAATGCGGCAGCTGTGGAGAAGGCTGCAGTGGGTCCAGCTGCTGTGGGTCCCACTGCTGCCAGCCTTGCTGCTTCCGCCCAACTTGCTGTCAGACCACCTGCTGCAGGACCACCTGCTGCTGGCCCAGCTCCTGTCGTTCTAGTGGCTGTGGACAAACCTGCTGTGGGTCCAGCCGCTGTCAGCCAGCCTATTGTACCCCCGAGTTCTGCAGGAGGACCTGCTACCACCCCACCTGTTGCTGCTTGCCTGGATGCCTAGCCCAGGGCTGTGGGTCCATCTGGTGCTAGCCTTGCTGCTGCCCAACCTCCTGCCACACCACCTGCCGTAGAACCACCTGCTGCTGTCCTTGCTGCATGTCCAGCTGCTGTCAGCCTTCCTGCTGCTGATTAACTTGCTATAGACCCATCACTCAACAGATATATATTTCCTACACCATCTGCCAAAGTTACTGTCTTGCAAGAAGTCGCTCCCTAAACTTTACTGGGAACACATGCTTACACTGCACCTTGCTGTCATCTTTTTCTGCCATGCTTAAGTGTCTATGGAGGGGATGCAGTGTACTTCAATTCTATCTTATTCTTATTTTCTCTTGATCACTGTAGGAATTGCTGATCACTCCATTTGGTCAATTCCAGATGCTGGTCAACATCCATTGATTCACACTCTGCCTCAGAAAAGCAATCATCACGTTTCACCTCTATGGCACTTAAACACTTTCTTCTGAGTGTATATTTAGCTCTCCACAGTGATCAATAATGATCATCTCTTTAGACATATGCATTATATACTAGTATCTTCTGCCAGGTTACAAACTCTTCACAATGCCTTTGAACTTTCTTCCTTCTGTTCTTTCCTAAAAATAATCTGTATTATCCTGCTTCCAGGATGTGTTCGTTTGTGTGGTTTTTTGTTTGTTCATTTGCATGTGTGTTTACAGCATTTCCTTTATGAATTCCTTTTTGAAGTTTTACTTTTGGGCTTCATTATATATTTATCTCATTCAGTTATCACAATTGTCCTACTAATTAGGCAGAGCCAAGATTATTATTCCATTATCATTCTCAGTTTAGGGAGCAGGAAATGGTTTACTATACTGTGAATAATGGACAGAAGCAGGTCCTTTGATTTCAGGTCAATGACATTTTTATTTACATCTTTCTATAAATAGAAATAACACTAGTGATGGGGCACAGGGAATGCATACAGTTTGAGTTGTTTCTCTAACAATGGAAATAATTATATCTTTCATATAGAGAACCATTTCAGTCTACAAAACTCTTCCTAAATATTCTTCCCACCTTTTTGACCATAGAGACTGCCTCTAAGAGTTTTAGTTAATGAAGGGAGGCTTTAATTACATCTTCTCTGGATTCCAATCTGCCACTAGTGCAATCTGTTACCAAAAGCAACATGAATATCATTGGCACATAAGGTGTTCCTGGCTCTTTTCTTGCCTGGAGGAATCTGTTCTTTGATGTCATGGATTGGCATGCTGGTATCATTTCACTTATCTTTTTTTTTTTTTTTTAAATATTTGAGAGAGCGAGCATGAGCAGGGCAGGGAGGCAGAGGCAGATGGAGAGAGAATCTCAAGCAGATTCCACGCTGAGCACAGAGCCCAACTTGGGGCTCAATCTCTGAGATCATGACCTGAGCCAAAACCAAGAGTCAGATGCTTAACTGACTGCGACACCCAGGCACACCTCATTTCATTTATCTTAACAGAAACTGAGATGAAGAATCACTCTTGGAAAGCACACAAGCTCAGGTCACAATTCCTGGGCTCTCAAACTTTGAGGCAATTTGGTCTCCTGACCTGGACATTGTTAAGTTTGTAGAGTCCTGATAATTGAGGTAACCATGCAGTAGGCATATAATGCTTTGATCCAATCATAATCTTTGGGCTGTTAATGGAAAGAGAACAATTTCCTGTGTCTCTATGAGATAAAGACACATAAGCTAAAGGAAATCAAAATCAGAATTTTTAGGAAAAAGGAGAAAGAAAAAAAAGGAGCAGGGACCCCTGGGTGGCTCAGTCAATTAAGTGTCTGCCTTCAGCTCAGGTCATGATCCCAGGGTCCTGGGATCGAGTTCCACATCAGGCTCCTTGCTCGGTGGGGAGCCTGCTTCTCTGCCTGCCACTCCCTCTGCTTGTGCTCTCTGACAATCTTTAAAAAAAAAAAAGAAAGAGAAGGAGCAGAAAGGATGCACTATTCAAAATCAAGATGAACATTAGGTTGGTTCCCAAATGGAGGAAACCTGGATCTTTGGATGAAAAGCTGAATAATAGACAATAGCTAAGGCACCCAGCAGTATAAGGGTTAAGAAGGCTCTGTGCAGAAAATAAGAAGTTTTGATTATGGCCACTTTTTTTTTTTTAAAGATTTTATCTATTTATCTGTCAGAGAGAGAGAGCACAAGCAGGGGGAGCAGCAGGCAGAAGGAAAAGGAGAAGCAGGCTCCCCACAGAGCAGGGAGCCCGACGCAGGACCCGATCCCATGACCCTGAGATCATGACCCGAGCCAAAGGCAGACATTCAACCAACTGGGCCACCCAGGTGCCCCTATGGCCACCTTCTTAAGAGATATAAAAATGCTCTGGATTAGTTAACACACTAGATATGAAACAGAGTGTGATCTTCCTAGAGGGTGTCTGGAATTATCTGCCAGATTACTAAATTTTACAATGTAGAGAATGGATGGAAAGAATTACTAAGAATTCCTGAGGGCCTACCATACCCTGGATACTGAGATAGATGCTTTATCTGCACTAATTTTAATTCTCATACAATCCTGAAAAGTGGGTATTATTACCCCCATATTGAAGCTGAGGAAATCAGTGTTGAGTAAAGTAACTTGTATGAAATTGCATGTACAGTGAAACACCATCTTGGCTTCAAAAACAGAGCTGTTTTGTGGGGTACAGATGAAATGATGAAGATACAGATCAGTGGAACAAAAGGGAGAGTCCAGAAACAGACACACATTTATTATGCATTGATTTTTGAAGAAAGGTGCCAAGTTAATATGCAGAGAAAATGTGGTCTTTTAAACAAATGGTGTTGGAACAATTAAACATACATGTGCAAAAAAAAAAAAAAACAAAAAAAACTTCAACCCATACTTCATATCATATACAAAATCCAACTCACATGGATTATAGACTTAAATGTAAAGCTTAAAACTACAAACCTTCTAGATGGAAACATAGGAAAAAGTTCTATAGAGCTTCTAGCATCCACCCTCACCCCATTATGGAGCCTACCCGTGTTTGTGCCATTTTTGTAAGATCCTTCTAGTTTGCATTATCCATTTTCTGTACTAAGCTCCCTCAACAATTGTTCAACTATTCATCTCCAATTATTATTTATTTATTTATTTTTAATTTTATTATGTTATGTTACTCACCATATAATACATCATTAGTTTTTGATGTGGTGATCCACATCCATTGTTTTCGTTTAACACCGAATGCTCCATGCAGTATGTGCCCTCCTTACCTTAATACCCATCACCAGGCTAACCAATTCCCCCTCCCCTCTCCCCTCTAAAACCCTGTTTGTTTCTCAGAGTCCATAGTCTCTCATAGTTCATCTGTCCCACCGATTTCCCTCCCTTCATTTTTCCCTTCCTTCTCCTAATGTCCTCCACGTTATTCCTTATGTTCCACAAATAAGTGAAACCATATGATAATTGACTTTCTCTGCTTGACTTATTTGACTTAGCATAATCTCCTCCAGTCCCATCCATGTTGATGTAAAAGTTGGGTATTCATCCTTTCTGATGGCTGAGTAATATTCCATTGTATATATGGACCACATCTTCTTTATCCATTCATCTGTTGAAGGGCATCTTGGCTCTTTCCACAGTTTGGCTATTGCTGGCATTGTTGCTATGAACATTGGGTGCATATGGCCCTTCTTTTCACTACATCTATGTCTTTGGGGTAAATACCCCGGAGTGCAATTGCTGGGTTGTAGGGTAGCTCTATTTTTAACTTTTTGAGGAACCTCCACACTGTTTTCCAAAGTGGCTGTACCAACTTGCATTCCCACCAACAGTGTAAGAGGGTTCCCCTTTCTCCACAACCTCTCCAACATTTGTTGTTTCTCTCCCTGTCCATTTTTGCCATTCTAACTGCTGTACGGTGGTATCTCAATGTGGTTTTAATTTGAATTTCCCTGATGGCTAATGATGATGAACATTTTTTCATGTGTCTGTTAGCCATTTGTATGTCTTCTTCAGAGAAGTGTCTGTTCATGTCTTCTGCCCATTTTTTGACTTGATTATTTGTTTTTTGGGTGTTGAGTTTGAGAAGTTCTTTATCGATCTTGGATACCAGCCCTTTATCTGTAGTATCATTTGCAAATAGCTTCTCCCATTCTGTGGGTTGCCTCTTTGTTTTGTTGACTGTTTCCTTTGCTGTGCAGAAGCTTTTTATCTTGATGAAGTCCCAAAAGTTCATCTTTGCTTTTGTTTCACTAGCTTTTGGAGATGTATCTTTTTTTTTTTTAATTTTTTTATTCTTATGTTAATCCCCATACATTACATCATTAGTTTTAGATGTAGTGTTCCATGATTCATTGTTTGTGCATAACACCCAGTGCTCCAAGCAGAATGTGCCCTCCTCAATACCCATCACCAGGCTAACCCATCCTCCCACCCTCCTCCCCTCTAGAACCCTCAGTTTCTTTTTCAGAGTCCATCGTCTCTCATGGTTCATCTACCCCTCCGATTTCCCCCGCTTCATTCTTCCCCTCCCGATACCTTCTTCTTCTTCTTTTTTTTTTCTTAACATATATTGCATTATTTGTTTCAGAGGTACAGATCTGAGATTCAACAGTCTTGCACAATTCACAGCACTTACCAGAGCACATACCCTCCCCAGTGTCTATCACCCAGTCACCCCATCCCTCCCACCCCACCCCCCACTCCAGCAACCCTCAGTTTGTTTCCTGAGATTAAGAATTCCTCATATCAGTGAGGTCATATGATACATGGTCCTTCTCTGTTTGACTTATTTCGCTCAACATAATACCCTCCAGTTCCATCCACATCGTTGCAAATGGCAAGATCTCATTCCTTTTGATGGCTGCATAATATTCCATTGTATATATATACCACCTCTTCTTTATCCATTCATCTGTCGATGGACATCTTGGCTCTTTCCACAATTTGGCTATTGTGGACATTGTTGCTATAAACATCGGGGTGCACGTACCCTTTCAGATCCCTACTTTTGTATCTTTGGGGTAAATACCCAGTAGTGCAATTGCTGGATCATATGGTAGCTCTATTTTCAACTTTTTGAGGAATCTCCATACTGTTTTCCAGAGTGGCTGTACCAGCTTGCATTCCCACCAACAGTGTCGGAGGGTTCCCCTTTCTCCGCATCCCCGCCAACATCTGTCGTTTCCTGACTTGTTAATTTTAGCCATTCTGACTGGTGTGAGGTGGTATCTCATTGAGGTTTTGATTTGGATTTCCCTGATGCTGAGCGATATTGAGCACTTTTTCATGTGTCTGTTGGCCATTTGGATGTCTTCTTTGGAGAAATGTCTGTTCATGTCTTCTGCCCATTTCTTGATTGGATTCTTTGTTCTTTGGGTGTTGAGTTTGATGAGTTCTTTATAGATTTTGGATACTAGCCCTTTATCTGATATGTCATTTGCAAATATCTTCTCCCATTCTGTTGGTTGTCTTTTGTTTTTGTGGACTGTTTCCTTTGCTTTGCAAAAGCTTTTTATCTTAATATAGTCCCAATAGTTCATTTTTGCCCTTGCTTCCCTTGCCTTTGGTGATGTTTCTAGGAAGAAGTTGCTGCGGCTGAGGTCGAAGAGGTTGCTGCCTGTGTTCTCCTTTAGGATTTGGATGGACTCCTGTCTCACATTGAGGTCTTTCAACCATTTGGAGTCTATATTTGTGTGTGGTGTAAGGAAATGGTCCAGTTGCATTCTTCTGCATGCGGCTATCCAATTTTCCCAACACCATTTGTTGAAGAGACTGTCTTTTTTCCATTGGACATTCTTTCCTGCTTTGTCAAAGATTAGTTGACCATAGAGTTGAGGGTCCATTTCTGGGCTCTCTGTTCTGTTCCATTGATCTATGTGCCTGTTTTTGTGCCAGTACCATACTGTCTTGATGATGACAGCTTTGTAATAGAGCTGGAAGTCCGGAATTGTGATGCCGCCAGCTTTGCTTTTCTTTTTCAACATTCCTCTGGCTATGCGGGGTCTTTTCTGGTTCCATACAAATTCTAGGATGATTTTTCTATTTCTTTGAAAAAAGTGGATGGTATTTTGATGGGGATTGCATTGAATGTGTAGACTGCTCTAGGGAGCATTGACATCTTCACAATATTTGTTCTTCCAATCCATGAGCATGGAACGTTTTTCCATTTCTTTGTGTCTTCCTCAATTTCTTTCATGAGTATTTTACAGTTTTCTGAGTACAGATCCTTTGCCTCTTTGGTTAGATTTATTCCTAGGTATCTTATGGTTTTGGGTGCAATTGTAAATGGGATCGACTCTTTAATTTCTCTTTCTTCTGTCTTGTTGGTGTATATGAATGCCAATGACTTCTGTGCATTGATTTTATATCCTGCCACTTTACTGAATTCCTGTATGAGTTCTAGCAGTTTTGGGGTGGAGTCTTTGGGGTTTTCCACAGAAAGTATCATATCGTCTGCAAAGAGTGAGAGTTTGACTTCTTCTTTGCCGATTTGGATGCCTTTGATTTCTTTTTGTTGTCTGATTGCTGTGGCTAGGACTTCCAATACTATGTTGAATAGCAGTGGTGATAGTGGACATCCCTGCCGTGTTCCTGACCTTAGGGGGAAAGCTCTCAGTTTTTCCCCATTGAGAATGATATTCGCTGTGGGTTTTTCATAGATGGCTTTTATGATATTGAGGTATGTACCCTCTCTGCCTATACTCTGAAGAGTTTTGATCAAGAAAGGATGCTGTATGTTGTCAAATGCTTTTTCTGCATCTATTGAGAGGATCATATAATTCTTGTTCTTTCTTTTGTTAATGTATTGTACCACGTTGTTGATTTGCGGATGTTGAACCAACCTTGCAGCCCAGGGATAAATCCCACTTGGTCGTGGTGAATAATCCTTTTAATGTACTGTTGGATCCTATTGGCTAGTATTTTGGTGAGAATTTTTGCATCCATGTTCATCAGGGATATTGGTCTGTAATTCTCCTTTTTGATGGGGTCTTTGTCTGGTTTCGGGATCAAGGTAATGCTGGCCTCATAAAATGAGTTTGGAAGTTTTCCTTCCATTTCTATTTTTTGGAACAGTTTCAGAAGAATAGGTATTAATTCTTCTTGAAATGTTTGGTAGAATTCCCCTGGAAAGCCATCTGGCCCTGGGCTTTTGTTTGTTGGGAGATTTTTGATGACTGCTTCAATTTCCTTAGTGGTTATAGGTCTGTTCAAGTTTTCTATTTCTTCCTTGTTCAGTTTTGGTAGTTGATACATCTCTAGGAATGCATCCATTTCTTCCAGGTTGTCTAATTTGCTGGCATAGAGTTGCTCATAATATGTTCTTATAATTGTTTGTATTTCTTTGGTGTTGGTTGTGATCTCTCCTCTTTCATTCATGATTTTGTTGATTTGGGTCATTTCTCTTTTCTTTTTGATAAGTCTGGCCAGGGGTTTATCAATCTTGTTAATTCTTTCAAAGACCAGCTCCTAGTTTCTGATCTGTTCTACTGTTCTTTTAGTTTCTATTTCATTGATTTCTGCTCTGATCTTTATTATTTCTCTTCTCCTGCTGGGTTTAGGCTTTATTTGCTGTTCTTTCTCCAGCTCCTTTAGGTGTAGGGTTAGGTTGTGTACTTGAGACCTTTCTTGTTTCTTGAGAAAGGCTTGTATTGCTATATACTTTCCTCTTAGGACTGCCTTTGCTGCATCCCAAAGATTTTGAATAGTTGTTTTTTCATTTTCATTGGTTTCCATGAATTTTTAAAATTCTTCTTTAATTTCCTGGTTGACCCATTCATTCTTCAGTAGGATGCTCTTTAGTCTCCATGTATTTGAGTTCTTTCCGACTTTCCTCTTGTGATTGAGTTCTAGTTTCAAAGCACTGTGGTCTGAAAATAGGCAGGGAATGATCCCAATCTTTTGGTACTGGTTGAGACCTGATTTATGACCTAGGATGTGATCTATTCTGGAGAATGTTCCATGGGCACTAGAGAAGAATGTGTATTCCGTTGCTTTGGGATGGAATGTTCTGAATATGTCTGTGAAGTCCATTTGGTCCAGTGTGTCGTTTAAAGTCTTTTATTTCCTTATTGATCTTTTGCTTAGATGATCTGTCCATTTCAGTGACGGGGGTGTTAAAGTCCCCCACTATTATTGTGTTGTTGTCGATGTGTTTCTTTGCTTTTGTTATTAATTGCCTTATATAATTGGCTGCTCCCATGTTAGGGGCATAGATATTTACAATTGTTAGATCTTCTTGTTGGATAGACCCTTTAAGTAGGATATAGTGTCCTTCCTCATCTCTTATTACAGTCTTTGGTTTAAAATCTAATTTGTCTGATAGAAGGATTGCCACCCCAGCTTTCTTTTGGTGTCCATTAGCATGGTAAATGGTTTTCCACCCCCTCACTTTCAATCTGGGGGTGTCTTTGGTTCTAAAATGGGTCTCTTGCAGACAGCATATTGATGGGTCTTGTTTTTTAATCCAATCTGATAGCCTGTGACTTTTGATTGGGGCATTTAGGCCATTTACATTCAGGGTAACTATTGAAAGATAGGAATTTAGTGCCATTGTATTGCCTGTAAGGTGACTGTTACTGTATATTGTCTGTGTCCTTTCTGGTCTATGTTGCTTTTAGGCTCTCTCTTTGCTTAGAGGACCCCTTTCAAGATTTCTTGTAGGGCTGGTTTCGTGTTTGCAAATTCCTTTAGTTTTTGTTTGTCCTGGAAGCTTTTTCTCTCTCCTTCAATTTTCAGTGACAGCATAGCTGGATATAGTATTCTTGGCTGCATACTTTTCTCATTTAGTGTTCTGAATATATCCTGCCAGTCCTTTCTGGCCTGTCAGGTCTCTGTGGATAGGTCTGTTGCCAATTTAATGTTTCTACCATTGTAGGTTACATATCTCTTCTCCTGAGCTGCTTTCAGGATTTTCTCTTTGTCTCTGAGACTCGTAAGTTTTACTATTAGATGTCAGGGTGTTGACCTATTTTTATTGATTTTGAGAGGGATTCTCTGTGCTTCCTGGATTTTGATGCCTGTTTCCTTCCCCAAATTAGGGAAGTTCTCTGCTATAATTTGCTCCATTATACCTTCTGCCCCTCTCTCTCTTTCTTCTTCTTCTGGGATCCCAATTATTCTAATGTTTTGTCTTATGGTATCGCTTATCTCTCGAATTCTGCCCTCGTGATCCAGTAGTTGTTTATCTCTCTTTTTCTCAGCTTCTTTATTTTCCATCATTTCGTCTTCTATATTACTGATTCTCTCTTCTGCCTCATTTATCCTAGCAGTTAGTGCCCCCATATTTGATTGCACCTCATTAATAGCCTTTTTGATTTCAACTTGGTTGGATTTTAGTTCTTTTACTTCTCCAGAAAGGGTTTCTCTAATAACTTCCATGCTTTTCTCAAGCCCAGCTAGTATCTTTAAAGTGATGATTCTGAACTCTAGATCTGACATCGTACTAATGTCCGTATTGAGTAGGTCCCTGGCAGTCGGTACTACCTCTTGTTCTTTTTGTTGAGGTGATTTTTTCCGTCTTGTCATTTTGTGCAGAGGTGAATAGATTAATGAGAGAACAAAATGCTAGCAGAGTAACAACATCCCCAGAAAATATACTCTAAACAAATCAGAAAAGACCTGAAGCAGTGGGATAAGAAAGGGAAAGAGAGAAAAAAGAAAAAGATAAAAACAAAAACAGAACAAAACAAAACAACAACAACAAAAAAACCAGAATCTGATCAGATATGATCAGGCTGGTATATAGGTCAGTGCCACACACTAGATTTTGGCTATATTTTGGTCTGTTAGAAGAAAGTGCTTCCCAAAATTTTAAAGAAAGAAAAACTTATATATGTACAAAAATATGGGTTGATATGATGAAGGAATGGAATATGACTGTAAAGATGGAAATTATAAAAAATTTTATAAAAGATATTGATAAGAAGTTGTTTGAAAAAAGAAAGAAGAGGTTTTAAAAAAAGAAAAAAAAAAGGGAGAGAATGTGATCAGGCAGAGGAGTAGAAAAAACCATATACTAGAGATTTAAGGTATATTTTGATCTGTTAGAAGAAACTATCTCAAAATTTTAAAGAGAGAACAACTTATATACATATGCCAAAAATACGGGTAACTACTATGAAGGGATAGAATATGAGTCTAAAAATGAAAAATAAAAATGTTTTTTAAAAAAGGGATTGATAAGATGTTGGTTGAAAAAGGGAAAAAGAAAAATTCAAAAAAAAAAAAAGACAGTTAAAAAAAATTAACTTTGAAAGACTAAAGAATCATGGTAAAAAAGCCATGAATTCTATGTGTAGTATTCCCTTAGCGCTGGAGTTCTGCCGTTCTCATTGATCGGTAACTTGGTCTTGGCTGGCTGTTCTCGCTGATCTTTTGGGGAAGGGCCTGTTGCCGTGGTTTCCAAATGTCTTTGCCGGAGGCGGAATTGCCCCACCCTTGCCCAGTCCGGGCTAAGTAATCTGCTCGGGTTTGCTCTCCAGAGCTTTTGTTCCCTGCGAGCTCTCTGTACAGCTTTGGAGGCGGAGAGTGAAAATGGCGGCCTCCCAATCCCCGCCCCGGAGGAGCCGAGAACTCAGGGCCCTGCTCCTCAGTGCACCCCCAGAGAAAAGCAGTCAGTCACTCCCATCTCCTGGTCTCCGTCCGCACTCCGTGCTCACGCGGCCTGTGACCGCGCGTTTCTATCTCTGGCACCCGACCCCGGGGGGAGTCTCCAAACCCAGCAGATCCCTGCGGTGCGCTCCCACGCCGCTCCTCCCGGGGGAGGAAGGTGAGTCTCCCCAGATCTGCCGCTTGTTGGGTCCCTGCTGTAGGAGCAGTGGCCCGACTGTGCCGCGGATCACGGTTTATGACAACCCCGAGCTGAGAGCCCGCGCCTGGGCTCCGCCTCTGCAGCCGGCTTCCCTGCTCCGTTACCTGGGAGCTCTGCCACACTCAGGCACCTCCGGTCTTTCTGTGACCCTGAGGGTCCTGAGACCACACTGTCCCACGAGGGTTCCACCCCCCGCTTAGCCACCGGAGTGACGTCCCTCAGCGGAGCAGACTTTTAAAAGTTCCGATTTTGTGCTCCACGGCTCTATCACTTGCCAGAAGCGGCTGATGGAGGCCCCTCCCCCGCCATCTATCCTCCTGAATATCGCCTCAGATTCACTTCTCCACACGTCCTACCTTCCAGAAAGTGGTCGCTTTTCTGTTCAGAGAGTTGTTGTTATTCTTTTCTTTGATCTCCTGTTGAGTTTGTAGGTGTTCAGAATGGTTTGATCCCTATCCAGCTGAATTCCTGAGAGGAGACGAAATCCAGGTCTCCTACTCCTCCACCCCCCGCTTTTGGAGATGTATCTTGAAAGAAGTTGTTGTATCTTCAACCATTAAGTTCCCTATCGTAGAAGAGAAGACAATAGATCTTAGTTATGAGAATTGGAATCATAGAGAAGAGTATTCAAATTCCTGTTCTGCTACTCGCTAGCTATGTGTTTTAGGGAAAATATAGGCTACATTTATGCCCCGTCATGAAAGTTTTTCCTATATTTTGTGTCATCCATCATTTTTTTTTTTTTTGAGAGAGAGAGAGAGGGAGGGAGCATGAGCGGGGTTGGGGGGGGGCAAAGGGAGAGGGAGAGAGAATCTTTAAGCAGGCTCCATGCTGAGCAGGGCTGGATGCAGGGCTCAATCTCACAGCCCTGAGATCATGACCTGAGCTGAAATCAAGAGTCAGCTGCTAACCAACTGAGCCATCCAGGTGCCCCATCATCCATCCTTCTATATATATCTTTTTCCCCCACTTCCAACTTAAATAGTATGTCCACCCATGGATTAATCTAGAATTATTTTTTTCTCTTTTTTCCCCTCCTTTATTATGTCAGCCAGTCTTTAGGCAGATACCTTCCATAGGAGATCACAATTCTTACATTTTTGAGGAATACAGCAGAAATAAATCTTATTCAAAAATCCTTAATAGTATAGATCTTTTTTTCCCTCAATAACCTTGGTTTTGCCTCTTTTGTTTATCCCTCTATTACTTAACATAAACTCAAACATACCTCAAATTTACAAATTAAACCTCCAGACCAAGGTACTAACAAGAAGCAATTTCATATCCAGAGTTTGGTGTTGACCTAAATGACTAAATGATACATTATTTGTTTATAATTCCATTTGATTCCTGCAGAAACCTAATGAAGTATAACATGATCATGGAATACCTTGAATTTTATCAGTTGATAGCCCCAGTAGCAGGGGCTATCATATGGAATTTTTTATGCCACATATGGAATTTTTACAACAGATCAGCAACTTCTGGTCTGAAAAGGGAGTGGAAAGTGGGAATACTCCCAGTGAGAAGAACTGTGAGCAGCACACATGGTTATACATTTTGTTTGGAGGAAAGGGAGCTGAGGGAACGGTGTTCATGGGCTGTTGGCAAGTGGTGAAAATCTAGGTTGCTTGGTTTGAGATCTGAAAGCAGCAAGATTGAAAAATTAGAGAATCATTTAGACAGAGATGGGTATGTGGACAGAAAGTGTTCCCTCTCTGTGTCCCACATCATTGCCCACCAGATAGTATCTATCACTTGAGAGTCTGGGATAATGTACCCCATCTCTCCTCAGATGCTCCACTATTTACACTGGAGACCATGAACAAAGTAGCCACATGGCATGAAACAGAGAGGCTTTGCATGGAACCAACAGCATTTGCTTTTCTCACCATGGCTGTCTCTGCTGAATGTACTGTTTGTCAGCAGCAGAGACTGATGTCAAGCCCTTAATGGGGTAACATCCCTCCTGAAAATGAACAATACCACATTGAAGCAAGTTGGTTTAAAGTTGGGAAGCATGCTACAGGGTCTATATTTTGCTGGGGATTACTTAATTCTTTTTGCTTTAAAAAGGAACTCAGGAGAAGGAGGACATACAAGAATTTGATTTACATGATACCAAAGGACAAATGCCAATAAATGAGCCTCTCTCTCGTGAGGATACAATGGATGCTCAAAATGACTTGATGCAGATCAATTACATGAGGGGCTGGTCAGATCCTGAGACAAGGAAAGTTTCCCTGCATTCATGAGAGCTCTTAAATGCAGCCACTGTTCCCCGACTGAAATAGCTGCTGCTCACTGAGGTGTGGGACACTGATTTGGGAAGAACTTGGTAAATGTTATCTGCATATTTAAGGGATTATTTCTTCTATTGTTAAGGATAAATCCAAGTGCACGTCTTGCTAAAGTTTCATTTCTACTTCTTACAAGTTTCATTTCTACTTGTCCTGACATGTATATGTATGTGCCCTTGAACAGGAGCAAAAGATACAGTTTTTGATCTGAGGCTGTCCATTTTTACCTATAAAACATCACACAGTGAAATTTTCTCATCTGAAAAATGGAGAATCTGACTTGAGGGATGCTGTCATAGGGCTCAGAATAGATAATGCATGTGATGTGCAATATGTATATAGGTCCCTATGGCAGGAATGCTGTACAATAAAACAAAACACATTTTGGGATGAATAATGGCACAGGATTTAACCACATCAAAAACTAATGATGTACTGTAAGTGGCTAACGGAACATAATAAAAAGTTAAATTAAATTAAAAAAAAAGAAATAGAGGTAAGAGGTCCTGCTTCAATGAAGACAATTCAGAATGACTATGGAAAGAATAAAGCAGAATATATAAATCATAAATACATTAAAAAACAGATTATTATGATGATCAGTAGCCGACACCTAAGAAAAAGTTATGAGGACTTATCTTCCTGAGTTACTTGGAAGGAGAAGGTGAAGATCATGATACAGTGTCAAAGCAGAGACCAACACTCCATACTGAGGATGCACCAATGGCACATGATCATCTACACAGGAGGAAGAGAACTTCCTCCAGGGGTAAAGTACTCTGCTCTCCATCAAGTTGATTCACAAGTTCTTAAACAGACAGAAATTATGGTGATAGTATGCTGGTTTTGAGCAAAGTCTAGGAAGTGAATTTGTCCCCAAAAGAAAAGTTAGTTAACAAAGGTTGTGTGCAGAAGAGGGTGGTTTGTGTCTAGGCAAACAGGAGCAGGAAGCCTGGCAGTAGTTCGACATATGACAAGGGCAGCAGCAGGTGGTCCTATTGCAGGTGGTCTGAAAGCACCTTGAACGGCAGCAGAGGTGGCAGCAGTAGGAACCACAACAGCTGGGCCGGAAGCAGGTGGTCCTACAGCAGGTGGTTTGACAGCAATTTGGGCAGCAGCACCAAGGCTGGCAGCAGCTGGACCCACAGCCTCCTTATCCACAGCTGCCAGCGCACCTGGAGCAGTTGGGCTGGCAGCAGGTGGTCCTGCAGCACATAGGCTGGCAGCAGGGGGAGTAGCATGACTCTGTCACGGGTGGAGAGGGGGCTTCTGTTCACAGGTGAGTATCTCAGATTCTGATGCCTCTTCCAATTATGGGACTTTTAGGCACTGGATGCCCCAAATTTGGAGCAAGAATAGGATTTCCTTATTGTTTACCTTGATTTCCAAAGTCACTGGGGAATTATAAAAGAGAAAGCTTCTCCTTAAATATTTTGAATCTTTAAAAAATAAATGATTAATGTGTTTCTTAATTGAAATTAACTCATAAAAACATTTTCAGATGAAAGCAAGGTGGTTACATCCGAAGCATCATTCTTGTTTCAATAATTTCATCATGTGACCTAATTCCCACTGGCCTGGGAAGTGGTTGGCGAGTCAGTTTAGTGGTCCTTCCCCAGCGTTGGTCCTTAGGTTGCATGTAGATTAGGACTATCCCTGAGATGAGGGGCATGATTGTTGTTGGTATGTTCATAGAGATGAACTGGGATCATGCCTGAGCCCAAGTCGGTTTCCCCACAAAGCCTGATTCCAGACTCCCACAGCATCTGTCTCTTGTGGCACCCTACCCCACCTCAGTGTCCCAGTTCAATCAAAGACACCTGGGTGGAAGACATGGGGCTTCACCTCTTCCATATGTCAAGGCAGAATCGAGCAGGTGGATAGAAACAGCAGCGGTACACCAAGACCAGGCAAGCATCCGTCACCGAACTTCCTGAGTGACCAGCAGTCCTGATTCACCCAGAAACGAGGGCTTTTAGAGGATGTGGGACGTTCAGTGATATACCTGGGGCAGTTTGGGAAAACCAGGAAGAGTTGGTGACTCTAGTCCTCAACAAGCAGAGTGAGCTGCTTAATGCACTGACTACACACTTACTGTTGTCTCTTCCTCCCATCTTCCCTCCCTCCGTCTACCTTCCTCTCTCCCTGCCTCCCGTCTCCTCCTCTCTTCCCTCTTCTTCCTCCTCTGCCTCCCTCTTGTACCAATTGTGCCTGGCCACCATCATTAAGAAGAAAAAATTGGGTCTGAGTGGGGAAGACCATAGACCATAGATGATGCCTTAAATATGCCAGCCATATATCTCAGATCTTACTGTGTTTGGGACAATTTCTACCTGTCAGATCCGCATCTTTATGCCTAATGGTTGTTTTCATGCTACAGCAGAATGTCACACTGCCTGGTGCGTGACACGCTGATGGAAATGCTCAACTGATGCTTCTGGAGAGTTGGTTTATAAAGACTCCAGATCCCTTGTTGCTGAATTAGGAGAAGCCCAATGAGTGTGTTACATCATTTCTGATATATCTCTCAGGTTTAAGCTTCACTTGCAAGCTGGCATGCTGGACTCATAGTGCCTCTTCCCTGTGTCACTTTCCCACATTCCAACCAGTGGGATCGGCCCTCGCCAAAGAAACAATATGCCTGGATGCTGTTCTTCAGAGAGGCTTCTGGGAGATACCAAACTCGGATATGACTTTACCCATCTCAGTCTTGATTTCCTCATCCCTGAAATGGGAACCTTGATACCTATGTTGAAAATTACTTCAAGAATTAAAGAAAATGTACATGAAGCATTTGGCCAATACTTAGCAAGTAGGAAGCAACCCAGGTCGTGTCTGTTCCTCACGTCATCAGGCAAATGCCCAGGTCCTAAGGACCAGCAGGAGGCGTGTTTGGTCTTGGCAGTCTGTCCAGAGCCTCCCGCATAGCTGGTCTTCAACTTTGGTGTGTGCACCAGACAGGAGTCTTCCTAGCTCATCAGAGGTCCCTCCACTGCTCCCGGGAGGTGACTCAGGGCCTAAGTCTGCCCTTTCTCTCAGAGCCTGAATCCAGCCTCACATCCCTGAGCGCAGAGGCAGCATCATGCATTAGTTTGACCAGAAGCGCCAGCCTTCTGTCTATCATGAGTCCTGTGAATACCCATGCTCTTTTCTCTTTCTTCTTCCTCACTTAGTCTGCCCACCACCCGCCCTCCCACCCACCCCCGCCTAAGCTCTGCTCCTGGAGCGTCACGTTGACTTCCCTGGAATGCTTCACAGTTCCTTCCCAAAACGCTGGAGGCTGTTTGTTCCCTTAGATGGTTCAGAGGTAATGGATTACCCCAAGTCATCCTGCACGCCCAGTGCACGGGCTCTTGCCCCTGATGTCGCCTTTCCTTACTTTTCTTGGTGATATGTTGATCACAACGCCAAATCGCCTTCCAGGTGGGGAGCATGATGTGTTTGGCAGAAAATTGCCTGATACCTCTGTACTCTGCCAGTGGGTCCTGAGGGCCATGAGGCCCAACCAGAAGGGGACTTCCATGACCCAACGGGCCATGCGTGAGCAGCTGCGGCCCTCAGTCATGAGGCCACTGCAGGCTCACCTATCTGATGCAGAGGGGTGCCTGAAGGGCTGGACGGCACCTGAGGAAACGAAAGGATCCAGTGTTCCTAAGAGCTTTAAAGGGCAGGGCCCGCTGCCCTCCCACGGGACTGCAGGTCAATGAGTGGTAGGACATGAATATCTACCACTTGGTCCCAGATATCGCCTGTACCTCCTACAGGAGAACAGGACTTCCATGGTCCCACAAAGACACTCATACGAACTTCTTGCTGGTGCTCAGGCCCAGGGCGCTGCCTAACTCGCCTGCAGATGGGAATGGGTGTGCCCTTCAGCAAGGGCAGGAGTTGCAGCCTGGTGTCCGAGTGTGTCTCTGTCAGCTCTATGACATGACGTGCCAAGATTTCCTCATCTGCAAATGGAGATATGAATTTGTGGGGAGTCTATGAGGCCCCAAAAGGATAGTTTATGTGGTATGGGACCTGTATATAAATCGTTGCATCGCGAATGCCGTACAAGGACACGAACACCAGATGGGATGCAGATCAGTGCGGGGTTTATCAAGAAATTCACGTGAGATTCCCTGTGTCTAGGGAGACATTCAAAAGGATCATGACCGGAAGAAATCAGCATTTCTCTGAGTGCACTGAGAAAGAAAACATAGTTGTGCAGACATTGATAGGTGCCAAAACATGAATCAAGCAAGAGGATTTATTTCTCAAAGGCAGTTAGACAGGATGAAGACCCTGACTATGGAGTCAAAGCAGAGATCTTGACTCCTCTTGACTCCGTATCTGGAGGCCTGAAGCTGGCAGGGTCTCACAAGACCTGAGGAAGAAGAGAATCAGGAGAAGTGGTCCCCACTTCATCAAGCTGATTCAGAGGCTTTGGAACAGGCAGATGAGTAACAGAAATGTTGGCGATTGCATGCTGGCGTTCAGTAACATTTGGCAGTGTCTTTGTTTCCCAAATGGCAAATCAGTGCTGTGTGCAGATGGTGGTTCTTGGTGAGGCGGTCAGCAGTAGGGAGGCTGGCAGCGTCTGGACATGGAGCAGGGGTGGCAGCAGGTGGTCCTCCGGCAGGTGGTGCGGCAGCAGTTTGGCTGGCAACCAGGCTAGCAGCAGCTGGGTCCACAGTCCTGGGCTAGGCATCCAGGCAGGCAGCAGCAGGTGGGTAGGTAGCAGGTTCTCCTGCAGTACACGCGGGTAGAGCAGGCTGGCTGACAGCAGCTGGACCCACAGCAAGGTTGTCCACAGCCACTGGACCCACAGCAGCTGGGTTGACAGCAGCTGGAGACACAACAGCTGGGCCGGCAGCAGGTGGTCCTGCAGCAGGTGGTCTGACAGCAAGTTGGGGGGCAGCAGCAAGGCTGGCAGCAGCTGGACCCGCAGCAGCTGGACCCGCTGCCGCCTTGTCCACAGCCGCTGCCACACCCGCAGCACCTGGGCCGGCAGCAGGTGGTTCTGCAGCAGGTGGTCCGACAGCAAGTTGGGGGGCAGCAGCAAGGCTGGCAGCAGCTGGACCCGTAGCAGCTGGACCCGCTGCTGCCTTGTCCACAGCCGCTGCCGCCACACCCATAGCAGCTGGGCTGGCAGCAGGTGGTCCTGCAGCACGTAGGCTGGCAGCAAGGGGAGCAGCAGCACGACTCGGTCATGGTGTCACGGGTGGAGGGGGAGCTTCTGTTCGTTCAGAGGTGAGTTTCTCAGATTCTGTTGTGTCCTCTTGTTGTGGGGCTTTTATGCACTGGATCCCCAAATTTGGACCAATGGGCCTGACTGTCTTGTTGTTGTTTACATTGCTTGCCTAATAGTTTGGGAATTGAAGAAGAGGAAGTTTTTTTTCCCGAATGTTATGAATCTTTCGAAAATAAGTGCTTAACGTGTTTCTTAATTGAGAATAACTCATGGAGACATTTCCTGATGACAACAAGGTGGTCCCATCAGAAGCATCATTCTTGTTTCAATAATTTCATCACGTGACATAACTCCCCCTGGCCTGGGAAGTGGTTGGCGAGTCAGTTTAGTGGTCCTTCCCCAGCGTTGGTCCTTAGGTTGCATGTAGATTAGGACTATCCCTGAGATGAGGGGCATGATTGTTGTTGATGTGTTCATAGAGATGAACTGGGATCATGCCTGAGCCCAAGTCGGTTTCCCCACAAAGCCTGATTCCAGACTCCCACAGCATCTGTCTCTTGTGGCACCCTACCCCACCTCAGTGTCCCAGTTCAATCAAAGACACCTGGGTGGAAGACATGGGGCTTCACCTCTTCCATATGTCAAGGCAGAATCGAGCAGGTGGATAGAAACAGCAGCGGTACACCAAGACCAGGCAAGCATCCGTCACCGAACTTCCTGAGTGACCAGCAGTCCTGATTCACCCAGAAACGAGGGCTTTTAGAGGATGTGGGACGTTCAGTGATATACCTGGGGCAGTTTGGGAAAACCAGGAAGAGTTGGTGACTCTAGTCCTCAACAAGCAGAGTGAGCTGCTTAATGCACCGACTACACACGTACTGTTGTCTCTTCCTCCCACCTTCCCTCCCTCCGTCTACCTTCCTCTCTCCCTGCCTCCCGTCTCCTCCTCTCTTCCCTCTTCTTCCTCCTCTGCCTCCCTCTTGTACCAATTGTGCCTGGCCACCATCATTAAGAAGAAAAAATTGGGTCTGAGTGGGAAGACCATAGACCATAGATGATGCCTTAAATATGCCAGCCATATATCTCAGATCTTACTGTGTTTGGGACAATTTCTACCTGTCAGATCCGCATCTTTATGCCTAATGGTTGTTTTCATGCTACAGCAGAATGTCACACTGCCTGGTGCGTGACACGCTGATGGAAATGCTCAACTGATGCTTCTGGAGAGTTGGTTTATAAAGACTCCAGATCCCTTGTTGCTGAATTAGGAGAAGCCCAATGAGTGTGTTACATCATTTCAGATATATCTCTCAGGTTTAAACTTCATTAGCAAGCTGGGATGCTGGACTCACAGTGCTTCTTCCCTGTGTCACTTTCCCCCACTCCAACCAGTGGGATTGGCCTTCCCCAAAGAAACAACATGCCTGGATGCTGTTCTTCAGAGTAGCTTCTGGGAGATACCAAACTCCGACATGTCTTTACCCATCTCAGTCTTGATTTCCTCATCCCTACAATGGGAACCTTGATACCTATGTTGAAATTACTTCAAGAATTAGGAGTGAAGAGTTAAATGGCAGAGAAGTCGTGCTTTCCTGGCCCCTCAAACATAGCTCTCTTGAGGTCTGATCCCTTGGAATACCCAGGACATAAATTGGAAGAAGGATCTCCATGGTTGAAGGGAGACAGCATTACAGGTGTTAGGTGTGTGGAAGTGAATTGGGGAAGAGAAAAACTATCATGCCATGGAGGGCAGGGAGCCCTGTCTATGGGGAGAGAAAGGGGAGAGAAAGAGAGAGGGGTTGAAAGAGTCCAGCAATGGGTTTGCACAAGAAAACCTCTCTCGGGAAGTGGGGCGGCTCAGTCGGTTAAGCCTCTGACTTCAGCTCAGGTCATACTCTCTGGATCCTGGGACTGAGCCCCACATTGGGCTCCCTCAGTGGGGGCTCAGTGGGGAGTCTGCTTGTCCTTCTCCATTTCCCCCTTCCTGTGCCCCACTCATGTCCACTCTCTCTCAAATAAATAAATAAAATCTTTTAAAAAAAGAAAAAAGAAGAAAACCTCTGTGGACCACGGATTGGGGGAGCAAGGGGAACCAAGTATCACAGGTGTTTTGCAAACAGTGTGCAGAGCTCAAACTCTGAGGTTTTGGAAGTGCACGAAGTGGGAGCTTTGGCACGCGCTCCTGGGGAGAAGGAATGCCTAGCCAGAGAAGGCATAAATTGGTGTAGGGATCTCCTGGGTTCCACTGGGAAAGAATGCTCCCCTTGCTGTAGTACACTTGGAAGAGGGTATATTGCCTAAGGATAAAAGACCCTGCAGGTGCCAGCTAATGGCCTTTCATCAGTAGGGGACAGAGACCTGTGCAGAGGGCAGATAACCTGGTGATGCTTTTCTAGGTGCTATACCATAGATTTGGCACACTGCACAGGAATGGGACTGTTTTCTTGGACAAAGGACACTAGACACAGCACGATGGGGAGGCTCTACTCCAGAGGAAAGAGTGGATCTGTGCAGTGCAGGATCATTCAAGATTTGGAGTTCTGAATCCCAGCCATGCACCAAAGATAAAATGCAGGAGAGCTGTGGCACCAGGCACGCTGACAGCCCTTGGTTTACTGCGAGATCCCCTGCCCAAGGATGACAGAGTGGAGTGGCACCATATTCCCCTCACTACCTACATGGTCAGACTTCAGAGAACACTACCGTGGCCCCCAGTGGAGGTAGGAGCTGCTTACATCAAACCCTATCTCTCCCCCCATCACTGACTCTCCCACTTGCCTGGCAAGTGCATTTTCACTGGGGCAGGACTGACTCTGAGCAATTGTAGTGGGCCTCTCCCCCAGAAGACCAGCACAGGAAGCACCCCATATGCACCAAGTCTACTGATCATACAGTGCTTCAAAGCATCATCTTCAGTTCTGGTGGTAATAGAACCAGGCTGTATTTTTTTTCTTGTTCTTTTTTTTTTGTTTGTTTGGAATCATGCTTATAATTTTTTGTTTATTAGTTTGTTTTTTCATTTCCTTTTCTCTTCTTTTTTTTGGGATCAGGCTTTTTTTTTTTCCTTTATTTTTTTCCATGCTTATTTTAACAAACAAATCAAAGCACACCTAGTTAAAAATCCAAACACTTCCCACTGCAAGCAAGGAGGAACTCTGCAGAGGACCGACCAGTGGGAAAGAGCGCCAAAATGCAACAGCAGAGTACACACAGTATATATCAAAAACACTCCCTGAAGTGCCAGGCTGTGGATAGTGTATGACCACTTTTTAATATAACATTACTCTCAGGTGCAGAAAACATAACAAGCTTTCATAACATGCAAAAGACAGAAACTTAGCCTAAATGACAAGACAGAGGAACTCTCCCCAAAAGAAAGTTCAAGAAGAAATCATAGCCAAGGACTTGCTCAAAACACATATAAGCAATATATCTGAAAAAGAATTTAGAACAACAGTCATTAGACTACTAGATGGGTGTGAAAAAAGTATAGAAGACACCAGAGAAATCCTTGCTGCAGAGATAAAGGACCTAAAAACTAGTCAAGCTGAAATTAAAAAATGCTATAACTGAGATGCAATACCAATGGATATAATCACGAGGACTGAAGAAGCAGAGGAGAGAATAGGTGATATAGAAGATAAAATTATGGAAAATAATGAAGCTAAAAAGAAGAGGGAAAGAAAACTATTAGACCATAAAGGTAGACTTTGGGAACTCAGTGATTCCATAAAGCAAAATAATATCTGTAAGAGTCCCAGAGGAAGAGCAGGAAAAAGGGGTAGAAGGTGTATTTGAACAAATTATAGCTGAGAACTTCCCTAATCTGGTTAAGAAAACAGGCATTCAAGTCCAAGAGGCACAGAAAACTCCCCTCAAAATCAACAAAAGCAGGTCAACATCATGACATATCATAGCAAAACTTGCAAAATACAAAGATAAAGAGAGAATTCTGAAAGCCACTAGGGACAAAAGGTCCTTAACTTACAAGGGTAGACTACACAAGGTTAGCAGCTGACCTGTCTACAGAGACCTGGCAGGCCAGAAAGGAGTGGATGGAAATATTCAAAGTGCTACATGGGAAAAATATGCAGCCAAGAATACTTTATCTAGCAAGGCTGTTATTCAGAATAGGAGAGAGAAAGAGTTTCTAAGACAAGCAAAAACTATAGGAGTTCATGAACACTAAACCAGCTCTGCAAGAAATAAAGTGAACCCTTTGAGTGGGAAAGAGAGACCAAAAGAAACACAGAACAGAAAGGAACACAATCTACAGGAACAGCGACTTTACAGGTAATACAATGGCATTAAATTCGTATCTTTCAATAATGACTCTGAATGTAAATGGACTAAATGCTCCAATCAAAAGACAAAGGGTATCAGAACGGGTAAAAAAAAAATAAGACCCATCAATATGCTTACAAGAGATTCATTTTAGACCCAAAGACACCTCCAGATTGAAAGTGAGGGGTTGGAGGACCATTTGTCATGTTAATGGACATCAAAAGAAAGCTGGAGTAGCCATACTTATATTAGACATGCTAGATTTTAAACCAAAGACTGTAATAGGAGATGAAGAAAGCACTATATCATAATAAAGGAGTCTATCCAACAAGAAGATCTAACAATTGTAAATATTAATGCCCCTAACTTGGGAGCAGCCAAATATATAAATCAATTAATAACAAACTTAAAGAAATTCATTGATAATAATACAATAATAGTGGGGGACTTTAACACCTCACTCACAGCAATGGACAGATCATCTAAGCAGAAGATCAACAAGGAAACAAGGGCTTTGAATGACACACTGGACCAGATGGACTTCACAGATATATTCAGAGCCTTTCATCCAAAAGAAGCAGAATACACATTCTTTTCAAGTGCACATGGAACATTCTCCAGAATAGATGACATACTGGGTCATAAATCAGGCCTCAACCGGTATAAAAAGATTGAGATCATACCATGCATGTTTTCAGACCACAGTGCTATGAAACTTGAAGTCAACCACAAGAAAAATTTGGAAAGACCACAAATACATGGAGGTTAAAGTACATCCTACTAAAGAATGAATGGTTTAACCAGGAAATTAAAGAAGAATTTAAAAAATACATGGAAGTAAATGAAAATAAAAACAAAATAGTCCAAAATCTTTGGGATGTAGCAAAGGTGGTCCTAAGAGGGAAGTATATAGAGATAAAGGCCTTCCTCAAGAAGCAAGAAAAGTCTCAAATACACAACCTAACCTTATACCTAAGTAAGCTGGAAAAAGAACAGCAAATAAGGCCTAAGTCCAGCAGGAGAAGGAAAATAATAAAGATTAAAGCAGAAATAAATGATACAGAAATTAAAAATAAAACAGTAGAACAGATCAACGAAACCAGGAGCTGGTTCTTTGAAAGAATTAACAAAATTGGTAAACCCCTAGCCAGACTTATCAAAAAGAAAAGAAAAAGTACCCAAATAAATGAAATCATGAATGAAAGAGGAGAGATCATAACCAACACCAAAGAAATAAAAACCATTTAAAGAGAATATTATGAGCAATTATATGCCAAAAAATTAGGCAATCTGGAAGAAATGGATAAATTCCCAGAAACACATAAACTACCCAAACTGAAGCAGGGACAAACAGAAAATCTGAACAGACCCATAACCAGCAAAGTAATTGAATCAGTAATCAAAAATCTCCCAACAAATAAGAGTCCAGGGCCAGATGGCTTCCCAGGGGAATTCTACCAAACATTCAAAGAATAGTTAAGAGCTATTCTTCTCAAACTGTTCCAAAAAACAGAAATGGAAGGAAAACTTCCAAATCATTCTATGAGGCCAGGATTACCTTGATTCCAAAATCAAAGTCCTCACCAAAAAGGAGAATTACAGACCAGTATCGCTGGTGAACATGGATGCAAAAATTCTCAATAAGATTCTAGCTAATCAAATCCAACAGTACATTAAAAGAATTATTCACCACAACTAAGTGGAATTTATTCCTAGGCTGCAGGGTTGGTTCAATATCTGCAAATCAATCAATGTGATACACCACATTAATAAAAGAAAAGAACCATATGATCCTCTCAACAGATGCAGAAAAAGCATTTGACAAAATACAGCATCCTTTCTTGATTAAAACCCTCAAGAAAGTAGGGAGAGAAAGAATATACCCCATAATCATAAAGGCCATATATGAAAGACCCACAGCTAATATCATCCTCAATGGGGAAAAACTGAAAGCTTTTCACCCTAAGGTCAAGAACAAGAGGGGAAGTCCACTCTCACCACTGTTGTTTGACATAGCACTAGAAGTCCTAGCCTCAGCAATCAGACAACAAAAAGAAATAAAAGGCATCCAAACTGGCAAGTAAGAAGTCAAACTTCCACTCTTCACAGACAACATGATACTCTATGTAGAAAACCCAAAAGACTCCACCAAAAAAGTGCTAGAACAGAAAGAGGAATTCAGCAAAGTCGCAGGATATAAAATCAATGCACAGAAGTCTGCTGCATGTCTACACACCAATAATGACGCAGCAACAGCAGAAATCAAGGAATCTATCCCATTTACAATTGCACCAAAAACTATAAGATACCTAGGAATAAACCTAACCAAAGAGGTGAAAGATCTGTACTCTGAAAACTATACAACAGTTATGAATGAAACTGAGGAAGACACAAATAAATCGAAAAACATTCCATGCTCATGCACTGGAAGAACAAATATTGTTAAAATGTCTACATTTCCCAAAGCAATCTATATATTCAATGCAATCCCTATAAAAATAACACAGAGATAGAACAAACAATTCTAAAATTTCTATGGAATAAGAAAACACCCCGAATAGCCAAAGTAATGTTGAAAAAGCAAGGCAAAGCAAAGCGGGAGCCATCACAATTCCGGACTTCAAGCTCTATTACAAAGCTGTAATCATCAAGACAGTATGATACCGACACAAAAACAGACACATAGATAAATGGAACAGAACAGAGAACACAGAAGTGGACCCTCAACTCTATGGTCACAACTAATCTTCAACAAAGCAGGAAAAAATATACAACGGAAAAAAGACAGTCTCTTTAACAAACGGTGTTGGGAAAATTGGACAGCAACAGCAGAAAAATGAAACTGGACCACTTTCTTAAACCATACACAAAAATAAACTCAAAATGGATGAGGGACCTAAATGTCAGACAGGAATCCATCAAAATCCTAGAGCAGCAACCTCTTTGACCTCAGACACAGCAAATTTTTAAAAATATTTTATTTATTTATTTGAGAGAGAGAGAGAGAGAGAGATCACAAGCAGGGTGAGGGGCAGAGGGAGAAACAGGCTCTCCACTGAGGAGGGAGCCCAATGCAGGGCTCAATCCCAGGATTCTGGGATCATGACCTGAGCCGAAGGCAGACACTTAACCAACTGAGCCACCCCAGGGCCCCAAGGACACAGCAACTTCTTACTTGGCATCTCCAGAGACAAAGGAAACAAAAGCAAAAATTACCTATTGGGACTTCATCAAGATACAGAGCTTCTGCACAGCAAAGGAAACAGTCAACAAAACTAAAAGGCAACCTGTGGAATGGGAGAAGATATTTGCAAATGACATATTGGATAAAGGTTAGTATCCAAAATCTGTAAGGAAGTTCTCAAACTCAACACTCAAAAAACAAATAAGCCAGTCAGGAAATGGCAGAAGGCATGAACAGACATTTCGCCAAAGAAGACATACAAATGGCCAATAGGAATATGAAGACATGCTCAACATCACTTGGCATCAGGGAAATACAAAACAAAACCACAATGAGATACCACCTCACACCTGTCAGAATGGCTAAAATTATCAAGTCAGGAAAGAACAAATGTTAGTGAGGATGCAAAAAAGGGAAATCCTCTTATACTGTTGGTGGGAACACAACCACTCTAGGAAACAGTATGGAGGTTCCTCAAAAAGTTAAAAATAGAGCTACCCTACAACCTAGCAATGCACTACTAGATATTTATCCAAATGATACAAAATAGTGATTTGAAGAGTATCATACACCCAAATGTTTACAGCAGCACAATCCACAATAGCCAAATATGGAAAAAGCCCAAATGCCCATCAAATGATGAATGGATAAAGAAGATGTTGTATGTATATATATATATATAATGGAATATTACTGAGCCACCAAAAAGAATTAAATCGGGGCACCTGGGTGGCTCAGTCGTTAAGCGTCTGCCTTCGGCTCAGGTCATGATCCCAGGGTCCTGGGATTGAGCCCTGCATCAGGCTCCCCGCTCAGTGGGAAGCCTGCTTCTCCCTCTCCCACTCCCCCTGCTTGTGTTCCCTCTCTCACTGTATCTCTCTCTGTCAAATAAATAAAATCTTTAAAAAAAAAAAAAGAATTAAGTCTTCCCATTTGCAATGATGTGAATAGAACTAGAGTTTATTATGTTAAATGAAATAAGTCAGAGAAAGACAAATACCATGATTTCACTCATATGCGGAATTTAAGAAATAAAGGAGATGAACATAAGGGGAGGGAATGAAAAATAAAATAAGATAAACAAAGAGAGGAAGCCAAACCATAAGAGACTCTTAAATACAGGGAACAAACTGAGGTTTGGTGGAGGAGAGGTGAATGGTAGAATGGAGTAATTGAGTAATGGGCATTAAGGAGGGCACTTGGGTAATGAGCACTGGGTGTTATATGCAACTGATGAATCACAGGGTTCTCCCCATGAAATTAATGCTACACTATATGTAAACTAACTTGAATTTTTTAAATTTTATTATGTTATGTTAATCACCATACATTACATTAGTTTTTGATGTAGTGTTTCATGATTCATTGTTTGCATATAACACTCAGTGCTGCATTCAATACATGCCTAACTAACTTGAATTTAAATAAAAACTTGAAAGAAAAAAATTCCTTCAAGAATTAAAGAAAATGTACATGAAGCATTTAGTCAACACCAGCAAATAGTAGGAAATACAAGTCATGTCAATTTTTCATCCTGTCACTGAAACACCCAGCTCTTAAGGACCAGCAAGAGGCAAGATTGGTCTTGGCAGCCTGTCCAGAGCCTCCTGGATAGCTAGTTTCCAATGTTGGTGCATGCCCTGGACTGGAGCCTTCCTAGATCATCAGAGGTCCCTCCACTGCTCCCGGGAGGTGACTCAGGGCCTAAGTTGGCTCTTCTTCTCAGAGCCTAAATCAAGCCTCACATCCCTGAGTGCACCAGCCTTGTGTCTATCATGACTCCTATGAATGCCCACACTCTTTTCTCTTTCTTCGTCATCACATTCATCTCACCTCCCCCAACCACAGAACACGCATCTTTATTTCCCTGGAATGCTTCACAGTTCCTTCCCCAAATGCTGGATGTTGTTTGGTTCCCTTAGATGGTTCAGAGCCATGGATTACTCCAAGTCATCCTACATGCCCACTGCACGGGCTCTTGGTCCCTGACATCGCCCATCCTTACTTTTCTTGGGAACATGTGGATCACGATGCCAAATCACCTTCCAGTTGGGGGGCCTGATGTGTTTGGCAGAAAACTGCCTCATACCTCTCTACTCTGTCAATGGGTCCTAAGGACCAGGAGGCCCAACCTGAAGGGGACTTCCATGGCCCCACAAGATGTGCATGTGCAGGCACGGCCCTCAGTCATGAGGCCACGGCAGGCTCACCTATCTCTGAGGCAGAGGAGTGCATGACGGGCTGGATGGCACCCAAAGCCATGAAAGGGTCCCTGTGTTCCCAAGAGCTCTAAAGGGCAGGGCCCGCAGCCCTCCCATGGGGCTAGGGGTCACTGAGTGGTAGGACATGGATGTCTACCACTTTGTCTCACATATCACCAGCACCTATAGGAGAACAAGACTTCCACAGTCCACGAAGACACTCAAACAAACATCCTGCTGGTGCTCAGGCCCAGGGCGGTGCCTAATTTGCCTGCAGATGGGAATGGGAGTGCCCTTCAGCAAGGGCAGGAGACGCGGCCTGGCATCCGAGTGTGTCCCTGTCAGCTCTATGACAGGACATCCCAAGATTTCCTCATCTGCAAATGGAACTGTGAATTGGTGGGGGAGTGTGTGAGGCTCCAAATGGATAATGCACGTGGTATGTGACCTGTGTATATACATCGTTACGTCGCGAATGCCATCAAGGGCACGAACACCATATGGGATGCAGAACGGTACAGGGTTTATTAAGAAATAGAGGTGAGATCCCCCTGCCCTGGAGGGAAGGCTTCCAAGGGATCATGCAAGGGAGAAAACAGGATACAAGGACTGAGGACACGCACAAAGGAAACATGATGCCCAGACTTTTGGTCATGGCAGACACCTGTGCCGAGGCATGAGGATTTGTTTCTCTAAGTTACTGATAGGGAGAGGCTGAAGATCTTGACTGTGGTATCAAGGCAAAGATCATGACTCCAAATCAGGATGCATGAAGGTGACACGTAATCCATAAGAAGAAGAAAGAAGAGAATAATAATTCATAAGATGAAGGAAGAAGGGATAAGTGGTCCACACTTCATAAAGCTTACTCACAAGCTTGTCAACAGGCAGATGAGTGGCAGAAATGTTGGCGATTGCGTGCTGGCTTTCAGCAATGTTAGGCAGTGTGTTTGTTTCCCAAACGGCAAATCAGTGCTTTGTGCAGATGGTGGTTCTTGGTGAGGCAATCAGCAGTAGGAATGCTGGCAGCAGCTGGACACATAGCAAAGATGGCAGCAGGTGGTCCTACAGCAGGCAGTGTTGTAGCAGGTGGGAGGCAGCAAGGATGGCAGCAGCTGGATCCACAGTCCTGGGCTAGGCATCCAGGCAGGCAACAGCAGGTAGGGTTCTCCTATAGTATACAGGTGCCTAGCAAGCTGGCTGGCAAGAGCTGGACTCATAGTACATTTGTCCATAGACACTGGACTCACAGCAGCTGAGCTGGGAGCAGGTGGACCTGCAGCAGGTAGTTTGATTGCATGTTGGGGGCAGTGAGGCTGGCAGTAGCTGGACCTGTAGCAGTTTCTTCCACAGCCACCCGTCCCACAGCTGGTGGTCTGGTAGCAGGTAGTCCTGCAGCACATAGGCTGGTAGCAAGTAGAACAGCAAGAGTGACTCATGGTCTCAGGTGTAAGGAGTTGGTTTTCTGTGGAGAGTCAAATTTTTAAGATCTGAAATCATCATCTTTATTAGGCCTTTCATACACTAGTTCTGAAATATGAAACCAATGATCAGAATTTTCCTGGTGTTATTTATGATTTTCTAGATCCATGGAAAATTGCCCAAGGAGGAAGAGTTCCTTAAAGATTATGAACTTCTGAATGTAAATAATGGGATTATTCTCCTAGTTAATAGATAACTCTTAGGAACTTATTTCTAGAAATGGAAGAGGCAATGGACAATAATAGCATAATTTAACTATGAGTCATCATTTTCAAGATAGAATACATCCTCTGGTTACCTGACAATTCAAGTTAATTTGGAGAAGTCAGAACCATTGTCACCACCTACTTTTTTTCTTTGGGACTACCTATTTTAGAATATACTTCTGATGGTAAATGAAACAAAAGTGATGAATTCAAAACATTTTTTTAAATTTTATTTTTTTTCTTTTTTTATATGTTAGGCACCATACAGTACATCATTATTTTTTGATGTAGTGCTCCCTGATTCATTGTTTTCGTATAACACCAGGACTCCATGCAATACGTGCCCTCCTTAATAACCATCACCGGGCTATCCCATCCCCCCACTCCCCTGCCCTGTAAAACCCTCAGTTTGTTTCCCGGAGTCCATAGTCTCTCATGGTTCATCTCCCCTTCTGATTTCTACCCCTTCATTTTTCCCTTTCTTCTCCTAACGTCCTCCATGCTATTCCTTATGTTCCATATATAAGTGAAACCATATGATAATTGTCTTTCTTTGCTTGACTTATTTCACTTAGCATAATCTCCTCTAATTCCATCCATGTTGATGCAAATGTTGGGTATTCATCCTTTCTGGTGGCTGGGTAATATTCCATTGTATATATGGACCACATCTTCTTTATCCATTCATCTGTTGAAGGGCATCTCGGCTCTTTCCACAGTTTGGCTATTGCTGACATTGCTGCTATGAACACTGGGGTGCATGTGGCCCTTCTTTTCACTACATCTGTATCCCTGGGATAAATACCCAGTAGTGCAATTGCTGGGTTGTAGGGTAGCTCTATTTTTAACTTTTTGAGGAACCTCCACACTGTTTTCCAAAGTGGCTGTACCAACTTGCATTCCCACCAATAGTGTAAGAGGGTTCTCATTTCCCCATAACCTCTCCAACATTTGTTGTTTCTTGCCCTGTCCATTTTTGCCATTCTAACTGGTGTAAGGTGGTATCTCAATGTGGTTTTGATTTGAATTTGCCTGATAGCTAATGATGTTGAACATTTTTTTTCATGTGTCTGTTAGCCATTAGTATGTCTTCTTTGAAGAAGTGTCTGTTCATGTCTTCTGCCCATTTTTTGACTTGATTATTTGTCTCCTATTGTTCTCATCTATTGATCATCCCATTTCTTAATTCTATGTTTACTTTTCTCACTACAGAAATAAAATAGACTTACTCTTCATTCCTCCCCGTGTTTATAACTAGCTCCTGAATAACTCATTTTATATATAGATACAGACAAGAATTTAGATCTGCGTCACTACATAACAGAACTTCCAAACTTATTTTTATAACAAAAAGGCACCAGATAACACAAACCAAACTCATCTCTTTGATTCTTTAATGAACCAGCAATGCTCCATTTTTTTGTACACCCTAGCTTAAAGAGAATGGCAACCAGGAAGACAAGAGCTGTAAACTTTGGGCAAGAGTTATTCTCCATTCATGTACCAGACCCAGATTTCATTCATACTGGGGCAAAAGGAAAACTCATTTGCCTTCCATTACTCTTGATAATGAAGTTTCTGCTGGGCTCACTTCCTTCCACCTCCCCCACCCCCACCACAGGTATTTTCTCTCCTAGAGATCACCCAACCCAAGATACTGCGTTTCACAAAGGCATCCCTCCCTCAGAACAGTATATGTGGGGAACTGATATGCATCCAACTTACTTACTGGCATCTTTTTCAAAGGGACATGGGATCAGTGTCACATAAATTACTGTACCCACCTGGCCTTGCTCTTTTGGCTACAACAGTAGCTTGCCAAATGAGCCACTTGGACTTTGTCAGAAGTGTCTCATACACTGCCAGACTGTGGGCTGAGAGATGGACTGCCTCCCTCCAACTGAAGTGGCTCCATTTTATTGGATTTATATATAGTGAACTTCCAGGTAAGGAAACAGTTTTTAAAAAGCTTTAAAGGTTTGAAAATCACTGGAGTGCCTAGGTGGCTCAGTCCGGTGAAGTTTCCGACTCTTGATTTCAACTCAGGTCATGATCTCAGGGTCCTGGGAAGTCCTGCGTCAGGCTCTGCACTCAGTGGGTAGTCTGCTGGAGATTCTCTCTCCCTCTCCCTCTGCCCCTCCCTCCTGACATGCACACAGGTGCACACACTCTCTCTCATAAATAATCTTTTTTTTTTTTAAAAAAAAGGTTTGAAAATCATTAGGTTGAAACAAGAAATTCACACCAATATGAATAATATGAATAAAATACTAAGAAGGTGGCATAAGTGGGGGAAAAGTAGACAGAAATGTTATATTTAAGTACTAGTACAAAAAGAACACTGAACTGGCAAAATTCTCTAATTCTTCCCTAATTTATGGGTTTTCATTTAACTCTACTGAAGTGAGCATTAAAGCTCATTATAATCTGATTTTTCTGATACCATTCTCTACCCAGATCCTGAACAATGAAATGTCCAGGGACCGCCTGTTATCAGAAGGACCTGGGGTATTCATTTAAAAATGCAAATTCCTGTGACTTAATATTTTCTACATCTTTGGGGGGCAGGCTAGAAATTTAGCATGATTATCAAGTTCCTAAGTTTGTCCTGAATGTCTCCTACAACCTTTAAATCTCTTGCTATGACATTCACACAATAAAATATCATTAATTTGGACACATTCCATCAGGGACATGTGCAGGCTAATCTTTCGTGGCCTACACCCACATGAAATTTGGCATCTTCCATAAAATGATTGTAAGGCAAATCAAGATGGTGAATGTAATTACAGAAGTTATATTTAACTCAATGTGGACCTACTTAATGCCAATTGCAAGTGAATCATATCATTCTGTACCTATCCCTTGAACTTACCACTTAGAAGCATTCTTTAGCTATGATTCTTTTTTTATTTTTTTATTATGTTCAATTATCCAACATACAGTACATCATTAGTTTTTGATGTGTTCAATGATTCATCAGTTGCTATGATTCTTAATTATGCTTTAAATATATTGGAAAGTAGCTAAAAGGCAATATTTTTAAAAGTTCTAGTCAACCAAATTAGACCAGTCTAGTCTGCCTTCTTGTTTTTGAATTAGTGAGATTTCATTATATTGTTTCTATGGAGACATTTTTATAACTTAGTATCATAATATAATTTAAAAGATCTTTAACATTGTTTAAATGTTTTCTCAAGCTCCAAAAACTTTTATTGAGTACCTACTATGTGCTAAGGACTTTGCTTGATATGGAGAATTCAAAGAAGAACAACATGGTTGCAGCTCCATAGCCAGGATGGATTGTACTCTATGGGAATATCAAGGGACTAACACCAAATAACTGTTTGAAGGAGCAAGAGAAGGTATAAGAGAGTGGCATCTGAGCTAGGTTCTTGCTAGGTAAAAAATAAGGAGTAGGTTTTCCAGGGCATTGGATAGAACTGCAAAGGATGGAATCTGAAAAGTGTGGACTAGAGCTTAGGGCAATGAGGAAGATGAGAGAGTGACTGGAGATGGGGTTGGGAAAGTAGGTGTGTGAAGGGTGCTGATGCCATGTTAAAAAGTTTGGCATACATCCTAAGGGCACCAGGGAGTCAGTAGCCTTTTATCATAAGGCCTTGCCCCAAGCCTGGCAATGTCACACAAAATCTGGCAGAGGTCATAAAAGAAACTATATTTCATAAGATAACGTTTCTTGGGTAAGCCAAATCTCCTGTTCATTTTAAAACTTGATTTTATTTGAAACATACCAAAAAGAAGACAAAAGTATCTTTAATAATCCCAACATTCAAAAATATTATAAAGTACAAAGTAAAAGTCTCCCTAATGACTTTTTCCTCCCATCCCTAAATTAAACTGATGGATATTGTTCCTGACCTTTTCCCATGTTTATAGAAATATTTCTATGTTTAAATATGCATACAAACATACCATGCCCTTGCCCCCATGGAATCATGTGCTACATTTATTCATTCATTCAATAAGTACTTACTGAAGGCTTTCTATATACCATGCACTGTTCATGCAACTGAGCACATAACACCAAGAGTTGACATTCTAGAAGGGCAACACTGACAATAAGCACAAGAATGAACATGGTGATTTCAAATAAAGATAAGTGCTAGGCGCTGTGAATTGTGCAAGACTGTTGAATCTCAGATCTGTACCTCTGAAACAAATAATGCAATATATGTTAAGAAAAAAAAAAGAAGAAGAAGAAGAAGAAGGTAGCAGGAGGGGAAGAATGAAGCGGGGGAAATCGGAGGGGTAGACGAACCATGAGAGACGATGGACTCTGAAAAACAAACAGGGTTCTAGAGGGGAGGGGGGTGGGAGGATGGGTTAGCCTGGTGGTGGGTATTTAGGAGGGCACATTCTGCATGGAGCACTGGGTGTTGTGCACAAACAATGAATCATGGAACACTTCATCTAAAACTAATGTTGTAATGTAAGGGGATTAACATAAGAATAAAAAAATTAAAAAAAAAAAAAAAAAAAAAAAGATAAGTGCTAGGAAGACAATTAAAAAACAGAGAGTACAGTATGGTGAGAGAGACTGGAACGTTCTTACGATTGTGAGGTTGGGGGGTGGCTTCTCTTATGGAGGGGATGATCTGAGACTTGGATGATGCTGAGAAGTACAGATGCTAAGGGCAGGCTGCCCCAAAATGGGCCACTTTGGCATGAACATTATTTTCAGTTAAAGGCAATCAAAACCCAGCAAATTCAGGAAAAGCTCTTTATCTTCCCCTCAACTGCCTGCTTATACCAGAAAGAGAGCTATTAATGGTGATTCCTCTTCACCTAAAAAACTTATCTATAAAATAGGGCAACCTTTGTTTTCTAAACATCTCCTCTCACCTTCCTGCTAATGGTCTTTCTCCCCTTTGTGTCCTCATATAAGCATCATGTTGCCTTATGGTTTTTGGAATTTCAGTGTGTGTGTGGATTCCCCCTATGTATGCTATTAAAATTGATTTTCTCCTGTTAATCTGTTTCATGTCAATTTGTTTCTTAGTCCAGCTAGAAGGACCTTAAAGGGAAAAGGAAATTCTTCCTCACTGACAGCATTATCCTGGTCTGGTACCTTCCAACTCCCAGCCCCAGAGGGTCACATTAGAGATTTCTAGATAGTGGTATAGTTACATGACAACGTTTTCTTTAATTTTTTTTGCTTACAAATGAAAAACAAGTCATCAAAGAAAAAGTAGAAGATAAAAGTGTTAAGAAGAAAATTAACAATTTCCTTAAGTCCATCAACCAGAAATAATTACTATTAATATGTCAATATTTTTAATTTATATAATTAAATGTCAATATAATTAATATTTGTAATTTCAATATTTCTTGCATAATTGAGGCTACACTGTATATTGTTTTGTATGTAAGTATAAATTTTTTACATACAAGAGCTCTGTTATCAATTCCAGCAGTGATTCCTGAAGGTCTATATCCATTCCAGACACATGTTTGTTCTTTAAAAACAGGAAATCTACCAATATTTTCAAGTCCAAGAAATAAGATGAGAACACAGTCTGAGTGTCTTGAGGATTCTATTTGTGCCCCCAATCATTTTTTATAACAACTGATCACACTAGTGGATTTTACCTTGATTTCCCAGGTTAAGATTCCATTCTTCTGTAATTTTCTTATATCTCGATTGAACCTGTGACTAAATCTTTTTTCACAAGGAATGCTGCAAATATTGTAGGCATGATAAGACCCACAGATGGGGAAGAGTGAAACCTAGATTACTCCATGTCAAGGTTCACATGGCAACTGCTCTCTGGAAGGAACTTCAGTATCTGTAAACATAGATGATGCCTATAAGGACAGAATCAGCAGGGATGATTCAGGAGGAAAGAGCAGATGGAGTGAGAGTCAACACATTCAGTTTAGAATCTGAACCAAGATAATTCATACAAAGGAAGACAGCCAAGATGTGATGGGGGAAGGGTTAATGAGATAAATCCTAATCTATCAGGCAAAGGAAACAACGTTTTCCATCCAGCTTCGAAAATATAATTACCTAATTTAACAATTGCTTACTTATTAGGGTAAGCAATAACAAGAATAGAGCTCCCTCAGCAGGATATAAAGGGGAACCTGGAGCAGGAAAACTTCCAGATTCAAGGAATACTCTCCTGGAAACCCACCCAGAACCTCCACCCTCTGACACCATGGTTGACTCCTGTTGTGGCTCTGTCTGCTCTGACCAGGGCTGTGGCCAGGAGACCTGCTGCCACCCCAGCTGCTGCCAGACCACCTGCTGCCGCCCCAGCAGCTGTGTGTCCAGCTGCTGCCGCCCCAGTTGCTGCCAGACCACCTGCTGCCACCCCTCTTGCTGTGGTTCCAGCTGCTGTGGGTCCAGCTGCTGCAGGCCTAACTGTTGCATCCCTAGCTGCTGCCGCCCCTCCTGCTGCCAGACCACCTGCTGTAGAACAACTTGCTGCCGCCCCAGCTGCTATCGTGGTTCTTGCTGCTGAACATCCTGCTCTAGACTAAAACTTATTTGCCCCCACCCTTCAGTCTAGGAAGAAAGCATCTAATTTAACAAAACACCTGGCACTTCCTAATGTCATGAACTTACAAACAGACCCATGGACTGATTTAGAAACCTCTAGTCTCTATATTATTTATTCTCTTTTGTAGAAATACCTTATTGCCAGTGAATCAGAATTTATAGTTAGATTCTGCAGTTGTTTTAGGATTCCTAATTCTGATTCCAAATATGAAAGTCTTCAAATGTTCCCCTTCTAGGTTTTTTCTTTTTAATGTTTCTCTATGGAATCCATTTTCATGTAGAATTTCATTTTTTTTTTTTTTAAAGTAGGCTCCACACTGGGCTTGGAGCCCCATGTGGGGCTTGAACTCACCACCCTGAGATCAAGACCTGAGTTAAGATCAAGATCAGACACTTAGCCAAATGAGCAACTCAGGCACCCCATCATGTGGAATTTCTTGAGGTTCCCAAATAAAACTTTTTAGCATTGGAAGGTACTAATATTGCTCATCTCTCATTATTTCTTATTAATGAAATGTTCAATGTATATTGCTTTTTGTACGACCCAGTAGTATATGTTCTCAGGGAACCCTACAACAAAAAATTAAATTGGCATTTGCCAATGAGATTTTTATCCAGACCATAATTCAGTTTCAGCAGAAACAAGAAAAGGTTGAAAGGGAGATATTTTTGAACCTAATATGTATAACATGAGAGCTATGGATTACAACTGCTACCAAAAAAAAGAGTCCTTAGTAAATTATAATCCATGAATTTACTTAAACCAATTTAAATAGAGGCTCCATTTTTCTTTAGGCTAATTTTCCCAAGCTTTTTTATCTGTTCTTCATTGACCACAATGTCACCATCCTAGCAATTTTACTTTTAACATACTGCAACTCATCTCTATTCCTCTAATGTAAGCCAGAATTGAACACATTTTGAGATGTGTTCTGAATGCTCACAGAAGTGAAACTGTATCTTCTTCCTTTTTACATATCACACTTGCATTAATGCATCAGTGTTTCCTTTCAGAGTTTAATGACACTAAGTGTGGACCTGTACTGAGGTTACTATCATGTAAACACCTATGTCTTTTTCATTACAAACTGCTTCAATCTTCTCTTGTAGCAGTCTGGTGGCTATCTGCAGACCAGCAGTTCTTAATCTCTTTTGCTACCCAATACCAGGCATAACATGGGTCATTTTGGTAATAATATTATACCCAGGGAAGAGGTACTGAGGGTAAAAACAACCTTCAGTTGTGTTGGCAGTTCAAATAAATTCTCCCAAGAAATTTAGATATATCTACTCCTCCTCAATCTCATGTGCCATGTTGCATTGGTACCTACTCTTTTAGATCTAAGAAAGGCTCTGAGATTTCAACTTGTTAGATTTAGTCTCTTGTGCAAGGATGTCTAAATCATTTGGAACCATGGTTCTGGCATTCAATATATACAATCTCGCCCAACTTCACGGGCTCCAAATCCTTGATGAACATATTTTATACAAAGACTCTCAACAAAGTTGAGATATCCATGGTTCTGTTCTCAGAAAGGCCAGTCCAAGGAAAGAAATGACTACTCAAAAACCATCCTAAAGTTAAAAATGACATATATTTCAAAGAACATAATTCAAAGACAGGATTTTCCAGTGTTCTCCTCCTTCCCTGGGGTCCCTTGATCCTCAAGGGGAAAAATGTATATAAGGAGCCAATCGATGAACTGGCAGTACCCTCATTTTTTTGAAACACTAGTCAGCTAGTCATTTAGTTGGGAGTTTTGTATCCTTTAAGCTTTTACTCCAACCCTACTATGAATGAATATACAGGTTGATATTGTTTAACCTGGATATTCATCTTTTGTCTCCTTTCTTGGAAATAAAGACCTATAGTGTGAAATCTGATCAACAATTTGAATAATGAAGCAGGAGAATACAAGGCATCTTCAGAGGCCAGCAATTAAAAGAGACAGCAAGATGGGAAGGTATGAATTAGAGTAAAACATGAGGACACTGGGCAGTCTAACTTGGGTTGACAAGTAAAACTTGGAAATAGAGATGAGTCAACATGACCTGATAAAATCAGAAAGATAAGAAATCAAAGTTAGAAGCCCAACAAAGCAGAAGTTGAGGGACCTGAACCTTTAGATACAGCTGGATAGAGAGCTTCTAATTATCTCTGCAGCCAACTGCCCCCAAGAAGTCCTAAAGCTGAGTTCTGGAGAAAAATAAAATACAACCACACATCTGTAAAAGGACCCACAAAACAGCAAGTATGGGCAAGGATGTGGAGAAATCAAAAGCCCTGTATACTGTTGGCTGGGATGCAAGGTAGTGCAGCCATTATGGAAAACAGTATGGGGGGTCCCTAAAAAATGAAAAATAGACCTACTGTGCAAACCAGCAATCCTATTTTGGGTATATATCCAAAAGAAATGAAATCACGATCTTGAGGAGATAACTGCACTCCCATGTTTATTACAGCATTATTCACAATAGCCAAGATATGGAAACAATGCAAATGTCTACTGACAGAAAAATGGATTTAAAATATGTGATATATCCACACAAAGGAATATTACTCAGCCTTAAAAGCTAAGGAAATTCCATGACTGGCAACAATATGGATGGACCTAGAAGACATTAGGCTAAGTGAAGTAAGTCACAGAAGGACAAATAAATACTACATGATTGCACTTCTATGAGGTATCTAAAATACTCAAGTTCACTGGAGCAGAGAATAACATTGTGGTTTCCAGGGGGAATGAGGAAATGGGTAGTTGCTCAATAATATAAAGTTATAATTATACAGGATAAGTTTTAGAGATCTACAGAACACTCTATAGATGCACTCCCCAATGCATCTATAGTTAACAATATAATATGGTGCATTAAAAAACGTATTAAGAGGGTAGATCACATGCTAAGTGTTCTTACCATACACTATACACAGACCAAGAGGACAAAAAAGTATTTTGGAGATGACAGATAATATATATTACCTCAACTGTGGTGTTGCTATTATGGTGTATGCATATGTCCAAACTCAACAAAATGTATATATTAGAACTATGCAGTATTAAAACTGTGTGTTTTAAGTATAACTTAATAAACCTGAAAGAAAACAAGACACATCAAAATTTGTGCCCTAGCTTTACTCCTTGGAACAGTTATTTGTTTCCCATCAGAAAGCCTAGGTGGTAGGCCATGAATCACACTGGGGAGGGGGGGTGAACTAATAATAATATTTTCACACCAGCCATTCCCTATTTCACATTCAAAACTTCCCGGCCCAAATGACCCACAATAAATGAGCCATTAGACTGAAATGCACCCTTATACACCCAGGTCAGAAAAAGAATATGGGCCCATTGGAACCATTATACCCAAAGGGTTGGCATGATATACTCAGGAACTCAGACTACCACATATAACTTATCTAAAGGCAAAAATCAGGTGATAGCTTTCTTTCAGGTAGCTAAAGAAAGACACAACTTCAGAGATGATTCAGGAAGAGCTGACAGGATGAATCATATATCATGAAAACAAAATGTTTCCATCCACCTTCAAAAGTTTAACAAAGAAAACAAACTTGGCTAATTTGATAAGTATCTATTTAATAGGACAAACAATGAAAAGGAAATATTCCTGCATGTTATAATACGAGACAAAGGAAGGTATAATAGGAAAGCTGGGCATAAATATTTCCAAACTTCAAAACCCAAGCTCGTGGACATCAACTGAGAACCTCCACCCTCTGACACCATGGTCAACTCCTGTTGTGGCTCCATCTGCTCTGACCAGGGCTGTGGCCAGGAGACCTGCTGCCACCCCAGCGGCTGCCACACCACCTGCTGCAGGACCACCTGCTGCCGCCCCAGCTGTTGCTAGACCACCTACTGCTGCCCAACCTGCTCTAGTGCTTCTGCAGCTGAGTATCCTGGCCCGCACCCCGCTGTGTCTTTCATCAACCAATTTTCTTCAGGTAGTCCAACTGTGAGCTGAATCATGAGAGGCCAACTGTCAAACCTCAGTTCCGGCGGACTTTTCAACTGAGTTGTCCTCCAGATATACTCCCCCACCACCAACGCCCTCCTCCCTGCCTCCTTCTTACTAGCTCCCTCCCAAGGGAATACAGAGCTTGAATTTTCTCTGAGATCTCTCAACCAGCATGTCATCCCAATCGCAACTTTGGCTCCTGCCAGGTTTCCTCCTATGGAGATGAGGCTGTATCTTAAATAAATCTTAAAGTCTCCAGGCATACAGATCCGAAGGGCATCGTGTCTCATTATTTTTCCCTCATGAACTGGTATCCTTAGCTGTCGATCGTAGTTCTGGTGTTCCCTGCAGAAAGAGGAGTCCGCAACAGATGACCTTAGGATTTCCACCTCTACCCCCTCAACACTCCCCATGCTGACATTGACCCTGGTTGTTTACAGCAGGCACCTGGAGCTCTCTGCTGAGGCTTTGTCCAGATGAGGGAGGAAGCTCTCGGCAGGCCAGAGGTAGGGAAAGTAAGTCTCCAGGAGAAGTCCTCCACCAATGGGCAGCACTTGGTGGGTAAGTGCTCTAGCCTCTTTCCCCTCGAGTGGGGCGTGTGAGACCAGAGGCCCTCAGCCAGGACTGAACCCCAGGCGCCTACAGGAGTCATCTGCTCTTGAAATCATTCTGGATTGGCTTCCACCCCTTCCCTGGATCACTTCTCGGGTTCCCTACAGCCCTTCTTGAGATCGCCTCCCAAACAAACTGCTTGCTCTCAAACCTCTGGTTTTAGACTCTGCCCGTGACGTCACCCTAACACCAGTGTTCCGAGTCTCAGGATCAGCGTCTTCAAAACATTTCCATACAATAGGAATGGTAAAAATGATGCCAGTCAACTCTTGAACTTATTCTCCACTGAAGCACTTAAATTTTTTCCTAGTATGCTCTTTCTTCTTACAGTTTCTGCACACTTGGTTTTAGACTATTAGCCTCCAATTTTTAAAACATCCTTCTCTATCCTCAGGGACAGGACACGCTCCCGTGAGTAACACAGCTCACCATGTTAGGAACTGTCTCCCTAAAGGAGGCCTGTTTAAGGGGAACACTCCCAAACTGTGACTCTTACATTGCATTCAAAAATCCAGAGACTAAAACAGGATGTTGAAAGAAGAGCTCTCAGGAGAAATAGGTAACAAACGGAAGGAAACAAAACAGGGGTCTAAAAGGAACGAATGCAAAATGTGGTTCCAGTTCAATTCTACCCTCACGTTCTGACCCCACAGGTGAGGGGTGTGGACTGTGTTACAGACCTGCTCCTCTTAGAGGCAAGGGGGTTGGGCTTATGTACTCCTACATCACTTATCACTACCTGTGCACAACCCTTGGGGGGTAGAAATGATGGAGGGGGCAGACTTCCGGGTGTGGTACACCCCTAGGCCGAGAGACAATTACCTGCAGAACAGTGTGGGTGAACAGTGTGAGCCTCGAGTAGTCCATACTCTGCACTGGCGTGTGGATCAGGGTATTTATGGAAAGGGGATCCAGATGAATATCACATATGTACCCCCTAGCTCTGCTCATGTCTATGGATTGCTCTCATTAGCCTCACTCCATGTGGCTTGCCACAAATTCTAGAAAAACCCTCAAGAGGGGAGTTAGTGCGTGGCTCCTCTGCTCCTTTACCTGACTTGCCTGGGGCACTGACCTCCATCCCCACCCCTGAGAGTCCTGAGCCCATGGTTCCTCTGTCCTCTTCAGGCTATACTACTCGCTCATCAGCGGTTGATACTGAGAATAGGATACCAAGAATGCCCCTACACATCACCTCGGTGCTAAGCATCCTCCTTATGGCTCCCATAGCTCCCTTCTTTGCTTGATAATTTCATGGCACTAGAAAACCAACGGGATAAGGGGGCAGCCAGAGTTTTAATACCAATCAGAATTTTACCATGTCCCCCTCGAACTAGCTTTCGTTTCTTACAGCCATGACCCCTAGATGCACACAGCCAACAATTATGGTAGAGGGAGGCACAAATTCCCCCAAATGGATCACCGCGATGAAGATCATGGGGAAACTTCTCCTTTCACTCCAACCTCCAGATCAATGTATTCAAACAAGGGCCATGAAAGACTCTGGATATTCTGCAGTCCGTTCAACTCAGATCCCATGTCCAACAGCCTGCCAACGTAGGAGTATTCCAGCTTCCCCTGGGTCAATGGCTATAGATTTTGGGGCAAGGACTAAGGAAATTCTGTGATATACACTTGCTGTGATCCTTCATCCAAGAACACTGGTCTCTCCATTGATGGGTTAATGGGTCTGAGAACAGCCTGAGGTCTACAAACTGTGTCAGGGATCACGACCTTCCATTGGGATCAATGACCTCAGCCTTTGTGTTTTTATTCTTAAGCTCTTTTAAATACACCAGTGCATGTGCACGGGCGCACGCACACACAGGAACACACACACACACACACAAAGGTGCACCCTATTTGGCTGTCTATATCCTGATTTCCTTATTTACTTTTTTGCTTATTTATTATTGATTGATTGATTACAGGGGGGTGGGGAGAGAGACCGAGTACGGGTGGGGTGAGGGAGAAGCAGACTCCCCACTGAGCACGGAGCCCAACATGGGGCCTGATCCTGGCACTTGGGACCATGACCTGAGCCGAAGGCAGATGCTTAACCGACTGAGCCAGCCAGGTGCCCCCCGGATGCCTATATCCTATTAAGAGGGACACCATGCTCTATTATCCATACCGTAAGGTCCCTGAAGGTTCCACATCATTCTGCCCCCTTGTCATTCCAATCTTGTTGCCCATCACATAATCATAACCACATTACTTCGTAGAGTTAAATGCTGCCACCTGGACTCTGCCACTCAGGGATATGATCATCCCCGTTATTCCTAGGGAGCATATTCCCGCGGACACAGCAATCCCAACACAACCTCTGACTACAGAGAATAGGCACTACTATCTCAGTGACCCTGCTGACACTGGTACTTGATGATTCCTTAACATCTTCGTAAACAGAGTGCCCCCAGATCTCTCCTAGGGAACATAGGCGGCTTGGGCTTTCTGGCTTTATGACTACATCTATTTTAGCACTTCTACTTCTCTGCACTTTTCAATTCCCCCTTTCTCACCCGTGTGTGCTGTGGTCCTAGATACATCCGTACTGGTTATCCACTCTTACGCAATATTACCTCAAAATTCAGCAGCTCAAAGCAACACTCATTTCTTAGCTTAGTTTCTATTTCACAGGGTTGCACGCAAGGCGCTGCCTGGCACTGCACTGGTCTCAGGGGAGGTCTCGACTGGGGAAGAAGCCACTGCTCACTTCACTTACGTGCTCACTGGCAGGATTCAGTTCCTTGGGGACCACGAGAGTGAGGACCTTGCTTCCTTGCTGGCCGCTGAATGGAGATTGTGCTCAGTTCTCTGCTGCGAGGATCCCTCCCACATCGTACCTGGCTTCATCAAAGCCAGTGAGAGAGAGAGAAAGGGTTGGCTTTAAGATGAAAGTCACAGTCTTTTGTAACACAACCCCTTGATGTTGCCATCTGCCATGGTTTAGAAGCAAGTGACTCGAGGGGATGGAGATAGATGAGGGGATGGACATATAGGAGACCATGAACACCAAGAGGTGGAAAGCAACTTGAAGGCCATCTTGGAGGCTGCCTACCAGAACTCTTACATAATATTGAGTGAAAGAATCAAAACACAGTCCTGGTAAGACTTCCCTTTAAAAAAATCAGAAACACATAAAACAAAACTATATAGTTTAGGCATGCATACCTAGCTAATAAAACCCTAAGGAAAATAAATGAAAAGGTTACTTGAATAATCAGCATGGTAATCATCTGTAGGGTGGAAAAAGGATTGTGCTCAAGAAAAGACATATCATATCGAGAGCCTTCTTGGGCGCAACAATGTTCTATTTCTTGACTCAAGCTTTGGGTATGCAAATATTTGCTCCATAACTATGTTTTATCTTATGCTTGTAGAGTTGATATGCTTTTCAGTTATGTGCATTTTTCATCATCTGAAAGAATTTTTAAAAATTTAGGGTGCACTGAAATGCATACTCTATTTAAGATTTAAAAGGAAAGGTTAGCTTAAGGAATGGATGGTCACCCTACCATGAAATTTAATGCTAAGAGTTAAAATAAGACTTGGTCCTTCACTAGTACAGCACTGATTGAACTAGTGATATATGCATCAACATTAGTGATCCTTACAGGCAGAAGCCAAGTTAATGGTGCCAAACCAAAGAGAAATTCCATATGCTGTATGAATAGTGTACAAAAACACACACACACACACGACACAGACATAGATGTAGAGTCTGCCGGATGTTCTAGATCAAAAGAGATCTATGGTAAAGAAAACATAATGAAGCAGCAATTGCCACTAAGGCTATGGCGCACTTTACTAAGGGACGAGTGGGGACTCTCTGGTATAATGGAAATGTTCTATCTTGATAGATGTGGGGATTACACGGATGGGCTTCTGTGTATCAAAATTTGTCACTATGGAGGACTACCCGTAGGATTTTTTCAATTTCAATGTGTGTAAATTCCACCCAAACTATAAAATCAATCATCAAATGTAAACAAGAAAACGTGACTAAATTATTTACTTATGAATAAACCTACGTCTTTACCAAATTGTCATCGTGGCTAATTCGCCTTAAACACATTTCTTTTGGTTAAATTACACTACTATGAGCTCTTTTGATGTTTCTTTACATAGTATATTGCAGTTGTTTGTATGTGTGTGGGGGGGCAGTGGGGGATGCGGGGGTGCTTTCTGTAATCGAAAAGGAACAGGGAGGAACTTGATAGAGGCACTTCCTCAAAGCATGAATGAACAGAAGAAAGGAGTAGGTCTCTAAAGTGTGGCCCCTGGGTCTTCAGCATCAACAGCATCTGGGTACTCGTTAGCAATGCCAGACCTCAGGTTCCCTGTGTAATCAGAAGCTGTAGCATTTGTCCCGACATACTTAATAGGCCCTTTGGATGACCTGCGGCATGCTAAAGTTGGACTATCACTAAGTGGGGTAGACGGAGAAATAGGAACTAAATGAAGTTACATTGACTAAGATCCACTCACATTTCAAATGGATCCCCCCAAAAAACATGTGCTATAGATTTCCCAGCTCTGCAGATAAATTCTGTGGAGAGGCACCTTCTGAGCATTTGCTTTTTGCTCCGTTGAAGAGTATTTTTAATCAAGGAGGAGATAAGAATAAAAATGAGGCTAAGTTTTTCGGAATCTAAAGACCACCCAGAGAAATGCAACACAAAAATATGTGACGGCAAAGTTAACACTTAATGAACTACGAATCAGGGCAGTGACCGGAACCATACAGATAATGAATGGCCTGCCACGGTTTTAGGGTAGACAACGTGATCCAAAGACAGAAACGCCCAAGAAAACCCATTCCAGTGGCAGAGGTCAGCAACATCACACACACGTAGACAGCGGTCCCCTTCCTCATTGCTCAACAATGACCCATGAAACAGGGCCTCTTCCTCTTGTCTCATGCCACTTCCCACATGCCACACTTATGCACGTGGGATTTCCTCCCCGCTGATCATTGGAAGAAATGCACGACCAGAGATATGTTGGCCCTGATCCCATCCTGCTAGGGGATACAGGAGGGGAGAGGAAGAAATGTAATTGCAAATGCCACCTATCACATAACGGCCCTCTGCGGAGGAAGAGGAGGAGAGAGAGGTCCAGAAGATGCCGGTGGGTATGAGTCAGGAGGAAAAGCAGACCAGATGGAATGTATCACATCTAGAAAAGAAAATGTGTTTCCCATGAGTTTACACCATTACATAGACAAACACTATTGTGTCTCTGACAATTACTTAAATATTCGGTAAACAACAACAAGGAAGACGTGTGGACAAATCACCCTGGTCGGGCAGTATATAGAGGCCATGGCCCAAGGAGCCTTCCAAACTCAAGACCTTCGCTTTCCTGGAAACCCACCCAGAACCTCCACCCTCTGACACCATGGTCAACTCCTGTTGTGGCTCCGTCTGCTCTGACCAGGGCTGTGGCCAGGAGACCTGCTGCCACCCCAGCTGCTGCCAGACCACCTGCTGCAGGACCACCTGCTGCCGCCCCAGCTGCTGCGTGTCCAGCTGCTGCCGCCCCTCCTGCTGTGGTCCCAGCTGCTGTGGCTCCAGCTGCTGCAGGCCCAGCTGCTGCATCTCTAGTTGCTGCCGCCCCACCTGCTGCCAGACCACCTGCTGCAGGACCACCTGCTGCCGCCCCTCCTGCTGTGGCTCCAGCTGCTGCCGCCCCTCCTGCTGCATCTCTAGCTGCTGCCGCCCCGCCTGCTGTGGCCCCACCTGCTGTGGCTCCAGCTGCTGCAGGCCCAGCTGCTGCATCTCTAGCTGCTGCCGCCCCACCTGCTGCCAGACCACCTGCTGCAGGACCACCTGCTGCCGCCCCAGCTGTTGCTAGACCACCTGCTGCTGCCCAACCTGCTCTAGTGCTTCTGCAGCTGAGTATCCTGGCCCGCACCCCGCTGTGTCTTTCATCAACCAATCTTCTTCAGGTAGTCCAACTGTGAGCTGAATCATGAGAGGCCAACTGTCAAACCTCAGTTCCGGCGGACTTTTCAACTGAGTTGGCCTCCAGATATACTCCCCCACCACCAACGCCCTCCTCCCCGCCTCCTTCTTACTAGCTCCCTCCCAAGGAAATACAGAGCTTGAATTTTCTCTGAGATCTCTCAACCAGCATGTCATCCCAATCACACCTTTCGTTCCTGCCAGGTTTCCTCCTATGGAGATGAGGCTGTATCTTAAATAAATCTTAAAGTCTCCAGGCATACAGATCCGAAGGGCATCGTGTCTCATTATTTCTCCCTCATGAACTGTTATCCTTAGCTGTCGATCGTAGTTCTGGTGTTCCCTGCAGAAAGAGGAGTCCGCAGCAGATGACCTTAGGATTTCCACCTCTACCCCCTCAGCACTCCCCGTGCTGACATTGACCCTGGTTGTTTACAGCAGGCACCTGGAGCTCTCTGCTGAGGCTTTGTCCAGATGAGGGAGGAAGCTCTCGGCAGGCCAGAGGTAGGGAAAGTAAGTCTCCAGGAGAAGTCCTCCACCAATGGGCAGCACTTGGTGGGTAAGTGCTCTAGCCTCTTTCCCCTCGAGTGGGGCGTGTGAGACCAGAGGCCCTCAGCCAGGACTGAACCCCAGGCGCCTACAGGAGTCATCTGCTCTTGAAATCATTCTGGATTGGCTTCCACCCCTTCCCTGGATCACTTCTAGGGTTCCCTACAGCCCTTCTTGAGATCGCCTCCCAAACAAACTGCTTGCTCTCAAACCTCTGGTTTTAGACTCTGCCCGTGACGTCACCCTAACACCAGTGTTCCGAATCTCAGGATCAGCGTCTTCAAAACATTTCCATACAGTAGGAATGGTAACAATGATGCCAGCCAACTCTTGAACTTATTCTCCACTGAAGCACTGAATCTTTTCCTAGTATGCTCTTTCTTCTTACAGTTTCTGCACACTTGGTTTTAGACTATTAGCCTCCAATTTTTAAAACATCCTTCTCTATCCTCAGGGACAGGACACGCTCCCGTGAGTAACACAGCTCACCATGTTAGGAACTGTCTCCCTAAAGGAGGCCTGTTTAAGGGGAACACTCCCAAACTGTGACTCTTACATTGCATTCAAAAATCCAGAGACTAAAACAGGATGTTGAAGGAAGAGCTCTCAGGAGAAATCAGTAACAAACGGAAGGAAACAAAACAGGGGCCTAAAAGGAACGAATGCAAAATGTGGTTCCAGTTCAATTCTACCCTCACGTTCTGACCCCACAGGTGAGGGGTGTAGACTGTGTTACAGGCCTGCTCCTCTTGGAGGCAAGGGGGTTGGGCCTATGTACTCCTACATCACTTTTCACTACCTGTGCACAACCCTTGGGGGGTAGAAATGATGGAGGGGGCAGACTTCTGGGTGTGGTCCAACCCTAGGCCGAGAGTCAATTACCTGCAGAACAGTGTGGGTGAACAGTGTGAGCCACGAGTAGTCCGTACTCTGCACTGGCGTGTGGATCAGGGCATTTATGGAAAGGGGATCCAGATGAATATCACATATGTACCCCCTAGCTCTGCTCATGTCTATGGATTGCTCTCATTAGCCTCACTCCATGTGGCTTGCCACAAATTCTAGAAAAACCCTCAAGAGGGGAGTTAGTGCGTGGCTCCTCTGCTCCTTTACCTGACTTGCCTGGGGCACTGACCTCCATCCCCACCCCTGAGAGTCCTGAGCCCATGGTTCCTCTGTCCTCTTCAGGCTATACTACTCGCTCATCAGCGGTTGATACTGGGAATAGGATACCAAGAATGCCCCTACACATCACCTCGATGCCAAGCATCCTCCTTATGGCTCCCATAGCTCCCTTCTTTGCTTGATGATTTCATGGCACTAGAAACCCAACGGGATAAGGGGGCAGCCAGAGTTTTAATACCAATCAGAATTTTACCATGTCCCCCTCGAACTAGCTTTCGTCTCTTACAGCCATGACCCCTAGATGCACACAGCCAACAATTATGGTAGAGGGAGGCACAAATTCCCCCAAATGGATCACCGCGATGAAGATCATGGGGAAACTTCTCCTTTCACTCCAACCTCCAGATCAATGTATTCAAACAAGGGCCATGAAAGACTCTGGATATCCTGCAGTCCGTTCAACTCAGATCCCATGTACAACAGCCTGCCAACGTAGGAGTATTCCAGCTTCCCCTGGGTCAATGGCTATAGATTTTGGGGCAAGGACTAAGGAAATTCTGTGATATACACTTGCTGTGATCCTTCATCCAAGAACACTGGTCTCTCCATTGATGGGTTAATGGGTCTGAGAACAGCCTGAGGTCTACAAACTGTGTCAGGGATCACGACCTTCCATTGGGATCAATGACCTCAGCCTTTGTGTTTATATTCTTAAGCTCTTTTAAATACACCAGTGCATGTGGGCGGGCACACGCACGCACATGCACACACACACACACACACACACACACAAAGGTGCACCCTATTTGGCTGTCTATATCCTGATTTCCTTATTTACTTTTTTGCTTATTTATTATTGATTGATTGATTACAGGGGGGTGGGCAGAGAGACCGAGTACGGGTGGGGTGAGGGAGAAGCAGACTCCCCACTGAGCACGGAGCCCAACATGGGGCTCGATCCTGGCACTCTGGGACCATGACCTGAGCCGAAGGCAGATGCTTAACCGACTGAGCCAGCCAGGTGCCCCCCGGATGCCTATATCCTATTAAGAGGGACACCATGCTCTATTATCCATACCGTAAGGTCCCTGAGGGTTCCACATCATTCTGCCCCCTTGTCATTCCAATCTTGCTGCCCATCACATAATCATAACCACATTACTTCGTAGAGTTAAATGCTGCCACCTGGACTCTGCCACTCAGGGATATGATCATCCCCGTTATTCCTAGGGAGCATATTCCCGCGGACACAGCAATCCCAACACAACCTCTGACTACAGAGAATAGGCACTACTATCTCAGTGACCCTGCTGACACTGGTACTTGATGATTCCTTAACATCTTCGTAAACAGAGTGCCCCCAGATCTCTCCTAGGGAACATAGGCGGCTTGGGCTTTCTGGCTTTATGACTACATCTATTTTAGCACTTCTACTTCTCTGCACTTTTCAATTCCCCCTTTCTCACCCGTGTGTGCTGTGGTCCTAGATACATCCGTACTGGTTATCCACTCTTACGCAATATTACCTCAAAATTCAGCAGCTCAAAGCAACACTCATTTCTTAGCTTAGTTTCTATTTCACAGGGTTGCACGCAAGGCGCTGCCTGGCACTGCACTGGTCTCAGGGGAGGTCTCGACTGGGGAAGAAGCCACTGCTCACTTCACTTACGTGCTCACTGGCAGGATTCAGTTCCTTGCGGACCACGAGAGTGAGGACCTTGCTTCCTTGCTGGCCGCTGAATGGAGATTGTGCTCAGTTCTCTGCTGCGAGGATCCCTCCCACATCGTACCTGGCTTCATCAAAGCCAGTGAGAGAGAGAGAAAGGGTTGGCTTTAAGATGAAAGTCACAGTCTTTTGTAACACAACCCCTTGATGTTGCCATCTGCCATGGTTTAGAAGCAAGTGACTCGAGGGGATGGAGATAGATGAGGGGATGGAGATAGATGAGACCATGAACACCAAGAGGTGGAAAGCAACTTGTAGGCCATCTTGGAGGCTGCCTACCAGAACTCTTACATAATATTGAGTGAAAGAATCAAAACACAGTCCTGGTAAGACTTCCCTTTAAAACTATCAGAAACACATAAAACAAAACTATATAGTTTAGGCATGCATACCTAGCTAATAAAACCCTAAGGAAAATAAATGAAAAGGTTACTTGAAAAATCAGCATGGTAATCATCTGTAGGGTGGAAAAAGGATTGTGCTCAAGAAAAGACATATCATATCGAGAGCCTTCTTGGGCGCAACAATGTTCTATTTCTTGACTCAAGCTTTGGGTATGCAAATATTTGCTCCATAACTATGTTTTATCTTATGCTTGTAGAGTTGATATGCTTTTCAGTTATGTGCATTTTTCATCATCTGGAAGAATTTTTAAAAATTTAGGGTGCACTGAAATGCATACTCTATTTAAGATTTAAAAGGAAAGGTTAGCTTAAGGAATGGATGGTCACCCTACCATGAAATTTAATGCTAACAGTTAAAATAAGACTTGGTACTTCACTAGTACAGCACTGACTGAACTAGTGATATATGCATCAACATTAGTGATCCTTACAGGCAGAAGCCAAGTTAATGGTGCCAAACCAAAGAGAAATTCCATATGCTGTATGAATAGTGTACAAAAACACACACACACACACGACACAGACATAGATGTAGAGTCTGCCGGATGTTCTAGATCAAAAGAGATCTATGGTAAAAGAAAACATAATGAAGCAGCAATTGCCACTAAGGCTATGGCGCAGTTTACTAAGGGACGAGTGGGGACTCTCTGGTATAATGGAAATGTTCTATCATGATAGATGTGGGGATTACACGGATGGGCTTCTGTGTATCAAAATTTGTCACTATGGAGGACTACCCGTAGGATTTTTTCAATTTCAATGTGTGTAAATTCCACCCAAACTATAAAATCAATCATCAAATGTAAACAAGAAAACGTGACTAAATTATTTACTTATGAATAAACCTACGTCTTTACCAAATTCTCATCGTGGCTAATTCGCCTTCCACACATTCCTTTTGGTTAAATTACACTACTATGAGCTCTTTTGATGTTTCTTTACATAGTATATTGCAGTTGTTTGTATGTGTGTGGGGGGGCAGTGGGGGATGCGGGGGTGCTTTCTGTAATCGAAAAGGAACAGGGAGGAACTTGATAGAGGCACTTCCTCAAAGCATGAATGAACAGAAGAAAGGAGTAGGTCTCTAAAGTGTGGCCCCTGGGCCTTCAGCATCAACAGCATCTGGGTACTCGTTAGCAATGCCAGACCTCAGGTTCCCTGTGTAATCAGAAGCTGTAGCATTTGTCCCGACATACTTAATAGGCCCTTTGGATGACCTGCGGCATGCTAAAGTTGGACTATCACTAAGTGGGGTAGACGGAGAAATAGGAACTAAATGAAGTTACATTGACTAAGATCCACTCACATTTCAAATGGATCCCCCCAAAAAACATGTGCTATAGATTTCCCAGCTCTGCAGATAAATTCTGTGGAGAGGCACCTTCTGAGCATTTGCTTTTTGCTCCGTTGAAGAGTATTTTTAATCAAGGAGGAGATAAGAATAAAAATGAGGCTAAGTTTTTCGGAATCTAAAGACCACCCAGAGAAATGCAACACAAAAATATGTGACGGCAAAGTTAACACTTAATGAACTACGAATCAGGGCAGTGACCGGAACCATACAGATAATGAATGGCCTGCCACGGTTTTAGGGTAGACAACGTGATCCAAAGACAGAAACGCCCAAGAAAACCCATTCCAGTGGCAGAGGTCAGCAACATCACACACACGTAGACAGCGGTCCCCTTCCTCATTGCTCAACAATGACCCATGAAACAGGGCCTCTTCCTCTTGTCTCATGCCACTTCCCACATGCCACACTTATGCACGTGGGATTTCCTCCCCGCTGATCATTGGAAGAAATGCACGACCAGAGATATGTTGGCCCTGATCCCATCCTGCTAGGGGATACAGGAGGGGAGAGGAAGAAATGTAATTGCAAATGCCACCTATCACATAACGGCCCTCTGCGGAGGAAGAGGAGGAGAGAGAGGTCCAGAAGATGCCGGTGGGTATGAGTCAGGAGGAAAAGCAGACCAGATGGAATGTATCACATCTAGAAAAGAAAATGTGTTTCCCATGAGTTTACACCATTACATAGACAAACACTATTGTGTCTCTGACAATTACTTAAATATTCGGTAAACAACAACAAGGAAGACGTGTGGACAAATCACCCTGGTCGGGCAGTATATAGAGGCCATGGCCCAAGGAGCCTTCCAAACTCAAGACCTTCGCTTTCCTGGAAACCCACCCAGAACCTCCACCCTCTGACACCATGGTCAACTCCTGTTGTGGCTCCGTCTGCTCTGACCAGGGCTGTGGCCAGGAGACCTGCTGCCACCCCAGCTGCTGCCAGACCACCTGCTGCAGGACCACCTGCTGCCGCCCCAGCTGCTGCGTGTCCAGCTGCTGCCGCCCCTCCTGCTGTGGTCCCAGCTGCTGTGGCTCCAGCTGCTGCAGGCCCAGCTGCTGCATCTCTAGTTGCTGCCGCCCCACCTGCTGCCAGACCACCTGCTGCAGGACCACCTGCTGCCGCCCCTCCTGCTGTGGCTCCAGCTGCTGCCGCCCCTCCTGCTGCATCTCTAGCTGCTGCCGCCCCGCCTGCTGTGGCCCCACCTGCTGTGGCTCCAGCTGCTGCAGGCCCAGCTGCTGCATCTCTAGCTGCTGCCGCCCCACCTGCTGCCAGACCACCTGCTGCAGGACCACCTGCTGCCGCCCCAGCTGTTGCTAGACCACCTGCTGCTGCCCAACCTGCTCTAGTGCTTCTGCAGCTGAGTATCCTGGCCCGCACCCCGCTGTGTCTTTCATCAACCAATCTTCTTCAGGTAGTCCAACTGTGAGCTGAATCATGAGAGGCCAACTGTCAAACCTCAGTTCCGGCGGACTTTTCAACTGAGTTGGCCTCCAGATATACTCCCCCACCACCAACGCCCTCCTCCCCGCCTCCTTCTTACTAGCTCCCTCCCAAGGAAATACAGAGCTTGAATTTTCTCTGAGATCTCTCAACCAGCATGTCATCCCAATCACACCTTTCGTTCCTGCCAGGTTTCCTCCTATGGAGATGAGGCTGTATCTTAAATAAATCTTAAAGTCTCCAGGCATACAGATCCGAAGGGCATCGTGTCTCATTATTTCTCCCTCATGAACTGTTATCCTTAGCTGTCGATCGTAGTTCTGGTGTTCCCTGCAGAAAGAGGAGTCCGCAGCAGATGACCTTAGGATTTCCACCTCTACCCCCTCAGCACTCCCCGTGCTGACATTGACCCTGGTTGTTTACAGCAGGCACCTGGAGCTCTCTGCTGAGGCTTTGTCCAGATGAGGGAGGAAGCTCTCGGCAGGCCAGAGGTAGGGAAAGTAAGTCTCCAGGAGAAGTCCTCCACCAATGGGCAGCACTTGGTGGGTAAGTGCTCTAGCCTCTTTCCCCTCGAGTGGGGCGTGTGAGACCAGAGGCCCTCAGCCAGGACTGAACCCCAGGCGCCTACAGGAGTCATCTGCTCTTGAAATCATTCTGGATTGGCTTCCACCCCTTCCCTGGATCACTTCTCGGGTTCCCTACAGCCCTTCTTGAGATCGCCTCCCAAACAAACTGCTTGCTCTCAAACCTCTGGTTTTAGACTCTGCCCGTGACGTCACCCTAACACCAGTGTTCCGAATCTCAGGATCAGCGTCTTCAAAACATTTCCATACAGTAGGAATGGTAACAATGATGCCAGCCAACTCTTGAACTTATTCTCCACTGAAGCACTGAATCTTTTCCTAGTATGCTCTTTCTTCTTACAGTTTCTGCACACTTGGTTTTAGACTATTAGCCTCCAATTTTTAAAACATCCTTCTCTATCCTCAGGGACAGGACACGCTCCCGTGAGTAACACAGCTCACCATGTTAGGAACTGTCTCCCTAAAGGAGGCCTGTTTAAGGGGAACACTCCCAAACTGTGACTCTTACATTGCATTCAAAAATCCAGAGACTAAAACAGGATGTTGAAGGAAGAGCTCTCAGGAGAAATCAGTAACAAACGGAAGGAAACAAAACAGGGGCCTAAAAGGAACGAATGCAAAATGTGGTTCCAGTTCAATTCTACCCTCACGTTCTGACCCCACAGGTGAGGGGTGTAGACTGTGTTACAGGCCTGCTCCTCTTGGAGGCAAGGGGGTTGGGCCTATGTACTCCTACATCACTTTTCACTACCTGTGCACAACCCTTGGGGGGTAGAAATGATGGAGGGGGCAGACTTCTGGGTGTGGTCCAACCCTAGGCCGAGAGTCAATTACCTGCAGAACAGTGTGGGTGAACAGTGTGAGCCACGAGTAGTCCGTACTCTGCACTGGCGTGTGGATCAGGGCATTTATGGAAAGGGGATCCAGATGAATATCACATATGTACCCCCTAGCTCTGCTCATGTCTATGGATTGCTCTCATTAGCCTCACTCCATGTGGCTTGCCACAAATTCTAGAAAAACCCTCAAGAGGGGAGTTAGTGCGTGGCTCCTCTGCTCCTTTACCTGACTTGCCTGGGGCACTGACCTCCATCCCCACCCCTGAGAGTCCTGAGCCCATGGTTCCTCTGTCCTCTTCAGGCTATACTACTCGCTCATCAGCGGTTGATACTGGGAATAGGATACCAAGAATGCCCCTACACATCACCTCGATGCCAAGCATCCTCCTTATGGCTCCCATAGCTCCCTTCTTTGCTTGATGATTTCATGGCACTAGAAACCCAACGGGATAAGGGGGCAGCCAGAGTTTTAATACCAATCAGAATTTTACCATGTCCCCCTCGAACTAGCTTTCGTCTCTTACAGCCATGACCCCTAGATGCACACAGCCAACAATTATGGTAGAGGGAGGCACAAATTCCCCCAAATGGATCACCGCGATGAAGATCATGGGGAAACTTCTCCTTTCACTCCAACCTCCAGATCAATGTATTCAAACAAGGGCCATGAAAGACTCTGGATATCCTGCAGTCCGTTCAACTCAGATCCCATGTACAACAGCCTGCCAACGTAGGAGTATTCCAGCTTCCCCTGGGTCAATGGCTATAGATTTTGGGGCAAGGACTAAGGAAATTCTGTGATATACACTTGCTGTGATCCTTCATCCAAGAACACTGGTCTCTCCATTGATGGGTTAATGGGTCTGAGAACAGCCTGAGGTCTACAAACTGTGTCAGGGATCACGACCTTCCATTGGGATCAATGACCTCAGCCTTTGTGTTTATATTCTTAAGCTCTTTTAAATACACCAGTGCATGTGGGCGGGCACACGCACGCACATGCACACACACACACACACACACACACAAAGGTGCACCCTATTTGGCTGTCTATATCCTGATTTCCTTATTTACTTTTTTGCTTATTTATTATTGATTGATTGATTACAGGGGGGTGGGCAGAGAGACCGAGTACGGGTGGGGTGAGGGAGAAGCAGACTCCCCACTGAGCACGGAGCCCAACATGGGGCTCGATCCTGGCACTCTGGGACCATGACCTGAGCCGAAGGCAGATGCTTAACCGACTGAGCCAGCCAGGTGCCCCCCGGATGCCTATATCCTATTAAGAGGGACACCATGCTCTATTATCCATACCGTAAGGTCCCTGAGGGTTCCACATCATTCTGCCCCCTTGTCATTCCAATCTTGCTGCCCATCACATAATCATAACCACATTACTTCGTAGAGTTAAATGCTGCCACCTGGACTCTGCCACTCAGGGATATGATCATCCCCGTTATTCCTAGGGAGCATATTCCCGCGGACACAGCAATCCCAACACAACCTCTGACTACAGAGAATAGGCACTACTATCTCAGTGACCCTGCTGACACTGGTACTTGATGATTCCTTAACATCTTCGTAAACAGAGTGCCCCCAGATCTCTCCTAGGGAACATAGGCGGCTTGGGCTTTCTGGCTTTATGACTACATCTATTTTAGCACTTCTACTTCTCTGCACTTTTCAATTCCCCCTTTCTCACCCGTGTGTGCTGTGGTCCTAGATACATCCGTACTGGTTATCCACTCTTACGCAATATTACCTCAAAATTCAGCAGCTCAAAGCAACACTCATTTCTTAGCTTAGTTTCTATTTCACAGGGTTGCACGCAAGGCGCTGCCTGGCACTGCACTGGTCTCAGGGGAGGTCTCGACTGGGGAAGAAGCCACTGCTCACTTCACTTACGTGCTCACTGGCAGGATTCAGTTCCTTGCGGACCACGAGAGTGAGGACCTTGCTTCCTTGCTGGCCGCTGAATGGAGATTGTGCTCAGTTCTCTGCTGCGAGGATCCCTCCCACATCGTACCTGGCTTCATCAAAGCCAGTGAGAGAGAGAGAAAGGGTTGGCTTTAAGATGAAAGTCACAGTCTTTTGTAACACAACCCCTTGATGTTGCCATCTGCCATGGTTTAGAAGCAAGTGACTCGAGGGGATGGAGATAGATGAGGGGATGGAGATAGATGAGACCATGAACACCAAGAGGTGGAAAGCAACTTGTAGGCCATCTTGGAGGCTGCCTACCAGAACTCTTACATAATATTGAGTGAAAGAATCAAAACACAGTCCTGGTAAGACTTCCCTTTAAAACTATCAGAAACACATAAAACAAAACTATATAGTTTAGGCATGCATACCTAGCTAATAAAACCCTAAGGAAAATAAATGAAAAGGTTACTTGAAAAATCAGCATGGTAATCATCTGTAGGGTGGAAAAAGGATTGTGCTCAAGAAAAGACATATCATATCGAGAGCCTTCTTGGGCGCAACAATGTTCTATTTCTTGACTCAAGCTTTGGGTATGCAAATATTTGCTCCATAACTATGTTTTATCTTATGCTTGTAGAGTTGATATGCTTTTCAGTTATGTGCATTTTTCATCATCTGGAAGAATTTTTAAAAATTTAGGGTGCACTGAAATGCATACTCTATTTAAGATTTAAAAGGAAAGGTTAGCTTAAGGAATGGATGGTCACCCTACCATGAAATTTAATGCTAACAGTTAAAATAAGACTTGGTACTTCACTAGTACAGCACTGACTGAACTAGTGATATATGCATCAACATTAGTGATCCTTACAGGCAGAAGCCAAGTTAATGGTGCCAAACCAAAGAGAAATTCCATATGCTGTATGAATAGTGTACAAAAACACACACACACACACGACACAGACATAGATGTAGAGTCTGCCGGATGTTCTAGATCAAAAGAGATCTATGGTAAAAGAAAACATAATGAAGCAGCAATTGCCACTAAGGCTATGGCGCAGTTTACTAAGGGACGAGTGGGGACTCTCTGGTATAATGGAAATGTTCTATCATGATAGATGTGGGGATTACACGGATGGGCTTCTGTGTATCAAAATTTGTCACTATGGAGGACTACCCGTAGGATTTTTTCAATTTCAATGTGTGTAAATTCCACCCAAACTATAAAATCAATCATCAAATGTAAACAAGAAAACGTGACTAAATTATTTACTTATGAATAAACCTACGTCTTTACCAAATTCTCATCGTGGCTAATTCGCCTTCCACACATTCCTTTTGGTTAAATTACACTACTATGAGCTCTTTTGATGTTTCTTTACATAGTATATTGCAGTTGTTTGTATGTGTGTGGGGGGGCAGTGGGGGATGCGGGGGTGCTTTCTGTAATCGAAAAGGAACAGGGAGGAACTTGATAGAGGCACTTCCTCAAAGCATGAATGAACAGAAGAAAGGAGTAGGTCTCTAAAGTGTGGCCCCTGGGCCTTCAGCATCAACAGCATCTGGGTACTCGTTAGCAATGCCAGACCTCAGGTTCCCTGTGTAATCAGAAGCTGTAGCATTTGTCCCGACATACTTAATAGGCCCTTTGGATGACCTGCGGCATGCTAAAGTTGGACTATCACTAAGTGGGGTAGACGGAGAAATAGGAACTAAATGAAGTTACATTGACTAAGATCCACTCACATTTCAAATGGATCCCCCCAAAAAACATGTGCTATAGATTTCCCAGCTCTGCAGATAAATTCTGTGGAGAGGCACCTTCTGAGCATTTGCTTTTTGCTCCGTTGAAGAGTATTTTTAATCAAGGAGGAGATAAGAATAAAAATGAGGCTAAGTTTTTCGGAATCTAAAGACCACCCAGAGAAATGCAACACAAAAATATGTGACGGCAAAGTTAACACTTAATGAACTACGAATCAGGGCAGTGACCGGAACCATACAGATAATGAATGGCCTGCCACGGTTTTAGGGTAGACAACGTGATCCAAAGACAGAAACGCCCAAGAAAACCCATTCCAGTGGCAGAGGTCAGCAACATCACACACACGTAGACAGCGGTCCCCTTCCTCATTGCTCAACAATGACCCATGAAACAGGGCCTCTTCCTCTTGTCTCATGCCACTTCCCACATGCCACACTTATGCACGTGGGATTTCCTCCCCGCTGATCATTGGAAGAAATGCACGACCAGAGATATGTTGGCCCTGATCCCATCCTGCTAGGGGATACAGGAGGGGAGAGGAAGAAATGTAATTGCAAATGCCACCTATCACATAACGGCCCTCTGCGGAGGAAGAGGAGGAGAGAGAGGTCCAGAAGATGCCGGTGGGTATGAGTCAGGAGGAAAAGCAGACCAGATGGAATGTATCACATCTAGAAAAGAAAATGTGTTTCCCATGAGTTTACACCATTACATAGACAAACACTATTGTGTCTCTGACAATTACTTAAATATTCGGTAAACAACAACAAGGAAGACGTGTGGACAAATCACCCTGGTCGGGCAGTATATAGAGGCCATGGCCCAAGGAGCCTTCCAAACTCAAGACCTTCGCTTTCCTGGAAACCCACCCAGAACCTCCACCCTCTGACACCATGGTCAACTCCTGTTGTGGCTCCGTCTGCTCTGACCAGGGCTGTGGCCAGGAGACCTGCTGCCACCCCAGCTGCTGCCAGACCACCTGCTGCAGGACCACCTGCTGCCGCCCCAGCTGCTGCGTGTCCAGCTGCTGCCGCCCCTCCTGCTGTGGTCCCAGCTGCTGTGGCTCCAGCTGCTGCAGGCCCAGCTGCTGCATCTCTAGTTGCTGCCGCCCCACCTGCTGCCAGACCACCTGCTGCAGGACCACCTGCTGCCGCCCCTCCTGCTGTGGCTCCAGCTGCTGCCGCCCCTCCTGCTGCATCTCTAGCTGCTGCCGCCCCGCCTGCTGTGGCCCCACCTGCTGTGGCTCCAGCTGCTGCAGGCCCAGCTGCTGCATCTCTAGCTGCTGCCGCCCCACCTGCTGCCAGACCACCTGCTGCAGGACCACCTGCTGCCGCCCCAGCTGTTGCTAGACCACCTGCTGCTGCCCAACCTGCTCTAGTGCTTCTGCAGCTGAGTATCCTGGCCCGCACCCCGCTGTGTCTTTCATCAACCAATCTTCTTCAGGTAGTCCAACTGTGAGCTGAATCATGAGAGGCCAACTGTCAAACCTCAGTTCCGGCGGACTTTTCAACTGAGTTGGCCTCCAGATATACTCCCCCACCACCAACGCCCTCCTCCCCGCCTCCTTCTTACTAGCTCCCTCCCAAGGAAATACAGAGCTTGAATTTTCTCTGAGATCTCTCAACCAGCATGTCATCC